>NC_137929.1:65271811-66596811 GCF_963969265.1 Rhamphochromis sp. 'chilingali' | reverse complement strand
AAACAAAAGAAGCTTTTCTGTCAGGGAGGCGTGTCCTTCTCACCTTCAGACATGAGATTAGAAAGAGAGAGAGTTCAGATCACAGTGCAGATATGAATGAATGAATCCGTGCTCGTCCTCACGGCTCCTGCATGCTTTTAAAAAAGTGTGTGTTCAGCTCTGATCTCCAATCTGTTCTTTTCTCTCTTTGTTTCCTGGGTTCATGATCATCATCACACCGTCTGAGGCTCCTAAATATCCACGTTTGCTTGTTTCACTTTCACACTCTGGGAGTCAAAGATGTTTCAGCTCCAAACTCACTGAGAGCTCCTCGTGCCCACCACGTGACCACAAACATCTTTGTGCTCACGTGCTGCTCGTGTCTGAGACGCTTTAGTTTGAAGGAGACAAACTGCAGACGCAGCATTTCCTGTTCCTGAGTGTAAACCTGAGCATTTGAAATGAGCTCCACAGGGAAGCTGTAGGTGACAGAGATGCTCACAGACTCACTGACGTTACAGTCTGTCAGCATCACGCAGTATCACAGACACACGGGAAGATTTAGTGCAAGTGCTGAGAGACACACAGCAGACATGTTGACTGGAAACATGTCAGACTGAAATAAAGCAGAAGCACATGTTAGCACATGCTAATATGATGTGGATGTGTTTAGTGTGGGAGCAGGACTCACCTGAGACACACCTGTGTGGATGCTGCTGCTTCCTGCTCTGCTCTTTCTGCTGATTCAGCGTCTTCATCACGTCTGAGGCTCTGTCACAGTTTGTTTGTTAACATCATCATGGACACAACACAAGCACATCTATGTGACATTTCCTATGGTTGTGATTGATGTGGATGTAGAACATGTCACTATCTCATTGTTTAATAAAGTAAATGTTCCATTAGAAACACAGACAGTAGAATTATAAACAGAGTTTGAAACACGAGACATTTGATGGAAGTTTGACCTCATTTGACCTTGAAAAAGAGCTCAGAGCTCCAAAATGGCTCTAAAGAGCATTATTATCACTTTGACCTTCAGATCCATCTGTTGACCTTGAAGTGAGGTCAGAGGTCAGATGTGAGCTGATATCTTCATGTGCTCCTTTCTACATGTTGATGATCCACAGCACACTTGTTCCAATCCTGCTTTCTAAGTTTGAGGCTTTTCTCAGTTTCCATCAATAAATCATGAAGTCGACCTTGAAGACTTGGGTGGATGTGAGCCAGATGTGAACAGATGTTTAACATGAGCCCGCTCTACACCCCTACAAAGTTTGATCAGAGTTCATTCACAACTATTCGAGCTGTCGTGTTCACACACAGAACGACACGCACACACACGCTACCACAAACATAACCTGTGTTTTCAAGGTGAGCTAAAGCTCCAGGTGTCACATCAAACACTCACAGGGAAAACACCAATCACAGCACGCACACATATACTGAACATGACAGAGAGAGTTATTAGAGACCAGCTTTTATCACATTTATTCTTCCTCAAAGTTCCAACAGAGCCGAACAACCCAGAGGGAAATGTCCGGGTCCTCCCAACAGCCAGTGAGCTTCTGTAGAGAGGACACGTGAATAAAGCCGCAGTGATCCACAAACACAAACAGCTCTTTGCTGCCTTTGACTCCTTACTTGATGCAACAGCTGATGCTGTCAAACAAAAACAAACTTCATGTTGACCATCAAACTGATCTTTATTGTCTTTCTTGCAGAAAGTTTCATTATTTCATGGGCAGCTGAAAGAAGTAAGAAGTGCAGAATATGACAGGAAATAAGTGGAAGAACAAAATCTTCATTTCCTCCAAGTCTTCTGGGCCTGGATGTGATGGAAACACTCACTGAGTCCACTGCTGTGCTCATCACTGAAGCTCATAATGCAGCAGGTAGTATTGCACATTTGCAGGACTGAAACATGTTGGAAACCTTGGAGGATTTCCTGCTTCTTCTCCAGGTCATTGAAGCAAACTGCTGGGCCTGAGCGGGCAGTTTCCCATCGAGTGTCCAAAAACTCTTTAACATGGTGGAGATTTCATAGCCACGCTGTAACCACGCTGTAAGAACACGAGGATGATCCACCGTCACCGTTCTCATAGGGGGGTGGTCTGATTGGTGGAGTTTCTCTGTTGTTGTCGAGTCTTTACTTTACAGTAGAAACTCCTGCAGGTGACTGTTGTTGTCATTTGCTGCTGTAGAAATAAAACTGAAGGAGTTTTGCAGGTAGAAGATATTTGATTTACAGCTTCTCACACACGAGACCAGGCCTGCAGCTATCCATTATTTTAGTGTGTAAACAGACTCCGCCTCCACGTTGAACTGTGACATCATCATCACTGCTGCTGTTATCAGTGTTTGTGTTTAACACTGGAGGCTGTGTGGGCTTAATGTGCTCAGACTTTTATTCACACGCTGCTCATGAACACGTTTCTATTGGAGGTCTGTGAAACATGGAAGCAAAGAATTTTATAATCGAATTATTGGAATCACTCGATGAATCGTTGCAGCTCTACACGAGACACTTTCTTTAAAAACCATCAGACTGCTTTCATACATGTTAACGCTTAAATACAGAAAACTTCAGCCTGATATTCCCGACGTATGAAACTATGTTCAAATCCAGATGAACTTTTTTAGAAGGAGCCTGTTTCTGTTAATATCACATCAAAAGTCTGTGATGGTGTTCGGTCTGGTTTCCCAGCTTTCCTGTTAAACACAACACTTTTCATTTCAGTGAAGTCCAGTGGATGGTGCTGCCTCTGCTGGTCCCTTATACTGCAGTGTTGCTGGAATACTGCTCTGCTCTCACCCACCTCCTCCTCGGCCTCCTGAAGGTCTCCACCTCCACTGCTGCCTACGGCCTCAGCAGCCTGTCCATTCCCCTGAAGTGCTCCTCTTCTTGGCTCCACCTTGTGGATGACCTCCTGAACTGTTTCTGCTCCCCTCTGAGTTTTTATTTCTTTAAGTTCCTGTCTGTTGGTCGTCTGCTTCCACTCCTGGACTCTGAAGCTTCTTCTGTTTTCTCTGATTTTGATTTTCACTTTGTTCCCCTGGAGATGTTTGTGCTCTTTGGATGTCTGCATGAAACCTAATAAACTGTTGGTGTGTTTGTTTAGACTGTGTCAGGTTTGAATTTGGTTCCACTCACTCCTGGATCATAACACAGTTTTATTTAGAAGAGGTCAGAGTAACATGTTAAACATGTTTATATATCTTATTTTTTAAATTATACTTCTCTTAAAGCTGTTCCCACTGGTTTGAATCCAACACAACACATTTATAATAAAGACAAATAAACCAGTTTTTAAAAAGCCAAAACGTTTGTACCATTTGTACCAATTACAGCCCAAATGAAGACTTCAGATGCAAAAAGCTCTGAGTCAGTTTTCCCCTCTTTGTTGTGAATGAGGCTCCTATCTGAACGATCTGGGTCCTTACCTGAACTCTCTCCTCTGAAGACTGGAGGCTCACATCTGACTGCAGGACTAACTCTGCTGGGTCAGGCTGGGGTCAGTGGGCTCACTGGGTGGCAGGTTCACTGCTCTGAGCTTGTGTGTCCCTGTCATCCCTTTCTTTCTTCCCCCTTTAACTGATCCATAATGGTCTGTCCCACCTGCTGAGCCGTTTGTGTTATCAGCTCATTTAAAAGTAGAGAACAGAAAGCTGCACTATGACCTGGTGTAACAGGCGACCCTTCAGCTGACCTCCCCACAGCAAAGCTGAAACAGTGCCTTGCTTCACTTTGTCAGACAGGTTGTGTCTAAGTGATCTCGTGATTCAGCAGGTCTGCAGTGATCAGGTCTGGGTGTGGCTGCTGACACTGAACTCAGCTTTCTAAAAATGTGTTTCATTACAGTTAATTCATGTAGGTTTGGATTATTTCTCCCTGAAGAATAAACACCTTCATTTAGAAACTGCATTTTGTGTTTGTTTGTGTTTGTCTGATATTTACATTTGTTTGATGATCTGAAACATTGAAGTGTGGCAAACATGCATAAAATAGGAAATCAGAAAGGGGTTCATGAAGAAAACCAACTGGACCGACGTGACGGAGTTCTTTACTTTCACTAATCTTCCTTCAGACCACTGGAGAAACTGATGGATTCAACAATGGGATGATCAGTGCGTGATGGGTCGTCCTCACTGAGCTCTCAGAGGAGCTCACCACGACACAAACGAGACGTCGACTGGAAGGTTTCCCAACTGCAAACCCCGATCACTGAAGCGTGGCAAGGTGTGGGCCGACCAAAGCCACAACTGGACCACAAGAACAAAGCAGACAGAGCCAAACAAAGACAACAAGATTTCACATCCAAGTAACAAAGATGGTAAAGTCAGCAGTCGGTGTGAGAAATGTGGTGAAGCTGTGAACAGCTGGAAACATTTGTCTGTGTGTGGAGGACACAGAACAATCCACACCAAACATTAAACTCACTGTTTTCATCCGTTCAAAGACCAAACACTGTGGTTCATAACATTTAACTGCTCACAGTGACACCGAGTGGGAAATCCACGGTGTTAAAAAGCTTCCCACATGTTTGCTCCATGTTTCTATCTAATGGAAGGCCCAACACGTCCGTCCCATCTACCAGGTTTCATTTGTATTATCGTTCTTCTGGGTTCAGAGCAGCACAAGAAGGGCCCTGGACTCACTGGAGCTTTTTCATTTATGATCCTTTTTGAATCTTTCTGACAAACAGTGAAAATGTGTTTCTTTAATCTCCGTCTATATTTTCATCATAAAAACTCCACAGGACTCTGAGCCCTTATGATCCCTGCACAAACTCATCTCTAACCCTCTGCTGATCTTTGCTCCATGGATTTAACTCTTCACTGAACTGGACGTCCACAGTGTTCAAATCCCTGCAAGCAGGATGAAGTCCAGCCAGCCAATCACAGGACAGGAAGTGATCAGCTGACACAGTGATTTGAAGCTGTCAGGGTGAGGCTGCTTCATGCAGGTGTGAAACTATGAGGAAGCTGAACGCCTCCTCTTTCCTCAGCAGTGATCTGTGGCAGTCTGCCATCATGTTTGGCTGCTCACACTGAATGTGACTCACTGAAAGCTGAACCATGTTTTTGATGATCACACTTTAATTTAACAGCTGAACAATGAACTTTTAGAAAGAGTCAAATCTGACAAACAAACGTTTTTTCTCCATGTTGTTGAAGTTAAAGTTGTTTCAAAGGCGATAGAGCGTTTGTGACTGTGGCCCCCAGACTCTGGACTCCTTTGAGCCGGAGATGTGTGGACTCAGTGGTTTCATTCAACAAGCAGCTAAAATCTTTTTAAACTTGCTTTTGGTTCATTTCTGTTTTTCTGTTTTAGCTTTTCTGTGAAGCACTTTGTGATGTTTGTCTTGAAAGGTGCTATACAAATAAAACTTTACTTAAGTAAAACACAGAGTTGAGATTGATTTAAAATCGTCTGTAATCCAGATGATTCCAAACAAAGTGTAAAATAAGAGCAACATTTCATTGAAGCTGTGGCTTCATTTATCACAGTGTCACAAAGAGCTTCCTGTTTCCAGCCTGTCAGCTCTCACAGTGTTATATTGCACATGTGCTGTGAGTAATAATCTCAATAATAATAATAGAAATGAATAAATAAAGAGATAAACAGCACCAACAGGAGCCTGCAGAGAGTTTCTGCTCTTGCAAAGACAAACATGTTTGTTCCAACAGAACATTCAGATCATAATTCAGATGTGAAAAGCTGTCAGACAGGACAGCTTATATAAACACAGTGTTTAGTTTGTGAGAGCAGGTAAAGGCAAAGAACCAGGAATGAACTGTGGGGACCTGATTGGACGCTTTGGATTTCCTGATCTCACAACCACGAGTGCTGCTGCTGCGCCCTGCTGGGGCCAGTTTCCCCCCAACTGTCCCCTTGAACCACCTGGAGGTGTGAGCGCTTAATGTTAGGCGTTAGTTATTAATGTTACTGATGTTCTTTTGTGTTTTGGGAACTAATTACTAAAGTGGGCTTAACTTTATCATTGACCTGCTGGCGTTCGGTTTATTTCCACATAGTCTAGTTTGATGCACGTTCATGTCACAAGCTTCAAAACGTTTGTCACACTGGGAGTGAACTATGACCCTAAAGCTAAATGCACCTTTCACTGAACATGAGCTCACTGCACAACAATGACTGCAGATCTACACACAGACACACACACAGGCGGTGTGTTGAGGTGAATAACAGACTTTTAATTTGCTTCTTAGGAATAAAAATGCTTCCCAAATATTTCATATGAATAAAAATGTAGAAACATCTGGAGCACAGATGTGTAAAGATGCTGTGATATTCAATCAGAGTCAAAATGAGGAAAGAGGAACAGACGGTTTCCAGATCAGCACACATGACCCTGCAGCAGAGTTCACTATAGTGCACGGTGGTTTTAGATGGACTGGAGTAAGAGCACATCTGAGATGGAAACAAGGAGCACAGGCTGTATGTAGGAGATGGATGAAGCCTCCAGTCACTCACACAGTCCCATCTTAAAGCCTCCAGCCTGGTGTTTTGAAACTGGCGAGAGGGAAGCGAGGGGACGCTGACGCAGCAGTAACGTGTGGCTACAGCATGAACATTGTTGTGTTGGAGACCAGAAACCCATCCATCTCTCAGCAGAGTGGGCTTGTTGATTTAGAGGTGCAGTTACTGCAACGCTAAGGAAACACTGCCTCCGTCTTTCACACAAAGCCTGGAGTTCCCTGCGTGAGAGCAGGCATGGATAGACCTGACTGTTGGGAACATATCCACCGACTTCTGAGCGCTGAAGTGTTGACCGGTCTGCAGGCTCAGGCAGCAGCTGACTGTTAGCCTGATGCTGCAGAGGAAGCTGTCAGCAGCTCCCACATTGTTTCAGTCTGACCTCGCCTGGTTTCTGCTCCTTCTTCTGTGAGAGACAGAAAAGAAAAGCATCTCCCTCCATGGCCTCCATTAGATCCACAGTGTAGTTCAGGATATGTTGTTGGGACGTCCTGACCCAGAGACTATTCTCACCATTATTATGTGTCTGTGTGAGCATTGCTGCAAACCCTCTGCACTCGACGTCATCCTGCAACATTTCAAATCCAGGCAGTAACGCTGGACGAAGCTTTAAAGCCTCAAACACGGAGCACCAACTCGTCTATGAGCACATTTGCATTGTGTAGAAATACAGTAATGAAATAGCTTCATTTAAATCTCAAGTCACGGGACACCCCGCTCTTGTTACGGTCATTTCAAGCCGGGTCGTAACACTGAGACACAAACGTTTCCTGAGCTAAAGCTGACGGACTGACAGCTACAATGAGTGACTCTCTTTATCCTGCTGAACCCTGAGGAGGACACACACACACACACACACACACACACACACACACACACACACACACACACACACACACACACACAAACACACACACACCAAACAACTGTGATGCCGGGTTGATCACAAACAGGTTTTTAGGGTTAAAATAATGCCTGAAAAAATGCTGTGGTTTGGTTTATCTCTCGGTTTGTGCCAGGTGGGTGGAGCCTGTGTGATGGGGGACGTTTCAGATGCAGCGGAGCATTTTAAAGTGAAGGTTTAGAGGTTTCTCTGGAAGCTTCATGTGAGCCCACATACCTCAGTTTATCCTGGCAGTGATTTTTTGTCTTGTTTTTGTTTTATTTGCATTTATAAGGTTCCTGTTTCTGGTTTCCTGATGTCCTGATGCACAGCCAACATCCACAGAATGTGTCAGTTCATTGAACAATGCTTACGCTGCACAACAGGCTGTTCAGTTATAATCATACAATCTCCATCAAAGGTGTGCACATGATCCAGTTAGTTCATAGGTCACACAGCCTGGTGTTTCTATTCATTTGTCCTTTCACATCACAGGAGAAAAACAGCAGCTGGTGTGATGCATCCAGATGAGGGTCCATCAGAGTTGAACTCGACAGCATCATTAACAGCACAAGCGTTACACTAAATCACATCAATTTGAGGCGTCTTCAAAACCCAAACTGTGCAAACTCACTTTTATTATTTATTC
Source organism: Rhamphochromis sp. 'chilingali' (assembly GCF_963969265.1). Taxonomy (NCBI): domain Eukaryota; kingdom Metazoa; phylum Chordata; class Actinopteri; order Cichliformes; family Cichlidae; genus Rhamphochromis; species Rhamphochromis sp. 'chilingali'. The sequence goes on along the minus strand of NC_137929.1, from coordinate 66,588,801 downwards.
ATTATTATTTTAACTACCTGCAGTTACACGAAGCTCCAACAGCTCAGTCTGTACTTACACTAATGAGGGGCGCCCCACAAAAACTCTGAGGCAACGACTGATAACCAATCAGAGAGCAGCAGAAAGCAGGTCTAACACCTTAATAACTACACACACAGACACACACAGTGTGTCCTTCCAGAAGCCCTGCTGGCCTCTGTACTGGCAGATTACTTTATTCTCTGTATTGATCACAGTTTTTAACCAAATCAATTTAATACTAGTAACATCACTTTGTTACTTATGTTAGCTTCACAAATGGCCCTTATGTGCTATCACACACACACACATACACAGTGGGGCCATAATGTAGTTTTTAAGAGCAGCTGTGTCATTTATCATCAAAAGTCCTGCATGTATGTGCCCACGTGTTGTATTGAAGCAACCAAGTGATGAATCACTGTTTTCCACTTTGTTGTTTTGCAAAGTGTTTTTTTGTTGCATTGTTGATTTGTTTTTACTGAAGCAGCTAATAAAGCACAATGGAAAACAATTTTGCCTTTCTTGTAAGACTCTATAAGAGAATGAAACAATGATGCCAGTTATAAATAAAGACAATAAAGTGAATGAATTATGAAACTCATTTTATTTCTATTAGATCTGAAAATGTTGTGTAACACTAACAACCTAAGACAACAAATAGATGCGTTGGCCTGTACAGGAGATAAAGAAAAATTAACAACAGCTGTGAAATGGAAGAGTTCAAGTCACCAAAGGAAACTGGAGCTGGGCTTGTTGCAGGATCTGAAGTTACTAAACACTTTGTGAGTGTCTGCACTAAAACTTAGGACCATATAATTATAAATATGTGCGTGACGAAAGCTGGGCAGCACGCTAACGTCCTTACTCGTATGGGTCTAACCCAGGGGTGGGCAATCTCAGTCCACGAGGGCTGGTGTCCCTGCAGGTTTTAGATGCGTCCTCGAACCAACACAGCTGATTTAAATGGCTAAATTAGCTCCTGAACATGTCCTGCAGTTCTCCAGAGGCCTGGTAACGAACTAATCATGTGATTCAGGTGTGTTGACCCAAGGTGAGATCTAAAACCTGCAGGACACCGGCCCTCGTGGACTGGAATTGCCCACCCCTGGTCTAACCCTTTCACTCCTTTGGTTTATTTCCTCGGACTTTTGTTATTGCCTTTTCGTCAAGTCTGTCTTTGCACCTGCTGTGTTCTCCATCATTTTGTACATGACTGTTTTCAGACTGAAGCTGATCAGACCATCACAGAGAGCCTGTGGGGGACCGCTGACCTCTCAGCTTTGTGAAACACAGACGTTTTCTTCAAACACTCACAGCAGTCAGAGTCAGTTTAGTATTTTAATGTGTTTCAGTTACACTTTGGTCAGGTTCAGGCAGCAGAACTACTCGGCTAGATTTAGGTTAGTTTAATAAAGTTTGGGGTTAAAGTCGACTCTTCCTCAGGTCAAATCTATGAGTTAGTGCAGTTTGTTCTTTAGTATAAACCATAAAGACACATGTGTCACATGTCAAACCTCCTTAAAAGGACAGCCTCTCCCATCTGTGGACCCTCAGTGCTGCCGGACTCATCTCATACTGAACTCACCCACTCTGTGTCTGTCACGGTCCTGGGTCGGTGAGTGTTAGTTTATTTTGATGTTTGTTTGTTTAGGTTCATTAAGTTATCCAAGCTCGTTTGTTATTATATTACCCTTGTGTTAAGCCTCCCTTGCCCTTCATGTGTTTTATGTGTGTGTGTCTTATGTTGTCAAGTTCATGTTGTCGTTCCTGTCATCTCCCCTGTACTCAGTCTCCCTGGTTTGTGCGTCTACCTGTCATGCTTCATGTCTATGTGGTTATGTTAAGTTCATGTCATGTTTTATCTCCATGTCTATGTCTCTGTTTCCTGTTTTATTTTGAAGAGTCTGGTGTTCTTTGTTCATTGCAGTTAGTGTTACTCTCCCCTGTATGGTCATTATGTCTCATTCTAGTCAGCTGTGTTCTCGTGTGTCTCCACTTCTCCTGATCACCTCATGTGTGTGTTTAAGTCCTCTGTTTTCTATGTTTCGTTGTCAGGTCGTCTGTTTGCATCCCCATAGTGTTACGTCATAGTTTACTCAGTGTTCATACTTTGTTGTAGTATTTTCACTTCTTAGTCCTTTAGTTTTCTGAGTGTTCACAGTTTTCTTAGTTTTCATAGCTTCATGCTGTTTCATGTGCCAACATCTAAATAAAGGATCGTCTTCTGTTCAGTCAGCAAGTCCAGAAGTGTCTGCTTCTGGGTCCTGTAAACTAAACTTATCGGCGCACCCCGCCGTGACAGTGTCAGTCATCAGTGGATTCACTGTTCCTCAGGTTTCATTAAAGGTTTTTCTACATTCTTTGTTCCTGTCAGAGCGTCACGTGAGTCATTAAACATCAGTGATCAGGATCAAACATGGAACATGTACAGGAGACACGTCAGTCTGTGTGGACCTTCTGATGTCATCACTGTGTTTACTTTATTGTTTGTTGTGTTATGGTTGGGATTCAGAAATGTTCACTGCCATCACTTCATGAAATGTTACAGGGATGTGTGTGTGTGTGTGTGTGTGTGTGTGTTTGTTTGTTTGTTTATTTAGGCAGGTTTGGAGCAGATCCTCAGTGTTTTCTCTCCCTCTCCTTCTGTAAACTTCTTCACTAATTTCTTTCTTTTTCTTTTCTGTCCTGATTCTAATAACTCAGAATAAAAACTCCTAATAAACTTCTAATAAAATATGACCATTATAGCAAAAGCAGCAATGATGCACTTGGGAAAATCACAACACATGTAAGAAGTAGAAAGTTCAGATATGTGTTTAAAATTGTAGGGAGTAAAAAGTAGTTCTCAGGTAAAGTACAGATACCTGAAAATTGTACTTAAGTACTTACTGCCCAACTGTGGAGAAGAGGAGAGTTTTATTCCTCACATTATGTAAATAATAATGTAAACTTTATTGATCCCTGTGGGTAAACTCCTCTCTGCATTTAACCCACTCACTCAGTGAAGCAGTGGGCAGCCATTGGGCGCCCGGGGAGCAGCGTGTAGGGACGGTACCTTGATCAGGGGTACCTGAGGGGAGCTGTTCAGGGGAATCGAACCCCTGATCTTCCGATCATGGGCCACCACTCTACCTACTGAGCTATCTTTGCCTGATAAATGAGTTAGCTGTTAGAACTGTCATCAGTTACTATGAAACTATGTAATCAATATACAGTAATAATGTAACATTAGAGTACTGACCTGAATGAGTTTTGCCTCCTGAGGGTTACAGCTGTGTATGATGTGTTTAACAGGCACAAACTAAGATTTACACACATGTTCATCCAAACATTAAATACACCTCCATGAGTCACCTGATACACACCTGTGCACGTGTAGTTGTGAGACAGCTTTCAGTGAGCTCACATTTAGGCTGCGTCCACACGTACTCGGGTATTTTTGAAAACACAGATTTTTCTGTGTTTGCACCTTTCGTCCACACGTAAACGCCGTTTTCGATCACTGAAAACTGAGATTTTTAAAACTCAGTTTTTGCTTTTACGTGTTGACGAGGAAAACAGAGATTTAGTCACGCAACGTCAAAGGTGTGCGCCTTTTTTGACGTGCCGCTGTGCGCCACGTTATTGTTTACATGAGATGAATTTCTACAATGGTGGATAAACACAAAATACTGTTGCTGTTAATCTATCTGCAGTTTTACACACGTACATGTACACACACAGTTACTGTCCCTCCATTTACAAAGACGTCAGAGTGAACAGAGTCAACACAGACGCTCTCACAACCTAAATCCAGACGCCACGTCGTTGTCGGTTTTTAATGAATTTAATTTGTATTTAATTTAAATTTATGCATGTTGTGTGTATTTGTTCATTCCTAAGTTGTGAGTCTGCAGCAGCCAGAGTACTGATTTTGGTCATTAACATTTGATGAAGGCACTTAAAAACACAAACACTTTTCAGAAGTACTTCAGGTTTGCATCAAACCTGCTCACTCTTTCCCTCCCAGGCTTCTAGACTCCTGATTGGCCAACATTTCTACACGGCGTGGATTTGACATGTTCTTGACCGTGTTTGACTGCGTTTTTGGCGAGATTTTCTTTAAAAACACAAACAGAAAATCTCAGTTTTCCAAAGTACGTGTGGACGTAGCCTTAGTGTGAGCAGCCAAACATGATGGCAGACTGCCACAGATCACTTCTGAGGAAAGAGGAGGCGTTCAGCTTCCTCATAGTTTCACACCTGCATGAAGCAGCCTCACCCTGACAGCTTCAAATCACTGTGTCAGCTGATCACTTCCTGTCCTGTGATTGGCTGAGCTTCAGGCCTTCTCTCAGTCAAACTGGAAACAGGGATTGAGACAGTGTGAGGGTTTGTGGAGTGCCACAGTGCTGTAATGAATACTGTAGTGGAAGAAGTTCTTTCACACTCTTCATCCTGGAGCTGCTTTATGTCCATGATCTGCATGGAAACACATCTATGGAGAGGAAATCCAGCTGCTGAGGGTCACATCTGCATCGTTGTAGCTACAGTGGATGTTTCAGCGTCAGGACTGAAGGCGGAGCTTTGTGCGTGTCAGGGTGAGGCCGCAGCAGCCGCCTCCAACCTGAGCGCTCGGGCGTGAAACTACGAGGAAAGCCGACGTCCTCCTCTTTCCTCAGAAGTGATCTGTGGCCGGCCGGACTTCATTCCACAGATGTGCTTTAACAAAGTGTGAAGCTGAACTCTGAGCTGTGACAGTGAAGCAGTGTGAGAGTGTCAGTAGATGATCAGCAGAGGAAAGTGAAGCTGCTGTGAGCTGATGTCCTGAAGGGCTTTTAAAGAGTCTCTGAGTTTGACAGGAACATGAAGATGTTTGTGGTGTTTGTGATCCTCCTGCACGGTAAGTACACCTTCCTCTTTTCGAGGCTGCATTTGTAGGCCGATTACATCACAGCGACGCGACGTAGGCTGTCCAAATTCGGTGTCTTTTTTTCAGTGTTCTATTTGTTCCTGAATAAATCAGTTTGGCTGAGATTAAAATTATAGTTTTCACACAGCTGAATAAACGTCAAACAGAAAACTGATTAAACAAAAGTGTGAGATGGTAGAGAATTTACGCCAGTGTCCTGTTATATTTTAGATAGCAAGGAGCAGACAGCTGAGTTTATTAAACTCCACGTCTAGTTTCACAGGCTCTCACTTCGGGCTCGGCCTTCGCAGTCAATGTTGGCCGGGTCCTTCCCATTAGAGCACTTTCCTCTAACACTGCAGGCTTACTTCTTGTTCGTAGAGTATTTTATATCGTAGAGTATTTGATATATATATTTTATTTATTTATTTATTTATTTATTTATTTATTTTTTGGAGGCAGAGCCTTCAGTTTTCAGGCCCCTCTTCTGTGGAACCAGCTTCCAGTTTGGATTCAGGAGACAGACACTATCTCTACTTTTAAGATTAGGCTTAAAACTTTCCATAACAGCAGAGTGCAAGATGTAAGCAAGGGCATTGATAGAACACCATACCCAAGTGGCCAGCATATATAGTATATATATAGTATACAGCAGTCCTTCTCAAATAGTGGGGCGCACCCAGGGGAACTTGCTTTTTTAGCCGTGCTAGAAAGTGTAATTGCACATTCACTGCAGTGAGTGCAGAGTTTTTTGCATGTGTGCAGACACAGTACAGAGCAGGAGATATGAAGTGCAGTAAACAAGCCCTCAAAAAAAATGAAAAAATGAAAAGAGAGGCAGAAATAATTAGACAAAAGTCTCCCAAAAACTAAGACAAAGAAATATGACCAAGCGTATGTAGCACTTGGCTTCACAGTAACAGAACATAATTGAGAAGCATACAATAACTAATAATAAAAAAATAATAAAATAAAATAATAATAAAAAAGACATAAAATAACGCCTGTGCTGAGTATGGCCTGGAAGTCCTGAGGTCAAAATGGGAGACGCTCTCTAGGGTGGTCGAGAATGACCAAGCTAAGATCCTGTGGGACAGATGGACAAACTAGTGGTGGCTAACCAGCCGGACATAGTGGTGTTGGACAAGCAGAGGAAGACGGCTGTAGTGATAGATGTTGCAATACCGAATGACAGCAACATCAGGAAGAAGCAACACGAGAAGCCTAAGAAATACCAAGGGCTCAGAGAAGAGCTCGAGAGGATGTGGAGGGTGAAGGTAACGGTGGTCCCCGTGGTAATCGGAGCACTAGGTGCGGTGACTCCCAAGCTAGGCGAGTGGCTCCAGCAGATCCCGGGAACAACATCGGAGATCTCTGTCCAGAAGAGCGCAGTCCTGGGAACAGCTAAGATACTGCGCAGGACCCTCAAGCTCCCAGGCCTCTGGTAGAGGACCCGAGCTTGAAGGATAAAGAGACTTTTTGTAGGAAAAATGCAAAAATGCCAGGGCTCATTTTCCACCCCAGTCCAGCCCCGTTTTTATCTGACACATTTGAAAAAGTCCTCCAGTCCTCCCCCATCTCATGTGTGGACATGACTGGACTCTTTGATGATGTTTTTATTTTTTATTGTTTTTATTTGTCTGTCATACTATTCACTTTATTTGTTCAGGTTTTTAACTGTGTTTGTTAAAATGTTGAATGTTTCTGTCGTTCTGTCTCCTGGTTTCTGTAAATGTGTCTAAACTTGATCTTCACCTCAAAGTGACTCATGGAGTCTCTGTCTGTGTGTCCTCAGTTTCCCAGCATGCCTCAGCTGTCGAGCTGTATGAGGGGGACTCGTTCATCCTGCCCTGTCAGTTTGACACTTTCGATCTGACTGACCCCTCGGTGGTGTGGAGTCGCTCCGACCTCAGTCCTCCAACCGTCCACCAGCGTCAGCCTCAAGGAGACGAACTGAAAGATCAAAACCAGCGTTACAGCGGCCGAACATCCATGAAGACTGACGCTCTGGATACTGGAGACCTCAGCCTGAACCTGACCAACCTCCAACTGTCTGACAGCGCCACCTACACCTGCTCCGTCAGAGACTTTATAGGTGAACTGAGTCGGAGTGATGTACAGCTGCAGGTCAAAGGTCAGCAACAAACACCTGCTGTAGACACATCTGACATCACTCAGATAAAACTTTATTATTTTAACACAGTCAGAATAACCATGTTAGCTTTATGAGTAAAGTAAAGGCCTCTTCATTAAATTCATTGAGTCAGAGGTCAAAGGTCACGTTGTTCTTTGTGTTCCTCCACAGAACGGTTTCCATCCTGGGCCAAAGCTCTCCTGGTTCTCCTGGTTCTTCTTGTGGTTTCTGGAGGTCTTTTATTTCATTTCCGGCACTATTTCATGTCAGGTGAGTGTCTCCTACTACACTACCCATAATGCCGATGGTCAGCAGAAGTTCTGTGTTTCCAGCACTGTAAAAGACCCTCAGGGTGGCTGTAGCTCAGGAGGTCATCTGCTAATTGGAAGGTTGGTAGTTTGATTTCTGGCTGCTCCAGTCTGCATGTCAAATATCTTTGGGCAACATGCTAACCTCCTGTGCATCCATCAGAGTATGACTGTGTGTGAATGTTAGATAAAAAGCACGTCGCAACACATAGAAAAAGAATGTTTGTGTGAATGAGGCAAGTTGTACTAAGTGTGTGAGAGTAGAAAAGTGCTAAATAAGAACCAGTCCATTTACCAGCAGCAGTTTAAAATCAAGCACAACAACATTTTTACATTATCGTCACTAAATTAATACACAGGTGTTCCTGTGACAGTGTTTGTCCTTCTTTGGGTTGTTAGTATTGTGCTGCACATGTAAAACAGATTCCCACACCAGAAAATTCATTTCACACTCAAAACATGCTGTGAATAAAAATGTGAGTGAAAGCTGCCAGCTGATTTGAATCTGAACTCTGAACATCAGCTGCTCCTTACAGCTGCAGACTCACTGGTGTTTAAGGTTTCAGAGTAAACATTAAATATAAGAACTGAATTCAAACATAGTCTACATACAAAGTTTACATGACATGATATGAAGTACAGTGCACTTGTCCTGTTGTAGGATCATATATATAATATACACACATACATTAGATTATAGGACAACAAAACTGTAGTAAAATCTTTTGCTGCCAACAGGGGAAAAGATCAAGTAATAAGGTTCCTTCTGACAATATGTTTTACTGATGTTCATCACAGAAACGCAAAGACGTTAGATGCTATTAAAAAAACTTCCAGCGATTTGTTAAGTCAGTTAGAGGTGATTTTATGAATGCTGATCTCTGGATCTTAAAATGATCTGGAGTAAGCAAGGTTCACACAGGACAAGTTACCATGGCGATGTACTGCGCTAAGAAATGAACAACCTTCATAGTGCAGAAAACTCAGGGTTTACCCTCAAATTACCTGGATAAGCCAAAATCCTGCTTTTTGTTGTACAGGCTTCAGATGTTGTCATGTTGTGCTTTGTTGTCCTCTCAGTCCCCTGGGTGGGGGTGGAATCAGGGGTGGAGTCTGTCCAGCTGACCTTAAAAACCACAGTTTGCCTGCCTAAAGATGCTAAAGTGGAGTGGAAGGATGCAAACAACAGGAAGGTCCACGTGTATGAGAACGGCTCTGACCAGCCTGAAGAACAGGACGATAAATACAAGAACCGAACAAAGATGAAGAGAAACTTACTGGAACCTGGAGACCTCAGTCTGACCCTGAAACACCCCACAGATGGAGACAACTCCACCTACACCTGCACCGTCTACAGCAGGGAGGGAAACATCCTGCTGAAGAGAAAAGTGGAGCTGAAAGTCAGAGGTCAGTGCTGTAGATACAGGTCAAAGGTCAGAGGTCAGACTCATGATGGTGGTTCAGTCTCAGTGGCTCCATCCAATAATGTCACAGTGTTAGCATGTCTGATGTTTGTGGCTGTTTTGGTTTGTCTTTGATTTCCAGCCAAATGTAAAAGCTTCAGCAGATGAACTGTAGGAGCAAAGTTCATGTGTGAGACTTAATCTGAAAGGTCACATCTTCTAGTTTCTGAACATGTGTTTGTTTAGCATGTGGCTGAAACACAGGCTAAGCTAAGTCAGCTCAAATCTCAGTAACAACCTTCTTTGGTCCTCATCTATGATCAGTCATATCTGAGTCACAATAACTAGAAGATGATTTCTAGCAGAAGTGTGAACATCTCCACATCCTTTCTCCATGTTATCATCCAAAGCTGTGTGAAGTTTCAGAGCTCTGCAGCTAACAGAGACTTTCAGTTTGCTGCTCTCTTCCTCTGACAGCTCCATTCTTAGGGAGCGTTAGTTCTGTTTCACTTTATTCCACTTATTCAGTCTGATGTTCTCTGATCTGTTTCTCTTGTTTAGTGTCTTAAATGCTGCCAGTGCCTCTCTTTGCTGTAACCAACCTTTCTCTTTATTTCTGAGCTTTTTAAGGACTTTAACCTTTGAAAATGGAAAGAAATCAGTCAGATTCATGGCTGCATCACAGTGTCACATGTAGTTCTCCACATCAGCTGGATTATATCTATAGCAGCAAACAGCAGCCAATATACAAATCTTTGTCTGTGTTAATAAAGTTGGATCAGTTCAAACAGTTTGTTGCTCTGCTTGAAAGCAGCAGTTTTTCTAATGCACCACCTTCATGTTTCCTTCATATTTGAATCCCCCTGTAGATGCTGACAGGTAACTGAAGGAAAAAATGTCCATCCCGGTTTTCCCTCCAAGGCACGAGCGATAAGCAGAGTTCTGTCCTTTCCTTCTAAGATTCCTAATTATTTAAAGTAACACTCAGGTATGCCATTCAGCTGGGTTAGTTACGACGTCGGGAGCAGCTTGGGAGAACAAGAAAACAGAGACTGCTTTAGGTTGCCTTCCCAATCGACTCAAAGGTTTATTTAGTACATAACAGCTTATATAGAGGAAAAAAAGGTTCGTGTGTCAGCAAGTTCTCAGTTCAAACCGGTACAGACCAAATAAGGAAACGTCTTCCTGCCTTGTGAGCAAAGAAGTATCCTGTGTGTAGTTTATCAGTTCAGCTACAATTTATGATCATCCCAGCAAAATACACTCCTAGACATAAAATACAGAGTTCTTTCATTAGTGAATTCTGAAACAAACCACCTAGCCTTTAACGAGCCTTTTCCAGGAGATAAAGAAAAAGGGAGGATGGGAGTAAGGAAGTGGTCTCGTCTCTGTGGTATTTTCGACCTTGGGGTACCAGCTTGTGAGTCTTACACATTAATTCTTGGGTCACAGAGAAAGAGAAAAACAACTAGTAGATGGGCCTTATTGAGTAACAGTTTTCCTGTATAAAACAATATCCTGTAAATGCTAACCGTGGTATCAAAATATCACAACAGTTCTCTCCTTTTATCATGAAATGATAACATAGTATAAAGACAGAATGTAATAACATAATATAAAGACAAATCATAACTGTAACTGGTCCTTCGAGCAAGCTTAATATCAAAAATTCCGAGAGCGTATACATGGTATCACACAACAGACAATAATCATCGAAAACATGCTGCAACGGTTACAAAGGCTACAATTAGTTCCTTCCATCTTCCAAACGTGTCCTGCAGCCACTTATGTAGCCACTGACCGTGGCCTGTATCGGCAATTAGTTCTATCTGCAATGCTTCAAGTCTATTCACAGCTTGTGTGAATGAACCGTTAGGGGCGGTGTTATTGGGAATGAAAGTACAGCATACATCAACGGTTACTAGACCACAGGTACCGGTCCAATTAACAGGTAAAGCTAATCTAAGGGTATTATTGCACAACCAATAAGCGTTAGGGATTGCTCTAGTTAGGCGCGTGACCATGTGTGATTTAACTAACTCCCCCCAGTCAGTGTCATTTAATACACCCTCTGGGGGAACAATGATCGAGTCTCTGCTCGAACTTGAACTGTGTGTGTGTTCCTCCAGATAGGATAAAACTTCAGCCATAGAGACAGCTAGCCATGTCTCATTACAGCGTGCACCTGGGGAGTCAGAGAAAAATGTGTAGTTATCCTTTGTATAATCTATGTGTGTGTCTGGGCCAGTTAACTTTAGTCTGTGCAGACATATCATACTAGTATTAAAATGGAGAGGGATCTGTCCTAAGGGCAGTGAGGGTTTTAACCTATTCTTAGGGCGTTTCATTGGGGCGCAGGTCCCTGCGGTGTCATTAGATAACTTCAATAATTTGCCTAATGGAGTCTCAGGGTTAGTTGGTGTGTGTGTGTGTCTAAGTAAGCAGTCGAGAGGGCTCAGAGTCAACTGTAAAGCGTCTTTAAGGAGACCATTATCTCCGCCGATTTTCTCTAGTCCCTCAGTGAGGGGGAAACCGGATATGGGGTATCCTACTATTACCTGTTCTGGATTAGCCTTTGAACAGACATAACAGTTACTGTTTCCTAAATCACGAGCGGCTGTTCTGGCATTTTCATACCAGGAGTTGACTCCTATTCTAGAGGGCGCATAAGATGGTTTATTAGTGGCGTCTATGTTGCTATTTACTGATTTTAGGGAACGTAATGAGTGCATTAAGTAGGTGTCTTGCAAAATAGAGCATGAGGTATAGTCAGCAAAATATGACCTGCAGAAATATGAACATGGTTGCAGTTTACAATACAAAATAGCAAAGAAAAATCCTAAGGTTAATGCGATAGATATGATAAATAACCTAAATATATAAGAAAAACAGTTCTTCAGTTGTCTCCTGGCCTGGTCCCAGGTTCGAGAGACACAGAATAAGCGTCGTGTGATGACAATGGGCATTCCATTTTCTCCATTATCAGGATGGAATGAGTCTAGCTTTATCAGGTTAGACATCATGTGGTACTTTTGGCTTTCTGTTCCTGCTGGATGTTTGAGTACCTTGTCGTTGTTCTTTCAGGCGTTGTGTGTTAATCAGTGGTTGTGTGTGTGTATGTACATTGGATCCTGGCGCTGGCTCGCCGGAGATGTCGTCTACCCGTGTGTTTATTTGCTCTGGTTCCGGGCGTTGGCCCGCCGGAGATGTCATCTGCTTGATCCGACGCCTGAGATGGTCCGATTGGGCTGGTCTTAACCCTGCTGGCATGAATCCACTGAGGTTGTCCGTCTGTGAGGATGCTGGTTCTTCGTCACTGCCAGTACAGTCTGGGGCTGGAACACGCGCGGCCTCCCAGAGTGTCCTTGGTTTTAGTGGCTTCTCCAACACGCATCTCCTTGTCTCCACTGGTGGAACTGTGGAGGGGAAAGGCTGAGAGAGACAAACTTTCTGATAGTTATTATTCAGTTTTTCTACCAGGTTGTGAACATCAGTGGACAATGCAATATACATCACCTTCTACTAGCGGTGCCCCTCTGGAAGCTGACCATGGTGTTGGAAATAATCTTATTTCAAATGGAAATAATTTGGTTACTGCAGATGGAGTCATAATGTATGAAATGGAAAATCTGGTTGTGGTAAATGCTGATGTTTTGCTTTTGAGCTACCTACATTAGTTCGCGCACATGTTAGACAGGTTGCTAATATGCTTTTTACTGCATGTGATGTTTTCTCAATTACAAATCTTGATTTTATTGCCCCTATTACCCCTCTTTGTCCGACATGACTCACACAGTGAAAATGTCGGGCAAGGACTGGCATCAGGGAATATGGGAGGGCAATCAAACCCTTAAGATTTTGTATAAGCCATCTCTGTCATCTAAGGTACAGTCATTATTCTCCCAATAGGTGTAATCACATGCAGAGGCCTGCTCTTGTATGAATTTTAAATCAACATTTGTGTCTAAATAGTCTGGGAGTGTAACAAGTGGCAGCTGTAGGGGCACAGATAATACTTCCTGCGGAGGTGGGAGCTGTGATGCAGCTGCAGCCTTGGCTGTCACGTCTGCTAAGGCATTACCTGTTGCTTCGTCTGTGTCAGCTGTACTGTGTCCTTTCGTTTTTACAACTGCAATGGCCGATGGTAGCTGTATAGCCTGAAAAAGTCTTTGAACAAAATCAGAATTTAGCAATTTATTTTCCATCAGCAGATCTAAATCCTCTTTGTCTCCACAATGTGCCAAAGTCATGCACAACGCCAAATGCATAGCGGCTGTCTGCGTAAATTGTCACATGCTTATCCAAATGTAGCTCACAGGCGCGTATTAAAGCCATGAGCTCTGCTTTTTGTGCTGAATGAAATGGTAATGAGTGAGCCTCTAGTATGATGTCAGGCACTGTTACCACTGAATAGCCACAAAGAAATGAGTTGTCACTCGGCCTTGAACAGGACCCGTCCACATAAACCGTGGCTGAGTCTGGGATAGGTGTTTGCTCTAAATCTGGACGTGGTGCTGTGGATTCCTGTATACGTGTCATGCAGTCATGATCGTCAAGCCTGTCTGAGCCATCCTGTCGGTCAGAAGAACACAGCATAGGATCAATAAATGTGCTGGCGAATCAGGTGTGCTGCTCGCTTTTATAGTGAGATTTGCATATGTTGTGTAGTTATGTTTGCTAGAATGGTCGTGACCTGGTGATTGGTGTGTAGAATAGTGTCATGTGAGAGTGTGAGCTTCTCGCAGTCCCTTATCATGATAGAGCAAGCTGCTACTGCCCTCAGGCAGGCCGGCATTCCTGAACAACCACGGACAGCACCTTTGAGTGGCGGAGATCAGCACTCCCTTTAATGCATTGAAAGAGGCAGTCATTTCTGTGGACCACAGTATTCGAGGAGGCTTGTCTTTTTTACAACAGTCACGCAGAATGTGGTCATGAAAAGAACAGTCTGGTATCCACTGTCTGCAATAGTTCACCATGCCCAGGAAGGACAACATTTCCTTCTGTGTAGTGGGACGAGGGACGGAGGTCACAGCTTTGACCCTGTCTGCAGTCATGGAACGTTTTCCGTGAGACAGTGTGAATCCCAAATATTGAACAGAAGTCTGACAGTACTGCATTTTCTTTGCTGATGCTTTGTGGCCAGTCTTTTGGAGGTGCTGGAGAAGCATGTGTGTAGCAGTTTGACATAGTTTTTCACTTTCAGCACAGAGGAGGAGGTCATCCACATGTGGATCAGGGTGCAGCCCTGGAGGAGTGAAGCACCATTGAGAAAGCAGCAGAGCTGTCTATCATGCCTTGGGGCAAACGAGTCCAAGTGTACTGCTTATTTCTATGTGTGAATGCAAATAACGGCTGTGTGTCTTCATGCACAGGTACTGAGAAAAAGGAGCGGAGCATAAATCCACCACGGTAAAATGTGTATGCAATGCATGTCAATATGCTGTGAACATCTGAAACAAGAGGTGGCAGAGGAATGTTGACTGCATTAATTTGCCTTAAGTCTTGTATGAAACGCCATACGCCAGGTTTGTTAGGCTTTGGCACAGGATTGACAGGAGTGTGGGCTTTATTACTCCTGTAGTCAATAAATCTCCTATCATGACATCTAGGGCTGAGGCTTTTTCGACAGAAATGGGACATTGCCTGACATATACTGGCTTGTTGTTTTTTAATAGGTGTACGTGATAAAGTGTACAGTCAATATCATTCTCACTTTTTGACCACAATGTCATATTCTGGTATTCAGCTGGCAATGTAACTGCAGAAATAGTACAGTGGATAGGGTAGGTTAGATCTATGTGACAACATGGTGTAGTTATGTCATAAACTATGTCTGAGTTATGTGACAAAATCACTGTTTGACCTTAGAGAAACAAAAGTGTGGCTTGTTGTATTTGTACACGTTTTTTTGGCACAGTATGTGACATAGAGTACCGGACAAAAAGGATGTTGAGTTCATTCTCTGCTGAGGGTCCAGCTGACACAGAGGATGTTCCTTCTCCATCATGTCGGTACATAGGGCAGAGAAAACATAAGCTGTTATCAGTGTCAGCAAACATTTCACCCTTTATGTTAAATGAAATACACAAATTCATTTTTGCTCTGGGTGTCTGCGGCTGCTGGAAAACTGAGCCACAATAAAAACACATATCTCTACTTTTATCCTTCCGTCCTCTGAAACTTCCTTGCTGTGCTGGAGCGGGTAATCCTGCATACATTAGTTTCTCACTTTCCTCTGAGCCTTCTACATCAAAATTCACCTTTATCTTAACACTTTTAGCTTTCGTGGTAGTATCTGCACTGGCCTTCAGTTTTACTGACCTGTTTTCTGGCGATAATCGTTCGGGATAAGGCTCCGGAAATAAATTAGAATGCATTGAACTTACAGTCCGTAAGTTGTAAACAAAGTCAGTCACATAAGCACTTCCGCATGTTCTGGATACGTGATCATGGACGTCTTCACCGATTCGCGGACGTAGGTTACACGTAACCGGAAATGGGAGTTGTACTGAGCCGTTATTTGAGACTTTATTTTGTATTTTATTAATTTTTGGTTTTACAGGTACTTTTTTTTTCTATCGGACCTGTCTGTGGTCTTTGAATAATTCTGACCCATGTTCAGTGATTTCCAGAGGGGTTTACACGCTAGGAGGATTTATGTTAGTATTTTCGCTGCGGCACAGCTGAGGTCACTTTAAATTTATTGCTAGCAATTTTTGTTTGGGTGAGCAACTCTCACTTAACGAGCAACTTCTCGCAAAACAACAGGCAACTCCCTGTGTCTTTCTGCTTTTAATTTACTGCTTTTAACCCTTGTATGGTAATCGGGTCTGTGAGACCCGTTTTCAGTTTTCTTTCGTTTTTTTTTTTTTTTTAACAAAATTAAATTTAATTATTTACTAGCTTTCTCTGAGTGAGCAACTTCTCACTTTTTAACGTGCGTTTCAAGACAACAGGCAACTTCCTGTGTCACTTTTTGGTGAGCAACTTCTCACTTAACGAGAAATATTCAAGACAACAGGCAACTTCCTGTGTCACTTTTTAGTGAGCAACTTCTCACTTAACGAGAAATATTCAAGACAACAGGCAACTTCCTGTGTCACTTTTTCTGAGTGAGCAACTTCTCACTTTTTAACGTACGTTTCAAGACAACAGGCAACTTCCTGTGTCCACCAACACCACACAAGGGTTAATTTACTTTATTCGGGGACTGAGGAAGTCGTCAGTGTATCTCTCTGGATCACTAAGTGAAACTTCGTCAGCATATCCCGTTTTTTTATGGATCGATCACTGAGAGAGGTATAATACGGTCTTTATATAAATATGAAAGACGCATATTTACCTTCTGTCAGTCCATCCCACTTCTGACGCCAAATTGAAGGAAAAAATGTCCATCCCGGTTTTCCCTCCAAGGCACGAGCGATAAGCAGAGTTCTGTCCTTTCCTTCTAAGATTCCTAATTATTTAAAGTAACACTCAGGTATGCCATTCAGCTGGGTTAGTTACGACGTCGGGAGCAGCTTGGGAGAACAAGAAAACAGAGACTGCTTTAGGTTGCCTTCCCAATCGACTCAAAGGTTTATTTAGTACATAACAGCTTATATAGAGGAAAAAAAGGTTCGTGTGTCAGCAAGTTCTCAGTTCAAACCGGTACAGACCAAATAAGGAAACGTCTTCCTGCCTTGTGAGCAAAGAAGTATCCTGTGTGTAGTTTATCAGTTCAGCTACAATTTATGATCATCCCAGCAAAATACACTCCTAGACATAAAATACAGAGTTCTTTCATTAGTGAATTCTGAAACAAACCACCTAGCCTTTAACGAGCCTTTTCCAGGAGATAAAGAAAAAGGGAGGATGGGAGTAAGGAAGTGGTCTCGTCTCTGTGGTATTTTCGACCTTGGGGTACCAGCTTGTGAGTCTTACACATTAATTCTTGGGTCACAGAGAAAGAGAAAAACAACTAGTAGATGGGCCTTATTGAGTAACAGTTTTCCTGTATAAAACAATATCCTGTAAATGCTAACCGTGGTATCAAAATATCACAACAGTTCTCTCCTTTTATCATGAAATGATAACATAGTATAAAGACAGAATGTAATAACATAATATAAAGACAAATCATAACTGTAACTGGTCCTTCGAGCAAGCTTAATATCAAAAATTCCGAGAGCGTATACATGGTATCACACAACAGACAATAATCATCGAAAACATGCTGCAACGGTTACAAAGGCTACAATTAGTTCCTTCCATCTTCCAAACGTGTCCTGTAGCCACTTATGTAGCCACTGACCGTGGCCTGTATCGGCAATTAGTTCTATCTGCAATGCTTCAAGTCTATTCACAGCTTGTGTGAATGAACCGTTAGGGGCGGTGTTATTGGGAATGAAAGTACAGCATACATCAACGGTTACTAGACCACAGGTACCGGTCCAATTAACAGGTAAAGCTAATCTAAGGGTATTATTGCACAACCAATAAGCGTTAGGGATTGCTCTAGTTAGGCGCGTGACCATGTGTGATTTAACTAACTCCCCCCAGTCAGTGTCATTTAATACACCCTCTGGGGGAACAATGATCGAGTCTCTGCTCGAACTTGAACTGTGTGTGTGTTCCTCCAGATAGGATAAAACTTCAGCCATAGAGACAGCTAGCCATGTCTCATTACAGCGTGCACCTGGGGAGTCAGAGAAAAATGTGTAGTTATCCTTTGTATAATCTATGTGTGTGTCTGGGCCAGTTAACTTTAGTCTGTGCAGACATATCATACTAGTATTAAAATGGAGAGGGATCTGTCCTAAGGGCAGTGAGGGTTTTAACCTATTCTTAGGGCGTTTCATTGGGGCGCAGGTCCCTGCGGTGTCATTAGATAACTTCAATAATTTGCCTAATGGAGTCTCAGGGTTAGTTGGTGTGTGTGTGTGTGTCTAAGTAAGCAGTCGAGAGGGCTCAGAGTCAACTGTAAAGCGTCTTTAAGGAGACCATTATCTCCGCCGATTTTCTCTAGTCCCTCAGTGAGGGGGAAACCGGATATGGGGTATCCTACTATTACCTGTTCTGGATTAGCCTTTGAACAGACATAACAGTTACTGTTTCCTAAATCACGAGCGGCTGTTCTGGCATTTTCATACCAGGAGTTGACTCCTATTCTAGAGGGCGCATAAGATGGTTTATTAGTGGCGTCTATGTTGCTATTTACTGATTTTAGGGAACGTAATGAGTGCATTAAGTAGGTGTCTTGCAAAATAGAGCATGAGGTATAGTCAGCAAAATATGACCTGCAGAAATATGAACATGGTTGCAGTTTACAATACAAAATAGCAAAGAAAAATCCTAAGGTTAATGCGATAGATATGATAAATAACCTAAATATATAAGAAAATATATAAGAAAAACAGCTTCAGTCGTCTTCTGGCCTGGTCCCAGGTTCGAGAGACACAGAATAAGCGTCGTATGATGACAATGGGCATTCCATTTTCTCCATTATCAGGATGGAATGAGTCTAGCTTTATCAGGTTAGACATCATGTGGTACTTTTGGCTTTCTGTTCCTGCTGGATGTTTGAGTACCTTGTCGTTGTTCTTTCAGGCGTTGTGTGTTAATCAGTGGTTGTGTGTGTGTATGTACATTGGATCCTGGCGCTGGCTCGCCGGAGATGTCGTCTACCCGTGTGTTTATTTGCTCTGGTTCCGGGCGTTGGCCCGCCGGAGATGTCATCTGCTTGATCCGACGCCTGAGATGGTCCGATTGGGCTGGTCTTAACCCTGCTGGCATGAATCCACTGAGGTTGTCCGTCTGTGAGGATGCTGGTTCTTCGTCACTGCCAGTACAGTCTGGGGCTGGAACACGCGCGGCCTCCCAGAGTGTCCTTGGTTTTAGTGGCTTCTCCAACACGCATCTCCTTGTCTCCACTGGTGGAACTGTGGAGGGGAAAGGCTGAGAGAGACAAACTTTCTGATAGTTATTATTCAGTTTTTCTACCAGGTTGTGAACATCAGTGGACAATGCAATATACATCACCTTCTACTAGCGGTGCCCCTCTGGAAGCTGACCATGGTGTTGGAAATAATCTTATTTCAAATGGAAATAATTTGGTTACTGCAGATGGAGTCATAATGTATGAAATGGAAAATCTGGTTGTGGTAAATGCTGATGTTTTGCTTTTGAGCTACCTACATTAGTTCGCGCACATGTTAGACAGGTTGCTAATATGCTTTTTACTGCATGTGATGTTTTCTCAATTACAAATCTTGATTTTATTGCCCCTATTACCCCTCTTTGTCCGACATGACTCACACAGTGAAAATGTCGGGCAAGGACTGGCATCAGGGAATATGGGAGGGCAATCAAACCCTTAAGATTTTGTATAAGCCATCTCTGTCATCTAAGGTACAGTCATTATTCTCCCAATAGGTGTAATCACATGCAGAGGCCTGCTCTTGTATGAATTTTAAATCAACATTTGTGTCTAAATAGTCTGGGAGTGTAACAAGTGGCAGCTGTAGGGGCACAGATAATACTTCCTGCGGAGGTGGGAGCTGTGATGCAGCTGCAGCCTTGGCTGTCACGTCTGCTAAGGCATTACCTGTTGCTTCGTCTGTGTCAGCTGTACTGTGTCCTTTCGTTTTTACAACTGCAATGGCCGATGGTAGCTGTATAGCCTGAAAAAGTCTTTGAACAAAATCAGAATTTAGCAATTTATTTTCCATCAGCAGATCTAAATCCTCTTTGTCTCCACAATGTGCCAAAGTCATGCACAACGCCAAATGCATAGCGGCTGTCTGCGTAAATTGTCACATGCTTATCCAAATGTAGCTCACAGGCGCGTATTAAAGCCATGAGCTCTGCTTTTTGTGCTGAATGAAATGGTAATGAGTGAGCCTCTAGTATGATGTCAGGCACTGTTACCACTGAATAGCCACAAAGAAATGAGTTGTCACTCGGCCTTGAACAGGACCCGTCCACATAAACCGTGGCTGAGTCTGGGATAGGTGTTTGCTCTAAATCTGGACGTGGTGCTGTGGATTCCTGTATACGTGTCATGCAGTCATGATCGTCAAGCCTGTCTGAGCCATCCTGTCGGTCAGAAGAACACAGCATAGGATCAATAAATGTGCTGGCGAATCAGGTGTGCTGCTCGCTTTTATAGTGAGATTTGCATATGTTGTGTAGTTATGTTTGCTAGAATGGTCGTGACCTGGTGATTGGTGTGTAGAATAGTGTCATGTGAGAGTGTGAGCTTCTCGCAGTCCCTTATCATGATAGAGCAAGCTGCTACTGCCCTCAGGCAGGCCGGCATTCCTGAACAACCACGGACAGCACCTTTGAGTGGCGGAGATCAGCACTCCCTTTAATGCATTGAAAGAGGCAGTCATTTCTGTGGACCACAGTATTCGAGGAGGCTTGTCTTTTTTACAACAGTCACGCAGAATGTGGTCATGAAAAGAACAGTCTGGTATCCACTGTCTGCAATAGTTCACCATGCCCAGGAAGGACAACATTTCCTTCTGTGTAGTGGGACGAGGGACGGAGGTCACAGCTTTGACCCTGTCTGCAGTCATGGAACGTTTTCCGTGAGACAGTGTGAATCCCAAATATTGAACAGAAGTCTGACAGTACTGCATTTTCTTTGCTGATGCTTTGTGGCCAGTCTTTTGGAGGTGCTGGAGAAGCATGTGTGTAGCAGTTTGACATAGTTTTTCACTTTCAGCACAGAGGAGGAGGTCATCCACATGTGGATCAGGGTGCAGCCCTGGAGGAGTGAAGCACCATTGAGAAAGCAGCAGAGCTGTCTATCATGCCTTGGGGCAAACGAGTCCAAGTGTACTGCTTATTTCTATGTGTGAATGCAAATAACGGCTGTGTGTCTTCATGCACAGGTACTGAGAAAAAGGAGCGGAGCATAAATCCACCACGGTAAAATGTGTATGCAATGCATGTCAATATGCTGTGAACATCTGAAACAAGAGGTGGCAGAGGAATGTTGACTGCATTAATTTGCCTTAAGTCTTGTATGAAACGCCATACGCCAGGTTTGTTAGGCTTTGGCACAGGATTGACAGGAGTGTGGGCTTTATTACTCCTGTAGTCAATAAATCTCCTATCATGACATCTAGGGCTGAGGCTTTTTCGACAGAAATGGGACATTGCCTGACATATACTGGCTTGTTGTTTTTTAATAGGTGTACGTGATAAAGTGTACAGTCAATATCATTCTCACTTTTTGACCACAATGTCATATTCTGGTATTCAGCTGGCAATGTAACTGCAGAAATAGTACAGTGGATAGGGTAGGTTAGATCTATGTGACAACATGGTGTAGTTATGTCATAAACTATGTCTGAGTTATGTGACAAAATCACTGTTTGACCTTAGAGAAACAAAAGTGTGGCTTGTTGTATTTGTACACGTTTTTTTGGCACAGTATGTGACATAGAGTACCGGACAAAAAGGATGTTGAGTTCATTCTCTGCTGAGGGTCCAGCTGACACAGAGGATGTTCCTTCTCCATCATGTCGGTACATAGGGCAGAGAAAACATAAGCTGTTATCAGTGTCAGCAAACATTTCACCCTTTATGTTAAATGAAATACACAAATTCATTTTTGCTCTGGGTGTCTGCGGCTGCTGGAAAACTGAGCCACAATAAAAACACATATCTCTACTTTTATCCTTCCGTCCTCTGAAACTTCCTTGCTGTGCTGGAGCGGGTAATCCTGCATACATTAGTTTCTCACTTTCCTCTGAGCCTTCTACATCAAAATTCACCTTTATCTTAACACTTTTAGCTTTCGTGGTAGTATCTGCACTGGCCTTCAGTTTTACTGACCTGTTTTCTGGCGATAATCGTTCGGGATAAGGCTCCGGAAATAAATTAGAATGCATTGAACTTACAGTCCGTAAGTTGTAAACAAAGTCAGTCACATAAGCACTTCCGCATGTTCTGGATACGTGATCATGGACGTCTTCACCGATTCGCGGACGTAGGTTACACGTAACCGGAAATGGGAGTTGTACTGAGCCGTTATTTGAGACTTTATTTTGTATTTTATTAATTTTTGGTTTTACAGGTACTTTTTTTTTCTATCGGACCTGTCTGTGGTCTTTGAATAATTCTGACCCATGTTCAGTGATTTCCAGAGGGGTTTACACGCTAGGAGGATTTATGTTAGTATTTTCGCTGCGGCACAGCTGAGGTCACTTTAAATTTATTGCTAGCAATTTTTGTTTGGGTGAGCAACTCTCACTTAACGAGCAACTTCTCGCAAAACAACAGGCAACTCCCTGTGTCTTTCTGCTTTTAATTTACTGCTTTTAACCCTTGTATGGTAATCGGGTCTGTGAGACCCGTTTTCAGTTTTCTTTCGTTTTTTTTTTTTTTTTAACAAAATTAAATTTAATTATTTACTAGCTTTCTCTGAGTGAGCAACTTCTCACTTTTTAACGTGCGTTTCAAGACAACAGGCAACTTCCTGTGTCACTTTTTGGTGAGCAACTTCTCACTTAACGAGAAATATTCAAGACAACAGGCAACTTCCTGTGTCACTTTTTAGTGAGCAACTTCTCACTTAACGAGAAATATTCAAGACAACAGGCAACTTCCTGTGTCACTTTTTCTGAGTGAGCAACTTCTCACTTTTTAACGTACGTTTCAAGACAACAGGCAACTTCCTGTGTCCACCAACACCACACAAGGGTTAATTTACTTTATTCGGGGACTGAGGAAGTCGTCAGTGTATCTCTCTGGATCACTAAGTGAAACTTCGTCAGCATATCCCGTTTTTTTATGGATCGATCACTGAGAGAGGTATAATACGGTCTTTATATAAATATGAAAGACGCATATTTACCTTCTGTCAGTCCATCCCACTTCTGACGCCAAATTGAAGGAAAAAATGTCCATCCCGGTTTTCCCTCCAAGGCACGAGCGATAAGCAGAGTTCTGTCCTTTCCTTCTAAGATTCCTAATTATTTAAAGTAACACTCAGGTATGCCATTCAGCTGGGTTAGTTACGACGTCGGGAGCAGCTTGGGAGAACAAGAAAACAGAGACTGCTTTAGGTTGCCTTCCCAATCGACTCAAAGGTTTATTTAGTACATAACAGCTTATATAGAGGAAAAAAAGGTTCGTGTGTCAGCAAGTTCTCAGTTCAAACCGGTACAGACCAAATAAGGAAACGTCTTCCTGCCTTGTGAGCAAAGAAGTATCCTGTGTGTAGTTTATCAGTTCAGCTACAATTTATGATCATCCCAGCAAAATACACTCCTAGACATAAAATACAGAGTTCTTTCATTAGTGAATTCTGAAACAAACCACCTAGCCTTTAACGAGCCTTTTCCAGGAGATAAAGAAAAAGGGAGGATGGGAGTAAGGAAGTGGTCTCGTCTCTGTGGTATTTTCGACCTTGGGGTACCAGCTTGTGAGTCTTACACATTAATTCTTGGGTCACAGAGAAAGAGAAAAACAACTAGTAGATGGGCCTTATTGAGTAACAGTTTTCCTGTATAAAACAATATCCTGTAAATGCTAACCGTGGTATCAAAATATCACAACAGTAACCATGTCACACAGAGCTCAAGCCTTTGAATCCAGCTGTGACTGTTGATTTTCTATTGAATGGACTTTTTCAAATCCAGCTGTAGGCCTGTGTTTGTGAGCTCATTAACAGCTGTTTGTTTAGAGAGACGTGGTCCTCACAGGACAGCCACTACAA
This sequence comes from Rhamphochromis sp. 'chilingali', assembly GCF_963969265.1. Lineage (NCBI taxonomy): Eukaryota > Metazoa > Chordata > Actinopteri > Cichliformes > Cichlidae > Rhamphochromis > Rhamphochromis sp. 'chilingali'. The sequence continues at coordinate 66,565,328 of NC_137929.1, read as the reverse complement.
ACATATGATTTTATAGAATATGATGCATTACTGCAGATTCAACACAATAGAAAGGATTTGAAATGAGCTCAGCCTTAAACATGTGCAGCAGTAATATTGATCCACAGACACTGATGGGAACATTTTTCTGCACAATAAGTACTTTGACTTTTCATACTTTATGTACAATTTGCCAGTACTGCAGTTTTGTGTGTAGTGAGGTGTTTTCATGGTGTTTTCTTGGTGCTTTTACTAAAGGAAGGCTTCTATCAAATTCTTCCACATGTTGTCAAACTGAGCTGTGTGATGAAGTGAGTGTGACAGAAACACTCAGACTGTGTTTCTCTGCTTCATCAAGTCAAATCTGGTCCTCAGAGACTGAATAAAGTCCTGTCCCACTAACAGCAGCTCCAACAGTCTGTTCACTGCTTTCTTCCTGTCAGTCTTCATCTTTCTGCTGCGTCTCCTCTTCACACTGACCACTTTCTATCTAACAGTGAGCTCCCAGTGAAGCAGCAGCATTCAGCCTGTTAGAGTCAACACAAATGTCTCCATCCAAGCTCATGTTGTGCTTTGTTGTCCTCTCAGTCCCCCAGGTGGAGGTGGATTCAGGGGTGGAGTCTGTCCAGCTGCCCTTCAACACCACACTTCACCTGCCTGAAGACGCTAAAGTGGAGTGGATGAATATATATGGGAAGGTCCACGTGTATAAGAACGGCTCTGACCAGCCTGAAGAACAGCGCCAGCGTTACAGAGACCGAACGAAGATGAATGAAGACCTGCTGAAAACTGGAGACCTCAGTCTGACCCTGAAACACCCCACAGACTGGGACAACTGGACCTACACCTGCACCGTCTACAGCAGGGAGGGAAACATCCTGCTGAAGAAACAAGTGGAGCTGAAAGTCAGAGGTCAGTGCTGTAGATACAGGGCAAAGGTCAGAGGTCATGCAGGAGTTTATTCTCTAAAAGCTTTTAGTTTGAATCTATTTTCAGTTCATTCAAATAAAATAAATTATTTGATGTTTTGATCTAAAAGCCAAAAATGTCAGGCGGAGCAACTGTGTGTTTAAATGAACTAAGAAGAGCATTAAAATGATCCTACCTTCAAAATAAAAGCCTCTGGCATGATGTGAGTTTGGATCAAATCAATAGTTTTGTTAGTTTAGTCCAAATCAATGTAAATGTATAAATATCAATAGTTTTAAAGCTGCTGGGATCATTCAAACACTTTGATCCAGTCATTTGGATGTTGTCACATGTCAGGGTGGAGCAACCATAAATACGAGGCTTTTATTGTGAAAGTGCTGAGTGTGATGATCCAGAGGAGCCCATGGGGTGTTTGTGGCTGGATGCAAAGGTTTGTAGCTCTCCTTGTAAAGAGAAACAGCTTGAAGCTACAGAGGAGCGTCTGCAGAAGAAGACAGGGGAAAGAGGAAGAAGCTGAGGCCGCTGGAGAAAAGACAGGAAAAGGAAATCAGCTTCATTTGTTGGAGGCCGTTTGTTCATCACACTGAAATATTCCCACTTTAGAGACAGGAAACAAAGTGAAGTGTGGATTGATGTTTGTCTCCATGATTTGGGCCCTGGAGTCATTTCTTCATCTCCCACTTTAAGACATATTAATGTCAGCCTCACACGTCCCACAGTGGACACATTTCTATTTCTAGATGATATTTGGAGGATGGTCATGTGTTTCTCTGCTGTCACAGCTCTTTGTGATATTTGAGCGCAGCTGTAATGTTTGTGTGGTTAAAGCCACCAGACTCCACTGACAAAAACTCTCATTTTAGCCGGAGAACACGGGGCTGCTGTGGGACTTTGTGTTTGCAAAGGTTTCTATTGGAGGCATGTTTGCCTTTATTATATAGGTGCAGAGAGTAGACAGGAAAGTGGGGAGAGAGTGAGGGACACACAGGCACCTGTAGTAAGCCCCGCCTTCAGCCCACCTGCTCAGCCAGGTGAGCTATAGCGCTGCTTTAACATGTTGGTGTGATTGAGAGTGAATGAAAGTGAGTGATGGAGGCAGCAGGAAACTAACAGGCTGTTTGTTCTGAGAGGTCACATGACTGTTGTTCTCAGCAGAGTCTGATGATTTGATGAGACCATGAGAGCGGCTTCAGTTCCTCATCAGAAAGAGTCTGACAGAAGCTCCTCCCTCTGTACCCCAGTAGACTTCTATTAGACTGCTCCAGATTCCTGAGAGTTCACACAGAAAACTTTACAAACAGCCAAAGAAAAACTATTGAAAAGCTTCAAGATCACAAAGAGCTCTTTCACAGCACATATGAGCCATTAAGAAGTGCACATTTGTGTTTCCCACAGTCCATCATCCAATAATATCAAAGGACAAACTGTGAGGTAAAAAGCCTTCAGCTCTTTTTGAAGGAAGCAAAAAGACTTTGGTCCTGAGAGATGGTTCAAAACACAACTCAGACCTACCAAAGTATTATTTGTGCCAAACACATGAAGCCTTCAACTTTGTATGTGTCCAGTCAGTGTGCCAATAGAAGTCACTGTGAGGATTTTCAATGTGCTGTCAAAGAGCATCCAAACAATCAGGTGAGGATGAAGAGAATTAGTGTGGATGGACAGAAAATCCATATCCAGTGTGATTTAGGAGCAGCTCATATATAATGAGTGAAATGAAAGAAGAGCACAGACAGGAAGAACATGAGTGAGCAGACATTTTGGAGCTGCTGATCCACACAGGGCTGGATGGAAGGAGTGGGAGTCCATGATGGCTCAAAGTCTCTGATCTAACTGTTCCTGAGCCTCTCCCCCTGCCTCCTCTTTGGATCTTCTCCTCCTCTTCTTCCTTATCTGCCTCCTCCACCACTGCTCTCTCCTCCCTCATCTCCTCCTCAGCTGAACTGAAGTCAGGGCTGTAACATGAGGAAACGTGCAGAAATGACTGAGTCAGCATGTTGTTGAAGTGAGTTGAGTGATGGTGAGCAGATTAGATGTGCGAGCCTCCCTGTAGAGAAAAGCAGATCTTCTCCAGAGTTTCCCACCTCATGTTTTCCTGTGTCACAGCTGATTGTCACATCCTGGCTGTCACTAAATGAGTGGTCCAAAGGTGGAAGGAGGAGCACAGTTAGATTGTTCACCTCCTAACCTGTGAAATCAATCAGCTGAATGAAAAACACTGTGATCCTATGAGCTGCTATCAGGGCTGCTCCATTCTCAGGATTCTCATCTGGATGACTGAAGCAGATTATTGATGAAGTCAGCAAACAGCTTTCAAAATGGCTCTTTTTCCAGGGGAACTCCCTGAAATGTAAATCTCATTGGAATGAAGAAGAAGTCCAAAGGCATGGTTAGGCCCAGACTTGTGGCTGTTTTCAATGTAAAGCCCATGTTGCAGGCAGCTGCTGCTCCTTACTGGCCCACAGCCTCCACTGATGGATGTGTCAGCTCACTTGTACTGTAGCCACGGGGAGAGCGATGGTGAAGCTGACAACCAGAGGTGTAGCGCTATTTGTTGAAGTAGCCCAGCTGTGCCATGGAAGCACAAGTTTCCAGAGATGATTGGACTGTGAGCAGAAATGATCCATGTTGGACTGAATTGAAGAACAGATCATAAAGTCCTCTGTGTGCCCAGCCCGTCTGTCTGAGCATCTTCATCAGTGTGCAGCTGATCTACAGCTAATGTGCTGATTGATGAGCAGCCTGTTCATGGTGATGATGAGAAACAGATTGGATTCAAAGCACAAATGAGTGAAAAAGGAGCAGCAGCCATGATAGAGCGAGTCCTCTGCTGACAGAAATAGTGGAGTGAAGGATTTGTGCAGCGTTTCTCTGTGAAAACAGCTGATTCAGATCAATGAGAGGAGGATGAAGGAGAAGCAGCATGTTTCTGATAGAAGCATCACTGCTGTGCTACAAACTGCTGGGACTGTGTGTGTGTGACGGCTCAGCTGGAGGCAGGATTGGTCCAGAGGAGAGCTGCTTTATTCCAGACTAACTCTTCTAGAAAGCTGACATCTGTGTGGAACAGCTGACCTGCACCATGTGGAAAAGAACAGCAACATGATTCAGCGTCAGATCCCGACACATCCACGGATTCATCCCGTTACAGGAACTGTGCCACACGTGGCCTCTGTTTGTTCTGCATTGATGCTGCAGGGATTTCTTCAAGTCACTATAATATAGTGTCAGATGGACACATGAAGCTAACACGGCACATCTTTGTGAGTCTGCAGCATGTTGACACACATGTCAGTGTTGTACAGATCTGAGAGCAGCACAAACAAACTCCATCAAAGTGATTTGTGCTGTTGCAGAGCTGTGTGACTGCATTTGTCTTCATTATGGACACATTTCTACAAATGGGACTAAACATGTGACCCTCTGCACATCCATGGCTCAACAGTGCACCCATTGGCTGGATGCAGCTTGTATTGTGGCTCCTCCCCCTTAGCTTCAGGTCAGTTTAGCTGTGTTTCCTCCAAATCCCAGAATTCCTGAGGAGCAGGAATATGTGGGGCTGGGCTCTAAACACTCAGGGTGAGGACTGAGTGAAGAGCTACAGGACAAAGTTTCAGCGCTGCGCTCACAGCTTTGAGACGTCCAATCAGCAACTGGTCCTGATAACATCTCCCCTCTCATTCCACATACATGAAGACTGCTAGAAGCAGCTATCAGCCACATCAGGCTCACATCATGCTTGCTATTAAACATGCTGCAGTCTGCAGTAAACTCCCTGCCACAAAGCTTTGAGTCTCCTCCAAATGCACCTGTAACAAGGTCACCTGCAGAAATAACTGTGTCCACGGGCAGAGTCACCAACACTCTGCACCAGAGCTAAACCTGCTTTGGAGCTAAAAAGCTGCTGTCAGGGTTTCCTGCAGAGCTTCAAATGTGGAGACTGAAAGCTGTGGACAGTTTCTGTGGCTGGATTATTTCATATGTGTTTGTTTCACTTTCAAAGGAAAGTGTTGAGATAAATCAGGTGTGTGACGCACACTTTACTGCAGATTGTTCTCAATGTAACACAAAAAGCAATCAAAATGTGATTGATCCTGATGTGCTTGTTGCTTCTAGCAGTGTTGATGTATTTGCACAGAGAGGGGGAGATGTTATCAGAGTGTGTAAGTGATCAGATCTGATGCTGAATCATGTTCATGTACAGTCAGCTGATCCTCACAGTTCAGTTTGTAATCATGCAGCTCTCCTCTGATAAATCCTGAGCTCCACCTGAGTCTCAGTCCTCAGGACCTCACACAGTCCCAGCAGCTTCTATCAGCAGAGTTCTCCCTGATATCACAAACATATTGATCCTCCTTCAGCCTCCTCTCATTCATCTGTTTCCACAGAGAAACTCATCAGTGAAACCTGAGCTTACTGTGGATTATTCTGGTGGCTCCATCACTCTCTGCCTCACACGCCCTCATCTGCTGCTTTCCTCTGATTGGCTGCTCTGACAGAGTCATGATTGGCTGCATGTTTGTATAGAAAGCAGCACGTTGCTGGTAGATCAGCCATCAGCTCATGTTTGTGACTGCAGCATGGCACCAGTTTGCTCCTCGTGTTTCAGTCCCAGACTGACCTGCAGCTCTTTAGTAAATTCAGACAGCAGCTTTGTAACTGTTAGTAAATCTGACCATGAATATCATTATGACACCTCTGACCACTCATTCTGTCTTTATTGGCTTTCATACATGAAACACGCTTAAAGTCACCATTGAATCTAAACTGGATGAAAGCAGCTGTGAGTCACTGCAGCAGCTCTGTGCCAACAACCAACCAACACCTGGGTGGAGTCCCAGCTGAAGCTGAGAGATACTCAGAGACAGAAGCAGCTGTATGGAAGCGTTCTACAGGACGGCTGACACAAAGCTGATGTTACTGATGTCTCCTAGATAGATCTCATGGACCAAAGGCTCTCTGTGTCATCTCGGCTCCAGCTGAACTAAACTGAGAGTGAATTTGGGCTTTTGGTCCTGCCCACACCTGCTGACCGCAGGTCAGCAGGTGTGGGCAGGTGTGGACAGGTACTTGATGGAGTGTTTCCTGCTGGACTCCATATGATATGTTAGCAGAGAGGATCTGGTTCCTGATTGGTTGAAGTGGAGCCCATCTGCTGCAGAAAGATGCCTCCTGTCCCAGAAAACATTGAAGTTGTCTCTAAAGCCCAGGCTGTGGGAGTCACACACAGAGGAGAGCCAGGTGTGGAGGCCGAGCAGCCGCCCAAACGCCCCACGGCCACAGGTGGGAGTGGGGCCGCAGATACAAACACTACGGTGGGCTTGTTTCACAGCCTCACAAAGACACACAAAGTCCAGTTTGAGGAAGTGGGAGCGCTGTTTGGAGTCCGGTTGGTGCCCATGTGGATAAGGATGGTGTCGGCCTCCGGACGGGATCGTATTCTGACAGGAAACTTGTCTAAAACGTCCCAGAGCGTCGGGCCGGGAAAAGACAGAGCGCACGCCTCCTTTATTGTGAAATTCCTCACCATGGTAACTGAACACATCAGCTGGTCTGCAGCAGGTCATGTTCAGAGTTTGAGGCTAAAAGTGTCCCATTTTCACTGATTGTTTCCCGACGACATGCTTCACGTGTGATATGGATCCTCTGCTGAAGGAATCTGCTTTCTATCCACAACCTGTTGATCCGTGTCTGACTAACAGCAGCGCAGGAAGCCCTGCAGTTACAGAGAAACTGTCTGAGTCGCATTGTTGCTGCAGTTTACCTGCAACTGCTGTGAAGAAAAAGTCTCACTGTGTTTGTGTTTGGTCCTAATCTGCTGCCTGTCTGTTTGACATGCTGGATTTCCAGCTGATCGATGACAGATTAGAAACTGATCAGTCTATTGATCACACAATATTCCATCAATAGAATTGATTTGACTTTGATTTGTGTAACAAAGTGATTTCCACGTCTCCTTCATGATGTGACAGTGTCAGAGCTGAATGCACTTGTAGAGCATCATGTTTTTATGGCTCACATTTAAAGTGTTGCAGCTCTAATGTACAGCTGTCATATTAGAAATAGAAGCAGCTCTGATTTTAGTGCTCAAAGAAATCTATGAAGTGATGAATTCACACATGAACAGTTTTCTGCAGCGTTCCTCTCGGCCTTATTTGCAGCTCCACTCTTGTTTTTGCTCTAATAATTATTTCTCTCCATGAGCTGTTTCTCTGCCTGAAGGAGGCGCCACTCCATCGCTTCATTTAGTGCAGAACAAGAGTCACATGATGCTGCTCTGAACACCAATCACACTTTGTACAGCTCATGTTGTGTTTGTTGTTCTCTCAGTGTGTCAGGTGGAGGTGGAGGAGGGGGCGGAGTCTGTCCAGCTGCCCTTCAAAACCACACCAAACCTGCCTGGAGATGTTAGAGTCGAGTGGGAACGCTATGAACCAAACAGGAAGGTCCACGTGTATAAGAACGGCTCTGACCAGCCTGAAGAACAGCACCAGGTTTACAGAGACCGAACGAAGATGAATGAAGACCTGCTGAAAACTGGAGACCTCAGTCTGACCCTGAAACAGCCCACAGAGAGAGACAGTGGGAGATATGTCGGTGGAGTCAAGAGCAAGGACGTCTGGGTCAGAGCGAAAACTTTGCAGCTCAAAGTCAAAGGTTTGTTTGTGCGTGTTTGTGTGTGTGTGTGTGTGCGTGTGTGTTTGTGTGTGTGTGTGAGTGTGAGTGTGAGTGTGTGTGTGTGTGTGTGTGTGTGAGTGTGAGTGTGTGTGTGTGTGTGTGTGTGTGAGTGTGAGTGTGTGTGTGTGCGTGTGTGCGTGTGCGTGTGTGTGTGCGTGTTTGAGAGTGTATGTGTGTGTGTGTGTGTATGAGTGTATGTGTGTGTGTGTGTATGAGTGTGTGTGTGTGTGTGTTTGTGTGTGTGAGTGTATGTGTGTGTGTGTATGAGTGTGTGTGTGTGTGTGTGTGTGTGTGTGTGCGTGCGTGTGTGTGTGTGTGTGTGTGTGCGTGTCTGTGCGTTTGTGTGTGTGTGTGCGTTTGTGTGTGTGTGTGTCTGTGTGTGTGTGTGTGTGTGTGTGTGTGTGTGTCTCTCTGACTGTGTTGTGTCTCTGTGTGTGTGTGTGTGTGTGTGTGTGTGTGTGTGTGTGTGTGTGTGAGTGCGTCTATGTGGTATGGATTGACATTTGACCTGCGCTGTACCTGGGCTCCGGGGACATTTCGACTTTTTGCTGTGTATTCATGTGTCCCCCTAAAACATGACTTGTAAATGCATTTTTAAGTGTCTAAATAATAATTTTTTCTACTTCTTATGAGGTCATTATTTATCTTTTGACCTGTATTTGCTTAAACTGTAGTGTAAATTCATTTATTAAACTATAATTAAAAGATTTTCTGATTTTCTTAAAAGTCCACCTATACCCCTCACCTGATTTTTGTGTATTCCAGTGTATTGCACAGCGACGTTTCGAGTTAGAGTGGATGTGTGTAGGTACTGCAATTTAATACACATTTTCAATACACACGGCCGGAAGTCATTGTGATTGGTAGGCTATATATATAGGCGGTACCTACAGGAAACGGCGCCACAACTTTCGCGCGCGTGCCCTTTAACAAGTGTATGTCGACGGCAATACGAAGACGGATTAAAAACACAAAGGTAAGCCTTTTTTAATGTAAAATGCACCATGACTTTAATACTATATGAAATTATAGGTGCACAGGCCTATATTAAACTGGTTTAATTTATGCTTTATGGACTGTTAGTGAGTCTTTGAAGAAGTAAAACGGCCCCAGCGTTTGTCATTGAGTAAATAAAATAGGGCTGACGACTAACCGCGTCAACGCGATAAAGCGGGCTAACCCGTGTTAGGATTTACTCGGTGTTAAAGCATTATTGTGGCTTAAACGTGTTAATGCCGACATCGCGACTAACGCGATTAACAATTAAACCAGCGCAGTCTGAGTCAAAATCCCTGATGTCGCTGTTAGCTAATTTCGGGCAGTTTGTCCAATGTCTGTCCATTCTGCTGACAGCCCTAAAATAAAAGCAAGGGTATAAGTGTATTTAGTCATGTATTTATTTATATGCCTGAAGAAAAAACTTCTTACAGTTTTGATGCCTAAGCTTTCTCAGTACTTGTATCACTCTCTGCAGTCGCCATTACAGAAATGTCACATGTCGCCATTTTGAGTACTAGGCCTTTAACATTTTAAAAGAAGGCATAAATTAGCACTATGAATAAGTCAGCTGTGTTTATGCTGTAAACTACACTACTGCTAGTTCTGCTACTACTGATGATGATGACAATGATGACGATAATCGTAATACTTTATATGCTTTGGTAATACAGCCAATCGTACAGGAGAACATGCGAAGGAGACGCATTCCTCCACGGGAGGATGCAGTCTGTCATGTTTCTGCTGGAAGGGACAAACTGGGACTTGATATCCACTACATAAATGCCTTCAAAGGTAAGTTGGTCTTTAGTTTGGATTAGATTTGGAGTTTGTCACTTTGTCTTTTGTCACTCACTTGGTATGTGTTACACCCCGGCCTAGGCAACCGGGGTGCAACGCAGGAAAATAAAAATAAGGCAAAAACACACGAGAAAAAACTAATACGGGCCTCCACCAAAATAATTCCCAAAACAAAATTTAAAGCAAGAAACGACATTTATTTACATCACCAAACACAAGACGTCAAACTATTTACAACGGGGGGGAAGATCGCGACCATGACATACCGAAACACAAGGCTTAAATACATAGAAGGAGCAATTAGGGAATGGACCACAGGAGGGAAACACAGCTGGGGCAAATTAGACCTGACGAGACAAGGAAACGTAAACTGAACACACTAAGATAACAACAGACCTTCAAAGTAAAACAGGAAACACATGACAGTCACGCAAAAACAAAACACTGACAACACCGAAACGTAACATTTCCCCCCACCCAAAAATCAAACATGTAACCCCAAGTGAAATGTTTGATCAAAACCGGATGAAGGCTGGTGGAGGCTGGAGCGGTCCCACGGACCCTCCAGCAGACGACGAAGGCTGGAGCGGTCCCCCGGACCCTCCAGCGAAGACGGATGAAGTCTGGAGCGGTCCCACGGACCCTCCAGCGAAGGCAGACGAAGGCTGGAGCGGTGCCTCGGACCCTCCAGCGAAGACAAACGAAGACTGAAGCGGTGCCTCGGACGCTCCAGCGAAGGCGGATGAGCAGCCCACCAGCTGCACACACGGACACGCAGCCCACCAGCTGCAGAAGGCTGGAGCGGTCCCTCGGATCCTCCAGCGAAGGCGGATGAAGGCCGGAGCGGTCCCACGGACCCTCAAGCAGACGACGAAGGCTGAGGCGGTCCCTCGGACCCCCCCAGCGAAGGCAAATGAAGACCGAAGCGGTCCCACGGACCCTCCAGCGGAGGCAGATGAAACCGATGGAGGCTGGAGCGGTCCCCCTGACCCTCAAGCAGACGACGAAGGCTGGAGTGGTCCCACGGACCCTCCAACGAAGGCGGATGAAGGCTGGAGCGGTCCCCGGGCCCTCCAGCGAAGACAGACGGAGGCTGAAGCGGTCCCTCCCTCGGACCCTCCAGCAACGGCGAACGGCCGAAGCGGCCCCCGGGCCCTCCAGCGAAGACAGACGGAGGCTGAAGCGGTCCCCGGACCCTCCAGCGAAGACGGACGAGCCCCCATATGTTACACCCCGGCCTAGGCAACCGGGGTGCAACGTAGAAAAATAAAGATAAGGAAAAATAAAACCACGAAGGCTCTCCACCAAAATCCCAAAACGAAAATATCCCATGACGAAATTATTAACCAACCCATTCACAACTATTTACAACAGACTATTTATTCACAACAAAACACCAAACTATTTACAACACGGGGGAGATCGCGACCATGACCAACTGACACACAGGGCTTAAATACATAGAAGGAGCAATCAGGGAATGGACCACAGGAGGGAAACACAGCTGGGGCAAATTAGAACCGACGAGACAGGGAAAATGTAAACTGAACACACTAAGATAACACAGACTTTCAAAGTAAAGCAGGAAATACATAACAGTCACGCAAAAACAAAACACTGACACACCGAAACGTAACATTTCCCCCTACCCAAAAATCAAACATGTAACCCCAAGTGAAATGTTTGATCAAAACCGGATGAAGGCTGGTGGAGGCTGGAGCGGTCCCACGGACCCTCCAGCGAAGACGGATGAAGCCTGGAGCGGTCCCACGGACCCTCCAGCGAAGGCAGTCGAAGGCTGGAGCGGAGCCTCGGACCCTCCAGCGAAGACAAACGAAGACCGAAGCGGTGCCTCGGACCCTCCAGCAAAGGCAGACGAAGGCCGGAGCGGTGCCTCGGACCCTCCAGCGAAGGCGGACGAAGGCTGAAGCGGTCCCTCCGACGGACCCTCCAGCGAAGACGGACGAAGGCTGATGAAGGCTGGAGCGGTCCCACCGACCCTCCAGCAGACGACGAAGGCTGGAGCGGTCCCTCGGACCCTCCAGCGAAGACAAACGAAGGCTGACGAAGGCTGGAGCGGACCCACCGACCCTCCAGCAGACGAAGGCCGGAGCGGTCCCCTCGGACCCTCCAGCGAAGGCAGGGGGGTCCGTGGGACCGCTCCAGGCTTCATCCGTCTTCGCTGGAGGGTCCGTGGGACCGCTCCAGCCTCCACCAGCCTTCATCCGGTTTTGATCAAACATTTCACTTGGGGTTACATGTTTGATTTTTGGGTAGGGGGAAATGTTACGTTTCGGTGTGTCAGTGTTTTGTTTTTGCGTGACTGTTATGTATTTCCTGCTTTACTTTGAAAGTCTGTGTTATCTTAGTGTGTTCAGTTTACATTTTCCCTGTCTCGTCAGTTCTAATTTGCCCCAGCTGTGTTTCCCTCCTGTGGTCCATTCCCTGATTGCTCCTTCTATGTATTTAAGCCCTGTGTGTCAGTTGGTCATGGTCGCGATCTCCCCCGTGTTGTAAATAGTTTGGTGTTTTGTTGTGAATAAATAGTCTGTTGTAAATAGTTGTGAATGGGTTGGTTAATAATTTCGTCATGGGATATTTTCGTTTTGGGATTTTGGTGGAGAGCCTTCGTGGTTTTATTTTTCCTTATCTTTATTTTTCTACGTTGCACCCCGGTTGCCTAGGCCGGGGTGTAACATATGCCTCTGCAATTCAGGTCGGGGCATTTTCACGACTGTTCCATTCCAAAAAGGAGACTTTCTTTTGGAATACAGAGGTAAACTCATAACAAAAGAAGAATGTGAGCGGAGACACAGAGTTTATCATGACAGCCTGAAGGTGTTCATGTTTGAATTCAAGTTTGATGGAAAACTCTGGTGGTGCGTATTATATCAGTGTAGTTTGATTAAGATTAAATGACACATTGCTTTTGATTTATGAAAAAAAAAGCTTCCTAACTAACTAGTTAAGCTAATACTTTTTTGCCTAACCCCACAGTGTGGATGCATCTCAAGAAGATGGGTCATTAGGCAGACTTGTCAACGACAACCACATCAGTCCAAGTGCTAAGATGAAAATATTAAATATCAATGGAAAGCCCCATCTATGCTTATTTGCAAGCAGAGACATAAGTCCAGGCGAAGAAATAGACTATAATTATGGTGACTCGGATTGGCTCTGGAGATGCAAGGTATTTCTACAATTGTACTTTTTGGAACTGATAAATTGCATACCCTAAGCCATTTTTACATTTGTACCTACTCAAATTGGCTTAACGTGACTTAGGGCATCTAGTTTTTCACTGAAATTGAGTATCACCTACTGTGCCTGGGGTAACTATAGCAATGCAGCCGAGCATCCAGTGATATAAATGCCACAGCAAGCATGGACGTCAAGGTGACAAAATGCCTGCTGCTCAGTCTATACTTTAGTGTTCAATTCAGGGATCACGCTGTTAATTTTGGTCGCTATTTCAAACATTTCAGAGTTTCAAAAATGATGGCTTGGATTTTCACGAAGGAGGCGCACTCATAACTTATCGAGTGACACCATTGACCAGCCACCTGGTGGCATTCAGTCTATGTCAAATTTTCTGATCACTTTGGATCACTTGGAACCTTGGTGCAGTAGTTACTGAAAAACTACATGGTACTATAACCTACTGGAAAAACAGGGGTAGGTACTAATGGAAAACAGGCAATTGTGATGGCTGCCACATCAAAGCCCTCTAAAAGCACTAAAAAAATATCAGCAGGTATGCAGAAATAAAAAATGGCTTTCGGTTTCTAAATTTTTTTTTTTAACTCTTTATTTTGTACTTTTTCCTTTGTATTACATACGGACAAGACAATAATAATAATAACACAACAACAAACACACAAAAAAAAAAAAAAAAAAAAAAAAACCACGAGAGGTCCCGCTCTATAAGGCTGACTGAGACTTATAAATTATCCATTTTGTCCACTGTTTTCGGTGTTTGTCAGATTTCAGTCTCAGAGTGTAAGTCATTTTTTCCATTGTATATATGTCCTCGATTACGTCCATCCAGTCTTCCAGTTTTAAAGGATCGCTTTTCAGCCAATTCTTTGTTATCACCTTTTTGCTTGACAACAACATAATCTTAAACAAATACCAGTCCTCCTTTTTTACATTTTCCCATATTCCAAAATACATTACTCGTGCCTCACACAGTACTTCATACCCCAGCACCTTCGTCATTGTTGCCGCGATTCTTTCCCAATATGATTTAATATATTTACACTTCCAAAACACATGTGAGTGATTGGCGTTCCAGTCTCCACATAATCTCCAGCATTGTTGGGGTGTTTTCAACTGCTTGCTTTTGATATATGGAGTAATAAAAAACCTAATCACATTTTTCCAGCCATATTCTCTCCATCGTCTAGAGCTAGTGGAGTTATGCTGTGTGAGACATAAGGATCGCCAATCATCCTCTGACAACTCAATTTGTAGTTCCGATTCCCACTTTTGTTTAATATATAATGTTTCATTCCTATTCGAATTTTGTAGGCCATCATATAATTTCGACAGAATTCCTGATGGAAGATTTTTATATGCACCTGTTATTGTTCCTATTATACGATTTCTTTCTCTCGAGAGCTTCTTTCTAATTTCTGTATTGTAAAAGTGTCTTAATTGAAAGTACCTAAATAAATCTGATTTATCCAATCCGAATTGTTTCTGTAGATTCTCAAAAGATTTAAATGTTGTCCCATCTATTAATGTACACATTGCTGTAATTCCTTTATTGACCCATCTTAAAAATGTACTATCCCATTGTCCACTTTGGAATTTTCGAGAGTATGCAGGCCAAATCAGCAATTTACAATCTTCTGTAATTCTATATTTCTTCATTATTGTCCACCAGAGTTTAATAGTAAATTCAGTGATGAGATTTTTGTTCGTGGGCTGGGTAGTTTCTTCTCCCAATCTTGCTTGTGGATGACATGATAGGCAATAATTTAACTCTATATGCTTCCATTTTGAAGTATATTCTGATGAACACCAGTAAACAGTATATCTCAGCTGGGCTGCATAGAAATATTCCTTGAAATTCGGGAGGGCAAGTCCTCCTTTTTCTTTTCCTGATTGGAGTATTTTAAATCTTATTCTTGGCTTTGTCCCTTTCCAAATAAATCTACTAACTAATTTATCCCATTTACCAAACTGTGCATCTGTTATTTGGACTGGTAATGAGGTGAATAGGTACAATAACCGGGGAAGCACATTCATTTTTATTACCTCTATTCTTGAGCTAAGGTCCTTGACAAGCGGAGCCCATTTAATCAGATCTTTTTGGATTGTGTTACTAAACTTCACATAGTTTGCCTCGTATAAAGTACTTGTATCACTAGTTAAATAGACACCTAAGTATTTGATCTTATTTGAATCCCATTTTAGTTTAAGTTCATTTTGTAATAATTCTTTGGGGAAATAATTCAGACAGAGTACTTGAGTCTTTACGATGTTTAGTTTATATCCTGCATTTTTACCAAAATATTTTAATGCTTTAAACAGCCAAGGAAAGGTCGTATCAGGATCCTGTAGATATATAATTATATCATCTGCAAAAAGACCTATTCGTTGTTCAAGTTTGGAAACAAAAACCCCTTTTAAGTCTGTACTTTGCCGTATATACTGAGCCAAAGGCTCGATATACAAAGCAAAGAGAGCTGGACTCAAGCAGCAACCTTGCCTAGTTCCTCTAAAGAGCTCAAAGCTGTCTGTCAAGTCCCCATTTATTTTAACTCTAGCCATTGGCCTATGATACAGGGATTGTATACACTTGATGAAGATACTGTCAAAGCCCATTCTCTTCAAAACAGCAAAAAGAAATATCCAAGAGACTCTGTCAAAAGCCTTTTCAGCATCTAAACTCACTAAAGCTGTTGGGATTTTTTCTCTATTAACTTCATTAATTATATGCAATGTGCGTCGTATATTGTCTTGTGTCTGTCGCCCCTTAATGAACCCTGTCTGGTCTTCATCCACCAGGTCAGGAAGGAACAGCTCTAGGCGTCTTGTGATTATAGATGTAAATAGTTTATAATCAACATTTAAGATGGAGATTGGTCGATAAGAATCACAGTTTTCCTTGTTTTTACCTTCTTTCGGTAAGACTGAGATGATGGCCTCTTTCCAGGAAGGTGGAATTTTAGCGTGTTTTATTGTCCAATTAAAAGAATCTATCAAAATAGGGGCCAAAACCTCTTTGAAAGTCTTATACCACTCATTGGGGTACCCATCACTCCCTGGACTTTTATTCGTCTTCAATCTCCTTATTGCCTTATCCAGTTCTTCCTTTGTAATTGGTTTGGTCAATAGTTCATTTTGAGTTGTCCCTATTGAAGGGAGGTCTAACTGATCCAAAAACTCTACAATTTCTGGTCCATTTTTCTGATCCGGTTGACTATACAATGTTTTATAATATTCTTGAAAGGTGTTTTTTATCTGTGTTGGTTCATATAGTAGTTCCTTGGTATTTGGATCTCTAATCTTGTTGACTGCATTAGTTATTTGCATTAATTTTAACCGTTTAGCCAATACTTTAGTTGCTTTGGAACCAGACTCATAGAATGTTTGTTTTGTGAATCTCAGTTTCTTTTCTATTTCCTCCATAGTCAAATCACTTAGTTGTTTTCTTACGTTTTTGATTTTTTCGGCCAAATCAGGACTCAAATCTGTATGCTTTTTTTTTTCCAAATCCCTTAATTGTTGTTCTAATTTGGACTGTGTAAGCTTCTTCATTTTTTTGAGGTAGCTGGTCCTTGATATCAAATACCCCCGAGTTACTACTTTCACAGTATCCCAAATTATTGTTGGGTCTATCTGATCATCCTTATTGTAGGCAATACAGGTTTGTATTTCTTTTTTGATCTCTTTTACCTCAGATTCATTATTGAGAATACCAATGTTCAATTTCCATAATAATTTCTTTTCCTGATTATGTAGGTGAATGGTCAAATGAATGGCGTTGTGATCCGACAAGTCGGCTATACCGATATTGCATTCTGTGACTCTATGTTTATCACTTCTATTTATCAAAAAAAAATCTATCCTAGAGTGAACCTTATGGGCTGCTGAGAAATGGGTATAATCCTTCTCCAGAGGGTGTAATTCTCTCCATACATCACAGAGATCCGCTTCCTTTATTAATGAGTTAAGAGATTTAGATTTATTATCTTTGCGTCTTTTTTTGCTTGTAGTATCTTTAGTATGATTTAATATACAGTTCCAGTCGCCCCCACATATCAAAGTCCCTTCACTAAAGCTTATAATTTTTTCAGATAGTTTTTGATAGAATTTTGAGTTG
The DNA here is from genome assembly GCF_963969265.1 of Rhamphochromis sp. 'chilingali'. NCBI lineage: Eukaryota > Metazoa > Chordata > Actinopteri > Cichliformes > Cichlidae > Rhamphochromis > Rhamphochromis sp. 'chilingali'. The sequence goes on along the minus strand of NC_137929.1, from coordinate 66,548,611 downwards.
TCCTCTGGAGGGGCATACACATTTATCAGGGACACCACTTCATTATTAATCCTCCCTTTGACAGCAACATATCTACCCTCCTTGTCACAGATTTCCTCTAACTTTTCAAAATTTACCGTGTTAGCTAATAAAATTATAACTCCTCTTCGTCTGCTATTCTTACATGAGCTATAAAAAGAATTTACATAGCCAAGCTTTTTAAATTTTTCATGTTCTTCTTTTGACATATGAGTTTCTTGAATGAATATAATCTGTGCCTTGTGTCGTTTCAATTTAGATAGCAATCTACTCCTTTTAACTGGATTCCCCAGACCATTGATATTGATTGAAATAATTTTTATTTTACCTACACCACTCATAATTCGTACAGTGTGCAATGATCATCCCCTCTAGTTTAAGAAAATAAAATAAAACAATATTACTAGACATTAAACAAAAATTAAACACAAACTTGCGACTCCCAATTAGTAGGAAGAAACTGTCTCCCACCATGACCCCGTTGGTAGATCTAGGGTAAAAAACCTCCGTAAAGGAGGGCCCTATGAAATATTTGAGAACTGAAGAAGTAGTTCCCAAATTATAGTCCAACGTATTTACCTCCATCCGGTGTTGCTCCTCCAAAACTTTGAATTTAAGAGGCCTATAATTTTCTGATCAGTAACAGGGGGAAGATATCCCCCGAACTAATCAGCATTTCTCTGAAATTCCTCCAATTTTTTTTTAACTCTCTGCCTCGGGGAAGAAATTTGCTCTCGATGGGAGATTGAGGCCCGTTTCCACTCTCGACACCTTCTGCTTAGCGCATCGTCCTCCTCAGATGCCGCCGGGATCTGGACATCGTATCCCCTCCTCTGCATCTCCATAGCCGCCTCTCGTACGTTACCGTAGTTTCTGACTCCGTCCTGCCAATGGATCCGAATGCTCGTGTAGGGAGTTTGGAAGCGCACTCCCGCTTCCTTTAGTATCCGCTTAACTTCTCTGTATTGTTTGCGCTTTTGAACAATATCTGATGCATAGTCATGATCAAAGTAGATCGTCTTGCCATTCACCTGGATTTGCTTCTTTTTCCAAACTTCTCGAAGTATGAGTTCTTTCGTTGTGAATTCCTGGAAATTAATAAGAATCGGGCGTGGGAATTCTCCAGGGCGCGGTTTCTGTACAGAGATACGATGGGCCCGCTGGATCTTAAGTTCTAGCCCGGCCGGTATAGGTATCTCGTGCTGTAGCAGCTCCGAGACAAAGTCTTGGACAGATCTCCCCTCGGAGCCTTCCTCCACTCCAACCAGGCGTATATTATTTCTGCGGGATCTTGACTCCAGGTCCACCAGCTTGTTCTGAATAAATTTCTGTGTTTTCAAGCTTTGGAGGAGCGCTTCAATTAACTCCATTGTCACATCTTCTATATTTCCCACTCGATCCTCGGCTTCCCCCACTCTCTTCGACAGAGTTTTTATGTCCTCCTTTATCTTGTCGAGCTTACCGCCCAATTCCCGCTGTAGCGTGTTAATACCTTCTCTCAGCCTTTCATTATCTTGTTTCATTTCTGATTTCAATGATTCAATGGCTTTTAATAATTCGCCAGCCGAATCTCCAATTATGCCATCGGGGCTCGTGCAGTCTTGTCCTGTTGCGTTATTGGTATTTATTTTTGCGGCTTTGTCATGTCCCCTTGGCATTTTGGCCTCCTTTTGCCTTATTCCTCACCAATTATATTCGTTTTGCTCAATTGAATTGTCTGTTGACGAGTTTTCGGTGTTTTAAATTCCTGATAGGGAGCTACCACCAAACGCGTCCACTCAATCCGCCATGACACCCGGAAGTCAGCCCTCGGTTTCTAAATTTTAACAGTGATTGATGTTTAATGTGATTCTACACAGCAAAATCTCCAGTGTTAAATTAACACTGGAGAGTGTCTATAAGGGTCCACACCTCTGAGTGTTAAATACAACACTGTTGAGTGTTAAATTAACACTTTTGACAGTGTTATATGTTTAAAAGTAACCTAGTCAGTTTTGAAGATTAACAATGGCTAACACTGAGCAGTGCTGATTTTCTAACACTGGAAAATAACTCAAAATGTTAGAAATATTCCAGTGTTAGAAAATCAGCACTGCTCAGTGTTAGTCTTTGTTAATCTTCAAAACTGACTAGGTTACTTTTAAACATATAACACTGTCAAAAGTGTTAATTCAACACTCAACAGTGTTGTGTGGACCCATATAGACACTCTCTAGTGTTAATTTAACACTGGAGATTTTGCTGTGTAGCCTCTTTAGTTAGATTCATTTTAAATTTTGTCCCTTGAAGATAAATGGGCCCTAGTGACAGTTCGTTGCTGCTACAGGTGATTGTTTTACTCCTTTAGCAATGGCTTAAAAAATAAAGAAATCACACTGACTATTTGTCTCTTAATCATAGGGCCTTAAATTCTCTATACATGACAGTGAATATTTTAAAGACAATAGCTTGAAACTTATCTTTCTCATACAGTTTATTTAATGTTTCAAAAGCCTCTTCAAAAATGCACTGTATATTCATTTTCTATCTGTTACACACGAAGACGGAGACCAGCCAGATTCAGAAGACTGTGAGCTGCCTAAAGCCGCAACCAAACAGCTTTCCAAACAATGATCTGGACCTGAAACATCCAGAGCCTGAAAGGGTAAATATAATCCAGTGTACCACTTAATGAACTAATAATTTAATCTATCATCATTCTTTATGGATGCTGTGTGTGTGTGTGTTTGGCAGTCACCTGGGTGTGATGTGATTTACATGGACCGTGGCTTGTAGGTCCTTTTCATTGTTTCAAAGTGCAAGTCTGGATAACATCTGAGTGTGTGTGTGTGTGTGTGTGTGTTAACCACCCAAATGTGACTTAGGAGGACCACACTGTTATTGGGAGACTCCGTCAAAGTTTGCTTCATGGTGACATCACTCTGGTTTTAGGAGGGGTCTTCTCGTATTTCTTGACAGTTTGACCTACAGCATGCAGAGCTGACTGCATGTGCTTTGTTTCTATGTTGAAATTTTTTGAAACTCAGGCTTGAACATTAAGATAGATAGTACTATACAACTTCTTAACTTGTTTTAGGCACTTTTTACTGCTTTAGTGCATGGGCTCTCTCTGGCTGTGTACTCTGGCTTCTTCCCACAGTCCAAAGATGTAGCTTATGGGGTTAGGTTAACTGGTGATTCAAAACTGCCCTTTGGTGTGAATGCAAATGCTTGTCCTTCCATGTTAGACTGGTGATCTGTCCAGGTTGTACTGCCCTATGGTAGCTGGTATAGGCCCCAAAACTGCTACCCCACAATCCTGATAAGGATAAGTGGAAGAGGATGGATGATTGCAAAGGAATCAGTTGTTAACTATTGTAGCCAGTATTTTTTTCAGAAGAAAACATTTCTTGAGTGGAAAGCCCCCCCCCACACACACACACACACATGCAAATTAAAAACAGAAGCACAGGCCTGCCCAGTACAGTTGCAAGAAGAGCACTTGGTCTAATCTTTGTGCCATCTTTTCTTTGTTGCAGGATCTTGATGAAGAAATGCCTCAGCAAGGCTCAGAAGCCATGCATTCTTCTTCAGTGCAAGATTTTGAAGAGGTAACATTGACCTAGGACAGATTTTAATGAATGTTTCTCATGCACGATGTGTACCTTACGCTATTTGCCGATAGTGAAATGGTCTATTCATCCTCTTGAGTGATGCATTTTTAGTAACTGTCAGATTACTGTTCTTTTGTCTTCATTCTCTATCTGTTACACACGAAGACTGAGACCAGCCAGATTCAGAAGACTGTGAGCTGCCTAAAGCCGCAACCAAACAGCTTTCCAAACAATGATCTGGACCTGAAACATCCAGAGCCTGAAAGGGTAAATATAATCCAGTGTACCACTTAATGAACTAATAATTTAATCTATCATCATTCTTTATGGATGCTGTGTGTGTGTGTGTGTTTGGCAGTCACCTGGGTGTGATGTGATTTACATGGACGAAGTTTATTAGTTGATATCTGCAACTGAATTGAAAACACACCTTTCCAACTGTCCAAAACAAATAAATGTTGCAATATTTTGCTAACAGTGTCACAATCATCGTCTGGTGTGCACAACAATATCATCTTTGGACAAGTGCATTCAGTGTGTGGGACCGGTTTCCTCCCTCAAGTGGCTTGGCTTTAAGTGCAAAGGTGAGACATTTAGTGAATAGGTACAGTGTATAGTAAAAAGCATTAATAGAGTTCAACAAGTTAAGACGTGCTGAAATGAACACTGCTCCCTTTTTAATTAATGGGTGGTCACGTCTAATTAAAGAAATGCAGTATTACCTCATTGGTGCAGGACCTTGTAAAAATGGTATACTTGGGATTGTCCTCAATTCCCCATTCCATAACATAAACTGCTCAAAATAATAAAGGGAACACTTAAACAATGCGATGTTACTCCAAGTCAGTCACACTTCTGTGAAATCAAACTGTTCACTTAGGAAGTAACACTGACAACCAGTTTCACATGCTGTTTTGCAAATAGAGTAGACAACAAGTGGAAATTATAGTCAATTCACCATAATAAAGGACTGGTTCTGCAGGTGGTGACCACAGACCACTTCTCAGCACCTATGCTTTCTGGCTGATGTTATGGTCACTTTTGAATGCTGGCGGTGATTTCATTTTAGTGGTAGCATGAGACAGTCTACAACCCACACAAGGGGCTCAGGTAGTGCAGCTCATCTAGCGTAGCACATCAATGTGAGCTGTGGCAAGAAGGTTTGCTGTGTCTGTTAGTGTAGTGTCCAGAGCATGGAGGTGCTACCTGGATGTGGAGTAGGCCATAGGAGGGCAACAACCCAGCAGCAGGACCGCTACCTCCACCTTTGTGCAAGGAGGAACAAGAGGAGCCCTGCAAAATGACCTCAAACAGGCCACAAATGTGCATCTGTCTGCTCAAATGGTCAGAAACTGACTTCATGAGGGTGGCTTGAGGGTCCAGCATCCACAGGTGGGGATTGAGCTTGCAGTCCAACACCATGCAGGATGTTTGGCATTTGCCAGAAAACACAAAGTTTGGCAACTTCAGCACGGGCACCCTATGCTCCTCACAGCTGAAAGGAGGTTCAAACTGAGCACGTGACAGTCTGGAGATGCCGTGGGGAATGTTCTGCTGCCTGCAACATCCTCCAGCATGATCATATTGGCAGTGGGTCAGTAATGGTGAGGGGTGGCATTTCTGTGCCTGCCAGAGAGCCTGACTGTCATTGGGTAACAAGATGAGGTCCTCGGACCCTTTGTGAGACCACATGCTGGTGCATTTGGCCCTGGGGTCCACCTAATGCGAGACGACACTGGGCCTCATGTGGCTGGAGTATGTCAGCAGTTCCTCCATGACAAAGGCATTGATGCTATGGACTGGCCCGCCTGTTCCCCAGACCTGAATCCAATTGAGCACATCTGGGACATCATGTCTCACTCCATCCACCACAAACTGTCCAGGGGTTGGCAGATGCTTTAGTCCAGGTCTTGGAGGAGATCCTTCAGGAGACCATCCGCCACCTCATCCCGAGCATGCCCAGGCATTGTAGGGAAGTCGTACAGGCATCTGGAGGCCACACACATTCAACTACACACTTTCATGCCACTCAACTACCTAAAGAACAAAGTATTTAATAAGAATAATTCCTTCATTCACATCTGGGATGTCCTTTTTTTTGGGGGGGGGAGGGGGATTAGCAGTGTATGTGTAGTCATTAAAATATCCTTAATGTGAACAGTTTTTTTTTTTTTTTTTTTTTTTTTCAGCATTTGACATTACTGCAATGCTTTGACAAAAAACTACTTCACTTAAATAGAACTGCAAAGCTAAATTAAGTCTATCAAAATGTGTTTCAGTTTGTTTAGGGGTCTGGCACAAATCTTGCCTTGCAAAATTGGCAAATCAGAATTGCCACCAGTCAACACAGGTGTGTATCCCATTCATATTTGGCTTGACTTTTTTTCAGTTTATTTTTTACCTGTCTAAAGTATTGATCAATTAAAAAAACTTTTGTTCTTACATTCCAGAAAGAAGAAATTTCTGAATATTCAGGGGAGGATGGATTGCCACATTCAGTTCTGGATCAAATATCAAGCGATGATGATGGCAACCACAGCATATCAGAAGAAGAATATGTGCCAGATTCAGAGTCATATGATGAAGATTCAGATGAAGACATCTCATTATTGCCAAGCACATCAAAAGGTCTGCTATGCCAAGATGACATCTCCAAAGCGCATGAACAATCAGATTCAACGAATTTAATCCACAACTTGACAAAGGACAAGCCACAAGATAAAAGTGAGCTTTGCGAAACTGAATCAGAAAAAATGACTTTAAGTAAAAGAAATTACTGCTATTTTTGTGGCAAACCACAAGCTAAAATTTCCCGCCACCTGAAAACGCACAAAACGGCTCCTGATGTTGTGCATGCATTTTCCCTGCCTAGAGACTCAAACGAGCGTAAAAGTCTGTTAGAGAAATTGAGAAATAAGGGAAATTTTAAGCATAATGCTGCAGTTTTGCATGGTGGAGTGGGACCACTGAAAGTGAAGAGAAGACCCAAGATTAAAGCAGTAGAGGGAAAGTTTGCTCATTGCTTTTATTGTCAAGGGATGTATGTTCGCAAGGATCTTTGGAGACATGTCCGCAGATGTCCTAACAAACCAAAAGATGACACGGATAAAGAACCTGGAAGAACCAAAGTACTCGGCCTGGCTTTAACTCTGGAGTCTCAGTGTTATCCGCAGGTGTCAAGTGGAGTCTGGAAGGTTCTTGCTGTTATGAAACAAGATGAGATTGCCTCAGCTGTGCGAAATGACTTTACTGTTATTCAGTTTGCCCAGTCCCTCTACAATAAACATGGACAAGACCCTACAAAGTATGATTATATACGACAGAAGCTTCGTGAAGCGGGACGTTTGTTGTTGTGTCTGCGCACAGAATTCTCAGTGCATAACATGGAAGAAGCTATTAAGCCTGCTAATTTCCAGAGAGTTGTGCAAGCAGTAAAGAAAGTTTCAGGTTTTGATGAAGAGACACTGTCATACAAAACTCCAAGCCTTGCGCTGAAACTGGGACATACACTGCATAAAATGTCTGACATTATCCATTGTCGTGCCCTCATGACAGAGGATGAAGCCCTAATCAAGTCCACTGATGCGTTCAAGAAGTTGTATGTCTCCAAATGGTCTGAGATGGTGTCTCACCGTGCCTTGAACACATTGAGTGAGGCAAAGTTTAACAAGCCATCAACATTGCCCTTTACAGAAGATGTTCGGATTCTCCATCACTACCTTCAAAAATCTGCAGAAAGTGCCTTTTGCAGCTTAGAGAACGAAGCCACAGCTCAGAATTATGCCCAACTTGCACAAGTTACACTCTCACAAATCATTGTGTTCAACCGAAGACGTTCTGGAGAGGTTTCAAAGATGCGCCTCAAAAGTTTTCTTGAAAGAGACAAAACAGCACTCCACACAGATGTTGCCATGGGGCTCTCAGAAATGGAACAGAGACTCTGTAACTATTTCTGTAGAATAGAAATAATGGGAAAAAGGGACAGAAATGTTCCAGTTCTGCTAACACCAAGCATGCTGGATGCTCTGTCACTACTGGTTAGTAGGAGGCCTGACTGTGGTATTTGTGCCACTAATATCTACCTCTTTGCAAGACCCCGATCAATGAGTCATTACAGAGGAATGGACTCCTTGCGTGTTCATGCACACCAGTGTGGAGCAAAGCAGCCTGAGTATCTAAGATCGACACAGCTCAGAAAACATGTTGCCACACTCTCACAAGTCCTTAATTTGAAAAACAACGAACTTGATCAGGTTGCAGATTTCCTGGGTCATGATATCCGCGTTCACCGCGAATTCTACAGATTACCAGTTCCCACAACACAGCTGGCCAAGATTTCCAAACTGCTTTTAACACTGGAAAAAGGACAACTTTCCCAGATCCAGGGGAAATCACTGGATGAGATCAAAATAGAAGGTTTGTATTGAAAGGAGCAAATATTAGGGCAGTAGTTGAATATTATGCTTTATCAACAGAATTAAAACCTAAAAGCACAGACCATTCTGTTAAATGTCCATGATTTAAGGTTCTTGAAGTCTATTGTTTCATCACTTTGCAACATTTGGCAAACTGCAGAGTGGTGGCCTTAAATAGTAAAACTATGTACTATAATTTCCAGTATTTGTTCTGTATTTTGTCATATCTCGTTGTTAATGTGAGGTTTTTGGGGGGTTTGTGTTTGGTTTTTTGGGGGGGTTTTCCCACAATTTCTCAGATGAAATTGCATTAAGTGATGCTGAAACAAAGGACAGTGAGAGTGAATCAGATGATGATGACACAGCACTCACAATGTTGGCGTGTGGCACCAGTGAGCCTGTACATGCAGTAGCTGATTCCACAAACACAGCGCAGCTCCAAGACACTGTAGATTGTGGTAAGTTACCACTAGCTTGGTTTCTGTGGATAAAATGTTTGTTACAAATATTAAAACTTAATCAAATTGTGTAATCAGCAGATGAAGGACCACTCACAATGCCTGCAGCAAGTGAGACTGCTGCTCCCTCTGAAGGTAAGGGGTGCAGTTGGTTCTCTAAGCTTATTATTGTTTCATCACTTTGCAACATATGGCAAACTGCAGAGTGGTGGCAAAAAGTCACTTGGATGAGTGACAAAATGTTTCTCCCACTGAAAACGCTACGTCCAGATTAACAGAATCAACGTTTTGGGATTTACTTACCTGGATGATTGAGCATGCATCAAGGGACTTTTATTCAACTTTTTATTCAGTCTTTTATTCACAGCGGAACACTAAATGTCTCATTTTAGAAATTTGATAAATTTTCAAAGAGAATTTTAGCTCGTTTTGATATTGATGGTAGCAACACATTTCAGAAGTTAGTACAGGGTAGCATCCATTCTTTTAACCACCAAATGTTTTTTGTTTTTTTTGTTTGGTTTTTTGTTTGTTTTAACTACTACTACTTTATATATCTTCCAGAGAAAAATGCTGCTCAATCCCACAATTCCCGAAGAGCTCCCAAAAACATGTGGTCCAAGGCTGAGGTTGCTGCAGTGATGAGGCATTTTAAAGACCACATAAACGAAGGGAAACTAGCCACCAAAAATGAATGCAGTCATTGCAAATTGGTAGAAGATCCGGTGTTGGCAGGAAGAACAGTTCAAAACATAAGAGATTTTGTAAGAAACAGAGGATTAACTGCAAAAAGGCAGAAAAAAATGAACTAAAATAACTGTTTAGAGAGCTGTGGTTTTACATCTTGGTCAGATTGCCAATTGTTGTTAACACTGATGTTCTGTTTAAAGAAAAAAAAGTTCTTGTTAAATACAGAAGTAGTTTGTATTTCATAATTTTTACATTTAATTTATTTAGGGTTTTTTTTGACGGGTTATATTTAAAATAAAAAATTATAAATGCATATTTTCTCCCCTTAATATTTACCTTTAAACTATTAAAATTCATTTTAAATGTTTTTAATTTTTCTGTTTTCTATATTTTTATATTTCTGTGGGAAGCGTGGGCATTTTTGTCCATAGATTTCTTTTTTTATTTATGGTTAAAATTAATGTTCAGATCCAAGAACACTAATAAAATGATGTTCCAGTAATCCTGTGTCCTGTCAGATGTGTATTCATGGTAATGATGAGCTATTTACATATTACATCATTGTCCCTTTAAAGACCCAATATTGTTTTTTTTGGACCTCATAAAACACATTGTTGTCAAGTGGACAATGTCTCCAGAAAACACAATAGAGTCTGGTTGGTGTGTATCAGTGTATCTAGACTTCTATAGGGACTGTATGAGGTCTGAAGTGACCCAAATTTTTTTCAGATTTTTTCGAACACTTTAACCTCGCTCCCTTGGCTCTAAGTCCTTTCAAAAGGGTAGTCCACTTAAACCACCACCGGGCGGATTGACGTAGTATAGTCCCGCCATACCACATAGACCCGTATGTGTGTGTGTGTGTGTGTGTGTGTGTGTGTGTGTGTCTCTGACTGTCTTGTGTCTCCTCTGCAGGGAGAGTTCAGGTCCAGCATCAAACAGGGGACATCAGGAACAGAAGCAGCTCCATTGATCCGACTCCTCTGATGGCTGATCAATCAGTTTGATCTGTGTGTTCTTTGATTATTGATCAGTGATGTCAGAGTGGAGTCAGTGTGATGTTGTTGTTGTGTGTTTGAGACTTTTAGTGTCCATGAAGGTGACAGAGGTCTCACTCTGGAGGAAACTCTCAGCACTTTCCAGCAGCTCCTCCATCATGGAGGACGTTCCCTCACTGTAACAGGTGGAGGAGAGAGGAGAGGAAGCACAGGTGGATCCTCTGAGGAAGAGGAGCGTCCTACAAACCACATGATCACATGACCAGAGGACAAGCATGTGCAGAAACACATTAAAGTCAGCCTGTAAACACGTTTGTGTAAATTCTAGTCGTGTTTTTCTGTCACATTCAAATAAAAGCAGAGAAAGCAGAACAAATGCTGAAGCTGTCTGTGTGGAATAAAGGAGTTACAGTACTTTAAAGCCTCAAACACGGAGCACCAACTCGTCTATGAGCACATTTGCATTGTGTAGAAATACAGTAATGAAATAGCTTCATTTAAATCTCAAGTCACGGGACACCCCGCTCTTGTTACGGTCATTTCAAGCCGGGTCGTAACACTGAGACACAAACGTTTCCTGAGCTAAAGCTGACGGACTGACAGCTACAATGAGTGACTCTCTTTATCCTGCTGAACCCTGAGGAGGACACACACACACACACACACACACACACACACACACACACACACACACACCAAACAACTGTGATGCCTGGTTGATCACAAACAGGTTTTTAGGGTTAAAATAATGCCTGAAAAAATGCTGTGGTTTGGTTTATCTCTCGGTTTGTGCCAGGTGGGTGGAGCCTGTGTGATGGGGGACGTTTCAGATGCAGCGGAGCATTTTAAAGTGAAGGTTTAGAGGTTTCTCTGGAAGCTTCATGTGAGCCCACATACCTCAGTTTATCCTGGCAGTGATTTTTTGTCTTGTTTTTGTTTTATTAGCATTTATAAGGTTCCTGTTTCTGGTTTCCTGATGTCCTGATGCACAGCCAACATCCACAGAATGTGTCAGTTCATTGAACAATGCTTACGCTGCACAACAGGCTGTTCAGTTATAATCATACAATCTCCATCAAAGGTGTGCACATGATCCAGTTAGTTCATAGGTCACACAGCCTGGTGTTTCTATTCATTTGTCCTTTCACATCACAGGAGAAAAACAGCAGCTGGTGTGATGCATCCAGATGAGGGTCCATCAGAGTTGAACTCGACAGCATCATTAACAGCACAAGCGTTACACTAAATCACATCAATCTGAGGCGTCTTCAAAACCCAAACTGTGCAAACTCACTTTTATTATTTATTCATTATTATTTTAACTACCTGCAGTTACACGAAGCTCCAACAGCTCAGTCTGTACTTACACTAATGAGGGGCGCCCCACAAAAACTCTGAGGCAACGACTGATAACCAATCAGAGAGCAGCAGAAAGCAGGTCTAACACCTTAATAACTACACACACACACACAGACAGTGTGTCCTTCCAGAAGCCCTGCTGGCCTCTGTACTGGCAGATTACTTTATTCTCTGTATTGATCACAGTTTTTAACCAAATCAATTTAATACTAGTAACATCACTTTGTTACTTATGTTAGCTTCACAAATGGCCCTTATGTGCTATCACACACACACACATACACAGTGGGGCCATAATGTAGTTTTTAAGAGCAGCTGTGTCATTTATCATCAAAAGTCCTGCATGTATGTGCCCACGTGTTGTATTGAAGCAACCAAGTGATGAATCACTGTTTTCCACTTTGTTGTTTTGCAAACTGTTTTTTTGTTGCATTGTTGATTTGTTTTTACTGAAGCAGCTAATAAAGCACAATGGAAAACAATTTTGCCTTTCTTGTAAGACTCTATAAGAGAAGGAAACAATGATGCCAGTTATAAATAAAGACAATAAAGTGAATAAATTATGAAACACTCATTTTATTTCTATTAGATCTGAAAATGTTGTGTAATACTAACAACCTAAGACAACAAATAGATGCGTTGGCCTGTACAGGAGATAAAGAAAAATTAACAACAGCTGTGAAATGGAAGAGTTCAAGTCACCAAAGGAAACTGGAGCTGGGCTTGTTGCAGGATCTGAAGTTACTAAACACTTCGTGAGTGTATGCACTAAAACTTAGGACCATATAATTATAAATATGTGCGTGACGAAAGCTGGGCAGCACGCTAACGTCCTTACTCGTATGGGTCTAACCCAGGGGTGGGCAATCTCAGTCCACGAGGGCTGGTGTCCCTGCAGGTTTTAGATGCGTCCTCGAACCAACACAGCTGATTTAAATGGCTAAATTAGCTCCTCAACACGTCCTGCAGTTCTCCAGAGGCCTGGTAACGAACTAATCATGTGATTCAGGTGTGTTGACCCAAGGTGAGATCTAAAACCTGCAGGACACCGGCCCTCGTGGACTGGAATTGCCCACCCCTGGTCTAACCCTTTCACTCCTTTGGTTTATTTCCTCGGACTTTTGTTATTGCCTTTTCGTCAAGTCTGTCTTTGCACCTGCTGTGTTCTCCATCGTTTTGTACATGACTGTTTTCAGACTGAAGCTGATCAGACCATCACAGAGAGCCTGTGGGGGACCGCTGACCTCTCAGCTTTGTGAAACACAGACGTTTTCTTCAAACACTCACAGCAGTCAGAGTCAGTTTAGTATTTTAATGTGTTTCAGTTACACTTTGGTCAGGTTCAGGCAGCAGAACTACTCGGCTAGATTTAGGTTAGTTTAATAACGTTTGGGGTTAAAGTCGACTCTTCCTCAGGTCAAATCTATGAGTTAGTGCAGTTTGTTCTTTAGTATAAACCATAAAGACAAATGTGTCACATGTCCAACCTCCTTAAAGGACAGCCTCTCCCATCTGTGGACCCTCAGTGCTGCCGGACTCATCTCATACTGAACTCACCCACTCTGTGTCTGTCACGGTCCTGGGTCGGTGAGTGTTAGTTTATTTTGATGTTTGTTTGTTTAGGTTCATTAAGTTATCCAAGCTCGTTTGTTATTATATTACCCTTGTGTTAAGCCTCCCTTGCCCTTCATGTGTTTTATGTGTGTGTGTCTTATGTTGCCAAGTTCATGTTGTCGTTCCTGTCATCTTCCCTGTACTCAGTCTCCCTGGTTCGTGCGTCTACCTGTCATGCTTCATGTCTATGTGGTTATGTTAAGTTCATGTCATGTTTTATCTCCATGTCTATGTCTCTGTTTCCTGTTTTATTTTGAAGAGTCTGGTGTTCTTTGTTCATTGCAGTTAGTGTTACTCTCCCCTGTACGGTCATTATGTCTCATTCTAGTCAGCTGTGTTCTCGTGTGTCTCCACTTCTCCTGATCACCTCATGTGTGTGTTTAAGTCCTCTGTTTTCTATGTTTCGTTGTCAGGTCGTCTTTTTGCATCCCCATAGTGTTACGTCATAGTTTACTCAGTGTTCATACTTTGTCGTAGTATTTTCACTTCTTAGTCCTTTAGTTTTCTGAGTGTTCAGTTTTCTTAGTTTTCATAGCTTCATGCTGTTTCATGTAGTGATGGGCAGATGAAGCTTCATGAAGCACTGAAGCTTTTCATCCAATTGGTTCACTCCAGTGCAAAGCTTCATGAAGCTTCATTTGCTCTAGTAGGACACCTACTGGACGTAAAAATAGTAGTTGGCATGAATTTGAAGAGTGTGGCCTTTTGCACACAGCCTGTAAATGTCAACAACAAAAGGAGTGTGTAAAACATGTATATTGTAGTGATGGCAGTATACTGTGTATATTTATACTGGCAGTATGGAAAATGATTATTTGGAAATGCTTAAAATGGAAATGATCATTTACTGTGAGGTGAGGTGTGGTTGTGGTTAGGACAGTGGTTGTGCTTTTGTAACGTTGAGGTATGGACAGCTACACACTGAGGCTTTGAGCCTCAGTCCTGCCTGTTCACATTTTATTCTGTAAAAACTAAATTTTCACTGCTTCTATAACCTTTAGTGGGGAGAACATAGCTGGGATTTAATGGTTTAACACATCTTTTAAATCCTTTGTCCTCCACAATGCTAAATGGCTGGGAGTCCTCAATCACCATGCTAACCAGGTCTTCATCTATTTGAGATTGTTCTCCTGAGGAAAGACAATAAAGATAAAGCACAAATATAAATATCACGCGTAACTTATTACAGCTGTATAATATTGTTATATCATTTAGTAACATTACTGCATGCTGTATTATCATTGCATTTGATGGCTCACCTGGTCTTGCTCCACAATCGGTGTTCCCCTTATTCTCATGCAAAGCTCTGTAGTGCCTAAGCATGGATGAGGTGTTGTTGTTATATCCCAGCTCCCTGGCACATAGCAAACACTTCACCTTGTACAAAAGTACAGACAGCTTAACATAAATTGTATTGCACCATCAGTATTATGAAAATACATCTTCTGTAGAAATTTACATACCTTGTTGGGAGGAATAAGATCAAAATGTTCCCACACAGGGGAGGACATCCTCCTCTTCTTAGCTGGCTCCATTCTCTCCTGACTTTCTCTCCTCACTCTCATAAACCTCCAAACTGTCTCCAAACTCTCACTAACAGCAGCTCCATCAAACACCCACATTTTTGAATGAAGTCTGAGGGGTTTGTATCGCTGTCATATCTCGTGGCAAAGTTCGAACCACTTCACGAACCAGTCACGTGGTACAGCCGGGCAGCGAGGCTTCGGACGTCATCATTTTCAGCTCCTCCTATAAATGAAGCAAGCCTCGATACGCGCTTCGCGGAAACGCCCCCTCCATTACTCGACACAAGCTTCGAAGCCTCGATACAGAACGTCACATCACTAGTTTCATGTGCCAACATCCAAATAAAGGATCATCTTCTGTTCAGTCAGCAACTCCAGAAGTGTCTGCTTCTGGGTCCTGTAAACTAAACTTATCGGCGCACCCCGCCGTGACAGTGTCAGTCATCAGTGGATTCACTGTTCCTCAGGTTTCATTAAAGGTTTTTCTACATTCTTTGTTCCTGTCAGAGCGTCACGTGAGTCATTAAACATCAGTGATCAGGATCAAACATGGAACATGTACAGGAGACACGTCAGTCTGTGTGGACCTTCTGATGTCATCACTGTGTTTACTTTGTTTGTTGTCTTATGGTTGGGATTCAGAAATGTTCACTGCCATCACTTCATGAAATGTTACAGGGGTGTGTGTGTGTGTGTGTATGTGTGTGTGTGTGTGTGTGTGTGTGTGTGTGTGTGTGTGTGTGTGTGTGTGGGGTTTGTGGGGCAACGACTGTAACACTGTCAGGTTCACTCACTGAGAGAAGAGCAGTGACTGGAACAATCTGAGCTCATATTGTGAATAGAAGAAGAGAGAGCTGTGCCAACTGGAGCTCAGAAACATTAAGATTGATTCAACATTATGAAGAGAAGTAAACCAGTTAAACTAACTTAAAAGTCTGAATGATTAAGTTAAGTGTTTGCTCGTAGGGGGTCATCGACCTCATGTTTGTCACTGTGGGAACTTTGTGTCGACTAAATGCAACTTAAAGCTCGACGGCTGCCCAAATGTTTTAAAGAAGTTGATACATTCAAAAAGCTGTGACACTTGTTGCTCAACATTTTCTAATTTTTGTTTTCAAAGCTTCTTCTGGTACGAGACTGACACGCCAGTGGGAGGAGTCAGCAGACGACCCGCTCTACCTGCTGAGCCACAGGTGGAGTCATCAGGGTGGAGTCGTTTCAGTAAGGACAGATCAATAGAAAGAATGAAGACAAAGAGTTATTGATGAGCAGAATATAGACAGATGTTTGGTGGTTGGACTCCGATGGCTCGTCTCAGCAGAACTGAACCCAGCTGTGACGAGGATTAGAGCAGGACCCCAAAGAGAGAAAGTGATGTCACCACAGCAGAGTTCTGGTCTACAGGGAAAAGAACATGAGCGTTAAAGCTGATGCATGGCACAGGTTGTTATGTGAAGGCTGTGTGCAGGCAGGAATGGTGGACCCAAAGTGCAGACGCTCGGAGGCACAATGTAAACTCAAAACAGCTTCAATGCTGAACTCAGAAAGGTAACAAAACTGAGACTCCAAATAAACTCAGGCGAGCAGACAGAACACACAGCATAGAAAACAGTAGATCACGACCCGGACACAGAAACACAGGGCTCAAATACACAGAGGAGCAACCAGGGAATGGGTAACAGGAGGGAAACACAGCTGGGGCAAATCAGGCCTGACAAGACAAAGGAAGCAAAACCAGACGCATTTACATGAGACACGGACTTTCAAAGTAAAACAGGAAACATAACACAGACTGAACTTACAGACTCACAGGCAGGCACTACAACAGAGGGAACAGAAACGTGGGACCAGGGCAGACACAGACACTGACTGGACACGGGGATATAGCCGACAGGGGAGACAGCAACTAAGGATTACACAGAGACATAAACCATAAGAAAGAACTCTAACAAAGAAACCAAAGACTAGAAAAGATAAATATTATAATAAACTCAAACCTCTGGGTCAACGACCCAGGCATCCTAACACAGGTAAGGCATAGCAAGCATGAGCGCGGAGAAGGGTGAGAAACTGAAGAAGGGTCTGGAAGATCCCGACCAGGTCCAGAGGCCAGCCTGCTGGCCTGAGGAACAGACGCCCAAAGCATCGGCGTGAGTGTCGGGCAGCCCTGCGACAGCAGGACACGTTTGGTATTCAATCGGAAAGAAAAGGGAGAGAGTGAAAGGGCAGAGGGATGCAGAGGCCAGGAGAGAGTTTGATCCGTCTGATGATGACAGCAGAGAGTGAAAGTCCTTCAGCTTGGTTTAGGTTATGTGTCTGTGAGCGAGGGAGGAAGAAAAAGGAGAGTCGAAAAGTACGAGTTGTCACCGAGCAGAAACGGGAGCTGGAAGCATGTAAATATAATAATAACCACTGCAGCCAAGAAGAGTGCCTGACGAGCAAAGAGAGCGTCTTTGTCCACTGCTGTCATCTTCCAACCTCCAGCCAATCACAGTGACCTCTGAATGAAGAGATGCACACCTCCATATAAACTATAAAATCATTCTGACTCAGTAAATTCATATTATTAATTTTATTGTATTTTTAAAAATGACCTAGTCACAGCTGAAGATGATCCTGGTATCTGATGGAGGTGAAAAGGAGACCTTTCATCTGTCCCATCTGCTGACAGGAGTCTTCAAAGTTTACCCAGAATGCACTTGGTGAAGCTTCCTGCAGTGAACGATCAGAGCAGATGAAACATGAACAAAAACGCTGGTTTCTGCTCCTCTACATCACCAACACCAAACTGCTGTAGTTTATTCACACTATGATCGATCCATCATAACCACATGTGGTCTGTAGGGTCGATGTGCTTATGTGGTCGTGACTAGATGTGATTGGTTTGTAACTTTTAAAAAAGCTTCAGTGAGTTTTTCTGAAAGTTTCACGTCTCTGATGAAGACATGATCTGATCAGAAATGCTGGAAGAATGATTTAAAAGCACAAATGTTTACTTTAAGGGCCTCAAAAATATGAATAATATGAAGACAGAGCTCTGAATGTCTTTGTAAAAAGTTCTGAGTTGATGTGGGCTCGACACAAGCAGACAGAAATAAAACTGATCGGGCTGAAGCGTCCAGGACTGATCGGGCTCTGAAGGTCACATGTTCACTCAAAACGATCATCAAACTGTACTTGTTCAATCCTGCAGCACTCCGATATCCTCAGAGGAAATGCTACAGAGACCAGCATCAACAGCAGCCTCATATTCACACACAGTTACTGATACACGGTCAGTGAGAAGAAAGACGTACACAGAGCAGAGGAGGCCGAGAAACAGCATCAAATAAATTCCAGCTCCATGGAAGAAAAACTACAGCCTATATTAGTCTGAGGAGCTTGAAATGAAAAGCCACTGGACTTACTTAAGTTTCCTGAAGACGTTTCATCAAGAACCTTCAGTTCTGAGAGCAATTGGTGGAGAAAGGCCCAGATATTTAAGCCCTAAATAGGGTCCCTAAGAGGGCCATGTGCCCCCTTTTGATCCTCTGCTTAATCACAAGAGCCAAGCTGTGAGATTTTGTGACTCCAAGCTCCTTAGTCTACCATGTCCTGGAGGACTGAGAGACAGACATACAGCCAATGATTCTTCACAGACATCAAGTGCCAGTTTGATCCGTCTGATGATGACAGTCCTGACAGCTCGATGTTACTGAGCACAGAACAGAATAGAATAGAATAGAATAGAATAGAATAGAATAGAATAGAATAGGGGAGGTCCATATGAACATACTGTTTATCTGAACAGCTGCTTTGAAGCTCCAGATGTGAGCAGTGTTTTTACCTCTTTACTGTCTGATAGTAATGTTTGATTAAACTGGACATTATCTGGTATTACAGGGATTATTTTACTGTTTCTGTGTTATTATGTTTGTTCAGTGATATTCTCTGAGATATTCTTTCTGATTTACGTCACACTGTTTCCATAGTGTCCATAGTTTCCTTCATACAGCAGAGCTTGTGGGGAGTTCTGTATCAGAGGGATGATGGAGGAGCAGACAGTCCCTGGATCAGTTGCAGCTGTCCGGTTGGAGGGAGCAGATGTCTGAGGGTCTGGGTGAGCGCCACAGATGTTGGTGTGATGTTTGATCTGCTCTACACTCTCAGCTCTGAACATCCAGAGAACTGCGGGTACATTTAAGGCCGTCCACAGAGGTTTGTTGGACTTGGAGAAACGTGCTGAGAACCAAAGTGTTCCACAGTGTGGACACCAAGCAGGGAGTGAACAGGCTCAGGCAGCAGCAGTGCTGATATATGCCTGGCCTCCATTCTTCTCATTAAAGCTGCCCGAGCCTCCAAACAACAACATTCACACATGTAACCCTCACAAATATCACTGACAACCAAAAGTCCCATTTTTATATTGATGTCAGCATTATTCCATCATGAAGCAACGATAGAAACACATCTTCATTTCATCTCTGTTGGAGCTTTTTGTTCAGTGAAAGGACAAAAAGCTGCCAGCAAATCAGATTCACTCTGCTGCACTGAAACACTGTGGACACAGTCTGGAGACACGCAGACTTTAAACTTTATTTGCATGATGTGAAAAGAAACCACATCATAAATGTGATCATGTGGGACTTTAGAAACAGAGGATCGCTGTGATCAGAGAACCCGGCCTCGTTAATAACCTGTACTGATCTTTTTGTAGTTTTAAAGTCCGGCCCCACAGCTCCACACAGTCGCACATGTGAGGAAGTAGAGCAGTAAATGATCTGCAGGCCTTATAGCTTAATACATCCTCTGTTTGATACTCACTCAATAACCACTTTAATGTTTCCATGGTAACCTGTGATCAATCACAGCAGCTGAAATAAATAAACTCTTTCAGTTTGAATGTTTCACATTTTCCTTCAGTTTCTTTTTGATGTATAAAAATCATAAATGTGGTTTTCTTCATATTAAGGGACAGTTTGTTAACATCAGAGCACATTTTAAGGACTTCCAGCTTCCTTCAACAGCAACAACACATCCTGTAAATTTATCACACAACTAAATCAGTTTGGATCATCTGCAGAAAAAACACATGTGAACAAACCAGCAACATCACAAACATCATGAATATAAAGTGGAAAGAGCTGTGGACCAATCAGAGGTCCCGGGCTCCTCACTGTGGCTGTGTACCTGTACAGGTGTGTGTGAGCTGAAGCCCACGCTGTGCGTCAGGTAGGAGGTGAACTGTTCAGGTCTGAGCCTCAAACTCCTGCAGGGACCAAACGTCTCCTGAAAAACATCCATAGAAAAGAATCTTTGACTGTCTGAGCTCATCTTCATATTCTCCACACTGCTGTGACCTGCTATATGTTTGTATTCAGCTTTCAGGGCACGCTTATATCACATTCATGTTTTGGGGCGTGAGCGAGTGTGATGGAGCGAGCTGCTCAGACGTGAGAACACAGCGGCCATTTTGGGAAAAAGTGTCTTTTATTTAGCCAGAAATGCACAAATATCCAACAGGAAGTGACACGGGGCCTCAGAGAGGTCAGCTGATCAGAACTAAAGTCAAACAACTTCACTCCAAACTAACTGCTCAACACAATCAAAGTGAGCCGACCCACAAGAAACAAAGAGGACTTAAATACTGGCTGATCAGAGCAGTGTGAGACATGAGGGCAACACAAATACCAACAATCATCCAACAACAACACAAACATTGGCCCCCAATGAGAGGGCCGTGCTGGGTTTGGTCCAATCAGCACTTCCTGTGTAGAACTACCAGCAGCCCTCAGCAGTCACATGGAGCCTTCAGCAGCAGGAAAACAAAGAAATGTGACAAAGACAGAATTTAACTGTGTTGTACAAAAGCTCACTAAATGTGCTCCAAGTAGAACTAATGGATTTCACCAAAGTCCAAATGAATGAGTGAGATATATGAACAAGAAGTGTGAGTCATTATATTTGTGTGTGCAGTGTGTGTGAAACTAACACAACTCATACTGCACCAAAGTGTTGCTGCACGGGGGTCACTCACTGCATAGTTGTGTGTCTGCAGGTGCGCCCGTCACACCAAACATCTTTTGCTGTGGCTGTTCCACAGCTGCAGCTCCAGGGTGAATAATCTGCCCGGCAACAGGCTCTGATAGGCCCGTTTAAACAGTCTGACAGCAGACATGTGAACACACAGAACAAACAGCAGACAGAGAAAATAAGAAAAAAGGCTCTCGGAAAGTTGAACATCAGCTAAAAACCTAATATGTTTCTCAGGGTCTGATTGGACCCCAATCAGAGTTAAAATGAGGGAATCATGGACTTGTATGTAAATACTCCAAATAAATGGAAATGTTTCACTGTGTGGGCAACTTTGGTGTGGAAGTGGGTAACAGACATGTTTTAGCCTTCTTTCCAGGTGATACTGTCAGGTGTGATTGTAGCCACGCAGCTACCGAGTGGACAGAATGTAAAATCAAATCATCTTCACTTCTCATTTCATGGATTTTATGCTTTATTTTAAACGTTAATACTTTGTTCTCCTCTGTGTAAGCTGGACTTGGAGTTTGTCAAGCTCACAGCAGGAAAGATGGATCGTTTTTATGAAGATGGGAAGCCAGCATCATTCTGAAACTCACATCAGAGGAAACAAGAATGTTTCTCTGCTGAAGGACTTTGAAGAGAAGACTGAAGGTATTTTTCCATAAACATAAACTCCTCCCCTCATCTTTACTGCTAGAAAGTGAAAAAAAGGATGACCAAATAAGAGTCTCCTTACTGTCTTTAGATGACGAGTAAGTGGAAGTTAAAAAGTTAGTAGAATAATTATACAACAAATATTTATAAATTTCTACTTTTGCTGCCACCCTCTGATAAACAGGTTGGAATATCACTGTGTTTACTGATGGGGGAGAATGAGGTCTATGGAGACGGCTGTTAACAGACTTTAAGTTATGTGGCCTTGTGCAGCCGTCTTAGCTGCACATGTTTGTAATAAGTTTCTCCAGCTTTGTCTGAGAAGACAGTTTATCACATAGAAGCCACAGGAGGAGCCTTTAGCCTCTGCATTTCTGATTTCAGCCATTTTTGTTGTACATTTCATGACTGATTGAATAACACATTTCTGCTTTGCTTTGTTAGATGAGGTTTGTTACACTGCCCTGGTGGTGTAAACACACCTGCTCCCACCAGTCGGTGCCTGAAATCAGCAGCTGTTACTTCTGCTTAACATGAAGCCCAGATGTTGGTGTGGGTCAGTGGGCACTGCTGTGGGCACCTTTCCCCAGCATCACATCACATGATCGTTTAGTCCCAGAGTGATGCGTTTATATCTTCTGTGACCACGGCACGTTAACTTCCTGTTACTTTAACCATAAATCTGTGATCCCAGAGCTCAGTGAAGACAGGAAGTGAAGCTGCTGCATCTACAGGAGGAAGAGGAGGGACCTGAGTTCCTGTTAGAGGAACAAAGTGCTGATTAAACAGACTGAACATCATGAGCTCTGAAGAACAACCTCAAAGTTTCATCTTCTCAGACTCACAGGGAGGAGCGTCTGCTGTCAGTGTCAGCAGCACAGCAGGTGTGAGGATGAAGGCAGACTCTGACCTGATGGTCACATGTCACATGACTCTTCTTCTTCTGCAGAAATGATCCCTGTAACTGCTGCCTGCTCCAATCAGACGTCAGTAGATGATGATGATAAAATAATTTAAAATCTGTGAGGAAGATGAAATTAAAATGTAGCAGCTGTAACAAATAAGACGAGATTAAAGCAGAAAATCATCAATCTGCTGATTTAGTGCACAAAGCGTTAGATAAACATTTTAATGTGATCATTATTTAACGCTGAGCAACTCAGTGCTGCTGTTTATCTCTGAGGTGATGGCTGCACGTGTGAGTCTGAAGCTTTAAACCCACACAAACACTGGAAGAACACGCAAACACAGAAAGGCTCCGGCCTGATGGTGGCACTTCCAAATGATTTACTCTACAGATTACAAGTTTTACTAAGTCTGTGCACTTTTTCAACCATCCAGGTCATAACGGCTTGAAGGCAACAGGGAACGTTCCCTCTAAGGTGAAGAGAAAGAAAAGGAACATTAAAACATGTGGTTATCCAAACTGGGCCTTTATGAAACTAGTGAAGACACAACAGGAGTCTGAGACAGCAAGCAGAGAAGGGAGCAACAGACAGAACAACAGCATCATCCCTTATGTAGCAGGTTTATCAGAGAAACCCAGGAGAGTCTTCTCCAAGCAGACATCCCAGTGTACTTCAGACCTAGCAACACACTCAGACACAAACTGGTTCATCCCAAACACAAACTTAACAATGTTGTGTTTGCTGTACAGTGCAGCGAGGAATGCTCAGACCTGTACATTGGAGAGACCAAACAGCCACTTCATAAACACACAACATAGAAGAGCCACCTCCACAGGACAAGACTCGGCTGTCCATCTGCATCTAAAGGTCAAAGGTCACTCTTTCGAGGATGCCGATGTTCTAATTTTAGACAGAGAAGACAGATGGTTTGAAAGAGGAGTGAAAGAAGCATCTATGTTCACTGTGAACGGCCATCTTTGAACAGAGGCGGAGCTTACGACACCAACTGTCTGCCACCTACAATGCAGTCTGAGATCCGTCCCAGATGCCTCAACACCCACTCACAATCAGGTGACCTCAGCAGGTCACATGTTAGGGTGAGGAAAGTCACACCTGTGATGGTAATGACCCACGCCATGTTTCACATGTTGGTTATGTGATGAGCAGTGTTGGGACTAACATGTTACAGTAACTGCGTTATTATTGTGGTAACGAGCACGGTAACTAGTTATTATGCCAAAATCAGGAACGCGTTAGTCGTTACTGGGATTTAGATAGGGTCGTTACTCGTTACTTCGTGTGGTGGCTATCGCGGAGCTTCCACAGATTCAGTAACATTAGCAAGTGGTGGAGGCCAGCAGGTGGAGGAGGGAAAAGGGACGCAGAAGGAAAAGAGACCCGAGGCGGCCGCCGGTCCAAGTGTGAACTGAACTTCAGGTAAGAAGTTCTGACCTGCAGTCTCTCTGGGTCAGATATGAACCAAGTTTAGGTGGAGTTTATTTTCGTTATTCTGACTTTTTCCGTACTGCGTGCTAGCTAGCATGACGGAGTTTCTATACAGCTGGGTGGTGCTATGAAGTTAATGATGTTGAACTTTATTTTGTTCATAAGTTAGTAGAGTTGCCAACCGTCCCGTCTGGTATTCAGAGAAAATATTACGCGTTTCTTATTGAGGTGAAAGGGAACAGTTTGTCCCGTAATTCAGCTACAATGGAAAAGGCACAAAGCTGGAGTTATTCTGTGTTTACGCTGCACAGCTGCCTCTTCTTTCATTCTCCCCCTCCCTCTCCCGTTTCTACTTCAATCATGAAACTGATCAATGATCAGCTGATCGTCTTTTCTCTCTTGTTTGTTTATCGCTCACTTTGCGCCGAAAGAGGAAACCAGCGGATGTCGCGCTAAACAACAGCAGCACGTTTAAGCTTGATCAGCTGTTGTTAGAATTTATTTAATATTAATTTCTAGTATCAGCTGATGTTTGCTGGAGCCACAGCTGTAAAGCTGCTGGTCATGATGTTGGTTTGGTTATGTGGTGAGAGGGAAACATGAAGATGAAACCAGGAGATGTCCTTACTGAATCATCAGAGCTGAACAGGTGATGGAGAAACAGGTTTACCTTTTAGGTGACATGAATGAGTTGAAGGGAAGTTATGAACTGTTTCTGAGAGACAAATAACACCAGGATCCTTTTTTAAGTAGCTGACAGCTGGTAACTGTGCAGGGGTGGATCTAGCAAAGTGTTGCCAGGGGGGCAGGTAGGGCATTAACAGGGAGAGGGGGGCACAAAGAAATACTTTTCTTTCTTATTCTCATTTAAAATGTCTCACCTTTAAAAAATAATTATCTGAATCTTACAACAAACGATTGATAGATTGATACATATATACCATCAGAACAGTGTACATCACTGTCACAACAGCGTTTGTTTTCATTCAAAGGCTTTATGATTTTTCCTATAATGGTGGGCCGGTCTCTAGTCAAAATGCCCGGGCCAATTTTCTGTCCCAGTCCAGCTCTGTATGCAGCTCATCTGCAGTCTGGAGTTACCTACATCTTCCTATTCAGAAGGCAGAATTTCTGAGTTCTGAGTACAGTCAAAGCACCACGACTGCAGTTTTTGTGTTGGATGTAAAAAGCACACATGACGCTGTGACGTAGGCTAGAATCATGGCAGCAGTCAATGACGGTCCAGGCGTGGGATTTCTCTCGTGGAAATATGCACATTATCTTTTCCTTTCTATTGGTAGGTGGCACAGTGCACTTGTGGCAAGTAAGCAAGCTAGAAGACTGGCAAAGTTATGGAAGCAACACATTAACAAGAGAATTCTGAGTAAAACCAAAGTTACTTTCCCTAGTAACTAGTTACTTTGAAAGTAACGAGTAACTTGAAGTAACTGAGTTACTTTTGAGAGAAGTAACTAGTAATGTAACTAAGTTACTATTTTAAAGTAACTTACCCAACACTGGTGATGAGTCACATGACCAGTAGTCTGTCAATAACCCTCAGCACCACCTCCAAGGTGACAGCCCCTCCAGGAGTCACACACCTGAGACTCTCCAGGTATCACATGAGAGCAGAAACATCTTCCAAGAACCAACAAAGATCCTTCTTTAAGGTTTTACTACGCTGTCACCATCTTGAAGTCCAGGCTGGTGGAGCTTCTCTGGTTTTCCCAGCTGGAAATCTGACTTCCCATTTAAGCTGGAATGAAGCATGTGTGCTGCTGGTTCAATGACTGCTCATAGGCTCTGATACACAAACACAGGATCTACCACTAATCACATCACACTCATAAAAGCATGACTACAATTTCATAGTTTTTATTATGTTTTTTTTTTTTTTTTTTACTGATTAAACAATAAAAGTAAAACAAAAAAAATCACAAAGCAGATTCCCACTGATATCAACTCTGCCATTGTTACTACTTAAATGTTTATCATAGTAGATTGTGATGGTTTCAACATAGACAATAAAAAAGATGTGAAAATGTCACATTTTCCTTCTTTTCTCATCAGTACATGAGCTTTTACATCATAAATCACATTTATAAAAGGTTATGTCAGATCTCAAATTAATGAAAGGTGATGATACTACTCTTAATTTATTGAGGTTAAAAGTTATGACTTAAGTTTAATGAAAAAAATTGATGATATTACTCTTAATTTATTGAGGCTCTTCCATAACTCACATAATGTTATTAATCTGTTGCAGATCTTATTACTGCCTCTTGAATCAGATTTTAACAGGATGTGTTCAGTTTAACTCTCTCACCACTTTAAAGGCTGAAGCTTTAAATCATAATATAATAATGTTTTATTTTATTAAACATATTTTAAATATAAACACTTTTATAATTTCACCATAACAAAGTTCACTTCCTGCATGAAGGTGATCACAGCTCCATGAACTATTCCCACAAACATCACTGAGCCTCAGACTTTCTTTAACAGGCCTGTCAGACCACAATGATCCAGCTGTTTGTGTTCATGTGGCACATTTATACGTTTTATTTCAAATCTACTTCACATTTTATTATCTGATATCTGCGACACATGGAGACTTCCTGTTAAACAGAAAGTAAACTTTGTGCGTGGGCGTGTTTGGAGCTGCAGGTGTGTCCAGCTGTGGGTTCGTTGGGTCAGCAGAGGATTTAACGGGACTTTGTGTCGGTTTGTTTTTAAAGGAGGATGAAGACGCTGGTGGTGTTCCTGCTCCTCATGAACGGTAAGAAAGTCTCCGTTTACCTGCAGCAGCTCCGCAGACAGTCCTCTGTGACCGGAAGTGTTAGTCAGGTGCAGCTCGCGCCTCTGACGTCATGGAAATTCACAGTGTTGGAAATACAGATTTAATGATGAGGCTTTAATAGTAAAAGTATGAGAGAAGGTTAGAAACAGACCAGACTAACAGACTGTGGACTTTGTAGTCACAGATTGGTATGGCCGAGCTAGCTAACCATGCTAACGTAGCCTCGTGTCTGCGCTGTTTCCGGTCTGAGCCGAGCTCATTCAGCCCTCTGAGCTCCGTTTCTCTGCCCTAAACACAGCACAGGAGGGTGTGGAAGCTCTCCGTTGTTATTCATAATGGTTGTGGAGATGCTCGCAATAGACTACTTGCACTAGGGCATGTGACGTATTTCCGTTTCCAAATAGTACCGCTTGTGCGTTTCCGGTACGTTTGCTTATCTATCGGTAGCTATGCTAATGTCGCTTCAGAATGAGTATAAAAAGGAAAGTATTTAAAACAGAAAATTTTCAAAAACAGGAGAAGAAATACTCCGAGAATTGCTGTGTCCCACTTTGTTCAGCTTCAGCCAAATTTAACGGCATACTAAGTTTTCATGCCTTTCCGACCCATTCCGACTTGAGAAGACAATGGCTGTTAAATATACGCCGGGATCATTTCACGATCACCTCTCACACCAGGGTCTGCTGTAGACACTTTGCCAGTGATCAACTCATAGAGCCAACAACCCTCGATGGTCGAAGGAGGCTTATTAAAGGTGCTGTACCAACACTTTTTGAGTGGAATGGCTATAAAGTTGAACCACCGCGGCGTAGTGTTTGGGAGAGAACGGAGCGACGCCCTGAACTAGTTCCTCCTGACGATCAAGAAGAGCACAGTCTTACAAGAGATCATGACTACTGCTCAGTCCCTGAGCCATCTGCATTGGACATATCTGCATCAGCTGCAGAAGACCTGTCCAAAGACGTGGAGACTCTGAGGAAGAAAATACAGGAGTTACGTGTCCAGCGAGAATTTGGGTTACAGCGTTTTGCTGGCTCCGACAGTGACATCCGATTCTATACCAGGTACATCTAAGTTCTATTCAAGCTAACTGTTTAAAATATACCAAGGTCACCATCAGTTAAATTTAGAAAGTTTTTCCAGTCTTAATGAAAACAAAATAGAAATTTACTTTTTCTCTGCTGATTGTATGTTTTATGTAGATGCTTTAGTATTTAAACGATATCCTAATGCTACAGGTAAAATACAACACCAAATACTCTTAATCAGACTATTTTATACAGCAATGCCATTAGCATATTTGTCACAGATCACATTATTTTTATGTCAGTGTGTAATGTTAATTAATGATTGACACGATGTATGTCTCTCTCGTGAATAGATTTCCAAGCTATGATCATTTGATGGCATTCTGGGTTTTGATTGAGCCTTGCATCTATAAAATGATCCGGGTTTCAAGAGCCAAGTCAGCTGCCAATAGGAACGAAGAAGTGTTGACACCTGCACGCACATCAACAGTAGGTTATGGGTTTGTTGGTAGTTAGAACTAGAGGTGTAATGTTATTGTATTTATGTACAATAACATTACTTTATGTACAGTAGCATACATACACAGGTGTATGTATGCTAGACTCAGTATCCTTTACATACATACACCTGTGCACTACAGCACCTCATTGTTTACCCCATGGTACAGTATGGTATGCCTAACCATTACAAAACATTTAGCCAAGAAAAGCATAATTTTACTAGTTCATAGCTTAAGGAGTAACATTTTCCCTTTTGTTTTCACCTTCCAGAGGCAGCTGCTACAGCCAATTGATGAGTTTTTTCTTTTCCTGGTTTTCCTGTCAGTTGGTTTGAAGGAGAGGGACCTGGCACACCGATTTACCATACACCAGTCCACAGTGAGCCGCATTATTGCAACATGGACAAATTTTCTTGCCACTGCACTGGGGTCTCAGTGCATCTGGCTTACACGTGAAGAAGTGCAAGCTTACCTCCCTGAGGAATTCAAAGATTTCTCAGACACCCAGATGATCCTTGACTGTACAGAGCTGAGGTGTCAGACACCATCCTCACCACTTCTCCAAAGTGAAATGTACTCTTCGTACAAATCCCACTGTACGATGAAAGCCCTGGTTGGCATAGCTCCACATGGTCCAGTGACATTCATCTCTAATCTGTATGCTGGTTCGGTTAGTGACAAGGAACTATTCAAACAATCAGGCATTGCTGAGAAGTTGACTGAAGACATGGCAGTGATGGTAGATAAGGGCTTCCTAATCACCGATTGTTGTAAATGCAAAGTGTACTGCCCACCTTTTCTATCTAAGCAGGAGCAGATGCCAGCATACCAGGTTAAGGAGACGCAGGCCATAGCCAGACTCAGGGTGCATGTGGAGCGAGTCATTAGGAGGATCAAACAGAACAAACTTTTTGATAGCATCATTACCATGTCACATGTTTATAATATCAACCAACTGTTTGCAGTGGCATGTATGCTGTCAAATTACCAGAACACAGCATTAGTTAAAAAATGGGTTAAGTGAGACAAGATGGATTTTTCCCAAGACACCAGTGCCAGTACAAGTAACTTATGGAAAATGACCTGCAGCTGAGGCCACTACAGTTGCATTTCTTCCTTCTCAGCTGACAATACTTGATTACAGAACTGGTACTTGAGTGCTGATAGTTGAGTTTCAGTTATTGATAATTCAAATTC
The DNA here is from genome assembly GCF_963969265.1 of Rhamphochromis sp. 'chilingali'. NCBI lineage: Eukaryota > Metazoa > Chordata > Actinopteri > Cichliformes > Cichlidae > Rhamphochromis > Rhamphochromis sp. 'chilingali'. The sequence goes on along the minus strand of NC_137929.1, from coordinate 66,519,392 downwards.
ATTGCAAATGTTTAATGTTAATAATACTGTTTAATTATATTACTATATTACTATTCAGATTCAACAAAACTGTTTATCAAAATTATAAAGTAAATCACTAAATCGTTTTAAAATCATAAGTGACATTGAGCTTTTGGAACATCAAAAATACCATTTGTCATTTTCTACAGTTCAGTTATTGTCTAAATGTATATCAGTATGCTAGGCATGGAGTTTTAAATACTTACCATGTAAATAAGTTCTGCACAAATTCAACGTTTTAATGTGTGTTTTTAAAAATTAAATTGATGCCATTGCTTAAATAACAGTTCATTGATGTCACATAAAGGTAACATGTAACAACAAAATAATTCATGAAATATATTGAAAATAAAACATCAGTTATTTTGTTCCAGCCAGCCTGAAGGATCTGTTTTTCTTTTTGCTATGTTTTCACTGTTCATTTTTTCAAACACAGGTATCTTGGCATATATATGTAAAAAAAGAAATAGTCTGCCTTTTCTCTGATTGCATTGTGCACATCTGTATCCATGTATATTCTTTGCACTAGGTAGTCCTCTTGTGCCCACACAACAAAGTCACACCACTGCATCCCACTGATGAGCAGTTGTCCTTGCACTTGCCAGTAATATGCGTGGCTCTTTTTTAGTTTAGGGGTACCACATTCCATCTGCACATATTTGCAGTCAATAAAGTTTTGTACATTGGGACATTTGAATTCGACGAAGCCAAACTGGGGGTATTCATTGGGGTCAAAAACAACACCATCAGGAGATGCAGCAAGCCAGGGGGCAATGGGGTGAATGACCAGACCACAGGGTGAGTAGTTAACATTCATTAGCCTACTATACTCTGCTGCTATTGCAGGCTCCATCTCAGTTCCTCTCCTCATGTCTGCTGTCTGCCTTGTTCCCTTCAATATACGCTCTGCTAGTGACTCGGCCGAGCTCTGGCCTCTGACGTGACACGCCTCCCGAAACCTAGAGGCAGTCACTCTGGGCCTGCGGAGCTGATGCCACTCAGACGAAGAGCTTTGCTCACGTGTAGCTTCCTCTATTTTGTGAGCCATTTCCAGAGTTACAGACAAGCTTTTCAGATGCAGAAGCTCTTCTTCTGAGCACACAAACACACAATCTGATGGCAAGATGTCATACCCCTCCAGAGGCAAGTGCGGTGTTGGTGGTGCATCGCGGTGTAGTGTGATGTACCGGGTTGTCAAAACCGGCTGCTGATATGACAGAACACTGCCCTCCTGCACCAGCCCAAAGGCACTTTCCACAAGGGGCTTGTCAGGTCTCATGTTCATTGTGGTCACAAGTGGCCTGTCCTCAATATTAAATTTTGCATATGCCTCCGTTATTCTGAACAAGCAGGGATCTGGTAACGGACCCACCATGCCTCTGTAGAAGCCACTCCTAAAGAAAACATCAATGACAATAATGTAAGGAAGAAGGTTGTTATACTGAACAACAACTAAACTAAAAACTAAAAGGTGTAAAACAGTGGTGCATAAGTTAGAGACTGGGATGTATATGTACATGACTGAGTTAGCCGTCTTCAGAAAGTGTAATGTTGTATGTAAATTAATACCTATTCTGACACATGTATGTATGAAAAAAATAGCAACATACATTTGTAACACATGAAACCAAATTTTACAAATGTAATTACCGTACTCCAGTCTGGGCCATCCTATTTGGTACCGGCTTAGTGAAGATCATGGAGTTGATGGGTCCTGGCTTCACACCCTAACAGAAGACACATTTACTATGGATGGTGTTGCTGTTCATATGTAAACATGGACTAATTCAAAAACTTTAACCTCATTTAAATTACCACTGTCCGTGGCTTGTGCCATTGCTGTTCAGATTCCGTGCAGCTATGCACAGGGGGGACAACCGGCACTCTGAGTTGTGAGTAGTGTGCTGTTTGGAAGAGCAGTGCCACTGTGTGATTGCACATAACAGCGCCTGCCACACAGGAGCACTGGCTATGTGTCAGTATCACCGGCGATGAATCCAGAAGCTTAATCTAAGAAGAAAGAACGAAAATTAAAAATGTAACATCTTCATGGAAGAGCCGAACAGGAACATAGTTCAGTGTTATGGTTACGCACCCTCCTGAATGCTTAGTGTTTCCTTCTCTCCCTATTAAAACAACTTAACCATCCTTGATAACTGTAATAACTTAGATTGTGTATATTTGCAGTATTAACTTGTTGTCAAATGTTTCTGATCACCCAAACACACGTTGATTTAACTATCTGACTAGTCAAATTAGGAGTGATAAAGCAGGGAGACAAGGAAAACATTCAAGTTGATGGGCCTTTAGGAATGAACTTAACTAATGCTTAAATGAACTGAACCCCACAGAACGGGGATTAACAACTTTACACAGCTTCCTGCCTACACTTAGTCTGTGTGGTGCCTCACTCTTCCTCATCGACCTGTAGCACAGGGCTCTCACACCGACCTCCCCTGACAACCTGTCTTTATTGGACACTGAATAAAGATACAAGTACCATTAGCATTATTTCTGTATTACTCATTTCAGCATGTCTTAAACATATATATTTTACACTTAGCAAGAGTAGCATTAGGTAGTTAACTACCTCCATAGTTAGCCAACTACCTAACGCCATTATAACAGTGTCTAACTACAAAAGTGACATTAGTTAAGAAAACCTCAACTATAGTTTAGGACGACATAAAACACCGTTTAAGAAAACATGTAATGTAGAGAACTGACATCAAATGAAGGACATAGCGGAGTAACGTAGTGTTTGCATTTGACGTTAGCTAGCGTTTCTTTGTCGGTTAATTTACGTTTTCTTACCTTCGTAGTTGTGTATATATGATGCAGCATATAACTTAAATCCTTTATCTAATTTGCTGGCGGGGGTAGTCGTCACTCTGCAAATCCGATGAACATCGGTGATGTTCAATTTTGGGAGCTCTTGTAGGCATCGAGTGTAGAACGTCGCCATGGTTTAACCGCACCGGAAGCACTGGAGCAGGACTACATAGAACGCGGAAGTGTTAGTGCAAGTAGTCCATTCTAATTAAAAAAACAGCAGCGTTGCCGGAATTGAGATTATGGATAATTTTTTAATAATTACACTACTCTTTTCTTAAAAAATGAACATCAGATTCCCCTGGTAAAACAAATAATCACTACATTCTCAAAAGCTTCAGGCTTAAAGTTAAATTTAAATAAATGTGAACTACTGGCGTTAAAGGAGTGTCATTCACAATTACTGTACGAAAGAATATTATTAACCAAAATGGATAGTTTATCTAGATTTATATATCCAGCTTACTCTTTATCAATATCAAATAAAGTTATTAAAACAATTAATAGCTTGAATTTTAATTTTATTTGGAGCAATAAGTGCCATTATATATCTAAAGATGATTTGGTTAAATCATACATTGAAGCTGGTGGAAACGCAATTGACTTTGATATAATGAATGGTGTTTTGAATCCTTCCTAAATAATCCACACTCCATTTGGTTTTTTATACCAAGTAAGGTCTTTAACACACTGGGGGGCATCGATTTTCTCCTAAAGTGTGACTTTGAAATTACTAAGCTACCTGCTAAACTCTCTGAATTCCATAAACAGGTCCTTCTTTATTGGGAAATGTTATTTAAACATAATTTCACTCCATATAATAGCCCAATTTGGAACAATAGATATATACTGATGAACAGAAAATCTATTTTTATTCAAGATTGGTTATCAAAAGGTATTTGGGCAATTGGACATGTTCTAGGACATCAAGAGTTTTGCCAAAAGTTTAATATCCAATGTTCTAAAAGTAAATTTAATCGGGTTTAAAATCCATTCCATTGTCACTTAAAAACATAGTTGTAAATGATATAATATATTCTGACATCTCCCCCAAGTTAAGGCAATTATATATAGATGGTATTCGGTTTTGTGATGTTAAAAGAAATAATAAGTTTCTAAGATCTTCATTAAGGAGTCTTTCAACGGTGACAACAAACCGGAAATAAACATGGTGATATTTGGAAATGTAAATCTGTCTGTAAGCTCCAGCTGAACAGAAATGTCAAATACAACTTAGCAAACCAGGTGAACAATTAAATAAAAACACTGAAAGGCATAAATATGAAAGAAAGCAAATAATAATAATCAGGAATGTCTGTGAAGGTTCTCAGTCATCGTAGTCTAAGGAGCTTGGAAAGAAAAACTCTGGACGTCTTTAAGTTTACTCGAAGACGTTTCACCTCTCATCCGAGAAGCTTTTTCAGTTGTTATGATGATGATGATGATGATGATAATAATAATAATAATATTAATAAATGTAATTTTTAAAGATACCATTATATTCAAGGAATTAAAAAAGACAAATGTGGTAGAAACAATGTTCTGCTGTTTGAGTCCCAGCTTCATTTGAGTTTTAAAAATGTATTCTCAACAATTATTTACACACGGATCACTATATATATGATCTATTTAAGCCTTTGGTGCATTAGGGAATTTTAAATAATCAAGTTACTCTTTACTCTCATGAGAGGAGTATCTGTGAACAATACACAAGAACAAAGTGATGCAGGATTTAGACATTTATACCACAGCTGCATCTACTGGGAGGCTGAGGGGAGCACTGGTGGCTGTCAGTGTTTTTCAAAATATAATAATGTTTTGGTGTTTGTCTGCTTTTCCAAAAGAAATGCAAAATGATGCTGATTAATAGTTCTGATTATATCCAAAGAATGAGCTGGATCAGTGAGTCTGAAAGATCTTCCACTTGATTAAATTTCTGTTTTCCATCCATGGAGATCAGGATCCTGGGACTTCATGTCTCACTGGTGGACCTTCAGTCCACCTGTCCAGGGCTGGGTGCTCGGGTGTGTACTGAGTCACTCCCAGCATCTGCTATGTGTGGCCTGCTGGCTCGTTGCCGGGGGCCCCTGGGGCTTCTGCACTGTGTCTGCTGGCTGACCCCATCCAGGGGTCTGCTTTGGTCTTTTCTGAGTAGGTAGTGCGATTCCCCCTGCGGTGAGCCTCTTTGGACTCTCGTACTCTGGGGGCATCTAGATATCTGGGGCCTGCATCTCCTCCATGCCTGCTTCATCTCCTACAGGGGGGGGGGGGGGCTATGGCTCCACATACCCACTATTAGACATTTACATGGTGAAACCTTCTGAACACAAGCATGCTCACACAGGTGCACACACACATACTCACAGACACACTATCTTGGTTGGCTGCTGCCTCTAAACGTATCATGTAGTTCTGTGTGCTGCTCAGTAACATTTCATGTTATCATTTACTGGTACTTGTACATATCTTGGTTGTTGCCACGGTTTCTCTGTTGTTGTTTTGTGTGTGTGTGTGTGTGTGTGTGTGTGTGTGTGTGTGTGTGTGTGTGTGTGTGTGTGTGTGTGTGTGTGTGTGTGTGTGTGTGTGTGTGTGTTTTACACAGGTTTGGAGCAGATCCTCAGTGTTTTTTCTCTCCCTCTCCTTCTGTAAACATCTTCACCAATTTCTTTCTTTTTCTTTTCTTCAGACGCTCTTTTCTGTTCTGATAGTAATAACTCAAAATAAAAAATTTGAATAAATTTCTAATAAAATATGACTGCCATTATAGCCAAAGCAGTAATGATGCACTTGGAAAAATAATTGGGCATCTTTTTGGCCTTCAGACAATAATTCTCATTCTCGTCCTGTCCTGCTACACTGCTGGACGGGACAGGCAAAAAAAATAAAATAATAATAATCAGGGCTGTCAGTGTTAACACATTAAAATGGGCAAATTCACATTAACAAGTTAACACAGATCAATCCGTATAAGGAGTTACTCAGCGTTAACGCATTTAAGCCACAGTAACACGTTAATGCCATCATCATGACTAACGCAATTAACAATTAATCCATCTGGAGCACAGACTGACTCAAAATCCCTGAAATGTGTCTGTCAATGCATTTTGGGCAGTTTGTCCTTCCTGCAGACGCCCCCCTGCTGGCTGAGCCCATCCAGGGGTCTGTTTGGTCTTTGCTGAGTGGCTAGTGCGTTAACGTGGGCTAATTCATGTTAACGTGTTAACACTGACAGCCCTAATAATAATACATGTAAAAACCAAACAGTATGTCAGGTTGTTATCCTGGTATTCAGTCTGTGCTGCTCTCACTCAGAGATCAGAGTTCATGTTCAGTAACCACACTGACAGCAAGAGGAGGAAACGATTGGTTTAATTTAAAAGAAGAGTCTGAGCTGTGGATGAAAACAATGAGAAATATATAAGTGAGTCACATATCAAACACAGACCAGACCATTAACCTCCTAGGACCTGCCGTCCACATATGTGGACATCACATTTTGGGTTATTTAGACCAAAATACTCAATTTTGCTCTACAAGGGCCTGATATCCACTTACGAGGACATTATACTGCTACTGTTCTATCAAAATTTTAAACGAATTTCCTCATATGTGGCTCCTATTTTTCTTAAAAACAAAAATAAGGTAAAAAAAAAATCTGGTAATTCTTTGTTTTTACATTCATCAGGCCCCAATATTCCCAAATATCAAAGACAAATTAAAAATGCTGCTGTGGAAGAGTTCAGGTCTTAGGAGGTTAAGTGTAATAAGAAGCAGAATGAAAAGCTGAGTGTGAGGGTCAGGGTGCTGTCTCACTGCAGAGGCTTCAGGCTGAATCCTGCTGAGCTCAGAGTCAGACTCACCTGTGCAGCTTGGACAGGTAAACACATCAGGACATGAGGAGAGTTGGCAAAGTACAGACATTCAGTACTTAAGTAGAACTACAAATACTACTATTAAAAATACTCCAGTAAAAGTAAAAAAGTACATGTTCTGAAATGTACTTCAAATAAGAAAGTAAAAAGTAGCTCTTTGAAGGATGTTTGTAAAATATATTTATACTGGGGACACAAGTCTGGTCTAAGTCTTCTGTCAGAGAGACTGCAGCAGTCCAGGAGTTTGTTAATTGTCTTTAATTAAGTCCCACCAAAGATTTGTTTACATGAAAATGTTTGTGAGGCTTAATCTGAGTTCGGTGCAGCCAAACTTGAACTTCTTGTTTTATAGTAAACAGCACGTGTGACTATAAACATGGTTTTCTGGAAACAGAAATGGGCAATTTTATCATTAGTAGAGTCATAGATAACTAGGAAAACAATCACAACACATCATCTACTCAACACAAGCAACATCTCACAATGTCCACAAGGGGTCACTGCAGACCCAGAATTGGCTAAATAGCGCATGTCTTACAAGTTGCTAATAGTGAGGCATAAATATGGCAAGCTAGCAACAGCTAAAGGAAACCATAGAAAAGTCCTTTATTCCTCATCCTGTGTTCAGTCCTGCATCAGCAGCTTCATTCTTATACAGACCTTTCTACTCTGTGTGTTAAACTGAGCTCTATGTTTACTACATAGCAGTCAATGAATCCAGTTTTTACACCACAGTTAAGTTAATGTAGTTAAATCTGTGTATTTGTAACTCAAACATTCAGTGTTTTAAACAGAAACCTGACTTTGACATATTTAAGTTGGTATGAACACAGTCAGAGCTGCTGCTGCTTTTATTGTTCTGTTGCTTTTTCAAAGCTTTCTGTGCAAATCAATAGAAATATTTATTGTTGCATCTTAAAGCTGCCAGCACAGCAGCAGCATGAGGAGAAGAGTGTTTGCTCAGGAAATACACGGGTCCCTGAAGAGTTCAAACAGGAAATATTCCTGCATTAAATCTGCAGTTCAATCATCAGCAGATTACTGTCAGTGTCATCTGTCACCAGGCAGGTTTTAACAGGCGTGTAAGCCACATATTATTAGAACACCCTTTTATATTTGGATGATAAACACATTTAGTTGTGTTTGGTCTTTAACTTGTGCTCAGTTTCCACAATGAATTCATGATGGAAATCTCTAATAAACTATCAAAACTGACACTATTTCCCCCACCACACTCTCTGTTGGTGGCTGGTGCCCCCATCCTCTGGTTCTTGGTGGTTCTTGGTGCTCGGGTGTGTTCTGGGTAATGGCTGCTTGGTGGGGCCTGGCCCCCCTGGCTCTGTCAGGCCCCTGCTTGGGGGTGAGGAGGTCTTTGGGTCTCAGATCTCTGGGCCTGTGTGCGCTCTGCTCTGGTGCAGCCGGCTGCTGGGATCCTGCAGGCTCCTCGCTGAGACCCCTGTGACTTCAGCACCATGGCTGCAGTTTCTCTGTTGTCTGGTTTTGTTGTGTGTGTGTGTGTGTGTGTGTGTGTGTGTGTGTGTGTGTGTGTGTGTGTGTGTGTGTGTGTGTGTGTGTGTGTGTGTGTGTGTGTGTGTTTGTTTGTTTGTTTATTTAGGCAGGTTTGGAGCAGATCCTCAGTGTTTTCTCTCTCCCTCTCCTTCTGTAAACTTCTTCACTAATTTCTTTCTTTTTCTTTTCTGTTCTGATTCTAATAACTCAGAATAAAAACTCCTAATAAACTTCTAATAAAATATGACCATTATAGCAAAAGCAGTAATGATGCACTTGGAAAAATCACAACACATGTAAGAAGTAGAAAGTTCAGATATGTGTTTAAAATTGTAGGGAGTAAAAAGTAGTTAGAAAAAAAACTACTCAGGTAAAGTACAGATACCTGAAAATTGTACTTAAGTACTTACTGCCCAACTCTGGAGAAGAGGAGAGTTTTATTCCTCACGTTATGTAAATAATAATGTAAACTTTATTGATCCCTGTGGGTAAACTCCTCTCTGCATTTAACCCACTCACTCAGTGAAGCAGTGGGCAGCCATTGGGCGCCCGGGGAGCAGCGTGTAGGGACGGTACCTTGATCAGGGGTACCTGAGGGGAGCTGTTCAGGGGAATCGAACCCCTGATCTTCCGATCATGGGCCACCACTCTACCTACTGAGCTATCTCTGCCTGATAAATGAGTTAGCTGTTAGAACTGTCATCAGTTACTATGAAACTATGTAATCAATATACAGTAATAATGTAACATTAGAGTACTGACCTGGATGAGTTTTGCCTCCTGAGGGTTACAGCTGTGTATGATGTGTTTAACAGGCACAAACTAAGATTTACACACATGTTCATCCAAACATTAAATACACCTCCATGAGTCACCTGATACACACCTGTGCACGTGTAGTTGTGAGACAGCTTTCAGTGAGCTCACATTTAGGCTGCGTCCACACGTACTCGGGTATTTTTGAAAACACAGATTTTTCTGTGTTTGCACCTTTCGTCCACACGTAAACGCCGTTTTCGATCACTGAAAACTGAGATTTTTAAAACTCAGTTTTTGCTTTTACGTGTTGACGAGGAAAACAGAGATTTAGTCACGCAACGTCAAAGGTGTGCGCCTTTTTTGACGTGCCGCTGTGCGCCACGTTACTGTTTACATGAGATGAATTTCTACAATGGTGGATAAACACAAAATACTGTTGCTGTTAATCTATCTGCAGTTTTACACACGTACATGTACACACACAGTTACTGTCCCTCCATTTACAAAGACGTCAGAGTGAACAGAGTCAACACAGACGCTCTCACAACCTAAATCCAGACGCCACGTCGTTGTCGGTTTTTAATGAATTTAATTTGTATGTAATTTAAATTTATGCATGTTGTGTGTATTTGTTCATTCCTAAGTTGTGAGTCTGCAGCAGCCAGAGTACTGATTTTGGTTATTAACATTTGATGAAGGCACTTAAAAACACAAACACTTTTCAGAAGTACTTCAGGTTTGCATCAAACCTGCTCACTCTTTCCCTCCCAGGCTTCTAGACTCCTGATTGGCCAACATTTCTACACGGCGTGGATTTGACATGTTCTTGACCGTGTTTGACTGCGTTTTTGGCGAGATTTTCTTTAAAAACACAAACAGAAAATCTCAGTTTTCCAAAGTACGTGTGGACGTAGCCTTAGTGTGAGCAGCCAAACATGATGGCAGACTGCCACAGATCACTTCTGAGGAAAGAGGAGGCGTTCAGCTTCCTCATAGTTTCACACCTGCATGAAGCAGCCTCACCCTGACAGCTTCAAATCACTGTGTCAGCTGATCACTTCCTGTCCTGTGATTGGCTGAGCTTCAGGCCTTCTCTCAGTCAAACTGGAAACAGGGATTGAGACAGTGTGAGGGTTTGTGGAGTGCCACAGTGCTGTAATGAATACTGTAGTGGAAGAAGTTCTTTCACACTCTTCATCCTGGAGCTGCTTTATGTCCATGATCTGCATGGAAACACATCTATGGAGAGGAAATCCAGCTGCTGAGGGTCACATCTGCATCGTTGTAGCTACAGTGGATGTTTCAGCGTCAGGACTGAAGGCGGAGCTTTGTGCGTGTCAGGGTGAGGCCACAGCAGCCGCCTCCACCCGGTGAAACTACGAGGAAAGCCGACGTCCTCCTCTTTCCTCAGAAGTGATCTGTGGCCGGCCGGACTTCATTCCACAGATGTGCTTTAACAAAGTGTGAAGCTGAACTCTGAGCTGTGACAGTGAAGCAGTGTGAGAGTGTCAGTAGATGATCAGCAGAGGAAAGTGAAGCTGCTGTGAGCTGATGTCCTGAAGGGCTTTTAAAGAGTCTCTGAGTTTGACAGGAACATGAAGATGTTTGTGGTGTTTGTGATCCTCCTGCACGGTAAGTACACCTTCCTCTCTCTGCTCTCATCATCAGCTTTTCTTTCATCTCTCTCTCTTTAATGTGTTGAAGTGCAGCAGGAGGAGATTTCCATCAAACACTGGATTCTGATTCAGATCAAACTAACGATCCAAAGCAGCAACTTTCAAATCTCTGGATTCTTCTTGGTGCCTTTCAGATGAGCTCATGTTACAATCAGCTGCTGTGTGTGTTGTTGTGTAGCTGAAGCTCTGACTCACATTTCATATGTGACCAAAGGAAACTTGGTGCTGTGTGACACACTTTAGATTCTCTGCTGCTGCTTTGAACTCTTCAAACTAAAGAGCCAAACGGATGATTGACTGTGCAGCTCTGACATGGCACCAAATGTCCCTGTTATCAGCTGCTGGATGGACGTTATCAGAGCTTTTTAGTGCCACACGGATCACCAGGAGCTCCTCCTCTGTCTGCAAACAGGCTCAGCAGCTCTGATCATTGGAGTCAGCACAGAGTGTGGAGACATCTAGTGGTGGTGGAGAGAAGTGCATGTAACGTGTGTGTGTTGTGTTAATCAGCATGAGTAGTTAGGGGGACGTGCCTCCCTGTGCCTGATGGGAGTCCTTGTAATTACCCAGCATGCTGTGCTGTGTGCTTCATTTCTAACACTGGTTTCACTGAAGAGCTTTCTGAGCTTCTTTCATTGATTGTGACCAACATACATGTTTGCTGTGGATCCACATCTGCTCTTACTGCTGATGTCATGAAGCTGTTTGAGTGGTGAGCAGTCAAAGAAGCAGGTCCTAACAGGGACATAGCAGGATATTCCTGCCTCTAAATGAGCTGTAACTGCACATATGAGCACAGCTGGTCTGCATGTAGTGAACACAAAGAGTGTGTGTCCAAATTTCGAGGCTGCATTTGTGGGCCGATTACATCACAGCGACGCGACGAAAGCTGTCCAAATTTGGTGTCCTTTTTTCAGTGTTCTATTTGTTCCTGAATAAATCGGTTTGGCTGAGATTAAAATTATAGTTTTCACACAGCTGAATAAACGTCAAACAGAAACTGATTAAACAAAAGTGTGAGATGATAGACGCCAGTGTCCTGTTATATTTTAGATAGCAAGGAGCAGACGGCTGAGTTTATTAAACTCCACGTCTAGTTTCACAGGCTCTCACTTCGGGCCTTCTCGGTCCTCAAAGGACTCGGCCTTCGCAGTCTATGTTGGCCGGGTCCTTCCCATTAGAGCACTTTCCTCTAACACTGCAGGCTTACTTCTTGTTCGTAGAGCATTTTATATCGTAGAGTATTTGATTATATATATATATATATATATATATATATATATATGGGAGACAGAGTCTTCAGTTTTCAGGCCCCTCAACCAGCTTCCAGTTTGGATTCAGGAGACAGACACTATCTCTACTTTTAAGATTAGGCTTAAAACTTTCCATAACAGCAGAGTGCAAGGGCATTGATAGAACACCATACCCAAGTGGCCAGCATATATAGTATATATATAGTATACAGCAGTCCTTCTCAAATAGTGGGGCGCACTCAGGGGAACTTGCTTTTTTAGCCGTGCTAGAAAGTGTAATTGCGCATTCACTGCAGTGAGTGCAGAGTTTTTTGCATGTGTGCAGACACAGTACAGAGCAGGAGATATGAAGTGCAGTAAACAAGCCCTCAAGAAAAATGAAAAAATGAAAAGAGAGGCAGAAATAATTAGACAAAAGTCTCCCAAAAACTAAGACAAGGAAATATGACCAAGCATATGCAGCACTTGGCTTCACAGTAACAGAACATAATTGAGAAGCACTGACATAAAATAACGCCTGTGCTGAGTATGGCCTGGAGGTCAAAATGGGAGACGCTCTCTAGGGTGGTCGAGAATGACCGAGCTAAGATCCTGTGGGACAGATGGACAAACTAGTGGTGGCTAACCAGCCGGACATAGTGGTGTTGGACAAGCAGAGGAAGACGGCTGTAGTGATAGACGTTGCAATACTGAATGACAGCAATATCAGGAAGAAGCAACACGAGAAGCCTAAGAAATACCAAGGGCTCAGAGAAGAGCTCGAGAGGATGTGGAGGGTGAAGGTGACGGTGGTCCCCGTGGTAATCGGAGCACTAGGTGCGGTGACTCCCAAGCTAGGCGAGTGGCTCCAGCAGATCCCGGGAACAACATCGGAGATCTCTGTCCAGAAGAGCGCAGTCCTGGGAACAGCTAAGATACTGCAGGACCCTCAAGCTCCCAGGCCTCTGGTAGAGGACCCGAGCTTGAAGGATAAAGAGACTTTTTGTAGGAAAAATGCAAAAATGCCAGGGCTCATTTTCCACCCCAGTCCAGCCCCGTTTTTATCTGACACATTTGAAAAACTCCTCCAGTCCTCCCCCATCTCATGTGTGGACATGACTGGACTCTTTGATGATGTTTTTATTTTTTATTGTTTTTATTTGTCTGTCATACTATTCACTTTATTTGTTCAGGTTTTTAACTGTGTTTGTTAAAATGTTGAATGTTTCTGTCGTTCTGTCTCCTGGTTTCTGTAAATGTGTCTAAACTTGATCTTCACCTCAAAGTGACTCATGGAGTCTCTGTCTGTGTGTCCTCAGTTTCCCAGCATGCCTCAGCTGTCAAGCTGTATGAGGGGGACTCGTTCATCCTGCCCTGTCAGTTTGACACTTTCGATCTGACTGACCCCTCGGTGGTGTGGAGTCGCTCCGACCTCAGTCCTCCAACCGTCCACCAGCATCAGCTTCAAGGAGACGAATTGAAAGATCAAAACCAGCGTTACAGCGGCCGAACATCCATGAAGACTGACGCTCTGGAAACTGGAGACCTCAGCCTGAACCTGACCAACCTCCAACTGTCTGACAGCGCCACCTACACCTGCTCCGTCAGAGACTTTATAGGTGAACTGAGTCGGAGTGATGTACAGCTGCAGGTCAAAGGTCAGCAACAAACACCTGCTGTAGACACATCTGACATCACTCAGATAAAACTTTATTATTTTAACACAGTCAGAATAACCATGTTAGCTTTATGAGTAAAGTAAAGGCCTCTTCATTAAATTCATTGAGTCAGAGGTCAAAGGTCACGTTGTTCTTTGTGTTCCTCCACAGAACGGTTTCCATCCTGGGCCAAAGCTCTCCTGGTTCTCCTGGTTCTTCTTGTGGTTTCTGGAGGTCTTTTATTTCATTTCCGGCACTATTTCATGTCAGGTGAGTGTCTCCTACTACACTACCCATAATGCCGATGGTCAGCAGAAGTTCTGTGTTTCCAGCACTGTAAAAGACCCTCAGGGTGGCTGTAGCTCAGGAGGTCATCTGCTAATTGGAAGGTTGGTAGTTTGATTTCTGGCTGCTCCAGTCTGCATGTCAAATATCTTTGGGCAACATGCTAACCTCCTGTGCATCCATCAGAGTATGACTGTGTGTGAATGTTAGATAAAAAGCACGTCGCAACACATAGAAAAAGAATGTTTGTGTGAATGAGGCAAGTTGTACTAAGTGTGTGAGAGTAGAAAAGTGCTAAATAAGAACCAGCCCATTTACCAGCAGCAGTTTAAAATCAAGCACAACAACATTTTTACATTATCGTCACTAAATTAATACACAGGTGTTCCTGTGACAGTGTTTGTCCTTCTTTGGGTTGTTAGTATTGTGCTGCACATGTAAAACAGATTCCCACACCAGAAAATTCATTTCACACTCAAAACATGCTGTGAATAAAAATGTGAGTGAAAGCTGCCAGCTGATTTGAATCTGAACCCTGAACATCAGCTGCTCCTTACAGCTGCAGACTCACTGGTGTTTAAGGTTTCAGAGTAAACATTAAATATAAGAACTGAATTCAAACATAGTCTACATACAAAGTTTACATGACATGATATGAAGTACAGTGCACTTGTCCTGTTGTAGGATCATATATATAATATACATACATACATTAGATTATAGGACAACAAAACTGTAGTAAAATCTTTTGCTGCCAACAGGGGAAACGATCAAGTAATAAGGTTCCTTCTGACAATATGTTTTACTGATGTTCATCACAGAAACGCAAAGACGTTAGATGCTATTAAAAAACTTCCAGCGATTTGTTAAGTCAGTTAGAGGTGATTTTATGAACGCTGATCTCTGGATCTTAAAATGATCTGGAGTAAGCAAGGTTCACACAGGACAAGTTACCATGGCGATGTACTGCGCTAAGAAATGAACAACCTTCATAGTGCAGAAAACTCAGGGTTTACCCTCAAATTACCTGGATAAGCCAAAATCCTGCTTTTTGTTGTACAGGCTTCAGATGTTGTTACTACAGCTCATGTTGTGCTTTGTTGTCCTCTCAGTCCCCTGGGTGGGGGTGGATTCAGGGGTGGAGTCTGTCCAGCTGATCTGCAAAACCACAGTTTGTCTGCCTAAAGATGCTAAAGTGGAGTGGAAGGATGAAGACGACAGGAAGGTCCACGTGTATGAGAACGGCTCTGACCAGCCTGAAGAACAGGACGATAAATACAAGAACCGAACAAAGATGAAGAGAAACTTACTGGAACCTGGAGACCTCAGTCTGACCCTGAAACACCCCACAGATGGAGACAACTCCACCTACACCTGCACCGCCTACACCAGGGAGGGAAACATCATGATGGAGAAACAAGTGGAGCTGAAAGTCAGAGGTCAGTGCTGTAGATACAGGTCAAAGGTCAGAGGTCAGACTCATGATGGTGGTTCAGTCTCAGTGGGCTCCATCCAATAATGTTACAGTGTTAGCATGTCTGATGTTTGTGGCTGTTTTGGTTTTTATTTGATTTCCAGCCAAATGTAAAAGCTTCATCAGATGAACTGTAGGAGCAAAGTTCATGTGTGAGACTTCATCTGAAAGGTAACATCTTCTAGTTTCTGAACATGTGTTTGTTTAGCATGTGGCTGAAACACAGGCTAAGCTAAGTCAGCTCAAATCTCAGTAACAACCTTCTTTGGTCCTCATCTATAATCAGTCATATCTGAGTCACAATAACTAGAAGATGATTTCTAGCAGAAGTGTGAACATCTCCACATCCTTTCTCCATGTTATCATCCAAAGCTGTGTGAAGTTTCAGAGCTCTGCAGCTAACAGAGACTTTCAGTTTGCTGCTCTCTTCCTCTGACAGCTCCATTCTTAGGGAGCGTTAGTTCTCTGTTTCACTTTATTCCACTTATTCAGTCTGATGTTCTCTGATCTGTTTCTCTTGTTTAGTGTCTTAAATGCTGCCAGTGCCTCTCTTTGCTGTAACCAACCTTTCTCTTTATTTCTGAGCTTTTTAAGGACTTTAACCTTTGAAAATGGAAAGAAATCAGTCAGATTCATGGCTGCATCACAGTGTCACATGTAGTTCTCCACATCAGCTGGATTATATCTATAGCAGCAAACAGCAGCTGATGCACAAATCTTTGTCTGTGTTAATAAAGTTGGATCAGTTCAAACAGTTTGTTGCTCTGCTTGAAAGCAGCAGTTTTTCTAATGCACCACCTTCATGTTTCCTTCATATTTGAATCCCCCTGTAGATGCTGACAGGTAACCATGTCACACAGAGCTCAAGCCTTTGAATCCAGCTGTGACTGTTGATTTTCTATTGAATGGACTTTTTCAAATCCAGCTGTAGGCCTGTGTTTGTGAGCTCATTAACAGCTGTTTGTTTAGAGAGACGTGGTCCTCACAGGACAGCCACTACAAACATATGATTTTATAGAATATGATGCATTACTGCAGATTCAACACAATAGAAAGGATTTGAAATGAGCTCAGCCTTAAACATGTGCAGCAGTAATATTGATCCACAGACACTGATGGGAACATTTTTCTGCACAATAAGTACTTTGACTTTTCATACTTTATGTACAATTTGCCAGTACTGCAGTTTTGTGTGTAGTGAGGTGTTTTCATGGTGTTTTCTTGGTGCTTTTACTAAAGGAAGGCTTCTATCAAATTCTTCCACATGTTGTCAAACTGAGCTGTGTGATGAAGTGAGTGTGACAGAAACACTCAGACTGTGTTTCTCTGCTTCATCAAGTCAAATCTGGTCCTCAGAGACTGAATAAAGTCCTGTCCCACTAACAGCAGCTCCAACAGTCTGTTCACTGCTTTCTTCCTGTCAGTCTTCATCTTTCTGCTGCGTCTCCTCTTCACACTGACCACTTTCTATCTAACAGTGAGCTCCCAGTGAAGCAGCAGCATTCAGCCTGTTAGAGTCAACACAAATGTCTCCATCCAAGCTCATGTTGTGCTTTGTTGTCCTCTCAGTCCCCCAGGTGGAGGTGGATTCAGGGGTGGAGTCTGTGCAGCTGCCCTTCAACACCACACTTCACCTGCCTGAAGACGCTAAAGTGGAGTGGATGGACAATTACTACAACACGAACGTCCACGTGTATGAGAACAGCTCTGACCAGCCTCACAAACAGCACCAGGTTTACAGAGACCGAACGAAGATGAATGAAGACCTGCTGAAAACTGGAGACCTCAGTCTGACCCTGAAACACCCCACAGACTGGGACACAGACACCTACACCTGCACCGTCTACAGCAGGGAGGGAAACATCCTGCTGAAGAAACAAGTGGAGCTGAAAGTCAGAGGTCAGTGCTGTAGATACAGGGCAAAGGTCAGAGGTCATGCAGGAGTTTATTCTCTAAAAGCTTTTAGTTTGAATCTATTTTCAGTTCATTCAAATAAAATAAATTCTTTGATGTTTTGATCTAAAAGCCAAAAATGTCAGGCGGAGCAACTGTGTGTTTAAATGAACTAAGAAGACCATTAAAATGATCCTACCTTCAAAATAAAAGCCTCTGGCATGATGTGAGTTTGGATCAAATCAATAGTTTTGTTAGTTTAGTCCAAATCAGTGTAAATGTATAAATATCAATAGTTTTAAAGCTGCTGAGATCATTCAAACACTTTGATACAGTCATTTGGATGTTGTCACATGTCAGGGTGGAGCAGCCATAAATACGAGGCTTTTATTGTGAAAATGCTGAGTGTGATGATCCAGAGGAGCCCATGGGGTGTTTGTGGCTGGATGCAAAGGTTTGTAGCTCTCCTTGTAAAGAGAAACAGCTTGAAGCTACAGAGGAGCGTCTGCAGAAGAAGACGGGGGAAAGAGGAAGAAGCTGAGGCCGCTGGAGAAAAGACAGGAAAAGGAAATCAGCTTCATTTGTTGGAGGCCGTTTGTTCATCACACTGAAATATTCCCACTTTAGAGACAGGAAACAAAGTGAAGTGTGGATTGATGTTTGTCTCCATGATTTGGGCCCTGGAGTCATTTCTTCATCTCCCACTTTAAGACATATTAATGTCAGCCTCACACGTCCCACAGTGGACACATTTCTATTTCTAGATGATATTTGGAGGATGGTCATGTGTTTCTCTGCTGTCACAGCTCTTTGTGATATTTGAGCGCAGCTGTAATGTTTGTGTGGTTAAAGCCACCAGACTCCACTGACAAAAACTCTCATTTTAGCCGGAGAACACGGGGCTGCTGTGGGACTTTGTGTTTGCAAAGGTTTCTATTGGAGGCATGTTTGCCTTTATTATATAGGTGCAGAGAGTAGACAGGAAAGTGGGGAGAGAGTGAGGGACACACAGGCACCTGTAGTAAGCCCCGCCTTCAGCCCACCTGCTCAGCCAGGTGAGCTATAGCGCTGCTTTAACATGTTGGTGTGATTGAGAGTGAATGAAAGTGAGTGATGGAGGCAGCAGGAAACTAACAGGCTGTTTGTTCTGAGAGGTCACATGACTGTTGTTCTCAGCAGAGTCTGATGATTTGATGAGACCATGAGAGCGGCTTCAGTTCCTCATCAGAAAGAGTCTGACAGAAGCTCCTCCCTCTGTACCCCAGTAGACTTCTATTAGACTGCTCCAGATTCCTGAGAGTTCACACAGAAAACTTTACAAACAGCCAAAGAAAAACTATTGAAAAGCTTCAAGATCACAAAGAGCTCTTTCACAGCACATATGAGCCATTAAGAAGTGCACATTTGTGTTTCCCACAGTCCATCATCCAATAATATCAAAGGACAAACTGTGAGGTAAAAAGCCTTCAGCTCTTTTTGAAGGAAGCAAAAAGACTTTGGTCCTGAGAGATGGTTCAAAACACAACTCAGACCTACCAAAGTATTATTTGTGCCAAACACATGAAGCCTTCAACTTTGTATGTGTCCAGTCAGTGTGGCAATAGAAGTCACTGTGAGGATTTTCAATGTGCTGTCAAAGAGCATCCAAACAATCAGGTGAGGATGAAGAGAATTAGTGTGGATGGACAGAAAATCCATATCCAGTGTGATTTAGGAGCAGCTCATATATAATGAGTGAAATGAAAGAAGAGCACAGACAGGAAGAACATGAGTGAGCAGACATTTTGGAGCTGCTGATCCACACAGGGCTGGATGGAAGGAGTGGGAGTCCATGATGGCTCAAAGTCTCTGATCTAACTGTTCCTGAGCCTCTCCCCCTGCCTCCTCTTTGGATCTTCTCCTCCTCTTCTTCCTTATCTGCCTCCTCCACCACTGCTCTCTCCTCCCTCATCTCCTCCTCAGCTGAACTGAAGTCAGGGCTGTAACATGAGGAAACGTGCAGAAATGACTGAGTCAGCATGTTGTTGAAGTGAGTTGAGTGATGGTGAGCAGATTAGATGTGCGAGCCTCCCTGTAGAGAAAAGCAGATCTTCTCCAGAGTTTCCCACCTCATGTTTTCCTGTGTCACAGCTGATTGTCACATCCTGGCTGTCACTAAATGAGTGGTCCAAAGGTGGAAGGAGGAGCACAGTTAGATTGTTCACCTCCTAACCTGTGAAATCAATCAGCTGAATGAAAAACACTGTGATCCTATGAGCTGCTATCAGGGCTGCTCCATTCTCAGGATTCTCATCTGGATGACTGAAGCAGATTATTGATGAAGTCAGCAAACAGCTTTCAAAATGGCTCTTTTTCCAGGGGAACTCCCTGAAATGTAAATCTCATTGGAATGAAGAAGAAGTCCAAAGGCATGGTTAGGCCCAGACTTGTGGCTGTTTTCAATGTAAAGCCCATGTTGCAGGCAGCTGCTGCTCCTTACTGGCCCACAGCCTCCACTGATGGATGTGTCAGCTCACTTGTACTGTAGCCACGGGGAGAGCGATGGTGAAGCTGACAACCAGAGGTGTAGCGCTATTTGTTGAAGTAGCCCAGCTGTGCCATGGAAGCACAAGTTTCCAGAGATGATTGGACTGTGAGCAGAAATGATCCATGTTGGACTGAATTGAAGAACAGATCATAAAGTCCTCTGTGTGCCCAGCCCGTCTGTCTGAGCATCTTCATCAGTGTGCAGCTGATCTACAGCTAATGTGCTGATTGATGAGCAGCCTGTTCATGGTGATGATGAGAAACAGATTGGATTCAAAGCACAAATGAGTGAAAAAGGAGCAGCAGCCATGATAGAGCGAGTCCTCTGCTGACAGAAATAGTGGAGTGAAGGATTTGTGCAGCGTTTCTCTGTGAAAACAGCTGATTCAGATCAATGAGAGGAGGATGAAGGAGAAGCAGCATGTTTCTGATAGAAGCATCACTGCTGTGCTACAAACTGCTGGGACTGTGTGTGTGTGACGGCTCAGCTGGAGGCAGGATTGGTCCAGAGGAGAGCTGCTTTATTCCAGACTAACTCTTCTAGAAAGCTGACATCTGTGTGGAACAGCTGACCTGCACCATGTGGAAAAGAACAGCAACATGATTCAGCGTCAGATCCCGACACATCCACGGATTCATCCCGTTACAGGAACTGTGCCACACGTGGCCTCTGTTTGTTCTGCATTGATGCTGCAGGGATTTCTTCAAGTCACTATAATATAGTGTCAGATGGACACATGAAGCTAACACGGCACATCTTTGTGAGTCTGCAGCATGTTGACACACATGTCAGTGTTGTACAGATCTGAGAGCAGCACAAACAAACTCCATCAAAGTGATTTGTGCTGTTGCAGAGCTGTGTGACTGCATTTGTCTTCATTATGGACACATTTCTACAAATGGGACTAAACATGTGACCCTCTGCACATCCATGGCTCAACAGTGCACCCATTGGCTGGATGCAGCTTGTATTGTGGCTCCTCCCCCTTAGCTTCAGGTCAGTTTAGCTGTGTTTCCTCCAAATCCCAGAATTCCTGAGGAGCAGGAATATGTGGGGCTGGGCTCTAAACACTCAGGGTGAGGACTGAGTGAAGAGCTACAGGACAAAGTTTCAGCGCTGCGCTCACAGCTTTGAGACGTCCAATCAGCAACTGGTCCTGATAACATCTCCCCTCTCCTTCCACATACATGAAGACTGCTAGAAGCAGCTATCAGCCACATCAGGCTCACATCATGCTTGCTATTAAACATGCTGCAGTCTGCAGTAAACTCCCTGCCACAAAGCTTTGAGTCTCCTCCAAATGCACCTGTAACAAGGTCACCTGCAGAAATAACTGTGTCCACGGGCAGAGTCACCAACACTCTGCACCAGAGCTAAACCTGCTTTGGAGCTAAAAAGCTGCTGTCAGGGTTTCCTGCAGAGCTTCAAATGTGGAGACTGAAAGCTGTGGACAGTTTCTGTGGCTGGATTATTTCATATGTGTTTGTTTCACTTTCAAAGTAAAGTGTTGGAATAAATCAGGTGTGTGACGCACACTTTACTGCAGATTGTTCTCAATGTAACACAAAAAGCAATCAAAATGTGATTGATCCTGATGTGCTTGTTGCTTCTAGCAGTGTTGATGTATTTGCACAGAGAGGGGGAGATGTTATCAGAGTGTGTAAGTGATCAGATCTGATGCTGAATCATGTTCATGTACAGTCAGCTGATCCTCACAGTTCAGTTTGTAATCATGCAGCTCTCCTCTGATAAATCCTGAGCTCCACCTGAGTCTCAGTCCTCAGGACCTCACACAGTCCCAGCAGCTTCTATCAGCAGAGTTCTCCCTGATATCACAAACATATTGATCCTCCTTCAGCCTCCTCTCATTCATCTGTTTCCACAGAGAAACTCATCAGTGAAACCTGAGCTTACTGTGGATTATTCTGGTGGCTCCATCACTCTCTGCCTCACACGCCCTCATCTGCTGCTTTCCTCTGATTGGCTGCTCTGACAGAGTCATGATTGGCTGCATGTTTGTATAGAAAGCAGCACGTTGCTGGTAGATCAGCCATCAGCTCATGTTTGTGACTGCAGCATGGCACCAGTTTGCTCCTCGTGTTTCAGTCCCAGACTGACCTGCAGCTCTTTAGTAAATTCAGACAGCAGCTTTGTAACTGTTAGTAAATCTGACCATGAATATCATTATGACACCTCTGACCACTCATTCTGTCTTTATTGGCTTTCATACATGAAACACGCTTAAAGTCACCATTGAATCTAAACTGGATGAAAGCAGCTGTGAGTCACTGCAGCAGCTCTGTGCCAACAACCAACCAACACCTGGGTGGAGTCCCAGCTGAAGCTGAGAGATACTCAGAGACAGAAGCAGCTGTATGGAAGCGTTCTACAGGACGGCTGACACAAAGCTGATGTTACTGATGTCTCCTAGATAGATCTCATGGACCAAAGGCTCTCTGTGTCATCTCGGCTCCAGCTGAACTAAACTGAGAGGGAATTTGGGCTTTCAGGGAGGGGTGAAAGCAGATTCAGGTTTCATCATGTTTCTGTTCAAAACATCAAATCAAGCTGATGGGAAGTTGTAGAATCCTTCAGAATAAAAGCCTGACTATTCAGAGCTCCAACATTAAGAAGAGCAAAGTGAACCAAGGTGGGTGGAGGCAGCAGAGAAACTGTAGGGTGGAGCTGAATGCTTCATCAGTGGGATGATGCAGCAGATTTCCTCCACCTTGCACAAACTGTCCTGTTAGTTATTATGACTGGAACATCCAAAATGTCTCCAGAGGCTCCGAGTCCAGCTGAACATGTATTAGTGTTTAGAGTGGAACTGAGGTGATAGGGACTAGGACCTGGGGGACGTCAGTCAGTGACGGAGCGGTCAGCAGGTGTGGGCAGGTGTGGACAGGTACTTGATGGAGTGTTTCCTGCTGGACTCCATATGATATGTTAGCAGAGAGGATCTGGCTCCTCATTGGTTGAAGTGGAGCCCATCTGCTGCAGAAAGATGCCTCCTGTCCCAGAAAACATTGAAGTTGTCTCTAAAGCCCAGGCTGTGGGAGTCACACACAGAGGAGAGCCAGGTGTGGAGGCCGAGCAGCCGCCCAAACGCCCCACGGCCACAGGTGGGAGTGGGGCCGCAGATACAAACACTACGGTGGGCTTGTTTCACAGCCTCACAAAGACACACAAAGTCCAGTTTGAGGAAGTGGGAGCGCTGTTTGGAGTCCGGTTGGTGCCCATGTGGATAAGGATGGTGTCGGCCTCCGGACGGGATCGTATTCTGACAGGAAACTTGTCTAAAACGTCCCAGAGCGTCGGGCCGGGAAAAGACAGAGCGCACGCCTCCTTTATTGTGAAATTCCTCACCATGGTAACTGAACACATCAGCTGGTCTGCAGCAGGTCATGTTCAGAGTTTGAGGCTCAAAGTGTCCCATTTTCACTGATTGTTTCCCGACGACATGCTTCACGTGTGATATGGATCCTCTGCTGAAGGAATCTGCTTTCTATCCACAACCTGTTGATCCGTGTCTGACTAACAGCAGCGCAGGAAGCCCTGCAGTTACAGAGAAACTGTCTGAGTCGCATTGTTGCTGCAGTTTACCTGCAACTGCTGTGAAGAAAAAGTCTCACTGTGTTTGTGTTTGGTCCTAATCTGCTGCCTGTCTGTTTGACATGCTGGATTTCCAGCTGATCGATGACAGATTAGAAACTGATCAGTCTATTGATCACACAATATTCCATCAATAGAATTGATTTGACTTTGATTTGTGTAACAAAGTGATTTCCACGTCTCCTTCATGATGTGACAGTGTCAGAGCTGAATGCACTTGTAGAGCATCATGTTTTTATGGCTCACATTTAAAGTGTTGCAGCTCTAATGTACAGCTGTCATATTAGAAATAGAAGCAGCTCTGATTTTAGTGCTCAAAGAAATCTATGAAGTGATGAATTCACACATGAACAGTTTTCTGCAGCGTTCCTCTCGGCCTTATTTGCAGCTCCACTCTTGTTTTTGCTCTAATAATTATTTCTCTCCATGAGCTGTTTCTCTGCCTGAAGGAGGCGCCACTCCATCGCTTCATTTAGTGCAGAACAAGAGTCACATGATGCTGCTCTGAACACCAATCACACTTTGTACAGCTCATGTTGTGTTTGTTGTCCTCTCAGTGTGTCAGGTGGAGGTGGAGGAGGGGGCGGAGTCTGTCCAGCTGCCCTTCAGAACCACACAAAACCTGCCTGAAGATGCTACAGTACAGTGGGTACGCTATGACCCTGAACCAGTAATAGATGTCCACGTGTATAAGAACGGCTCTGACCAGCCTGAAGAACAGCACCAGGTTTACAGAGACCGAACGAAGATGAATGAAGACCTGCTGAAAACTGGAGACCTCAGTCTGACCCTGAAACAGCCCACAGAGAGAGACAGTGGAGGATATGAATGTGGAGTCAAGAGCAAGGACATTTGGATCAGAGTGAAAACTGTGCTGCTGAAAGTCAAAGGTTAGTATCTTTATTTGTTTGTTTGATTGTCAATCCCTGTCTGACTGTGTTGTGTCTCCTCTGCAGGGAGAGTTCAGGTCCAGGATCAAACAGGGGACATCAGGAACAGAAGCAGCTCCATTGATCCGACTCCTCTGATGGCTGATCAATCAGTTTGATCTGTGTGTTCTTTGATTATTGATCAGTGATGTCAGAGTGGAGTCAGTGTGATGTTGTTGTTGTGTGTTTGAGACTTTTAGGCTACGTTCACACTGCAGGTCTTAATGCTCAATTCCGATTTTTTGATCAAATCCGATTTTTTTGTCTGCTCGTTCACACTACAAATAAAATGCGACAGTGTGAACGCTCAAAGTGGCCCGCATGCGCAAAAGAAGACGTCACACACAACGCGCTCTGTTTAGACCCAGAGCAAACAATATTGTTTGACTGATGGCCCTTAATATAAAGACTTCGGACTTCACGTTTCCCAATTTTTGCTTTAAGTTATTTTGTTATTTACATAATAATGTAGATAACCTAATAATGATCCTTATTGCTGTTTTAGAGGAGCGGTGCTTCAAAGGATAGTTGCAGATTTCTGTCAGAATCTGAAGATTATACAGTAAAAATAAAATGTTAACGTTTCTCCAACGTTGTCTTCCCAGCAGTTTCACCGGATGGCCAGGAAGCGTTCGCGATGTCTTCTCGGGCGCTTCTCCGGTGCTGATAATTGGCGTCTGTCTTGTGTCAGTGACGTAAAAGACGGATTTAATGCGACTTGACCGTTCACACAGCAGTCGCTTTCTGAAACATCGGATATGTATCGGATTCAGCACCACATATGAAAGTGACCAAGATCAGATGTGAAAATATCGGATTTGTGCCGTTCACACTGTCATACCATGTTCGGATATGGGTCACATAGGGTCAAAAAAATCGGATTTGATGCGCTTTCGCCTGCAGTGTGAACGTAGCCTTAAGTGTCCATGAAGGTCTCTGCTGCCGTAGATCCTCTGAACTGTGACAGAGGTCTCACTCTGGAGGAAACTCTCAGCACTTTCCAGCAGCTCCTCCATCATGGAGGACGTTCCCTCACTGTAACAGGTGGAGGAGAGAGGAGAGGAAGCACAGGTGGATCCTCTGAGGAAGAGGAGCGTCCTACAAACCACATGATCACATGACCAGAGGACAAGCATGTGCAGAAACACATTAAAGTCAGCCTGTAAACACGTTTGTGTAAATTCTAGTCGTGTTTTTCTGTCACATTCAAATAAAAGCAGAGAAAGCAGAACAAATGCTGAAGCTGTCTGTGTGGAATAAAGGAGTTACAGTACTTTAAAGCCTCAAACACGGAGCACCAACTCGTCTATGAGCACATTTGCATTGTGTAGAAATACAGTAATGAAATAGCTTCATTTAAATCTCAAGTCACGGGACAACCCGCTCTTGTTACGGTCATTTCAAGCCGGGTCGTAACACTGAGACACAAACGTTTCCTGAGCTAAAGCTGACGGACTGACAGCTACAATGAGTGACTCTCTTTATCCTGCTGAACCCTGAGGAGGACACACACACACACACACACACACACACACATCTGTCCAGCAGCTGTCTGAGCTGCAGTCTGTATTGTGTGTGTAATATCTTCATGTTTCTAACATTACAGTTTTATCTTCAGGTGTAAAATCAGCTGCTCTGCTGTCTTCTCTCCTGATCCTGTGTGATTGATTCGATCCTGCAAACGCCACAAATTTCATTCCAGCTTTGATTTGAAAGCCAGCGAGTAAAAGGATCAGCGATAGTTTTCAGAGCGATGCCAAAGCTTGGGTTCCTCTCCTACAGCAGCTTTTCTTTTCTTTCTTTCTCTCCCTGTGAAATACAGCAGCTGGACCTTTGGCTGCAACACACTGTGAGACAAACTGCACACAAACAGTTTGTGTGTTTGCTGATGTTTGTTGAGCTGATAGAAACGCTGCATTTGAAATTAGCTGACACTTCAAAAACGTTCCTCCCTTTATGCTCGCTGCTCTTCAGCAGGGCTAGCTAGATGCTAAAGTAGCGCTAACACAACTTACCTGCAGTCGTTCAGCTGTCGTCCCAAAAACATATCAAATAAAAAGAAGAAACAAAAGAAGCTTTTCTGTCAGGGAGGCGTGTCCTTCTCACCTTCAGACATGAGATTAGAAAGAGAGAGAGTTCAGATCACAGTGCAGATATGAATGAATGAATCCGTGCTCGTCCTCACGGCTCCTGCATGCTTTTAAAAAAGTGTGTGTTCAGCTCTGATCTCCAATCTGTTCTTTTCTCTCTTTGTTTCCTGGGTTCATGATCATCATCACACCGTCTGAGGCTCCTAAATATCCACGTTTGCTTGTTTCACTTTCACACTCTGGGAGTCAAAGATGTTTCAGCTCCAAACTCACTGAGAGCTCCTCGTGCCCACCACGTGACCACAAACATCTTTGTGCTCACGTGCTGCTCGTGTCTGAGACGCTTTAGTTTGAAGGAGACAAACTGCAGACGCAGCATTTCCTGTTCCTGAGTGTAAACCTGAGCATTTGAAATGAGCTCCACAGGGAAGCTGTAGGTGACAGAGATGCTCACAGACTCACTGACGTTACAGTCTGTCAGCATCACGCAGTATCACAGACACACGGGAAGATTTAGTGCAAGTGCTGAGAGACACACAGCAGACATGTTGACTGGAAACATGTCAGACTGAAATAAAGCAGAAGCACATGTTAGCACATGCTAATATGATGTGGATGTGTTTAGTGTGGGAGCAGGACTCACCTGAGACACACCTGTGTGGATGCTGCTGCTTCCTGCTCTGCTCTTTCTGCTGATTCAGCGTCTTCATCACGTCTGAGGCTCTGTCACAGTTTGTTTGTTAACATCATCATGGACACAACACAAGCACATCTATGTGACATTTCCTATGGTTGTGATTGATGTGGATGTAGAACATGTCACTATCTCATTGTTTAATAAAGTAAATGTTCCATTAGAAACACAGACAGTAGAATTATAAACAGAGTTTGAAACACGAGACATTTGATGGAAGTTTGACCTCATTTGACCTTGAAAAAGAGCTCAGAGCTCCAAAATGGCTCTAAAGAGCATTATTATCACTTTGACCTTCAGATCCATCTGTTGACCTTGAAGTGAGGTCAGAGGTCAGATGTGAGCTGATATCTTCATGTGCTCCTTTCTACATGTTGATGATCCACAGCACACTTGTTCCAATCCTGCTTTCTAAGTTTGAGGCTTTTCTCAGTTTCCATCAATAAATCATGAAGTCGACCTTGAAGACTTGGGTGGATGTGAGCCAGATGTGAACAGATGTTTAACATGAGCCCGCTCTACACCCCTACAAAGTTTGATCAGAGTTCATTCACAACTATTCGAGCTGTCGTGTTCACACACAGAACGACACGCACACACACGCTACCACAAACATAACCTGTGTTTTCAAGGTGAGCTAAAGCTCCAGGTGTCACATCAAACACTCACAGGGAAAACACCAATCACAGCACGCACACATATACTGAACATGACAGAGAGAGTTATTAGAGACCAGCTTTTATCACATTTATTCTTCCTCAAAGTTCCAACAGAGCCGAACAACCCAGAGGGAAATGTCCGGGTCCTCCCAGCAGCCAGTGAGCTTCTGTAGAGAGGACACGTGAATAAAGCCGCAGTGATCCACAAACACAAACAGCTCTTTGCTGCCTTTGACTCCTTACTTGATGCAACAGCTGATGCTGTCAAACAAAAACAAACTTCATGTTGACCATCAAACTGATCTTTATTGTCTTTCTTGCAGAAAGTTTCATTATTTCATGGGCAGCTGAAAGAAGTAAGAAGTGCAGAATATGACAGGAAATAAGTGGAAGAACAAAATCTTCATTTCCTCCAAGTCTTCTGGGCCTGGATGTGATGGAAACACTCACTGAGTCCACTGCTGTGCTCATCACTGAAGCTCATAATGCAGCAGGTAGTATTGCACATTTGCAGGACTGAAACATGTTGGAAACCTTGGAGGATTTCCTGCTTCTTCTCCAGGTCATTGAAGCAAACTGCTGGGCCTGAGCGGGCAGTTTCCCATCGAGTGTCCAAAAACTCTTTAACATGGTGGAGATTTCATAGCCACGCTGTAACCAGGCTGTAAGAACACGAGGATGATCCACCGTCACCGTTCTCATAGGGGGGTGGTCTGATTGGTGGAGTTTCTCTGTTGTTGTCGAGTCTTTACTTTGCAGTAGAAACTCCTGCAGGTGACTGTTGTTGTCATTTGCTGCTGTAGAAATAAAACTGAAGGAGTTTTGCAGGTAGAAGATATTTGATTTACAGCTTCTCACACACGAGACCAGGCCTGCAGCTATCCATTATTTTAGTGTGTAAACAGACTCCGCCTCCACGTTAAACTGTGACATCATCATCACTGCTGCTGTTATCAGTGTTTGTGTTTAACACTGGAGGCTGTGTGGGCTTAATGTGCTCAGACTTTTATTCACACGCTGCTCATGAACACGTTTCTATTGGAGGTCTGTGAAACATGGAAGCAAAGAATTTTATAATCGAATTATTGGAATCACTCGATGAATCGTTGCAGCTCTACACGAGACACTTTCTTTAAAAACCATCAGACTGCTTTCATACATGTTAACGCTTAAATACAGAAAACTTCAGCCTGATTTTCCCGACGTATGAAACTATGTTCAAATCCAGATGAACTTTTTTAGAAGGAGCCTGTTTCTGTTAATATCACATCAAAAGTCTGTGATGGTGTTCGGTCTGGTTTCCCAGCTTTCCTGTTAAACACAACACTTTTCATTTCAGTGAAGTCCAGTGGATGGTGCTGCCTCTGCTGGTCCCTTATACTGCAGTGTTGCTGGAATACTGCTCTGCTCTCACCCACCTCCTCCTCGGCCTCCTGAAGGTCTCCACCTCCACTGCTGCCTACGGCCTCAGCAGCCTGTCCATTCCCCTGAAGTGCTCCTCTTCTTGGCTCCACCTTGTGGATGACCTCCTGAACTGTTTCTGCTCCCCTCTGAGTTTTTATTTCTTTAAGTTCCTGTCTGTTGGTCGTCTGCTTCCACTCCTGGACTCTGAAGCTTCTTCTGTTTTCTCTGATTTTGATTTTCACTTTGTTCCCCTGGAGATGTTTGTGCTCTTTGGACGTCTGCATGAAACCTAATAAACTGTTGGTGTGTTTGTTTAGACTGTGTCAGGTTTGAATTTGGTTCCACTCACTCCTGGATCATAACACAGTTTTATTTAGAAGAGGTCAGAGTAACATGTTAAACATGTTTATATATCTTATTTTTAAATTATACTTCTCTTAAAGCTGTTCCCACTGGTTTGAATCCAACACAACACATTTATAATAAAGACAAATAAACCAGTTTTTAAAAAGCCAAAACGTTTGTACCATTTGTACCAATTACAGCCCAAATGAAGACTTCAGATGCAAAAAGCTCTGAGTCAGTTTTCCCCTCTTTGTTGTGAATGAGGCTCCTATCTGAACGATCTGGGTCCTTACCTGAACTCTCTCCTCTGAAGACTGGAGGCTCACATCTGACTGCAGGACTAACTCTGCTGGGTCAGGCTGGGGTCAGTGGGCTCACTGGGTGGCAGGTTCACTGCTCTGAGCTTGTGTGTCCCTGTCATCCCTTTCTTTCTTCCCCCTTTAACTGATCCATAATGGTCTGTCCCACCTGCTGAGCCATTTGTGTTATCAGCTCATTTAAAAGTAGAGAACAGAAAGCTGCACTATGACCTGGTGTAACAGGCGACCCTTCAGCTGACCTCCCCACAGCAAAGCTGAAACAGTGCCTTGCTTCACTTTGTCAGACAGGTTGTGTCTAAGTGATCTCGTGATTCAGCAGGTCTGCAGTGATCAGGTCTGGGTGTGGCTGCTGACACTGAACTCAGCTTTCTAAAAATGTGTTTCATTACAGTTAATTCATGTAGGTTTGGATTATTTCTCCCTGAAGAATAAACACCTTCATTTAGAAACTGCATTTTGTGTTTGTTTGTGTTTGTCTGATATTTACATTTGTTTGATGATCTGAAACATTGAAGTGTGGCAAACATGCATAAAAGAGGAAATCAGAAAGGGCTTCATGAAGAAAAACAACTGGACCGACGTGACGGAGTTCTTTACTTTCACTAATCTTCCTTCAGACCACTGGAGAAACTGATGGATTCAACAATGGGATGATCAGTGCGTGATGGGTCGTCCTCACTGAGCTCTCAGAGGAGCTCACCACGACACAAACGAGACGTCGACTGGAAGGTTTCCCAACTGCAAACCCCGATCACTGAAGCGTGGCAAGGTGTGGGCCGACCAAAGCCACAACTGGACCACAAGAACAAAGCAGACAGAGCCAAACAAAGACAACAAGATTTCACATCCAAGTAACAAAGATGGTAAAGTCAGCAGTCGGTGTGAGAAATGTGGTGAAGCTGTGAACAGCTGGAAACATTTGTCTGTGTGTGGAGGACACAGAACAATCCACACCAAACATTAAACTCACTGTTTTCATCCGTTCAAAGACCAAACACTGTGGTTCATAACATTTAACTGCTCACAGTGACACCGAGTGGGAAATCCACGGTGTTAAAAAGCTTCCCACATGTTTGCTCCATGTTTCTATCTAATGGAAGGCCCAACACGTCCGTCCATCTACCAGGTTTCATTTGTATTATCGTTCTTCTGGGTTCAGAGCAGCACAAGAAGGGCCCTGGACTCACTGGAGCTTTTTCATTTATGATCCTTTTTGAATCTTTCTGACAAACAGTGAAAATGTGTTTCTTTAATCTCCGTCTATATTTTCATCATGAAAACTCCACAGGACTCTGAGCCCTTATGATCCCTGCACAAACTCATCTCTAACCCTCTGCTGATCTTTGCTCCATGGATTTAACTCTTCACTGAACTGGACGTCCACAGTGTTCAAATCCCTGCAAGCAGGATGAAGTCCAGCCAGCCAATCACAGGACAGGAAGTGATGAGCTGACACAGTGATTTGAAGCTGTCAGGGTGAGGCTGCTTCATGCAGGTGTGAAACTATGAGGAAGCTGAACGCCTCCTCTTTCCTCAGCAGTGATCTGTGGCAGTCTGCCATCATGTTTGGCTGCTCACACTGAATGTGACTCACTGAAAGCTGAACCATGTTTTTGATGATCACACTTTAATTTAACAGCTGAACAATGAACTTTTAGAAAGAGTCACATCTGACAAACAAACGTTTTTTCTCCATGTTGTTGAAGTTAAAGTTGTTTCAAAGGCGATAGAGCGTTTGTGACTGTGGCCCCCAGACTCTGGACTCCTTTGAGCCGGAGATGTGTGGACTCAGTGGTTTCATTCAACAAGCAGCTAAAATCTTTTTAAACTTGCTTTTGGTTCATTTCTGTTTTTCTGTTTTAGCTTTTCTGTGAAGCACTTTGTGATTTTTGTCTTGAAAGGTGCTATACAAATAAAACTTTACTTAAGTAAAACACAGAGTTGAGATTGATTTAAAAACGTCTGTAATCCAGATGATTCCAAACAAAGTGTCAAATAAGAGCAACATTTCATTGAAGCTGTGGCTTCATTTATCACAGTGTCACAAAGAGCTTCCTGTTTCCAGCCTGTCAGCTCTCACAGTGTTATATTGCACATGTGCTGTGAGTAATAATCTCAATAATAATAATAGAAATGAATAAATAAAGAGATAAACAGCACCAACAGGAGCCTGCAGAGAGTTTCTGCTCTTGCAAAGACAAACATGTTTGTTCCAACAGAACATTCAGATCATAATTCAGATGTGAAAAGCTGTCAGACAGGACAGCTTATATAAACACAGTGTTTAGTTTGTGAGAGCAGGTAAAGGCAAAGAACCAGGAATGAACTGTGGGGACCTGATTGGACGCTTTGGATTTCCTGATCTCACAACCACGAGTGCTGCTGCTGCGCCCTGCTGGGGCCAGTTTCCCCCCAACTGTCCCCTTGAACCACCTGGAGGTGTGAATCAGAATCAGAATCAGAATACTTTATTGATCCCTGGGGGAAATTATTTTTTGTTACAGTGCTCCATTTTAAACCAACATTAAGACAAGACAGACAATACGCTAACTAAGAATAGTACAATATATACATATATATACATACATACATACATAAGTCACTTATAAATAAATATTTGGAAAAGAAACATGTGTAGTTGTAGCAGCAAACAGTGTGTTAAGTGGATGCGTTGTACAGGGAGATGGCCACAGGCAGGAATGATTTCCTGTGTCGTTCAGTGGTGCTTTTCGGTAATCTCAGTCTCTCACTGAACGAGCTCCTGTGACTGACCAACATGTCATGGAGTGGGTGGGAGGTGTTATCCAACATTGTCTTTATCTTGGACAGCATCCGCCTCTCCGACACCACCTTGAGGGAGTCCAGCTCCATCCCCACAACATTGCTGGCCTTACGGATCAGTTTATTAAGTCTGTTGGCATCTGCGACCCTCAGCCTGCTCCCCCAGCATGCAACAGCATAGAGGATCGCACTGGCCACCACAGACTCATAGAAAATCCTCAGCATTTTCTGGCAGATGTTGAAGGACCTCAGTCGCCTCAAAAAATAGAGACGACTCTGGCCCTTCCTGTAAAGTGCTGTGGTGTTTTTAGCCCAGTCCAGTTTATTGTCAATGTGTACTCCAAGGTATTTATAGTCCTCCACAATGTCAACACTGACCCCCTGGATTGAAACAGGGGTCAAGTGTTTCCTGGTCTTCCTGAAGCGCTTAATGTTAGGCGTTAGTTATTAATCTTACTGATGTTCTTTTGTGTTTTGGGAACTAATTACTAAAGTGGGCTTAACTTTATCATTGACCTGCTGGCGTTCGGTTTATTTCCACATAGTCTAGTTTGATGCACGTTCATGTCACAAGCTTCAAAACGTTTGTCACACTGGGAGTGACCTATGACCCTAAAGCTAAATGCACCTTTCACTGAACATGAGCTCACTGCACAACAATGACTGCAGATCTACACACAGACACACACACAGGCGGTGAGTTGAGGTGAATAACAGACTTTTAATTTGCTTCTTAGGAATAAAAATGCTTCCCAAATATTTCATATGAATAAAAATGTAGAAACATCTGGAGCACAGATGTGTAAAGATGCTGTGATATTCAATCAGAGTCAAAATGAGGAAAGAGGAACAGACGGTTTCCAGATCAGCACACATGACCCTGCAGCAGAGTTCACTATAGTGCACGGTGGCTGTAGATGGACTGGAGTAAGAGCACATCTGAGATGGAAACAAGGAGCACAGGCTGTATGTAGGAGATGGATGAAGCCTCCAGTCACTCACACAGTCCCATCTTAAAGCCTCCAGCCTGGTGTTTAGAAACTGGCGAGAGGGAAGCGAGGGGACGCTGACGCAGCAGTAACGTGTGGCTACAGCATGAACATTGTTGTGTTGGAGACCAGAAACCCATCCATCTCTCACCAGAGTGGGCTTGTTTATTTAGGGGTGCAGTTACTGCAACGCTAAGGAAACACTGCCTCCGTCTTTCACACAAAGCCTGGAGTTCCCTGCGTGACAGCAGGCATGGATAGACCTGACTGTTGGGAACATATCCACCGACTTCTGAGCGCTGAAGTGTTGACCGGTCTGCAGGCTCAGGCAGCAGCTGACTGTTAGCCTGATGCTGCAGAGGAAGCTGTCAGCAGCTCCCACATTGTTTCAGTCTGACCTCGCCTGGTTTCTGCTCCTTCTCCTGTGAGAGACAGAAAAGAAAAGCATCTCCCTCCATGGCCTCCATTAGATCCACAGTGTAGTTCAGGATATGTTGTTGGGACGTCCTGACCCAGAGACTATTCTCACCATTATTATGTGTCTGTGTGAGCATTGCTGCAAACCCTCTGCACTCGACGTCATCCTGCAACATTTCAAATCCAGACAGTAACGCTGGACGAAGCTTTAAAGCCTCAAACACGGAGCACCAACTCGTCTATGAGCACATTTGCATTGTGTAGAAATACAGTAATGAAATAGCTTCATTTAAATCTCAAGTCACGGGACACCCCGCTCTTGTTACGGTCATTTCAAGCCGGGTCGTAACACTGAGACACAAACGTTTCCTGAGCTAAAGCTGACGGACTGACAGCTACAATGAGTGACTCTCTTTATCCTGCTGAACCCTGAGGAGGACACACACACACACACACACACACACACACACACACACACGCACACACACACACACACACCAAACAACTGTGATGCCTGGTTGATCACAAACAGGTTTTTAGGGTTAAAATAATGCCTGACAAAATGCTGTGGTTTGGTTTATCTCTCGGTTTGTGCCAGGTGGGTGGAGCCTGTGTGATGGGGGACGTTTCAGATGCAGCGGAGCATTTTAAAGTGAAGGTTTAGAGGTTTCTCTGGAAGCTTCATGTGAGCCCACATACCTCAGTTTATCCTGGCAGTGATTTTTTGTCTTGTTTGTGTTTTATTAGCATTTATAAGGTTCCTGTTTCTGGTTTCCTGATGTCCTGATGCACAGCCAACATCCACAGAATGTGTCAGTTCATTGAACAATGCTTACGCTGCACAACAGGCTGTTCAGTTATAATCATACAATCTCCATCAAAGGTGTGCACATGATCCAGTTAGTTTATAGGTCACACAGCCTGGTGTTTCTATTCATTTGTCCTTTCACATCACAGGAGAAAAACAGCAGCTGGTGTGATGCATCCAGATGAGGGTCCATCAGAGTTGAACTCGACAGCATCATTAACAGCACAAGCGTTACACTAAATCACATCAATCTGAGGCGTCTTCAAAACCCAAACTGTGCAAACTCACTTTTATTATTTATTCATTATTATTTTAACTACCTGCAGTTACACGAAGCTCCAACAGCTCAGTCTGTACTTACACTAATGAGGGGCGCCCCACAAAAACTCTGAGGCAACGACTGATAACCAATCAGAGAGCAGCAGAAAGCAGGTCTAACACCTTAATAACTACACACACACACACAGACAGTGTGTCCTTCCAGAGCCCTGCTGGCCTCTGTACTGGCAGATTACTTTATTCTCTGTATTGATCACAGTTTTTAACCAAATCAATTTAATACTAGTAACATCACTTTGTTACTTATGTTAGCTTCACAAATGGCCCTTATGTGCTATCACACACACACACATACACAGTGGGGCCATAATGTAGTTTTTAAGAGCAGCTGTGTCATTTATCATCAAAAGTCCCGCATGTATGTGCCCACGTGTTGTATTGAAGCAACCAAGTGATGAATCACTGTTTTCCATTTTGTTGTTTTGCAAACTGTTTTTTTGTTGCATTGTTGATTTGTTTTTACTGAAGCAGCTAATAAAGCACAATGGAAAACAATTTTGCCTTTCTTGTAAGACTCTATAAGAGAATGAAACAATGATGCCAGTTATAAATAAAGACAATAAAGTGAATGAATTATGAAACTCATTTTATTTCTATTAGATCTGAAAATGTCGTGTAATACTAACAACCTAAGACAACAAATAGATGCGTTGGCCTGTACAGGAGATAAAGAAAAATTAACAACAGCTGTGAAATGGAAGAGTTCAAGTCACCAAAGGAAACTGGAGCTGGGCTTGTTGCAGGATCTGAAGTTACTAAACACTTTGTGAGTGTCTGCACTAAAACTTAGGACCATATAATTATAAATATGTGCGTGACGAAAGCTGGGCAGCACGCTAATGTCCTTACTCGTATGAGTCTAACCCAGGGGTGGGCAATCTCAGTCCACGAGGGCCGGTGTCCCTGCAGGTTTTAGATGCGTCCTCGAACCAACACAGCTGATTTAAATGGCTAAATTAGCTCCTCAACACGTCCTGCAGTTCTCCAGAGGCCTGGTAACGAACTAATCATGTGATTCAGGTGTGTTGACCCAAGGTGAGATCTAAAACCTGCAGGACACCGGCCCTCGTGGACTGGAATTGCCCACCCCTGGTCAAACCCTTTCACTCCTTTGGTTTATTTCCTCGGACTTTTGTTGTTGCCTTTTCGTCAAGTCTGTCTTTGCACCTGCTGTGTTCTCCATCGTTTTGTACATGACTGTTTTCAGACTGAAGCTGATCAGACCATCACAGAGAGCCTGTGGGGGACCGCTGACCTCTCAGCTTTGTGAAACACAGACGTTTTCTTCAAACACTCACAGCAGTCAGAGTCAGTTTAGTATTTTAATGTGTTTCAGTTACACTTTGGTCAGGTTCAGGCAGCAGAACTACTCGGCTAGATTTAGGTTAGTTTAATAAAGTTTGGGGTTAAAGTCGACTCTTCCTCAGGTCAAATCTATGAGTTAGTGCAGTTTGTTCTTTAGTATAAACCATAAAGACACATGTGTCACATGTCCAACCTCCTTAAAGGACAGCCTCTCCCATCTGTGGACCCTCAGTGCTGCCGGACTCATCTCATACTGAACTCACCCACTCTGTGTCTGTCACAGTCCTGGGTCGGTGAGTGTTAGTTTATTTTGATGTTTATTGTTTGTTATTATATTACCCTTGTGTTAAGCCTCCCTTGCCCTTCATGTGTTTTATGTGTGTGTGTCTTATGTTGTCAAGTTCATGTTGTCGTTCCTGTCATCTTCCCTGTACTCAGTCTCCCTGGTTCGTGCGTCTACCTGTCATGCTTCATGTCTATGTGGTTATGTTAAGTTCATGTCATGTTTTATCTCCATGTCTATGTCTCTGTTTCCTGTTTTATTTTGAAGAGTCTGGTGTTCTTTGTTCATTGCAGTTAGTGTTACTCTCCCCTGTACGGTCATTGTGTCTCATTCTAGTCAGCTGTGTTCTCGTGTGTCTCCACTTCTCCTGATCACCTCATGTGTGTGTTTAAGTCCTCTGTTTTCTATGTTTCGTTGTCAGGTCGTCTGTTTGCATCCCCATAGTGTTACGTCATAGTTTACTCAGTGTTCATGCTTTGTTGTAGTATTTTCACTTCTTAGTCCTTTAGTTTTCTGAGTGTTCACAGTTTCCTTAGTTTTCATAGCTTCATGCTGTTTCATGTGCCAACATCTAAATAAAGGATCGTCTTCTGTTCAGTCAGCAAGTCCAGAAGTGTCTGCTTCTGGGTCCTGTAAACTAAACTTATCGGCACACCCCGCCGTGACAGTGTCAGTCATCAGTGGATTCACTGTTCCTCAGGTTTCCTTAAAGGTTTTTCTACATTCTTTGTTCCTGTCAGAGCGTCACGTGAGTCATTAAACATCAGTGATCAGGATCAAACATGGAACATGTACAGGAGACACGTCAGTCAGTGTGGACCTTCTGATGTCATCACTGTGTTTACTTTATTGTTTGTTGTCTTATGGTTGGGATTCAGAAATGTTCACTGCCATCACTTCATGAAATGTTACAGGGATGTGTGTGTGTGTGTGTGTGTGTGTGTGTGTGTGTGTGTGTGTGTGTGTGTGTGTGTGTGTGTGTTACTAAAGTGTTTGTCTGAAACAGATTCTTGTGTGTTTAGTTTGTGGGCGACGACTGTAACACTGTCAGGTTCACCCACTGTGAGAGAAGAGCAGTGACTGGAACAATCTGAGCTCATATTGTGAATAGAAGAAGAGAGAGCTGTGCCAACTGGAGCTCAGAAACATTAAGATTGATTCAACATTATGAAGAGAAGTAAACCAGTTAAACTAACTTAAAAGTCTGAATGATTAAGTTAAGTGTTTGCTCGTAGGGGGTCATCGACCTCATGTTTGTCACTGTGGGAACTTTGTGTCGACTAAATGCAACTTAAAGCTCGACGGCTGCCCAAATGTTTTAAAGAAGTTGATACATTCAAAAAGCTGTGACACTTGTTGCTCAACATTTTTTAATTTTTGTTTTCAAAGCTTCTTCTGGTACGAGACTGACACGCCAGTGGGAGGAGTCAGCAAGACGACCCGCTCTACCTGCTGAGCCACAGGTGGAGTCATCAGGGTGGAGTCATTTCAGTAAGGACAGATCAATAGAAAGAATGAAGACGAGTTATTGATGAGCAGAATATAGACAGATGTTTGGTGGTTAGACCAATGGCCTGGAAGGTGGCTGGACAGGACGAGGACGTTGAATCAGAGGCCTGGAAGAAGGCCGGCGATGTTGAGGCGCAGGATGTGGTCCGGACGGCAGCGTGGCCGTCACAGGACCAGGTGAGGCAGGACCAGGCGAGGCTGAAGCTGAAGCTGAAGCAGGACCAGGCGAAGCTGTAGCTGAAGCTGGACCAGGCGAAGCTGAAGACTCGGAGGCTGGACCAGATTAGGAAGGCGCTGCAGGCGACGGCGAGGAAGGCTGCTGGACGGGCCCCTCGGACCCTCCAGCGGGAACAGGCGGCTGAAGCGGTTCCTCGGACCCTTCAGCGGAGACAGAAGGCTGAACGGGCCACTTGGACCCTCCAGCGGAGACTGAAGACGGCTGGAGCGGTACTCCAGAACCCCCAGCAGGAACAACAGGTAGCAGAACAGATGATTGAGGAGAGGAGTGACGGTGGCATTTTTTCCTTCTAGATGAGGGAACAGGAACCGGTGGAGAAATGGAGACCTCCTCCTGATCCGCCTACCACATAGCTGCCAGGAAAAAAGGCAGGCGAACGGGCAGGTGAACAATGTCCCGGCTGGTGTGTTGAAGGAGAGGAAGGCCGTGGCAGCGTAGAGGCAGGTGGGGAGTGTGTGTCTTGCTGAAGCAGTGATGGGGAAGATTTAGTGAGTGAGAGAGCAAGCTCACCAGCCCTGATTTGCTCTCTCCAGGCAGTTATGGTGTTCTCCAACTTAGTGTCCTTAGCAAACTGAGAAAGCTGAGTGTTATGCCGAATAATGGCATCTACTGCACTTAGCCCGACTGCCATAGTCCGTAAATCCTGTGACTGGGCAATGCGGTCGAGAAGACTCACCATCCACACCATCTCGGCGTTGAACTCCGAGGTGGAAATGTCTGCGGGGTCCATGTTCTGGTTGCGATCTTCTGTTATGAAGGCTGTGTGCAGGCAGCAATGGTGGACCCAAAGTGCAGACGCTCGGAGGCACAATGTAAACTCAAAATTCATTGATTTACGTAAAGCCTTTGATACGATAGATCATTCTTTACTTTTACGGAAGTGTGAAAGGTATGGTTTAAGAGGTGTTGTACAATTTTGGTTAAATAGTTACTTGAATAATAGGTTCCAATATGTAAGTATTAATAACATGAAATCTACAGTGGGGCAAAAAAGTATTTAGTCAGCCACCGATTGTGCAAGTTCCCCCACCTAAAATGATGACAGAGGTCAGTAATTTGCACCAGAGGTACACTTCAACTGTGAGAGACAGAATGTGAAAAAAAAATCCATGAATCCACATGGTAGGATTTGTAAAGAATTTATTCGTAAATCAGGGTGGAAAATAAGTATTTGGTCAATAGCAAAAATACAACTCAATACTTTGTAACATAACCTTTGTTGGCAATAACAGAGGTCAAACGTTTACTATAGGTCTTTACCAGGTTTGCACACACAGTAGCTGGTATTTTGGCCCATTCCTCCATGCAGATCTTCTCGAGAGCAGTGATGTTTTGGGGCTGTCGCCGAGCAACACGGACTTCCAACTCCCGCCACAGATTTTCTATGGGGTTGAGGTCTGGAGACTGGCTAGGCCACTCCAGGACTTTCAAATGCTTCTTACGGAGCCACTCCTTTGTTGCCCGGGCAGTGTGTTTTGGATCATTGTCATGTTGGAAGACCCAGCCTCGTTTCATCTTCACAGTTCTCACTGATGGAAGGAGGTTTTGGCTCAAAATCTCACGATACATGGCCCCATTCATTCTGTCCTTAACACGGATCAGTCGTCCTGTCCCCTTGGCAGAAAAACAGCCCCATAGCATGATGTTTCCACCCCCATGCTTCACAGTAGGTATGGTGTTCTTGGGATGCAACTCAGTATTCTTCGTCCTCCAAACACGACGAGTTGAGTTTATACCAAAAAGTTCTACTTTGGTTTCATCTGACCACATGACATTCTCCCAATCCTCTGCTGTATCATCCATGTGCTCTCTGGCAAACTTCAGACGGGCCTGGACATGCACTGGCTTCAGCAGCGGAACACGTCTGGCACTGCGGGATTTGATTCCCTGCCGTTGTAGTGTGTTACTGATGGTGACCTTTGTTACTTTGGTCCCAGCTCTCTGCAGGTCATTCACCATGTCCCCCCGTGTGGTTCTGGGATCTTTGCTCACCGTTCTCATGATCATTTTGACCCCACGGGATGAGATCTTGCGTGGAGCCCCAGATCGAGGGAGATTATCAGTGGTCTTGTATGTCTTCCATTTTCTGATGATTGCTCCCACAGTTGATTTTTTCACACCAAGCTGCTTGCCTATTGTAGATTCACTCTTCCCAGTCTGGTGCAGGTCTACAATACTTTTCCTGGTGTCCTTCGAAAGCTCTTTGGTCTTGGCCATGGCGGAGTTTGGAGTCTGACTGTTTGAGGCTGTGGACAGGTGTCTTTTATACAGATGATGAGTTCAAACAGGTGCCATTCATACAGGTAACGAGTGGGGGACAGAAAAGCGTCTTACAGAAGACGTCACAGGTCTGTGAGAGCCAGAGATTTTCCTTGTTTGAGGTGACCAAATACTTATTTTCCACCCTAATTTACGAATAAATTCTTTACAAATCCTACCATGTGGATTCATGGATTTTTTTTCACATTCTGTGTCTCACAGTTGAAGTGTACCTCTGGTGCAAATTACTGACCTCTGTCATCATTTTAAGTGGGGGAACTTGCACAATCAGTGGCTGACTAAATACTTTTTTGCCCCACTGTATAAATGTTATCAGGAAATGATCAGACAGGAGAGGGTTTTCAGGAAACACTGTTAAATGTTCAGTTTCTATGCCATATGTTAAAACAAGGTCTAGAGTGTGATTAACCCTCTGATGGTCATCGTCAAAAAAGGGACCCTTTTGGGTCCCTTTTTTGACGATGACCATCAGAGGGTTAAAGTGGTGGGTGGGTTCTTTTACATTTTGAGAGAAGCCAATTGAGTCTAATAACAGATTAAATGCCATGTTGAGGCTGTCATTCTTAGCATCTACATGGATGTTAAAAGCACCCACAATAATTATTTTATCTGAGCTGAGAACTAAATTAGATATAAAGTCTGAGAAATCAGACAGAAACTCTGTGTAAGGCCCAGGTGGACGATAGATGATAACAAGTAAGACTGGTTTCTGAGTTTCACAGCTGGGGTGGACAATGTTAAGCATCAGGCTTTCAAATGAATTAAAAGTCTGTCTTGGTCTTTCATTAATTAACAGGCTGGTGTGAAAAATTGCTGCCACACC
The DNA here is from genome assembly GCF_963969265.1 of Rhamphochromis sp. 'chilingali'. Classification (NCBI taxonomy): domain Eukaryota; kingdom Metazoa; phylum Chordata; class Actinopteri; order Cichliformes; family Cichlidae; genus Rhamphochromis; species Rhamphochromis sp. 'chilingali'. Next base: position 66,477,829 of record NC_137929.1, on the reverse strand, counting down.
TCCCCCTCGGCCTGTGCTTCGAGGTTTCTGGTAGTTAGAATGACTCGGGGGTGTTGATTCATTTAAACTAACATAATCATCCTGCTGCAACCAGGTTTCTGTAAGGCAGAGTAAATCAATTTGTTGATCAATTATTAAGTCATTTACTAACAGAGACTTGGAGGAGAGAGACCTAATATTTAATAATCCACATTTCACTGTTTTACTCTTTGGTTCAGATGTGGATACTGTATTGTTCTTCCTTTGTGATTGTTTATGTTTAAGTTGTTTGTTGCTGGTTTTCAGTTTGTTTTTTGTTTGTTTGGGAGCTGACACAGTCTGTATGGAGATGGGTTTTTGGGGGGGTAGCAGGAGGAGAGAAGCTGCAGAGAGGTGTGTAAGACTGCAACTCTGCTTCCTGGTCCCAACTCTGAATTTTGGGGGGTTTAATAAATTTGTCCATATTTCTAGAAATGAGAGCTGCTCCATCCAAAGTGGGATGGATGCCGTCTCTCCTAACAAGACCAGGTTTCCTCCAGAAGGTTTGCCAATTATCTATGAAGCCCACATCGTTTCTGGGACACCACTCAGACAGCCAGCAATTTAAGGAGAACATGCGGCTAAACATGTCACTCCTGGTCTGATTGGGGAGGGGACCAGAGAAAACTACAGAGTCTGACATTGTTTTGGCAAAGTTGCACACGATTCAATATTGATTTTAGTGACCTCCGATTGGCGTAACCGGGTGTCATTATAAAACTCAGTGATGAGCCTTTCTGTTCTGCCTTTTATAAATTACGCTGGATTATACAGTTTGTAAACTGCCCCAGAGCTCCCTCTAGTGGCTGCTTTGTAGTATTGTTCGGATTGCTTTCCGAAAAAGAAAAAAGCTGAATGTAATGCCAAAGTATTATTGTTTTAAGCTGACAGGGACCTTAAAATGTTGTTGCTTTGGACGAGATTTGTCCGTAAGTATGAGTGATGATAAAATAATAATTGTCTCTTTGTTTTGCTTAAAGTTGGTGTGATAATTTGTACGTTTGAGTATGAACGTTTTATCCCTTTAGCTTGCAATAAGCATGTAACAAGCTAGTTTGCGATGTTAGTGCTAATACAACATTTAGTATGTTTTCAGTTTTACGATGGTCAAAGAGAAGGCAATGGTCAGAGGACATTCTTCAATAAATCAGCACAAAAAAGGGAAATAAGTCTGAAGCATCGTTATCTCGCTGTCTAGCTGGAAAGCTGGAGGAAACTCCAGGCGAGGACAGCATACTTTCATTACCAAATGAACAAAGTGGTCCTCTCTTTCTAATCAGACACGTAGCAGCACTCCTGCTTCTGCTTTGTTCATATTTAACAAAATCCAAATGCAGACATGAGTGGACACGTTAGTTTTTGGCGCTCTCACTGAACTAACACAGCCAGTCCCTCAGCACGTTTGTGCTCTCAGCTCATATCGCCTTCATATTTAACATTTTTTTGCTTTTTCAAGAACTTGTTTTAACATTACACTCAACAACAAACAAATCCTCAAAAACAAAAATAGTAACTCTAATGTCCAAATTGCATTATATTTCTTCAAGTCATTATATGGGCCATGTATGATGTATCCATGAATTACTGTGTGGTTAAACTTCCTGTCAGATACACGCTGTTTTCTCTGCCTCTGGTCTGTTTAAAGGACCAGTTCATCCAGAGTAACCACAGCTGACTGTATCTGAACACTGACAGGCTTCAGATCGCCCACAGAGACGGTTTTATGTGTGACCACAGAGAGCAGCAACAAACTGATGTAAAAGAGCGTGACAGCGTGGGCTGGGTTTATTCTGTCCTCCTTAATGTTCTCAGTTCAGGTCCAATAACATCTAAGAACAGAGGATCTCATTTATATTTGAGGACTTCAGGTAGCTGATGTTTTATATCTGCACAGATTCGTGTGACTCTAAACTCTGAAAGGTCTCTGAGTGAACTGATGCAGAGTTCAGGTTTAGACTCACAGCATGTTCATGTTTCTGTCTCTGTGTCCTCAGTTTCCCAGCATGCCTCGGCTCTGGAGGTGTATGAGGGGGTGGAGTCTGTCCTGCTGACTTGCAAGGACACTTCTGTACCTTTTGACCCCACTCTGGTGTGGACTCGCCATGACCTCGATCCTCCAATCGTCCATGAGCGTAATGATGCAGGAGATGAACTGAGAGACCAAAACCAGCGTTACAGGAGACGAACGTCCATGAAGACGGACTCTCTGAGGACCGGAGACTTCAGCCTCACTCTGAGGAACCCCATCACCTCTGACAGCGGCAACTACACCTGCACCATCACTGCATTTGGAAACACACGGACACTGAGTACAGTAGACCTGCAGGTCAAAGGTCAGCAACACACCCCAAAAACCTACTGAAACTATAAAAGGTCAGAAGTCAGAGGTTATCACACTAACAGACTTCTGCAGGGACAAGAACAATGCACATGCATATGTGCTTTATAAACAGCTGTGCTGTAGCTGTATATATGTCAGATGCTAAGACCGAAGTGTGAGCAGTCTGATCAGCTGCTGTTTAATCTACAGAACTGAGAGACTCATAAATGTGCCCACACACTCCTGAAAACTAACCCAGGAGGTCCACTCAGCCTTCAGGTGTGAACAGCAGTGAAAGGTCTGACCTACAGAGAGGCACTAAAGACAGCAGCTCACCCACAGGAAACACAGGATTATCAGCCTTTAACACTTTAAACCAGCAAGTCCTGAAAAACCTCTTTCTGGAGTCATGATTAATGCAGCATTACCTTGTGACTCTTACACAGACACAATCTTGTAGAACTAGTTTCTAATCTCAGGTGGTCACGTGACCTACAGGTCACACAGACAGCTGATTCATGTGTGTGTCTCTGTGTCCTCACAGTGTCCCACCAAGTCCTCACCCTGGAGGTGTACGATGGGGCGGAGTCAGCCCTGCTGCCCTGTCACATCCCGTTTGTATCTGGACCCTCCACAGTGGTGTGGAGCCGCTACGACCTCAATCCTCCAACCGTCCACCAGCGTCAGCAGGAAGAGGACGAGCGGACAGATCAAAACCAGCGTTACAGAGACCGAACATCCATGAAGACTGACGCTCTGCAGACTGGAGACTTCAGCCTCACTCTGAGGAAACCCCACATCTTTGACAGCAGCAACTACACCTGCACCATCAGAGTGAGGGGAGAAGAACCCAGACTGACAGATGTTCAGCTGCAGGTCAAAGGTCAGCAGCACACTCGAAAACTTAACTATATTATTTTTTATCATATTAGTTTGTCCAACATTAAAAGTAATATTTTCATTTGACAAGTAACTTTGTAAAATAGAAAAGCTCTTAATTTATACCAAAGATTCAACTCCTTGCTTGGATTCCACGTTTAATCCACACCATTATTGTATTATTATGTGTATTAATATTACACGTGCACAGTTATTATGATAAACGTTCCCATCCATCCAGCACTGACAGTGACACTGACCTGTGGAAACCTCCTGAGGCCTTTTCTGCAGTCTGCTTGTTATACAAAGAACCTGCTGCCTAAATAAACTTAAACCAGCTCTCAGCCCACAGTGAGTGGTGGCTCGATCACTTCATGCCTGCGATTTATACTGACCGATCAGCATGTGTCTGTTTATTAGCATAGCTCGTCCTCTGTTCAGTCTCATTATTCAGGATGAGACATGATCTGTCCTCCCAGTTCCTGTCAGTACTCCGAGTTCTGGATCAACTGATAATATTTTCATGTTTCTAATTTTAGAGAAAGTGACCAGAAAGAAAGCAGTCGTACATATTTGTTTAATATGTGTAATGAAGGAGATCATTTGTAACCTTCACTAAAGCTGTTTCTGTGATGAGCTCTGAAACCTGACTGAAACTCTTCAAATAAACCTCTGCAGATGATCTGTTAGCTGTTTGACAACTACTCTTTCAAGGATGTTTGAGATGAAAGGAAGGTTGGAGATTGGCCTGTAATCAATCTCAAGAGTTGGCTTTTAAGTAAAGGTTTAACTACAGCCAGCTTGAAGGCCTGTTGTATGTAGCCGATGACTCCTGTAGACTTTGCTGTTTAACCTGATGAGCAGCAGACCTGTTGGAACTGGATTATTAACTTTGGATCAGAATAATCATGTAAACCTCGTTCTGTTGTTGGTCTCTTACAGAGCCGTACATCTTTCCTGCTGAGGCCTGGGTTCTCCTGGCTGTCATGATTATTGCTGCTACTGTGGCACTTGGAGTGTATTTATGGAAGTTACTGAAGAAAGGTATGTTGTGTGTCTGTGTGTGTGTGTTTCACCTGCATGTCCTTCTAGCCCAGTTAACAGTTTCTTTCATTCCCACCTGGGAGCTGTCCACTACAACACAGTCTGCTCTGCAGGTGTCAGCTCCACTGAGATAGATGAAGCTGATAATTAACACCAGAATCTGTTTCCACATGGTGTCTGCTAGTGGTTCAACGGATCAAAAATCTCACGGGTCGGATTGAATCACGGTTTTTTCATCACGGATCGGATAAATTTTTGGATCAGCAGAAAAAGCAAAAAAGACAAAAAATTAACTCGCCATTTACTTATTTAAGTATTTTTTGCCTATTAAAAAAACATTCAACTCAGGATTCATTCCACGCAATTATATAAAAACAAATTAAGGTGCAATATAGGGCAGTGCAGGGCTTTGTATCTACCACTCCGCTGTGATATAACCAGCGGTCATGGTCACGTAGCTTTCCGTTTCCCTGGAGGTCCACCTATTTGTAGTTAGGGCAACAGAAGACGCCTGGGACAGTTCAGCCAAAACTTTAAACTTCTCCTGCTCATACATGCTTGGAACAATCTTGTCACTGAAGTGGACGCGCAACGAGATATCATAGCGTGGCTCAAGCACGTTCATCACAGTTTAAACCCCTTGTTTTGCACAACGGAATACGGCCTCCCGTCTGCAGCTAAACACCCCAGTAGCTTTTGTAATAGCTTTAGCCCGGTCTGGCCAGCAAAGGGCTGCTTAAATGCCACAAACTCCTCTGCTCTGCTACTTGGACCGCTAGCGCTGGCTGGACTGACTACGCACACCATACACATACTTTTTTCTTCTTTTTCAAATCTTCGGATCACCTGCGTGCCAAACCGTGTAGTGGGATCGGTTCAGATTACGGATCAACCGTGATCTGTTGCACCACTACTGTCTGCATACGAAGGAATTAACAAAATAAACAGAGTTTACACAGTGTTATAACAGAAAAGCTAAAGCACAAGACTCTAAGGGTCAAACATAAAGCCAGATATTAAATACACAAACACACACAAAAGAAAATTTATTACAACAAAGTAAAACCTCACATGTAATAGAATCACATGAATAAATATTATATGTATTATTGTATTTTAAGAACAGTTTTAAACAATGTCTATGATTCTGCAAGTGTTATCTTATCTGGCCGGTTGATCCAAATTGGCCTTCATGACAAAAGCTCACTCACCTTTTAGATTTAAGTCCCACATGAGGATATAAGTGTCATGGTCCCGGGTCAGTGACGCTGTTGTCACGGGTTGCTGGGGCAAGCCTTGTGTGAGTTATTAAGGACCCAAGATGCAGACTGCTATGGAAGTGAGCGAGCTTTATTAACATAAAGGTGAAACAAGGGACAAGGTGGATGAAAACCAAACCCTAAGAGTAGTGATGGCTCACTTGAAGCTGAAGCTCCGGTGCGTGTGTCCAAAAAATCAACACACTGCTTCAGAAGCACTGTGTCGAAGCTTGATTCGTTTGGCCAGAGTCACGTGATCAGTGACGTCCGAAGCTTCATTTAGAGCCTAACTGCTTCGGTGTCTGATTCAATGCTTTATAAGGAAGCGAATCATTCGTGGGATTTGTGGAGTGTTGTGATGGTGACAGATAGCGAACCACTGATCATTCTACTGAGAGATTTGGAGCCTCCTCTAGCGAGGAATAGAGGAGCTTCTGTTGTGTGGGAGAATTATGAGTTGATTTTTGTCAATCGGGTGGGTTTTCCAGCTTTGTGTTCTGGCCGTTTGCTTTTGTTTTGTGCGTGTTTATTATATCTGAAAACGGGAAAAACTTCAAATGTCAAAAATCTGCTTTTCATAATATAAATATCATTAAATAACTTTAGAAAAACTTCCACTTGACTCTTTACATGTAATGTTGTAAAAATATATATTAAATATATACAAGTGTGAAGAAGTGTGTTTCCCCGGCCTATTGATCCCCGGGACCCTGGTGTCCGTCCCCCTCCCCCCTCCCCTTCACGTGTACCTAGCGCACCGGAGTGATTGAACCGTGCTACCTCAGTCTGTGCCCGAGTCCGTCCACCACCGTGACAGCATCTGAACAAATTGAAGGGTCGTGCAACACAACAATGACCCCAAGCACAACAGCACATCTCCAACAGGATGCTGTGTCCTGACATTCTGTGGCAGGACCATAAGAGAGCAGTGCATAGACAAAGTCTGGAAGCTTCAGTGAACTAAAGCATTGTTATAAAGGAGAGTGGGCCAGCGAGAGACTGATACAGAAATCCAGTGACGGATGCATGTTGTCCTCATTGATAATACACAGTAATGCATATATACATTAATGCTTGTTAAAAAATTTTCCACAACTAAGAAGGAGAGCAACTGTATTTGTACAATTGTATTACTTTAATCCCACACAATAGTTTTATTAGTTTCAGAATTTCAAAATTTGTTTCAGTGCTACAACTTTACCGTCTTCCAATTGGGATCAAAAAAAAGAGAAAAAAAGAGAGAAAAAAATATATATATATATATATATATTTTATTGTTTAATTAATCTGAAAATGTTAGTCTGCCAAATGTGCAGCAATTGAATTTCTTTATTCTCTTCAGCTGATAGTTGGTGGGGCCCAGGTAGACTGTATAACTGCATCTCTACCAGTTTCTCTGCACTCCAGCCTCCTCTGTGCCATGTGAAGGGATTTTCCTTAAGGCAGGAGAAATGATCTCCACGAAAAGGAACAGGTTCAGTCATCGCACACTACAACAAATTCTCTTCTTAAATACAAATGGAAAAGGGCTACTTTAAATGCATCATGTTTTTAATTTGCAAGTTCATAAGCATTTTCCCTTTCCTTTCACAATCAGTTCTGCCCCCAGGTCAAAAATATGTCTGGGAAAAGTCCCTTTTCGTGTCCAGTGTCTTTCTCCCTCGCCCTTTTTCTCTCATTGTGTCTCCTTCTCTCGCTGTCTGTCTTCATTCTTGTCTCCTTAATCTTTTCTCTGTCTCCTCTCTGTCTTCCTTCTGTGTAGTCAGTCTCATCTGTGCTTGTTTCTCATGTCTTCCTGTGTCAGGTCCGTCTGTTTCCTGTTTTATTGTGATAGTCACTCTTCCTGTGTGCATCGTGTTCAGTTTTGTTTTGCCTGTCTCGTCATTTAGATTATTTCCAGCTATGTTTTCCAGGCGTGTCCTCTCTTCATCGATTCACTTGGTATTTATATTGTCTGTCTCCCACTGTTCTTTGTCATCTCTCCAGCTGTGTTAGGGTCCCAGCTGTTTGATGTTTACCAGTTAAGTTCCCAGTGCCTTCTTAGTTACGTTGTTATTCTGTAAATCCAGCTATGAAGCTGAAACCCCACTCCTGCTTCCAAGTCTTGCTGTTTGGGTCCATTCCTGCTAATAATTTTTATAATCAGTACCTAAAGCTGTGAAAAAAATGTGTGTTTTATCTAAAAACAGGATAAATATTGTGTTACAATGAATCATCTGTATACCCATATTATTAAACATTAGGCTTTATCTAATATAAAAATGTCAGACATCTCTAAGTTAATCAAGAAAACTGTTTATTTATTTATTAAATTTAACCTTTTTAAAATTTATTTTAAGTTCATTGCTTTTAGTTTGCTGCTGGATGGATGACTAACTGGTGTCTTGCTCCACCCAATCTGATGTGGAGTGTAGCAGAGCCATTTCTGTGCTGCTCGGGTGAAGGAAACTCAAATAAGAATAAACTCCAAAAGACTTTGTCAGCGAGAAAGTTGACAAACTACTAGGCTGATAATTATGAAAGCCTTTTGGAAAGAAAAGATGAGCTGGGCCACAGACTAACGTGTTGGAGTCCCACAATTTAACAGAAGGCAGAAATCAGCAAACTGCTGCCTCACTTTGTTCACTGTGGATTTTATTCCACGGTCTGCTCGTCTGCAGGAACAAACATGCGGCCTGAGCAAACAGGCAGCGTCTGAAGCATTTCCCTGCATCTCTCAGATAATAAGGATGTTATCATCTGTCAACATCCTCATGCTCTGCTTTAAGGCATCAACTCCAGCAGTGGAGAGTTTGTGATACAGTTAGAAGCACAAACTAATGTGGTTCATATTGAAGGGGGTTCTTTGTAGCCCCCTGAACCCTGGCACAGATACTGTAGCACCTTAAACACTGCAAGGCTAACAAAGCAACAACAGAGGGGGAAATGCTCAGCCACCAGGCAAAGGTATCAGCACCTCACACAGCAGCTACAGACCAACTCTGTGTGCATCCAGTTACCATGAGCCGCTCCACTGCAGGCTCTAAATATTCAAGCCAGTTTGGGTGTTTTAATACTTTGTTGGTATGTTTTTTTTTGTTGTTACTCTCTATGGTCATTTTATTAGGTACATTTTTAATGTCTCAGTGATAAAAATATTAAATCAACCAATCACATGACAGAGGCTCATCCCATTTAGGCATACAGTACTGTGCAAAAGTCTTGAGCTTCACCTTATTTCTGTGTATTTTCCTTCCAAGGAGCCAGACGTGTTTCTGAAGGTCTTTCAGAGTTTTGGACATTTGCTTTTTACTCTTTTTCAGTGCAGTAAAAAGCACATAAAAGGCAAGTCGGCAACAAATCAAAATGATACATGTAGACACTTTACTAGTAGCCTGTTGAACTTCTTTAATTAAATATTAATTATTAGATTAATTAGTTATACAGGTAACTACCAAATAAATCCCAATCTGAGAGCATGGAATAGTATTTTTAACAAGGAGAATTTAAAGACTTGGATAAAAACTTAGAGTTTTTATCTTTTTACATTATGGAAAGGATGTGTTTTATTGGAATCTGAAATAAGACAAGAAAAGATTGACATGTAAATCAAGTACACACAAACTAATAACTTAAACATTATTCCCCAGACTTTTACTATAAAGACCAGTAAAATGTCACCTTCACAAATTCACCCTGTGATACAATTAAAAGACCTGCTGCTTTATTACAAACCATTTAACCACTACTAGAATCCGTCTACCAGCTGACCTGTCAGGTGTGTATAAGAATACAGAAGTTTACAGTTACCCACTGTGTATTATGCAGTTACACACCACTCCCACTTTAAATAAGTATTAATTACTATTTATGCCAAACTTGCTTATTAACAATCCAGAGAAGAACAAATTAGCGGTGCTGGCTCTACATTACAAATGTTCTAAATGTATATTTTAAGAATCCAGAAATTCAACAAAACATAAATTAAATTATGTACAAAGTGCAGAACTGTAAAATAATCTAAACATGGCTGAAAGATAAAATTTGTATGAAGGTTTTATGAAATATTATGAAATATTACTTCTCTCCTTCTGTTTCAGCTAGCTTGGCCAATGACAACTTAGCCAACTTATATATGATGGAAACCACTTTCAGTCTGTGATCTCTTAAAACAACCAGACAGACACAACTGTTTGACTCCCACATTGTTTAAAAAATCTATTAAGGTTTTTTCAATTGGACCTTCAAATACTGAATAAATCAACGTATTCTTACCTAATATAGATCAGAGTGCAGGGCCGAGTACTACTGGCAGCTACATATTTCAATATAACTATAAATAGATCAATACTCATTTATACTATCAAACAGTGTTATTCCAGTCGTCAGGTTTCATTAGTATCATAAGGTTAATTCAACATCTATTTAGCATTGAGATTTTAATCTTGATAATTCAGATGAAAAACCAATCAACGTCCTCTTACTGTCTCAGTTTATTATGGAGAGACAGAGGACGGTGAGCACATCCAGGCCTGAAGATGAACTTATCTCCATATTCCAAATCCTCCTGAATTTAGTGGGTCCACAGTGTTGGGCAGTGGATGCTCCTCTGGCGGTGCTTGCTGTAATTTCTAACTTTGGACTGTTATGGTTCAAAATATTGGGGATGGAGACAAGAGAAAAACCACAATAACAACACTGGTCCGGCCGGGTCGAGTCAAACGATGATTTTAATGATCACACGCGTGGGAGATGGACACTGTATGCAGACAGCCTCAGATCTCAAAATGGTGGAGCATTGCTCAAACTCTTATAGCCTCTGGTGCCTCCACCTTATCATAAAAGCCTAAAATAAGGCGATGACTTTCTGCGAACAGTATTTCTTATAACTCAGCAGTATAATGCATCATAAAACAATATCATTCATCCACAATAAATCAGCAGTCTAATGTAATGCAAATCAGTTTTACTAATGCAATAGTTATCAGCTTCTTCTAATTCAGGAGAATAATGCAAACTAAAACTACATAATAATTCACAATCTTTAGTTAGGGGTATAACATGGCATAAAATAATATTCTAATCTAACAGGACTCCCCAGAGCGACTCTTCAGATGATGTCTTCAGAGTTAAAGATGATTTACTTTCGTCAAAGACATTCAAAGATAAACTCTGTTTTAGCACTCTGTGTCTCTCTAAACACAAGCGTCCAGTCCTTTTACCCTCTCTCAGCTGCAGTAACAGGTATCCAGGGGGACTTCGGTCTCCGCTCTAGATAGGTTAATTTCATTAAGAAATGTAAATGTGATGACGCGTCACCGCTGACAGCCCTGGTTTAGGTATGAACACAAAACCAAAATCAAAGATGAAAAGCAGCACAAAAAGTGGTCGTCATGGTGATTCTACTGTAGAAACATGAGCAGGTATAAACAGAGGCTGCAGCCTGGCTGCTCATCACTGCCAAATGTAATTTAATGTAATGCGTTACTTTCCAATACATTCAAATACAGGAACATCATTGCTGCTGTATTTAATAACACTGTGTGTGTTTGTTATACTGAGCTTAGGTTAAAAACTGAAAATAATAAAGTAATTTAATGTTTTTACATTTTAGGCCTTTTGCTTGTAAGCTCAGAAGTCACACATACCATATGATACCCACACAGACAAGAGTCTCAATCAGCTTTCACAACACACAGGAAACAACCTTTAAATGACTTTTTCATATATCAGATAAACTTGACTGATAATAACAACCTGATCTTATGTGAACAAAAACAGCTGAAACAGTGTAACAGACACAGGCTCTTTTGTTTTCTATTAACCGATAATAAATAACACTTACACACTTCATTTTAATATTAGTATCACTCTGTCATTTATAGTGATTCAAGAATTGTATTATTAAAGTCATTTTTTAAAATCATTTCTTGTTTTTCTGTTGTGTATTTACTCTGTGTAGGCAGCTTCTGTGTCAGTACTTGAGTCCACAACAAATTTCCCTGCGGGGACAATAAAGTATATCGTATCATTTATCCTCAAATGTTTATTTCTATTTTATTTCAATTTTCTGTTTTCACTGACTTCTTAACTCTGAGTAGCATGACACTACTTTGACGTTAAATATTTCAGTCAGAGAAAATGAGCTTTGTTGCTTTGTTGTCCTCTCAGTCCCAAAGGTGGAGGTGAATTCAGGGGTGGAGTCTGTCCAGCTGCCCTGTAAAACCACACTTCACCTGCCTGAAGACGTCAGAGTGGAGTGGACGGACAGAAAAAACAGGAAGGTCCACGTGTATGAGGATAACTGTGATCAGCCTGAAGAACAGCACCAGGTCTACAGAGACCGAACGAAGATGAAGAGAAACTTACTGGAACCTGGAGACCTCAGTCTGACCCTGAATCACCCCACAGAAGAAGATGCAGACACCTACACCTGCACCGTCTACAGCAGGAGGGGAAGAGTCCTGATGAAGGAAAGAGTGCAGCTTTATGTCGGAGGTCAGTGATGTAGAACTGAGAGGAAACGAGTCAGCTACACACTTGATTTACTGTCTGAAACAAATGTTTAGAACTTTCTGTTGGGTCTGTCTAGCACCACCTACCACTACCCACCACTGGAACGAGACAATTTAACTACACCACGAAAGCATTGAACACCAAGTAGGCAAAGTTCGTTGGGCTACTCATGCATGAGGGAGGCCTGCCCAGAGCCAAGTGTCGTTCCACCCACTTGACCTCCGTCAGACTCTCAGCCAGGTTCCCCATAGCACTCCTTTTATTGTGGTTACATGAATATGCATAGGTTCATTAACATATGACGTCCACATACAAACAAAGAGTACCTTGCCTGTGCGTTGTGTAAGTGTGTGTGTGTGTAAGTATATGTGTGTGTGTGGGAGAATGTGAACCTGTGAAGACTCCCCAAAGCTGGTGCCAGGAGTCTAGCGGTCCATCTGAACAAAAGGCTCTTATACTTAAACAGATACAGAGTAGGTGTCCTCCTATACCATAAATCAGTAAGAGAAGATATAACCTCTCTCCTGACCTTAAGTTGTGTGTGAATGCCAGAGCACTCTGGAATGCACACAAAGTTTGCAGACTATTAAGGATCAAACCTCTACCAATCTACAACTAATTATAAAACTCTAAGCATATATGAGTAGATATTTCTAAGCATAAATGACAATCAACAATACAAATCTAACACTTTCCACCTTTAAAAATGCAAACCACAGTTTTAAAACTAAATTCAAACTATCACTATTTAAAACTATCAAAGCAGAAATCCAACAGGGCTTTAGAACCCAGTTTGGTTCAACACTCAGAAACAAGAAAACACAAAAATGTCCCAGTTCTCTTATAACTCCTGTAAGATACAGAATGAGCTTCAAATGCATAAGTCCAGAGATTAATAAAAACCTCTTTTTCAAGGGAGACCTGGCCCAGATAGGCAGCAGCAGGTGTCTCACAGTTACAGAAATTACGCAATTAAACACAGGCAGCAACAACATGCATGCAACAATAAATGAAAAAATAAAATAAAATTCAGTAAAATTCAATAAAGTTAAAAAAAAATAAAAAAAATTCAGTTAAAATAACAATCAGTCTAATTGAAACAGTTGCATGTTATGGACTTGGCCTCAAGGATTCGTAGTTTAGATTTAAAAGCACTTAATGAAATGAATTCAGTCATTTTCCTTCTGCAGTTTGTTCCAAGCAAAGGGTGCTAAATGGACAAAAGCTCTTTTACCAAGTTCAGTTCAGGCAAATGGAACAGAAAGCAACAAGTAACCATGCGGACGAAGAGAATACCGACCAGCATGTTTCATTACAAGCAGGGAACATATATAAGAAGGCAGCAACCCAAGTATCACCTTATATATAAAACTGTATAAATGAGAGTTCCTCCGACTTACCAAAGCAGGCCATCCTACCTGAGAGTATAACTCACAGTGGTGAGTCTGAAATTTACGGTTAGTGATGAACCTCAGACAAGCATGATACACAGAATCAACCATTCGAAGACATTGAGCAGAAGCATTCATATGTAGAATATCACCATAATCCAGCACAGGCAAGAATGTTGCAGCAACAAGCCGCTTCTTTGTATTAAAGAGAAACACAACTTATGTTGAAAATAAAATCTCAGTTTTAACTTCAGATTTTTCACAAGATTCTCTACATGTGGTTTGAATGTAAGCGAGTCACCATTTAAGATTCCCAGATATTTATAGGTGTGAAATGACGACCAACAGTAAAATGTTGGACTGCCGAGTTCATACTGTGCTGTGAAAAACTATTGGCTCCTTCCTGATTTCATATTTTTCCCATATTTGTCACAATTAAATGTCTCAGACCATCAAACTAATTTTACTATTAGAGAAAGACAACCTGAGGAAATAGAAAATGCAGCTTTCTTGTGTGTTTTAGGCCATTTTATCAAATATTCCAAAACCTTCATTTTGTTTTGTTTTTTAGCCATTCAGAGGTCGACTTACTGGCATGTTTCAGATCATTGTCCTGCTGCCTGAGTGCTCTTAAGCTTCAGGGCATGAACTGATGTCCTGATGTTCTCCTTCAGGATGTTTTGTTGGAAGGCAGAGGTCATGGTTCATCAGTTACAGGAAGTCATCCTGAATCAAAGCAACCTCAACCATCACACCACCATGTCTGACTGTTGCTGTTCTCTTTATGAAATGCTGTTAGCTTGATGTAACGGGACTCAAACCTTCCATAAAGTTCAGCTTTTATCTCATCTTTAGATGTTCTGGGTTCTTCTGTGACCTCCTGGATGAGTCGTTGATGTGCTCTTGAACTAATCTGTTTCTGAGTTTTCTCCATGTGTGGATGATGATGGTCCTCACTGTGACTTTACAGGAGTCCCAAAGCCTTAGAAATGTCTCTGTAAGCATTTCCACACTGACAGACATCACTGACTTTGTTTCTCGGCTGTTTCTTTAGATCGTGTCATGATGTGCTGCTGTTTGAGATTCACTTTGTCTGACAGCTTCTATTTAAGTGAATCCTTGATTCAGCAGGTCTGTCAGTAATCAGAGCAGCTTGTGGCAGTGAAATGTATTTCATCACAGTTCATTCAGGATTTTTGATCCATGGCCAGATAGCTTTGGATAGCTTTGATCTTTAATTAATGAAATCCACATTTCAAAACTATGTTTGGAATTTACTTGTGTTGTGTGGATTCTGGAAAGGGACAAATACTGCAGCACTGTACTAAGACTAAACTGAGGGAAGACACACAGCTCGATGCAGGTGGAGCACCTGAGAGAGGAGCAGGTAAACACAGGAGGACAGAGAGGAGATTAAAATGAAAAAAGAGGGTGAGTAACCCAACAGCATGCAGGAGAAACTCAAAGAAGAACTCAGCCAGGATCTGTCGCCCTCCTGTGGTCATTTTATAGAAACTACAAAATACAATAATGGATTACACAGCTCTCAGTCTCCTTTATATAACTCAACTTCTGGATTCAGTAAACTTTAAACATGGTGGTAGCCTGCAGAGATCAGATTGAACAGGGCCTAAATGTGAAGTTCCCTCAGAAAAGCAAAAAAATGTCTTCATTATAATTGAATGCGATTAAGCGGAACATCATGTTTATTGTAATAAAAAGGGTTTTTTTCCCACCATAAATCTCAAAACCTACAACACAAAGATGAACTACCTTCCTCCTCATTCTGCTCCTCTTATGCAGTCTCTCTCTCTCTCTCTCTCAGTCCCCCAGGTGGAGGTGGACTCAGGGGTGGAGTCAGTCCTGCTGCTTTTCAAAGCCGCAGTTCACCTGCCCAAAGATGCGAAAGTGGAGTGGAAGCATGATTACTACCACTGGAAGGTTCACGTGTATGAGAACGGCTCTGACCAGCCTCACAAACAGCACCAGGTTTACAGAGACCGAACGAAGATGAAAAGTAACCTGCTGAAAACTGGAGACCTCAGTCTGACCCTGAAATACCCCACAGATGGAGACAACCACACCTACACCTGCACCGTCTACAGCAGGTGGAAGAGGATTCTGATGGAGAAACAAGTGACGCTGAAGGTCAGAGGTCAGTGCTGTGGATACAGGTCAGGTGACTGTGGGATCAAATCAAACCATCCATCTATTCAATGCATTTTACAGTGTCAGGAAGTTTGATGTTATTTATTATATATTTAACTAGATGCAAAAAACAGTCATAGCTCCGTCAGAATAACTACAACATGTTTCAGCAGGACTATGAAACATAAAACAGAAGAAGCATTAGTCATCTCAGCTGTCTTCAGATTGATTTCCAAATGTTAAGACTTCTGCAGTTAACTATGTGATACTTTCAGGATATCTCTGGTGGGTCCGCCCCCTCTAAAACATCTCCAAAGCACCAGTTTTTCTTCTGTGCATGAAAATAAGAGAGCTTCTCTTTCTTCAGTGTGACAGTTACAACATGCACATTAATCCAGAAAAGAGAGTTGTGCTAAGAAGAAGCTAATGAACGCTAACTGTGCTGAGAAACATCTCTTTAAAATTTACACGAATATCTCCACTCGGCACCTGGTGAAGGTTACAGTGATGGAAGATTTTCCATCATTACCATTTACACTCTGAGCCTCCAGCAGTTAAACAGGGATCCTGGTCAGGGCTCTAGACTAACCTTTTGACATGGGCGCACCGGTACGCCTAACTTTAAAAATTTAGGCGTACCGGCACAAAAGTTAGGCGTACTCAAATGTATTAACCGCATCGCTTAACACCGCAGTTTTACATGTGCACTTTCTTTTGGGGGGGGGGGGGGGGAGTCCATACAGACAATATTCATCTCTAAATGATTAACTAACAAACTTGTGCTTAAAGTGCTTTGTCAATATTGTAGAAAATGTTAAACTTAATCATCATCTTGGCCTCCTCTGATGACCTGCTGCATGCTGCTGAAAGGCCATGGGGAGAGGGGACACTTGGGCAGTGCATTTATTGCAGCATATAATGTGTTTCCTGGATACACTGTGCTTTTTCAGCTTTCAAAGATTGATGGCACCGTGTCAGAGCACTGGCTATGAATTTCAGACAGATCAGGCCTTAACTTAACAAAAAAGTTATCAATAGTTCTTTTCATCTTTTCTTATTACCCACACCTACATCCACACATGCCTTTGTGTGAAAGTAACTGAGAATAAAACACAGAAAAACATGAAGGAGATTTTCCTGGTCTGGCTTTTTATAGCAGATAACCTTAAAAATATTCTGCAATTTTCTGTAATTTTGCATAATTTTAAGAAGTTTAAATTTCTTCAGTATTGAGCAGCAGAAATTAGGCTTTCTTGTCCGAGGTCATTTAAGTGAAAAAAGAAAAAGACAGCGCTGTAAACAACGGTAGACTGGTGGGTAATAAGCGAATGAATAATGCAGAAAACAGATTTGAGACGGGAAACTGTTCCTGAAGTACACACTGAGAGCTGTGCAGGAAGTGTGATTTTTATTGTGGTGGAAGCAAAACAGCAAAAGTCAGAGGGAATTCATGACGACATTGATCAAATGTGAAGCGCAGTTTGCTGCTGGCTCGGCGAATTTTGGTTGGAGAGAGACAAAACCTGCAGCTCAGAATCTAGCGCAGATTCTAAAAATAAATATTTGGTCGCACAGGTGCGAGCAAATATTTATTTTTAGTCGCACCACTGAAAAATTTGGTCGCATTTGCGACCAAATTGGTCGCACTCTAGGGCCCTGCTGGTAATACGCAGACTTTACTAGAACAAAGCTCATACTGAAAACGTGCAGAGTAATAATCATCTTATTAAACACCTTAGAAAGTAAAGATTCATCAAAGATGAGCAAGAGTGAAAATATAATAATTACGTCCTCCAGACCAGTGGAGGTCCTCAGTGAGTTAGAAAGGCAGAGCTGATTGATCAGCAGCAGCATGAAGCTGAAGGAGCATTTACCAGATCACAAAGTAAATGTCTCAAAGAGGGAGAAAATATTTTAGACATGCATTAAATAGAAATAAGACTCTACAACCAGTGAAAATAATGTGTCACTCACTGATGATACAAAGATATTAAAGTAATGATCTGATTTGTACTGTAACCTTTATAATTTAAGTATGAATAATTCTGCCATCAAACTCGCTTTGCTGTGACTCTGTCTCAAATATGAATCAGTTAAGTGAGGCAGATGGTGGTTATTGTGCCAGATCTGGTTCTCTGAATTAAAACAGCTAAACATGAATAAATCCTCTGCAGCAGTGGCTTTACTGCCGAGTATATTAATAATCTCTCTTAACAACTTTCAAAATTTAAAGTCTCTAAAAATCAGCATCTGTGTGTAATTTCATCGCTCGTCATGATTTTTCTCACCCATGTGTCTAAAGTTCATTCTGCTCTGTATCTACAGGACTCAGAAAACCTGTGTGAAACTTTCTAGGTTTGATCTTAAATCAGCATAAACAGGCGACTGTTGTCAGCTTAAAGATGTTTGGTCTTGATAGAGCAGTGAGACAGAGACAGGAAAACAGGGAGACAGACTGAGGAGTGGACATGCAGCAAAGGGTCAGGCGGCTGCTGTTGGGGCTTCGCTGTGCTACATGGACACATGTTCTACATGCTGAGCAACAGCACATTTCATCCTAACAAGCTTTGTCCTTGGAGATGAGGCTGCATTAAAGGTGGAGGGAAGGTGGAGCCATTTGTTCTGCTTTAAAATGCTGCAGCTCCACGCTGACTTCCTCTGACTTGTCTCTGAGTTTCCATTAGTGTACCTTTGAAAGTTTTATTGAAACAGTGTTGAGCAGAGAGCTATGAAGCAGATCAATGTGTTATTGAGGTGAGTGTGTGTGTGTTGTCATGGTAACAGCTCAGTTTCCGCTTACTGAGCACTGGGCTAATATGTGTGATGTAGAGGAGTCAGAGTGCTGTGTGAAGAAGCTTTAAATAACTCCTTTAGCACGTTAGCAAAGAAAGCCTTGATGATGGACAGGAAACGTCAGATCCTGCCATGATTAGTTTAATAAAACAGGAAGTTGAACAGCAGCACTTTCACATTAACATCTCTGAGAAATCACTTGGTTGGCTGACTGTACAAAGTTGAAGCAGCAGTTTTTCTAATGCACCACCTTCATGTTTCCTTCATATTTGAATCCCCCTGTAGATGCTGACAGGTAACCATGTCACACAGAGCTCAAGCCTTTGAATCCAGCTGTGACTGTTGATTTTCTATTGAATGGACTTTTTCAAATCCAGCTGTAGGCCTGTGTTTGTGAGCTCATTAACAGCTGTTTGTTTAGAGAGACGTGGTCCTCACAGGACAGCCACTACAAACATATGATTTTATAGAATATGATGCATTACTGCAGATTCAACACAATAGAAAGGATTTGAAATGAGCTCAGCCTTAAACATGTGCAGCAGTAATATTGATCCACAGACACTGATGGGAACATTTTTCTGCACAATAAGTACTTTGACTTTTCATACTTTATGTACAATTTGCCAGTACTGCAGTTTTGTGTGTAGTGAGGTGTTTTCATGGTGTTTACTTGGTGCTTTTACTAAAGGAAGCTTCTATCAAATTCTTCCACATGTTGTCAAACTGAGCTGTGTGATGAAGTGAGTGTGACAGAAACACTCAGACTGTGTTTCTCTGCTTCATCAAGTCAAATCTGGTCCTCAGAGACTGAATAAAGTCCTGTCCCACTAACAGCAGCTCCAACAGTCTGTTCACTGCTTTCTTCCTGTCAGTCTTCATCTTTCTGCTGCGTCTCCTCTTCACACTGACCACTTTCTATCTAACAGTGAGCTCCCAGTGAAGCAGCAGCATTCAGCCTGTTAGAGTCAACACAAATGTCTCCATCCAAGCTCATGTTGTGCTTTGTTGTCCTCTCAGTCCCCCAGGTGGAGGTGGATTCAGGGGTGGAGTCTGTCCAGCTGCCCTTCAACACCACACTTCACCTGCCTGAAGATGCTAAAGTGGAGTGGGTGGACAGTGATGGTGATAACGTCCACGTGTATGAGAACGGCTCTGACCAGCCTCACAAACAGCACCAGGCTTACAGAGACCGAACGAAGATGAATGAAGACCTGCTGAAAACTGGAGACCTCAGTCTGACCCTGAAACACCCCACAGATGGAGACAACAGGACCTACACCTGCACCATCTACAGCAGGGAGGGAAACATCCTGCTGAAGAAACAAGTGAAGCTGAAAGTCAGAGGTCAGTGCTGTAGATACAGGTCAAAGGTCAGAGGTCAGACTCATGATGGTGGTTCAGTCTCAGTGGGCTAGAGTATCATGTTTTTATGGCTCACATTTAAAGTGTTGCAGCTCTAATGTACAGCTGTCATATTAGAAATAGAAGCAGCTCTGATTTTAGTGCTCAAAGAAATCTATGAAGTGATGAATTCACACATGAACAGTTTTCTGCAGCGTTCCTCTCGGCCTTATTTGCAGCTCCACTCTTGTTTTTGCTCTAATAATTATTTCTCTCCATGAGCTGTTTCTCTGCCTGAAGGAGGCGCCACTCCATCGCTTCATTTAGTGCAGAACAAGAGTCACATGATGCTGCTCTGAACACCAATCACACTTTGTACAGCTCATGTTGTGTTTGTTGTCCTCTCAGTGTGTCAGGTGGAGGTGGAGGAGGGGGCGGAGTCTGTCCAGCTGCCCTTCAAAACCACACAAAACCTGCCTGAAGATGCTGAAGTGGTGTGGCAACGCTATGAACCTAAATATAGGAAGGTCCACGTGTATGAGAACGGCTCTGACCAGCCTGAAGAACAGCACCAGGTTTACAGAGACCGAACGAAGATGAATGAAGACCTGCTGAAAACTGGAGACCTCAGTCTGACCCTGAAACAGCCCACAGAGAGAGACAGTGGAGAATATGACTGTGGACTGTATAACAGGAACATCTGCTTCAGATCAAAGAAAGTGCAGCTCATAGTCAAAGGTCTGTGTGTGTGCGTGCGTGTGTGTTGTTAAGGTTCACATAATTGAGAAGGAGAGTACAAACAACCAGGTCCAGAAGATCTTGGTCAAACAATTGATTTTAATGAATACACGCGTGGGAAGACGACTCTGTACGCAGACAGGAATTAATCTTCGACTTAATCAAAGCATACACAGATTTTTATAGCATCAGAGTTTGAATTAACGACGCCCCTTCATACGTCACAGACAGAATATATACACACATCAAATCAAAACCACAATGACTTTTAACACAGTTTAAAAGAACGTTGTCTTCTATCTTCATGGCCGGTACTTCCTGTCACTGCCGGATGCTCTCTTGTCATCTTGACACCTCAGCAGCAGTTCTGCGACAAACTGCTCTTTCGCAACCCCGAGCAAAACATGATTAAACTTCCACCTATAAATGATTCTCTCTAACTGAGTGTGTGTGTGTGTGTGTGTGTGTGTGTGTGTGTGTGTGTGTGTGTGTGTGTGTGTGTGTGTGTGTGTGTGTGTGTGTGTGTCGTCCTCAAATGTTCTCTCAATTCACCCGTTGCACTTCTGACCTTTTACCAGACCACAGGCTCATCCTTATGTGTAATAACCTAACTGAAACTACATGTACTATGTTGAATAAATGTTTTAATCAAGAACCTCTACTAAGAGCTTAGTAAAAGAATATAAAAGTATAACAGACAATTTGAATAACCTAGTAATTCAAATAGCCTCGTCTAACCTGCTCCTCAGAATGACTTTCGGTTTCAGTTCTGCAAAGCCTTCTGCAACTTCCTGTCAACTCCTGCAACTTAGTCTTTCTGAAAGACACACACACTGTTTAAACCTCTGAATACAATATCAATGCTGCAGCTTATATTATTAATGCAATGGTAATGATGATGATTATTTAACTATCCGGTTGTTCAGTCTGACGTCACTAGCCGTGTCTGGGCCTAAACTCCGCTGCAGGTCCATATATCAAACGATCACTGTGGCATTACTGAGAGTTGAAAAACTGTCTAAAGTCTTTCATCTTTAATAAAATGATCAGCGTTCTGCTCTACCAGGTGTAACAATTGAGTTTAACATCCAGGCATCCATGAAAACGGAATTTATGACATTTAACGGAGTTAGAAGTTAGCAGGGAGTTAGCTCGCTAGCTTCTATCTAAATACAATATAGCATGTCCTGACTGCGGGCTTTTGGAAACAAATTCAAACGTACAGCTCTGCTATCACTTGCAGCATAAATGAAGACAGAAAACTAAACAGCAGTGACGTTTGTAGGGTTACTGAAGTTTGGCTAGCTGGTATATAATGATGTGCTACGTGACCGCTAGCGACACAGCTATGTTAGCATAATATGAACAAGCTAACTTTTTTTCCACTCGATAAAAGTTAACGTGAGTGTTCTCTGTGGTCAGGAACAAATGTAATCGCATGGCAGGATGCTGTAAAAGGACCAAACTTCAGCCAGGAGAACAACTGAGATAATCCATCCACAATACGAGGTTAGTCGTTCATATACTGCTGCATGGGCTGGGCTGTAGCTACATCCTAAGGTTTTAAAAACTGAGCTTAAATAAATGATTATTTAATAAAAGCCGAGGGAGGTCAACAGGGATCACTGACTGTTTTAGGAGCTTTTTGAGATCAAATAGAAGAAAATACAAAACATTAAACATGTTAACAACACAAAAGCCATATTAAACGCAGACTACTTTAGACCCGGAAGTAGGATTCGTCGCGTCATCACTGAACAACCGGATAGCAGTAAAATAATTTCCCTGCTCCACAGTGTGTGTGTGTGTGTGTGTATGTGTATGCGTGTGTGTGTGTGTGTGTGTGTATGTGTATGCGTGTGTGTGTATGTGTGTGTGTGTGTGTGTGTGTGTGTGTGTGTGTGTGTGTGTGTCTGTCTCTGACTGTCTTGTGTCTCCTCTGCAGGGAGAGTTCAGGTCCAGCATCAAACAGGGGACATCAGGAACAGAAGCAGCTCCATTGATCCGACTCCTCTGATGGCTGATCAATCAGTTTGATCTGTGTGTTCTTTGATTATTGATCAGTGATGTCAGAGTGGAGTCAGTGTGATGTTGTTGTTGTGTGTCCATGAAGGTCTCTGCTGCCGTAGATCCTCTGAACTGTGACAGAGGTCTCACTCTGGAGGAAACTCTCAGCACTTTCCAGCAGCTCCTCCATCATGGAGGACGTCCCCTCACTGTAACAGGTGGAGGAGAGAGGAGAGGAAGCACAGGTGAGGAAGAGGAGCGTTCCTACAAACCACATGATCACATGACCAGAGGGGCGTGGCCTTCAGTGGTAGTAATAAAGGAACAGTCCACATGTTCCACTTTGAAGGCTCATGTAGTTGCGAATTTCTGTTCCAAGCTTTGAAAAAATAATTCTTCCACTTCTTAATGTGAGCTGTTCAGATTTATGTCTGACTCGTACATACAAACAAAAGATGTCACGGTCAAAAAGTATTTGCTGCTACAGCGCACATTTCCATTGCCGTCCTGGCTCACTCTAACCTGCTACCACACATGCGCTGTAATGTTTTCTTACCCGACACAAATTAAACGCGCAGCATTTATTCTCTAACAACATATTATACAAAATCAAACATGTAACATAATAACTGAAACAGTATCAAAAATATTTCTCTATAGATTGGCTCTAACAGCTCATCTTGTTTCTCTGGCTTTTCTTGTGTGTCTGTGTGTCTTTGTATGTTGGATAGAGTCATGTGACCTGCCCAGGGACTACACATGGAAATGAGCAGTTTAGCTCATTATCCTGATGTCCATGAACATGAACACTGTCCCTGTCAAACAAATCCAGATACAAAGATCAGATCTACTGAGCATCATCAGCGTGTCAGCTGCTAACTGCATCTTCAAATGAATAAATGTGTCTGATCAGCGGTGATAA
This sequence comes from Rhamphochromis sp. 'chilingali', assembly GCF_963969265.1. Taxonomy (NCBI): domain Eukaryota; kingdom Metazoa; phylum Chordata; class Actinopteri; order Cichliformes; family Cichlidae; genus Rhamphochromis; species Rhamphochromis sp. 'chilingali'. The sequence continues at coordinate 66,454,471 of NC_137929.1, read as the reverse complement.
GAAGAGAGACGCTGAGCGAGTGACATGAAAAAGACCTTCATTTATTTGAATATCAGAGTTTTTAATGAATTACTGCATAAACACTTGAATTACTGTCTGAGCTGCCGCAGTTTCCTGCTGCGTCCACTGGGTGTCAGTAAAGCTGCAGGTTCCTCACCTGGTGTCCCTCAAAGTTAATTCAGGGTGCAGTTTTGGCTCCAACATTTTGAGGACTACACGGTCCATGCTCATTGTTCACTTTATTAGGAACCTATTCCTGCTGTAAAGCTGAAGATTATGTAAAAATATGACGAATGAAAATAAAAAACCTTCTGATCAACTAATGTAGAACAAATCAGTGTATAAGAGACACTCATATCATGCTGATATTCAACCAATACCAACACTGCTGTCAGTACTATTGATCCATGGATCGATACAGCCTGGACCTGAACAAGCTTTATAGAGGAGCTGGTGATCACAGTGAGTGAAGCTGCAGCTACAATGGCAGTGGACAAATAACAGTTATAAATTTTCACAACACATGAAAGGCAATAACTGTTTGAAAAATGTATTTTTTCCTCCTTCCTCTGATTATTGTTTCATGGATGTTATCAGCTTGCTGTTCTGATGAGTTCACAGCAAACATGAAGCAAAGGTCCTCCTCGTCAGTCGTGCCACTAATGGAATATTCTCTCCGAACAGCCAACAGGACAAGGAGAACTCCGACCGACAGCTGGAATCAAGTTCCACAAACATCTTTTCACTTCTTACAACTTTGGGGTCCTTAGGGACTAGAAAAGCGCTATACAAATACAGGCCATTTACATCTCTGTCCTCTATTTATGTTTCTGTGATTCAGCTTCTAATATAATATAATATAATATAATATAATATAATATAATATAATTAGGAGTGGGAATTTAAGGCGGTAATTATGATTAAGTCATTTGAAAAATATAACACGTAAAAGAAAACGCATTTAATGACACTTTGCATTCCAAGCAAAAGGGAACTTTTGACAATGCTAGATGTCCTGGTATACCGATTATGCTGATGCACACATAGGAGCTGCAATAATCTCAGATGAAGTATTGTGAGTCCGATGGGTTTGTTATTTTTTGCACTAAAATGTTCAATGATCACACTGTTTTAGCCTAATGTACAAAATAATGTTGGCTAAGGTTACTCACTTAAAGGTGAAGTTGGTCAAACAACCTTTTATGTTTCTGTGTTATTTTGTAAGAAGAAAAGCTCCAATTTATGTTCAAATTTAATCATTATTATTTAAAGGCAGTATCATTTTTAAAATGTACTTAAAGCACTTAAAATAGCACTTTAAATTCAAATTCAAATTTTATTTGTCACGTACACAGTCATACACAGTACGATATGTAGTGAAATGCTTGGACAACTGCTCGTGACCTAAAGAAAACAAAAAAGGAAAAGGCTATGAATAAGATAGGAAATAAATATGAAAAATTAAAAAGGGTAAATTTAACTAGGAAGGAATAAAATATAAATTAAGGTTAAAAATGAAATAACTGTACAACACACTGGGAAAGAATAAGATAAAATATATAAATTAAATTGAAAATAAAATAACTGTACAACAAAATACACAGTACACAATATAGAACTATATAAGAATGTATGAACAAAATACACAAGAAGTATAAATAAATATATACACAATAACAGCAGCAGTGATTTAAGTGATGAAGTGAAAACAATGTCCAGAAAGTCCAGTGTGTGTGTAAGAACCATATGTGTGGGTCAGTACTGTGTGGTGGTGTGATTGAGAGACCGTATCGCCTGCGGGAAGAAGCTCCTCCTCAGTCTCTCTGTGTTGGTCTTCAGGGAGCGGAATTGCTTTCCTGGCCTCAACAGAGAGAACAGTCTGTTGTTGGGATGGCTGAGGTCCTTCACGATCTTCCTGGCCTTGGTCCAGCACCGCCTGCTGTAGATTGAGTGCAGGTCAGGGAGCTCGGAGCGGATGGTGCGCTCAGCTGACCGCACAACCCTCTGTAGAGCTCGTCTGTCCTGCATGGTGCTGTTCCCGAACCAGGTTAAGATGTTTCCCGTCAGGATGCTCTCTATGGTGCACGAGTAAAAGTTCCTGAGCACCTTGGAGGGCAGTTGGAAGTCTCTCAAGCGTCTGAGGTGGTAGAGACGCTGTCGGGCCTTTTTCACCACGGTGTTGATGTGACAGGACCATGACAGGTCCTGCGTGATGTGAACTCCGAGGTATTTGAAGCTGTCCACTCTCTCCACTGGGCACTTGTTGATGACAGGGGTCTGGTAGTTCCTCTCCTGCTTAGTGCTGAAGTCCACTATCAGCTCCTTTGTCTTACTGACGTTTAGAAGGAGGTTGTTCCTCTGGCACCAGTTCTCCAGATTCCTAATCTCCTTCACGTAGGCCGTCTCGTTGTTATCAGAGATCAGGCCCACCACGACGGTGTCGTCAGCAAACTTGATGATGGTGGTGGAGCTGGTAGTGGCCACGCAGTCATATGTGTACAGAGAGTACAGCAGGGGGCTCAGAACACACCCCTGGGGGGCTCCAGTGCTGAGAGTGGTGGAGGCTGAGACATGTCCGCCCATCCTTACTGCCTGTGGTCTGCCAGTTAGGAAGTTGGAGATCCACTGACACATAGATGAGCTGAGTCCCAGATGCTCCAGCTTGGTGGTGAGTGTGGAGGGAATTATGGTGTTAAATGCAGAGCTGTAGTCTATGAAGAGCATTTTAACATAATTCCCCCTTCTAGTGTCCAAGTGAGTGAGTGATGTGTGGAGGAGATGAGAGATGGCATCGTCTGTGGAACGATTTGGACGGTAAGCGAACTGTAGTGGGTCCAGTGTGTCTGGTAGTGAAGAAATGATGAAGTCTCTGACCAGGCGTTCAAAGCACTTCATCACTACTGAGGTGAGGGCTACAGGGCGATAGTCATTGCACTGCAAATTATCTGGTGCTTGCCATGATTTAAAATCTTATTTTTAGACAGGCCAGATTATTTGCCTTGTTTTAAAAAAGATTTACTTGTTTCTAAGTCTGGATTTTAGATAATAAACTTAAATCGAGAATAACCATATAATTGTGTCTATATTAGTACAGAAATCCAGAAATGGGAAGAATAACTCTTAAAATAGCCTACATTAGGTCTCTCACCAGATGTCTCTCAAAATATCACTTGTTTCAAGATAGAGTGACAAACTCAATTTGCTTGATTTAGGAAATTCACACAAGGCATCTGTTGAAAATATTATTTATTCAAAATCATGTCTGACTTCAAAGTTGTACATATAAGGGAAAAAAATTAACCACAATTTATGATACAAATCACATTTCAAAGACAGCTGTTTGTCCCAGCATGCCAGCATTATGTGGTACAACATTGACATTGGTTTAGGGAACATTTAATGACTGTCAACTTATATCATCACAAACTACACTAAGCCAATACTTGGTGCAACCCTAATCTTAAGGGTGATTTCTATGGGAAATAATATCAGAAAGACTGTATTTGATTGGAACAAACACACTGTCCTTAAAACTAATAGAAAAGTATGAAGTGTAATCAATGAGCTCATGGGCTAATTCTGTAGCTTGAGCAACAATGGGCACAGTTACTTCATATGCCAATAAGTCTTCATTTAAATTCAAAGTTTCATAGCATTGGTACTCAAAAGCAATAAAAGATGAGTCAATCAAAAAGATATCCTTTATCAGTCCAAACACAGGGAAAGTGCCATCCACATCTGCAATAATCATGGACTTCCCAGCAATGTATTTATTGCCATTTAGAACATACCATTTCACTGAGACAACAGACTGCATGACATCTATTCCAAAAAATTCTTTAATTTTTTTCCTAACATATTCATTATTTTTAACAGCTGATACTGGCCCGGATTCCTTTTCTTTCGCAAAAATAGGATGTTCAGTGCCTATTTCATTTTGACAACACTCAAGAAATTGATTGTGGTTTGCTAGGGATTTACAAACATTTTTAAAATTTAACTTAGAAGCCCACTGTTTAAAATAGGAGTGCTTTGCCTCAAAGCGCATGCACATACTCCTTATTAAAGGTCCAAGGGATAAGATTTGACTGGGAAGATGCAACATATAATGTTGCTTAGGTATTATATTGGCTTCGGGAAAAAGTTGCTTGAACTGATACAGGTGTTCTTCAATCATATTTCTCAGTTGCAATACAGTTTGTAAAGAAATAATGGGAGCAAGAACTATTTGAACTATCATAATTAACTTTCTAATAAATACAACATACTCACTCTCCACACCATACAAAAGAAAAAGTAATATTTTTAAAAGAATTAGCATCTGTCCACAAGACTGTTTCAATTTGTTGTCGTTAGCCGCTAAAGTGCCAAAGCTAATAGGACATGGTTTATCCCGTATTTCAAGAGGTGAGTAAGGAAAATTTTGAATGTCTGAATTAAACTTGTCTAATTCCAATTGTCCTGAGAGAATTAGGTGTTTTAATACAAATTTAACTTCCATTGATGCAACACCTTCAAAAATAACATGCATTATGTCCTGTGGAGTTTGTTTGATCAGGTCAAATGCAGGAACATCAACTAGTCTGCTTCTTCTATTAATTCCATAAGTAGTTTTGAGGGACGCTTTCAATAAATCTGTGCTTGCTTTATCTATTTCAAAACACTGCCTGATATGTTTCTCCAGAGTTCTTTGAACAAACTTCTTCTCCTCAAAAACACTTTGCATATCATCAAAGTTGCATTCACAGTGTCTACATTTGCTATAAGCAAAACCAATCCCTTCTTTAAAGCCAGCAATCTCATGCTGGGCTAGCGTGTCTCCACAAATGGCTATAACAGCACCAAACAATTCAATTTCACCATTTGACATTTCAATCCTTACACCATTGTAAAGCAGTGATAGATCTTGAAGTATTCTTTTCAGTACAACATCAATACCCCACTGAGAAATGTCACTTGCTTTAGCAATAGCAAGAAGTCGTATTGCAGCTAACTTTGACCTAAATTTTGGATCAATATTTCCTAAAGTATAATAAAACATGACCAATTTGTTTGCAGAAGCATGGGACCCTAAGGGGTTACATATTTCAATTTCATCTGTGTACAGTATTAATTGCAATGCATTTGGCCTCTGAGAAAACAAGGGGTGAGATGTAAAGAGGGACCCGTCTCTAAAATCATAGAAGAATCCCTCTCTGCTTCTTTGTGGTGCAGTGTTCAACATGGTAAAGATTCTCTCATTAGTCATTAACTGCTTTAGACTTTCAATTAATGGTACATAGTAAAAACTTTTGTTCCTTAAGGACATGACCCTTGAAAGACCTTGCTTTACCCAACATATCTTCTGGGATACTACTACTTCCTCGGCGTTGACTGGACAGAACATTTCCCCTATGGCTCTACTCTGTCCATATGCAATGGTGGAGAAAGGATCCATGAATTTATCAAATGTAGCCAAAGCCTCATCTTGAAGCTGAGTGGTTCCCTCGGCATTATCTTCAAACACTGTCTTCATTCTTTCCTTGAGCGTATCCAAAAGAACAGCCTGATACTGTTGCACTCCTGAGATGATATGTTTGACCATTCTCTGTGAAAACATTTGAAACAAAAGTAACTTATTCTGCATTTATATTAAAAAAAAAATTCTGAATTCCATTATGAACAAGTAAGACATTGATTGCCTTATGTAATGTATTGATCCATTAAGACTATAACATACCTGTGATAAGTGGCACTGTTCTTGAACACTGATAGCAAAAGCTGCAGCAGATCTGGTAATATCGTGTCTGGTAAAGGATGTTGTAGCAACAGCTTCTTCCTTTAGAGCAGAAAAACAAAGTTAGTCCAAACTCCTGGCCAATTATAGAAATTCTTACATAACAGGTATAATCAGTTACACCTAATGATTGGTCCATTAAAAAACAAAGTGCATGACAGTGATTAGTGTTACAGTTGTGAATATTCAATATAATATAAGATAATATAATATTCATTCTTTGGAATAAAGAAAAAAAATGGAAAAGAAATCAAAGACAAAGAAACAATAAAAAAGGGGTTGTCCATTGTTTTGATGAGGCTAGGGATTGGATTCATGAGAATGAGATTTTATCTTTTTAAATAATGAATTTTTGTTCGCACTTAGATATTAGTTTCTTTACATGTTTGTTGTATTTATTAAATTATTTATGTATTTTTAAATCACGTAATTTAGATTTGCACTTAGAATTTATGTTAGTATTAGTATATGGATATATTTTATTGTATGTTGTATTGTATTTATTAATTTATTTAATTTTCAAAAAAATCATTCTTATCCATGTTTTGGCAGTATTTCTAGCCAACAGATTTTTTTACAGTGCTTCCAAATACTCTGTGTCTTACCTGAAAATGTAATTCCTACGAGATACCCAAATTGCTGTCACATTGAACGATTTAAACGCGCTGAGAGTGTCTTTGATGCAAACTTCACCAGGAGACATGCCAGCCGCAGAGTGTGTGCCTTCTCCGGCTGCAGCATAGCCTGTACTATCTACACTGAACTGCTATTCTGTTTATTTATTTTTCATTTCATCCTGCAGGATGAAATTGTGATTTAAAATCCAACCATGGTGGAAATCGCTTGTAACAGTTTGAAGAACAATATCTAGCGGTATAATATCGCGAGATCTCGTTAAATTTCTCTTGATTAAAAATGGAGAAAATGATTAAAAGTAATATAGGACCAAATACGAGGAGTTAGACATAGCTAAATTTGTCATCAGAAGCCACACTACATTTTATTTAGTTTAACACTTACCGCGCTCGGGCTGTCAACAACCTGAGGCTCCTGCACTTCAGGCCAAGATCCACCAGTTGATATTTCCACGGTGCTGGTTGTTGTTGCAGTACTACAGTTGGCAAAGACTGAAACACCAAAATTTTCCGATCCTAAAGAGTGGGATGTTGGGGGGATCCTCCATCCTCTTGGTGGGCTTCCATTCGTCAAATACAGAGGGTGCGTCCGTTTAATGTGGCGAAAGAATGAGTTAAAAGCTCTGAAATCTTGTTCACAGCCATCTATTCCACAGTAAACCCAAAAATCCTGCCTTCGACCATGAGCTGCATTTATGTGGCTAAGGAGCACCTTCAGAGTTAAAGAAACAAAGATAAAACAGATCATACATCTCCAGAGCGCCATGGTGAACTGTTTTCGCGCAGTAGCAATGCAGCTTTACTTTACCGCTCTCCACTGAAGGCCACAGATGAGAGTGTGGGACCATGGGAAAGGTAGGCAATTTTAAAAATATATGCATCCTTAATTATCCAATTTTTCAGGTTTAAATTACATCAGTTATATTTATTTTTAGGCAATAAGTGTTTAAGACTGAATTTATATTTTTATTTTCTTTTTTTTTACTTAAAAAAAATTAAATATAAATAATTTTCTGCATGCGCATTCTCAGTTCCTGTCGTGATGTTACTTTCACGCGGGACAAACTCTTTTCCCCTGCTTTGTTAACCATCAGGACCGTTAGGAAGATCAAAATTATTTATCTAAACAAAGTGAACAGTAATTTAAGGTTGGTAACATTAAGTTGATTTGAAAAATACTATGGTACAACGGTGTTATTAAGATAAAGTCGTGTTTTGTGAGGGCTGCTAGTTAGCAATCTAGCTAATGTGTTAACTTTAGCTAAATGTTCTTATTTAAGCCGTAGGATATTTCCAGGTACTGTGAGTGGAGGCTTTGGAACCGAACTAGAGAACTGCTGTTACGGCATGGACAACTTTGACGATGTCATACTGTCTGTGTTGCAGGGTAAGTCTTATTTTTCAGTTATTTTGGTACGTTAGCTAAGCAGCCTTAGCATCTGTTAGCATCATTTCTGAAACTTGGAGCTAGGATTGCACTTAGGGTTGCCAACTCCCTGAAAAATAAATAAGGGACACCTCGTGGCCAGGGCCGGGTGACCCAATTGTCTTCACCCTTCCCAGTGTGGTGAATTTTCTAGCTCTTTTTTTGTGTGTGAAATTATTTTTTTAACCATTTGACTTGAATTTGATTTAAGTAGATGTGTATTCTTTGTGATATGAACACATGTGAAACAAATGATCATTTAGCCATTTATTTTTAGCTCAAAATGACAACATTAACACGATAAAACAGGTCTCCTTCTTAAACAGAAGCCTGTCATGCTTAACTTTTGAGAATATAAGTAAATCTTTCTTTAAAAGAACTCTGTCCTGCTTAACTTAAAATAATAGAAAACAATAGAAAGAAAAACATTCTTGTAACAGTGCACATTTAGTGCATTTAGTACAATTGGCTTCAGTTGAGGTATTATTTCAGCTTTTCTAATGCTAATCAGCTGCTCCTGTTTGTAAACCCACTTGCTCCCATGATTACGCATCATAACTCATCATCATTATTCATCTATGTATTACTTTTATGTATTAGTCATCTATTTGTTGTAATCATCTATTCTTGCAGTTGTTTATTACACAAAATAAATTATATTATCACACTTCTGGCCACATAGCGCTGATATTCACTGCACATGCCCATATTAACTTTTTCCAGCCAGGTGTTTTCCTTTTCCCATTCTTCCCTTTCTCTGAGGGGAACAAACATTGCTGCTCTAATGCTGGGCTTACACCGTGCGGTTTTAGGCCCATTTTGAGCCGATTTTTGAGTGATCGGACCGATTTTGGCCTTCATCGTGCGTCGTGTAGTATACGTGGGGTAACGAGAAGTGATTAACACCTCACGACCAGCTCCCGATCATCAATCGCTCGTGAGCCGCTCACACTGCTCATGCGCAAACACGTAAACGCCGTGAAAAAGACGGAGCAGCACGGCTGTGCAGCGTGTGATCTGGACACAAGCGACGGAGGCACAACTTGGAGAACTTTGGAAAGCTCATCCGAGCCTTTTCGATGTGGCATCACAAAATTATCATGACCACAACAACCGTGAAAACAGTTGGATTTACATCGCTGCTCAATCACAGCTGCCCGATCAATGTTTTTCATTAGCAATTTAGCAAAGTTGATGGTGGTGGTGTGTGTGTCTGTGTGAGTGTAAGACGGAGAGAGAGAGAGCGCGACAGATTTTCTGTTATAACCTTCATTTTATGGAGGCACAGTGTGAGCACTCAGGTCGCATCAGAGCATCGGGCGGTATAGTGTGAGACCCTGCATCGTGACCTACCAACTTCTAACCCCTGCGAGTCAATCGTGCAGTTTGAGCAGGAGCTGAATAACGTGACTGAAAAAAATTGCACAGTGTCTGCCCAGCTTTAGGTTTACTGTCGTCCGAGACTTGCACCGCAGTGTCTGCGTTTGTTTCCCTGTTGGCCATGCTTCTTGTTGTGGTCATTTGTTGTCTTCCGGTATTTTCTCCGTAAGCGACCTTTCCTCGACCAATGAGTTGAGTGGTAATCTGAATTGTCATACTCGTAAGTGTGCTGTCAGCTCATTGGTCACAAAGCAGGAGAGGGGCTGGGAATTATGTTTTCAAACAAAGCGTTAATTCCATTAACATTTATAGACTACTTTTGATTCTCACTGTATTACGGGACAAAGTGCGTCCCTTATTAGCTCAATACGGGACGTGTACTTTTGTTTCGAAATACGGGACGATTCCGTATTTTAAGGGACGGTTGGCAACCCTAATTGCACTCTACTCTGAACTTTATCCACATTATAGCCTTGAGCTGTCTTTGCCAAAATAGACTTGGAACATCATTCTTGAAGACAGCCAAAAATAGTTTTATTGCATTCCCAAATATTTGATAAACTGTTTTAAGTTTGACATTTTATCCTGTTAATATTACTTATTGCTAAAATACATTTATTGACAAAAAAAATGACCTCAATATGTAATAAGCCACGCCCAGGAAAAGAGAAATAAATATCACTTTTGAAGTTGTTTTTCTCTTTTACAGCTGCGAATATTGATGAGGAAACTTTGAGGAGCTTTACCCGGGATGACCTAAAGGATCTTTTTCCGGGCCATGAAAATTTCTTCCGTAGAAAGAAGATTTGGGCTTTTATCAGCCAAAAGGTAAATACACATTATACCACTAAGAAGATGATTACTGTCCATATTGTCTAGCATTAATTTGCCTAATTGTGTATTTTTGTTTATATCCCACAACTGTTATAGTTTAAGAGTACTGACCAAGATGCCAACACTTTCCATCGAAGCGAGAGTAACCCCTTAGGCTTTGATGTGTCACAATGTCAGCCTCAAACTTCCACTCCCATTTCCTACACTGCTGACAAAAAAATGAAAATGCCAGACCCACCAGAGTATGTGGTGTATACAGATTCAGAGTTGGACATGGTGCGCAGTCAGTACTTTGCATTGCTCCACAGTGGAAAGGAAAAGGACTGTAGGATGTCGAAGGAGCTATGTTGCAGACTTGTAAGGAACACCGTCACCAGCATGGTTGCAATCCTCCGTGCTAGTCCCATGGGGAAAGAAGTAACATACCCCTCCAAACTCGAAATGAGAGCAATGTCGCAGAAGATTGTCGACTATTACCCCATGTTACGTGATGCTGACACACACATGCCATACGTAAGTCATTCTTTACTCACTACAATATCTAAAATTGAGCGAGATAAAAAAAAGAATGTACAAATATATATTATTTTACCACAGCTGACCATCTATACCAAACTGTACAAACGACTCCAAAATATGAAGTCTCCAAGGAAGAGGCAGGGCTCCATGCCACAACGAGGCAGGCCCAGGAAGACTCTTTTCAGCTCAGATGACACAGACAACGGGACTGAAGGTGACCTAAGTGGTGAAGCAAGTGGTTCAAGTGACTATACCATACTTCTTGAGAGCAATGATGACCTCAGTGAGGATAACTCAAATGCAGGTGTGTACTTTGGTCTGCTGTACTAATGACTTTTGGACATCTAAAACTTCAAAGAGACCACCTGCCCTCAGTTTTCTGTTCAGAGTGCATCACAAGATTTATACAGTGTTGAGTATTTTCCTTAACTTTCTAGCTATTCCCTGTTATTACATTCTGTTCATCTTCTGTTTTTTCCTCAGAGAAAGAATCCCAATTGCCGCTACCCTCCACTGTACCAACTACGTCAAACAATACTACCCTGGCTTTACCACTATTATCCAAGTCAGCCTCATGCTCTGCACCCAGGGCTGATATAGGTCCTTCAACTGCACCTCCAGATGATGTTGTTGGTAAGTCCACCATCACCCTTATCTACCTCTGTCTGACTGTGGTTCCTCTTACAGCTCTTTCCAAAATATGGTTGCAGCAATGAACCCCGTTCTAAGTGTTTATTCCATAAATCATAGTGGTTTGGCATTAACTCGAGTTGGTGTGTAAAATCAACATATGATAGATCCCTCATTCCAGTTTGCCAGTTAGCCATAGTAAGTATTTTAACACTTTGTGTTGTAATGGGTGTTACTCAGTGCTGATTATTTACACATGTAAATCCTCATGCTGGTCACATCTATCATGCCTTATCACAGTGTTTCTGTCATAGATCAAATTACCTAAAATATTTTTATCCATCAGCTCATAATCACTGTTCACACTGATGTGAACGATATACACAGTAAACAACCTTTACCTTATTTTCACCACAGTTTTATTCACGGGCATCTTAAACTGTCGTTTTAATATTTGATTCTGTTCAAACTAACAATTAACATAAATCCATGATCATTATAAGAAAAGGACACAAAGGGAAATGATTAGGACATATAGGGTCAGTTCATTACTCAAACATATTTAACCTAAACATTAATTCTCAGAAATATTATACTTAAAAACAACCATGCAACTAGAAATGACTGATTAGAAAAATCTGAATTTTGTGAAGTCTAGTTACACCATGTCTTACAATTGCTCTTTGCTTTCCCTAGCAGACCATGACAGCCTGAAGATGCAGGCAAGACATTACAAAACCTTGAGCAACATGTACAGGAAACCCAATGCAAAACCCAACCAAAGTGACGTTGCTCAAATTTTGGACCTGGAGTTTGAGGCCAGACGAACTTTTATTGACGCAGATATTACAAGGGAAGAAGACAGGCCCAGAAAAATATTTGAAGCATACCCGTGCTTCAAAGACATACAAAATGTAAGTTCAACTACCTTCAGTTAAATTCCTTGCTTTCTCTGGATAGGTTTAGTTAGTTCTTGACTAACTGAGCACAACTTTGTCATAGGCGATGGATGAACTGCGTCGCATCATTGGTGGCTCCAACTGCAAATACATAGATCAAATGAAGGGTCGATGGGCAGAGTTTTGTTCGAAAGTGCAGTTCTATGGCATTTGGAAGAAGGTCCTGAAACCTCCTCTCCCCTTGGATGTACGTGGAGGTAAGTGGCCTTTTCATACATTAAATCCACACATCAGATATGTTCGGATTGCTTTGTTGAGATACTTTTCTCTGTTCACAGTGGATTTTACTGTCACTCTCTTCAATGCACTTTCATCTCTTTTTCCTTCAAAAACTACACCACCAAAGCGGCTGGGAAGTGCCAGTGAGGCTCTCCTTCATATCCTCAAGGTGAGAACAGCTGCAATACCAGCCACTGTAACTTGTACTCCATTTACTTGTATTGTTATTATTAATATTATTATTTTGCTTTTCCTGCTTAATAAGAGTAGGTCGAAGTTCAATTCAGCAGGGATTAAATTACTCCTTATTCAGGATTTCTTAATTGTTATTCAAAACCTACTCCAGAGAGGCAGCACAGAGCAAAAGCACATTGCAGTTAGGATACAAGTAGAAGCAGTAAAATGATATATTTAAAAAGGCCTTCAAAAACTAGAATATGTAACAAAGTTAAAAGAAATTGTTTTAAAAAACAAATGAGAAAAAAAGCACAAATAGACATGATAAAAATGCTGCAAATTAGAGAAAATTCATGCTCAGAATTAATACATTTCCAAAATTTCATATTTATGTAAGTCAGATATTTTATATTTATTTCTTCTATTCCAACAGTAAATCAGTTGGAGCATTCTAAACTCTTGATATTGCTTTTTGTGTCTTAAGCTGTTTGGATGCACAGCAACCCTTTCATTTAAAATCTTGAAGAATTTGTCCTTTTTTTGTGCTTCTTCTAGCCAGGTGAAGATGCAATGCTATACCTGGAGAAGCGGCCTCTCTCCTCCCCAGTGCTGCTTTTTGATGGAACAACCAGCATTGTTGCTGTAGGAAACATACCAGTGACCACTCTCCCCTTGGAGGATTTCTGGGAAGGAATGTTGGTGTTGATGGCATATTACTACACCTTGCACTTAACATACCCAAAATGTGTTGCAACGGTCCTCTCTGTCATACAAACTGAGGTAATCACTGATGCCATCCATGATCAAGATGCCACTAGTGCATATAAGAAAGCAATAGCTGAGTGGAAGTCGTTCTTTGAAAAATAGGTGAATACCAAGCAGGATTTTATCAGGTCATTTGCAGTTTGTTTAGTTTTGTAGTACGTTTGTACAACTTTGTTCCTAATTTGCCTAGCAATGTCCTGAGAAACGGCTTTACTTAAGATGCTTTACAAATGAAAGTTGTTGTTTTTTTTTCTTAGTGACACTTTACCTGAGGCATGTAAAGTTTTAAGTCAGTAATGCCATTATTTATAACATTGTGAGACTATGTGACTGTCACAAAAGTTTAAGGCCAAAACTGTAATTTTTTTTCTGTGTTTAGGCCTTTTAAAGGGTTGATTTAGACTTTTAGGGATTGTGCAGCAGCCCTATTTTGTTTAAAAAAAAGGATTTTGTTCTCATGAGAGAAATAAATGTTGGCATATCACTCTTGTCCTGGTTGTGATTTCAGTAGAAGCCAAGGAGTAGGAAAAAGGTCTGTTTTAAGGTTTTTTTGCCTGGATTTAATATTGATTCGGCTCTATTTTAAGATAAGCCAACCTGAATCAAGAAACAAATTAATCATATTTCACTAATATTGAGTAGTTTTTCATAGTATTAGAACTATTTTTCTCGTTGCAGTGCATTCATTTGCTGCAAGTAAGAATTCAAAACATAAAAAAGACTGTAATTTAGCATATTTAACTAATATTTGGGACTTGATATCAAGTAATTTTATCTTAAATTGAGCTCTTTAAAGCTTATTTTAACCCTCTTCAATTCTCAAATGTGTTCTTTTATTTCTGGATTAAAAAATCTTATTTCAAGATTTCTTATTAAGTAAAATAAACTTGCTGCATGGACAGATAATTTCACTTGTTTTCAGTGCTTTTTGTATCAAATGTAGTATTTTTTTCCTAAATATAGACTAGCCATTTTTGCAGTGTGAGAGAAGCAGGGTGGGGTTTCTTCGGGACAGGGACAATGATGGACTCTTTGAAGCATGTGGGGATCACCGACTAGTTTTAAGTCTGCCTGATTTTGGCCAGAAATATTATTTTTGTTTCTCTGCTTTGAATTGAAATGCCATTTAAATGCTTTGTTTATGGAAATTTTAACAATAACCTACAACACAACCTTCGTGAGCATTATTTGAAGTGGGTTTAATAAACACAAAACAATGTGGAGAGAAATATCCCAGCCAAACACTAGGATGGTCTCTGCCCAACAGCCGCCGCCCTGGCATCTTATATACACACAGAGAAAGAAAGACCTTGTTTTCTGCTTAGCGGTCACCTAGAGATTATCCCTGATAAGCAGAAGGAGTCTCACTATCTGTTTAAGTCTAAGGAGCATGGAAAGAAAAAAGCACCTGGACTTCCTTAAGTCGCTTAAAGACGTTTCACCTCTCATCCAAGAAGCTTCTGCAGTTCTAGGGTCAAATGGTGGAGAGTCAGAAAAAACGGGTGTAGGTCACAACCTTGGCTGATATAATGTAATTTAAATGTTTTACATGTGCTGCTGTTGTGTTGATGGTGCAGAGATGCTGCAAAGAGTGTTTGTGATATCGAGCACAAAGATGTCTCTGTGCTTCAAGATTCAAAGTGTTTATTGTTATGTGTCACAAGAGAAAAGGCACTTCTTTGTGCAATGAAATTCTTTCTTTGCTGTCCGCCCACAGATGCCGATTAATATATACACTAGAAATAGAACATATAAATACAAATAGTACAAATAAATAGCTGAAGACAGAAAAGGAGACAAAATATGGAGATTTGAAACAGATGTGTGCAAAAGACCTGTAGCTTAATATGCTGGCTTAATATGTAAGTTGACCTGATGTGCAAAAAAAATTATTATTACTGTTCAGAATGGGTCAGCTGTTCAAGAATCTGATAGCAGTGGGGAAGAAGGAGTTAGTGAGTCTGGATGTTCTGGATTTCACACTTCTAAACCTTCGTCTCGAGGGTGAGGTCCTTAGCGATGTAGACGCCCGGGTACCTAAAGCTGCTCACCCTCTCCACTTCTAGGCCCTGGATAGACAGCGGTGGGTGAGGCCTCCTCTTCTTCCTCATGTCCAGTATCGTCTCCTTTGTCTTGTCAGTGTTGAGGGTGAGGTTGTTGTCCTAACACCATGACACCAGACCGGCCTCCTCTCTCCTATAAGCCGCTTCGTCTCCTCCAGTGATGCGACCAATCACAGCAGTGTCGTCTGCGAACTTCAAAATGATGTTGTCTTTGTTGGAGGTGAAACAGTTGTGGGTGCACACGGTGTAGAGGATGCAACCTTGTTGGACACCAGTGTTTGTAATAATGCTGGCTGAAGTCCTGTTGCCGATCCTGACAGACTGAGGCCTGCCAGTCAAAAAGTCCTGTAGCCAGTCACATAGGGTGGGGTGCAGGCCGAGTGTTGCCAGCTTGTGAGTGAGTTTGTGTGGGATGACAGTATTGTTTTCTTTGTCTTTGTTTTCCGAGTGGGAGAGTGAATAGTGAAGGGCAGCAGCGATGATGTCTGACGTGAACTTATTGGACTGGTAGGCATACTGCAGGGGGTCCAGAGTGTCTGTGATGTTGCTCTGGATGTAGGCCAGCACCACTCTCTCAAAGAACTTCACAATGATTGGAGTGAGTGCAACTGGTCTATAGTCGTTCAGTCTGTGGCTGGTGTCCTCACCAAGTGTTGTTCCTGCTGTTTGAGGTGGATGAAGCTCCTGAGACGGAGCTGTGAAGGAGCACAAACACCTTCAGACTCTTTCTCACATAAATGGAACCAGAGTGCAGATGTGTTCCTGATGTTCACTCATTTGATGTTTGGAGGATCAGTGAGTTCAAGTCCACACTGAACCTCTTTAAACAAAGTCCCAGAGCAGCATCCAAAGCTCACTTATTCTACTTTGTCAAAGGAGCTTGCAAAGAAAAGCGTCTGGACTTCTTTAAGTTACTTGAAGACGTTTCACCTCTCATCCGAGAAGCTTCTTCAGTTCTAAGGTCAAATGGTGGAGAGTCCCAGATATAAACCTAGTGGGAGTTTCCCCCCACAGAGGGACAAAAGGACCCCTGATGATCCTCTAATCGCCTGAGACAAGGTGTGAAACTGGGTGTGGGCCCCAATCAGCCAGAGTTTCGGGTGAGTTCATTGTGAAACCTGGCCCCACCTTATCATGCGAATTCCTGAGATCAGATGGCCCAGGATGTGAGTGGGCGTTAAGGCGTCTGGGAAGGGATCTCAAAACTGGATTATAGATGGCAGAGAGTTGGTGCCGTAAACCCCCGCCACAGAGGCGGGGGTTTACGGAATTCGCATGATAAGGTGGGGCCAGGTTTCACAATGAACTCACCCGAAACTCTGGCTGATTGGGACCCACACCCAGTTTCACACCTTGTCTCAGGCGATTAGAGGATCATCAGGGGGTCCTTTTGTCCCTCTGTGGGGGGTCACTCCCACTAGGCTTAAATCTGGGACTCTCCACCATTTGACCTTAGAACTGAAAAAGCTTCTCGGATGAGAGGTGAAACGTCTTCAAGCAACTTAAAGAAGTCCAGACGCTTTTCTTTGCAAGCTCCTTTGACTACGATGACCTGGATGACTGAGAACCTTCACAGACTTATTCTACTTTGTATTTTCTACTGACTTTTATTTGGATTTCATTTGGACTTTTTCTTTGGCTTCACTTCAGTTTCAGTGAGTTTCCTCAGAGGATTTTCTTCTTTCACTTTAGTTTGGATTCTTTCAAGTGTTTCCTTTTGATTGGTTTCAGTCTATCTCCAAATAAACCTTACCTTGATGACTGAGTAGCTGGGTAGTGCAGTGGTAAAACTACACATCTTTGAAGCAGGAGTTGCAAGTTTGATTCCCACCCAGTATCCAGTAAGGATCCTGGCTTCACCCCTCATGCTAACCAGAAAACCCTGGAATGGCGTGGCTTTGTCTGCAGCACAAACACAAGAACATTTCACTACACATCGTTCTCTGTACAATACTGTATATGTTTGTTGGAGCATGCATCAAGACAGTTTAAAAATTCACATTTTTATTTATTATGGCAGAATGATTGATAGGACCAGATGGCCCTGCAGTAAAAAGTGATCTGGGAGAAACACCACTGTATATCAGTGAAGCAGCAACATGTTTTTGTGGTGTTGCACTTTGTAGACGGTCCCTGAGCACTTCTCTCAAACTCAGCTGCACC
This sequence comes from Rhamphochromis sp. 'chilingali', assembly GCF_963969265.1. Lineage (NCBI taxonomy): Eukaryota > Metazoa > Chordata > Actinopteri > Cichliformes > Cichlidae > Rhamphochromis > Rhamphochromis sp. 'chilingali'. The sequence goes on along the minus strand of NC_137929.1, from coordinate 66,436,925 downwards.
TGGAGACAAGCAGGGTTTCTTTCACCTCCACCTTAATGTTGGGATTCAGATGCTGATGGTGTTCTGATAACCTTTCTTATCTGTTATTGATCCAGTTCAAATATGTGGCATTATTTCAAACTTATGTGGTTCTTTCAATAAACTCAAACCAAATGGAGGCTCTGCTCTTTCCACGGTGAATCATGCACCCACGCCCTGGAGGGTTTATCAACTTCAAGTTCAGCCTCTGAGCATGTTGAACCAGTTTACTGGATCACAGCCCAGCAGGAAATCCTCTCTGTTCGTTAGCAGTGAGGCAGGAATGGCAGAGTTTTGAGATGTGGATTCACTCAGTTATGAGCGGAGTGATCAGGACTCTGTGTTTGCTGTCCTTCTTTGAAGGATGATGAAAAACTTGCTGTCGTTCCTGCTCCTCGGTAAGAAACTCCGAATATATTTAAAAGTCTAGAAGTGAGTAAACTGCCTATTTCAGGCAGGAAATGTTTACAGCAGCCATGGAAATATGTTTCATGGATACCTGAGTAAGAGTCAGTTACTGGATTAGAGTCTGTTAACTGTTTATTGGTTAAATTATTTAGTTTTAAGCGATTCTACAAAGTTTTGTTTTGTGCAGATGCATCACAGTCAGTCAAGTAGAGGGGAAGAGGGGGACGTGTGTGTGTGTGTGTGTGTGTGTGTGTGTGTGTGTGTGTGTGTGTGTGTGTGTGTGTGTGTGTGTGTGTGTGTGTGTGTGTGTGTGTGTGTGTGTGTGTGTGTGTGTGTGTTGGGGAAAGATCATGAGTACAGCAGAAAACAGAAACAGGTTTATCCACTTGAGAAAGAGCAAGAGGCTGAAAAGACATTTAACATTTAATTTGACTAATATTTTCTTTCTGTTTCTGCACAGACATTGAGATAAGAACATTGTCAGGAATTCTTGTGATCATGATAATTTGGGCATGTGGTAATCTGATATTGTGACCGTCCTAATCTACATAATTAGTGTTTTTGCCAAGGTCCGGAGTCTGGTGACTCCATGTTTGTGTTTTTTGATTACTAATATGCTTCGTTTCATTCGTTTCTGGATATATTTTGGTAATTTCTCCTTCTTAGGTTTTGTTCCTGTGCTGTTAAGTGTTTCATGTCTCTAGTATAGGTTTGGTTCTCTTTATTGATTTCTGCTTGTGTTATATTTATAGTTTCTAGTTTTCTGTCCCACGTTTAGTTATTCTCATGTTGCATCAGTTTCCCTAGTCAGTCATGTCTCCACATCACAGTGTGAAGTCTGCGTCTTTGTAAATGCCTCTTGTTTCCTCTTTTATTTAGACAGTCTTGCATCCCACGTTCAGTGTTTTGAGGTTTGCTTCCTTTGGTTCATCATGTCAGATTATGTTCAGCTATGTCTCCCTCCTGTTGTGTATTCCCTCTGTTGTGGAAAATCTTAAATAAAATTGCAACCACCAGATGAGCATCTCTTTTGAAGTGAGGTTTACTAAAAAAGAAAAACACAGCAGTGGAGAAAACATTCAGGTCAAACACCAAAATGGTTGTCTGAATATTGACACGGCCTGAAACTCTTTTATACCTTCCCAAACACTCTCAAAGAAAGAACATCATATATCCATGTGCCTTCAGTCCAGCTCATCCTTGACCCCCTCCCACTCTATGGATGGATCTCTTGAACTTTACAATGGGCCCTCTGTGAAAGTGCAATAAACATGGGACCCACTTGTGATAACATTATACATGCATACATACAAGTGGTGACAGCAGTGATCTTGCTTTACTAAAGTGATATGATTAAAATATGTGATTAATACATCAGAAAAGAAATCTTCCACCACACCTCGTAGCCCTCTGTGTATATATTGTGGGTGTTTCCTTTGTTCCTCGTTGGGTTGTCGGCCAATATTTGATTCCTCGTGGTTCCAAGTCCCCAGGTTGCTCCAATTTCCTCTATTGTGGTTTTCTCGTGTTTAGCTTTCCCCCTGTTTAGGTTTTAGTTAGTTTTTCTTAGTTTCCCCTTCCTTGTTGTTTTAGTAGCTTTTTTGTGCAGTTTTTTTTTTATCTGTTTATCTGCGCTTGAGTGTACTTCTCTCCACATGACCTGCCTTTGCCAATCATGAGTAGCCTGGGATGATTTCTTGCCCTAAATTATTTTCTCACTTCTTATGCAATTCAACAAACTGACCACATTCAAAAAGGGAAAGGTTTTTTTGCCTTTGCCATCAGAGCATCATGACAGTGAGATTACCGGACAGAAAATGACAGCGAATCCACATTTTTTCCCAGATTTGGCCTCTTAAAGGCATGTGGGCCTAAACTATTGATCAGCTGTTAAACAGCCTGTTTCACTTTAAGCGTTGTTTTCAATAAATTAAATGCTCAAAAAATGTTTTGTCTCACTCCCATTTCTTCTTGTTGCATGTTGAAGCTCAACTTGGAACCTTGTTAAGATCCAAACATGCAAAATACGATTTTTTGCCATTTTTGAAGTGTCTTAAACTTTGGATCAGGACTGTAAAATAAAGACCAGGAAGAGGTGTATATTCCAACATTAACTGTAGACTTAGCAAAAATCATTTATAATTAGATACACCAAATGATTTTACTCTCCTGAAATGAATAACAGACCATGTCTTGCTTTGGTGGAATACATCCTACAGACTTCTTCAAGCCTTGTGAGGTCTTGCTCATGCTGGTCTCTCTGCTTCCTGCACAGCATGGAGTTCATTTGTGTTTCTGTTCCTCTCCTCAGTTTCCCAGCATGCCCTGTCTGTGGTGGTGGAGGTGAATGAGGGGGCAGAGTCTGTCCTGCTGCCCTGTGAGTTCTCAGGTTTAATACCTGAGAATGACTCCACCGTGATGTGGACTCACGAAGATCTTTATAACAAATCTGTCCATCTACGACGAAAAGAAGGAGATGATCTTGGAGAGCAAAACCAGGGTTACAGCGGGCGCACATCGATGAGGCCTGATGCTCTGAACACTGGAAACTTCAGCCTCACTCTGAGAAAACCACAACTGACTGACAGCGGCAACTACACCTGCTCCATCAGTGATGGAAGAGAAGAAAGGAGACTGATAGATATACAGCTGCAGGTCAAAGGTCAGACATAAACCCAAATACTTGCTGTACTTATAGGTCAAAAGTCAGCGCTATGGACAAAGGTCAGGGGTCAAACTGAAGGGAATAATTGGTCAAATGTAAGGCAAAAAAAAAGCAAAGACAAAAATGACTGGGTAGGTGGAGAGATTGAGTTGGAAGGGTTTTTCTTTGGTGTTTATTCTTCGCTCACCTAGTTTTACACCACTCTGAGAGCCTGATTCTGCTGGAGGGTCTTTACTTTTTAATATTAAGCGCCTTGAGATGATTGTTGTTCTTCTCTTGTGGTGAGTGAAGAGTGAATGATGGCAGAGATGAGTGGAAGTAAGGAAGAGAGCCAATATTTCACAAGTGCTGTAGGCAGAGGATAAAGATGAGATGTGGCCGGCTTTGATTTATATATGAACTCAGAAATGTCAGATGTATTAGGAACATGAAAGGTTCAAAATGGAGAAAAGGGTCTGAAGAGGGGATAGACACAACATTCGAACTGAGTTGCTGATGAATGTTATTAATGAACGTGGTGAAGAACAGCATCAATGAGTTAAGGGTTTCAGATGAATAGAAGTGTGGTGGGTAGACCTCAGGGCGTTGAAGACGTTTGTTGAGAAGCGAAAACAGGATCCTGGTGTTACCTTCATAAGAACTGAGTTGAAGCTTTGTTATTGTATAATTCTCAAACACGTAGCTTAAAGCAGATAACTCATAAGCTGGAGAGGAAATGGCATATCACAAAATTAGAAGATCATCATTTAGCCTGGAGAAATAGTTTGTTGCTTTATAAGAAAGTTAGAACACCTTAGTATTCACACACACGTCTGTGAATATATTTCTAATATATTTTTTACTTTTTCCATTGGTCAGCAGTTACATGAAACTGTTAAGGGTTAATTTGTTTTGTTTTGTTTTGTTTTAAGAAATGTGTCGGAATCAGCGTTTCTTATTGTAACCAGAGATTTTAATGATTTGACCCCCAAAACATTTATTATGATCTCTCAATTGTTGGTAACCATAGCAATAGTTCATAGAGTACAGTTTAGCTGCCATTCAAAACAAAAAGAGTCAGAGAATATTTTTATATGATTAGAGGATAGAGTTAGAGATCAGGAATGCAGCTGTAGGTCAAAGGTCATGTTGCTATTTTCTTTATGTTTCTCTACAGAACAGTTTCCATCCTGGGCCGCAGCTCTCCTGGTTCTCCTGGTTCTCCTGGTTCTCCTTGTGGTTTCTGGAGGTCTTCTTTTTTATTTCTGGCACTATTTCATGTCAGGTGAGTGTCTCCTACTGGAGGCCGAGGTAATGCATTCAACGTCACTATCTATTGAGACACCATGTTTTGTTTTGTTTTTTAGATTTTTAGGGCACATTAACCTTTGTTTTATATAAATTTGGGAAAAGGAAATTAAAGTTAATTTTGGCCTATGTCATTAAGGCGTGGCTACAGTTTAATTGTCATCTTTCATTATACATGAAAAAAAATCTTTGTATCGTCTGAAATGAAAAAGTATGCCGTGTTTTCTTTTTTTAAGACTTTTATTTAACTTTTTTTTCCCCCAACAAATACAAGACTGGTTCACATCCAAAACAGTAACACTGCACAGCCCTAGAGTATTACACATTCTCCAGAGTCCACAGAGAACTTGTGATTATTTATGTCCAGAATTGTTGTCCATTAGAATCCAGTTTACAGGTTACTCCCAGTGCTTCCAGTGGTTTCTTGCATTTGTCCACAAAAATTCGGGAGCTCCCATCAATATAATGTCCCAGCCTGATCAGAGTCATAACATCAATGATGAGCGACTTCCATAGAGAAATGGAGGGAGGCTCAGCCCCCACCCATCTCAACATGATGCTTTTCCTGGCCAACATTAACAGTGACTGAATTACATGCTCATGTTGTACCAGTGAGACAGGGATATATCCCAATATACACATTAATGGGTTTTCTGTCGCCTGATGACCAATGGCTGTGCTAATATTGGCGCAGACCTTTTTCCAAAATGACTGAATAATAGCACATTCCCACAAGCAATCTAGTGCCCACTCTGGCCTTACACTTGAGACAATTTGGAGATGTTCCCATATTATACTTACCATAAATATACAGAGAAATATACACATTGTGCAGGATTTTGTACTGCAGTTCTTTAAATCGGTTACAAACAGAGATTTTAGATGGAAGGAGCAGGATTTTGTCCCATGCTTGTATATCTATTTCACATTTAAGCAACGTCCCCCAAGATTTTCTCAACCATGTTAATTTGTGCACAATTAGGGCATAAATCTCAGAATAAAACTTTGATACAAAATGTTTATGCTCCCTTTTATCCAGAAAGAATTTCTCCAACTGAAAAGAGGCTGTTGCGATTTCTGATGATTTAGCATTTTTTAACACATAATCTCTCAATTGCAAATGCTTATAAAACTCAGTATTTGACATAGAATAAAGGGACTTCAAGGATTCAAATGATTTAAACTCACCATGTTTAAAGAGGTCATAAAACCTCTTCACACCTACTTTATGCCATCCCACAAAGCTCAACCCTATGCTTTGCGGCAGAAGGTCTGGATTATTTATAAGCGTTGACAAAATATTAAACCGAAGGCTGCTGTTAAAAGGTTTTCTAAATTTTCCCCACGTCCACATAGCATTATATATCAGTGGGTTATGCTTTATTACATGAGGTAAGTCATTTAGGCGTTTCCCTAGAAAGTTAACAGGTAAGGATGGTTTACATAATACTTCCTCAATATTTAGCCTTGGCAGATCAGAACGTTCATGTATCCAGGAAGAAAGAATCCTCGCTTGTATTGAGAGAACATAATTTTCTATCTTTGGCTCTCCCCACCCGCCCAGATCTTTCGGTAACTGTAAAATGGTAAATGGCTCACTTTACTTAGTCCCTATGGACCCCAAAGCACTTTACACTACATTCAGTCATCCACCCATTCACACACACATTCACACACTGGTGATGGCAAGCTAATTGTGTGTCCAATTTAATTTTGGGTTTTCTTCCTGCCCTAATGAAATCCACCATAGCCTTATTAATTACTTTAATATCTTCTGATTTCAAAATGGCAAACAACATGCCTGTGGGATATAATATTTTCGGTAAGATTACCATCTTAATGAGATTTATTCTTCCCAAAAATAACATCGGAAGTGACTTCCATCTTCTCAGCATCTCTCAAAGATCTTGAACCATTCCATTTATATTTTCTCTATATAAGTGTCCAACATTTGGTGTAACTTTAACTTCCAAATATACAAAACCTGGTGGTGCCCAGTGAAAAGGTTTAACATATAAAGGTTCAATGTCCCCTCCACTACACAGTCATTATAACAGATTTATCAACATCTAACTTGTATCCAGATATAAGACCAAAGTCCTTGATACACCTAGTAAGAACAGGTAGAGAGTTAGCAGGGTCAGTCAGTGTCAGAAGAATATCGTCTGCATAGAGCAGAGTTTTATGTTGTCTATCCCCAATTTTGACTCCATGAACACTTGGATTTTGTCTAATGACCAAAGGCTCAATGGGCAAAGCAAATAATAGTGGTGACAATGGGCTACCTTGTGCTGTACCTCTGCTCAATGTAATTGGGGAGGATAACAAGCCTTTAGTTAACACAGATGCTATTGGTGATTTGTATATAATTTTGATCCACCCCAGAAACTTTTTCCCAAACCCAAATCTTCCTCCCCTTAATAAAGCCTGTCTGGTCAGCATGCACAATAGAGCACATTACCTTTTCTAGCCTAAGAGCCAGTATCTTTGAAAGTATCTTATTATCAACACCAAGAAGGCTAATAGGCCTGTAAGATGAGCATGACTCCGGATTTTTATCTTTTTTAGCTATCAATGTTATATTAGCCTGGTACATAGATTCTGGGAGTTTCGATTCTTCGAATGCTTTATTAAAAACCCTTAATAATAAACTATTTAACTTCACTTTCATTACATTAAAAAATTCTACTGGGAAGCCATCTGCCCCAGGACATTTCCCTGGCTGGAGTGCAGATATAGCTTTATCCACCTCCATCAATGTGTGGGTGACTCCAGCAGCCACATGGACACTCCAGCAGGCTAACCTGATCTTCAGAGAGCTGAGGGAATACTAAGTCGTTTAGGAAAAAGCCTGAGTTAAGCCTTGTTAGGTCCATCTCAGACTGGTATAAATTTGTATAGAGTTCTCTAAAGCACTCATTAATCTGACGGTTTGCTACTTGCCTCTCACCATTCACATCCACAATAGCTGTGATAAAAGAACTTGATGGAGTATTCCTTGCAAGACGAGCCAGAAAGCGTTTAGGCTTATTAGCTGATTCAAAAAGCCGTCGTCTGGCAAGAAGGACGTCTCTTTCAGCCTTTCACATTATCAAATCAAAGGCTCACTTAATGTTTCAGCTGATTTTGTTACGTAATATTGTTTCTCCAGCTTTCTTTTATATTATTCTCGACCTCTAACTGCCTTGTTAATCGTTGTTTTCTTTCATGACTTGTGTATGAAATAATCATCCCTCTCATGTAAGCCTTATACTGTAACTATCCCATAAAGTTCTCGTGTCTATCTCCTCTTTAACATTTATTTCTAAAAATAATGTTGTTTGCTCTGTTGTGAAATGTATAAATATCTCATCCAAAAGAGACAGTGTGCTCATCTTCCAAGACATGGAGGCTCAATATGTCTCATGGGTTGAATGGTTAGGACCACAGGAGCCTCGTCAGAGAGACCTATATGACCAATATTTACCTGCTGAACTAACTGACTGATACACTTGGACATAAAAATATAATCTATACGAGATGCTGACAAGTGAGGGTTAGAGTAGAAAGTGTACTCCTTAGGTAGTGGATTATAGTGTCGCCAGACGTCCACAAGGTCGAGCTCATTTACAATTTGCCAAAGGGCTTTGGAATTTTTTGTCAAAGTAGATTGTGGGGGAAGTTTATCCATTTTTGGGCATAAAACACAGTTAAAATCACTCGCTAATATTATATTAGCACAGTCCATGTCCACTAACCCTCTCAGATTATAAGGTGGAGGTGCAGTGTTTTCAAATAATGTTTCCTCAGGAAAGTATCTATACAGTAAAAAGTCCCAGCATAGAACCCTGTGTAACTGTGTGATTAAGTTGCAGAAGACAGTTCATTTACGTTAAAAAAAATTAGAGCCTATCAAACACACATGATTAAACCCACAGCAGTGGAATTACCATAATACCCAAAGTGTGTTCTAGTTAGAAAATACTGTGATCATTTTTTTCAAATGCCGTATTGAGGTTGAGGACAGAAATAATTTCTGTGTCAGAAGATGATGATTAGTAACGTTCACTACAGCTCATGTTGTGCTTTGTTGCCCTCTCAGATTATAAGGTGGAGGTGGATTCAGGGGTGGAGTCTGTCCAGCTGCCCTGCAAAACCACAGTTAACCTGCCTAAAGACGCTAAAGTGGAGTGGAAGAACAAAAACAACAGGAAGGTCCACGTGTATCAGAACGGCTCTGACCAGCTTGAAGAACAGCATCATTTTTACAGAGGGCGAACAAAGATGAAGAGAAACTTACTGGAACCTGGAGACCTCAGTCTGATCCTGAAACCCCCCACAGACACAGACACCTACACGTGCACCGTCTACAACAACAGGGGGGAGATTCTGATGAAAAAAGGAGTGCTGCTCATTGTCAGAGGTCAGTGCTGTAGATACAGGTCAAAAGTCAGAGATCAGACTTATGGATAAGACAACGACCAAATCCACCTGAAAAGTCTGCAAAAAGAATTTTCACCTTTTCACAGTGGGGGACTTTGAGTAAGCCCTAGTAAATAGTTTTAGAGTATATGTACTTTACATATTCTAATTTTAAAATTATTATTTTGCTAGCTAGCAAACTCACGGGATAAATTTTTGAAATGCACTGAGTGTGATGCAATACAGCGCTATTATAGCAGTTAGTTATGGCATAACAGCAATGTTAGCCAGGTACTTAACTAGCCAACTTAAGGCATTCTGATTACAGGCTCAAAGTGAAGTTGTCACCAAGTAGAATATGGTCTAGAACTGGTTTATAACTAACTGGTACCAAATGGAGAGAGCATATAACCCCAGTTTTAGCTTCTTTACACTGGCTTCCTGTCTCCTACAGGATCCAATTTAAACTTCTACTTTTTGTTTTTAAGTCACTCAATACCCGAGCCCCTCCTTACCTGTCTGAGCTCCTCTCTGCCTATGCTCCAGGAAAAACCACGAGGTCTAGCTCAAAACTAATGTTGTCCATCCCACCGACTAACCTCAAATCCCGTGGTGATAGATCCTTCTCTGTGGCAGGTCCCAGACTTTGGAATAGTCTCCCCTTAAATATTAGATCTGCACAAATACTTGAGCAATTTAAATCATTACTAAAGACACATTTCTATGCCCTGGCCTTTAACACACTATGACCCAAACATTTTGGTCTTATTTGAATTAGTTTAGTTATTGTTTTAATTCTTTTACTGTCCTATTATTGTTTTTTATTGTTATTATTGTATTACATTGTTGCTTTTTAATACCATTTTTATATTGTTAAGCACTTTGTGCAGCATCGGCTGTTTGAAATGTGCTATATAAATAAATTTGACCTTGACCTTGACCTTTATATTTTTGTGTATTGCTGCGGCTTTTTCAACTATTAACTTGGAACCTTTGACAACACCTTTGGGGGAAATAATGGTAAATGCCTGATGCATATGTGCACAAAGAATAGAATTTTGTGCTACTGAAGTTCCCAGACTTTCATTCCAAATCTGTTTATTGTGAGCACCTACACGTTAAACAACTTAAACATTATAAATAGCTTCAAGCTCACACTGAGGCACTATCAGCCACTGACACAATAGACAAATATGTTTGTATGTGAATATTTCATACTTTAAGGCTCCCTGTTTTTTTTAAGGGAGATGAACATTACATTATAATTGCGCATAATAATATCACAGATGATCGATTAAATAAATAGATTTTAGATAGATGCTTGTGCATTCTTAAAGTCTTATATGTTGAACTGAAGTATGTCATCTGTTCACAGCCCCTCCCAGTCAGTGCTGTTATCCACGCCTGTCTTACTGTGTATTATTGTGTATAATAGGCAGTGTATTATTGTCTTCAACAATAATACACTATATGCATATAAGGCAAACTTTTCCTTTTGCAGTATTTTTGTGTGGTGCATTTTTCTATGTTTTAACAAAAGGGTAACAAAGGTATTTAACCCTTCATATATGAATTATGACAACCTCAATCAGGATTTTTTTTCTTAAGTATTTTTATTCTTCTTTAGGCACAATTTACATGTCCACTTTGGTGGACAACATATGTTTTGACTTATGAATTGAATATGGAGTGACACATCAGTGTCCAATGTAGTGGTTTATGTGCAAGTATAACATCAACATTGACACAAATACAAGAAAACAGCCTGTGAATAGCTGTCCACTGAAGTGACCACTGTGTGTGAAAGGGTTAATGACCTTATAGTACCATATCACCCCATTAGCTAACTCTCCCTCTCTCTCCTTTACCCCATATCATGTCTGCTGCATATGTACAAAGTCATTTACTGGGCATTAATGTTTGCACTAAATTACCACACTGTAAATACTGTTATATTATCTTATACTGTTTGCACTCAAACTATCATATTGTAAATACTATTATATTTTCTTTGTTATTTACTGTGCTAAGTGCCTTCCTTTTACTTTATATCATATACTTTTACTACCGTTATTTATTACCATGCTGCTTCTTGTTTTATTGCTGCTGGCCTTTGTGAGCTACCAAACAAATTTCGTTGTATAACTACAATGACAATAAAGTTCTTCTTTATCTTATCTTTATCTTCGCTCTCGCTCTGCAGGCCTACTTGTTGTTCCTAGAGTATTTAAAAGTAGAATGGGAGGGAGAGCCTTCAGTTTTCAGGCCCCTCTTCTGTGGAACCAGATATGTCTCATATGTCCAGTTTGGATTCAGGAGACAGACACTATCTCTACTTTCAAGATTAGGCTTAAAACTTTCCTTTTTGCTAAAGCATATAGTTAGGGCTGGACCAGGTGACCCTGAATCCTCCCTTAGTTATGCTGCAATAGACGTATGCAGCCGGGGGATTCCCATGATGCATTGAGTTTTTCTTCTCCAGTCACCTTTCTCACTCACTATTTGCTTTTTTTGTTTTTTTATTGTGTTTTGCTTTTCTTCAGCCTGTCCCATTTGGTGCTTTTGCCATCAGAATTATTGTCTAAAGGCAAAGAAAGATGCCCAACGGATTTACTTTACCAAATGGACCAACCGGCCTTGCCGTATTGGTCTATTTGATTCACCTTTGCTTTTATTTTTTATTTTATTTTATTTTCACTTGCTACACGGGACAGACATGAACGTGATGAAAGGCAAAACAAAAAACAACAAAACAAACAGACAAAAAATACATATATCGATCACCTGGATGTTGAGAAAGAAAAAAGAGAAAACAAGCAAAAAAAGAGAGCAATGTAATAAACAACAACATCGTGATGATCTATATGAATATAACAGTAAATACTAAATATTAAACATTATTGTGCAGCACGTAATATCAACAGCGCACAGTGTGCTTTAAGGTAGGAGCCAAAAAGGGTGTAGTTTGTGGGTGTGATCACCCGTGTGTACACCTGTGAGCATGAGCGTGTTTGTTTTTAAAAGGTTCCTTCATGTAATGATCTGCTAGAGCACAGGTGTCGAACTCCAGGCCTTGAGGGCCGGTGTCCTGCAGGTTTTAGATGTGTCCTTGATCCAACACAGCTAATTCAAATGGCTAAATGACCTCCTCAGCATGTCTTGAAGTTCTCCAGAAGCCTGGTAATGAACTAATCATTTGATTCAGGTGTGTTGACCAAGGGTGAGATCTAAACCCTGCAGGACACGACTCTCGAGGCCTGGAGTGCGACACCCCTGTGCTAGAGGGTGTGGGGGGACCACTGCCCCGTCCTCCAGGGCATGAAGCAGGTATGGAGGAGATCAAGACTCCAGACATCCAGAGGCCCCCAGAACACAAGAGACCAAGGAAGACCAACAGAGGGGCAACTCACTATTTGTTAATAGACCTCTCTGCAGTGAATCATCTCTCTTCCACAGCATGTCTTTTAATACTGTCTCCCATCTCTCGCCCCAACCGGTCGCAGCAGATGGCCCCGCCCCTCCCTGAGCCTGGTTCTGCTGGAGGTTTCTTCCTGTTAAAAGCAAGTTTTTCCTTCCCGCTGTCACCAAAGTGCTTGCTCATAGGGGGTCATATGATTGTTGGAGCTCACACTGTGTGTATTATTGTAGGGTCCAGCTTACAATATAAAGCGTCTTGAGGCGACTGTTGTTGTGGTTTGGCGCTGTATAAAAAAATTATTCAAATTGTGTCTTAAATGCTGCCAGTGCCTCTCTTTGCTGTAACCAACCTTTCTCTTTATTTCTGAGCTTTTTAAGACTTTAACTGATGCATCAACCTTTGAAAATGGAAAGAAATCAGTCAGATTCATGGCTGCATCACAGTGTCACATGTAGTTCTCCACATCAGCTGGATTATATCTATAGCTGCAAACAGCAGCTGATGCACAAATCTTTGTCTGTGTTAATAAAGTTGGATCAGTTCAAACAGTTTGTTGCTCTGCATTCAGCCTGTTAGAGTCAACACAAATGTCTCCATCCAAGCTCATGTTGTGCTTTGTTGTCCTCTCAGTCCCCCAGGTGGAGGTGGATTCAGGGGTGGAGTCTGTCCAGCTGCCCTTCAAAACCACACTTCACTTGCCTGAAGATGCTAAAGTGGAGTGGAAGGACAAAGGCAGCAGGATGATCTATGTCCATCAGAACGGCTCTGAGCAGCCTGAAGAACAACACCAGGCTTACAAAAACCGAACGAAGATGAATGAAGACCTGCTTAAAACTGGAGACCTCAGTCTGACCCTGAAACACCCCACAGATGGAGACAACAGGACCTACACCTGCACCGTCTACAGCAGGGAGGGAAACATCCTGCTGAAGAAAAATGTGGAGCTAAAAGTCAGAGGTTAGTGCTATAGATACAGGTCAAAGGTCATGTAGTGTGATTGAGAGTGAATCAGTGTGAGTGATGGAGGCAGCAGGAAACTAACAGGCTGACTATCTCAGTGAAAGACCATCTCTGAATTGAGGACTAAGGGTACATTCTTTGCCATCTTACTGTGATTGCAGCCATTCACCAACTTTCTGCAAATGGTACTCATGGCCATTGATCAGTGGTCTTTGATCAATGGTCATGAGAATTTGAATATTAATGATCAAGGAATTGACCTCCCAGCCCATTGTTCCTTCAGTGGGCTGGTTTTAGTCATTATGCAAATGTCCTGTTTATAAGGTTGGGGAAACCTACAGTCAGCTGAGACTGAAGAAGTCACTTGGATGAGTGACGAAATGTTTCTCCCACCAAAAAATGCTACATCCACATAAACAGAATCAATCGGTCTTTTTCTAGGAAAACTCCCTGAAATGTAAATCTCATTGAAACAAGTTCAGTGTTTCACAATAAAAGCCTCTTTAAAGCATTGATTCTACTCTGCTGTGGACACAGACAGCTAGAGACCCACGGCTGAGGAGTCCTTCCTGTTAGACCTCTTTGAAATCCGCTTGAAATCTGCCCGGTAACAAAAAAGGGAAAAGTGGATGTCCGCACAGCCCCTCACACTCCCCGTCTGATGACATTTAAGATAAGATAAGATAAGACTTTATTGATCCCACAATGGGGAAATTTTTGCGTCACCTCAGCTCAGGTACAGATATATGAAGGAAATACAAAAATACAAAAATACTTAATTTATGTCACTGTGACCACGCGGACCCTCAGAAATCAAGTGTTTGTGTCCACTGACATGTTAGAGTGCTTGTACTTTGAAATGCACACAGGAAATGATGTCTTTCCATAAAGAGTGTAGTGCAGTAAGTTTAAAAGAGCAGGGCCAAAGCAGACTGATGGATTATTGTGACATCACTGTTTGATTCTTCTATCAAATAGAAGAAGAAGAAAAGTTCTCTTCAGCAGGGGAGGTCAAAGGTTAAAGGAGAGAAAACACACAGTTCATGGAAATGAAGTAAAGGCCTTCCTCATTGTGATGACCTTTGACCTGCTGCCTGTTATTTTCACTCATTAACGTGTGAAAGCAGCAGCTAGCAGCAGCTTTTAAGGTCCACTGTTTTCTTGCATGTTACTTAATGCAGGCAGTGATGTTGTAAAGCAATGAACACTTTAAGGGCAAATTTCCAAAGTGGGAAAATGATGGTGGAGACAGAGGTTCAGGTTTAGGTGGAGTAATGACCCACCTGCCTCTCTTAAACAGCTACTGCTTGATGGCTGTTCAGTCATGTCCATTAATCCGTAAATGCCTGTTTCTAATCACTGATTTATTCCATACATTTATCCCACTTTACACAACAGTTACTGAGAGAAGTTAATTTCAGAAGATGTAAATCTGTCAGCAACTGTGTCACATTTCAGAGTTTAACTAACTTCCTTACAGTACATGTGCATTTCTTCATAGTCAGAATAAGTCAGCACATCAGCCTGAGACAAGAGTAAATGTAAAAAAGAAGAAGTTTTCATCCAGAGGTCTGTGGTCCAGACAATTTCCAGATGTATTGATATATAAAATTTGGTTATGCTATTCAGTGGTTAGACACCAATTGCCTGTTACATCAGTATAGAATAACAGAATATAATAGAATAGAAACAGGACCTCTGCAGTCTAGACACTGATGGTGGTGAAGATAAGGCATGGATGGAGCACTGAGCCGAGGTTGGGATGGGGAGGAGGTGGGTTGCATAAAGGAGTCTGCAAAGGAGAACAAAAGATGAGCTGTGAGATTTATGTCACACAGAGGAGGCTGATTGGCCTGAAGAGTGTGGGCAGTGAGATAATTGGACTAGAATAATGATGCCAGTTTTGAGTTTGGTGGTATGGGAAAGTGGAAGTTAAGTAACAAGCAGCCAAACACCTGGAAAGCAGACAGATGAGTGAATACAGATGTTCCTTGTTGAACTTACACATGAGCTTCATTTCATGATCTGCAGAGTCAGTATGAAGTTTATTCTGTTTAGCGTCCAAAGAAAGAAAAGAGCTTCCTGTAGATCCTTGTAAATGTGATGTCTGTAAGATGTCTCCTCTCTCTTTGTCTGAATGAATGTTCTTGAGCAGCTCAGCTCTGTGCTAATAACTGCTTTATTCCACATCTGTATTCATAAAAGTGAATAACAGTGGATCATCTCTCATCTAATCAGCATTTCTAATGTTGTGTTTGTTGTCCTCTCAGTCTGTCAAGTGGAGGTGGATTCAGGGGTGGAGTCTGTCCAACTGCCCTTCAAATCCACAGAAAACCTGCCTGAAGACGCTAAAGTGGAGTGGAAGGATGGGAGATCCAGAACGGTCCATGTGTATAAGAACGGCTCTGATCAGCCTGAAGAACAGCACCAGGTTTACAGAGACCGAACGAAGATGAACAAAGACCTGCTGAGAACTGGAGACCTCAGTCTCACCCTGAAACACCCCACAGACTGGGACAGCGATGATTTCATATGTGAAGTTTGGAGGAGTGGAAACATCCTTAGAACAAAATCACTGCTGCTCAAAGTCAGAGGTTTGGTCCTTTGTTTGTCTTGTTTTCCTGGCTGCCACTGAGGACAGACTTTCTGGACTCTGACTCACACATCATTTCTTCTTCTCATGTTTCATCCTCAGCTCACATGATTGCAGACATGAGCAATTGCAGACATATCTATATATATCTATATATATATATAGATATATATAGATACACCCAGCACGCCCCTGCGGGCGGTTTATCCTTCAAGCTCGGGTCCTCTACCAGAGGCCTGGGAGCTTGAGGGTCCTGCGCAGTATCTTAGCTGTTCCCAGGACTGGGCTCTTCTGGACAGAGATCTCCGATGTTGTTCCCGGGATCTGCTGGAGCCACTCGCCTAGCTTGGGAGTCACCGCACCTAGTGCTCCGATTACCACGAGGACCACCTTTACCTTCACCCTCCACATCCTCTCGAGCTCTTCTCTGAGCCCTTGGTATTTCTCCAGCTTCTCGTGTTCCTTCTTCCTGATATTGCTGTCATTCGGAACCGCTACATCGATCACTACGGCCGTCTTCTTCTGTTTGCCTACCACCACTATGTCCGGTTGGTTAGCCACCACCATTTTGTTCGTCTGTATCTGGAAGTCCCACAGGATCTTAGCTCGGTCATTCTCCACCACCCTTGGGGGCATCTCCCATTTTGACCTCGGGACTTCCAGGTTATACTCGGCACAGATGTTCCTGTACACTATGCCGGCCACTTGGTTATGGCGTTCCATGTATGCCTTGCCTGCTAGCATCTTGCACCCTGCTGTAATGTGCTGGATTGTCTCTGGGGCATCTTTACACAGCCTGCACCTGGGGTCTTGCCTGGTGTGATAGACCCCAGCCTCTATGGATCTTGTACTCAGAGCTTGTTCTTGTGCTGCCATGATTAGTGCCTCTGTGCTGTCTTTCAGTCCAGCTTTGTCCAGCCACTGGTAGGATTTCTGGATATCAGCCACCTCCTCTATCTGCCGGTGGTACATACCGTGCAGGGGCCTGTCCTTCCATGATGGTTCCTCGTCTCCCTCCTCTTTCTTGGGTTTCTGCTGCCTGAGGTATTCACTGAGCACTCGGTCAGTTGGGGCCATCTTCCCAATGTATTCTTGGATGTTCGTTGTCTCATCCTGGACTGTGGTGCTGACACTCACCAGTCCCCGGCCCCCTTCCTTCCGCTTAGCGTACAGCCTCAGGGTGCTTGACTTGGGGTGAAACCCTCCATGCATGGTAAGGAGCTTTCTTGTCTTTATGTCAGTGGCTTCTATCTCCTCCTTTGGCCAGCCTATTACCCCAGCAGGGTACCTGATCACGGGCAGGGCGTACGTGTTGATGGCCCGGATCTTGTTCTTACCATTCAGCTGACTCCTGAGGACTTGCCTGACCCTCTGCAGGTACTTGGTGGTTGCAGCTTTTCTAGCGGCCTCTTCATGGTTCCCATTCGCCTGCGGGATCCCCAGGTACTTGTAACTGTCCTCTATGTCTGCAATGTTGCCTTCTGGTAGTTCAATCCCCTCAGTTCTGACTACCTTCCCTCTCTTTGTTACCATCCGACTACACTTCTCCAGTCCGAACGACATTCCAATGTCATTGCTGTATAGCCTGGTAGTGTGGATCAGTGAATCGATGTCTCGTTCACTCTTGGCATACAGCTTGATGTCATCCATGTACAGGAGGTGGCTGACAACTGCTCAGGTATCCGTAGCCAGTCTTGTTAATGATCTCACTGAGGGGGTTCAGGCCTATGCAGAACAGCGGTGGGGACAGAGCATCTCCTTGGTAGATCCCGCACTTGATGGTGACTTGTGCTATGGGCTTGGAGTTGCCCTCTAGTGTTGTACGCCACATCCCCATTGAGTTCCTGATGAAGGCTCTCAGGGTCCCATTGATCTTGTACAATTCTAGGCATTCCAGTATCCAGCTGTGGGGCATTGAGTCATAGGCCTTCTTGTAATCAATCCAGGCAGTGCACAGGTTGGTCAGTCTGGTCTTGCAGTCTCGGCTGACTGTTCTGTCTACCAGTAGCTGGTGTTTTGCGCCTCTGGTATTCTTGCCAATTCCTTTCTGTGTCCCGCTCATGTATTGACCCATGTGCCTGTTCATCTTAGCCGATATGATGCCTGACAGGAGCTTCCATGTAGTACTGAGGCAGGTTATTGGTCGGTAGTTGGAGGGGACCGGTTCCTTCTTGGGATCCTTGTGTATATATATATATATATATATATATATATATATATATATACACACACACATATATACATATATACATATATATATGTATATATGTAACAAAGTGATTTCCACCTCTCCTTCATGATGTGACAGTGTCAGAGCTGAATGCACTTGTAGAGTATCATGTTTTTATGGCTCACATTTAAAGTGTTCCAGCTCTAATGTACAGCTGTCATATTAGAAATAGAAGCAGCTCTGATTTTAGTGCTCAAAGAAATCTATGAAGTGATGAATTCACACATGAACAGTTTTCTGCAGCGTTCCTCTCGGCCTTATTTGCAGCTCCACTCTTGTTTTTGCTCTAATAATTATTTCTCTCCATGAGCTGTTTCTCTGCCTGAAGGAGGCGCCACTCCATCGCTTCATTTAGTGCAGAACAAGAGTCACATGATGCTGCTCTGAACACCAATCACACTTTGTACAGCTCATGTTGTGTTTGTTGTTCTCTCAGTCTGTCAGGTGGAGGTGGAGGAGGGGGCGGAGTCTGTCCAACTGCCCTTCAAAACCACACAAAACCTGCCTGGAGATGTTAGAGTGGTTTGGGAATGCAAAGAGCCTGAACCAGTAATGTTGGTCCATGTGTATGAGAACGGCTCTGACAAACCTGAAGAACAGCACCAGGTTTACAGAGACCGAACGAAGATGAATGAAGACCTACTGAAAACTGGAGACCTCAGTCTGACCCTGAAACAGCCCACAGAGAGAGACAGTGGAGAATATGCATGCTACGTTGTGAGGAATCGAGCTGTGGTTAGAAGGAAGAGAGTGCAGCTCAAAGTCAAAGGTTTGTGTGTACATGTTTACACATCTTTGTGAGGACAGAACATTGGCACTATACTTGTGGGGACAAAATGTCTGGCCCAACAAGTTTTAAGTCAAATGTGGTTTTACTGTCAGGGTTACAGTTAGCCTAAATTTTACCATGACCTAAGGGTTCAAGTTTACTTTATTTATACCTATAGATAAATTGGCTTTATGAAAATAATTATAACATTTGGCATCCCCTCACAAAACACACACCCACCCATTAAACCCTGACAAACACATTTGATTATTACACAAGCAATAAAAAACAATATAAATGAGATCAAGATGAATCAAATAAAACAGTTCTTATTGTGTTTAGTGACGGCAGCAGAGACAAAACTGTTTTCTTTGGAACTAGAAACCTTCGTCTAGAGGAAAGAAGCTACAGAGGCCAGGGGAGTCCAACCTGTTGTCTCCTCAGACGCAGTTTGACACCTCTGAGTCTCCCTCTTTTTCTTTTCCTTTTGTCACTTGTTCTGTTAAAATCTCTCCGTATAAAATCCGGCATACATGAAGTAAGGTCTTTACCACCATACGAGACGTTAAGTTGTAGCAGCTCCTCACGGGAGTAAACAATCTTCAGCTGACTCACAGCCTCACACGCATCAGGGGAAACAAGCCGGCACAATAAAAATCCAACAACAATGAATAAAAAAGAATCCATGTCTCACTGTTAGTGGAGCAATTATCACCTTGAAAACCCGTCACTTGTGTGTGTGTGTGTGTGTGTGTGTGTGTGTGTGTGTGTGTGTGTGTGTGTCTCTGACTGTCTTGTGTCTCCTCTGCAGGGAGAGTTCAGGTCCAGGATCAAACAGGGGACATCAGGAACAGAAGCAGCTCCATTGATCCGACTCCTCTGATGGCTGATCAATCAGTTTGATCTGTGTGTTCTTTGATTATTGATCAGTGATGTCAGAGTGGAGTCAGTGTGATGTTGTTGTTGTGTGTTTGAGACTTTTAGTGTCCATGAAGGTCTCTGCTGCCGTAGATCCTCTGAACTGTGACAGAGGTCTCACTCTGGAGGAAACTCTCAGCACTTTCCAGCAGCTCCTCCATCATGGAGGACGTTCCCTCACTGTAACAGGTGGAGGAGAGAGGACAGGAAGCACAGGTGGATCCTCTGAGGAAGAGGAGCGTTCCTGCAAACCACATGATCACATGACCAGAGGACAAGCATTTGCAGAAACACATTAAAGTCAGCCTGTAAACACGTTTGTGTAAATTCTAGTCGTGTTTTTCTGTCACATTCAAATAAAAGCAGAGAAAGCAGAACAAATGCTGAAGCTGTCTGTGTGGAATAAAGGAGTTACAGTACTCACACACACACACACACACACACACACACTCACACTCACACACACACACTCACACTCACACACACACACACACTCACACTCACACACACACACTCACACTCACACACACACACACACTCACACTCACACACACACACACTCACACACACACATCTGTCTCCTTCACAGAAGAAGAAGAACAGGATGATGAAATGTCTGCTGTGATGCTGTATGATGCGAGCCGCTGACAGACACTTCAGTGTGTGAGTTTATGTGTATGTGGTTTGTGGCAGGCAGATAAACACTGCTTTGCATCCAACGCACTGACTTAGAAATAGATCAGAAACACACACACACACACACACACACACACACAGATGTTTTCAGATAGCTGATGGTGAAATCTGACCGCAGAGGGAACTTTCAATGTCCGGGTGTTTGAGCCTTCGCCTCTGCGCTGTCAAATCTGTAACGGGGCAGTGATGGGACACTGGCCGCCACCTCGCTCCAGTTCCTGCTTTTATTCTGAGGGTGGTTCAGAAGCAGTGATGCCAAAAACCACACAGATGTCTCAGATCCCAGCAGGAATGAGAGTACACCATGTACTTTGTTTTCTCCAATCCTCCAAATCTGACACCCAAAAACTTCCATCCTTTCCATCCAGCATCCATCCTGAGAGTCCATTTTCATAGAGCCATGTAATGGAGACCCAGGTGTTCCACTACGCTTGCCTTCATTTTAATTGTAAATAAATAAATGAATGTATTTTTATAAGTTTGAGGGATTGGTATTTAAAAGGTTACACGAAAAAGAAACATTTATGGTTTGGTGATTCTGTAGTAGGTTTATCGAATTTGACATTTTTATGGAAGGTGAAGAAACATCTGGAGGGACCCGACATCCATCCTGTGTCAGGAAGAAGAACCTGAGTGGCAGCTGATTGCAGTTCATCATTTGTCTTGTAAACCTAAATTCCTCAAACATGTATTTAAGAGAAGTGTGTTTGCTGTACTCATCTTTTCCTGGTCACTTCTTTTACAGGAGCAAACGAGTAAGAGCAGCTCAATCAGCTGCTTATGAGCTCTTAGAATAAACCAGTGTGCCAGCTTAGGGGAGTTTGGTTAAGGTGTTTCTAATTTATATATAACTGACTGAAGTGTATGTGTAATTTAATTATTTGTGGGACTTTGTGCGTATATAAATAAGTCTTCCATGTGTTGTGTTGTGCTTTGATGGTTGCTTACGTGGATGATCAGTGTAGCATTTGGTTTGCTTGGTTTCCCAGATATGGGTCATACAAGAGGCTCACCTGAATCAGGTGGAGTATAAAAGCAAGCCAGTTGCTATTAGAAAGGTTTGGGTTCTTTGGTGTGTAAACTCATGCTTTTCATAATAAAGACCACATGTTGGTGGATAAATTATTCCAGCAGGCCAAACTCACAAGTCACATGACCAGATACCCTGAAATGGGAAGGACTGGACTCACAAAGTCTTCTACTTTCAATGGGATTTTAAAACAATTTAAAACAATTCTAAAAACATTAAAAACAGCCGCACCTTCATTCATTTAAATAAATTATTTGAACTGCAGGATCTGAAAATTCCCATCATCCCTACTAAGAAGTCAGACCTGAGATGATTACAAAAAAGGTGAACTGTGATAGGACGATGAATATTAAAGCAGAATTTATTATGAAACTGATGGTTGTGTCTAAGCTGGTTTATTGTTGAGCCTCTTCTGTAACACTTGGCTTCCTCTCTCTCTGGTGTCGTGTGGTTGTGTGGCAGGAAGTCCTGCTGGTTGTGAAATGTGTTTACTGCCAGCTGGATGTGTTGTTGTGTTGGTTCACCGCAGCTCCATGAATCTGACACACACCTCATCTGGAAGTACTTTTAATCCTGATACTTTTTCTTTATCTTATTTCGCTTCCTCTGACATCATCAGTTAAATAAAAGTTAAACTATACAAAATAAACCCAAAGTCCTGGATCAGAGGGCGGAGCTCTGGACTAATGAAGGGCCTGGACACACCTGAGGAACCACAAACATCCAAATGTGTCCTGAGGTTTGATTTCTCCCCATTAAAGCAGGATGGAAGCACTTTGAGCTTCGCCATGTTAAACAGCTGCTTCCATCAGAAGAAACAATAAAACATCTGCATGACGACTGCTTTCACATCACACCCTTACTGCAGTGAACACTTGCTCTCACACACAGAGACACTCCCTGCCAGTATAAATCAGCCTGTTGTTGTTGTTGATGTTTCCCTTGATGGGCGTAACATCCGTGGGAGGGGGGCAGGGACTGAGGGCGACATGATGACATGACACTTCCTGCCAAACACGCAATAAAACAGACGGAGCAGAGCAAGACTTGGTCAGAACCTGCAGGACCCCCCACAGGACCAGGATTACCCCGGACCTCCAGGACCGCCCCGAGAGCTTGTTACGATGTGGCTGCTTCTGATGATCATCAGCCTGCTGGATCAGAACCAGGCTGTGCCAGTAAGGCTGGATCATACTGGTCAGTTCATGAGACATGAGGCTCATCTGTGACTCTGAGACGTGTTTGTTTTTGTCTGCAGCTTCCAGGAGAACTCCACAGCCTTCAGCTCCTCCTGCAGAGCCAAGTGGACCAAACAGCAGTGAGTCAGTGCAGTACAAGTACACAGAGTACTCTCAGTTCTATGTGGCTACAGCTAGAGCAGCAGACTCCATCAGAGTTGTAGTAAACTTGTATTTTGAGGTGTTTTCTTCAGGCAGATATTGATGCAGCTATTTCATCAGCCTGAGCCTTGTGTTTCCCACACACGCTGTAACATGTGTATCCAGATGAAACCCTACTGCCTTCCTTACATTAAAGCATCTTCATCTTAAGTCTTCAGTTTCTAACATCACTGTGTGTCTGCAGCCTTCGGCCCCTCCTGACCCCGCTCAGAAGATCACTTCCTCCTCCTCCTCCTCCTCTTCATCAGTTTCCTCGGAGTCAAGCCAGAGTTCAGAGGTCAGAGGTGACCTGAGTTACAACACAATCTCACTGTATACTCTGAGTCTATTTGCAGCTTTGAGGTTAGAGTCTGGTAAAATCTTTAATTTGGTAAAAACTGAACGGAGTTTTATAATAGCCATCAGAAATAATTTTATAATATGTCCTCCATCTGCAGTCATTACGTCCTGACACGTGCTGAGTTTTTTCTTATTTGTAGTTTTTTACCTTGTAGATTAAAAGAAAGAGAAACTGCAGCGTTAAAATGAGCGTCACTGTGCCATGTGACCAATCAGCTGTGGTTATTAAGGACAGAGTGACTGAATCAGTCCGTTTGGTCGATGTTTACAGGGTCCACAAATGGTGCGAGAACGGCAGAACCTGGAGAACACGGTAACACACACACACTCAGCTCCGTAAACAAATATCGTCACTCTTACTGTGCTACAATGTGTGATGTCATGACGTGTGTGTGATGTCGTATCCTGCAGGCTGTGGAGCAGGTGGTCTCCTCTCAGGAGGTGAGCCGTCACTTTGATGTAAATAAAGCGTATTTTAATGAGATTAAATGTTAAATGTGTGTCTGTGTGTGTCAGAGTGAGGAGCTCCTCCAGCCTCCCAGTGACACCAACAGCACCACCAGCACCAACCTGTGGATCAATGAGCTAGTTTTACTGGGAGAGAGAGCGGGCGAGCAAGAAGGCGACGGAGAGAGAGACACCAGAGATGAAGAGGACAGCGTGGAGAGCCAACACAGGGTGACATCACAGTGACATCACACACACCTGGGCAATACTTTAAACAAGAATGTTTGATCTGATCGTCTGGAAGATCAGATGAGTGAGACTCTGGGGTGCAGACAGCTTAAATTATATTATATTCTATTACATATTATATCTATTATATTATGTTACATTGATGTTGATGGATGCTAATATAAAAATATGCACCTGTCAGGTTTTAGGTTATTTCTGTCTGCAGTCCTGTGCAGGTCACGTGACTTACAGCAATAAAACTAAAAAACGAGCTGAGACGAGACTGAAAGCACAGCTGGTTCAAACTGATCTCTGATTGATGAAAGTGTAATGATGACGCATTAGGTGGGCTTGTCCCGTCTCCTGGTTGGGTCTATGGAACTAACCCAGCCTCCCCCTCAAGTCAGCTCGTCGTCTTCTTGGCTCCTTTAGGTTCTACAAAATAAATCAACTCTAGTGTGACTCCCCCCTGTCTTTTCTGACCCCGCCCCCTACCAGCCTTTGCTGATGACCTTCCACCACCTCCTGACACGACCTCGGCACAGAGAACCCGGTCTGATCTCAGAAGTGGCTGCAGAGGGAGGCGTGTCTGAAGTTGGCGACGTGGGCGGTGCCAGAGAGGAAAACTCTGAGTTCCTGCGACTGTGGGGTGACAGCAATGAGAGAGAGGCCGGGCTGACCTTTGACGTGCCTGACCAAGGCCTCCATGAAAATGAGGCGGGGCTTGAGCTGGGGCTGTAGAGACTATCCCCCCATTGTTATGATCACTTATTAACCAGTAACTGATGCGATTATTATTATTATTATTAACTACTGAAGCGTCACAGAACATGTAGCTCCACGTGTTAAATGTTTAACTGTCCCGATCAATCAAGCTCTGAAGTTTTAATGAGCACTGAGCATGAAAGCAGATCATAGCACAGTGAGTATCAGCCTCTGTTTGCATCCCAGCAGTTTAAGCTGAAACAATGAGCTGAGTTTCTGTAAATAAACGTGTTCCCATGTTTTGTTTTTTCTGTTTGAGCCTGAACATTTATTAAACTAAACTTCGCATCTGTGCCTTGTCTCTGTTTGGTAATAAAAAGTTTAAATTTTTCATGAACTCCAGTCCTGTTGCTTTTCCATTTAAATATCACCATGCTCGATCCACTGTAATTATTGAAATTGTTAATAAAATTGTGGAGTCTCAAGCAGCTGCATGTTTGACTGCACTGTGATTTAGACTCATTCATCTTTTTGGTTTATTTTTAGTCATTTTGCTGATTTCAGGTCAGTTTTTATTAGTTTTAGATATTTTTTTTCAGATTTTTTACACAATAAAACTCAGATGATAAAGAGAGCTGTGACATGTTTAGATATTTAGGTTATTTTCTTTGAAACTTACAGAAAGGACCAGACTGGTTCGCATCCCTTTATTTTTTTGTCAACAAACATTATAATAAACATTAATGAGGTTAATGATTTCATTTTACAGTCCCTGAAAAGGAAACAAACTTTACTTTGCAGCAGAAAAAACAAAGTAAAATAAATGCAGTTTTACTTCGTTTTAGGTTTTTTTTTTCTCCAGGTAGTGGTTCAGCATTGTAACAACATAGCTTCAGAAAAAGGCAGGATCAGGGCAGCTTCTACAGGAAGCACAAGTTTGTGGTCCTTAAGGAAGAAGTGTGCCATTTATCGTCCTAACAGGAGCAAAGGGTTTTGATTGGGGGCTCTGAAATGCCCGATATGCAGAACTGTGAGCAGCTCCTGGTGGTCTGTGGATCCCTGAGGACATCTTCTCCTCTGGTTTTACAGCAAGTTTGTGGAGGTGGGTTCTGGTCAGTCTCATTTTCTGTGCCTACATTAAATAAATGTTTGTCGTCTTTAATTGGGTGTTTGTTTGTTTGTTTTTAAATCTCCCATAGGTATTATTCACAGTATTAATTTAAGAGTGCAACAGAAAGTTTTTCATTTCTGTTGTTCAGCGTTTTTTCCCCCTCACAGCAGCACACTGCAACAAGCAGACCACACAAATGTGTTTATGATGTTCTGAACAATAGAACAAACTCAGATGGAATTCCACTGCAGACAGTAAAAAGGAAGAAGATCTGAAAATCTTCTACATGAAACATGAAATGGTTATTTTATAAAGAGACTTCTGCTGATCCTGTCTCCAAGTTCTCTGTCCTGTTCTGATGTTGTTCTCGGTGTTGTTTGAAGGTGCCCTTGTGACGGAACGTTTGCCCGCAGTCCTCACACCAGTATGGTTTTTCTCCTGTATGGATTCGCATGTGACATGTCAGGCTGAACTGCCGACTGAAGGCTTTCCCACACTCATCACAGCTGTACGGTCTTTCTCCGGTATGGATACGCTGATGTTTCCTCAGAGAGCACGGGCGGGTGAAACTCTGCCCGCACTCCTCACAGTTGTATGGCTTCTCTCCAGTGTGAGTTTTGCTGTGTTTTTGTAAAATACATTTCTGCTTGAAACTTTTCCCACACTTGTCGCAGCTGTACGGCCTTTCTCCAATGATAACTCTTTGATGACTTTTAAGGGAGCACGTGTGAGAAAAAGGTTTTCCACACTCCTCACACCAGGGCGGACTCTCTCCGGTGTGGATTTGCTGGTGGACTTTCAGGGAAAATTTCAATGCAAAACTTTTACCACACTGGTCGCAGCTGTATGGTTTCTCTGCTGTGTGCAAACGTATGCAGTGAGTGTTCAGACTACATTTTAGAGTAAAAGTCTGACCACACTGATCACAGCTGTATGGCCTCTCCCCGGTGTGACTTCGTTTGTGCTTCCTCAGATGGGATGACTGAGTGAAAGCTGAGCCACATGTGTCACAGCTGTACGGTCTCTCTCCTGTGTGAACACGCTGGTGGATCAAGAAACCACTTAGTTGAGTGAAAATGGAAGGGCACTGATCACACCTGTATGGTTTCTTCCCGATGTGACTTCGCTCGTGCCTCCTCAGATGAGACAACTGAGTGAAAGCTGAGCCACATGTGTCACAGCTGTACGGTCTCTCTCCTGTGTGAACACGCTGGTGCGTTAAGAAAGTCTGCAGTCGAGCGAAAGTGGATGGGCATTGATCACAGCTGTACTGTTTGTCATCCATGTGAATCTTCCGATTCTTGTTTGAGGCGTTGTCATGGTGCTGGGAGCCATGATGTCTGGGTCTCTTGTGGCCACCACGTTTCTATGGCAAAAGAGGAAAAAGAAGGACAATTTGGTACAACAAGGTGAATGTAATTACAGAGACAACACACGGGTTCATAAAATGCTGGGACTGAGCTTTGAAACCTGGTGGAGGAGGGCGGATGGAAAAAGGGAGGAGAAATACATGCGAAACTTGAAAAATTAGAATATCGTGCAAAATTTCATTTATTTCAATCATTTAGTTTAAAAGCTCAACCTAATAATAGGATAGACATTGCAAAGCAAGATATTTAAAACCCTTTATTTGTTATAATTTTAATGATTATGGGTTACAGCTTATGAGAACCCCAAAATCTCAGAAAATTAGAATATTACATGAAATCAATAAAACAAGGATTTTAAATACAGAAATGTCAGAGCTCTGAAAAGTATAATCATGCTTATGTACTCAGTACTTGGTTTGGGCCCCTTTTGCATGAATTACTGATTCAATGCAGCGTGGCATGGATGCAATCAGCCTGTGGCACTGCTGAGGTGCTGTGAAGACCAGGATGCATTGTTCAGTCTCATGTCTCTCATCTTTCTCTTGGCAATGCCCCATAGATTCTCTATGGGTTTCAGGTCAGGTGAGTTTGCTGACCAATCAAGCACAGCATTCCCATGTTCATTGGACCAGGTTTTGGATCTTTTGGCAGTGTGGGCAGGTGCCAATTCCTGCTGCAAAATGAAGTCAGCATCTCCATAAAGCTTGTCGGCAGAAGAAAGCATAACATGCTCCAAAATGTCCTGGTAGACGGCTGCATTTACTCTGGACTTAACAAAGCACAGTGCACCTTTATCTTCCACACTTTTCCCTTCCACATAACTTTCTATTAATGTGCTTTGAAATACCACTTCAGAAACACCCAACTTCTTATGCAATTGCTTTTTGAGGCTTTCCCTTCTTATGGAATGTGTTAATGATGGTTTTCTGCACAACTGTCAGGTCAGCGGTCTCCCCCATGATTGTGATTCCTACTAAACCAGACTAAGAGACCATTTCAAAGCTCAGGAACCCTTTGCAGGTGTTTTGGTTTAATAAGCTGATTAGAGTGTGACACTTTGAGCCTAAAATATTGAACAATATTCTAATTTTTTGAGCTTTTGAATTTGGAGTTTTCATAAACTATAAGCCATAATCACCAAAATACTAACAAATAAAGGCTGGAAATATCTAGCATTGCATGTAATGAGTCTATATAGTACATTAGTTTCACCTTTTAAGTTGAATTAATGAAATAATTGAACATGATATTCAAATTTTTCGAGTTTCACCTGTAGAAGAGGTGGACAGAGAGACAAGTAGGAAGGGAAGAAAAGGAGAAGAAGAAAACGCAGATACTGAAACAAGGAGGAAATGTTTTCTTTCTTTCCTTATTAACACGTCATTTCATTATCTTCTACTTCCTTTCTTCTTCTCTCCTTCCTCATTGGCTTCAACCTCTCCTTAATTTCTTCTCACCCTCCTTGTTCATTTCTCTCTTAGTTATTTCCTTCTCTTCCTCTTTGTTTGGTTCTCTATCTTTCTATCCACTCTTCTTTCAAACTGCTTTCCATCTCTACCTCCTCATTTCTTTCTCTCTCTCTCCATGTTTACTTCTCTCCCATCTCACCTCCTCCTTTCCTTCCCTGTTCCCTCCCTGCCTACTTTCTTCCTCTCTCCTTCATTGTAGAGCATGTTTAGCTGAGGGAGGATAACCAGTGTTATCACGCTGACCTCTGAGTGCCTCGTGCTATCCTCAGATTCATGCTTCAGCAGACTGCAGCTCATTGTGAGCTCTGCACATGAAATTAATAAAACTAGAGCTGGGCGATAGAACGATAACGATATGTATTGTGAAATAACTTTTTCTCGATAGAAAAGTTAAACTATTGCGATAGGCCACATCTCTCTTGTCCTCTTAAAAAAAAGGGAACAACAGCCAATCCAAATTAAGTAGCGCAGACCCGAACCAATCACAGCCACAGCATCACGTCACGTGACTTGTTACGTACAGCACAAGTGCCAAGCCGCACGTGTGTTTGTTTGGGAAGCAGCCAGCCGCCGTGCCGCCCGGGTAATGGAGGAAATGAGTGTGCCGACTAGAGAAACATCAACCGAAAGCGTGACCGAAGGGAAAACAGATGATGGTTCCAATGCCGGAGAGATTGTCGAACGGAAGAGCCATAGAAGTTCCGTAGTGTGAAGGTATTTCAGCTATTTCAAGTCTGACAAAAACAGAGTAGCGTGCACTGTAAATGTGCCGAAAGCAAGTCTGGAAATACAATAAAGCGGTGCAGCTCAGTCTCTGACTGGAAGTGGTAATTCGTCATTCGGCTTTTGTCAGACTAAAGTAACTGTTAAAACTGTTTGAAAAGCTCAGCTATGCAACAAGGAGAGATTGAGAATTTCCTTTTAGTTCTCAGTTTATTTGATATTGACAAAAGTTAGTCAGTTTTGTCTGTTCTTCTGTAAAACAAACTAAGATTTATTTTTAGAATTAATATTTTGTTTTTAAGTGAAATTGACAATTTAGTCTGTTTCGTTTGTTCTATTTTGAAACTTAAACGTGATATGAAAAAATCTTATATCGCCCAGCTCTACATAAAACTGAACACAAGAGCAGCTCACTCCGGTTTGGCTCCCAGGCTGAAACAATGTTTTTGTTTCTGACTTTCTCTCGAGTCCAAACTCAGAGATCCTCCACTCACAAACTTTGGAACAGCCGACCACAAAGTAATTCACACTGGAGTATTTAAAGTTAATAAATACTGTAAGATTACAACAGAGTAGCTCTACGGGACATTTATTTATGGCCTCACCTACTGAGTATCCATCTGATAACAAACAGGGTGTTGTGTTCAGAACATCCTGTTCTAATCTAATCTACTTTTTGTGTTTGTGCACTAGTGGAGTGATGTGTGTGTGTCTGACTGTCTTGTGTTTCCTCTGCAGGGAGAAACTAGTGCGAGTACATTATGTGTGGACATCACCCCCCGCTCTATTATTATATTTATTATTTATTTGTTTAGGTTTGTCTGAGCTTCTCCACTTTCTCTAAGCTGTTTTCTAATAAACTATTGTTGAAGTTCGCCAACTTCACAGATTGTTTTGATGGTAGAGATCAAACAGAGACAAGAACTTCATTTGACACTCTTTATTTTCCAAGCATTCAGTGAACACATATCTGCGGGACTGTTTTGATCACGCGGACTGGGAAATGTTTCACGTGGCTGCTAGGGACATTGGTGAGTACACAGACTCAGTCTGTGGATTTATCAGGAAATGCGTGGAAGATGTCGTCCCATCCAGAACAGTTAAATCCTTCCCAAATCAAAAACCCTGGATTAACGGAGATGTTCGCGCGGCACAGAGCACCGCTTTTGCCTCGGCGAACACATCGGACTACAAACACGCACATTACCAACTCCGGAAGACGATCAAAGCAGCCAAACGTGAGTACAGGGACAGGGTGGAGCAACAGTTTGACAACCCTCGGAGTATGTGGCAGGGACTAAACACGATCACAGACTTTGGAGGGAAAACCAGCACACCGCAGACCACGGCCTCTCTGTGTGAGGATCTAAACGTATTCTACGCTAGATTCGACACAGCGAACACCATGAGACCGGACAGTGTGCGCACCGCGGATGACAACATCATTGTGAAGTTTGCGGACGACACTACAGTGGTGGGTCTTATCACCAACGGTGATGAGACGGCTTACAGGGAGGAGGTCAGCGCCCTGACCCACTGGTGTCAAGACAACCATCTCACCCTCAACGTCGCAAAGACAAAGGAGTTGATAGTGGACTTCCGGAGGTGCAGAGAAGTACACACCCCCATCACCATCAACGGCGCTGCTGTGGAGAGAGTGAGCAGCTTCCGGTTCCTTGGAGTACATCTGGCTGAGGATCTTACGTGGTCAGTACACATAAACAAAACAGTGAAGAAGGCGCAGCAGCGCCTCTTCTTTCTCAGGAGACTGAAAAGATTCGGCATGAGCCCCCGCATCCTCAGGACCTTCTATCACTGTGCCATTGAGAGCATCCTCACTGGATGCATCACCACCTGGTATGGCAACAGCACCGCCTACCACTGCAAAGCTCTCCAGCGAGTAGTGCGGTGCTCTGAACGGATAATTGGAGGTGAGCTTCCCTCCCTCCAAGACATCTACAGGAAGCGCTGCCTGAGGAAAGCGGGGAGGATCATCAAGGACTCCAGTCACCCCAGCCATAAACTGTTCAGACTGCTTCCATCAGGAAGGAGGTTCTGCAGCATCCGGTCCCGTACCAGCAGACTGAGAGACAGCTTTTTCCATCAGGCCATCAGACTGCTGAACACGTCATAGACACCTCAGCTTCACTACTGGAACTTTAACATTATGCACTCCACACTGTATATAAATGCCACTTGTTTTGCACATATTCAACTCTGTATATTTTTATATATTTATTTTATTATTTTTTTACTATTTAATTTGTAAAAATGTGTACACACACACACACACACACACACACACACACACACACACACACACACACACACACACACACACACGTAGAAAAACATTTAGTATACACATCCAGAAATGCATACACTATTATATATTGTACATATATTTATTAGTTTCAGGTTGGCCATTCTTGTATTTTGCTCGTTTGTGTTGTTGTGTTTTGCACATCTCTGTTGCTTGTGAAGCTCACACACAAGAATTTCACTCGCATGCGCTGTGCCAGTGTGCCTGCACATGTGATGTGACAATAAAAGTGATTTGATTTTGATTTGGAGACCAAGCAGCTAGAGCTCTCTATGGGCGAGGTCTGGCTAAACAAAGGGATGTACTCGTGGAAGCTGCTCTCTGTGACACAACTGCTAGTACTTTCTCTCTCTATCTCTATGGTGACACCACTGTCTCCCCATCTTATCTCGCTCACCTTGGTCTACTCCCCTTTCTATGCAAGCTGCTCACATTCTTTGACTACACAGAAGCAGGCCTGAAACTAAAGCAACCTGAAACACAATTAATACAGCATGGAATCAACAGAATTACTTTATTCAATTTAAAAAGAATAATTATCATTAGCTTTGTCGTTTCCATTACTTCATTCCACACTATTTTGTGCAATTTTCAAGCTGCATCTCCAGCATTTTTGTATTGAACCATGTGTTCTCGCTACATTATTAAGAGTTTTGCAAGTTTAGCTCAGAGATCATAAACTCAGTCCTCGCTGCCAGTTTTTTGACACAACAAAACTCTGTGGATGCTCTTAGAGACTGCATTGTGGAGAGCACACTGACCAGCTGCATCACTGCATGGTACAGCAGCACTACTGCTATGGACTGCAAACGCCTGCAGAGCGTGATGACAACTGCAGAGACGATCATCTTGCATATTAAGCGCATAGCTGTTGGTGCCATTAAAAACTGTCTTTAGTGATTCAGGATTCAAGCGTTTATTGTCATATGCACAAAGAATTTCTCTGTGTATTGAAATTCTTTCTTTGCTATCCACACACAGATGCCTGGTTAATATTTATAAATAGAACAGACAAAATACAAATAGTATAAATAAATAAATGAAGACAAAATGTAAGTGTGAAATAGATGTAGTGCAAGAGAGCTATAAGAACAACCTGACTCTTTCTCCGTACAGATGCACTAACCTGTAGTTATAGAGCAGATGCAGTTTCTTCATCAGCCTTTCCCCTGTTTTTATGGCCATGAACACATTTGAATCTAGAACTCCAATATTATCCATTCAATTCCGCATTAAAACATTAAAAAACTCAAATTGTTACCTGATAATAATAATACCACTTTTAAAGCCGTTTAAATAACCACCACGGCTTCTGGGAGGACGATTGCTGAGTTTACGAGATGCACCTAAACGCCCCATGCATTCCTGACGGAGTCTACAGCTTGGACCGTAAGTTCTGATGCAGACGCGCACATCGTTTTCTTAAACTGCGCGGCTGTGTCCCGATGGTTGTTTTGTCTCCTTTCTTCTGTCAAAGTTAAAGCCTGAACAGGAAGTCCCTCGTGCCCCTTCACGTCCTCTTTCAGCTGTGATAACCTCTCACCTGTAGCTCAGCGCGAGCTGAGGAGGACTCCTCTCCGTTGCTGTTCTCCGTGTCCCGGCTTTCCTCCTCCATTATTCCTGCTCTGCTCCTGTTCCGCCAAAACTCAGCAGCTCGTCTCAGTACTCTCTCCAACTCTCGCGGTGACTAAAAAATAACGCGAGAAGAACAAAAACACTCCCATGGCCTTTCCTCAAGTACGCGAGTCCCAAGAGTCCGGCACGCACAGACTAGCGATTTGTACAGCGTACTTGATGATGTCACAGGTCCGGAGTTTTTACTCTCTTAATTCAACTGTGACTAACATGTTATGAAGCTTAACTTTAATCTCAGCCAAACCGACTGACTCAGGAACAAAGAAAACACTGAAATAAACCAAACATTAACATTTAGAAGTGATCGAAATGACTTATGTATCATGTTTGACTTCAGCAGCGAAATCTCTATTAATAAAAATAATGTACATGTATGCCTTAATAAAAAACAAACAGGTGAGATGTTAGGACACTTTATTTTTATTTTAGTGGACACTCAAAAATTACAACAGACAGCTGCTGGGGTTTGGAAGAGAACTGAACACATATTTAAAATATAATCTGATCATTTTGAAGCAGCCTTCAGAATCTCCACGTATTAACATGCTGTTTTTGTTCCCGGTGAAAATGTTTCCTCCTGAATTGAAATATATCTCAGCCAAAACGATTTACTCAGGAACAAATAAACCAAACATTAACATTTCGAAGTTACCTAAGAGACTCATATATCATGTTTAACCTGAGTAGTGAAAGAGCATGGGAGGGTTGAAAACGATGTGCCGACCTCTCGGTCTGCTATGGAGCTGGTGGGCAGTGTTGGGAAGGTTACTTTTAAAATGTATTCCATTACAGATTACAGAATACAGAATACATGCCCCAAAATGTATATGGAGCTGGTGGGTAACCGATGTCTCGGAAAACGTCGGAGCACGTTTGGAAATATGTGATATGTTGATAAATCGAGCAGATATTTGAAGCTTACACAGCTACATTCTCACTTCAAAATAACTTACAATTTTATTTTGCGACCCAGAAAGAGTAATATTTAAAAGTTTTAGCCGCGCTCCTCCGCCATTGCCGCGTTTGGGTTCTGGACTGATGACGTATCACGAGTACACGAGAATGCAAGCACGCACAAGTACGCATATTGAAACAGGCCCCTTGTGTATTTCTTTATTGACAAACATCTCCGATGGTAAAGT
The DNA here is from genome assembly GCF_963969265.1 of Rhamphochromis sp. 'chilingali'. Taxonomy (NCBI): domain Eukaryota; kingdom Metazoa; phylum Chordata; class Actinopteri; order Cichliformes; family Cichlidae; genus Rhamphochromis; species Rhamphochromis sp. 'chilingali'. The sequence continues at coordinate 66,402,640 of NC_137929.1, read as the reverse complement.
GTTGGAATCTCATTCTGGACTTATTTCCTTCCTTCTTCCTCCTCGTGTGCTTCACTCAGCGGGTGTAAATCACCTTCTAAATGAGGTGAAAATAAATCTGAGTTTGTTTCTTTACATTAATCTGGAGTGAGCCTCATCTGTGACACAGGTTATAATCTTTTTTATTAATTCATTGTTTTTCTTTTCTACGTTTATTCTTTTAAATGTTTTTAACCTGTCAGAACGGCTCCTTGTTTAATATGAAATGTCAGACTTCAGGCGAAACTTGTCCTTCAGAGCCATTGTGTGTTTATCACTGCATTCAGGGTTCAGGTTCATGGATGGGAAATCTGCGGCTCACTTTGCTTCAGGTCTGAAACCGATCAGCGATCCCAGAGGAACATCGAGAACGATCAGCACTGATGATCATGCAGAAAGATGCAGGGGATTCTTTTAAAGAACAGGTTTTTATTCATGGCAGTGAAGAAGAAACTGGAACTTTTCCATCAATTACTAGTTCATGCATTACTTGATGAGGTTTTTCTCAGAGACTGGAAGGCCAGCTCTGTAGTTCTGATGGATAACGACGCATCATGCAGAAAAGCTGAACCTCTGTGAACATTTTACCATCAGCAGTAAAACTTCAGACACACACATCTGATTACACAGTTTACCTGCTTTGTTTTATTTATTTATCCTGGATACGATGAGCTGCACTGAGCTTCTGTAAAAACTTTATTTAAACGTGTGAGTACACTCTGGTCAAAGATGGTGTTGTGTTGTTCTGTTTACAGTTAAATAAAGACTTGAATCCTCTTAAAATCATCACTTTCTGTTTTTATTCACAATCATTTTATTTACGCAGCATCACAGCTTTGTCACATGTTCGTCGGTTTAACGTCCATTTCTTCTCACGGCGCTCGTATCCAACTGTTCATCAGTGGTCGATGACTCCGTCCGCTCCGTCGACACGTTTAAATAAAGCTTTTTTGAACACGCTACTCGCTGTCCCATGACAGTCGTTTGAGGGCTCCTCCTGTGTGGACGACGGTGAGGCCACAGGTCGCTGCAGCATGACGTCACCGTAGAAACACCATGGTAACAAGACCTGCGAGACAACCACAGCATCACTGCTTCATTCTCTACCTCCTCATTTCCTTTTCTGCCTCCTTCTTTGTATGTTTTTATGTACTTCTGAATCTTCAACTTCTCGTTCCCTTATCCACCATCTCATTTCCTTTTCTACCTCCTTATCTCCTTCGTTTTCCCTCCAACTACATTCTTGTTTCCTTTTCGTTCCTGCCCTTCTCTCCTAATTCCTTCTCTATATCTAGTTTCTTTTCCGCTTCCTTATTTCCTTTTCTATTTTCTTGTTTGCTTCTTTATCTCCACATTTCCTTCTGAGACTCCTTCCTTTCTGCTCTGACTTCTCATTTCCTTAACTGTCCCTAGATTCCTCCTTTCTTCACCTATAACTGTTCTTCTCTACTTCCTTGTTTCCTTCTCCATCTCCTTCAATTCTTTACTTTCTTTTTGCTTACTTTCCCACTGTCTCATTTGCTCCCTGCCTCCCCTCTCAGGTCATACAGATGTGTGTGTGTGTGTGTGTGTGTGTGTGTGTGTGTGTGTGTGTGTGTGTGTGTGTGTGTGTGTGTGTGTGTGTGTGTGGTGTTACCCAGTGTGTAGGCGCAGACCAGTTTCTGATTGGTGGAGACGTGCAGCCAGCGTGGAACCAGCGAGTTGCTGTCAGTGTGCAGGGGGAGCATCAACACTGTGACACACAGCACCGCCACAGCCACACACACCGCCCACTGAGACGCGCTGCGCACAGCTGCAGACGCAGACACACACACAGAAACATCATTAGTAAGATCAACTCTGCACCCGTGAATGCACTGCTGCAGGAACCAATCAGAGCACTCCATGGTGCCTTACCTGTGCAGGCAGGCAGGTGTCCCTGTGTGGGCAGGAGCTGAGAAGTAGGATGGGGCAGCGCCCTTTGTTGACCTCCTCTTTGCTCCTCTTCCTCTTGTCCTCCTCTAAGCTCCGCCCAAATCTCCCGTCGTCCCACCTGGCCTCCACCCCTCACCTCCATGCGGAACCGGTCCCTGCGGCCCCAGTGTCTGGGGGAGACGTCCAGGTGACGCACGACCCTGACAGGAAAACAAAATACTTGATTGCATGTGAGCGTCGTTATGGATTAAGTTTTAAACAAAGTTTGAAACACTCACAGGTCGACGCAGGACTTGGCCCGGATGCTGCCCTCTGCCTCCACCACCCTGTAGAACGAGGGCGCCGTGCACCACACTGTGAGGACAGAGAGAGAGGCTGTTAGAGGCTGTTAGAGCCAGTGGCGGCGTGACCAGGGCCTAAACAAGGCTGCACTCACTCTTGAAGCTGAGGCTGAAGTTGTAGGGGTTGTAGAGGGTCAGCACCCTCCTATGGGAGCTCCTCTGCTCGGCGTAGAACACCATCTCTGAGGGGAACAGGAAGACAGCAAGACGCGGCACGCCCCCCACCGCCACGCTCTGCTCCCCTGCCACCGCCGACCCCCCCTCGTCTCCTCGCCCGTCATGGCGCTGCCTCCTCCTCATTAGTCCGCTCTGTGTGGAGCCCCGCCCGCGGACATGATCGGAGAGCTGTCATTGGATACCTAGAGGTAACACCGCCTACCACCACAGCGAGACAAAAAAAAATCATTTAACGAGGAGAAAAAAAGTTTCTCTTTCCTAGGTTGTGGCTCCTTGGTTCCTCCTCTGTCTCCTTATTTTGTACAATGCCTCCTTGTTACCTCTCCCTACTTTTTCCCCTCCTCCTCGTCCTTTCTGTGTCCTCATTTCCACCCTGCCCCCTTTATTTACCAACTCCTTTTTTCCTTCCTCATATCCCTCCTTCCTGCCTTTTCTCTGCCACCATGATTCTTACCCGATACCTTGCTGCCTTCTGTACGTCTTTCCTTCCTTCTGTTTCTTTGTTTACTTCTCTACCTCCTCTTATCCTTCTGTGCTTCTTCCCTTCCTTCTCTGTTTCCGTGTTTACTTCTCTAGCTCCTCGTTTCCTTCCCTAAACAAACAGGACCCAACATGTAAACAGTGGAGAACAAACACAGGTAACGCCTCATAAATAAGTACCTCAGCTCCTGTGTATCCCTCCGCTGCCAGCCTGTAGTATAAATTGTTTATTTCTGGATCTCTGTGTAAAAAAACTCCGAAAAACTTCACTAACAGACTTTCTGTTAGTGAGCTTCCTGCTGTTTGCTAACGCTAGCTGCCCAATCACTCGCCAAAACACCGGTAACGTGACGCAGCAGAAACTGTCGCCAGCTCCGCGATATGATCTCCGGCAGCCGGACGGTCACACCGAGGCGTTTTATGGGAGTTTAATCCGGTAAAAAAAAGAAAAAAAAAACCAGAAATAAAACTGCTCAGTGTTTCTACTCACCGCTGCCCCGGATCTACTTCCTCAGCAAGCTGTTGCTTATAATAAATCCCTCCCCCTCTCTAGCTCTAAACCAATGAGCGTTCGGAAAGAGTCCCAGCCTTCTGTTGTTTTGTGTGTCACATCAGACTCCTTAGTTTGACGCTGTGTTTAAGCTGAAATGATGGTGGCAACAGTTGTAATTCATTTTTAATTCTGAAACTAAACAAGAAATCGTTTTGGATGTATAAAAGCCATAATATTCAAGAAAATGGTACAACAATGGTTGCTACAATGTTTCAACCATGCTACAAGAAAATGCTTTCTTTCTTTGGCTCTCGGAGGAGGCGGACGCATCTTTCACCGTCTCCTTCCCTTATCTTTCTGGGTTATCCTTTTGTGTTACACATTTCACTGTTTTTTTCCTTTGCTACCTCCCTGACCTGTACGGTCGGCAAGGTCTGTCTTCTCGGTGGGCAACTGCAACTGACAAATAAAGGCTATCATCTCATCTCATTACAATGGTACAACATTATAAGCAATAAATTATTTAACAAATAATTGTGGCTTTTAGTTTCCTTATTTTAAAGAAACTAAACATTTATATAACGTCCTACCAGTTATACACTTTTAAATTTATGTTTTCTACATATTTATAGATATACTTAATTTAAATAACTAGCGTTGTAGCATCTGCGGCATTCAAGTTCTCTCGGAAATGAAAGACATAAGAATGCCATGCACGAATTTTTAGTTGAGTAGGGCCTCTTTATCAAAAGGCTCGTCATCGTTTCAAGTATCAGTCTGTATAAACATGTTTTTGGTCAAATGATGATGAATTCATAATCAACTTCACGTGTGTAATTTATTGCATGCCAAAATGTTTAAAATAACATTTTTCTTTTTAATATAACATCAGTAAGTCAAAGACTACAGCCTTCTAAATATCTGATATACGCTGTACGTCATTAACTTCGCTGTATTAGTTGATTAGTAGAGTTCGGATGGAGGAGTTTAAAAGGAGACCATGAACGGAGCACGTTAATCGTTCCTCGCCTCCTGATTGGTCCGTTGCTCTTCGTGTCTCGGGACGCGTCCGCTTTATAGAGTCACCTTGCTGCCGCCGCTGCGACGGGGAGAAAGCAGGCGGAAAGCTCGGCTCAAAGGCACGCACGCAGGCAGGCGGGCGGCAGAAATCTGAACGCAGACTCTGCGGCCACTGACCGATCGGGGGAAACATGGCGGATGCGAAGCCCAAGACCTCCCCGAAGGCCATCAAGTTCCTGTTCGGGGGGCTGGCTGGGTAAGTGATGCGGCTAGCTGCCATGCTATCGCGCTAATGTCAGGGGTCAGAGGAGAGCTCTGGTCAGTTTAACCCGCTCTGTGTGGTTTAAAGGACAGCACGGAGGCCGTTACTGCGGCGGAGCGACACGCTGATGGTTAGCTGTTAGCAGCTGATGCTGGCTGTCACAGGACGGGCTGCACCCCGAGAACTCCGAGGGGACGTTTTTCATCAGCACACCGGTGTCATGACGAAATCTGGGCACCTCTCTGCATGTGTTAGTTAGCCATGTTCGAGTAGAGCTTCCTGCCCCTTTTTTTTTCTCACCAGAACACATTTAAACATGCAAACTCGTAGAAGTCCTGCAAATGTTCCGCTTGTATCCCCGGGAAATTATTTGTTAAAACCTCCCGCCTGGGCTTTACAACGAGGAGCTAACGCTAACGCTGGATTGGCAGCGAAGCTTCCCTAAAGTAAACTCTGACAGCAGATAAGGGGAGGTGGCACCCGTCAGGGGGACCTGACGTCGGCTCCCCGGTCTGCCGTTAGCATGCTAACTGTTAGCCGGGATGGATGACAGCTTTATGATGATGATGATGATGATGATGTAACCTGGTTTAGCCTCTAAACTCTGAAATCAGGTTCAGTTAAACTCTGATCCATGTTTATCACAAAACATTTACAAATGTAATCATGTATCATAAAAGTTCATTAAGCCAATTAATAATTTGATGAATGAATTAAAATTATAATCTCAATAATTATCTCACACTGCGCCTCAGTGATTGGATGCCCCTCACTCAACAGGGTGCGTGACTGTCTCTGACATCATACTGATCCAAAAATAGAAAAAAATGATAAACTGAACAATTTGACCTTTTGGCTCACAGGGATTAGTGAACGTATGCTGACATGAAGGTTAACATGAGTGTATGAGAGGAAACATGGAGAACATTACTCACACACACACTTTAAGACGAGTGTGTGTGTGTGTGTGTGTGTGTGTGTGTGTGTGTGTGTGTGTGTCAGGTTACCTTAGCAGGCGTAGCAGGTTAAACAGCCTCATAATAAACAGTTGAAGGTCACCAAATGTTGACAGTATGGCTGCTTCTTACAAACTCCGTGAGGTGGTGTCAACAGTTGACTTTATTTCAAACCTGCACACCTTTTTTCATAGATGGATATCTATCGATATATCTCTCAGAAACTATAAAAGTTAAAAATAATGACATGACTAAATGTTAGAGCTGTAGGTTTGCAGATTAGGCCTTCATTTATATTTTAATCCATATTTGGTGTGAATCAGAGATAATTTAGAGGTATCTCTGCACCATCTCTAATTTTACAGTTTGTAATTCGTCAGGATCCCAGCACGCTCTTCTGTGAAGCTTCATTTGAGATAAATAAATGGACGTGTTCTGATTTAAAAGACAAGAATCGCTGCCCCAGGCAGGTTTTCATCATCGTGAGTTAATCTGTGCTCTCACCTGCTGCCGTCGGTGTTTTCTAAGGGAGGCTAAACTCTCACCTCCTGATAAACTCACAGTACCAGCTCTTCCAGTCCCTGATAACTTATCACTGCAGAGTTACCACATCGCTGCAGCTTCACTGCTAACAGAAGTGTAAATTCATTAGAGCAAACACCTCTGTTCTCCAACTGCGCTTAAACAACCTGCCATGTTTTAGTTTTTACTGTCTCCCTTAACTGTAAAACTCCTCCCTGATGTTCTTTTCAAATAAAAAGAACTTTTCAAGTGAACTTTGATTTATTTTGATCACATTGTTTGGATTTCAGTGGAAGTCGTTGGAACAGTCAGTCCAAAGGTCTCATTTTATAAGTTACGATTTAAATCTGTTCAAACATCTGAAATGTCAGATATATGATAACAAGTCTGCGCTCCCAGGTTTTGTTGTGTCTTTGACTGTGCCAAAAAGTTTTTGGTTTCATGTTTTCTCAGTAATGCTTCAGCTTTAATAAACGTACTTGTGCTGTTCCCTCTCTGCAGGATGGGCGCGACAGTCTTCGTGCAGCCGTTGGACCTGGTGAAGAACAGGATGCAGCTGAGTGGTCAGGGGACGAAGGCTCGAGAGTATAAAACCAGCTTCCACGCCTTGTTCTCCATCCTGAGAAACGAGGGCGTGGGGGGCATCTACACCGGGTACCAGCGCTTCGCCCCATCCTGATTTTTATCATTTTAACTCACGTTTCATCTCCCTGCTTCATTGTGGGTTTCTTTGTGTGTTTGTCAGTCTGTCAGCAGGTCTTTTGCGTCAGGCGACCTACACGACGACCCGTCTGGGAATCTACACCATCCTGTTCGAGAAAATGACCAGCAGTGACGGCCGGCCGCCGAACTTCTTCCTCAAGGTGAGCTGAAAGAGTGAAAGGCTTATGAGCTCTGAAATCATCTAAGCCTGTAGAAAGCTTTTAAGCAGTGGTAAAGGTGTAGATGCCACAGCACCCTCCATGCTGCTGAGTAACAGTGTGCTCCCCCTACAGGCTCTGATTGGTATGACAGCTGGAGCCATTGGAGCATTTGTGGGGACGCCAGCAGAGGTGGCGCTGATCAGGATGACGGCCGATGGACGGTGAGACTCTGTTTACCTTCGAGCAGCTTTCTCTGCTCGGCATGGACACAAAATGACTCGCAGGCGTTTTCCTCACCGTTTGTGTCTCCAGGTTACCTGCAGACCAGCGGAGAGGATACAAGAATGTTTTTAATGCCCTCGTTCGAATAACCAAAGAGGAAGGCGTCACTACGCTGTGGAGGGTGAGGCTACCATCATCATCATCATTTTCTTCACTTGGGCCTGAATGAGTAGCCATTAGTCCAGATGCAGTAATTTAATGTGGAAATTTTAATTGATAAAAAGGTTTGTGTCCTGAAGTGGTCCTTCACCCAGAGTAGATGCTGCCCGATTTAACATCACACAAACATTACATTAGCTCTTTTTTTTTTTTTTTCTTATTTAACTATTTTGTTTTTCAAGCCGTTGTACTGTTATTAATATGTGTGAAAGTAGTTAATGGGAACTGTGAGCTACTGCTGCAGCTTTTATTGAAGGGGAAAAAAAACTCTGCGAATCCTGAGCAAAAACAAGAAAAATGACCTCAGTTTTGATTCTGATATTTTTGAATTTGGCTTTTTCTCTGCTTATCCTCATGTTTCCAAAACATTTATATTCCCAAAATTCTCAGTTTTTCTTCTAAAGAATTTCCAAACTGAAGAATGTCACATGTTCTAAATCTGGGTCTCTCTTTATCAAACATAAATGTCTAATCTAATCGTTGCGCGAGACTGTGGTGCAGTATTCGCTGCTTTTTAGAATAATTTTAGCTCCTCAGGTGACGATTGAATAAACGCTCATGGATTTAGTGGCTTTGTTTTGTTAGTTTTTACAGCCCTTGTTAAAAATGTGTCTACAATATTTTAAATAATTTTAAACTGAATTAAAACATTTAAATGATCTTTTTATTTTTATTAAAAATATTAATTGAATTTTTTTAATTTGCAAAGGATTTTACTGACCATCTGCAGTACTTCCATGGGGCAGCAGAGGGCAGTGTCGCAGTCTTTTTCAATGAATCAGAACACTTTATTATTCCCAGACGACATTACGTGGTCACAGTTGCTCCAAGACGGGAAGGACAGGGATCTTCTTCTTTTCTGATCTCTGCATCTTTTTTTCTGATTTTGCAACAGTTTTCCCACCAAAGATGGTGCAAACATAGGTCAGATAAACTGAGTCATTACAGTGCCTCAGTTTTTGTTCAGTTATAAACACTTGGTAGTAACATCTTAAACTTTTCACTTAAAAAAAAAAAAAAAATGATTCTGCTTGCAGGAATCTAAAAGCTTCATCCATGAAATTCTCACTACATGATTAACAAAATTTGACACTTGTCCTTTCATTCTCTGTAATATCAATAACAAAAGTTAGATGATTTTTAAATCAAATTTCCTGATGAGTGTTAGTAATAAAATGAGGATTTAAGTGCTGAAACCTAAACTGGGACGGATCTCAGCTATTCTGCTGAATCAAAGACGATAAAAAGCTGAAACTGTAAATCGGAGCTACAGCATGCTCTGAGGGTCGCTGACATCCCTCCACCTCTACCCTCGCTGGTTCATTTCCTGCAGAAAAGACTCCAGACGTCGTCTGTGGAGCGTTCACGTCTGTTTGTTGGTTCAGCAGCTTTATCGAGTCTCTTTGGGTGTTTTTAATAACTGAGCTGATGACGACTCTGTTGTTGCAGGGTTGCATTCCCACCATGGCTCGAGCGGTGGTCGTGAACGCTGCTCAGCTGGCCTCGTACTCTCAGTCCAAACAGGCGCTGCTCGATTCAGGTGCCCAACACACGCACGCACTCACGCAAGCACACGGTCTTGCAGTGACGCACACTCTTCATCAATATGTTTGTGTGTTCTCAGGTTATTTTAGAGACGATATTCTGTGTCACTTCTGTGCCAGTATGATCAGTGGTCTGGTTACCACGGCAGCCTCGATGCCTGTCGACATCGTAAAGACCAGGTGAGACTGAAGGCGTTTGATGAACTCTTCTTCTGTGGTCCAGCCGAGTCTGACCACCTTCTCCTTTTTCTTGGCAGGATCCAGAACATGAAGATGATCGACGGGAAGCCAGAGTATAAAAATGGTTTGGTGAGTCGCCAATTTTATTTGGTTTTTACTTGTTTTTGTTATTACATTTTGGTCATTAAAATCTTTTTTTAGCATGAAAGTTAAATAATGCTCTGAAAGCAGATGAGCTGATGAATAAAGGCAATATTGTTCCTGGTAATACTGTGATTTTGAAGTATTTGTACAGGTTACTTCTGTATCTTTGTTCTTTGTGTAACATTTAGATTTAGAGAATCATTTTCTGACAATCTGCAATACACATTGACAGGCCTCTTTATTAGGTACACATCGCTAGTAACAAGTTTTATCTTCAGAACTCTTTAAATCTTAATAAATTTAACAAGGATTTTGCTTCATATTAACATCATATCATCACACAGCTGCTGCAGGTTTGTCAGTTGCTCCTTGATGAGGAAGATGCTCCATTGGAGTCAGGCCATTTGAGTACAGTGAACTTATTTTCTTATGTTAGAGATGAATGGAGCTTTTTGACATGTGTTATCCTGCAGATATCAGGAAATGTGGTCATGACAGGATGGGCACGGGCATCATGTCTAAATGCACTGAGTCACTGCCATGTGATTGGCTGATAAAACACAAGTCAAAGAAGTTTAACAGGTGTTCCTAATGAAGTGGCCAGTGAGAGGACTGATATACAAGTTATATTAAGTTATATTAATACTGTATTAATAGACTTGTTCCGGTAATAAGTGTTTATATTCTGGGCACCGACTGAATTATCTGTGTCATGATCAGGAGGTGCTGGTTCGAGTGGTGGGGAAGGAGGGCTTCTTCTCTCTGTGGAAAGGTTTCACCCCGTACTATGCCCGCCTCGGCCCGCACACCGTCCTCACCTTCATCTTCCTGGAGCAGATGAACCGCCTCTACAAGACCTACGTCCTCGACGTTTAGCCCATGCACACACAGTGTTTGAATTCTTTCTGTAAAGAGAAAAATGTAAATTAAATGTAGTTCAGACATCATTCACAGATGTTTTGAGTAATTAAGTCTTATTTGTAGAAACCCTGCCCCACTGTCTCCCTGACAACACGCAGCATCATGATGGGATTGATAGGTAACCATGGTAACAACCATGGCTGAGCAGAGACTCGTGGTTGAATAAAGACTTTTTGACCTTGCTTTGTTGTCATTTCCATCACTTCCTACTTGGACTCCTGTTATTAATTACATCAATACGTCGGCTAAACTTTATTGTAGTCGATACTGATGTTGATGCCTCTCAATGGCTCAATATAACATCTGGCACAGGACAGCTGTTATGAAAGTAAGGGAGAAAGTTTGTCCAAATCTCTGGCCCCAGGAAACCCAGCTTGGTCCTGATGGTTTTCCTCACCATTTTTCTGCCAGGGTGAGTTTAGCTGTTAATAATGTAGACTCTATTATTAAATTAAATGAAAGGAATAAATTACACTTTTATGAAACCACCTGCTATTTTTATGTAGTTTCCATGTTAGCAGGCTGCAAAGTGCTCTATAACTGTAATGGATCTAAAAGTGTTAAAATCTTCAGTTTTAGATCATCCTCAGCCTAAACTTAAAATCATAAAGGACAGCATTACATTTCTGATATTAACAGTAACTCTGGGCCTCTGGAGTGTACAGCTAATGCCATCTCTTTATAAATATGGATAACAAAAGCTAAGGAGTGCTGCGTCATTAAAAAATACAGACTATTAGAGTAACAGGTGTGTAGTGTTGCTAACTAGCTAGCAAAAAGCCTCAAACAAAGTGGGTATGCTAGCAGCTAATCTAGCAAATGAATTAACAAGAGTGATTTTAGATGTTTTAAAACTATAACATGAGAAGCTGTGTGTCTTCTTCATAAGTGACGTGGTTGTATTTACCTTAAGTGAACAAGTCATCAGTTGCGGTAAACCTATCACCAGGTAGACTGGTCAGAATGCTCTGGTTACAATCCATTTCAGTTTGTCTTTTGTACAAGTGAATCCACCTGTGTTTGTCTGCCTGAATTACACTTACACTGCAGGGGAAACTGAACAATAACCAGAACAAAGTCTAAAATAAAAACTGCCAAATATCTGCACCACTGAGTCACGCTTTATTTTCTCAGCATCAGAAAAGGTTTCATTTCTGACCTGCAACAAACATATGCACTGTGCTGGCTATGGAAGCCCGTTTCCGCCACACAAAAAAAAGTATCCATAACTCGAACTGTCGAGTTATTTTCTCAAAATTTCGAGTTACTATTCAAAATTTTGAGAAAAATATCTCGAAATTTCAAGATATGGATACTTTTTTGTGTGTGGTGAAAACGGGCTTCCATAGCTGTACAGCTTGCAAATTTATAAGAGGAAGTTGAATGAATTTCTGGCCTTTATGTCACTCAAATGCAACAAACCAGGAAATATAACATGTTGATCTATGTTTTGCATCAGCCACTAGATGGCACTGTGTTGCTGCAGAGTAGTGTCAGAGTAGCGGTTTTCTACGCAATCCCTCGCCGTTGGACAGTGCAGACATTGAGGCTTACGGCGTTCCCACACCGCGCATGGATTGGGACTCTAGCAACCTGCCTGAGGCATGGCGGCGCTTCAAGCAGCTCGCCGAGCTGATGTTCGCTGGTCCTCTTCGGGGGAAGGAGGAGGCAGACAAATGCAGCTACCTTCTTCTATGGGTCAGTGAGAAGGGACGGGATGTCTACAACACGTGGATGCTCACCGCAGACGACTCCCGAAAGCTTCAAATGTACTACGATTACATCACACTGAAAGCTAACCCAATCTACGCCAGATATAGGTTCCATGAAAAGATGCAGGGTGAAAATGAGGCATTTGAACAGTTTATTACAGAACTGAAACTGCTTGACTGTGGGTACCCAAATACAGATGAAATGGTCAGAGATCGCCACACATTACATAAGAAGAGGAATAGTTTCCCAGGTTAAAATGCCCAAGAAGATCAGTTTTAAATCTCTCTCCTCATCGATGGCCGAGCCCGAGTTCTTGATGACAGACTTTGCCAAGATGGAGTTTCAAGGACAGCTGCACCTAGGCTTCCAGGCTATCCATGCCTTCCAGAAACATGGCCATCTTCACTCAAATACAACAAACCAGGAAATATAACATGTTGATCTATGTTTGCATCAGCCACTAGATGGTGTTGCCATCTAGTGGCTGGACCCCAGACCCCTCAACAAGGCCATACAAAGACCCCATTACCCTCTACCCACCTTGGAGGATGTCACCATAAAACTTCCTGGGGCCAAGTATTTTAGTGTTTTGGATGCCAGATCAGGCTACTGGGCCATTAAACTAAGCCACGAATCATCTCTGTTAACCACATTTAATACTGTGTTTGGCAGGTACCGCTTCACCAGGCTGCCATTCGGGATACTCTCAGCCCAGGAAGAGTTCCAGTGACGCGTGGATGAGCCCTACAAAGGCCTGAGGGGCGTGGCAGCCATTGTGGACGACGTGTTGGTCTTCGGAGGAGCCAAACAGGAGCATGATGACAACATGAGGACCATGCAGCAGGGAGAGAAGTGTAAAACTGAACCCTGACAAGTGCACCATCTGCGTCAAAGAGGTCAGTTACTTCGGTCACACATTGTCACACGAAGGACTAAAACCAGAGCCACAAAAAGTAAAAGCAGTCCAAGACATGGCGCCCCCGCAGAACAGGGGAGAACTGGAAACAGTGCTGGGGATGGTTAATTATTTAGCAAGATTTGCCCCACACCTGTCAGAGATAAACGTGCCGCTCCGCCAGCTGTTAAACCAGGACAGTGAGTTTGTATGGGACAAGAACCATGACAGATCCTTTCAACAAATGAAGGAGCTGATCACTAGAGAACCAGGCTCAGTTCTCTCCTTCTTCAACCCCAAGAACGCGCTACGACTCCAGGTCAATGCACCCAAAAGTGGCCTCGATGCTGTGATGCTGCAAGACGGCAAGCCAGTCGCCTACACATCCAAGTCACTTAACAGCACTGAGCAGAACTATGCCCAAATAGAAAAGGAACTGTATGCTGTTCTCTTTGGCTGCAAGCGGTTCCACGAGTAAATGTACGGTCAACATGTGACCATTGAATCGGACCAAAAGCCACTAGAGTACTCAAAAAGCCACTAGTATCAGCACCACCACGGCTACAGAGGATGATACTACAGCTGCAAAAGTATAACATCAGCATCATCCACAAGCCAGGGAAAGACATCCCGGTAGCCGACTCGCTCTCCCGGAAATCCATAGAGTTCTACGATAAATCACTATGTGACGGGATGGATGCGCAGATCCACTCAGTCCTCAGCAACATGCCTGTCACTGATCAGATAAGAAACAAAACAGGCCAGGACCCTCAGCTTAACACTCTGAGAAGGACCACATTGGGTGGATGGCCGGATAAAAGGTCTCAATGTCCGCCTGACATCCAGGAGTTTTGGAACCACAGGGATGAGATCTCACTGATATATGGGATCATGTTTAAAGGAGAGAAAATGATCCCAAAAAGGTTCAGAAAGGACATGATAGATCGGATTCACTCCAGCCATATGGGCATAGAAAAGAGTAAAAACAGAGCCAGAGACCTTCTGTTTTGGCCAAGCATGGGAAAGCAGATTGAGGAAGCAGTTGGAGCCTGCAGCACATGCCAGGAAAGACAAACTGCTAACCCCAAGGAACCCCTGCTGTCAAATGCAATACCAGAAAGACTGTGGCAGGTTATAGCAACTAATCTGTTTACTTGGAACTCGGAAGACTACATCATCATCGTAGATTACTATAGTAGGTTCTTCGAGTTGGAAAGACTGTACAGCTGCACTGCAGAAGCAGTGATCCGCAAACTAAAGTCAGCCATGGCCAGGCATGATATTCCAGAGTCAGTGATTAGTGATAACGGCCCGTGCTATGCTTCAAGTAATTTCCAACAGTTCTCAAAGTCATGGAGTTTCACCCACAACACTACTAGCCCCCATTACCCACAGAGCAACGGCCTAGCCAAAAAGACTTCCAGACAGCAAAAAAACTACTGGACAAGGCCAAAGCTGAACATAAGGATCCCTACTTGAGCCTATTAGAATACCGGAACACCCCCGTGGACAACTTAAAGTCGCCTGCATAACTACTCATGAGCCGGAGACTCCGCTCCATCCTCCCTGCCACACCAAAACAGCTGGAACCACAAGTAGTTTGCCAGCAAACAGTGCGTGTGAGGAGAGAAGTCTGCCAGCAGCGCCAGCAGACTTATTTCAACAGAGCAGCCCGAAATCTGCCTCGACTATATCCTGGCACACCGGTCCAGTTCCGTCAACAAGATGGTTCCTGGAAACCAGCTGTGGTCACGAGTTGTGCAGACGCGTCCAGAAGCTACAACATAACCACAGATACAGGACAAGTTTATCGCCGTAACCGCCGACACCTCGGCGAAGGCAGAAACAGCGTAGGAGGTGAGGAGTTCATTCAACCGACAGTCAACAGCAATGACAGCGCTGTGGTTTCTCAGCCCCCGCCTGTGGATCCCCTGATAAAGACAACACCCAGATACACAACTCGATATGGGCGCGTTACTAAACCAAGACAAAAAAAAAAAAAAAAAAAAAAAAAAAAAAAGAAATAAAGAACATGTTAACTTAAAAAAAAAAAAAAAAAAAAAAAAAAAACTAAACCAAGACAGGTCTTGGACCTGTAATATTGTAAAGGCTGCAGGTGGAAAAAAAAAAGAAAGGCTGTTCACATGTTTGTTGTTCCAATGATGTCACTAAATGCATCTATTTATTATGTTAATGATGTAGCCAGTATTGAGCCGAATGCTATGACATTAATGGATGTTGCTCAGGATGTTTATTCCCGTAATTTCAGTTGCCTGACAAATTTTACAAGCCTGAGTTGCTTTGCTGTTTTGTTCTTTTTTTTTTTTTAAAGAAGGGAGGTGTAACTTGTTGACCTATGTTTGTATCAGCCACTAGATGGCACTGTGTTGCTGCAGAGTATGTATGTTACCGGCTAGCAAGAAGCACCGGAAAAAATGGAAAAAGAAAATAAAGTGGAATCGGAGCAGAGAGCACACAGGTTCTCTCTTCCCTAACCTTCCTTCACATAACACAACAACTCACTTTTCCGGCACTGGACTGGCAGCTTCTGAAATCTATCATTTGCCGAACCCCCCCCCCCCCCCAAAAAAAAAAACAACAACAATTTATCGGCACTGGGTTGCCGGTTATCGTCCTACCACCCCTCCAGGGCCAGGTTCTGTCCTCTAAGACTCCTTTTAATACATCTGAACTTTGCCTTCTGTTGCATTTGGTTCTGACAATACCCCAAATGCATTATCATTTTCTATGAGGTTCAGTTGTTCGGATTGGTGTTATTGTACTCGGCTCTCTGCCGGTTTTGGGGGTTATCATTATAGAAGGCAGTTCTCCTCTAATCATTCTTTCAAGTCAGCCAACCCTTCCAAAACTGCTCACCATTACCTTTGTTTGTTTCAGAAATCGGCACAGTAGTTATCGCTACCTTACCAAAAGTAAATTAAAGAGCCAGGTACCCCCTCTCTGTCTTCTACTCTAAGACAAGCTCACGTAAATTATTTATGAACAATCAAGCCATTACCACAAGTCTCAAATTTCCAGCATACGTCACTGTTTCAATTCAGAGTTAAGCCATGTTGCTACCTAATTGAGGGTTCCCTTCATTTATCTATAGAGGTCTTTAATTGTCCAGAATTGCCTTTGATCTCTTCTCCTGCCAATTCTGCCTAATTTTGTGTAGTCATCCACAATCCTAGACCATCTTATTGAGGCAAGGGGCTACTTATCTTCACCAGCCTGCCTACCACTTACATTACTGCAGAGGTCTTTGACCATCGTAACGCACAGTTCTTACAGCTTGTAGGGGATGCATTCATGGGGATCTGGCAAATCAAGGGAGCTGCCGCCAGTTCCCTTCGAGGCCTTCCCCAAACCGTAGCTCAGTTCTTGTTTAAGCCACTCGCCTTTGTCTACTAAAAACATGCTGCCAACCTAAAATGAGGATATGGGCCCAGCTAGTGAAAGTCTAAAATAAAAGCTGCTAAACAGCTGCACAACTGAGTAACATTGTATTTTCTCAGCTTCAGAAAAGGTTTCATTCTGTGACCTGTGCAGCTAAAATGGAGCAAAATCTATTTTGTAGCTTGTTAGCTTGTGACAGGATTACAGTTTAGCTCTGGAATGAAACACACCTGAGTTACAGGTGAAGCAACATTTTTCTCCTCCCCTCATGGTTATCAAATGCAGCAAACCAGGAAACAGGCTGTTGTTCTTTCTCATCTAAGAGAGATGCACAGGCTATCAGACTGAGTTCAGTCCAAACTTGCAGCTTCCTCTGAGTAAATCCAGCCACAGGAGAAAGAAAGTGGAAAACTCCAACACTGCTGCTTCAAGCTGCTGACGCTCCACACACTGAATGTGAGTTTGAGCAAAAACACGACTCAAAGGAAGTTTCAGTGAAGGTGGTAGAGGAGGGAGGGGAGCCAGGACTGACTGTACTTCCTGTCTGCTGTTTTCAGCTTCACTCACAGACTCAATGGCTTCCAGATCAGAGGAGGATCTCTGCTTTCTGCACCCCCAGGAGATACTCAGACTCTACTGTCTGGACCATCAGCAGCCAGTGTGTGTCGTCTGCTGTACCTCAGAAAGACACGCCACACACAGATTTGGACTCATTGATGATGTTGCACGACAACACAAGAAGATAATTCAGGAAAATTTGGAGCCCTTAAAGAAGAAGTTAAAGGTTTGTGAAGAAGTTAAAGTGAAGTTTGATCAAACAGCAGAACACATTAAGGTCCAGGCCCGACACACAGAGAGGCAGATTAAGGAGCAGTTTAAGAAGCTTCACCAGTTTCTAGCAGAGGAAGAGGAGGCCAGGCTGGCTGCACTGAGGGAGGAAGAGGAGCAGAAGAGTGGGATGATGGAGGAGAAGATGGAGGCTCTGAGCAGAGAGATAGCAGCTCTTTCAGACACAGTCAGAGCCACAGAGGAGGAGCTGAGAGCTGAAGACGTCTCATTCCTGCACAACTACAAGGCTGCAGTGGAAAGAGTCCAGCGCTGCCCCCTGCTGGATGATCCACAGCTGCCCTCAGGAGCTCTGATAGACCAGGCCAAACACCTGGGCAACCTGACCTTCAACATCTGGAAGAAGATGAAGGACATGGTCTCCTACACTCCTCTCATTCTGGACCCAAACACTGCAAATCCAGAACTCATCCTGTCTGAAGATCTGACCAGTGTGAGAGGAGGAGAGAGGCAGCAGCTTCCTGATAATCCAGAGAGGTTTGATTATTCCTGCTCTGTCCTGGGCTCTGAGGGCTTTAACTCAGGGACTCACAGCTGGGATGTTGAGGTTGGAGACAGTACACGGTGGGTACTGGGTGTATTTGCAGAGTCTATGGAGAGAAAGGGAAGCATACTGTCTGGATTGTGGGGAATATTGTTCTATCAAGATAAATACTCAGCACACTCGCCATCAGCTCCATCAACTGTTCTCTCAGTAGAGAAGAAGCTCCAGAGGATCAGAGTGAATCTGGACTGGAACAGAGGAAAGCTGTCGTTCTCTGATCCTGATACTAACACACACATACACACCTTCACACACACTTTCACTCACAGGATGTTTCCGTATATTAGCACTGATGGTAAAGTGAAGGTGTGTCCGTTGAAGGTGTCAGTGTCAGTGCAGCAGATGAGTTGAGGATGATGATGTTTCTAATGTTGTTTCCTGTCAGTGAGTTGAAGCTGTTAAACTGCAGCTGTCCTCCTGCTGCCTCGTTGTTCCAAAGCTCTTTGTTTCTCTTTTAGTTCTCACTGTTTCTTTCTTTCTGATTTAGTTTGCTGGGATATGGACTGACATGTGTTGAATGGGAGGAGCAGTTTGTTGTTGTCTTCTTGTCTGTTTATGACAACAATATATTGTTGAAACAATGATTCATGTTTAACTCCATATATGAAATGTTTCTGATCTTTGAATTCTGTTCTTTTGTCTGTTTCATTTACTTTATTTAAATCCAATAAAAAATGATAATTCCATTGTGGAAGTAAAGAATCAGGTAATGTGAAAGAAAAATGTAATCATATTCAGGTATAACAATTATTTAATAAACCCATTTGTAAGAGACAATTAAAGGTTAATTTTATTGGTACTGGTAAAATGATTAGAGGAGAAATATATATGTTTGATGTTAAGAATAAAATTCTAGTTGATTTTAAAATACTGTTTGTTAAATGTATAGAATATAGAAGTGCAACAGTCTAATGCGCTTTTTAGTATTTTGGGTTTCCGGCACACTGTTATTGCGTAGTTGGGGAGTCGGATAAGCTGGAAGCAACACAGTTTTTTGACCGAGTCTTGCCATGTAAACTAAAAGTGTCAATAAACATATTGTTTGCAAGAAGGATGCTTGGACTAGCTCGCGTTTCAATGCATGTTGCCGGACTGACTCCTAACGGCGGTACAGAAGAGTGAAATAGAGACGGAGTGCCGCCACTACATAAGTCAAAAAACTAGCTTCACCGATATGTGGAGGATCGGCTGCACAGCGATGGAAGGGCGCAGCTAAGCGGAATGTAAGATAAGAAGCGCTGCTTAAGGATGCTGGCACAGAACCGGACATTTCTTTGGATTATTCTTTAGAAGAAGGTAACAAACTCTCTTATTACTTCGTGCCATAAGAGGAAAAAGACGTCTTTTAGAGGCTTGTTAAGTTTGGTGGAAAACGAAAGTGAAACTTCACTGCGTGCCGTCGTCAACCCCGCACTCCTTTTTCTCTCTCTGCCCGTGGGACTGCATGTTGTAAAACAGGATTTGATGCAGTCAATGCGGAGTTTTTGGCATGTTATGAAGCTGGTTTACACTATGTCTATTAAAGTTTCTAAGCAGAAGACAAATAGTGCATGCAACTTGAGCCAATAAACCCCTGCAACTTATAAGATGGCAGATGAAAGAGAGGTGGGAAGAACATGCAAGTTAACAAAGATGGCTTGGAAGAAGCTGTTAACCCAGATGACAGCGCATCACAGGTTGGAGCTAGAAAGGATGCAGTTCATAGCTCGCATGGGTCTCAAGTCAGCCGAGCATCTACAACATCCAGAGTTTCCTCCACTCGTGCTAAACAGGAGGCAGAACACGCAGCCTTGCTGGAACGAGCCGCAGCATTGAAGAAAAGGCAAGAACTTGAGTTGGAGTTGGCCAGGATTAGGCAACATCTTGAGCTGGAAACAGCAAGAGTCAAAGCGGAAAAGGAGGAGTTAGAGTTGGAGACTGCATTAGCGGAAAGTCAAGCAAAATTAAAGGTGCTCAAAGAATATGAAAGATCTGAAGATGGTCTGAGCAGTTATGTGTCAATACAAAGATCGCAAGGTCGAGAAGTTAAAAAGGAAAGAGTTGGCATAATGCTCCCACAACAAGCTGATGTGAGTAGTCACGCTAATTCACAAGTGCAAAACTCACAGGTACCACAACTGTCTCATCCAGTCTCCACTCATGGGCTTAATGCTCACGTTGACAGAAGTGATGATCTATTGTCGGTCATGCAGAAACAGAATGTAATCACTGAGTTACTTGTGAAACAGCAGCAGTTGGCTCAGTTGCCATCAAAGGACATTCCTGTTTTTAAAGGTGATGCACTACAGTATAAGGCCTTCATAAGAGCCTTCGAACATGCAGTAGAGCAAAAGACTGATAACGAGCAAGATAAGCTGTATTTTTTGGAACAGTTCACTGCTGGCGAACCACAGGAGCTAATTCGCAGTTGTGTACACATGACTCCTAGCAAAGGTTACCGTGAGGCCAGACGGTTGCTACATAAGCACTATGGAGATGAGCTAAGGATCGCAAGCGCATTCATTGAGAAAGCACTCAAATGGCCGTAAGTGAAAAATGACGATGCAAAGGCATTAAATGCCTATGCTATGTTCCTGACTGGATGTCGCAACACCATGGAGGATGTTGAATTTTTGGAAGAGATGGATAATCCAACCAATCTACGCACAGTGATATCCAAGCTGCCCTACAAAACCAGAGAACGTTGGCGCGTAGAAGCATTTGAACTCCAAGAAAAGAGGGGCAAAAGAGCAAGATTTGCAGATTTGGTGAACTTTATAGACCGCCAGGCTAAAATAGCTATGGCTTTAGTAATATCCCAGACAACCGTGCAGCGACAAGTGAAAAGACTGACCAAAGGGAAAAATATCCAACAAAGAAGGAGTTTCGAGGAAGCAGTTTTGCCACCAACATTTCCGCCGAGAACAAAAGACTACAAGAAACAAACGTTAAAACCGAAAATTCAATCAAGACAGTGAGTGCCTTTGAGAAGCCATGTTTGTATTGTCAGCAGCCTCACACTCTTGCTTCTTGTGGAAAGATTAAGAATCAACCACACAAAGAACGTGTGGATTTCTTGAAGTCAAAGGGACTCTGTTTTGGATGTTTAGTTTATGGGCATCTCAGCAAGTTCTGCAAGCGCAGAATGGAGTGTAAAGAGTGTTCACTAAAGCACCCAGACATTCTGCACATGGGGAAAAAAGAAAGTTCTGTGGAAACAGAAAGGAAGGATGTTACTGATGGTAATGAGGCACCTTGTGCTCAAGTTCCTGTCAGTCAAGAGACTTGTAGGCTTACAGGGGCCGGAGAAGAGGAGTGTACCAGTCAGGATCAAATCTAAAATGAGTGATAAATATATAGAGACATATGCCTTTTTGGACCCGGGAAGCACGGCAACATTCTGCACGGAAGATCTACAAAGGAAACTGAATGTTAAAGGAAAGCCTACACGGATACTTCTAAGTACCATGAGTCAAGAAAAACCAGGAGAACAGAAACTCATGAACAGTTTTGTTATATCAGACCTGGAAGTGTGTGGGTTGGAAGATTCCAAGTTCGTTGACTTATCCAAAGTGTTCACTCACACTAGTATACCTGTGAGTAGTGGAAACATACCCAAGCAGTCAGACATCCAGAAGTGGCCTTATCTACATGAAGTGAGGCTACCAGAGATAGAGGCTAATGTAGACCTGCTTATAGGAGCCAACTGTGCAAAAGCAATGGAGCCATGGCGTGTCATTAATGGACATAATGGAGGTCCTTATGCAGTGAAGACCACCATTGGTTGGGTTGTGAATGGACCTATAAGAAAAGAACTAAATGACTCAGAAAACAAAGAACCACATTTCTCAGTGAGCCGAATCTCCTTAGTGGAAGTTGAGAAGCTACTGGTCCAACAGTATAACATTGATTTTTCAGAACGTAATTATGATGACAAAGAGGAAATGTCACAAGAAGACAAACAGTTTCTACGAGCAGTAGAAAAGACAACGACCTTCGAAAATGGACACTATAACATTGGATTGCCACTTAAGAATGAGAATCTTCAAATGCCAAACAACCATTGTGTTGCGGAGCAGCGGATAGCATATTTGTTCAGGAAGTTTAAGAAGAATCCTCAGTTTTTTGAAGATTATAAGTGCTTCATGGAAAACATCATCACCAAGGGCTATGCAGTTCCAGTGCCAGACCACCAGTTGAGCCGTGACGACAACAGAGTGTTCTATATACCACACCATGGGGTGTATCACCCGAAGAAGAGAAAGTTGCGGGTCGTGTTCGACTGTACGGCTTCATACCAGGATATGTCTCTAAACAAGGAGTTACTGCAGGGACCGGATCTGACTAACACACTGGTGGGTGTTCTTTTAAGATTCCGCGAAGAGCTAGTAGCGCTGATAGCAGACATTGAATCAATGTTTTACCAAGTCAATGTACCAGAAAGAGATGCTGATCTTCTTCGTTTTCTCTGGTGGCCAGATGGCAAGCTGGATGAGCCCATGAAGGAATATAGGATGATGGTGCACCTCTTTGGAGCAACTTCCTCACCAAGTGTCGCCTCATATGCGCTAAGAAGAACGGCAGAAGATCACAAGGAAGAAGCATCTCCAGAAGCTGTTCAGACAGTCCTGTGCAACTTCTACGTAGATGACTGTCTTAAAAGTGTAGCTACTGAAAAGGCTGCAGTGAAGTTAGTCAGTGATCTCCGTGCTCTGTGTACCAGTGGAGGGTTTACATTAACAAAACGGACAAGTAACAGTAGGAAAGTGTTGATGTCAATTCCTGAAGAACACAGAGCCAACGAGGTGAAAGATCTGGATCTTAGGCATGACACTTTGCCAGTTGAGAGAACTCTAGGTGTACAGTGGAACACAGAAACAGATACCTTCACTTACACTATAAGGTTGCAAGACAAGCCAATGACCAGAAGAGGCATTTTGTCAGTCATTAATTCAATTTATGACCCTCTTGGCTTTCTAGCACCAGTCATCTTACCTGCAAAGCTTTTGTTGAAAGATCTCTGTAAAGAGCAGCATGGTTGGGACAAGGAGATCAATGAAAAGCATGCAAAAATTTGGAAAAAATGGAAAGAAGACATTGTACTCCTCTCCAACTTCCATGTGAGTAGATGCCTAAAGCCTACAGGTTTCGGATGCACTGTTGTTGCGCAGTTGCACCATTTTTCCGATGCTTCAGATTATGCATATGGAACTGTCTCTTACCTGTTGATGGAAAATAGACGAGGCAAGAGACATTGTGCCTTTCTCATTGGGAAATCCAGAGTTTCTCCGCTCAAGCAAGTCACAATTCCTAGGCTTGAGCTGACTGCAGCAGTGATTTCAGTGAGGATGGACAGATTACTGCGACAAGAACTTCAAGTTCCTCTGCAACAATCAGTCTTCTGGACGGACAGCACAACTGTGCTTAGATACATTGATAGCGAAACATCTCGCTTCAAAACATTTGTTGCAAATAGAGTTTCACTGATTCGAGAAGCAACCAGGCCATCACAATGGAAGTATGTGACATCGGCAGACAATCCTGCAGATCAAGCAAGCAGAGGCTTAAAGGCAAAAGATCTGTTGGAAGGAGGTTCATGGATTCACGGGCCGAACTATCTTCTAGACGAAAACGAATGGCCAGAACAGCCAGTGAGAAAGAAGGAAAACCTTCAAAATGATCCAGAAGTCAAGACTTCAGCAACGGTTAATATACTGACAGTTGAGGAAGGCATGGAACCAATGAAACGTGTGATAGACTACTATTCAGACTGGAATAAACTGAAAAGAGCAGTAGCCTGGATAATGAAGCTAAGGAAGGTGCTGCGGATGTTAAAAGAAGAAAGAAAACAGTACTCAAAAATAGTCCAGAAAAATGAAAATGATCCCGAAAAGCAAAGGTTAAAGTTGCAAGTGCACATGAGGACATTTAAATCTGCAATGGGAAAGAAAGCGCTTGCTTTGGAGGATCTTGAAGCTGCCAAATCAATAATTGTTCGTTTCAGCCAGAAACAACATCATGGAGAGGAGATCAAAATCCTACAGGAGGGAGGACAGCTCAGTTGTAGCAGCCAGCTGTTCAAATTAGACCCAGTTCTTCGAGATGGGATGCTGAGAGTTGGCGGCAGACTCAATAAATCACTCTTGCCAGAAAATGCTAAACAACCAGCAATTCTTTCTAAACACAGCAAAATCTCTGAAATCATTTTGAGAGACATCCATCAACGAACTGGTCACTGCGGTCGCAATTATGTGCTGGCGCAATTGCGATGCAGATATTGGATTCCTCAAGCCAATTCGGCAATTAGAAAGATAATCAACAAATGTCAAACTTGCCGTAGGATTTCTGGAAGGGTTGGTGAGCAGAAGATGGCAGACTTACCTGAAGACAGTCTTCTACCAGACAAACCTCCGTTTACAAACACTGGTGTCGACTACTTTGGCCCATTTGATGTCAAGCGGGGCCGGGGTACTGTCAAAAGATATGGTGTCATGTTTACCTGCCTCACTCTCAGAGCTGTGCATATTGAAGTTGCAGACAGTCTTGACACAGACTCCTGTATCAACGCGATTCGACGTTTCATCTGCAGAAGAGGTCAATTTACTATCATGAGGTCAGATAATGGCACAAACTTTGTGGCAGCGGAAAGGGAGTTGAGGGAAGCCATTCAAAGACTGGATAACGACAAAATAGAAAGAGTCCTACAACCAAAAGGTATAAAGTGGATTTTTAACAGCCCGGCTGCTTCACATCAAGGTGGAGTTTGGGAGAGACAAATTCGAACAGTGTGTCGAATTCTCAGCTCTCTCTTGAAGGAACAAGTGCCAAATGAAGATTGTCTTCATACGATACTGTGTGAGATTGAAAGCATCATTAATGGCAGACCTCTCACAAGCGTCTCAGATGACATAAATGACGTTGAAGCTTTAACGCCGAGCCATCTGTTGCTGCTTAAGTCACAGCCCCTCATGCCTCCAGGTGTCTTCAACAAAAATGATGCATACGCCAGAAGAAGATGGAGACAGGTTCAGTATCTAGCAGATTTGTTTTGGACCAGATGGACTCGTGAATATCTTCCACTTCTGCAAGAGCGCCAGAAGTGGCTGAAACCAAGAAGAAACTTCGTGGTCGGAGATCTTGTGCTGCTGGTGGACAGTTCTTCTCCACGCAACTCCTGGCTCATGGGGAGAGTGGTTGAGACGTTGCCAGACTCAAGTGGAACAGTCCGAAGATTGAAAGTAAAAACTAAAAGCAACATCCTGGAAAGACCTGTTAACAAGTTGTGTCTTCTGGAGGAGGCTTCATCCGAGCGATGAAGAGAAAGAATGTTTGTTCATGGACATTACAATTAGGTTGGCTCTTAATGATTAATGTGTAAGTTAGTAATTGTTTAGTTCTCTCACCTAACCAATTAGGGGCCGGATGATGTAAGAGCCAATTAAAGGTTAATTTTATTGGTACTGGTAAAATGATTAGAGGAGAAATATATATGTTTGATGTTAAGAATATAATTCTAGTTGATTTTAAAATACTGTTTGTTAAATGTATAGAATATAGAAGTGCAACATTCTAATGTGCTTTTTAGTATTTTGGGCTTCCGGCACACTGTTATTGCGTAGTTGGGGAGTCGGATAAGCTGGAAGCAACACAGTTTTTTGACCGAGTCTTGCCATGTAAACTAAAAGTGTCAATAAACATATTGTTTGCAAGAAGGATGCTTGGACTAGCTCGCGTTTCAATGCATGTTGCCGGACTGACTCCTAACGGCGGTACAGAAGAGTGAAATAGAGACGGAGTGCCGCCACTACACCATTGTGTAACAAGAAAACAGCTTTCTTTTAATTTTCATGTCTCTGCTAAGAATGAAGTGAACAACAGTGTTATTTACAGTCATGTTGTGATAGTAATATTTACAGGTTCAAAAGCTAAGAATGAGCCTAGGATGACTGAACATGAACTATGAAGTCTTAGACAGAGTCAATTGAGAACCAGTAGGTTAGCAGACATTCTGGCGAAGGCTGGTCTTAAATACAACCGGCTTCATTAGTCCTAGGATTGATGATGACTCTGCCTAGAGGATGAGAGCAGGGACTGTGGAAAATTGCTGTGATTCATCCAGAACATGACACTATTTTTATCCGCTGGATAAACCGGTTTAAGATCAGAACACGGTGAACAAAAACAGCATAAATGAAGATGTACAAAAAGTCTCCATAAAAGGTTGATGATGTTTAAGAAAGCCTTTATACACTTGATGATTTGACAGTAGGACTCTAGGACAAACATTTTTGAATCAGTGAGCTCAAATGACTAAGCTTTACACACTTATCTGTAGATTATCATCATTTCATGAACATGTACAAAGGTTAAAAAATTAAAACAAGAAAAAAAAAGCGACTTTACCGCATTTTGTAGTGAATGGGAATTCCTAGGTGTACAAGTGCAGTAAATGTACCATCAGTACATTTACTGCTGCACTTGCTGTAAAATTTGCTCGTGTGTTAGAGGAAAACAAAATAAAATAAACCTTTTCAGGCTGGATGAGTCATTGTAGTTTATTAACTAATAACATGGGCTAATAAAATGGTTATGAAATAGTAGTTCATCTAGATTTTTCTTTTATTACGCTATCTAATTAAACTACTCTAAACTAACGCTGATTTTTTTTATGATCCTTGAGAGGAGAGAGACTGGAGAAGAGAAGGAGCACATCCAGGTTGTTTCGTATAATAAAAAAAGATCCAATAGAAAAGCAGCATCCCTTGGAAATTAAGTCCCCAGTGGATTACAGTGGAAATCTTCTCAAAGTTATAACCCACAAAACATTGAAAATTCCTGAGAGTTATACTCGAGCAGGACAACAATAGTGATCCAAATGCTCTTTAACTTTATAATAAAATAAGACAAAAATGGAGCAGAGGAAAAAGCAAAAAAATAAGTAATCAATTTGTCCACAGTCCACAAAGTCCACGGTTTAGGCAGCAGTTTATCACTCTCTGTGTTGATCCCATCTCTGCTGGAATTCCCAAATGTGAACTTCTTTAAGCCAATCTTCTGAACTGTTCAACTCTCAGAAGACAAATAGAATAACAGCTGATTTCTTCTACATAAAACTTTTATACCCAGTAATCCTTACTCGCCTCTCCCCTTCTGGACAGCAAAGGCAAGAAGGAATTAATGACGATGTTTATCAAATGTGAAGCGTAGCTTTGATCTTCTAAATTTTGGTTAGAGTGAAAAAACCTGCAGCTCAGGATCTGTGAGCTGTCAACTTTCAGCCCCGACAGCATGTACACAGACACGCTGTCGGGGCTGAAAGTTTACAGAATGCCGATATCTCCGATTTTGATGCGTCAAATCGCGCTTTGTGTTTACGTCTTTGTGCGGAATCCGTTTACCTCCTATCAATTGGTAAGTTATTCCAGTGTCCAAGTGATGCAACTGCAAAGACCCAATCTCCTCCATGCCAAACTGCATTGTTCCTCCTGTATCCGAGGTTCGACTAACAGATGGAGTATCCTTTCCAGCATTTTATTTTATTTTCAGTTGTTACAGATGGGAAAGACATGGCTGGAGGATAAGAAAAGGGAGAGAGAAAGATGAAAGAAAAGAAAAACAGAGGGGAAGAGGGGCAGTAAGAAAGGACACTTAAAAAGAAAAAATCTCCCGGATCGCCTGTTGAGAGAAAAAAAGAAAAAAAAACAAAGAAAACAAGCAAAAAAAGAGAGCAACATAATAAACACAACACCATCGCATTAATCTAGTTAAGTGTAAATAACAGTAAATATTAAATATTGAATGCTGCAGTTCAGCACACAGTTTTCAGTTTTATTTGTCATATGCAAGTTAGCACAGGGTCAACATTGCAATGAAATGTGTTTGACGAGCAGCAGTCACTCAGCAGCATGGTACAGATACAAATATTAGAGAGACATGGTAAAAGAGAAAAGATGACTATATGTATCTGTAACCCATGGTTATTTTATTGTATTCAATTGTATTCTGTTTTTATTCTAAATTGAAGTGTTACTGTTTTGTTAAATGCTGAGTTTTCCCATGTACCGTGAATGCACCATAGCGCGTGCGTGGTGACTTTCTTTCACTGCATCCGCCTGCACGGAGCTAGATGCGCAAAGCTGTGTGGATATTCAGTCCTGTAACGTGTTGCGCTAAGGAATTAATGTTTTCTATGAAGAATATCCTGGTGAGTCTCACAGTTGCAGTTTCAGTTGTGATTCATAGTCCAGTTTCTGAGCATAAAACCAGTCAGGATACTGTGCTTGTCGGAAATGTGATGTTTGTCTTAGAACTTGCTAACGATTGCTTAGCTGTGTTAGCCGTGGAAAGTATGCTAGCGTACCCACATGTGCTCCCTGGGCTAATGCGCGTACATGTGAAGTTTTAGCTTAACGCACCACGGAGACACTTTTCATGCTTCATGATTTGCAGTGAAATGTATTTTGTTGTTGATAAATTGTTATTGGCCAATAAGAACTGTATAGATGTGTGATGTGTGAGGAACAAAAAGGGATAACACTAGAGAAACACATGTTTTATTTTACAAGTGAGTGATTGCACTGCACGTTGTGTGCAGGCTGGTTTTTTTTTTATGTGGTAGAAATCTGCTGCAAGGACCGAGCGGTACCATCTAAGGACTGGATGCCACTGGAGGTCCCTAGAAAGGACGTTCTCAATCTGAAGGCCACCTGTTTCCTTTGAGGGTAGTAGGATATAACGATTTGCAATTTTTTTGGATTAACGTTTTTTTCTGAGATCTCAGGACACTTTATGTTGTTACTTTTTTCTTTTTTTTTGGGTCAGATCTGATTCCACTTAACACAAAAAACTGATGCACAAAAAAGCAAACCAGTGACTAAAGACAATTAACACTTACTAAGAACACTGAATACTAAGTGCACTGAACTGAAATGGACAGCCTACCTGATACATTTATTTACACTTTAAATGATATGTTGTACATTGTTGAGATTTACATGTTTGAAATGATTTAAATGTTTTGTTCATGTCTATGATTTGGACCATTTAAATGTTGAATACACTCAAATCACTTTTCTCCCTTTAAGTTGTTGTCAGTGTCTCATTCTGAGTGGAGGGATATTCCTTCTTTAAGTTGAGTTACCACTGCCAGTCTCCTTACGATCCTAACTGAACCCAACAAGAGTAGATCCTCAAATATTGTTTTTTTTCCTTGACTTTGTATGACAGATTACTGTGGATTTGACTGATTTTGGACTACTCAGTTAAAAAGGGTGACAACTAGTGGCGAGCCAGCCAGGAGATTGGCATAGTGGTTTTACCTCCAACTCATATGACACACTGAGTGATACGTTTATTTTCGAAAATTGGCACTTGACCTTTGTGAATGCTTTAGAGTTGATAGCCAGAAAACCCTGCTTATTACAGGTATTGAAAGACATCGTAGTGAACATGATATAACTAATGTTTTTGAAGTCAATGGTAAGATCTCTAACATTGTCAGGGTCCCCGATGAGCCACATCAGCCCGAAGGCAGAACACTTATAGTGTATGAGTCTGAACAGTCTATCTTAAAGATAGACCCTTCCACCTTAGGGGAAGTTGTCAGCCCTGTAGACCCTACAGTGAAATGGGTTTCCAAAACCGTCAGAGATACCACCCAAGAAGAAATGGGCAAAGAAGTGGCCCATAGATACCTGAAGGAACTTGAGTTTATGGGGGGCAGTGGGAGGGCAGGCTTCCTCAGTATTTTCCAAGGCGAGTTGCAGGCCAGCTCTACCCCCCAGACTGAGACACAGTCACCCGTTGACCATAACGTTAATACGACAGCTGACATCATTCCCAATACTGATTCAAGTGAACCCGTAGAACCCACAAGTGCTTTCAGCCCACATACTGACACTTTTGCTGGTCCAGTACATGTGGACGAGAGCATCTACAACCCTTCGCATATTCAGAAAGTAGTGGTTGAACATGTTATTCGTAATGAGCCAAGTCACGCACCCCTTGCTCATGCTAAGATACGTACCTTCTCAGGCCGACTCCCACGGCCCAACAGTGAAGTCGACTATGAGATATGGCGTACCCAAGTCGATCTTCTACTCGGTGACCCTTTTCTGACTGATGCCCTCAAAGTGAGGAAGATACTTGAGAGCTTACTTAGCCCTGCATCTGAAATTGTAAAGCCTCTGGGGGTCACTGCGACACCAAGCACTTATGTCACTCAGCTTGATTCAGCCTTTGGAGTTGTTGAGGACGGTGAAGAGCTTTACACTGCCTTTCTTGGCTCGAATCAAAACAGCGGAGAAAACCCATCTGCCTTCTTGAACCGTCTTCACAGCCTTCTCACACGAGTCATTTCTAGAGGGGGAGCCCCTCCTACAAATGTAAATGCTTTTTTTTTTTTTTTTAATATCTGAAAGATTTTTATTATTGCATTTGGCATTTGTTTTCAACAACTTATATATATCAGCATTTGTCCGTTTTTAACAAGTTTTATTTTAAAAGTAAGAAATAAAAACAATAACTTACCTTAACAAAAAAGAAGACTCTCATATGCAAAAGTGAGTAAAATCTAGAAAAAAAAAACCCTCAGAGCAACTGTGTAAAATAAGTAACCAAAACCTCACATGATAACAAAGTTTTCAAAATGTAGTAAGACAAACTGTCAGAAGATCAGAGTAAAATCAACAACAAACAAAAATGTTTTTCTTATCTTTTCCTCTGACTCTTTGTATGGCTTTTTGTCTTTTGCTGGTATCTTTAGGTGCCTCTTTAGTCTTGTGACTTCTGAGCATCTTTGGACTTAACAGCTGTCTTGCAGTCAGGCTCTTTGGTCTTTTTCTTTCTTGCTTGTTGCCCTTTTGCCTTGTTTCTTTGCTTTCATCACACTTCGCCAAAGAGCTTTTCGTCATTAGAGACCTTTTCCTCTTTTTTGGGTGTGCCACTGGAGACTCATAGCTAGTCCCAGGGCCATCTTCTTTTACTCTAACTGTGTCTTTGTTTTCAGTTGTTCCTTCTTCTCTCAAATCATTTTTTTTCTTTAACCGTGGTCTCCATCTGTGGTCCCTGTTCCTTTATGTCTTTGTCCTCTGTGCTCAGTACTTTGTCTTTGTCTGTAGTTTCTATCATGTGAGTGAAGTTGGCCCCCCCACCTTCTTCAAATCCAACAAAAGTGGTATCAAACGTTTGTGCTGCAAAAAATTTCGTTTGTGCTGCTATCATTTTAAAGATATTAATAAAAATTTCCATAGGTCATCAGAGGTCAACCAGCCCCCCCACATTACCCAAATCAAACAAAATTGATGTCAAACGTTTGTGCTACGTTTGTGCTGGTTTGTGCTGCAAAAACTTTCGTTTGTACTGCTATCATTTTAAAGATATTCAAGAAAATTTCTAGAGGTCATCAGAGGTCAACCAGCCCCCCTACATTAATGGAATCAAACAAAACTGGTGTCAAACGTTTGTGCTACGTTTGTGCTGGTTTGAAATTGTCGTTTGTGCCGCTTTCATTTTAAAGATATTACCAAAAGTTTCTAAAGCTCAACCAGCCACTTTCTTTACTGTAAAGAAATTGAGAGATATTAACCAGCATTGGATATTTTTTTCTTATGATCACACTCTTAAACCTAGTAATCAAACTGCTATAACTTATTTATAAACTATGTTAAATATAGCATTTAAAATAATTAATGCATTCGGTTGGAGAAAAAACTTTATTTGCTGGTAACAAAATGCTTTTTGTTACCAGCAAATACACAATATGTTACGTTCTGGTCCCGGCAAGTAAATACGTAACAAATAGTTTGCCCCACTCACTTCCCACCCACGCACAAACCCCAACAACGACACCTTTTTCAAGTATTTAAGCAGCCATTTATTTTCATCGGCAGTGAGCAATGCCAAAACAATAAACAAAACTCCCTATAAAGCAATCCCTACTCCTCCCTACACCAAAATAAAAAGAAGCCAAAACAAAAGACAAGTCACTTACCTAACTATCTAACGAAAAACAGGAGAAAACTTGTTCAACAAAAGAAAACGGCTTCTCACGCCTACTAGGCTGCGACAGTGAAAGTTATACAGCAAAGGAACAAAAAGTGACCGCCACTTGTTAACTTATTTACAATTATTTACATGGCAAGGCTAGAGGTACACGTGAATACTCCAGCCTGCACTACAATGACACAACACACAACTCCGTGACCGAGTCAACGGGGTTCCAAAAAGCAAATACACAATTGCCATCATTCCTTTGTGTAGAGCACAGCGTGCGGACATACGCTGGTGTTTTCAGATGCTATGGTTACATCCTTTCTTAGGTCATCATACATCTCCCAGATGTACGGGTTCCTGTTACAGAATGTCATATAATGCCCGAGTGTTTCTGGTGTTGGGCCCTCCTGAAATGTAATGACTGCTTTCAGTGTGAATTTCTCTCCTTGAAGTAGCAGAGTGGATGGGAATTCAGTAAGCAAAAACCTTTTTGGACTGTGAAAACTGTGCTCCAGAGTTTCTGTAGAGCATTTTCCAAGGTCTGTGTCATACAAGCTCTCTCAGGGTGAAACTGTGACAAACAGTCCCTATGCAAAGTTGCTTTCCTGATGAATCTGTTTTAAATGCTGTTGGAGATGCATCAGGACTTTCGATTGGTCTTAGGCATGGCGATGCTGGAAGGTTGAGCCCTTGTTCAACAGCAGACTGAAGGTGAGCTATGCCAGAAGCTGAGAGGACTGACAGATCAATGGAAACAAAAGGTATTTGCCTTGTGTTCGTTGTGTAAAGTTTGCAGTACTGGGAGGAACACTGTCTTGTGAAGTGAACACTTGGATTTTCCATCATTGTTTTTTGAATTACTGTGGACACATGGCACTGTGCATCAACACGATGAACACCAGTCTTCAACTGAACAGGGCAGAATATTGAGCTCAGCACCTCTGCCCTCAATGAATAGGCATGTTGAGTGACACCCTTTGAAGCAAGGGATTTCACAAGCTGGAATACTTTGTTCTCCTCTGAACTATTCAACATTTTTTGAGCAGTACGACTGTCACAGTAAGCGCAGCACAGACTTTGACAGAAGGCATCAAAGGCACAGGTGTTCATGACACAGTATTGTCCTTTGCCAAGTTTTACTGGTTGTTGATTATTTCCATTTTTTAACAGCCCTAGCTTTACTTTTTTCTTTTTCACAGCTGGATCTGAGTGGAGCCATTCAGGACAAGGGGAGCGGTATGAGGTCAATTTCCTCTTCTTTGGTGGAACTGCAAGGCCTCTCCAGTTTCCCAAAGCTGCTGTTTCTTCAATGTCCATGTCTGTGTCAATTTCGGGCTCCTGAGAGGGGTTATCATCCACTTCCTGCTCCACAAAGGCTTTGTGTGGATCCTGACGCTTCACTGTACCATCCTGTCTGGCAACCTCTGCTTCTTTTCGTATTTGTTTTGCAGAACAGATCCGCATGTTCCCTTCAATAAAACCAAGATGACGTGCAATGAATTTATCTATCCTTATAGGGAGATTTTCATGCTTGAACAGACCATGTTTAATGTTCTTGAACTCTGCTTCAACATTAGCTGAAGTTGCAGTGAGCTTTTCGCTCTGAAATAGGGGAACCATTACTCCAGTCCAGAGTGGTAGGTATCCTCCCAATCTAATTAGGTGTGGGACGAGCTCAGGTAGATAGTGCATATTGTCTTGATCACCATGATCTTCAGCATGGCACCTGCTCCCCTCACAAATATCTGCCACCCACTGCCTTAAGTCAGTGTTTATTTCTGTGCATGGATCCAATCTAATGTCTTCTTCTTCCTTGTCATCAGAAACAGACATAGTCTCATCTGCAATCTTTCTTTTCAGATTTGATTTGGACACTTCTGACATAATGGGGTTTCCAAAACTGTCACAGCCTTCTGTCTCACTTAATGCCACAATAGCAATGCTGTGTATTAGGACCTTTGCTTCTTCCAAGGATTGGGACTTGACAAGTTGTGCCATTGATCGCACGTAGAAATCCCTCACCCGATGAGGCTTTTTTCTCAAACAGTCCCACTGGCAAATCATTTTGATTAAGTGTGCCACATCCACTCTGATGAAACATGGTGGTAGTTTGTAGGATTTTTTCCGAAGCAAGACACCAAAGCATTCATTAATGTAACTCTTCAAATCTGAATGATGTGTTAAAGCCTTAACTAAAGCACCAAGTAAA
Organism: Rhamphochromis sp. 'chilingali'; assembly: GCF_963969265.1. Lineage (NCBI taxonomy): Eukaryota > Metazoa > Chordata > Actinopteri > Cichliformes > Cichlidae > Rhamphochromis > Rhamphochromis sp. 'chilingali'. The sequence goes on along the minus strand of NC_137929.1, from coordinate 66,368,787 downwards.
GCTAAGGAGAAATCACAGATGGCCTCCTTTGGGATTGGTGCTCCAGCACGAATCCATTCCGATAACCATCTTGTGATTGCCTGGACATCATGTCTCTCTGACAACATTTGCACCACTGGAACGTGAAAGTTGTCCCTTCCTGTTAACACACCTTGATACAGGAAGATATTTCCAGACAAAACATTAGGCCTGAGAAGCTTTTTTACAACTGAGCCAGTCGCATCAAGGGCGACTATGGGGTGCTTTTCAGTCTTGTACATCAGCATTTGAGTGTGACTCCAGTAGTGACAGAAGAACTTGTCTAATCCAATGTCCCAAATGCTTCCACTGTGAGGGGAACTGTATTTTAATGAGTGGAGAGACAGTATTGGGTTTTTATGAGCAACTTCTAGTTGATTTTGTTCGTGTTTGGCTTTGCGCAGAGTTGTCAAATTTGGTAGATGGCTTGGCTCTGGATCACCAAAGTCCATCAGCTTTGCTGCCTCTGATGCTCTCCACACATGGGGCTGCAGTCTGCCTTCACAAAGTTCTTTTGTTACTTGTGCCCTCAGACTTTCGGACATGGCTCTCTTAGAAAAGCCAGTGTGCATGGATTCATCCGTGTTTGCCATTACACATTTCAGCACCATTGAGCAGTGATTTTCAGGTTCCTTATCACATGTAATGTACAGCTGGCCACTACACTCTTTGCAAAAGCCTCTGATTTTAATAAAACAAGATACAGTTCTGGGGTACACCTTGGCTCGTTTAAAAGTAATGGTGCATGTACTTTTAACCTCTTTCCAGATTCCCTGGTTTACAACATGAGTCCATGTACCTGGCTTCAAAATTGTGTATTCCCTTTTCTTGAAAGTATTCTTTTTGTATGTGACTTTATGTGGAATCATATGTATCCACTGTTCAAATGGGAGCTCCACATTGAAAGTCTTGCAGTCTTTGTTTTGAAAAGGAGAGCTGCTTTGTTCAAAATCATTATCATTGTCACTGCTGTCTGTGTCAGTCAGTTTCTCTTCGTCACTGTAATCCAGAGCAGCCCATACATTGTGTCTGTTTAATTTAACAAAAGTGTAAAGAGCTTTTGGTGTCATCTTTTCACCAAGTTGTTTGCATAGATTTTGCCATATGTCATCACTTGGAGTTGAAACTTTTCCATTTTTTATGACTGCTTCTTTAGAAGCACGAAGGACTTCAAATACTGCAATTTTGTCCACCACTGATTTCTTTGGCATCTGTCAAGCAAAAATTAAAAATGTGATATATTACTGCTATAATTTGGTTATAACTTTAATTCTACATCTTTAAGTGGACATAAAAGTACTTACTTTGATACACTGTTTTGACGTAGTAAATTGAAGTGTTGATGATTGCTGTTGCTCATGGGATCTATCTTAAAAATGCAAATAACATAGCTAGCACATGTTTTCTTCAACTGTTGTTTTTTTCTCTCAGAAGAAGGTGTATGATAGCACCCCCTGGTGATCACAAACCAAACACAGGTCGCTATGTTTGTTTGTTTTTTGGCAGAGTTTATCAGTTTATCCTTAACACAATCTAGTTCAAAATTCATTTGATCGGTACAAAAATTAATTTAGTCAATGTTCAAAGCTCATCATTAAAATACTTGTAGATAAATCCAGGCTCTGTTGAGATAAATCTGTGTCTGTGTCAAGTTTGACTCTTGCAAAAAATATAGGTCGGCCCTTTCAGGTAACATTGACAGTTACCTAAAATTCACAGTTCTGCAGGGTGTTTGGAGCCTTTAAGCTCAGATTTGCTGAATCACTGAGGTGCACTCCTGTGTATGTTAATTTTATACAACTTGCTCATGACAGCCCACATACAAATGACAGCACTTTTGTTAATATTAGCATTTGACTTAAAAGCTACAGTTCACATATTATTAGGTTAATGTTTTAACAACCATTAGCATTTTAGCATATACCCTGCTGGTAGCACACTAGATGGAGTAAGGTAATGTTAAGAAACATGGTAGTCAGTGATCCACAACCAGGTTATTGGCTCAAAACACCTTATCTAATTATAAACTGATACGCACCTACTGGCATGCCCCTTTAAATTTCTTCATAAATGTTATTTAATGTTATTATTACGGCAGCACGGTGGTTAGTACTGTTGCCGCACAGCAAGAAGGTCCTGAGTTCAATTCCACCATCACACCAGGGTCTTTCTGTGTGGAGTTTGCAGGTTCTCTCCCCGTGTTTGCGTGGGTTCTCTCCGGGCTCTCTCCAAAGACATGCAGCTTGTGGTGATAGGTTAATTGGTTAATCCGAAAATTTTTGCAGCACAAACCATCAAAAAAGTAGCACAAATGTTTGACATCAATTTTGTTTGATTTGGGTAATGTGGGGGGCTGGTTGACCTTTTAACCTTTACATTTTCATTAATATCTTTAAAACAGAAGCAGCACAAACGAAAATTTTAGCAGCACAAACGTAGCACAAACGTTTGACATCAATTTTGTTTGATTTGGGTAATGTGGGGGGGCTGGTTGACCTTTTGACCTTTACATTTTCATTAATATCTTTAAAACAGAAGCAGCACAAACGAAAATTTTAGCAGCACAAACCAGCACAAACGTAGCACAGTTGATTGGCACCCATTTTGTTTGATTTGGGTAATGTGGGGGGGCTGGTTGACCTCTGATGACCTCTAGAAATTTTTATTAATATCTTTAAAATGATAGCAGCACAAACGAAAATTTTAGCAGCACAAACCAGCACAAACGTAGCACAAACGTTTGACATCAATTTTGTTTGATTTGGGTAATGTGGGGGGGCTGGTTGACCTTTTGACCTTTACATTTTCATTAATATCTTTAAAACAGAAGCAGCACAAACGAAAATTTTAGCAGCACAAACCAGCACAAACGTAGCACAGTTGATTGATACCCATTTTGTTTGATTTAATTAATGTGGGGGGGCTGGTTGACCTCTGATGTACTAAACTGGTTCAAAACATACTTAGAAAACAGGAAATACTTTGTATCAATAGGTAACTTCACATCCGAGCAGACAAGTATCACATGTGGAGTTCCCCAAGGTTCCATCTTGGGACCTCCTCTGTTTAACATTTACATGCTCCCACTGGCACAGATTATAAAGAACAACAAAATAAACTACCACAGCTATGCAGATGACACACAAATATATATCACAATGTCACCAGGAGACCAAGGCCCTGTACAGGCTCTTGGTAAATGCATTGAGGAAATTAATGACTGGTTGTGCCACAATTTTCTCCAACTAAACAAAAACAAAACTGAAGTAATAGTCTTTGGCGCCAAAGAAAAACGATTACAGGTCACCAGAGAACTTCAATCTATACATCTAAAAACCACAAACCAGGCGAGAAATTTGGGTGTAGTGATGGATGCAGACCTAAACTTAGAGAAACACATTAAGACAATAACAAAATCAGCTTACTATCACCTCAAGAATATTTCTAGGAAAAAAGATCTGATGTCTCAACAGGACCTGGAAAAACTAGTCCATGCATTCATCTTTAGTAGGCTTGATTACTGTAGCATCTTTACAGGTCTACCTAAAAAATCAGTCAGACATCTACAGCTCATTCAGAACTCTGCTGCTCGAGTCCTCACTAAGACCAAAAAAGTGGACCACATCAGTCCAGCTCTGAGGTCCTTACACTGGCTGCCTGTCCGTCAGAGGATAGACTTTAAAGTTCTGATGCTGGCCTATAAAGCTCTGAATGGTTTAGGACCAAAATACATCAGTGACCTCCTGACCCAGTATGAACCTTCCAGATCCCTCAGGTCATCTGGATCCGGTCTTTTATCAGTTCCTAGAATCAGAACCAGACACGGAGAAGCTGCATTCAGCTTTTATGCTCCTTATATCTGGAACAAACTCCCAGAAAGCCTCAGATCAGCTGAAACACTCAGTTTATTTAAATCCAGGTTGAAGACTCACCTATTCTCAGCTGCATTTGAATAAAGCACCAAATCCACACTTTTAAGCTTAAATTTCAAAACTTACATTAACTACTGATTTTATCTACTGTTCTGATTTTATCTGTTTTGATTTTATATACTGTTTTGTTTGTTTGTTTGTTTGTTAAGTGGGTTAGAGCTCTGGGTAGCTCCCCAGCTGGGTCTAGACTTGGTCTAGAGAGTATTTTAAATTCAGGGAATTTAAAATAGAAAGTAGCTCGTCCACAGAAGGACTGGTAGCTCCCCTTACGATAAGGGTTCAGATCGCGCGAACAGGTGTGGGATTAGAGCTCTGGGTAGCTCCCCAACTGGGTCTAGACTTGGTCTAGAGAGTATTTTAAATTCAGGGAATTTAAAATAGAAAGTAGCTCGTCCACAGAAGGACTGGTAGCTCCCCTTACGATAAGGGTTCAGATCGCGCGAACAGGTGTGAAATGTGTGTGTTTAGTTAGTTTGTTTGTTTGCTTGTTTTAATCAATTTTAAATCATGATTTTTATTTGTTTTTGTTTCTAATGTCTCTGTAAAGCACTTTGAATCACCTTGTTGTTGAAATGTGCTATACAAATAAATTTGCCTTGCCTTGCCTTGCCTTGATGACCTCTAGAAATTTTTATTAATATCTTTAAAATGATAGTAGCACAAACGACAATTTTTGCAGCACAAACCAGCACAAACGTAGCACAAACGTTTGATACCACTTTTGTTGGATTTGAAGAAGGTGGGGGGGGCCAACTTCACTCACATGTTTCTATCTGTGTTCTCATTCCTTCCTCTGTTGTTCCTTCTGATCTCAAATCATTTTTTTCTTTGACTGCTTCTTAAGCACTTAATTAGAGGTTGCTGGGACCAAAGCTTGATAATAAGTCTCCAGCTTGAAGCAAAAAAGAGCTTTCCACCCTCATTTTCGGAGCTTCTCCTCATGTTAAGGACTGAGGAAGAGCGTCGTTTCGCCAAGTTGGACCGCATGAAGAAACATTTGGGTGCAACAAAAGCTGCTGCACATGCACACTCAGTTTTTAGTATGCCCACCTTTGGCCAAGCGCCACTTGCGACTCCTACTCCAACCGACAGTGAAGCTGTGAAACTCGAACAAAAAGTCAATGAACTCACAAAGCAAGTTGAACAGTTAACTTTAACTCAAAGGCCAAGGAGCACCACCCCAAGTACTGAACCTCTTGTAAGCACTAAATCCAAATCTGTGAACCCAAAACCGAATGAAACTGCCAAGTTTGAAAGTCAAATAGCTGAGTTGACCAAACAAGTCCAAATGCTTGTCCAAAGCCAAAGATATTCAACCAAACCTGAGATATATGAGCCCAAAAATTCTCTAGCTGTCAACACCAGAAACTCACAGACATTTGCTAAAGTCCCTGGCACACCTAGGGCATGGTTTTGCTTTAAGTGTGGGGAAGACAATCATATCGCAGTAAGCTGCACAAATGATGCTAATCCCACACTTGTCCGAGAAAAGCATGCAGAGTTGAGGAAGAAACAGGCTGATTTTGCTGCACGACAGGCCACAGCCCCGTTTGCTTTAAACTAGTGGCAGCTCCTGTTGTGGGACACCCAGGAGCTGAAACCCTTGATTTCCCCAGTCCCGAAACATTAGCTTGTGGTCCTGAAGTGCAAATCACTGAACCCATTCATCCCATAGACAGCCTAGATCCTAACTTCTTCTTCCCTCAAGGTCTCATAGGCCCACGCTGTGCAGACTCAGTACTTGCTGACGGGGTACCCTGTGAATCCATAATGGACTCAGGCTCACAGGTTACAACCATTTCTGAGTCTTTTCACAAGATGCACCTTTCCCACCTTCCCATCCAGCCAATACATGCTCTTCTTGAAATTGAAGGAGCAGGAGGGCAAAACGTGCCATACTTGGGTTACGTTCAGACTTGCATTACATTTCCCGAAAACATTGCAGGCAAAGAACAACAATTAGCTGTCTTGGCCCTTGTTGTTCCTGAGTGTCACTTTAACAGTAGAATTCCGCTGTTGATAGGGACAAATGTGCTTTTACGGGTTTATGGACAGTTAGTACATCAAGATGGTCCCAAGTTCATTCGTAAGCTACACTCTAAGCAGTTTGCAACGATCCTTCAACATGTTGCCCAAGTACAAAGAAATGATACTCATTCCTGCCCTGTCATGTTGCATAGCAAAGGGGCAGTGACAATCCCTGCAAGACACAAACAATGCCTAATGGGAAATGTGAGGTTAAGAAAGAACAACCGGAACACAAGTTTTGTCCTTGAGCCGCATGAGCAATACAAGTTACCAGGTGGATTGCTTCTTGAATCGGCTTTAGTAGACATTCCTTTTAATTCCAGCAGTAAAGTACCTGTCATTGTACACAATGTTAGTGAACATGCTGTTACGTTGCAGTCAAATAGCATTGTCGCTCAAGCTTGTGCAGCTCAACACGTTTCCCCACTAGCATCGAGTCAAACTCGGAATCCTCCAAGTCAAAATGAACCAGACAGCGACAACCTCACATTCAACCTTGATGATTCTCCCATCCCAGAGCAATGGAAAGAGCGAATTCTGGGAAAACTGAGATCCATCCCTGAAGTTTTTGCTCTCGATGACATGTCCCATGGCCACACCACAGCTGTGAAGCACCAAATCAAATTGAACAATGAAACACCTTTCAAAGAGCGGCCGAGGCCCATACACCCAAGTGACAGAGAAGCTGTCAAACAACATCTAAGAGAATTACTGGATGCAGGCATCATTCGAGAGTCACAAAGTCCTTTCGCCTCACCAATTGTATTGGTAAGGAAAAAGAATGGCTCGATAAGGCTTTGCATAGATTACCGTAAACTAAATCTAAGAACTATTCAAGATGCATATGCCCTGCCAAATATTGAGGAGACATTCACAGCTCTGAGTGGAGCTAAATGGTTTTCGGTCATGGACCTTAAGTCCGGTTACTATCAGGTGGAGGTAGCCGAGGAGGACAAGCCTAAGACAGCCTTTATGTGTCCTCTTGGCTTCTATGAATTTAATAGGATGCCACAGGGTGTTACAAATGCCCCAAGCACCTTCCAACGCCTGATGGAGAAGTGTGTGGGTGATCTCCACCTCACCGAAGTGCTTGTCTTTTTAGACGACCTGATTGTGTTCTCAGACACATTAGAAGAGCACGAATCCAGGCTAACGAAAGTTCTTACTCGCTTGAGAGACTACGGTCTTAAATTATCCCCAGAAAAATGCCACTTCTTCAAAACATCTGTGAAGTATTTAGGGCATGTTGTGGATGCTCACGGAGTCCACACCGATCCTGAAAAGATCTCTGCTCTGAAATGTTGGCCGCGCCCATCCAATTTCAAAGAGCTTAAATGTTTTTTAGGCTTCGCTGGATACTATAGGCGTTTCGTTGAAGGGTACTCCAAGATAGCCAAACCGTTGAATCGTCTCACTGCCGGTTACCGGCCACCGAAGAAGAGAGGCAAGATTTACAAAAGAGAACCGCCCAGACTTTCTTACAGTCCCACTCAGCCTCTCGGGGAACAATGGACTCATGAGTGTGAAACCTCCTTCCGAACAATAATCGAAAAGCTGACTTCTGCACCAATTCTTGCTTTTGCCAACCCTCAACTCCCCTATGTATTGCACATGGATGCTTGTCGGGATGGGTTGGGAGCTGCGCTCTATCAGGAGCAAGAGGGGAGGCTGAGAGCAGTTGCTTACGCTAGCAGGGGGCTTTCTAAGAGTGAACAGAACTATCCCACACACAAACTTGAATTCTTAGCCCTCAAGTGGGCTGTGTGTGAAAAGTTCAATGACTACCTTTACGGTTCTAGCTTCACAGTCCTGACCGACAATAACCCGCTAACTTATGTTTTGACAACTGCAAAATTAGATGCGGCAGGACACAGGTGGCTGGCTGCCTTGTCTACTTACAATTTCAATATTAAGTACAGGGCAGGTCAAGCAAACAAAGATGCTTATGGGTTGTCACAGCGGCCCCAAGAGCCTCCTCATGAAGATGAGGCATTTGTCAAAGAAAAAGCTCGCATTGATGATATGAAAGAATGTCTCATTAGCATGCCAAACAATCTTGACCATGAAACGTTTTCTGCCTTGTGTCAGCGTCACTCAGTGTCATGCCATTCAGAAACCCTCTCAGTTGTCCAGAGTCTTGCTATTGACCCCAGCTCAGTCACTGAGGCTTATGGAGAAGACATCTTACCCTCAATGACAGATGCTGATTGGTGCGCTGCACAAAAGGATGATCCTTCTCTCGCTCGTGTTATAGCCCTGTTGAGAAGAGGCTTGAAACCCAGCCCCAAAGAAACAAATCTTGAATCGTCAGATGTTAAACTCCTTCTGAAACAATGGAACAAACTCGAGCTCAGTAATGGCGTGCTTTACAGGAAATTCAATGACAGAGATTCCCTTGTGTACCATTTAGTGCTGCCCCAAAAGTACCGCGACAGAGCCCTGAAAGGTGTACACGACGAGGTTGGTCACCTCGGGGTTGAGCGTGCCTTACATCTCGCTCGGCCAAGGTTCTACTGGCCACGAATGGCTCAGTCCATTGAAGAGAAGTGTAAGAAATGCTCACGTTGTCTCATGAGGAAGGCCCTTCCCCAAAAGGCTGCTCCACTACAGAATATCCAGGCAACTTACCCTCTTGAGCTAGTGTGCATTGATTACTTGTGTATTGAGCCCGATAGTCGAGACACCAGAAATGTGTTAGTATTGACGGACCATTTCACAAAATTTGCAGTCGCGGTCCCGACAAAAGATCAAAAGGCTAAGACAATAGCCAGGGCCCTTAGGGATCACCTCATCATCCCCTATGGTATCCCTAGTCGTCTGCTTAGTGACCAAGGCAGAGATTTCGAATTTAAGCTTGTGAAAGAGCTCTGCACATTGATTGGGACAAGCAAAATTCGCACAACGCCCTATCATCCACGAGGAAACCCGGTGGAAAGGTACAATAGGACTGTCTTAGACATGTTAGGCACACTGGAGGACAAAGACAAGTATCATTGGAGAGACTTTGTTAGGCCATTAACACATGCCTACAACTGTACACGAAATGACACAACAGGGTACTGTCCATACGAACTTATGTTCGGCAGACAGCCGAGGTTGCCTATTGATCTTGTCCTTGGTACTCACCCGGGCAAAACCAGCCCAAAGTCTTACTCTGACTATGTTAAAGGTCTTCGCCAAAACCTCCAAGAGAGTTACACCCTTGCCAGCGAACACTCACAAAAGATGGGTGAGAAGTAGGGCTGGGCCATATTATACCGTTCACGATAATACCGGTATAAAGTTTGGCAACGATAGGAAAATGAAATATCGCGATAGAATGTGGGCAAAATGCGCATGCGCAGTGCCTTTGTTTTCATACGCACATGGCAGAAAAAGTATGGCGGCAATGGAGGATGACACGGATGAAGGCGCGTCTTTGAATGAAGCAGGTGAGCCAGAATTGGTCAGTAAAAACGGTGCAACTTCGGTGGTGTGGAAGTGGTTTGGTTTTCGTCCATCGGATACCCACCAAAGCAAAATTTTTTGTAGAACATGCAAGCGGGCCATCGCGGCGAAGGGAGGAAACACTACAAACCTATTTTATCATTTGAAGCAGAAGCACTCCTCTGAGTACAAAAAAGCCATTAAAGCACGTGAAGAGTTGTCCGCTTCAACTAGCGAGGTGGTAAGACCAAAGAAGATGACTCAACAAACAATCAACGTAGCTTTAAATAGCTCCATGCCTTATGACAAAAGTAACAAACGCTGGGGGGAGCTAACTAATGCAGTGACACATTGTTTAGCCAGGGATATGATGCCTATTCAGAGTGTGGAAAGAGAAGGTTTCAAAAAGATGCTTAAAACGTTCGATCCACGCTACAAGCTACCCACAAAGAAATACTTCTCTAAAGTCGCCTTGCCTGCTTTATATGAAGAGATCCGTACTGAGGTGTCAAATGCGTTATCTTCGGTGGAGTTTTTTGCGTCCACCACGGACATGTGGTCAAGCCGAACATCAGACCCCTACATGAGCCTCACAATACATTATGTGGACAAAGACTGGAAGCTACAAAACAAGTGCCTCGAAACATGTTTTTTCCCCGAGGACCATACTGGGGAAAATATAGCCAGAGTCTTAAAAGAGTTCCTCAGCTCGTGGAATCTTCAGGAGGAAAAACAAGTGTGTGTGACGACTGACAACGGGGCCAACATTGTGAAAGCCGTCGCACTCAACAACTGGACCAGACTTTCATGCTTCGGACATCGCCTGCACATTGCAATATGTACGTTTTTTTGGGGTTTTTTTGCTATAGGTAAGTTAATTATAACGTCAGATTAAGAACTTATTGTATTAGTTTAAATGATGGTAATAATACTGTTTGTGTTATTAATCTCTGAATGTGGGTAGTTGTACTGCAAGATATATCTATATCTATATCTATATATATATAGATATAGATATATATATCTATAGATATATATATCTATAGATATATATATATATATATATATATATATATATATATATAGATATCTATATATCTATATATATCTATATCTATATATATCTATATCTATATATATCTATATCTATATATCTATATATATATATATATATATATATATATATATATATATATATATATATATATATATATCAAATTCAAATCAAATTCAAATTTTATTTGTCACGTACACAGTCATACACAGTACGATATGTAGTGAAATGCTTGGACAACTGCTCGTGACCTAAAGAAAACAAAAAAGGAAAGGCTATGAATAAGATAGGAAATAAATATGAAAAATTAAAAAGGGTAAATTTAACTAGGAAGGAATAAAATATAAATTAAGGTTAAAAATGAAATAACTGTACAACACAAATTAGAATGAAGGGTAAATTTAACTGGGAAGAATAAGATAAAATATATAAATTAAAGTTGAAAATAAAATAACTGTACAACAAAATACACAATATATATCTATATCTATATCTATATCTATATATATATATATATATATATATATATATATATATATATATTAGAGAGAGAGAGAGAGAGAGAGATGTGTGTGTAAATAATTGTGTGTTATACAACTTAAATGTCACATTCCACACCGCATTAATAGTGCTGTTGAAACTGTGTTTCCTTTTAAATGTATGTCTTTTAGAAAGAAGTGTGAAGGACCCAAGGATCGAACGAGCAGTTGGAGTGGGAAAGAAGATTGTTGCTGCTTTTGGCCATAGCTGGAAGCGCCAGCGAGCTCTGCAGGCTGCCCAAAAGGAACTGGGCCTACCAGAACACAAACTCATAACTGAATGTTGCACTCGTTGGGGTTCAAAGCAGAGAATGATCCAACGGCTGCTGGAACAAGAAAAAGCTATAACACAGGTTTTAGCTGCTGATAAAACCACAAGGCACCTCATGTTGACATGGCAAGACATTGAAGTGCTTGACTCGGTCAGCACTGCACTGAATCCACTCCTAGAGTTTACAGATGCTTTCTCTGCTGAAGAGTATGTAACCATTTCATGTGTTAAGCCTGTTCTTCAGATGTTTAACAATGACATGTTAAAAGTAAAAGAAGGTGACACTGAGCTGACCAAAGACATCAAAACAGCAATACTTGACTACATGAACAAAAGCTACACAGACAGTGTCACAGAGAGGCTTGTTAACATGGCTTCTTTCCTTGATCCACGGTTTCATACAGAATATTTCAGTGAGAGAGAAAGCAAAGCCATCAAAGTTCAAGTCATGAGTGAACTAGAGCATCTTGTCCCACACCAGGGTATCACAGGTTTTTCAGAAACACTTCATACATCTACTGGTGACCAAACAAATCAGGGAGCTGTTAAAAAGCAAAAGAAGAGTCTCGGGAGTTTTTTGAAGGGACCAGTTAGTGGCAAGATGGAGGTAACTGCAGAGAGGTTATCATGAACTGAGATGTTATGTGAATAGTCCACCAGCAGACAGTGAGTGTGATCCTCTTTCGTGGTGGAAAGTTCACACAGTAAACTTTCCCCACATCAGCAGATTAGCTAGGAAATACCTCTGCATTCCAGCAACTAGCTCTGCATCTGAAAGGTTGTTCAGCACAGGTGGAAATGTTGTAACTTGTCAAAGGTCCTCCCTTAAGCCCGCATCTGTGAACATGTTAGTGTTTCTGACAAAGAATCTTAAAACTTGAAATGTAGAAAAACTTCCAGGAGCAGTAGCATAATTTATCTGTTTTTTGTTTGTTTTGTTTTTACTCAAGAGTTTGTGCAATATTATTATTTGACTTATTGATTTTGCACACTGCACTTTTGTTACAAAGCACCTCTTAAGTTTTGTGGATATACATGATTATGGATAACCATGTATATAACAGGATAACCACTGTTGAATTTTGTGTGGCTGTAATGCACGTTAAAATAAACAGCTGCTTGTTTAAACAAAAACAAATTGATGGGGTTTTTTTCCACTAAAAAAGTTGTAGAGTTGTATTTTGTTTTGCGTCAATTATATCGTCAGTTATATCGTTATCGCAAATTTTCAAATCTATATCGTGATAAATATTTTTTGCCATATCGCCCTGCCCTAGTGAGAAGAATAAAATGAGGTTTGATAAAAAGATCAAGGCTGCAGAACTGTTTCCAGGTGACAGAGTTTTAGTAAGGAACGTAAATGTTAGAGGGAAGCACAAACTTGCTAACCGTTGGGAACAAAATATTCACATTGTTGTCAAACGGGTCAAAGACAGCCCAGTGTATGTTGTCAGACTGGAAAACGGAGACGGCCCCCAGCGTACATTGCACCGGGATTTGCTTCTCCCTTGCGGGTTCTTACCTGTTGAAGATCAGGTTGGATCGGACTCTCAAAATGTGAATCAAAGGAAAATGAGGACCAGGAGTAAACCAAACTGCACAAAAGGCAACGACAAGGATAATGGAGGAGAGTACAGTGATGAGATGAGTGATGAAGAGGAATTATGTTTTGGCACATGGAATCCACAAATCATCACAAAAGCCCCTTACATTCAAATTGAGTCAGCTCATCCTAAAGCCCAACAGCAATTGGACAGTCATCCCCCTGTATCATCCCCTGACACTGCTGTACCGGAAACGTCCTTACCTGATATTGGAAAACCTACCTTGACACAACCTGAAGTCTCTAACACAAGTCATGTGGACTATGTTCCTTCCGATGCTAGGTCTTCAGACCATGTTGTGATTGACATTCTCGAGCCCAACTTGACACCTACCATGACTGATGCAGATTTCACTCCACCAGAGCCTGCAGTCATTAATGATGATGCTGTTAGTACTGATGCTGGTGCTACAGAACCAGTGAGGTTGAGGCGCTCTGACAGAGAAAGACGCCCACCTCAGAAATTCACTTATGATGAGTTAGGAGAGCCGCTGACCTTGGCTATTAGCTCCTTTTTCCAAACCTTAGGTGTTGGATTCTCCAAAACTGTCGTGTCACCTTTACCAGGCCCCAGTTGGTCAACGATGCATGAAGGGACTCATGCCGTTTAGAGGGGGAGAGTGTAACCCATGGTTATTTTATTGCCAATTGTATTCTGTTTTTATTCTAATTTGAAGTTTTACTGTTTTGTTAAATGCTGAGTTTTCCCATGTACCGTGAATGCATCATAGCACGTGCGTGGTGACTTTCTTTCATATCTATAAATATAAATATATGTACACTAGTGATTAAATAAGAAAATCTTGAAAAGAAATATGACAGGAGGGCAGATGGGATATTGCACAGGAATACAAAGCAGAAAATTACAGTATTGCACTTTTAAATATAAATATCAATAACAATAAAGTGGAGTGATCGGTGCAGATTATACAGAGTACTTGTGAAGCTGCAGGGTAGCTTCTGAGTGCTGTGTTGTGTGTGTTTAACTGTTGTGGTTGAGGTGTCTTATGGCTTGATGGTAAAAACTGTTCTTTAGTCTTGTAGTCCGAGCAGACAGACTCCTGTAACGTCTGCCAGATGGTAACAAGGAGAACAGCTGATGTGCTGGGTGGCTGTGGTCCTTGATGATGCTGTGTGCTTTACGGAGGCATCGCTGGAAATAAATGTCCTGAATGGCAGGAAGCCTCGTGCCAGTGATGTGCTCTGCTGCCTTCGCCACCCTCTGTAGTGATTTACGGCTGCTGGCAGAGCAGCTTCCGTACCAAACTGTGATGTAGCTCGTCAGCAAGCTCTCAATTGCACACCTGGAAAAATTTGAGGTGATGTTGGCGTTCATGCTAAACTTCCTCAGCCTCCTCAGGAAGTAAAGCCGCTGGCGAGCATTCCTGATAGCAGTGTCTGTGTCAAGGGTCCAGGATACGTCTCGGTGATGTTGACTCCAAGGAATTTGAAGCTGCTGACCCTTTCGACCTTGACACCGTTGATGTGGATGGGCTGGTGTTCTCTGACTGGTCGTTTCCAGTATTCCACTATCATCTCTCTAGTTTTGCTGATGTTGAGAGTCAGGTTATTTTCCAGCCACCACTCGTACAGCGTACATCACCTCCTCTCTATAGGCCGTCTCATCATTGCCTGTGATGAGGCCTATGATGGTTGTGTCATCCGCAAACTTGATGATGATGTTGGACTCTTGTTTAGCAACACAGTCGTGTGTGAACAGGGAATATAGGAGGGGGCTAAGCACACAACCCTGTGGCGTACCTGTGTTTAGGATGAGTGATGAGGTGTGCTTACCAACTCTCACCACCTGGGGCCTGTTTGTGAGGAAGTTTAGAATCCATCTGCAGATCGGTGTTCCCAGCCCAAGGTCGACAAGCTTCATGGAAAGTTTCGAGGGGATGACACCGCACACTGTGCTTTGAGGTAGCAGTCAAGAAAGGTGTAGTTTGTGTCTATGAACTGTGCACACCTGTGTGGATCAGCGTGCTTGTATTCAAAAGGCTTCTCTATGTAGCGTTCTGTTTGAGGAGTGTGTGGGGAGCCATAGCCCCGTCCCCCAGGGCATGAAGCAGGCATGGAGGAGATCCAGGCCCCACAGTGCGAGAGCCCGAGGAGGACCACCGGAGAGGCATCTGTGCCACCCTCCTGGGAAGAGCTGAGGAGAGCCCCAAATGAGGGGTCCCACAGCAGCCATGGAGCAGAGGCCAGAGGGGGTTGCAGTCGTGTGCCCACGGGCTCTGCCGGCAGCCACCTGTGCCAAAGTGAACCGAGCTGCAGGCCCAGAGGCCTGAGGGCCCCCCCACTCCCCGGGCGCCAGGCTTCGCCAAGCAGCCACAGGCAGTTAGCCGGTACATACCTGAGCCCCGGACACCAAGAACCACCAACACACTGACGCCTGAGGGCATCAGCCACCGGCAGGCGGTGTGATGAGGGGAGATAGACTTCCATACTTTGGAGGGCCTGAGATGTTCCCAGAGAGGTGGAGTCTAAGACCTGACCTGACATATGGACACAGACAGACAGGCACACAGAGACACAAATGTGCATTTCCATCCCTGTGCACACATATACAAATACTCAGCATTCACCCAACGCAAATAATAATAATAAACTTTCTTTGTAAAACACACTAAAAAACCCAAGGGTATACCAAGGTGCTTGACAACAGGAAAAAGGAGAAGGGAGCGATAAGAGAAAGCATTTGGCACGTATCAATTATAAAACCATGACAACCATAATACATAGAAGTAGTTAAGAAAGCATAATGGATAAAAATGTATCAACGCACACCAAATATTAGCTAGGTGGAAAAGCAATATTAAATAAATAAGTCTTTATCCGTGATTCAAACAATGGCATAGAGTCAGACGCAACAGGAAGATTGTTCCATAAGACTGGGGCAGCTACAGCAAACACATGGTCGCTCCGAGACTTCAGCCGAGAATGAGGATGCTGCAGAAGAAGTTGAGTAGCAGATCTAAGTGCTCTGACAGGAGTGTGTAATCAAAGACACTCATTGAGGTAGCTCAGCGCCAAATTATTGATAATTTTGTACGTGAAGAGTAGTATTTTAAAATGAATACGGTATTTAACTGGCAGCCAGTGCAAGTCAGCAAGAACAGGAATAATGGAAGAAAATTTCCTGCTACCCGTCAAAAGGTGTGCCACAGCATTCTGGAGAGTCTACAGTCTAAGGAGAAGGGAGGAGAAAAGGCCAATGTAAAGAGAGCTGTAGTAAGAGAGCTGGAAGTCACGAGTGCATGAATACGTTTTTCCAGGTCATTATGCGGAATATGGTGCTTGGCCTTAGAAATGAGGTGCCAGTGATGGGATTTCCAGCTCTTTTTAGAGAACTGGCTCTTTCAGCTCCCAACCGGCTCTTCAGGTTGTTTTGTTGCTGCAATTAATTTATGATTAACAAGAACATAAAATTATGCACAAAAGGAATTACTAATGTAAAAAAAAAAGTGGTTTTATTTATATATGTTTATATATAAATATATGTGGTGGCCCCTAGAGACAAAGCACGTACAAACTCCAAAACACATTTCTAGGGTTAACTGAACTTCCAAAACAGAGCTACCTAGATCACTTAAATTACACAATTGAAAGCATATGTGTATTGTTTGTGTAATTTAAGAAAATGTTCATTTACCTGCTACTACCACACACCAAATCTGGTCGTTGGTACTTCCTGGCTTGTGTAGCCACTAGGTAACAAAAGGTCATCACTGCGCCTAGCATCCTGGAGTACTTCTGTTGTGTTTTGTACGTGCTTCGCAGTTTTTACGTGTTTTCGAGTTTTTACGTGTTTTGGAGTTTTTAAGTGCTTCAGGGTTTGTACAGGTTTTGGAGTTTGTACGTGCTTTGTCTCCAAGGCCCATGGTAAATATACTTTTATTTATTCACTCCACATAAAATGTAATAAATAAATCATATAATACAGAAATTAACTATTTCCATTTCCATGGCCCCTCCGAACTCCTCCCACACCCGAGTTTTTGCTTCAACCACTGCCCGAGCTGCATTCCGCTTGGCCTGTCGATACCTGTCGGCTGCCTCCGGAGTCCCACAGGCTAACCAAGCCCGATAGGACTCCTTCTTCAGCCTGGTGGCTCCTTTCACCTCTGGTGTCCACCATTTGGTTCGGGGTGACCACCACGGCAGGCACCGACCACCTTGTGGATGTAGGTCAGTGCAGCAGCTTCGGCAATGGAGGTGCTGAACATGGACCATTCAGACTCAGTGTCCCCAGTCTCCCTCGAAATGCTGCTGAAGGTATGTGGAGGTGTGTGTTGAAGATCTCGCGGACTGGGGCCTCTCCTAGGAACTCCCAGCAAATCCTTACTATAGGTTTAGGTGCGCCAGGTCTGTCCAGTGTCCTCCTCGATCACCTGATCCAACTCCCCACCAGGTGATGATCAGTTGACAGCTCAGGCCCTCTCTTTATTCAATTCAATTCAATTCAATGTTATTTACATAGCCCAAAATCACAACAAAAGTCACCTCAAGGCGCTTTATATTGTACAGTAGATACAGAGAAAAGCCCAACAATCATATGACCCCCCTATGAGCAAGCACTTTGGTGACAGTGGGAAGGAAAAAATCCTTTTAACAGGAAGAAACCTCCGGCAGAACCAGGCTCAGGGAGGGGCGGAGCCATCTGCTGCAACCAGTTGGGGTGAGAGAAGGAAAACAGGATAAAGACATGCTGTGGAAGAGAGACAGAGGTTAAAAACAGATATGAATCAATGCAGAGAGGTCTATTAACACATAGTGAGTGAAGAAGAATCACCCAGTGCATCATGGGAATCCCCGGCAGCCTACGTCTATTGCAGCATAACTAAGGGAGGATTCAGGGTCACCTGGTCCAGCCCTAACTATAAGCTTTAGCAAAAAGGAAAGTTTTAAGCCTAATCTTGAAAGTACAGATAGTGTCTGTCTCCCGAATCCAAACTGGAAGCTGGTTCCACAGAAGAGGGGCCTGAAAACTGAAGGCTCTCCCTCCCAGTCTACTTTTAAATACTCTAGGAACAACAAGTAGGCCTGCAGAGCGAGAGTGAAGTGCTCTAATAGGGTGATATGGTACTACAAGGTCATTAAGATAAGATGGGGCCTGATCATTTAAGACCTTGTATGTGAGGAGCAGGATTTTGAATTCAATTCTGGATTTAACAGGAAGCCTATGGAGGGAAACCACGCATTACCCGAGTGTCCAGAAAATAGAGTGTCCTTATGGGCACTCTTATGTTTGTTTTGGCCAATCTGTGGTTTGTACAGTAGTCCAACAACAAAACACTGCTCGAATTCCGATCTGGAGAGGCAATTCCTCCTAATAATGCCTCTCCAGATCTTACTGTCGTTGCCCACATGAAGTCTCCCAGTAGGACAAAAGAGTCCCCAGGCAGAGCGCCCTTCAGCACTCCAAGGCAAGGCAAGGCAAATTTATTTGTATAGCACAATTCAACAACAAGGTGATTCAAAGTGCTTTACAGAGACATTAGAAACAAAAACAAATAAAAATCATGATTTAAAATTGATTAAAACAAGCAAACAAACAAACTAACTAAACACACACATTCACATTCACACCTGTTCGCGTGATCTGAACCCTTATCGTAAGGGGAGCTACCAGTCCTTCTGTGGACGAGCTACTTTCTATTTTAAATTCCCTGAATTTAAAATACTCTCTAGACCCAGTCTAGACCCAGCTGGGGAGCTACCCAGAGCTCTAACCCACTTAACAAACAAACAAACAAACAAAACAGTATATAAAATCAAAACAGATAAAATCAGAACAGTAGATAAAATCAGTAGTTAATGTAAGTTTTGAAATTTAAGCTTAAAAGTGTGGATTTGGTGCTTTATTCAAATGCAGCTGAGAATAGGTGAGTCTTCAACCTGGATTTAAATAAACTGAGTGTTTCAGCTGATCTGAGGCTTTCTGGGAGTTTGTATTTTTATTTTTATTTAGTATTTATTTATTTATTGTCATTGTCAAGAACAATGAAATTGCGTTTGGGGCTTCCATACAACCCAAAAAAAAGAAGAAAATAATAAATACCCCTTAAAACCCAAGTGTACATATTTAACCCAGTGTGACTCCAATGCAATAAGACAATCCTTAGCAATAATGTTCGTAGAAATTCAGACAAAGACCTGAGAAACATGACAAAATACAACAATGCAACCCATTCAATATTATTGTACTGTGAGATATGATATCAGATATGATAGTTATCTATTTAAGAAAGGGGGGGGGGGCAGGAGGGGGAAGAGAATAAAGATATGATGCACCAATGCAGACCAGTTCATTGCTATTAAGAAGTTGGATATGGTTATTGTCCGTGAGAGGGGGGCAGAGAGTTCAGGAGCCTCACAGCCTGTGGATACAGGCTGTTGGCCAGTCTGGATGTTCTGGCCTGTATAGACCTGTACCTTCTCCCTGAGGGCAGCAGATGGAAAAGGTGGCGCGCAGGGTGATGTTGGTCCCGCAGGATACTGTGCACCCTCCTCAGACAGCGAGTGGGGAAGATATTACTGATCTCTGGCAGACTTGTTCCAATAATTCTGCCAGCTTCTTTCACCACCCGCTGGAGTGCTTGCTGATCGGCCTTGGTGCAGCTGGGGAACCACACTAGAAATCCATACGTCAGAACGCTGCTGATGGCACAGTTGTAGAAGTTCAACATCAGAGATCTGGGAATGTGTGCGCTCCGCAGTCTCCTCAGGTAGTAGAGGCGCTGTTGGGCCTTCCGTACAACTGAGGTGATATGGTTGCCCCAGGACAGGTCCTCGGTCACAGTTACCCCCAAGAATTTAAAACTGCTCACCCTCTCCACCGCCTCACTGCCAATGAAGAGAGGCAGATGGTTGTTATGGCCCCTCTTCCGGAAATCTACAATGATCTCCTTGGTCTTTTTGGTGTTTAAGACCAAGTTATTGTCGTGGCACCATGACTCTAGTTGTTGCACCTCTGTCCTATAGTTTGTCTCATCATTGTTGGATATAAGTCCGAGCACTGTAGTGTCATCTGCAAACTTAACAATGAGATTGGACGCGCAGGAGGAAATACAGTCATGGGTGAAGAGAGTGTGTAGCAGAGGGCTCAGAACACACCCCTGAGGGGCACCGGTGTTGACCACAAGGGTGGAAGAGGTGTTCTTACCCACTCTGACACTCTGTCTACGGTTAGTGAGGAAGTCCACAATCCAGTTGCACAGAGAGGAGTTAAGTCCCAGTTGGTGGAGTTTGGGACGGAGTTTGTATGGCCGGATGGTATTAAAAGCCGAGCTGTAGTCTACAAAGAGGAGCCGTGCATAGGTGTTCCTGTGTTCCAAGTGCTTCAGTAATGTGTGCAGCACTGTGGCGATCGCATCCTCGGTTGACCGGTTCTCCCTGTATGCAAACTGGTGCGAGTCCAGGGATGGTGGAAAAGCAGCTCTGATGTGTTTAATGACCAGTCTCTCCAGGCATTTGGCGGGAATGGGGGTGAGTGCCACAGGTCTGAAATCGTTCAGACATGTGACATTTGACTGTTTTGGGATGGGAACGATGGTTGCTGCTTTGAAACAGGATGGTACCAGTGAACAGGACAACGAGGTGTTATATATAGAGGTGAAGACGTCCGCCAGGTCCGCAGCACAGTCTTTTAGCACCCGGCCCAGCACTCCATCCGGCCCGGCCGCCTTCCTGGTGTTAATGCTCCGGAACACACGCCTCAGCTCATGAGTGCTCAGGACTGGAGCAGGGTCGGTTGAGGGGAGAGGGGACAGGACAGGGTCGGTGTTCTCCCTGTCAAAACGGGCATAAAAGAGATTTAGATCCTCAGCCAGAGTAGAACTGTCGGCTGAGGGTGATGGTGTTCTTCTTTTGTAGTCCGTGATAGCCCTGATGCCCTCCCAGACCTGCCTTGGGTTTGTGTTGTTCTCAAACCTGGCCTCGATACGCCTCCTGTGCTGCTGCTTGGCAGTCTTGATGCCTCTTCTCAGGTTGGCCCTGGCAGCACTGTATGCCTCCTGGTCCCCGGATTTGAAAGCGTTGTTCCTTGTTCGAATAAGTTGTTGAACTCCGTGTGTCATCCAGGGTGGATTATTAGGGAACACACGGAATCGTTTCCAAGTTGTTACATTGTCCACACAGAAACAGATGTAGTCCAAGACAGTGGAGGTGTAACTGTCCAATGCGACACGATTGTCAGTGTCCTGCACCTTGAATACATCCCAGTCTGTGCAGTGGAAACAGTCCTGAAGCATCGGAATAGCGTCCTGCGGCCATGTTCTCACGGTTTTGGTTGTAATCCCAGTGCTCTTGATCTTTTGTGTGTATATTGGGTGTAGCAGAAGGGAGAGATGGTCTGACAGACCCAGGTGGGGATAAGCCTGGGCTCTGTACGCATTCGCCATGTTGGTGTACACCTGGTCCAACGTTCCATCTCCTCTGGTAGCACACTTCACATTACGGTGGAAATTGTGAAGTACAGATTTCAGGTCCGCGTGGTTAAAATCCCCAGCCGCAATAAAGACACTGTCCGGGTGTGCTACCAGGCTGTTATTGATGCTGCTGCTCAATTGTGCTAACGCTAGCTTAGCATTAGCATCTGGTGGAATGTAAACAGCGCAGATGTAAACGGCAGAAAATTCCCGAGGGAGATAGAATGGACGGCACTTTAACACCAACAGTTCTACCTCTGTACTGCACAGTTTTTCCGTTACCGTGACGTTCGTGCACCAAAGGTTGTTAATATAGATGCACAGCCCCCCGCCAGTCTTCTTACCCGAGTCCGCAGACCTGTCGGCTCGATAGGCGGTGCGGCCTGCTAGATCGATAGCCGCATCGGGAATGGCGCTGTCCAGCCAGGTTTCAGTGAAAATCATGCACGAACAGTTATTAAAAGTCCGTCGAGTGGCGATCTGCAGTCGTATTTCATCCAGTTTGTAACGGATTGAACGGGCGTTGGAGAGGAATATGATCGGGAGTGGTGGTTTAAATGGACTAGTCTTTAGCCGTGCCCACAGGCCTCCCCGCTTGCCTCTCTTCTGCCTCCGCTCGCAACGTCCCTTCCTGCGGCTTGCTGTTGCGGGTAGCCCCGGGGGTTGCTTAACGATCTCCGGGGGGATGAGATACTCGGATGTTAGTTGAAGATCTCCACGGCTTAGTTGTAGTAGATCATCTCTGTTGTATTGAAGTAACCCCAGACTGTGTGAAATAATACACAGTACCACCAAAAGTGCAAAAGTGTAGGAGCTCCGGGCCGCTGCGTCTGTGCGCGCCGCCATCTTCCAGATATAAGGAGCATAAAAGCTGAATGCAGCTTCTCCGTGTCTGGTTCTGACTCTGGGAACTGATAAAAGACCGGATCCAGATGACCTGAGGGATCTGGAAGGTTCATACTGGGTCAGGAGGTCACTGATGTATTTTGGTCCTAAACCATTCAGAGCTTTATAGGCCAGCATTAGAACTTTAAAGTCTATCCTCTGACGGACAGGCAGCCAGTGTAAAGACCTCAGAGCTGGACTGATGTGGTCCACTTTTTTGGTCTTAGTGAGGACTCGAGCAGCAGAGTTCTGAATGAGCTGTAGATGTCTGACTGATTTTTTAGGTAGACCTGTAAAGATGCTGTTACAGTAATCAAGCCTACTAAAAATGAATGCATGGACTAGTTTTTCCAGGTCCTGTTGAGACATCAGATCTTTTATCCTTGAAATATTCTTGAGGTGATAGTAAGCTGACTTTGTTATTGTCTTAATGTGTTTTTCTAAGTTTAGGTCTGCATCCATCACTACACCCAAATTTCTCGCCTGGTTTGTGGTTTTTAGATGTATAGATTGAAATTCTCTGGTGACCTGTAATCGTTTTTCTTTGGCGCCAAAGACTATTACCTCAGTTTTGTTTTTGTTTAGCTGGAGAAAATTGTGGCACAACCAGTCATTGATTTCCTCAATGCATTTACCAAGAGCCTGTACAGGGCCTTGGTCTCCTGGTGACATTGTGATATATATTTGTGTGTCATCTGCATAGCTATGATAGTTTATTTTGTTGTTCTTTATAATCTGTGCCAGTGGGAGCATGTAAATGTTAAACAGAAGGGGTCCCAAGATGGAACCTTGGGGAACTCCACATGTGATACTTGTCTGCTCGGATGTGAAGTTACCTATTGATACAAAGTATTTCCTGTTTTCTAAGTATGTCTTGAACCAGTTTAGTACAGTTCCTGAAAGACCTGTCCAGTTCTCTAGTCGTTTGAGTAATATGTTGTGGTCAACTGTATCAAATGCTGCATTGAGATCCAGTAAAACTAGGACTGACATTTTTTCACGTTCTGTATTCAGACATATGTCATTAAACACTTTGGTCAGAGCGGTTTCAGTGCTGTGGTTCTGTCTAAAACCTGACTGGAAGGCATCGTAGTAGTTATTCTGTTTTAAGAAGTAACTGAGCTGTTGAGAAACTGCTTTTTCAATGATCTTACTTAAAAATGGGAGATTTGAGATCGGCCTGTAGTTGTTCATTTGTGTCTTGTCAAGATTGTCCTTTTTCAGTATAGGTTTTATTACAGCAGTTTTTAGTGATTCTGGAAACACACCTGATAATAAAGAAAAGTTGACGATCTGTAACAGGTCTGACTCTAAAGTCTTTGAGACCTTTTTGAAAAAACTTGTTGGCAGGACATCTAAACAGCAGGAGCAGGAGTTCAGTTGACCTTAGATGTCCTCCAGGTCTTTGCTGTTAATCGGGTGAAGCTGTTTCATGGTGTTTAAACAGTTTTTTGGTGGACACAGTACATATCCTGGATCTGCTGTTGATGTACCAATTGCTTGTCTAATTTTTTGGATTTTTTCTGTGAAGAATTTGGCAAAGTCATTGCAGGCCATGGTCGAATGAAGTTCAGCTGCCACTGACACAAAAGGGTTTGTTAGCCTGTCAACTGTAGAAAATAAGACCCGAGCATTATGGCTGTTTTTAGTGATGATGTCAGAGAAGTAGGACCTCCTTGCACTCCTCAGTTGTAAATTATAATTGTGAAGTTTCTCTTTATATATGTCATAGTGAACCTGGAGGTTTGTTTTTCTCCATCTGCGCTCAGCTTTCCTACACTCTCTTTTTTCATTTTTTACCAGTGTGGAGTTTCTCCATGGAGACTTTTTCCTTCCAGAGATAACCTTCACCTTAATGGGAGCAATAGTGTCCATTACATTTAACATGTTAGCATTGAAGCTATTGACGAGCTCATTGACTGACCCTCTGGACAGGTCAGGTGTTAATGGGAAGACCTGGTTAAAAATTGCACTACTGTGTTCAATTATACACCGTTTTGTGATCACTGTTGTTGATATATTTGTGTGGACTGAGATTTTACTTTCAAAGAAAACACAGTAATGATCAGACACGCCCACATCAGACACAGTAACCTTTGAAATGCTCAGGCCCTTGGAGATTAGTAGGTCAAGAGTGTGTCCTCTATTATGTGTGGCCTCCAGCTTTCTTGGAGTCCCGCCTAGGGACTCCAAGAAAGCTGGGTACTCTGAAGCACAACTCGGCGCATAAGCGCAGACGACAGTCAGGACCCGCCCGACCAGAAGGAGCAAGCAACAAATCCTCCCCTCCACTGGGAGAAACCCAAATATACAGGCAGCAAGCTGAGGGATACTAGAATACCCACCCCAACTCGTCGCATCTCACCAGGGGCAACTCCAGCCCATGGACAAAATAGCCTCTTGGATCCCTGGGACACACAAACCTCTCCACCACGATATGGTAGCGATTCACAGCAGGAATTTTTAATATTATTTAACGGTAATAAACAACATTTCTGACTGAAATCGTCTATGAATTAGTGAAAGTCAAATTGAGGGAATAAAGACAAGGACTTAAACTCAAAGGTTAAACTCCATCTTGAGCCGTTGTTTGTGTCAGACAGAATTTGATGTTGATGCTGTTACAATAACTGCTAGCACTTCAGTGAGAGGACCCAAAATCTGCAACAAATTAAATCCACCTTAACATCACCTGTATTTGTGTGACAGCACTACACTCCAACTAAAGGGGACCTGACAAATAACCAGAACAGTCTAAAATAAAAACTGCCAAACAGCTAAGTCACACTTTATTGTATGAGATTCAAAAAAGATTTTGTTTCCTGACTTGCAGTGAACATCTGCACTCTGCTGTCATACTCACACATTTATAACAGGAAGTGGAAAGAAGCTCGATCCCTCACGTCACTTACATGCAACAAACCAGGAAACAGGATGTTCTTCTTCATCAGTGCAGAGAGACGCACAGACGATCATACTGAGCTCAGACCAAACTAGCAGCTTCCTCTGAGTGAGTCCAGCTACAGGAGAGAAAAGTGGAAAACTCCCCAACACTGCTGCTTCAAGCTGCTGACGCTCCACACACTGAATGTGAGTTTGAGCAAAAACACGACTCAAAGTAAGTTTCAGTGAAGGTGGTAGAGGAGGGAGGGGAGCCAGGACTGACTGTACTTCCTGTCTGCTGTTTTCAGCTTCACTCACAGACTCAATGGCTTCCAGATCAGAGGTGGATCTCTGCTGTCCGGTCTGTCAGGAGGTCTTCAGAGATCCTGTTCTTCTGTCATGTAGCCACAGCTTCTGTGAACACTGTTTGAAGAGATGGTGGAGAGAGAGACCAACACACGAGTGTCCAGTTTGTAAGGAAATATCAGTTTATGAACCACCTTTAAACCGAGCTTTAAAGAACCTGTGTGAGTCGTTCTTACAGGAGAGAGATCAGAGAGCTTCAGAGGCTCTCTGCAGTCTGCACTGTGAGAAACTCAGACTCTACTGTCTGGACCATCAGCAGCCAGTGTGTCTCGTCTGCAGAGACTCAGAAAATCACACCAATCACAGATTCAGACCCATCGATGAAGCTGCACAACAACACAAGAAGGAACTTCAGGAAACTCTGGAGCCCTTAAAGAAGAAGTTAAAGGTTTGTGAAGAAGTTCAAGTGAAGTTTGATCAAACAGCAGAACACATTAAGGTCCAGGCCCGACACACAGAGAGGCAGATTAAGGAGCAGTTTAAGAAGCTTCACCAGTTTCTCGCAGAGGAAGAGGAGGCCAGGCTGGCTGCACTGAGGGAGGAAGAGGAGCAGAAGAGTGGGATGATGAAGGAGAAGATGGAGGCTCTGAGCAGAGAGATAGCAGCTCTTTCAGACACAGTCAGAGCCACAGAGGAGGAGCTGAGAGCTGAAGACGTCTCATTCCTGCACAACTACAAGGCTGCAGTGGAAAGAGTCCAGCGCTGCCCCCTGCTGGATGATCCACAGCTGCCCTCAGGAGCTCTGATAGACCAGGCCAAACACCTGGGCAACCTGACCTTCAACATTTGGAACAACATGAAGGATGTGGTCTCCTACACTCCTCTCATTCTGGACCCAAACACTGCTGATCCAAACCTCATCCTGTCTGAAGATCTGACCAGTGTGAGAGAAGGAGAGAAGCAGCAGCTTCCTGATAATCCAGAGAGGTTAAATGGATTAATCTTCTCAGTTCTGGGCTCTGAGGGCTTTAACTCAGGGACTCACAGCTGGGATGTTGATGTTGGAGAGAGTACATGGTGGGGACTCGGTGTGTTAGCAGAGTCTGTGCAGAGGAAGGGAGACATACAGTCTGGATTATGGGTAATAGGGTGCAGTTTAGGTACGTACTACACACACTCGCCATCAGCTCCTCTCACTGATCTCTCAGTAGAGAAGAAGCTCCAGAGGATCAGAGTGAATCTGGACTGGAACAGAGGAAAGCTGTCGTTCTCTGATCCTGATACTAACACACGCATACATTCCTTCACACACACTTTCACTCACAGGATGTTTCCATACATTAACACTGATGATACAGTGAAGGTGTTGCCGTTGAAGGTGTCAGTGTCAGTGCAGCAGATGAGTTGAGGATGATGATGTTTCTAATGTTGTTTCCTGTCAGTGAGTTGAAGCTGTTAAACTGCAGCTGTCCTCCTGCTGCCCCGTTGTTCCAAAGCTCTTTGTTTCTCTTTTAGTTCTCACTGTTTCTTTCTGTTTCTTCTGTCCACCTTCTCACATGGAAAATCATTTCACTGTTTCTCACTGAATGACTCCCCAAACTAGATTTGAAATTCTATCAAGTTTCTAATCATTACAAGTGATTCATGTTTCTATTTGATGTGTAAATGGAGATGATTTAGTTTGCTGGGATATGGACTGACATGTGTTGAATGGGAGGAGCAGTTTGTTGTTGTCTTCTTGTCTGTTTATGACAACAATAAATATGTTGTTGAAACAATGATTCATGTTTAACTCCATATATGAAATGTTTCTGATCTTTGAATTCTGTTGGATTAAAGACTTTCTTCATGACACAAATGAGATTTCAGTGTATTAATAGAACTAAATAAGCTCAGAGTTGAAAGGCTGGAGTATTATGTACGTGCTTCACTGTCAGGATCTTCAGGGGGATTCAAAGGGAAACATCAAACTGCTGTAATGAGATAAACTAGTTGGGCTGAACACACTTATCTGTAGTTTGTCTCCATCCAGGATCATCAGAATATAATGAACATGTGTGAAGAGCCACAAAATGCTGCTGCCCTCTCAGCATGATGAGCTCCAGCCTTTGTTAGCAGGACAACAGGAAACATGAGACAACTTTCAGAGACAGTAACCAACTGTGGCCACAAGATGGCAGCAGCTGATCTGAGATCCTTTATTGGACAGAATGACTCTGCTCTGTGACATCATCAGAGAGACGGCCTTCACTTTTATATATCTGAAGTCATGTCTGCACTGCCTGCCTTGTTTGTCCTGAGCTCCTATATGTGAATGTAAGGAGAGAGAGCAACAGCACAGTGGATCAAAGCTACAGATGATGATCACACACACACCTCAAAGTGTCACGATCTTGGGTCTTATGACCCAGCATTTTGAGTTTTAGTTTATTTTGATGTTTATAGTAAATGGTAAATGGCCTGTATTTATATAGCGCTTTACTAGTCCCTAAGGACCCCAAAGCGCTTTACATATCCAGTCATCCACCCATTCACACACTGGTGATGGCAAGCTACATTGTAGCCACAGCCACCCTGGGGCGCACTGACAGAGGCGAGGCTGCCGGACACTGGCGCCACCGGGCCCTCTGACCACCACCAGTAGGCAACGGGTGAAGTGTCTTGCCCAAGGACACAACGACTGAGACTATCCAAGCCGAGGCTCGAACCGGCAACCTTCCGATTACAAGGCGAACTCCCAAGTCTTGAGCCACGATCGCCCACATAGTGTATGGTTAAGCTCATTAGGTTTTCTTTGTTCATTTGCTTATTAGTCTGCCCTTGTCTTTTCAACCCCTCTGTTAAGTCTCTCTTGCCCTTCATGTGTTTCATGCCTGGATGTCTTTTGTTAAGTTCATGTGTCAGGTTTGCGTTTCAATATGTGTCCTGTTTTATCTTGAAAATCTGGGAAAGTCTATGCCAGCACCCTGGCATAGACTTTCCCAGGGAGGCTGAGGAGTGTGCCCCTGATCTCCATGCAACATTGTAGAGGCGTGTCAACCAGGATAGCCCTACAACGTCCAGAGCCTTCAGGAACTCGGGGCGGACCTCATCAACACCAGGGGCTCTGCCACCAAGGAGTTGTTTAACTGCCTCAGTGACCTCGCCCCCTAGAAATTGGCAGATCATTCCACTCATCCCCAGACTCTGCTTCCTCCTCGGAAGACGTTTCAGTGGGATTCAGGAGGTCATTGAAGTATTCCTTCCACCGCCTGACAATTTTTCAGTTGACGTCAGCAGCGCTCTGCCAGCACTATACACAGTGTAGGTAGAGCACCGCTTTCCCCTCCTGAGACGCCTGACGGTTTGCCAGAATCTCTTCGAGGCAGTCCGAAAGTCTTTTTCCATGGCCTCTCCATACTCCTCCCACACCCTAGTTTTTGCTTCAGCCACTGCCTCAGCTGCATTCCGCTTGGCCTGTCGATACCTGTCGGCTGCCTCCGGAGTCCCACAGGCTAACCAAGCCCGATAGGACTCCTTCTTCAGCCTGGTGGCTCCTTTCACCTCTGGTGTCCACCATTTGGTTCGGGGTTACCACCACGGCAGGCACCAGCCACCTTGCGGCCGCAGCTCAATGCAGCAGCTTCAGCAATGGAGATACTGAACATAGTCCTTTCGGACTCAGTGTCCCCAGTCTCCCTGGGAATGCTGTTGAAGCTCTGCCGGAGGTGTGCGTTGAAGATCTCGTGGAATGGGGCCTCTGCTAGACGTTCCCAGCACACCCTCACTACGCGTTTAGGTGCACCGGGTCTGTCCAGCGTCCTGCCCGCCACCTGATCCAACTCACCACCAGGTGGTGATCAGTTGACAGCTCAGCCCCTCTCTTTACCTGAGTGTCCAGAACATATGGTCGCAGGTCTGGTGATACGATTACAAAATCGATCATCGATCTGCGGCCTAGAGTGTCCTGGTGCCACGTGCACTTATGGACACTCTTGTGTTCGAACAGGGTGTTCGTTATGGCCAAACTGTGATTAGCACAGAAGTCCAACAACAAAGCATCGCTCGGGTTCAGATCAGGGAGGCCGCTCCTCCCAATCACGCCCCTCCAGGTCTCGCTGTCGTTACCCACGTGAGCATTGAAGTCTCCCAGCAGGACAACAGAGTCTAAAGGTGGAGCACCTTCCAGCACCCCCCCGGCCCACGGACTCTAAGAAGGCTGGGTACTCTGAACTGCCACTCGGCGCATAAGCGCAGATGACAGTCGGGACCTTTTCCCCGACCCTAAGGCGCAGGGAACAAACCCTCTCATCCACCGGGAAAAACCCCAACATACCGGCAGCAAGCCGAGTGCATATTAAAATACCCACCCCAGCCCGCCGTCTGTCACCAGGGGCAACTCCAGACTGAGACAGAGTCCAGCCCCTCTCCAGGAGACTGGTTCCAGAGCCCAAGCCATGCGTAGAGGTGAGCCCGACTATATCTAGCTGGTACCTCTCAACCTCACACACTAACTCAGGCTCCTTCCCCACCAGAGAGGTGACATTCCATGTCCCTATTGCCAGTCTTGGCAGCCGGGGATCAGTCCGCCAGGGCCTCTGCTCCTGGCCGCCACCCGGCACACAATGCACCCGACCCCTATGGCACTCCTGCGGGTGGTGGGCCTGCGGGAGGATGGGCCCTTGTCTCCTCTTCGGGCTGTGCCCGGCCGGTCCCCATGGACTAAGGCCCGGCCACCAGACGCTCGCCCTCGGGCACCCTCCCCGGGCCTGACTCCAGGGCGGGGCCCCGGTAACCCTATCCCGGGCAGGGTAAACTGTTCCCTCGATGTTCTCTTCATTAGGGTCTTCTGAATCGCTCTTTGTCTGGTCCCTCACCCAGGACCAATTTGCCATGGGAAACCCTAGCAGGGGGCAAAAGCCCCCAGACAACATAGCCCCTGGGATCCCTGGGACACACAAACCCCTCCACCACGATAAGGTAGCGATTCACGGAGACATAAACATAAAATAATTAGAACACCATACATTACAAATTTTCACAATATTACACTACAATTATGCCAAATACCTTGTAGTGTTGGTAAACTAACCAGGCTTTTGCAGATAGCTCGCTGAAGTCCTTAGCGTGATTATTAAAAGTGGGCCTCACAGCCTATATTATCACGCCCAAACCTCGTGATAATAGTGGTGCAACAAAACCTTGTTCTTTGTGACAATGTAACTCATGGTTATTTTATTGCCAATTGTATTCTGTTTTTTATCCTAATTTGAAGTTTTACTGTTTTGTTAAATGCTGAGTTTTCCCATGTACCGTTAATGCACCATAGCGCGTGCGTGGTGACTTTCTTTCACTGCATCCGCCTGCACGGAGCTAGATGCGCAAAGCTGTGTGGATATTCAGTCTTGTAACGTGTTGCGCTACGGAATTAATGTTTCTATGAAGAATATCCCTGTGAGTCTCACAGTTGCAGTTTAAGTTGTGATTCATAGTCTAGTTTCTGGGCATAAAACCAGTCAGGATACAATGCTTGTCGGAAATGTGATATTTGTCTTAGAACCTGCTAACGATTGCTTAGCTGTGTTAGCCTGTGGAAAGTATGCTAGCGTACCCACATGTGCTCCCTGGGCTAATGCGCTTACATGTGAAGTTTTAGCTAACACACCACGGAGACACTTTTCATGCTTCATGATTTGCATTGAAATGTATTTTTGTTGTTGATAAATTGTTATTGGCCAATAAGAACTGTATAGATGTGTGATGTGTGAGGGGGAAAAAAAAAGGGATAACACTAGAGAAACACGTTTTATTTTACAAGTGAGTGATTGCACTGCACGTTGTGTGCAGGCTGGTTTTTTTTACGTGGTAGGAATCTGCTGCAAGGACCGAGCGGTGCCATCTAAGGACTGGATGCCAGTGGAGGTGCCTAGAAAGGATGTTCTCAATCTGAAGGCCACCTGTTTCCTTGGAGGGTGGTAGGATACAACGATTTGCAATTTTTTTTTTGGATTAACGTTTTTTCTGAGATCTCAGGACACTTTATGTTGTTACTTTTTTTCTTTTTTTTGGGTCAGATCTGATTCTACTTAACACAAAAAACTGATGCATCAAAAAGCAAAACTGTGACTAAAGACAATTAACACTTACTAAGAACACTGAATACTAAGTGCACTGAACTGAAATGGACAGCCTACCTGATACATTTATGGACACTTTAAGTGATATATTGTACATTGTTGAGATTTACATGGTTGAAATGGTCTAAATGTTTTGTTCATGTCTATGTTTTGGAGCATTTAAATGTTGAATACACTCAAATCACTTTTCTCCCTTTAAGTTGTTGTCAGTGTCTCATTCTGAGTGGAGGGATATTCCTTCTTTAAGTTGAGTTACCACTGCCAGTCTCCTTACGATCCTAACTGAACCCAACGAGAGTAGATTCTCAAATATTGTTTTTTTCTTGACTTTGTATGACAGATTACTGTGGATTTGACTGATTTTGGACTACTCAGTTAAAAAGGGTGACAACTAGATAAACATTTATTATTGTTAAGGTTCAAATATTGAGGAGGGATACAGGAGGAATCCAAATAACAATACTGGTCTGGCCGGTTTAAGTCAAACGATGATTTTTAATGAACACACGTGGGGAGATGTACACTGCAAAACATCAGCTGTAGATCTCCGCCCAAAAATACACCCGCAGTTGTTTTGTATCATCAAGGTATTATTTGTGACGCCCCCTCATGCGTCAAAGCAGATACAATATATGCATAAGTCTCAAAACCACAAATGTTCTATTGACAACTTTTGGCACAGTTTGAAAAGAACATTCTCCTCGCCTACAAGCCAGGTGCTTCCTGTTCATCTTCTGACTCTCGCTTATTGTCTGGAACATCAGCAGCACGTCCTACAACAAACTGTCACGTATGCCAGCACAAAATGCAGCTACAAGCAAAATATGTCTGAACTCTTACCTAGACCTAAGTTCACCTACTCTGCATGTGTGTATGTCACGACCTCAACTGCACTGTCTCACCTCTCAGCAGACAGAGGCCACTCTCATATGGGAAACACACCTGATAATAAATCTAAGTATGTAACTGCTTTAATTAAATGCCACTACTGAAAGCTTAATCAAAAGATATAAATGAATAAAAGATAATAATGAATAACCTGATTATTCAAATAGCATCATCCAAACAGCTCCTCAAAATAAGTTACACTTACTCTCTCTTAGTTTCACTTTCGCAAGCACGCTCTGCAAAAGCATGCGTTTCCTGTCAGCCTGCAACCTAGTCTTTCACACTGACGTCTGGGCCTCTCCCATACAAACCAACATAATCAGCATATAAACATTTAAGATTATAAAAAGCATTTAGGATTATAAATTAAACTCAACAGTTTAAAGTGGTTATAACTGCACCTGCAATAAAGGCTAATTGGGTGCCAATATGTTTAAACATCTGAATGCAATATCTATACTGTAGACTGTATTATTAATGCAATGGTAATGATAATGATTATGAAAAATAGCAGTAAAATATTTCCCTTATCTCTACATTATACACAAGATTAGACACACCTTTACAATATTGTGCACAGAAATGTACAAGCAAAAACATTTTAACTGCTGGAACCAACAATTAACCTTCTTTTTAACCTACATAAGCCTTTTCCGTGACACTTACAAAAACAATATTTCACAGAGCTTCACAAATGAGTGTAAACACCTTAAACAAATTATCCATAATGACTGATAATGCAGGAAATGGCTCTTGAAAATTTCAGAGTTTGGAGTTTCTTTAGTTCATTCCTGGGATTCCGCCTTCCTCAGTTTGTAGTCTGTCAGCTTTAGTCAGACAAGATGGCATCCAGGCAGGTTCAGTTTCAAAATGGTCCTGAATGAAAAAATTCATGGATATTTTTGTGTTTTGTATATATTTATAGATATAAATCTTAAAAGGTTTGACATTCAGGCACACTGGGAAGAAAAAGCTAAATTTTCTGTATCACAATAATTTGGGCCCTGGGCCTGAATTCAACATCAAAGAATTTATTGACAAACAAAATCAATAACATTTAATGGATTCCTTGATGTTCATATAGACTTTTGTTTCATTATCATTCATGTTTTCGTACACATATTGTATACAAAGACCATTTGTTAAGTTGTTAGAGCTGTGTACATCATGCAATCTTTTGTATAGACAGCATACAAATGCAAAATAGGCATGCTACAATAAAGTGTTACCACAAAGGAAACTGAGGACTCATCACAAGACTTTATTTCATTTTGACATGAACAGTATGAGCATTTTCATTTATTTAATTGTAACATTAAATCTCATATTGTAAAGACTCAACATTGTAATAAGCATTATGTTGTTCATTTAGACTATTTAGGTTTATCCTTTTTTCATGCAAAGTGTAAATCTCAGCTAAAACTATTCTCAGCTAAACAGTCTTTGTCATTGTCAGTGTCACCAGCTGTCTTACTACATAATCAAACATGGATTTTGATTATGTGGGACATTAGGTCCCTGCCTCTGTGGAACAGGCAAACTCTCACTTTGGGACGGGGCCAAAGGACCC
This sequence comes from Rhamphochromis sp. 'chilingali', assembly GCF_963969265.1. NCBI lineage: Eukaryota > Metazoa > Chordata > Actinopteri > Cichliformes > Cichlidae > Rhamphochromis > Rhamphochromis sp. 'chilingali'. Next base: position 66,334,836 of record NC_137929.1, on the reverse strand, counting down.
TGTGCTCCCACAGTGTTGGTTGGTTCACTAATATCATTGTGTTTCTGTAATCCTTGTTGTATCTGACAGACTGCCTGTGCATTCTTCTGACATCTCAGTAATCCTCTCTCAGTCTCATGAAAGAGAACATCAACATGCAGGATTACATTTGGAAATATCTGAGACCATCCTGTCCCACTTGTTGAGTAGTTTGTCTTTCGGGTATGGTGCATCACAACCAGGATGATGTCTTTATTACCTGCACACAGCAGAAACATCCCTAAATAAATATAATCAAATAAAAAGCCATTGCATTGTTACTGTTTTGGATGGTTAGAGGGCTGAAACCATAAGAAAAGATGTTTCCATGATTATCTTGAAAACTGAATTAAAATATTCATATGTATATTGATAGTGAGTAAAGTAAAAGAGAAACTATAAAACTATAAAAAACTGAACATACTTTATATTATTGTGACCAAGCTTTATGATACCTGGTGCTTTAGCCATGGCTGCCTCCACATCTGACCGAACACGAGAGTTGATTGGGCAGAAAACAATGACAGTGTTGCATTCCTGTAGGTCTATGCTCTCCACCAGTAGCTGTTGAGACAAATTTACTTGGTACAGCACATCTTTGTCTGCCCCGAAGGTCTCAGCTGTACAGTAACTGTAGAACTTTACTGCATCTGCACACATTTTGAAAAGAGGAAAAACTTAACAGAAAAGCTTTAAAACTTTTTTTTACTTTGATTGGACGCTCACTCAGATGGCAAATTTTGTCTTCTTGATAAGAAACGAGGTTGTATTTACCGTGTAATGAAGTAATGCATACTGTGGTACACAATGTGGTGTGATTTGTTAAAAAAGGGGGAATTGGCAAGAGGTTGAAACTCTTCTTTGTCCCTCCCATGGAAAATACTCTGGAAGCACCGTTAATCTACCAATTATTTAATTATTTTGTACAACTTTCAGTGTCATGTAGAGAATATTTATGAAAGTCATCTAAACAAGTTCAGAGGGTAAATGTATAACCACTGCATTTACAAGAATATTTAAATTTATTTATCAAAAAACAAATGAAATCATTTTAGTAGCTCTCTTTTATTAAAGATATAAGAAATCTGATAAATGCTATTTTATCATACCATTTTGGCCTGAAATTGTATAATGAAAAGGTGAAATTTATATAATTCATACAGGTATTTATGCACATACCTGTATGAGGGTGTGTCACGAAATCAACGAAGCATTTGAAGAATTTGTTGATTTTATCATCCTCATGGCGTTTTTGATAGGCCACCAACAATGTTTTAGCAGCTGAAAAGATAAATGAGAGTTTCAGGCTGCTTCACTGTGAATGGTTTTTAGCTGCTTCAGCTGAAAAGTAGAAAAGTATTTAGTTTTCGTTTCCAATTGTTTGTCCAAGGTATACCAGGAGGCATTACTGATGGAGCTTTGGAAAGCGAAGGTTTTCTGTGTCAGAAATTCATTAACAAATTCTTACAGTGTGACAGTTACACGACAAAATGAGCAGATTAATATATGGCATGAAATGATTCAGAACATACTGACCAATAGGGCATGTGGCAGAGAAGAAAACTTTGCATAATTTTATTTAGAAATGGCAATACGGTTTAAGAAGTCGAAGAAGAAATACCCTTTAATTAGTTGGTACATACCCTCCCTGTATTCTTCTGGAAGATTGTTAATGTGTTTGTGCAGCTTCTGGTAGAAATTGCAGACAAATTGATTTATTTACAAATCAAACTACTGTTGATTTGCTGCTTTGACTCACTTAAAGGAATGACAGCTTTATTTTTGTTGTTTTTAATGAAGTGAATACTAATTAAAATCAGAATCAGAATCAGAATCAGAAAGGGTTTTATTGCCAAATGTTGAGCAGGTTTACAACATTAGGAAATTGCTGCAGTGCTTCAGTGCAAACATACTGTCATAAAAATATAAAAATAAGAATAAGAATTAAAAGTGCTAAGTGGATAGATATATACATGATATATACATGAGTGCAGGTGGTGATCAGTGCCAAACATGGAATGATTCAGTGAACACAGCGTAGGGTCATGTGTTAGTGGCGGGTACAGTCATATGGTTATTGTTCATGTGTCCAACAGCAGAGGGGAAAAAACTGTTCTTATGGCGAGAGGTTCTGGTGCGAATGGACCGGAGCCTCCTGCCTGAGGGGAGCAGGTCAAACAGACTGTGTCCAGGGTGAGAAGGGTCAGCTGAGATCCGAGCTGCACGCCGCAGTGTCCTGGAGGTGTACAGGTCCTGCAGAGATGGGAGTCTGCAGCCAATCACCTTCTCAGCAGAGCGCACAACACGCTGCAGTCTCTGTTTGTCCCTGATAGTGGCTCCAGCGTACCACACGGTGATGGAGGAGGTGAGGATGGACTCGATGATTGCAGTGTAGAACTGCATCATCGTCCGTGTTGGCAGGTTGAATTTCTTCAGCTGCCTCAGGAAGTACATCCTCTGCTGGGCTTTCTTAATGACGGAAGTGATGGTGGGCTCCCACTTCAGGTCCTGGGTGATGGTGGTACCCAAGAAGCGGAATGAGTCCACAGAGGTGATGGGGGTGTCAGTCAGGATGATGGGGGGGGAGTGGGGCTGTGTGCTTCCTGAAGTCAACAATAATCTCCACTGTCTTCTGGGCATTCAGCACCAGGTTGTTGTGGCTGCACCAGGACACCAGACGTTCAGCCTCCCTCCTGTAGGCAGACTCATCCCCGTCCGAGATGAGTCCAATAACGGTGGTGTCATCTGCAAACTTGATTAGCTTGACAGACTGGTGGGTGGAGGTGCAGCAGTTGGTGTACAGGGAGAAGAGCAGAGGAGAAAGAACACAGCCCTGAGGGGAGCCGGTGCTGATGGTCCGGGAGTCCGAGACATTCTTTCCCAGCCTCACATGCTGCTTCCTGTCCGTCAGGAAGTCAGTGATCCACCGGCAGATGGGATCAGGCACATTCATCTGGGAAAGCTTGCCTCGGAGATGGTCTGGAAGGATGGTGTTGAAGGCAGAGCTGAAGTCCACAAACAGGATCCTGGCGTAGGTTCCTGGGGAGTCCAGATGCTGCAGGATGAAGTGTAGGGCCATGTTGATGGCGTCGTCTACAGACCTGTTGGCTCTATATGCAAACTGCAGGGGGTCCAGGAGGGGGGCCGTGAGGGTCTTGAGATGGGAGAGAACTAGGCGCTCAAATGACTTCATGACCACAGATGTCAGAGCCACGGGTCTGTAGTCATTTAGTCCAGTGATCCTAGGTTTCTTGGGGACAGGGATTATGGTGGAGGACTTGAAGCAGGCAGGCACATGACATGCCTGCAGTGAGGAGTTGAAGATGCCAGAAAACACTGGGGCCAGCTCGTTTGCACAGTGTCTGAGGGTGGCAGGAGACACACCGTCTGGGCCGGGAGCTTTTCGAGCATTCAGACTCTTAAACTGCTTCCTCACATCTGCTTCATGAATATGAAGAGTTGTGGTGGGAGGAGGTGGTGTGAAATCCTCTTTTGTGTGGGGTGAGGAGGGGGGTGTTGTAGGTGAACAGTTTGAAGGTGGTGATGGCTCTATGGAGGGGGGAGAGGTGGGGGAATGAGTGTCCAAAGTGTCTCTATTGTTGGGGCCGTTGGAGGTGTGAAGGCTGCCTGATGGCTCGTCAAAACGGCAGTAGAAGTCGTTGAGGGTGTTGGCCAAGAGCAAGTCATCAGTGGAGTGGGGGGTTTTAGGCTTGTAGTTGGTGATATTCCTAAAACCTTTCCACACAGAGGCCGAGTCATTCTCTGAGATCTGCTGCTGCATCTTCTCAGAGTGCTGATGTTTAGCAATGTCCACTTCTTTAGTGAACCTGTACTTGGCCTCTCTGTAGCAGTCCCTGTCTCCGCTTCTGAACGCCTTTCTCTTTTCCAGCCACAGCTTTTTGAGTTTAGGAGTAAACCAGGGTTTGTCATTGTTATAACTCACCCTGGTGCGTGATGGCACAATGCTGTCCTCACAGAAGTGGATATAGGAGGTGACAGTGTCCGTAAACTCGTCCAAGCTGTTAGAAGCAGCCTTCATTGTGTCCCAGTCTGTAGACTCCAAAACTCCTGTTTTTTGCATTTACGTGTGGACGAGGAATACAGAGTTCGTCACGCAACATCACAGGTATGAGCATTTTTTCACGTCACGCTGTGCGCCACGTTATTGTTTACATGAGATTAATTGCAGAATGGCAGATAGTCAGATTAACAGTATTTTGTCACTATCTTCAGGTTTTACATGCTTACACACACACACACGCAGTTACTGTGCCTCCATTTAGAAAGTCAGAGGCGTTATGGTGTAATTATTTTACATGTAGTTGTTTTTTCCCTGTGTAATAATATTCAACATTGCTATCAATATATTTTTCAAAAAATGCCTCTCTGTGTAAAATGGGCTTAAAAACATAAACAACTGTAGGATACTGTTTGTCCGTGATTTGAACCGGGGGAACAAATCGTGGCAGGATCAGCCTGATATTATTTGTATCCCGCTGTAACTTTACTGTATAAAGAGCTAACATCTCCAAAATGTCAGGAGTAGTTAGTCATTATGAGAAGTGTTTGTGAACTAAATATCAAGAATGTGGGATCCTGTTTGTCCATGATTTGAAGAGCCCAGCACTGCTCCCGACGAAGGGAAAACCAATTCTGCAGGGGAGACCTACCTTGGCACTTGTGCAGGTGAAACCAAAGGGAAGATATGCTTCTTCATATTTATAGTCTTTGGCTTAGAATGAAGTTGGTTTGGAAACATATTCAGCGATGCTTCATCTCCTGCTTTGCGTTTCTGTGGGCGCTAGCAGTGTCCAAGCGTTTTGTTTTTTTCCTTCGATCAGTAGATGACCTGCTCTACCGCCTGATCTACAGCCACCCAGTACATATACTGAGACTAAGTCGAAGTTAAAAGACAAAAAATACAAAAAATGATAAATAAATATGTTCCATCTATCTGTTTGCTTCCTCTTATCCTCTTCAGGGTAGTGGAGGTCGCTGGAGCCTATCCCAGCTGTCATAGGGCAAGAGGCGTGGTACACCCTGGACAGGTCGCCAGTCTGTTGCTAAGAAATAGAGAAATATTTTTAATGCGTATCCGCTCATTAGATTGTTTTATGTATAAAAGAAGGCCAGCTTTGAGACTAGGTCACAGGCTGACAGGAAACTGCATGTTTTTTGTAGAGTTATTGCAAGTTATTACAAGCTGCACAGGAAGTTTTAGTGCACAGGCATATTAATAGATAAGACACAGAAAAGAGGAACTTTGCCATATAAGCAATGTTGGTATCGAAACTGTGTGACGTGTAAAGTACAGAAATAACACCATATAAGACACATGTTGAGCTTGTAATGTTAGAGATCCTGCAACTGGCATTTGGGCTGTGCAGGGGTCTCTCTCTTCCAGAAGATGATTGAATAAAAAGAAATAGAAATGCTTTAACACACTGAGTCAGTTTTCTTTCTTTGTGCTTTCATGTTATATGACCCTTTGATCAACACACACACACACACACACACACATACGCTCAATGGAGTATAAATAAAGACCGGGGCAGTTCTCTCACTGGAGTCTCTTAGAGTGGAGGCTGCCCTTGCTAGCAAGAAGTTCTGTGTGTTTCTCTTCTCTGAGTCTTTACTGAAGAAGTGTTTTAGAACATTTTCCCTAACACATTACTAGTTACTTCTCTCAAAAGTAACTCAGTTACTTCAAGTTACTCGTTACTTTCAAAGTAACTAGTTACTAGGGAAAGTAACTTTGGTTTTACTCAGAATTCTCTGGTTAATGTGTTTCTTCCATAACTTTGCCAGTCTTCTAGCTTGCTTACTTGCCACAAGTGCACTGTGCCACCTACCAATAGAAAGGAAAAGATAATGTACATATTTCCACGAGAGAAATCCCACGCCAGGACCGTCATTGACTGCTGCCATGATTCAAGCCTACGTCACAGCGTCATGTGCGCCTTTTACATCCAACACAAAAACTGCAGTCGTGGTGCTTTCGATTGTACTCAGAACTCTGAAATTCTGCCTTCTGAATAGGAAGATGTAGGTAACACCAGACTGCAGATGAGCTGCATACAGGGCTGGACTGGGACAGAAAATTGGCCCGAGCATTTTGACTAGAAACTGGCCCACCATTATAGGAAAAATCATAAAGCCTTTGAATGAAAACAAACGCTGTTGTGACAGTGATGTACACTGTTTTGATCGTATATATGCATCAATCTATCAATCGTTTGTTGTAAGATTCAGATAATTATTTTTTAAAAGCTAGACATTTTAAATGAGAATAAGAAAGAAAAGTATTTCTTTGTGCCCCCCTCTCCCTGTTAATGCCCTACATGCCCCCCTGGCAACACTTTCCTAGATCCGCCCCTGCACAGTTACCAGCTGTCAGCTACACAAAAAAGGATCCTGGGGTTATTTGTCTCTCAGAAACAGTTCATAACTTCCCTTCAACTCATTCATGTCACCTAAAAGGTAAACCTGTTTCTCCATCACCTGTTCAGCTCTGATGATTCAGTAAGGTTTCATCTTCATGTTTCCCTCTCACCAGATAACCAAACCATATCATGACCAGCAGCTTTTTTGCAGCTGTGGCTCCAGCAAACATCAGCTGATACTAGAAATTAATATTAAATAAATTCTAACAATAGCTGATCAAGCTTAAACGTGCTGCTGTTGTTTAGCGCGACATCCGCTGGTTTCCTCTTTCGGCGCAAAGTGAGCGATAAACAAACAAGAGAGCCGATCAGCTGATCATTGATCAGTTTTCATGATTGAAGTAGAAACAGGAGAGGGAGGGGGGAGAATGAGAGAAGAAGAGGCAGCTGTGCAGCAAAGACACAGAATAACTCCAGCTTTGTGCCTTTTTCATTGTAGCTGAATTACGGGACAAACTGTTCCTTTACACCTCAATAAGAAACGCGTAATATATTTTCTCTGAATACCAGACGGGACGGTTGGCAACTCTAATAACTTATGAACAAAATAAAGTTCAACATCATTAACTTCATAGCACCACCCAGCTGTATAGAAACTCCGTCATGCTAGCTAGCACGCAGTACGGAAAAAGTCAGCATAACGAAAATAAACTCCACCTAAACTTGGTTTATATCTGACCCAGAGAGACTGCAGGTCAGAACTTCTTACCTGAAGTTCAGTTCACACTTGGACCGGCGGCCGCCTCGGGTCTCTTTTCCTTCTGCGTCCCTTTTCCTTCATCCACCTGCTGGCCTCCACCACTTGCTAATGTTACTGAATCTGTGGAAGCTCCGCGATGCCACCACACGAAGTAACGAGTAACGACCCTATCTAAATCCCAGTAACGAGTAACGCGTTCCTGATTTTGGCATAATAACTAGTTACCGTGCTCGTTACCACAATAATAACGTAGTTACTGTAACGCGTTACTTAATAACGCGTTAGTCCCAACACTGCACTTAATACAGGAAATACATGTTTGTCTGTTTTGATGATGAAGGACTTCTTCAGCTCTGTAAACAGCTACACTTGAGAGGACAGAGGTGATTTCATGGATCAATAACAATGTGTTTATCAGCTTTCATCATCGCAGTGCAGACATGACGTCAGATCTATCAGAGTGAAGGCCGTCTCTCTGATGATGTCACAGAGCAGAGTCATTCTGTCCAATAAAGGATCTCAGATCAGCTGCTGCCATCTTGTGGCCACAGTTGGTTACTGTCTCTGAAAGTTGTCTCATGTTTCCTGTTGTCCTGCTAACAAAGGCTCATCATGCTGAGAGGGCAGCAGCATTTTGTGGCTCTTCACACATGTTCATTATATTCTGATGATCCTGGATGGAGACAAACTACAGATAAGTGTGTTCAGCCCAACTAGTTTATCTCATTACAGCAGTTTGATGTTTCCCTTTGAATCCCCCTGAAGATCCTGACAGTGAAGCACGTACATAATACTCCAGCCTTTCAACTCTGAGCTTATTTAGTTCTATTAATACACTGAAATCTCATTTGTGTCATGAAGAAAGTCTTTAATCAAACAGAATTCAAAGATCAGAAACATTTCATATATGGAGTTAAACATGAATCATTGTTTCAACAACATATTTATTGTTGTCATAAACAGACAAGAAGACAACAACAAACTGCTCCTCCCATTCAACACATGTCAGTCCATATCCCAGCAAACTAAATCATCTCCATTTACACATCAAATAGAAACATGAATCACTTGTAATGATTAGAAACTTGATAGAATTTCAAATCTAGTTTGGGGAGTCATTCAGTGAGAAACAGTGAAATGATTTTCCATGTGAAAAGGTGGACAGCAGAAACAGAAAGAAACAGTGAAACTAAAAGAGAAACAAAGAGCTTTGGAACAACGAGGCAGCAGGAGGACAGCTGCAGTTTAACAGCTTCAACTCACTGACAGGAAACAACATTAGAAACATCATCATCCTCAACTCATCTGCTGCACTGACACTGACACCTTCAACGGCAACACCTTCACTGTATCATTAGTGCGAATGTATGGAAACATCCTGTGAGTGAAAGTGTGTGTGAAGGTGTGTATGTGTGTGTTAGTATCAGGATCAGAGAACGACAGCTTTCCTCTGTTCCAGTCCAGATTCACTCTGATCCTCTGGAGCTTCTTCTCTACTGAGAGAGCAGTTTCACATGATAGTGAGTGTGCTGAGTATTTACCTGTAGAAAACCATAATCTCCATAATCCAGACTCAATGTATCCCTTCCTCTGCACAGACTCTGCTAACACCCCCAGAGCCCACCATCTACTGTCTCCAACCTCGACATCCCAGCTGTGAGTCCCTGAGTTAAAGCCCTCAGAGCCCAGGACACAGCAGGAATAATCAAACCTCTCTGGATTATCAGGAAGCTGCTGCTTCTCTCCTCCTCGTCTCACACTGGTCAGATCTTCAGACAGGATGAGTTTTGGATGAGCAGTGTTTGGGTCCAGAATGAGAGGAGTGTAGGAGACCATGTCCTTCATGTTGTTCCAGATGTTGAAGGTCAGGTTGCCCAGGTGTTTGGCCTGGTCTATCAGAGCTCCTGAGGGCAGCTGTGGATCATCCAGCAGGGGGCAGCGCTGGACTCTTTCCACTGCAGCCTTGTAGTTGTGCAGGAATGAGACGTCTTCAGCTCTCAGCTCCTCCTCTGTGGCTCTGACTGTGTCTGAAAGAGCTGCTATCTCTCTGCTCAGAGCCTCCATCTTCTCCTTCATCATCCCACTCTTCTGCTCCTCTTCCTCCCTCAGTGCAGCCAGCCTGGCCTCCTCTTCCTCTGCTAGAAACTGCTGAAGCTTCTTAAACTGCTCCTTAATCTGCCTCTCTGTGTGTCGGGCCTGGACCTTAATGTGTTCTGCTGTTTGATCAAACTTCACTTGAACTTCTTCACAAACCTTTAACTTCTCCTTTAAGGGCTCCAGAGTTTCCTGAAGTTCCTTCTTGTGTTGTTGTGCAGCTTCATCGATGGGTCTGAATCTGTGATTGGTGTGTTTTTCTGAGTCTCTGCAGACGACACACACTGGCTGCTGATGGTCCAGACAGAAGAGTTTGAGTTTCTCAGAGTGCAGACTGCAGAGAGCCTCTGAAGCTCTCTGATCTCTCTCCTGTAAGAACGACTCACACAGGTTCTTTAAAGCCAGGTTTGAAGGTGGTTTTGACCGTGAAGATCTTCTTTTACAAAGTGGACACTCACGTGTTGTTGTCTCTTTCCACTGTCTCTTCAGACAGTCTTTACAGAAGCTGTGGCTACATGACAGAAGAACAGGATCTCTGAAGACCTCCTGACAGACCGGACAGCAGAGATCCTCCTCTGATCTGGAAGCCATTGAGTCTGTGAGTGAAGCTGAAAACAGCAGACAGGAAGTACAGTCAGTCCTGGCTCCCCTCCCTCCTCTACCACCTTCACTGAAACTTGCTTTGAGTCGTGTTTTTGCTCAAACTCACATTCAGTGTGTGGAGCGTCAGCAGCTTGAAGCAGCAGTGTTGGAGTTTTCCACTTTTCTCTCCTGTAGCTGGACTCACTCAGAGGAAGCTGCTAGTTTGGTCTGAGTTCAGTCTGATCGTCTGTGCGTCTCTCTGCACTGAAGAAGAACAACATCCTGTTTCCTGGTTTGTAGCATTTCAGTGACATAGAGGCCGGAACATCATTCAGCGTGAGTGTGACAGCAGAGTGCAGACGTTTGTTGCAGATCAGAAACGAAACCTTTTCTCAAGCGTAGAAAATAAACTGTGACTCAGTGGTGCAGCTGCTTGGCAGTTTTTATTTCAGACTTTGTTCTGGTTATTGTTCAGGTTCCACAGCAGTGGGAGTGTAATGTAGTCACACAAACACAGGTGGATTTACTCTGGAGAACTTCAAGACATGGTGAGGAGGTAATTTAGCCATGTAAATCAGCTGTATTGGATCAAGGACACATCTAAAACCTACAGGACACCGGCCCTCAAGGCCTGGAGTTTCCCCATGCCCGAGTTAATGTAACAGCAGCTACTTTTCCATCAGACCAACACCAACATCAAATTCTGTCTGATACAAACAACACTTCTAGATGGAATTTATCCTTTGATTTTAAGTCCTCCTCTTTATTCTCTGAAACACACTTTCATTCATTCATTGATTATTTTAGTCAGAAATGTTGTTTGTTACTATTAAACATGAAATATTAACATTAAAGAAGATGTGATGAAGGAATATTTGGAATATCTGGAGCTCTATTAAGTCATGTAATAACAACATGTGCATCATAGTGCAAAAGTAACATAACAAAGCTTTGTTCAGACAGTTACCTTTCAGTCGATTCACTCGGTATAACACATAAATATTAGAGATGGACCGATCCGATATTATGTATCGGTATCGGCCCGATACTGACCTAAATTACTGGATCGGATATCAGAAAAAAATAAAAAATGTAATCCGATCCATTAAATATCATGAAAGCACCTCACAAAACTTGCAACACGCCGTAACTCACCTCAGAACGTTAGCACGTCGGAGCAGTATGCATCACGTGATAGAGCGGCTGTGGCCTGTCGGTGGTCTGGATAGTTTTGGAGCTTCGTTAGCAAACTGGCATTTCATCTCCGACAAAAGTATCCCCGAGAGAAGTAAAGCAAGTGTGTAAGTCCATCTCTGAATGTTTGTAAAGCATTCCTGCGTTAAGCTTAACAAGCGACTGCCTCTTCTTGCTGCTACTTCATCCATCCATCCATTCGCTTCCGCTTATCCTTTTCAGGGTCGCGGGGGGCGCTGGAGCCTATCCCAGCTGTCATAGGGCGAAAGGCGGGGTACACCCTGGACAGGTCGCCAGTCTGTCGCAGGGCCAACACACAGGGACAGACAACCATTCACACTCACATTCACTCGCACATTCACACCTAGTGACAATTTGGATTAATCAATTAACCTATCCCCACAAGCTGCATGTCTTTGGACGGTGGGAGGAAGCCGGAGTACCCGGAGAGAACCCACGCAAACACGGGGAGAACATGCAAACTCCACACAGAAAGACCCCAGCCTGATGGTGGAATTGAACTCAGGACCTTCTTGCTGTGCGGCAACAGTGCTAACCACTGTGCCACCGTGCTGCCCACGGATGGATGGATGGATGGATGATCAGCTGTCCGTCTCTCTTGTTGGTTTTTGGCCCACTTTGCACCAGAAAGAGGAAACCAGTGGATAAACAACAGCAGCACGTTTAAGCTTGATAAGCTGTTGTTAGAATGTATTTAATATTACTTTCTACACCAGGATCTTTTTCTACATAGCTGACGCTGGTAACTGTGCAGGGGCGGATCTAGATGTTGATGAGGTCCGCCCCGAGTTCCTGAAGGCTCTGGACGTTGTAGGGCTATCCTGGTTGACACGCCTCTACAATGTTGCATGGAGATCAGGGGCACACTCCTCAGCCTCTCTGGGAAAGTCTATGCCAGCACCCTGGCATAGACTTTCCCAGATTTTCAAGATAAAAAAGGACACATATTGAAACGCAAACCTGACACATGAACTTAACAAAAGACATCCAGGCATGAAACACATGAAGGGCAAGAGAGACTTAACAGAGGGGTTGAAAAGACAAGGGCAGACTAATAAGCAAATGAACAAAGAAAACCTAATGAGCTTAACCATACACTATGTGGGTGATCGTGGCTCAAGAGTTGGGAGTTCTCCTTGTAATCGGAAGGTTGCCGGCTCGAGCCTCGGCTTGGATAGTCTCGGTCGTTGTGTCCTTGGGCAAGACACTTCACCCGTTGCCTACTGGTGGTGGTCAGAGGGCCCGGTGGCGCCAGTGTCCGGCAGGCTCGCCTCTGTCAGTCCGCCCCAGGGTGGCTGTGGCTACAATGTAGCTTGCCATCACCAGTGTGTGAATGGGTGGATGACTGGATATGTAAAGCGCTTTGGGGTCCTTAGGGACTAGTAAAGCGCTATATAAATACAGGCCGTTTACCATTTACTATAAACATCAAAATAAACTAAAACTCAAAACGCTGGGTCATAAGACCCAAGATCGTGACACTTTGAGGTGTGTGTGTGATCATCATCTGCAGCTTTGATCCACTGTGCTGTTGCTCTCTCTCCTTACATTCACATATAGGAGCTCAGGACAAACAAGGCAGGCAGTGCAGACATGACTTCAGATATATAAAAGTGAAGGCCGTCTCTCTGATGATGTCACAGAGCAGAGTCGTTCTGTCCAATAAAGGATCTCAGATCAGCTGCTGCCATCTTGTGGCCACAGTTGGTTACTGTCTCTGAAAGTTGTCTCATGTTTCCTGTTGTCCTGCTAACAAAGGCTGGAGCTCATCATGCTGAGAGGGCAGCAGCATTTTGTGGCTCTTCACACATGTTCATTATATTCTGATGATCCTGGATGGAGACAAACTACAGATAAGTGTGTTCAGCCCAACTAGTTTATCTCATTACAGCAGTTTGATGTTTCCCTTTGAATCCCCCTGAAGATCCTGACAGTGAAGCACGTACATAATACTCCAGCCTTTCAACTCTGAGCTTATTTAGTTCTATTAATACACTGAAATCTCATTTGTGTCATGAAGAAAGTCTTTAATCAAACAGAATTCAAAGATCAGAAACATTTCATATATGGAGTTAAACATGAATCATTGTTTCAACAACATATTTATTGTTGTCATAAACAGACAAGAAGACAACAACAAACTGCTCCTCCCATTCAACACATGTCAGTCCATATCCCAGCAAACTAAATCATCTCCATTTACACATCAAATAGAAACATGAATCACTTGTAATGATTAGAAACTTGATAGAATTTCAAATCTAGTTTGGGGAGTCATTCAGTGAGAAACAGTGAAATGATTTTCCATGTGAAAAGGTGGACAGCAGAAACAGAAAGAAACAGTGAAACTAAAAGAGAAACAAAGAGCTTTGGAACAACGAGGCAGCAGGAGGACAGCTGCAGTTTAACAGCTTCAACTCACTGACAGGAAACAACATTAGAAACATCATCATCCTCAACTCATCTGCTGCACTGACACTGACACCTTCAACGGCAACACCTTCACTGTATCATTAGTGCGAATGTATGGAAACATCCTGTGAGTGAAAGTGTGTGTGAAGGTGTGTATGTGTGTGTTAGTATCAGGATCAGAGAACGACAGCTTTCCTCTGTTCCAGTCCAGATTCACTCTGATCCTCTGGAGCTTCTTCTCTACTGAGAGAGCAGTTTCACATGATAGTGAGTGTGCTGAGTATTTACCTGTAGAAAACCATAATCTCCATAATCCAGACTCAATGTATCCCTTCCTCTGCACAGACTCTGCTAACACCCCCAGAGCCCACCATCTACTGTCTCCAACCTCGACATCCCAGCTGTGAGTCCCTGAGTTAAAGCCCTCAGAGCCCAGGACACAGCAGGAATAATCAAACCTCTCTGGATTATCAGGAAGCTGCTGCTTCTCTCCTCCTCGTCTCACACTGGTCAGATCTTCAGACAGGATGAGTTTTGGATGAGCAGTGTTTGGGTCCAGAATGAGAGGAGTGTAGGAGACCATGTCCTTCATGTTGTTCCAGATGTTGAAGGTCAGGTTGCCCAGGTGTTTGGCCTGGTCTATCAGAGCTCCTGAGGGCAGCTGTGGATCATCCAGCAGGGGGCAGCGCTGGACTCTTTCCACTGCAGCCTTGTAGTTGTGCAGGAATGAGACGTCTTCAGCTCTCAGCTCCTCCTCTGTGGCTCTGACTGTGTCTGAAAGAGCTGCTATCTCTCTGCTCAGAGCCTCCATCTTCTCCTTCATCATCCCACTCTTCTGCTCCTCTTCCTCCCTCAGTGCAGCCAGCCTGGCCTCCTCTTCCTCTGCTAGAAACTGCTGAAGCTTCTTAAACTGCTCCTTAATCTGCCTCTCTGTGTGTCGGGCCTGGACCTTAATGTGTTCTGCTGTTTGATCAAACTTCACTTGAACTTCTTCACAAACCTTTAACTTCTCCTTTAAGGGCTCCAGAGTTTCCTGAAGTTCCTTCTTGTGTTGTTGTGCAGCTTCATCGATGGGTCTGAATCTGTGATTGGTGTGTTTTTCTGAGTCTCTGCAGACGACACACACTGGCTGCTGATGGTCCAGACAGAAGAGTTTGAGTTTCTCAGAGTGCAGACTGCAGAGAGCCTCTGAAGCTCTCTGATCTCTCTCCTGTAAGAACGACTCACACAGGTTCTTTAAAGCCAGGTTTGAAGGTGGTTTTGACCGTGAAGATCTTCTTTTACAAAGTGGACACTCACGTGTTGTTGTCTCTTTCCACTGTCTCTTCAGACAGTCTTTACAGAAGCTGTGGCTACATGACAGAAGAACAGGATCTCTGAAGACCTCCTGACAGACCGGACAGCAGAGATCCTCCTCTGATCTGGAAGCCATTGAGTCTGTGAGTGAAGCTGAAAACAGCAGACAGGAAGTACAGTCAGTCCTGGCTCCCCTCCCTCCTCTACCACCTTCACTGAAACTTGCTTTGAGTCGTGTTTTTGCTCAAACTCACATTCAGTGTGTGGAGCGTCAGCAGCTTGAAGCAGCAGTGTTGGAGTTTTCCACTTTTCTCTCCTGTAGCTGGACTCACTCAGAGGAAGCTGCTAGTTTGGTCTGAGTTCAGTCTGATCGTCTGTGCGTCTCTCTGCACTGAAGAAGAACAACATCCTGTTTCCTGGTTTGTAGCATTTCAGTGACATAGAGGCCGGAACATCATTCAGCGTGAGTGTGACAGCAGAGTGCAGACGTTTGTTGCAGATCAGAAACGAAACCTTTTCTCAAGCGTAGAAAATAAACTGTGACTCAGTGGTGCAGCTGCTTGGCAGTTTTTATTTCAGACTTTGTTCTGGTTATTGTTCAGGTTCCACAGCAGTGGGAGTGTAATGTAGTCACACAAACACAGGTGGATTTACTCTGGAGAACTTCAAGACATGGTGAGGAGGTAATTTAGCCATGTAAATCAGCTGTATTGGATCAAGGACACATCTAAAACCTACAGGACACCGGCCCTCAAGGCCTGGAGTTTCCCCATGCCCGAGTTAATGTAACAGCAGCTACTTTTCCATCAGACCAACACCAACATCAAATTCTGTCTGATACAAACAACACTTCTAGATGGAATTTATCCTTTGATTTTAAGTCCTCCTCTTTATTCTCTGAAACACACTTTCATTCATTCATTGATTATTTTAGTCAGAAATGTTGTTTGTTACTATTAAACATGAAATATTAACATTAAAGAAGATGTGATGAAGGAATATTTGGAATATCTGGAGCTCTATTAAGTCATGTAATAACAACATGTGCATCATAGTGCAAAAGTAACATAACAAAGCTTTGTTCAGACAGTTACCTTTCAGTCGATTCACTCGGTATAACACATAAATATTAGAGATGGACCGATCCGATATTATGTATCGGTATCGGCCCGATACTGACCTAAATTACTGGATCGGATATCAGAAAAAAATAAAAAATGTAATCCGATCCATTAAATATCATGAAAGCACCTCACAAAACTTGCAACACGCCGTAACTCACCTCAGAACGTTAGCACGTCGGAGCAGTATGCATCACGTGATAGAGCGGCTGTGGCCTGTCGGTGGTCTGGATAGTTTTGGAGCTTCGTTAGCAAACTGGCATTTCATCTCCGACAAAAGTATCCCCGAGAGAAGTAAAGCAAGTGTGTAAGTCCATCTCTGAATGTTTGTAAAGCATTCCTGCGTTAAGCTTAACAAGCGACTGCCTCTTCTTGCTGCTACTTCATCCATCCATCCATTCGCTTCCGCTTATCCTTTTCAGGGTCGCGGGGGGCGCTGGAGCCTATCCCAGCTGTCATAGGGCGAAAGGCGGGGTACACCCTGGACAGGTCGCCAGTCTGTCGCAGGGCCAACACACAGGGACAGACAACCATTCACACTCACATTCACTCGCACATTCACACCTAGTGACAATTTGGATTAATCAATTAACCTATCCCCACAAGCTGCATGTCTTTGGACGGTGGGAGGAAGCCGGAGTACCCGGAGAGAACCCACGCAAACACGGGGAGAACATGCAAACTCCACACAGAAAGACCCCAGCCTGATGGTGGAATTGAACTCAGGACCTTCTTGCTGTGCGGCAACAGTGCTAACCACTGTGCCACCGTGCTGCCCACGGATGGATGGATGGATGGATGATCAGCTGTCCGTCTCTCTTGTTGGTTTTTGGCCCACTTTGCACCAGAAAGAGGAAACCAGTGGATAAACAACAGCAGCACGTTTAAGCTTGATAAGCTGTTGTTAGAATGTATTTAATATTACTTTCTACACCAGGATCTTTTTCTACATAGCTGACGCTGGTAACTGTGCAGGGGCGGATCTAGATGTTGATGAGGTCCGCCCCGAGTTCCTGAAGGCTCTGGACGTTGTAGGGCTATCCTGGTTGACACGCCTCTACAATGTTGCATGGAGATCAGGGGCACACTCCTCAGCCTCTCTGGGAAAGTCTATGCCAGCACCCTGGCATAGACTTTCCCAGATTTTCAAGATAAAAAAGGACACATATTGAAACGCAAACCTGACACATGAACTTAACAAAAGACATCCAGGCATGAAACACATGAAGGGCAAGAGAGACTTAACAGAGGGGTTGAAAAGACAAGGGCAGACTAATAAGCAAATGAACAAAGAAAACCTAATGAGCTTAACCATACACTATGTGGGTGATCGTGGCTCAAGAGTTGGGAGTTCTCCTTGTAATCGGAAGGTTGCCGGCTCGAGCCTCGGCTTGGATAGTCTCGGTCGTTGTGTCCTTGGGCAAGACACTTCACCCGTTGCCTACTGGTGGTGGTCAGAGGGCCCGGTGGCGCCAGTGTCCGGCAGGCTCGCCTCTGTCAGTCCGCCCCAGGGTGGCTGTGGCTACAATGTAGCTTGCCATCACCAGTGTGTGAATGGGTGGATGACTGGATATGTAAAGCGCTTTGGGGTCCTTAGGGACTAGTAAAGCGCTATATAAATACAGGCCGTTTACCATTTACTATAAACATCAAAATAAACTAAAACTCAAAACGCTGGGTCATAAGACCCAAGATCGTGACACTTTGAGGTGTGTGTGTGATCATCATCTGCAGCTTTGATCCACTGTGCTGTTGCTCTCTCTCCTTACATTCACATATAGGAGCTCAGGACAAACAAGGCAGGCAGTGCAGACATGACTTCAGATATATAAAAGTGAAGGCCGTCTCTCTGATGATGTCACAGAGCAGAGTCGTTCTGTCCAATAAAGGATCTCAGATCAGCTGCTGCCATCTTGTGGCCACAGTTGGTTACTGTCTCTGAAAGTTGTCTCATGTTTCCTGTTGTCCTGCTAACAAAGGCTGGAGCTCATCATGCTGAGAGGGCAGCAGCATTTTGTGGCTCTTCACACATGTTCATTATATTCTGATGATCCTGGATGGAGACAAACTACAGATAAGTGTGTTCAGCCCAACTAGTTTATCTCATTACAGCAGTTTGATGTTTCCCTTTGAATCCCCCTGAAGATCCTGACAGTGAAGCACGTACATAATACTCCAGCCTTTCAACTCTGAGCTTATTTAGTTCTATTAATACACTGAAATCTCATTTGTGTCATGAAGAAAGTCTTTAATCAAACAGAATTCAAAGATCAGAAACATTTCATATATGGAGTTAAACATGAATCATTGTTTCAACAACATATTTATTGTTGTCATAAACAGACAAGAAGACAACAACAAACTGCTCCTCCCATTCAACACATGTCAGTCCATATCCCAGCAAACTAAATCATCTCCATTTACACATCAAATAGAAACATGAATCACTTGTAATGATTAGAAACTTGATAGAATTTCAAATCTAGTTTGGGGAGTCATTCAGTGAGAAACAGTGAAATGATTTTCCATGTGAAAAGGTGGACAGCAGAAACAGAAAGAAACAGTGAAACTAAAAGAGAAACAAAGAGCTTTGGAACAACGAGGCAGCAGGAGGACAGCTGCAGTTTAACAGCTTCAACTCACTGACAGGAAACAACATTAGAAACATCATCATCCTCAACTCATCTGCTGCACTGACACTGACACCTTCAACGGCAACACCTTCACTGTATCATTAGTGCGAATGTATGGAAACATCCTGTGAGTGAAAGTGTGTGTGAAGGTGTGTATGTGTGTGTTAGTATCAGGATCAGAGAACGACAGCTTTCCTCTGTTCCAGTCCAGATTCACTCTGATCCTCTGGAGCTTCTTCTCTACTGAGAGAGCAGTTTCACATGATAGTGAGTGTGCTGAGTATTTACCTGTAGAAAACCATAATCTCCATAATCCAGACTCAATGTATCCCTTCCTCTGCACAGACTCTGCTAACACCCCCAGAGCCCACCATCTACTGTCTCCAACCTCGACATCCCAGCTGTGAGTCCCTGAGTTAAAGCCCTCAGAGCCCAGGACACAGCAGGAATAATCAAACCTCTCTGGATTATCAGGAAGCTGCTGCTTCTCTCCTCCTCGTCTCACACTGGTCAGATCTTCAGACAGGATGAGTTTTGGATGAGCAGTGTTTGGGTCCAGAATGAGAGGAGTGTAGGAGACCATGTCCTTCATGTTGTTCCAGATGTTGAAGGTCAGGTTGCCCAGGTGTTTGGCCTGGTCTATCAGAGCTCCTGAGGGCAGCTGTGGATCATCCAGCAGGGGGCAGCGCTGGACTCTTTCCACTGCAGCCTTGTAGTTGTGCAGGAATGAGACGTCTTCAGCTCTCAGCTCCTCCTCTGTGGCTCTGACTGTGTCTGAAAGAGCTGCTATCTCTCTGCTCAGAGCCTCCATCTTCTCCTTCATCATCCCACTCTTCTGCTCCTCTTCCTCCCTCAGTGCAGCCAGCCTGGCCTCCTCTTCCTCTGCTAGAAACTGCTGAAGCTTCTTAAACTGCTCCTTAATCTGCCTCTCTGTGTGTCGGGCCTGGACCTTAATGTGTTCTGCTGTTTGATCAAACTTCACTTGAACTTCTTCACAAACCTTTAACTTCTCCTTTAAGGGCTCCAGAGTTTCCTGAAGTTCCTTCTTGTGTTGTTGTGCAGCTTCATCGATGGGTCTGAATCTGTGATTGGTGTGTTTTTCTGAGTCTCTGCAGACGACACACACTGGCTGCTGATGGTCCAGACAGAAGAGTTTGAGTTTCTCAGAGTGCAGACTGCAGAGATCCTCTGAAGCTCTCTGATTTCTCTCCTGTAAGAACGACTCACACAGGTTCCTTAAAGCCAGATTTGAAGGTGGTTCATTCTTTGAAGATCTTCTCTTACAAACTGGACACTCGTGTGTTGGTCTCTCTCTCCACCATCTCTTCAGACAGTCTTTACAGAAGCTGTGGCTACATGACAGAAGAACAGGATCTCTGAAGACCTCCTGACAGACCGGACAGCAGAGATCCTCCTCTGATCTGGAAGCCATTGAGTCTGTGAGTGAAGCTGAAAACAGCAGACAGGAAGTACAGTCAGTCCTGGCTCCCCTCCTTCCTCTACCACCTTCACTGAAACTTCCTTTGAGTCGTGTTTTTGCTCAAACTCACATTCAGTGTGTGGAGCGTCAGCAGCTTGAAGCAGCAGTGTTGGGGAGTTTTCCACTTTTCTCTCCTGTAGCTGGACTCACTCAGAGGAAGCTGCTAGTTTGGTCTGAGTTCAGTCTGATCGTCTGTGCGTCTCTCTGCACTGAAGAAGAACAACATCCTGTTTCCTGGTTTGTAGCACTTCAGTGACATAGAGGCCGGAACATCATTCAGCGTGAGTGTGACAGCAGAGTGCAGACGTTTGTTGCAGATCAGAAACGAAACCTTTTCTCAAGCGTAGAAAATAAACTGTGACTCAGTGGTGCAGCTGCTTGGCAGTTTTTATTTCAGACTTTGTTCTGGTTATTGTTCAGGTTCCACAGCAGTGGGAGTGTAATGTAGTCACACAAACACAGGTGGATTTACTCTGGAGAACTTCAAGACATGGTGAGGAGGTAATTTAGCCATGTAAATCAGCTGTATTGGATCAAGGACACATCTAAAACCTACAGGACACCGGCCCTCAAGGCCTGGAGTTTCCCCATCCCCGAGTTACTGTAACAGCAGCTACTTTTCCATCAGACCAACACCAACATCAAATTCTGTCTGATACAAACAACACTTCTAGATGGAATTTATCCTTTGATTTTAAGTCCTCCTCTTTATTCTCTGAAACACACTTTCATTCATTCATTGATTATTTTAGTCAGAAATGTTGTTTGTTACTATTAAACATGAAATATTAACATTAAAGAAGATGTGATGAAGGAATATTTGGAATATCTGGAGCTCTATTAAGTCATGTAATAACAACATGTGCATCATAGTGCAAAAGTAACATAACAAAGCTTTGTTCAGACAGTTACCTTTCAGTCGATTCACTCGGTATAACACATAAATATTAGAGATGGACCGATCCGATATTACGTATTGGTATCGGTCCGATACTGACCTAAATTACTGGATCGGATATCAGAAAAAAATAAAAAATGTAATCCGATCCATTAAATATCATGAAAGCACCTCACAAAACTTGCAACACGCCGTAACTCGCCTCAGAATGTTAGCAGGTCGGAGCAATATGCATCACGTGATAGAGCGGCTGTGGCCTGTCGGTGGTCTGGATAGTTTTGGAGCTTCGTTAGCAAACTGGCATTTCATCTCCGACAAAATCATCCCTGAGAGAAGTAAAGCAAGTGTGTAAGTCCATCTCTGAATGTTTGTAAAGCATTCCTGAGTTATGCTTAACAAGCACTACCTCTTCTTGCTACTACTTTAATCATGAAACTGCTTAATGATCAGCTGATCGGCTGTCCGTCTCTCTTGTTGGTTTTTGGCCCACTTTGCACCAGAAAGAGGAAACCAGTGGATAAACAACAGCAGCACGTTTAAGCTTGATAAGCTGTTGTTAGAATGTATTTAATATTACTTTCTACACCAGGATCTTTTTCTACATAGCTGACGCTGGTAACTGTGCAGGGGCGGATCTAGCAAAGTTTAGCCAGGGGGGCCGATAGATATTAACAGGGAAAAGGGGGCACAAAGACATACTTTTATTTCCTATTCTCATTTAAAATGTCGAGCTTTTAATAAATAATTATCTGACACCCAAAGTTTTAATTTGATGTAAAATGAATAGAAGTCAATTACTGTATATAGTAACTATTAAGTCTAATATATATACCCTAGTAAGATATAGTACTTTTTCCTTTGGGAAGGTACCATCTGTGCAGTCTGCAATTTTGTTGAAGAAAGATGTTGAATCTATTTAATATTTCTTGAAAAATAATTGATTTCTGTGCATTTTTTTTCACACTGCATCAAATTAAGGTTGATTACGTCGATTAAGCATCATGAGGTGGAGCGTGAGGGGTGGTTCCCTATTTTTTATTTATTTATTTTTGTTGTTGCTGGGAGTTGGAACCCTATTAGTTAGGTTGCTTAATATTTACGCTAAGTACTCTTTAAAATACCAGAATAGGGAGGATGGTTTAAGTTTATTAGATTGATCAGTATTGCTGAACTATGAAATATATTTTTTTGCATACAGGTATAACAGAATAGCTTTAGTGTAGTGTTGTTGTTTTAAACTTATACAACTTATACAAAATGCAGCAAGATATTTAAAAAAACAGTTTTGTTGATTAAAAAACATTATATCGGATTCATATCGGTATCGGAAGCAGATATCCAAATTTATGATATCGGTATCGGTATCAGACATAAAAAGTGGTATCGTGCCATCTCTAATATATATGGGATATCACGCTCCTTCGCGTGTCCTGGTTGAAGAAACCTTTATTCACGCCTTTAAGGCAGATGACGTGTGATGACACGCACACGGCCCCGCCTGCACATATAGCCACTGTCATCACAGTCATCCCTCAGTTCTTACGCTCTTCAACTCGCCGAGAACACCTCTGCTGAGTTGGGCTAGCTAACTGCTGCTAGTTAGCTCCGTTGTCTGCAGACTTGAACTTTGCTTAACTGCCCCTGTTGGTGTTAGCCTCCACCGCGCAGTTGGTGTGTAGGCTGCCCGTGGAGCGCTTATTTCAAGTTTTTTCCGTGCAGTGTTTTGCTTTGTGTTTTGTTATGGACTCCAAACCGAAGCGAGCAAAGCAGAAATCTTCTGATCGCCCCTGTCCTCAGGGATGCCCTTTCTCTTTGCACGACAGCGACTAGCACAATGCCTGCCCTGTCTGCCTGGGGATCGTCCATGCTCGGAGAGCGTTGACGGAGCCCGAAGCCTGTGCGTTTTGTCGCCAGTTCCGGCGCTCGACCCTGGAAAGATGGGTGACATTTGTGGAAAAAGTGCTGGGACGCTCGGCTGTCGCAAGGCAAGACCCTCACCTTTCCGAGTCTGGAGCCCCAGCTTTCTGAGTCCAAAGACGAGGATTTTCCGGTCGATGTCCCTGCAATTAGCTGGGCTGACCACATGGAATATGTTGACGGGTTAGCTGATGACGAGCCGGAACCATGCAGGAGCGCTGACGGGCTTCAGCAGATGGAAGCTCTGCGCGACATCATCCCCAGACGTCAGCCCAAGCCCGCAGCCAGCTCTCACAGGCCCGCCGCTCCTCCAACGTCTGGCAAGAGACCAGCGCCCACTGCTGAAGTGGGTGTGCCGCCAGCGAGAGCACGTCCTCCGGCCCGAGCTCCACGCCAGTCAGCCTGGAGCAAAGGCCCACCCTCGGGCCCCCGGCGGGACCTGACGTCCAGGAGGAAGAAGCTTCAGCCTTCCTAGCTGTGGGTTAGAGTGGAGAGGGGGTCTAGCAGCAGGGAGACACTGTTTTTACCCCTCTGTTGCCGCACAAGAGGTGCCGCTTAAGTTCTGTTCAGGTTGTCAGCCCCAGAAGGTGTTGCACTTTCCTAACAATGTCTCCCAAGCACAAAACCTCTGCACACAAAATGCCTCAGGTAACCCTCTGTTCAGGTGTGCTAAATGTTCAGGTGACCACATCAAGTGTTCCCGCTGTTTTTCATTGTTGTGTCCCAGAAAAGGTGCCTCCAACAAAATGTATGAATGTACATGTGTCATAGTCCGTGGTCCTGTGCCTGCGAAATGCTTGATGCTCGGGTAGCCACACCCCCGGGCTGGGCCATCACCGACACACCTGCTCTCCATCGCGGTGATTACATGAAGAGCTACTTAACCCGGCGCTGACGGATGCTCCACGCCAGTCCGTTACTCACCTCACAGTGGTAACTAGACTTCCCCGAAAGCGTGCGTTCACTTCTGGTTGGAACTGTGTTTAATCCGCCTACTTGTGTCCAGGTTTCGACCCGGCATCCGGCGTCTGCCACCTGCCTGTCCTCCGGCTCAACTGGATCACTCGGTGCATCACCTGGCCCATTCGCTATCCCCACGGACTTCCTGCTCACGGACTGCCACACTTCCCTCCCGAGCTCCCACGGTCCCGCTCTATCGTAAGCCCCCCTACTCTGACTCAGTCCTGATGTGTTTTCCCCGCTTCCTGGCTCCCTACTAATCCTCTCCCCTTTCTATTGCAGCCTCCCACAATCCCGATCCCGGCTTCCTCGTGTCATTGTTTCCCCGGGTTTTTAGTTCCTCGTTTTGCTCCCTAGTTTTCCCGGGTCGCCTTTCGTTATTATAATAAAGTGTCTTTTTCTGTTAGCGCTGAGTCTGCGACTGGATCCTTTTGTGCACGCGCGGCGCGGCGCATGACAGTACGGACTGGCCAGAATGGATCCAGCAGACCCAATACGTTCAGCTATTAATAAGCAGGGTGCCATGCTCGGCCAACACGATCAGTTGCTTCTCTTACTTCAGGATCAGTATCAAGAGCTTAGCGAGAAACGGGGAGAAATGCGCGCTAAACAGCCTGACCCCGGCATACCGTTGTGTGACGTTGTGTTTCCACGGCGAATTGGACCAGTGTGGGGTTTCCTTTTTCAGTGTACCCTTTTCTTCAGTCGCTCGCCACTCGCCTTCCCCACTGACGCGGCCAAGATTTCCCACTTTGTGGGACTGCTGGGTGGAAGGGCGTTGGCGTGGGCTGAAGCCTATTTATCTTTTAACCCGATACAGAGTTGCGACTTCGATGACTTCCTCGAAGAATTCAAAGCAACTTTCTCCCCACCAGTTTCCGAGGATGATGCTGCTCAAAAGCTAGTGGCGCTCTGCCAGGGCCGGTGTAGTGTTGCGGAGTATTTAGTGGAGTTTCGCACAGTGGCAGCCGCTGTTGGCTGGCCCGATTCGGCCCTAAGGGGCATTTTCCTACGCTCCCTGAACGATCAGATGAAAGATCAGCTCGCGTTTCACGAGGCAGCTAAATCATTCAAGGATTTGGTGTCACTCGCCCGTAGAATTGATAAGCGTCTACAGGAGAGAGAGGCTTGTAGAATATTTAGTTGATTTAGAGTTTAGAAATGTGTTAAAATATAATGTAGAACTGTTGTAGAGATACCGACACTGCCCTCACTATAATAAAGGTTGATTGTGTCTGAACTTAGGAGTAGATTTTAGGAGACCCTCCCCCAGTTGAACTGTGAAAGTAAGACAAAGAGGAGTTGATGCTGAGTGGAAATTCCCCAGAGGACACCTGGGTGGGGGTCTCAACATTTGTAACTGTGGTTTGGAAGAGGTGGTTTTATGACCTCTAGGGTGATGCCTACACCCACAGTGTTTTAACTGTTACACACACATCCACACCCACACTCACTCATGTGCACACACATACACACAGGTATGCGCACACACTCACT
Organism: Rhamphochromis sp. 'chilingali'; assembly: GCF_963969265.1. Taxonomy (NCBI): domain Eukaryota; kingdom Metazoa; phylum Chordata; class Actinopteri; order Cichliformes; family Cichlidae; genus Rhamphochromis; species Rhamphochromis sp. 'chilingali'. Next base: position 66,309,570 of record NC_137929.1, on the reverse strand, counting down.
CACGAGCACTCACATAGACACAGACACAGAGTTTCCAGCACACCGTGGGGGTTTTATGATGGGGTCACTTCTATAAAGCTGGCTGTAACTAACAAAGGGGTGAAGATTTTTGCAGAGGGACACCGGCCTCATCTTCCCTTCTAGAAGTGCATGCTTAAATGAAGATGAATAAAGATGAATAAAGATTTTGTAAAAATGACTACTGAGTCCGGTGCCATCTCTGGATGCTCGAGGAATAAAAAGAACCGGGGTAAAACTGATTTTGTAACAGTTTGAACAGCGGTCCAAGCCACCGAAACCCGGGTTGTACCCAGAACTTCACGTGTCACCGCCCCTGCCCCCATTTAGCTCTCCAGCGGCGTGCGCTCGCTCACTGTCTCCTCCTCCGCCGGAGCCGATGCAGATCGGGCGCTCTCGGCTCTCGCCGGAGGAAAGGGAACGCCGTTTTCGGGCCGGGGACTGCTATTACTGTGGGAAGCCGGGACACCGCATCGCCAGCTGCCCGGTTCTCCCAAACGGACCAGCTCACCGGTAGGTTCGAGGATACGGGTGGGCAGCACATTAAATGCTATTAGACCCCGATTAGTTGTGTCCGTTGCCATAGTAACCAACAAAAAGACTGTTACATGCAGCGCATTAGTGGATTCTGGGGCGGAGCAAAATCTCATAGATGAGAAGCTGGCTAAAGAGCTGGAAGTACCACTCACTCTGTTGGAACCTCCCCTCCCTGCGTCAGCGCTGAATAAACAAGTGTTTGCTTACATCACCCATCAGACTGCGCCTGTGAAAGTAATCACTTCCGGGAATCATAACGAATCACTTTCATTCTTTACCTTCCCATCTCCCGACACCGCGCTCGTGTTAGGTTACCCGTGGCTGCAAAGACATAATCCCCACATTGATTGGGCAGGGAGCAAGATCGCCAGTTGGAGTTTGTTCTGCCTAGCTAATTGCCTGAGATCAGCAGTTCCCGCTGCAGCAGCTAACCTGACTCCACTTGTTACACAAGCACATCTCCAGGAAGCCACTGTTTTCACGAAACTGGATCTGCGAAACGCGTACCATCTGGTCCGGATAAGGGAGGGGAACAAGTGGAAGACCGCTTTTAACACACCACTGGGCCACTTTGAGTATTTGGTTATGCCATTCGGCTTAACAAATGCCCCTGCAGTTTTTCAAACTCTAGTGTGCTCCGAGACTTCCTGAACGTGTTTTGTTAAGTCTAATTGCTGAATGTTGCCATTGTGTTTCTTAAATTTGTACAGTCTTAGCTTAAGCAGTAGGATCAAAGCCATCCCTTTGATCCTGACCACCTTTCCAGCCACTCTGTGCTGGGGGAGGTTTTATTGTAGATACATCCTATCTGAAAGAACTGATTCTTTTGATGTAAACTTCCTGGGTTTACGACCCTTTGGTCAGCAGGAGGTCTGACACACACACACACACACACACACACACACACACACACACACACACACACACACACACACACACACACTCTTACAGAAGTTCACACATATACATAAAATGCTTTGTCTTAGAACAAAGGGTGCGTGGCTTTGTTCTGACGTGTTTTGTGTGAACTGTCTCCCAATAAAAGGTAGCAGGAGGAGGTCAGATCTGGGGGTCATTGTCGTGCTGGACACAGACGAGGCCTCCCTTGCGCAAATAATCTATCGATCGACTGTCTTGTTTTCTTCATGATGAATAAGTCTCTAGAATTAGCGGGGCTTGTGGAAACACAGACCTTGTTGTCCTTCGGAGCCGGAACCTAACACATTGCATCCACCGAGGAGAGGGAGAGGACGCCACCGCAACGTCTGGGATGATTGACGTAAAGCCCTGGTGTTTCACTTTGCCTTGTCACCAGCCCGGGAAGTTTGCGCCTGAACTCCCCTCGGGATGGATGACGATTGACGGGATCCAGAGACTCTTCCCATGAACGTAAACAAACAGTTAGTACAGAAGGCCTTAGAGAGCGGCTACGTGACCCTGCATTGACCACAGATACGGGAGCGCGCTAGCCGCGTGAGAGAGACGCAGGCTTCTCCGCTGTTTGGGGTGTGGAGACAACCTAGGTTCGGTAGCTCCGCCGTGAGGAGTGTTCGGAATCTCCGCCATTTGGGTCGTTTGGAGAGTGTCCGACGGTTGAATTCTCCGCCATTTGGGGCGTTTGAGAGTTTTCAACAGAGAGCGCTAGCTGTGCGTGCAGGCGCTAGCTGTGCGTGCAGACGCAAGCGATAGGCCTATGTTGTGTGTGTGTGCAAGCAGTAGTTGTGAAACCTGTTACGAAATCAGTTTTACCCCGGTTCTTTTTATTCCTCGCGCATCCAGAGATGGCACCGGACTCAGTAGTCATTTTCACAAAATCTTTATTCATCCTTATTCATCTTCATTCATCTTTACTCTTCTTCATTTAAGCATGCACTTCTAGAAGGGAAGATGAGGCCGGTGTCCCTCTGCAAAAATCTTCACCCCTTTGTTAGTCACAGCCAGCTTTATAGAAGTGACCCCATCATCAAACCCCCACGGTGTGCTGCAAACTCTGTCTGTGTCTATGTGCACGAGCACGTGAATGCCTACATGTGCGCGTTCCCACGTGTCTATGTGAGTGCTCGTGTGTGACTGTGTGCGCATACCTGTGTGTATGTGTAAGTGCACATGAGTGAGTGTGCGTGTGGATGTGTGTGCGTGACAGTTAAAACAGTGGTGGTAGGTGACTTCCTAGAGGTCATAAAACCCCCCTCACTTCCAAACCACAGTTACAAATGTTGAGACCCCCACCCAGGTATCCTCTGGGGAATTTCCACTCAGCATTAACTCCTCTTTGTCTTACTTTCACAGTTCAACTGGGGAGGGTCTCCTAAAATCTACTCCTAAGTTCAGACACAGTCAGGCCTTTATTTATATCCAGGGCAGTGTCAGTGTCTCTACAACAGTTCTACATTATATTTTAACACATTTCTAAACTCTAAATCAACTAAATATTCTACAAACCTGAGGATGAAACACCTCAATCCACTGCAACTACTTCAGAACAACTGTCACAGGCTGGGTCTCCGACCCAGCACTCTGAGTTTTCTTTGTATTTTTTGATATGTTATTAGTTTTTGTGTTATTTCCTATTTGCCTTTAGTTTAGGCAGTTATTGTTCCTGGGTTTTCTATGTTTTGGGGTTTTGTATTTATTCATCACGTATTAGGTCTGTTAAGTTGTGTTGTCATGTTTGGTTTTAGTATTTCCTGTTTTATTCTGACAATGTCATGTGTTCTTTGTTCATTGTATTTAGCTTTCCTCTCCTGGTCCTGTCATTAGGTTTATGTCTGTCAGCTGTTCCCCCATGTGTCTCCACTTCCCCTGATCACCTCATGTCTTTTGTTTTCTTCATGCCATTGTCGGGTCGTTTGTTATGTTGACCTTAGCCTTAGTTTCCGTCTTTGCCTGTTTATTTGACCTCAGTCTTAGTTACGGTTTTCGTCTGTTATGTATTATTAGTCTTAGTCATGGTCTTTGCTTGTTATTTTCCACCACAGTCATAGTTTAGGTTTTGGTCTCAGTACCGTTTAGTATTTTGTTTCTTAGTGTCTTGTCAGTTTACTTTGGTTTCCTGGTTTACTTCTGCCGTCATCTAATAAAGGATCACTTTTCTGTTCAAACTTCAACTCCTCGTCCTCATCTGCTTTTGGGTCCTGTTTCCATTACACACCAGCGCACCCCGCCGTGACAACAACAACACAAAATTTCAGAGTTTGGAGTTTCTTTAGTTCATTCCTGGGATTCCGCCTTCCTCAGTTTGTAGTCTGTCAGCTTAGTCAGACAAGATGGCATCCAGGCAGGTTCAGTTTCAAAATGCTCCTGAATGAAAAGATTCATGGATATTTTTGTGTTTTTTATATATTTATAGATATAAATCTTTAGAGGTTTAACATTCAGGCACACTGGGAAAAAAAAGCTAAATTCTCTGTATCACAATAATTTGGGCCCTGGGCATGAATTCAACATCAAAGAATTTATTGACAAACAAAATCAATAACATTTGAAGGATTCCTTGATGTTCATGTAGACTTTTGTTTCATTATCATTCATGTTTTCACACACATATTGTATACAAAGACCATTTGTTAAGTTGTTAGAGCTGTGTACATCATGCAATCTTTTGTATAGACAGCATAAAAATGCAAAATAGGCATGCTACAATAAAGTGTTACCACAAAGGAAACTGAGGACTCATCACAAGACTTTATTTCATTTTGACATGAACAGTATGAGCATTTTCATTTATTTAATTGTGACATTAAATCTCATATTGTAAAGACTCAACATTGTAATAAGCATTATGTTGTTCATTTAGACTATTTAGGTTTATCCTTTTTTCATGCAAAGTGTAAATCTCAGCTAAAACTATTCTCAGCTAAACAGTCTTTGTCATTGTCAGTGTCACCAGCTGTCTTACTACATAATCAAACATCCATTTTGATTATGTGGGACATTAGGTCCCTGCCTCTGTGGAACAGGCAAACTCTCACTTTGGGACAGGGCCAAAGGACCCTGTGCTCCCACAGTGTTGGTTGGTTCACTAATATCATTGTGTTTCTGTAATCCTTGTTGTATCTGACAGACTGCCTGTGCATTCTTCTGACATCTCAGTAATCCTCTCTCAGTCTCATGAAAGAGAACATCAACATGCAGGATTACATTTGGAAATATCTGAGACCATCCTGTCCCACTTGTTGAGTAGTTTGTCTTTCGGGTATGGTGCATCACAACCAGGATGATGTCTTTATTACCTGCACACAGCAGAAACATCCCTAAATAAATATAATCAAATAAAAAGCCATTGCATTGTTACTGTTTTGGATGGTTAGAGGGCTGAAACCATAAGAAAAGATGTTTCCATGATTATCTTGAAAACTGAATTAAAATATTCATATGTATATTGATAGTGAGTAAAGTAAAAGAGAAACTATAAAACTATAAAAAACTGAACATACTTTATATTATTGTGACCAAGCTTTATGATACCTGGTGCTTTAGCCATGGCTGCCTCCACATCTGACCTAACACGAGAGTTGATTGGGCAGAAAACAATGACAGTGTTGCATTCCTGTAGGTCTATGCTCTCCACCAGTAGCTGTTGAGACAAATTTACTTGGTACAGCACATCTTTGTCTGCCCCGAAGGTCTCAGCTGTACAGTAACTGTAGAACTTTACTGCATCTGCACACATTTTGAAAAGAGGAAAAACTTAACAGAAAAGCTTTAAAACTTTTTTTTACTTTGATTGGACGCTCACTCAGATGGCAAATTTTGTCTTCTTGATAAGAAACGAGGTTGTATTTACCGTGTAATGAAGTAATGCATACTGTGGTACACAATGTGGTGTGATTTGTTAAAAAAGGGGGAATTGGCAAGAGGTTGAAACTCTTCTTTGTCCCTCCCATGGAAAATACTCTGGAAGCACCGTTAATCTACCAATTATTTATTTTGTACAACCTTCAGTGTCATGTAGAGAATATTTATGAAAGTCATCTAAACAAGTTCAGAGGGTAAATGTATAACCACTGCATTTACAAGAATATTTAAATTTATTTATCTAAAAACAAATGAAATCATTTTAGTAGCTGTCTTTTATTAAAGATATAAGAAATCTGATAAATGCTATTTTATCATACCATTTTGGCCTGAAATTGTATAATGAAAAGGTGAAATTTATATAATTCATACAGGTATTTATGCACATACCTGTATGAGGGTGTGTCACGAAATCAACGAAGCATTTGAAGAATTTGTTGATTTTATCATCCTCATGGCGTTTTTGATAGGCCACCAACAATGTTTTAGCAGCTGAAAAGATAAATGAGAGTTTCAGGCTGCTTCACTGTGAATGGTTTTTAGCTGCTTCAGCTGAAAAGTAGAAAAGTATTTAGTTTTCGCTTCCAATTGTTTGTCCAAGGTATACCAGGAGGCATTACTGATGGAGCTTTGGAAAGCGAAGGTTTTCTGTGTCAGAAATTCATTAACAAATTCTTACAGTGTGACAGTTACACGACAAAATGAGCAGATTAATATATGGCATGAAATGATTCAGAACATACTGACCAATAGGGCATGTGGCAGAGAAGAAAACTTTGCATAATTTTATTTAGAAATGGCAATACGGTTTAAGAAGTCGAAGAAGAAATACCCTTTAATTAGTTGGTACATACCCTCCCTGTATTCTTCTGGAAGATTGTTAATGTGTTTGTGCAGCTTCTAGAAGAAATTGCAGACAAATTGATTTATTTACAAATCAAACTACTGTTGATTTGCTGCTTTGACTCACTTAAAGGAATGACAGCTTTATTTTTGTTGTTTTTAATGAAGTGAATACTAATTAAAACTCCTGTTTTTTGCATTTACGTGTGGACGAGGAATACAGAGTTTGTCACACAACGTCACAGGTACGAGCATTTTTTCACGTCACGCTGTGCGCCACGTTATTGTTTACATGAGATTAATTGCAGAATGGCAGATAGTCAGATTAACAGTATTTTGTCACTATCTTCAGGTTTTACATGCTTACACACACACACACGCAGTTACTGTGCCTCCATTTAGAAAGTCAGAGGCGTTATGGTGTAATTATTTTACATGTAGTTATTTTTTCCCTGTGTAATAATATTCAACATTGCTATCAATATATTTTTCAAAAAATGCCTCTCTGTGTAAAATGGGCTTAAAAACATAAACAACTGTAGGATACTGTTTGTCCGTGATTTGAACCGGGGGAACAAATCGTGGCAGGATCAGCCTGATATTATTTGTATCCCGCTGTAACTTTACTGTATAAAGAGCTAACATCTCCAAAATGTCAGGAGTAGTTAGTCATTATGAGAAGTGTTTGTGAACTAAATATCAAGAATGTGGGATCCTGTTTGTCCATGATTTGAAGAGCCCAGCGCTGCTCCCGACGAAGGGAAAACCAATCCTGCAGGGGAGACCTACCTTGGCACTTGTGCAGGTGAAACCAAAGGGAAGATATGCTTCTTCATATTTATAGTCTTTGGCTTAGAATGAAGTTGGTTTGGAAACATATTCAGCGATGCTTCATCTCCTGCTTTGCGTTTCTGTGGGCGCTAGCAGTGTCCAAGCGTTTTGTTGGCGTTTTGCCATGGCCCCCCCTGTCATGGTTGGGAGTTCCACCCCCCCAAAGGACCCCCTGATGATCTTCTACTTAATCACATGAGCCAAGGTGTGAAATTGGGTGTGGGTCACAATCAGCCAGAGTTTCGGGTGAGTTCATTGTGAAACCTGGCCCCACCTTATCATGCGAATTCCTGAGGTCAGATGGCCCAGGATGTGAGTGGGCGTTAAGGCGTCTGGGAAGGGATCTCAAAACTGGATTGTAGATGGCAGAGAGTTGGTGTCGTAAACCCCCGCCTCTGTTCAAAGATGGTCGCTCACAGTGGACATAGATGGCTTCTTTCGCTCCTCATTCAAACCATCTGTCCTCTCTGTCCAAAATGTGAACGTTGGCATCCTCGAAAGAGTGACTTTTATCCTTAAGATGCAGATGAACTGCTGAGTCTTGTCCTGTGGAGGTGGCTCTTCTGTGTTGTGCCATGCGCATGTGAAGTGGCTGTTTGGTTTCTCCGATGTAGAGGTCTGGGCATTCCTCGCTGCACTGTACAGCATACACCACATTGTTCAGTTTGGGTTTAGGAGTTTTGCCTTTCGGGTGAACCAGTTTCTGTCTGAGTGTGTTGCTGGGTCTGAAGTACACTGGGATGTCGTGTTTGGAGAAAACTCTCCTGAGTTTCTCTGATACACCGGCTACATAGGGGATGACAATGTTGTTGCGTCTGTCCTTCTTATCCTCCCTCGCTGGTGTCTGATCTTCTTTTCTGCAACTCAAGCAACTCAAGAAGTCCAGACGCTTTTCTTTCCAAGCTCCTTAGTCTACGATGGCCTGGATGACTGAGAACCTTCACAGACATACTGGTTATAAGGTTTGGGGAAACTTGCAGTCAGCTGAGACTGAAGCTGAGACTGAAGAAGTCACTTGGATGAGTGCGGAAATGTTTCTCCTACAAAACGCTACGTCCAGATGAACAGAGTCAACTTTTGGAGATTAAGATAAATAGATAAATCTAGAGATATAGGTATAAATATAAATATAAACATGTATATAAATATAAAAGGACAAGTACGTCTACAAATATATGTCATGGAGTACAAAAATGCACCCTGTGCACTGAGGTTTAATAATTCCGTTTCACATGTGTGGACCTGACCAAAGAACATTAATAACGAAGGAACAACCTCCTGCAACATTCCCTCAGACAGCAGGGTTGAAGGAACCTGTTGCTGAAACTTCTCTTTAGATTGTGCAGTGTGTTATGGGGGGTTCATTGTTCATGATTGCCAGCATTCTGTCAACATACATACATATGCAATATAATTGGCACTCTTGTTTTTGACATAAATACCTGCTCTTGATGCGCTGTGAAAAACTTTGTGATTTCTGATTGTTTGAACTCTCGTCCAACTTACATTACTGTTTTCTGTAAACTTCATTATTTTTCCGTCCTGTATGTACCGCATAACTTTTTACTTTGTCTATTTTCTTTTTGTATTTTAAAGATAGCAGAAACTTGCTTTGATTCTAAATGTCCACCTTGTCTTTTATTTTCATGTGTAAATGCTTCATATTATAATCATTATAATCATAGATAGTCCTCCTTTTAGATGAGGTCACATAAAATACTTAACAACTGTACCATGAATGGCAATAATTAACAATTATTTATAAAACCTCTATTAATATTGTATGTATACATGTGCATCTACATACTGTGTTTATATGTAATGTTAATTATGTACTTAGACTTTGCGAATGCTGCCATGAACCATTAACAGCTTATAAATAACTGGTTTGTACTTTCTGTTGAATCCATAATTCAGTAATTAAGTATGAAAACACTTGTGTCAAAAATATTGTTATATGTGAACTCACTAAAGACATTTACATTACATACATTGCAAGCATTTACAACTGTGCGATTACAAAAATGATGATTTATGTAATTTATAATAACTTAATAATTTTTGATAGCTCATTGTAGTTATTATAAAGTGTTACCCAAAAATCATGCCATTATCTAACCTTGTATTTTTGTGGCCAGAGTACTGCACATTGCTCTTAAAGTTAATGAAAAAGTGTTTTTCTTAGCTCCATCATGATAGCTCCTGTTATAAAGTGAGTTTTGCGTGTGTATGTTTTATGTTAGTTGTGATGTGAGTGACCAAGGAGGTTTGCTAACCTGTACTTGTGGTGTTGGAGCAGCTGAAGGTGAATCTGAGGAAAAAATATTTAACAAATCAAAGAGTGTTGTTAAAAATTGTTATATTATTTTTGACTTGCATTATATTTCACACAAAGTAAACAAAAGATCAGTTAGCTGAGATTTGTATGGCCTTTTCCATCCTGTGCTATGATTGTGTGTGTAGTCAAAGGAGCTTGCATAGAAAAGCGTCTGGACTTCTTTAAGTTACTTGAAGACGTTTCACCTCTCATCCGAGAAGCTTCTTCAGTTCTAAGGTCAAATGGTGGAGAGTCCCAGATATAAACCTAGTGGGAGTGACCCCCCACGGAGGGACAAAAGGACCCCCTGATGATCCTCTAATCGCCTGAGCCAAGGTGTGAAACTGGGTGTGGGCCCCAATCACCCGAAACCCGAAACTCTGGCTGATTGGGACTATTATTAAAATAAGGTATTATGATTATTATCATCATAAGAATTATATCAATGCCATCAACAGCAACATGAAAGCACTGCAGTGACTCCGTTAGATATTGCCATTAAACAATTTGTCCCTTACTCTTAGGGTCCATGATCAAATCTGAAGACCTGAAGGAAAGAAAGACAAAACTCAGAAGCAGGTAACAGATGTCAAACTCCACTATGTTAAGTGTATCCTAACATACTTTACAAGGGGCTACACTTTGGACAGATCATCAGTCTAAACAATCAGGTTTAATAGTGTAACCAAAAATATAAAAAAATAAGAAAAGTGAGAAGCTGTTCTGTGTAACCCATGTTCTCAAACATCAGACAAACTAGAAAACAAAACCAACCAGACAGGGGAAAATGAAATTAAAATACCAAAACATATAAAACAACATCAGTCTGGTTTCCTACCTTGTGCTGCTGCTGTGACTGCTGCAGCGAGGAGGATGCAGTGAAACTACTCAAAGAGAGCACTTGGTCTTTTATACAGTAGCCTGCCCACTTTCACTTTCTGTTTTATTTTATGATAAAGCATGTGGTTTATAAGAAATCAACCCCGTGTGTCTTGGAAATCCTCTTAATTCCCCTGAGCTTTATGTTTTAGCACCTGACAACTTTTTGCAGAAAAATAATAAGTGAGCAGTCTGCTGGTTGCAGAGATAAAACAATAAAAAGACTAAATATAAATAATGTGAACAAGCATTTTTTTATTTGCTTTGTTCATCAGTAATGATAAATTATAGCCTGCAAACACTTATAAAGAATGCAAAGGTGGCAGGGATAGCTCAGTAGGTAGAGTGGTCGGTGGTTCAAATCCACTTAACTGCTATGCTGAGATACCCCTGAGCAAGGCACCATCCCTACACATTGCTCCCCGGTCACCTGCTTAGTGGCTGCCCCTAAGAAATTCAAAGAAAGTAATTTACCCACGGGGATCATCTATTATTATTAAAGAGGAAAATCTTGTGATTCACATCTCATCATTTTGTCTCATCACTCAGTTTCAGTTTCACTTTTTAAAAGCTAAATACATATTTCAGTTTTATCTTTTCTAATTATTGCAAAAGTTAAGTAAGAGAAAGGTCAGATGAGGTTTGCATCAAAAAGTAGCAGGAAAGAAAAACATCAGGTAAAGTACTTCCCAGAAGTGACTCTGGGAAGTACCTTTTTATAACCGTCATGGTTTGTCATTAAGAAAGTGAAAGTATAAGATCTGATCAGTCTATATAAGACCGACTTTGTTCCATTCAACAGTTTCACTTGATCTTTGCCTCTGCAGCTGCATCACAATACAGGTAAGAATTCTTTACCATGTATGTTATCAGGTTAAAAATGAGCCTTAGTGATTCGTACCAGTTCATTTTTATTATGTTTTCTTACTTTTCTCATTGCTCAGGAGTTTGGAAATCCCACACTAGTGAGTGGAAAGTTCAGTCTGCAGACCATGTGCTGTAAAATCATTGCCACTACACTTTAAGTCTTACTCTCTAAAATGTTGCATTTTTCCCTCCTTCCCTTAATGAATTTATTGTAGAAGGCAACATTTGTGCAACGACTGTGGTTTTACGTTTAAGCTTTAAACTCATTTAGTTTAACTTTATAATTATTTTATAAACTTTTTCTTTTTTCGGGTGTGGGCACCTGATCATTGAAATATTTGTGTGTTATTGATTGATATTAACTTTATCTTTACTTCTTCAGTTTTAGCAATGGGAGGTGGCTCTTCTTCTCCTACACGTAAGTAGTATATAGTGAAGAAATTGTTCTCTGTTGCAGAATAAGGCAAGAGCTGCATATTAGAATGCAATTTTAGTCTTTGTTGCACAGTTATATTCCCACTGCAAAAAAATCAGAAATATTAATGGAAACTGAAATTGTATTTTACTTTCTCTATGTTTTACTTTGTAGCACCTCCAACTCCACCACGTCTTCCTAGTAAGTTATATCATAAATTTAACAACATAAATTCTACAATTAATTTGCACATACCTGTCTAATGCGTGTTTCATGTTGTTTGTTTTTATTTGCTAGCACCTCCACCTTCTCCTAGTAAGTTTCATTTTAGAACATTGGTTACTGTTATTTGCAGATTATTTTGAACAAAACTGATTTCTCCTGTTTACAAATAGAGTTCATCTTTTTTACGTTCTAAAATGCTTTTCAATTCAATTTTCAGCTTTGAAAACTCCGTGGAGACAAGTATCTTGGGGGTAAATCTACAGTTTCCAGTCTTGTGAACAGGACTGAGAATATCAGTTGCTGACTTAGACCAATTTTCTTTTGTTTAACTCTAACTACTGCAATACATTTGGAAGGCTGTACTAATAAGTAATAAAAAAAGGGTTCCCTTCACCGACCATTTTATTTTATGAAAAATGCAAAAGAGATGTTTGATTTTCTCACATGAACAGAAAAGCTTATCAGATGTTGCAAACATTGCTCAGCCAACCACAGCCCTATTATTGTTAGCCACATCTCATACACAATTTCTATACGTGCATTTTAAGTTAATAATGTGTCTTTCACTGGGTCTACTGAAGTGCCTTAAGCATTCTTTGATCTTACACTGGATGTTAATGCTCTTGTTAAAAATGTAATATACAAAAATGTAGTTCAAACATGCAGTTTTTCCTCAGGATGAATTACTGTGGCTTCCGTAATCATCTAACTTTATTCATATAGCTCCATCATGAGGTCAAAATTTAACTTGCATTGGAAAACTGACGATTTTTACTATCCCTTATGTCCCATTCAGAAAATGTTATCATGCTTTTCTGATAACAGGCATTATCAAACGTCACAGAAAACATCCCATAACTAGCATTTTCCTGATTGAACAGCTGTGTTTAAAAAGCAGCCTCACAGAGCTGTTAGAATGTTTTAACCTAATCAGTCATGTTAAAACTACATCTACAATGTATTAAACTTTTTTAACCCCATTTTACAGGAACCAGGCAGATCTGCAGTATGTGAAGAATTTTCAGCTTCAAAATGACAAAGTGACACATGTCAGAGTTTTGCTCTATGGCCCAGTCGGTGCCGGGAAGTCCAGCTTCATCAATTCTGTCAGCAATGTCTTACGGAGAAGAATAACCTGTCCAGCTTTGACCAACGCAACAAATGAGGAGGAAGGAAGTTTCACCAAAAAAGTAACTTCCTTTTAGTTACACTGACTCGATGTATGGAAATTTAACAAGTGAAACTGTAACATATGGTAAAATATTAGCCTACACACCATGTTAAAGATTTAATAAGTAATTAAAACTTTTACATCATGTTCAAAACAAATCGTATCTCCTTCCAAGTTGTTTGTAAACTTTTGTCATTCAGTATGAAACCCACAACATTAAGAAAGACACAGGGCAGTTTTACCCATTTGTCTTCAATGACCTGATGGGTTTGGAAGAAGGGAGTGGACGAGGAGTGAGAGTGGAAGACATCAAACTGGCCATGATGGGACATGTGAAGGAGGGTTATAAGGTACAATCATCAAACTGTGAACTTTGTTTATTCTTTAGGTAAAACTCTCAAATTTTCTTCAAGTTATTTTGTGAGAGAAAAAGTAAATCATATATTGATTAATTTATTGAAGTTTTTTTTTTTTAAAAAAAAATACAGATTTGCACAGTCTTCTTTCATTCATGTTGTTAATGAGATTCTTGTTATACTATACAATGAGTGTGGGTTCACTGGATCTTTGTAACATATTGCAGTTAAACCCTGCTTCTCCATTGTCCACTTCTGATTCTGGCTACAACCCTTCACCTTCTCCAGAGGACAGAGTTCATGTTCTGGTTTGTGTCCACACTGGTAACGCAACAGAAATTAACAGCTCAGTGTTAAAGAAGATGAAAATCATCAGAGAGGCAGCCAGCGACTTGGGTAAGAGGGGATTAAGTGTGTAACAGACTTACAGTGCATTTAAAGAACATCTTGGCTATTTATTCTAACACTTAACTTGTAAAAGAAAACAAATACATGTGCATGAAAAACACAGCTGAAGTTCTGCATTAGACTTGTTTGTCTTAAAACATCTGATAAGAGAAGTTTTATAACTATACCTGGTTAAATATGGACGTCTCTGCTGGAAGACATTTCACTGATTGAATCACAGGCTTTTGAGTGGTATTTGTTCATATTGTACGCATAGTCAAAGTTCTTGTCAAGTTAACCCCAGACTTATCAGAAAATATCTCATATTGCAGGTATTCCCCAGTTAGCTGTTCTTACCAAATTTGATGAGGCCTGTCCTGAAACTGACAAGGACCTGAAGAATGTGTACAAAAGCAAGCTCGTGAAGAGAAAGGTGAATTTTGGCTGGAAAAAATTAACATTACAACAACACTGGCTGGGTAAATGAAACATTGCAAACCTGAACTCAGATCTTACAGTAATTCATTTGTTTCTGTAAAAACCAGATGGGAGATCTGAGCTCAAAACTGGGGATCCCGCTTAACTTCATCCTTCCTGTGAAGAACTACAGTGAAGAAACAGAACTGAATGACGATGTTGACACTTTGATCCTGAGCGCAGTGAGAATGATGATTGACCTGGGAGAAGACTTCATTGACTCTAAATTATAAACTGACATACACAGTGATGTAATACACTCGATGAATAATACATAATCCCAGTAGAATAATAAGAGTCACTTTTCCACACAGGGTGACGTTAATTACCAGATAAAATAAAAATCATGAAAGTTGTTACGGAAAGCTGATATGATTGAGTGTGATAATATGAAAAGAAACACAAGTTTCATCTCTCTCTTTTCTTTTTTTAATATCGACTAACATCACAGAAATATATCGAAGAACATCTATAATCAAATAAAATAAAGCTGTCATTGTCTTTGCAGATGAATTTCACACATGCACTCCAGCCATGAGCTTGTGTAGCCATCACCCAGCTCTGCATGTTAGAATGCAAATGTGCACTGAAGAATAAATAAATTGTTGTGAATTTTAGCACTACGGTTAGCATTTACAGGATATTGTTTTGTAGTGATATTATACAGGAAAACTGTTACTCAATAAGGCCCATTTACTAGTTGTCTTTCTCTTTCTCTGTAACCCTACGGGCAACTCCCTTTGGCCTGCTGGCCTGGAAAATCCAACAGTTCATCTATATGTAAAGAAGGCACTTAAACTGGGACAGTGCATTCCTTGAGTGCATTCCTCAGTGAAGCCTGCTAAAGAACACACAATTGATTATGTGCCTCTAGGTATATATGGTTAAACATTTCCTAATGCAAATAACTACATGTAGTATTCTACCATGTGCAAACTTATATCACTAAAGGATTCTAAATGTTTAGTGTTTAATGGACTTGTCAAAAGTATGTTGAGATTATAGAAGGCCCCCTTTTCAGAGCTAGGGGGGAAAAACACCAACAAATCACTCTTTTACCTTGCTCAAAATGTTTATGTGAAGACCATCTGGTTTTTGTGTTAGAACTCAGGATGTAGGATCTCTGTAAGATTTATTGATCTTGTGAGTGCATTTTTATTGCCCTTGCTGAACAAAGGATTTTAACTGTCAGGACGCCACCCCACCCAGTGGGCAGGGTCTGAACTGAAACTTGTTGTCTGCCTATAAAAACTGTTGCACAGAGAATAAAACTTTGAGTCAGTTTGGAATGACAACCTAGAATAGTCTCCGTGTCTTCTTGTTCTTCCAAACTGCTCCCGGTACTCCGGCCGGTACCATGATTAACCGTTGATCATGCTCGAGAATATTTTAATTTTGTTATATGTTAAAGGATGAACTCTGCTTATTGGTGCCCATGCCTTAGGAGGAAACTCGATCTACGGATGACGGAGGTTTCCTTCAATTGTTCACTTCTTTTATTATCACACAATAATAACACAATATAAAGGCAAAATGTAATAATATAATCTAAAGGAAAATCATAAATAAGAAAACTTCATTCCCTTCTTTGATAGCGGAGTAATTCACAACCTAATGCTCAATATATATATCAGGATCATCATTGGCGACATCTGGCACATGATTTGGGTCAATTTGTGCCAATTGTAAATACATTGAGGTAGAAAAACCTAAAAGTAATGCAATAGATATGATGAATAACTCAAATATATAAGAAAAAACACAGTTCTTCAGTCGTCTCCTGGCCTGGTCCCAGGTTCGAGAGACATTGAATAAGCGTCGTATGATGACAATGGGCATTTCATTTTCTCCATTATCAGGATGGAATGAGTCTAGCTTTATCAGATTAAACATCATGTGGCACTTTCGGCTTTCTGTTCCTGCTGAATGCTCGAGTACCTTGTTGTAGCTTTTTTCAGGCGTTGTGTGTTAATCAGTGATTGCGTGTGTGTATGTGCATTGGATCCGGGCGCTGGCCCGCCGGAGACGTCGTCTGCTTGATCCGACACCTGAGATGGTCTGATTGGGCTGGTCTTAACCCTGCTGGCATGAATCCACTGAGGTTGTCCGTCTGTGAGGATGCTGGTTCTTCGTCACTGCCAGTACAGTCTGGGGGCTGGAAAACGCGCGGCCTCCCCGAGTTTCCTTGGTTTTAGCGACTTCACCAACACTGCGTCCCCTGGTCTCCACTGTGGAGGGGAGAGGCTGAGAGAGACAAACTTTCTGATAGTTATTATTCAGTGTTTCTACCAAATTGTAAACATAGTGGACAATCGCCTTCAGTAACGCTGTTCCCCTCTGGATCTTTGTGTGTGTGTGTGTGTGTGTGTGTGTGTGTGTGTGTGTGTGTGTGTGTGTGTGTGTGTGTGTGTGTGTGTGTGTGTGTGTGTGTGTGTGTGTGTGTGTGTGTGTGGTCAGAGTGTAACCCCATAAATAACTTCCCCAAACCTGCCAAGAGTTCGCCTAAGCAAATAGCACTTACGTCCTACCATAAAACAAGGTACGAACTCCCCCATGCTCCAGAGTGCTCTCTAATACACACAAAGTTTGCAGACTATCAAGGATCAAACCTTTACCAATCTACAACTAATTATAAACCCTAAGCATATATAGATATTTCTAAGCTAAGCATAAATGACAATAAACAGTACAAAACCTAACATTCCTCTCACTTATAGGCCATCAAAGCCTCATCTGAACCTGGATGCACCACTTGCATAGGTTTAATACCTGTAAATAAACAGCTAATCACACAAATCACTGCAACAATAATAGTAAAACATTGTTTAATGTTGTTTAATGTTAATTCTGGACCCCACCTCTTGACGCATGGACAACCATGCGTCAACTCACCAAACCTGGATCCCTGTCTCAAAAACCGGCTCCACCAGGAGCCTGCATACTGGTGGCCATCATGGCCCGGAAAACAAGATCTGGAAATAAAATCAAACTTCACACGTATAAACAATTATATCAAAAAGTAATAAGCATTCAGCACGGGCAAGACAAGTGTCATGTACAGGTTTTTTCAAATCATTAAATCACTATCATTACCATAATTCGCCTCAAACATGGATCATCCCATGTGCTCAGTTAACATTAACGTAATCGGTGACTTCTCTTAAGCAAAGGCACTCCACTCATATATTATTATTATGAGCTCAATAGCCCATCTTCAACTTTCCCATAAACACCGTAACCTCTGTAGAATAAGGAGGGGATGTTTTTCTCATTATCATTTAATATTTTAATATGCCATTATTAGTTCCTTAGAAGTATATAACCAGCTTTGCATTAAGCATAAATTGAAGTTTTTGATCTTACATTATTCTTTGCATTACAGTGATGGTGATAACTTTAGTTTGATCTTTTTTACAGGTACCAGAATAATAACATGATTTTCCATTGCAGATGTAATCATGATCATTCCATACACATTGCAGTTTGTTGCTCATTCTAGAGTTGTGCTCAAGGTAATTAAAGGTTAAAAGCTACAGCCAGTGCGAGTCTGGCTGATCTATGGAGGGCAAAGGCTTTGAGCTTGGAAGGCCGCACGCGCTTACACAGCACTTATAAGATGTCATTCTTGGTGATTTTGTGCTTAGTCATGTTTTAATATGTTTTAAGTAGAAGTAGCTGATCCAGCAATATTCATTTAATATTATATACTTGATTTAGAGCAATACACACTGACGGTCTTAATAAATGAAAGAGTCCTTGTAGCTGCCATGTTGTGTCTCAGCAGGGTACAGATGGTTCCAGGAGAAGGGGGGCAGTTAGCGTCTGCCCTCGGGAAGGAGACAATGTTATTCTTTGTGTTAAATAAAATTGTCAACATTGATTGTATTACACCTGTCACTACGCATGAGGGGGCGTTCTAATACCCTGATTTCATAAAACTATGGAGATGTGTTTTTTGAGATGAGATCTGAGACTGTCTGCATACAGTGTCCATCTCCCACGTGTGTGATCATTAAATCATCGTTTGACTCAACCCGACCGGACCAGTGTTGTTATTGTGGGTTTTTCCTCTGGTGTCCATCCCCAATATTTTTGAACCATAACATTTTGGGGGCTCGTCCTGTGGTATTGGGGTGGACGTGCGAGGTGTGGACGGTCTGAGGTTGTCGAGCGGACAGGCACGGACCAGGGATCTGATGTGAGTGAGCTTCCCGGGTGCATCTAAAAGGTAAGGCACTGCCTGTTGAGTTGATTCCCAAATTGTGCCAAATTGGGCTGCATTAAATTAAAAGCCTGCTCACTGACGTTGCTGGTGGGTGTCTGTTTTGATTTTGATGAGAATCACCGTGTGTTATGCAGTTAAAGTTGTTTAAGAGTATTTAATGAAGTTGAAGAAATATGAAACAGTTCCCAGAAGTAACAGAGAATGTTGGGTTTGAGTCCCTGGATATTGAGCTGAAGGCTCAGGTAGTTTGGTAGGGAAATTAGGACAGAAACTGTTCCCAGAAGTAACAGAGACTGGTTAATAGTTTTACAAATTAGGACAGAAACTGTTCCCAGAAGTAACAGAGACTGTTTAATTGGTCGTAAAAAAGTTATCTTTCTTCGGTGAGATCCGTTATGGTAAAATTTTTCAAAATCGGTTAGGTTAAAATTATTATAGGACGGCAGCCCAGAAGTCTGCTAAGAAGCACATAGCCCGGGGGTTACGCCCCCTCCTGGCCGTGGACGCGCGGTCTTGACCTGTCGGCGAACAGGGGTAGTTCAGTTTTGGTTTAACTGTGGGGTACAGGGCATCCCGAAATAAGCTAGGAGTTACCGAGACTCCTCATCGTTTAAAACGGTGTCATGTGCTTGTTTGGACAAAGTTAAATTGAGTTAGGGATTTAGAAGTTAGGTCAGAAACTGTTCCCAGAAGTAACAGATACTGTTTGATTGATTACAAAAAAGTGAAACTTTCTTCGGTGAGACCCGTTAATTTAATTTGTCGAAATTTGTTAGGTGCTGAATCTGTCAGGCCTGTCAGTGATTGTAAATATAAGACGTCTTTTGTGAATAGAATTCTATCTGAGCTTTGTGTGACCCTGTGTGTGATGAGAGCGCAGCTGCAGCGCTGCGAGCTATTTTTAGACGGTGTGAACATGCAAATGAGCGTGTGGCTGGGAGGAGAACGGAGCTTTTCACTTCCTGCCCAGAGTGTGTGTGAGCCTTATAAGCAGAAGGCTTTTTATTGCTGAAAGTTTGTAAATATGCTGCTGGTTTTGATGCTATAACAATGTAAATAGTTTTTGATTTAAAAAGAGTGGTTTAAATAATTTTCAGACACACCTTGCAAATGTGCTTATAATGAGTTGGCACTCGGCCTTTGAAGGTCAGAAGCTTCATTCGGCGTGACTGTCCGGATTGATAAAGTGTAGTAAATGCCTTGAGTGCAGAGGGTTAAATGCAAACAAGCTTACAAACACATAGGTTATGATCAGAATAGGTCCCTAGAAGGCTTTTGAATGTTTTAAACCAAGTGGGAATCACTAGAAGGTTATTTGTTAATCACAGTTGATTTATGTAATGTAAAAAGCATTTAAGACTGAGTAACTTCAGTTTTTGAGGAGCATAAGAGAGTGTTCCTAGATCAGAGTAAGCTGCTGTAAGTCAATTGAAAACAATTTAATTAAATCTTAAATATTTTATACTGATAACACAACTGATTTTAAGTCATATCTTTAATTAAGTAAAGTTCATGAAGTTTTCTGAGCTGCCATGACACAGAGAAAGTGGAGTGTTTCACCCTGAAAGGATGAAATGATGCTCTGCCTTTGTTGTCAAGTTCAAACATAGGCCTTAAATAAATATGAGCCACTAATAAGCGTGACATAATTAATAATTTCAAACAATAAAGCACATTGGGTGAGTGACCCAGATAACAATAATTTATGAGCACGCAATAAAGTGGACCTGTTAGAACCCCTTTGACATTTGTCCCTTCAACAATAAATGATTATATTGTGTCCCATGCACTAAACAGTCTCATTTAATACTGTTAAATCGTTGTTTAAATAGAATAAGCAAACATGCCTGTGCTTTATTTTGCAACCTGTAACATACAAATAGCAGAGGAAGAGGGTCGACTGGAGGTGACCTGTAAATGTCACATAGTGACTGAGGAAGGTGTTTCACCTTATGAGATGACAGTGTGGTCCGAGATTGAGCTGCATGAGCTAAATGCCTATATACAACGTTGCCTATTTTTATTTCAAGGCTTAAAGGAGATGACTGAGCATGAAAATGATCCAAATTGGGAGCCCACAGAGGCCGCCCACTTTGCTCAGGCTATGATAGAGTCGGTACTAGACGGTTTTGATTTTGATATGCTTGCTTGGGAAATAATGTAATTATCTGTGGAGATGTCTCCAAGCGATTAGTAGATTTAAAGGAGACAAATGTGTGCTTGAGAGTGCGTGGTTGAAATTGTGTGTGTGGGTGTGCGTTTGAAAGGCTTTGAAACATAGATTTGATTTGAATAAAGCTAATCACAGTACTATGGTTTGGCATTGAAGTAGAGCGAGCTATACAGCTAATTATTGAGGAGTTTGGATTTAATTGGTCCATTGCTCCCTCGCTCGGTAAACAACACAGTGAATTTGTTAGTTTGTGAGCAAACATGATATTGCTTTGGAGCAATTGTCTGTGAAAAATTTAAGGCTGTGTGAATGCATTCGAGCTGTGTTATTGTTTTGTGCCCCAAAGTTAACATGCAGTGTGTATGAGTTTATAACATTTATGTTACAGAGTGAAAAGTAGTTATTAAAAGTGAATATTGAAAGAGGCTTGGTTAAGTCTTGACACACTGCGTTGGCTGTGTGTCTTACCAAGCAGATCACAAGGAGACAGTGACCCTGGGAGGAGCGAAAGTAATTCTGAAAGCTAACAGGCAGACATTGCGGAGTGATCCAGAAGGAGGAGCCGTATAACGTCACAAAAAAGGGAGGTAAGCTTGTGTTCTAGGATAATGGCTGACGGCCCGAACACGACACCTACTGGGCACAGAGGCTATAAGCCTCTAAAGGAGCAGCAGCAACAGTTAAAAAAAGCTATTCGCTTAGCTTCCCCTGGATCAACAAAGTTAGCTGAGAAGGAAGGCAAAGCAATGGAAGCTGAGCTAAACAAGCTTATTGCTTCCCAACAGAGAGGGCTGGATGACAAAATAGCCCTAAGTCTTGTGCTCAAAATAGAAGGAGAGAGATGTGAGCAGCAATTGGAACAACTGCAAATCGAGGCAGAGAAACGTTCAATCAACTGGAAAATTAAACAACAAATCAAGAAACTACAGCAAACTCATGCAAAGTGTTGCAAGTGGATGTTCTTGTGGAATGGAGCATCTTCCTGGATGGAGGAGGATGACACACCTGAAACAGAAGATATGGAAAGCATAATGGAGGCTTTGAAACAACTGAAAGACCAAAATAAGAAGCTGGAAGACCAAATGAAGAACTGGATTCCAAAACCAGGAGATGCTAACAAGTATCACACAGCAGAGATTCTTCCTTGGGCCACATTAACATCTAATGCCGTAGGACGACAATATGTCATGCCTGTAATGACCCTCAGAGGAGGACAAGTTCAAGGCCCCGATGGACAGACGGCAGTGGTTGTGGGAGGAGTAGCTGATGTTGAATACACCAGAGCACCACGGGTGTTTCATAATGAAGGGCCTATGACAGTTAAATGTCAGTCCCTGAATGGGGAAGGGAAAGAGATAACATCAGCCGCAGAGGAAGGCTTGCCTTTGCCTTCTAGTTCACATGAGAGAGGAGACAGGCCAAAAGCCGAAGCATCAAGAGAGAGCCTGCCAGACCAGACTGGAGAAGCGGATTGGACCCCAACAAACGAGGAAATGATTTCACCGGTGGAAAGGATGGCACAACCGGCTTTCATCGGACTGCCAACACCAGCAAGAGAAGAGCAGGCCCAAACCAGGTCAAAACACTCCAAAGCAATGGCCAAGTCAGACACATGGGCAGGAGAAGTATTCGGACGAATGCTTGAAGCCCCGCAAGGGCTATTGGAAGTATTAAATACACTGAAGACCGTAAAGGACAAAATGACCAAAAGCATGGCAGAAGAGGAGAGCGACAATGATTCATCTACCACAGAGGAGGAAGAAGATGATGAAGATAACGACAGAGGAGGAGTCGCGTCAGAGCCAAGTATAGCCAGGAATCTTAGGTCAAGACAGGTGAAAAAAGAGCAGGGACAGAGAAGGCCTATTTTTAAGAGTTCAAAAGGCAAGGGAAAATTGGGACAGTGTAAAACTGTGACCAAAGCAGAAAAAGCTGCGGGTACTCATTATAATTTGCCTTTAGTGGCTGGTGCAAAAAATGAACCAGTGTACCGCGCATACAAAGTAAGAGATTTGGAGGCATTGGTTAAACAGCTTCCACCTATAACTGGGGGCGGAGCAAGGTGGTTGCGTGAATTAGGCAGACTAACAGAAGGAGAGGAGCTTGCGATTGGCGATTTTCGCGCCATTTCTGCGCGGTGTATGCTCGGTGGTGGGCTAGCAGATGTAGAGGCTATAGCTCGCACAACTCGCCATGCAAATGATTTGCCTTATCATGAAGTGCAATGTGCTTTGTCTGACGCAGTCCGTGAAAAGTACCCAACCCCTAATACAGGAGCCATACCTAAAATAATTTGGGACCCCCAAAACACACCTAGAGAGTTTTTAGAAAAAGCCAGAGATCAGTGGTTGTTAGAAACAGGTACCCATCCGGGTAGAGAAGGTGAGCATCGGGCGTGGTTTCGCTCAGCGGTGCTGGCAGGGCTGCCAAACCAGGTCACAGAAGATCTACAGAAAAACCCAGATTTTGCCGTAGCAGATTCGGTGCAGTGGGAAAGACACGTCTCACATCGTTTGCAGCTGGAGCAGGACAGGGCGAACAAGCAGAAAAAAGAGTTGGAGGAGGCACAAGCGTCTCTACTCAAACTACAGTTGGTGGAGGCCAGAAACAAAGCCAGCGAAAAGAAAAAAGAGGAAAAAGAAAAAACAGAAAAAATTATGATAGTTGCGACCCAGCCTGGTCCTGGGCCTGAATGGCCAGATAGTGGCCCGGGTCCCTGCACTAATGACGGATGGCCCGCCAATGCACCAAGGCAGAACCAACCCACAGGGAATTGGGGAACCGGTGGATCGTACAGAGGGCGTGGTGGCTCAGCGGGGGGAGTACAAAGAGCTCGTGACACGGGGAATCTCAGCAGTGTGCCTTGGAATGTCTGTTGGAGGTGTGGAGCAGAGGGTCATTGGAACAGAAATTGCCCAGAACGTCGTCAGAACTATCAAAGAAGAGGCTACCAATCCCAGGCACGTGGAGCTCCAAGAGCAAGAGATGGCTCTAGGGGAGCATATCAGGCCCCAAACCCGAGTGCAGCACCAGCCGCGCAGTATCCAGTGGCTGACTGGAGGGAGGACCAGTACTGAAGGGACCCGGAGGGACCAAACAGTATGGTAATGGCAGATCCCATGCTGTTAATGACTGTAGAAGGGACAGAATTGCCCTTCTTAGTAGACACTGGAGCAACATATTCAACCTTGAGAGCAGCACCAGACAGTGCAACGTTGTCCTGCCACACAGTGAACGTGGTGGGTTTTTCCGGGATCCCGACAACTCTGCCAGTGACTGACCCAGCTTTGACAAAGCTGGGCAAGCAGACTTTGAAACACAACTATGTGGTGTCATCGCAAGCGCCAGTAAATCTTATGGGCAGGGACCTGCTCGTGAAGTTGGGCACCACAATCACATGTTCAGCAGATGGATTATCTGTGACTCTGCCAGGGGGCCAGCATTTTCCGTGCCTGGGAACAAGTTCAAAGACTCAATACCTGCTTCAAGACTGTGAAAGAGCAAAAGTCAATATCTACTGGGGGAGACTAGTGAAAGAGGATGTTCTGAGGCAATTTCAGCTGTGGAGACCCTGGATAATGAGCTTGGCAGTTTACTCCCCTCCGCGCGACCCTTACCACGTTACCCTGTTTTATGATAAAGAGAATGACGACACCTATCGTGAATTATTTCAATCTGATCTTGAAGGTCAGACGTGGAATGTGCAAACACATGACATCTACATCGGACCAGAAGGTGTAGCCGCGGCTGTGAAATTAACTGATGAACAACTGCCTTGGTACAATGTGGAAGAAAATTCAACCCCTCACATTACATTGGCGGTCCACCAAGGTCATGGTGCAGGTGATCTAGGTCCAATGGTCAGGCGAGCACTGGACGACACAGGGTGGCAAAGAACCCAAATTCCTAACTTATCTTATGCTCCAAATTGTAAAACCTATCGCATAACTTGTGCCTGTGAGGATATAGTGATTTTGGAACATAAAGAAATTTCAAAAACACATGGTGAGGAGTGTGTAGATCATCCTCACGCAGTTGCTGGACTGTCGAATCTGCCTGACAGTCTATGGTCAAAAGGGCCCACGGATGTTGGCCTAGCTAAGTGTCCTCCTGTCTTGTTCCAGCTCAAGTCACACACACCAATCAATAGACCACAGTATAAACACAAACCTGAAGCAGAGGCAGGAATTACAGAAACAATAGAAGGCCTGCTAAGGGCCGGGGTGTTAGAGCCCTCTCACTCACTGTGGAACACACCAATTCTACCAGTGGAGAAACATGGAACAGGAAAATACCGTATGGCACATGATTTGAGAGCCATTAATGAAATATTGCTCTCTACTACTGCACCGGTACCAAATCCGTACACAGCTTTATCAGCTATCACATGTGACCAAAAGTGGTTCACGTGCATTGACCTGGCAAATGCATTCTTTTGTCTTCCTCTGCATGAGTCACTCAGAGACATTTTTTCATTCACATACAGAGGCCAACAACTCAGATACACACGTTTGCCACAAGGCTTTGCACTTTCTCCAGGCATTTTCAATCAGGTGCTTAAAGAAGCCCTGTCGTCATGTAATTTGCCTAATGATTGTACATTAATACAATATGTTGATGATCTTCTCATTGCAGCCCCGTCAGCAGCGGATTGTACAGCGGCATCGTTCGTTGTGTTGAATAGGTTGGCGGAATGTGGCTTTAAAGTAAGTAAAGACAAGCTGCAGTTAGTTCGCCCTGAAGTGACCTTTTTGGGCCGGGTAATCGCACACAAATCAGTGGGTTTGATGAACACACACAGAGACCAAATTTTGACACACCCAAAACCGCGAACTGTGAGAGAAATGCTTTCTTTTCTTGGTTTAACAGGTTACAGCAGGCAGTTCATTCCGGATTATGCAGGCAAAACTGCCCCTTTAAGGGGCCTAATGAAGCAAGTTGGTGTTCGAAACTTTAAGGCTGAGTTGCCTTGGACGCCTGAAGCTGAAGCCGCATTTATTAGGGTAAAACAGGATTTGTCAAGGGCCTCAGATTTAGCCACACCCAATTATGATGAGCCATTCTATTTGGATGTTTCTGAAACAAACTCAATTGTAAATGGAGTGTTGTTTCAGAAAAAAGGGGGGGGTAGAGAAGTGCTCATGTATGTTAGTGTAAAACTACATCCAACAGAAGCAAAGCATCCTACATGCACACAACATGCAGCAGGGGTCGCTAGAATTATCCAAAAAACAGCACATGTAGTGAGAGAACACCCACTAAAAATACTCACTACACATAGCATAGTGGCATACGTAAATTCACAAGCATTTTGTATGTCACCACGGGCACAACAGAGACTGAGCAAAGTCTTAGAGGCCCCAAACTTGACATTCACACATGAAGGAATTAACATGGCAGATTTAATGGGTGTAGGGGAACCACATGACTGCGCCAAAAGAGCACAGATCGAGGAAAAGATTAGAGAGGACCTGAAGGCCGAACCTATACCGGGAGCTGAGGACTGGTTCACCGATGGATGTTGCCACCGAGACGAAGGAGGACTGAAAGCAGGGTATGCGGTGGTCTGCAGAGTAGAAGGAGATTATCAGGTCAGAGAGTCAGGAAGGATTGAGGGAAAGCAGTCGGCCCAGAGAGCTGAAGTGATAGCCTTAGCTCGAGCTTTGAGACTAGCCAAGAACAGGAGAGTGAACATCTACACCGATTCGGCATATGCGTTTGGAGCAGCGCATGTGGAGCTGCCTCAGTGGAAAAGAGCAGGATTCAGAACAGCAACCAATGCACCTATTTCCCACAAACATGAAATGGAGGAACTGGAAAAGGCCTTGGCTGACCCAGAGGAGGTGAGCATTATAAAATGCAAAGCTCACTCCCAAGGAACCAGCATGGTGGAAAAAGGAAACCAGAGAGCAGACGAAGCCGCAAAGGAGACCGCAGGCTACAAAGGACAGAGACAAATGATACAGGTAACATCAGAAGAAGAGATACCTGTTGACCTGATTGAGGAAGTTAAACGGGCCCAGGAGGAGGCATCCCCAGAGGAAAAGGGGGTGTGGAAAAACAAAGGAGCCTGGCAGGATGGACATTTGTGGAGGGGGCCAGACGGGCGCCCCGTGCTGACAGCCAAAATGGCAGAACAGAAGGTGGATGAAGCCCACGGACTTGCCCACGTGGGGAGAGCCCAGATGGAAAGAAATTTGTGTCATTGGTGGCATCCTGAGCTGCGAGGAATGATAAGGGAGAAGGCCAGGATGTGCTTAATCTGTGGGGCACACAATCCTAAGCCAGCAGTAAAACCGGAAGTGGGTAAGTTTCGGCCCCCTGAGAGGCCGGGAGAGGAGATTGTTATTGATTTCACTGATATGATTGATTCCGGGCCGGGCGGTGTAAGATATTTGCTAGTGTGTGTTGACGCTTTGACCGGCTGGCCAGAGGCCTGGGCTACAAAAAAGGAGGATGCTAAGACTGTCATTAAGTGTTTAATCAATCATTACATTCCCCGTCATGGGTTCCCAAAAAGAATTAGATCAGATAATGGAACCCATTTTAAAAATCAAGATTTGGAAAAAGTAGAAAAATGTTGGGCGTCCAGCATAAATTTGGAACGGTCTATCATCCTCAGTCTCAGGGGAAAGTAGAAAGAATGAACCTAAATTTGAAAAACAAATTGGCAAAAATCTGCGCGCAAACAGGGCTAAATTGGGTCGCAGCCCTGCCGGTTGCGTTGATGACCATAAGATGTTCTGTTAATCAATCCACAGGTTTTACACCATACGAGCTGCAAACCGGGAGACAGTTTCCGGCACCTTGGACGGTGGGCTCGGGTGAACGGGACAAAAAGGGGAACCGGTCCCACGCAGACTACTGGAACGAGCTAAAGGCGCTAGTGTCCAGTTTCACGAAACAGGCGACTTGTAAAGGGCCCACAGGAGAAGGAGAGGTCCCAGACGCGAAAACAGTGTGGCTGAGAGTCATCAAACGAAAGTGGAAGGAGCCCCGCTGGACTGGTCCATATGAGGTATCGGCTCGGACGGCGACAGCGGTCCAACTGAAGGGGAAAGGCGACACCTGGTATCACTGGATGCAGTGCGCAGCTGCGCACGAGGGCTTGGTGGGGAAGGATCAATCTCAACCCGACGCAGGTGAAATTGAGCGGCACAATAATCCCTCACACCTGTGCAACGGACCGACCGGTAGTCTACCCGGAAGGTCGAAGAAAGAAGAGCAGCCAAGGAGGAGATCGCCGCGCCAACGAAAAGGAGCGGTACCACACTGAACACCTAAAACAAGAGAGAGGCTCTGATAAAGGGCTTTGAACTTTTTACTACACCATAACATTCACATACCACCATGCCATCACAACAATTAGACACTGGTGATGAAAGAAGAGTCTCAAAAGCCATCACAATGTTCAAAATTATTATGAGTTTGATGTTAACTATGTTGCTAATCATGGCTATTTGTTTTTTGATT
This sequence comes from Rhamphochromis sp. 'chilingali', assembly GCF_963969265.1. Lineage (NCBI taxonomy): Eukaryota > Metazoa > Chordata > Actinopteri > Cichliformes > Cichlidae > Rhamphochromis > Rhamphochromis sp. 'chilingali'. The sequence continues at coordinate 66,281,579 of NC_137929.1, read as the reverse complement.
TGTTTGTTGCAGACCGACCCGGGAAACCAGTCTGAGCACGGAGGCCATGCCAGTCCGGCGTTGTTTGATACACCAAGTACATCACGCGTGGTCCATAGTGATTTAAGGTTGCGGGCAAGAGTGAAGCGCGAGGTCTCTGGTAAAAAGGATGAGTGTCTCAGCACATATGGTGGTTTAGAATTAGATTATGTTAGTGGCTCCACAACTTCCTTTACGTTTGATCTGTGTGATGTTGTTAATTGCAGGGACGTCGGCAGTGCTTGGAGGGGATACAATGTGTGGGTCTGTTGGGATTATTCAGTGAGTACGCACTGCGAGAGGGGAAATCGTCTGTATGACAGCTGGTGCCGTAATTGGGACCAGGTAAGGGGTTACACTGGGCAAAATTGGGAACCGTTAGAATCAGGATCAGAAAACGGGCTTAAACTACAGAGGGATTTTAGCCCCTCTGGAAACGCGTTAACTTTATCATTGGGGAATTGGGATCGCAAACAATCTATGTATTTAAGTTTGGGGGTGGTAAATGAATTCCCCCACCTGGATCGACTCCATTGGAGTGCCCAGGGGGGTTCCAAATGAATTTAAACTTGTTGACCAAATAGCAGCCGGGTTTGAAAATATTCCAATAATTTCTGCTTTCTTTCCAGTGACTCCAAACAAGAATGTAGATAGGATTAATTATGTTCATTACAATGTACTGAGGCTCTCTAACCTGACCAGAGACGGATTGGAGGGGTTAGCGGAGCAGGTGGGTCCGACCTCGTTAATGGGAGTGCAGAATAGAATGGCCCTTGACATGTTGTTAGCGGAAAAGGGGGGCGTGTGTGCTATGTTTGCCGACCAGTGTTGCACCTTTATTCCAAACAATACTGCTCCAGATGGGTCGGTAACCAAGGCTCTGGAGGGCCTAAAGAGCCTTTCTGAAACTATGCATGATCACTCCGGTGTTGGTAATCCGTTAGAAGGCTGGCTGACCTCAGTGTTCGGACGGTGGAAGGGGGTCATCGCTTCGGTCATGTTTTCTTTGTCTGTTGTGGTGGGTATTATGGTTATTTGTTGTTGTCTCATCCCTTGTGCCAGAAGAATGTTCAAAAGTATGTCTGTGAGGGCAGTGGACCCTGGAGTCATTACTCCAATGTCCATGATGCCAATGATGCATGTGGAACTGAATGTGTAGGCCAAGGAGGGACACAACTGTTTGTGACCTCTGGATTCTCCAGAGGTCAACAGAGGGAATTGTAGAATAAGGAGGGGATGTTTTTCTCATTATCATTTAATATTTTAATATGCCATTATTAGTTCCTTAGAAGTATATAACCAGCTTTGCATTAAGCATAAATTGAAGTTTTTGATCTTACATTATTCTTTGCATTACAGTGATGGTGATAACTTTAGTTTGATCTTTTTTACAGGTACCAGAATAATAACATGATTTTCCATTGCAGATGTAATCATGATCATTCCATACACATTGCAGTTTGTTGCTCATTCTAGAGTTGTGCTCAAGGTAATTAAAGGTTAAAAGCTACAGCCAGTGCGAGTCTGGCTGATCTATGGAGGGCAAAGGCTTTGAGCTTGGAAGGCCGCACGCGCTTACACAGCACTTATAAGATGTCATTCTTGGTGATTTTGTGCTTAGTCATGTTTTAATATGTTTTAAGTAGAAGTAGCTGATCCAGCAATATTCATTTAATATTATATACTTGATTTAGAGCAATACACACTGATGGTCTTAATAAATGAAAGAGTCCTTGTAGCTGCCATGTTGTGTCTCAGCAGGGTACAGATGGTTCCAGGAGAAGGGGGGCAGTTAGCGTCTGCCCTCGGGAAGGAGACAATGTTATTCTTTGTGTTAAATAAAATTGTCAACATTGATTGTATTACACCTGTCACTACGCATGAGGGGGCGTTCTAATACCCTGATTTCATAAAACTATGGAGATGTGTTTTTTGAGATGAGATCTGAGACTGTCTGCATACAGTGTCCATCTCCCACGTGTGTGATCATTAAATCATCGTTTGACTCAACCCGACCGGACCAGTGTTGTTATTGTGGGTTTTTCCTCTGGTGTCCATCCCCAATATTTTTGAACCATAACACCTCTTATTTTTTTTACTCATGTCACTTGTCCGCTTGTGCTGAATCCTCCACAGCATTCTCAAAAAAACATAAGCAATACACATTGACTGTGGTCAGACGGAGGTCAGACACAGGTCAACAGGTTCCAGAGGTGCCATAAAAACACCATAAAGTTAGCCAACCCTAGCTGTGGAAAGAATGTCAGTCACATGTAAACCCAGAAATCCTATAGTAGAAAAACATTAACTAATCCTCTTATAAACCACATAATCAAACACATGAAAAACTGTAATGCTGTAGAAAAGAAAATACAAATGTTAGCGCTGCGCAGTGTGTACACACTTTCTCACAGTGACCTCTGTGCAACACAAGGTAGGGAATAGCACCCTTGGTAAATGCACAGACACAGAAAGTGGCATTTCACAGGTTAAATCATCATGCACCCTCGAATGTTGCTGTCATCTTACTGCTCCTGTAACAAAAAACACATATAGATTCATCCACCCTTTGTCCTGTCTAGGTGGAGATTAACTTTGAGTCGTGATCAAGTCTTGTCAGCTTTTACCAGTCGGTCAGTCAGTTTGTTTGTTTTTATTTCCATTCATACATTCACTCATTCTTTGTTTGTTTGTTTCTTTGTTTGCTGATAGTGGAACCTGTCGTCGCATTTAGTTTCCACTCTCAGCAAAATGACGTCATTTCAAAAAAAGAAAAAGAACTTTAGATAGGATTACATCGCTGAATCCAGTTTTAGGCTGGGACACTTATAATAAGTGGCCTTCTCCAGAGCCCATTCTAATGTGGAGAAAACTCACTTGTCACAATTTTCTCGACGACGTGTAGCACTTTTAATTCCCGACGTGCAGATCTGCTTAAAGAAAAGAAATTCACAAACAAAATCAGTGCCTGTTCAAAAGATAAAAATGAAAAATAACAGATTATCAAACAAAACTTTCAGTGCACTGTAAAAGTATCAAAATAAAAAGGCCTTGTTAAGTCATGACACAAGCTCCTCATCTCAGGAGGGTAAATCATACCATCAGCATGGTTCATCATACCATCATACTAATTGGCAGGCTCGACTTCACAACAAAAGAAAAATCATCAGCTAGATTCACTCCAAACCAACCATCAGCTGCACAACACACAACATAACCCTAATGTCATATTAGCTATGAGTTTAATCACCAGGTCTGTGCTCTTCACTCATTTAGGTCACAGATCTATTTTATTCAATTTTCACAAAAAAAAGTTTGTTCTGACGTATTCAAAGTTGTGTAGCTAGATACAGAATTCACTCGCACATCAAAACAGGAAACTCAGTGTTTTAGAGTCTCTACTTAACACACAACAAACACCAACACATCTCATTCACTCGTGCTAAAATTCAGTCACCTTTCATTAATCTAAAACCAATCAACTAATTTGCATATCAGCTATTAACCCACTAAGTTGACAGGACGACAGGAAAGCATGTTCAAAATATTATCACAAAAGACAATTTCCCTCATACAGTAAATTACTTGCTGCATCAATCAAGCAGGAAGCTTCTCCCAATTCACCATATTAACAACTAAATTTATTGCCTGATCACTGATTTATCAAACCAGGATTTTTTATTTTTTTTTCCACAAAAGTTAAATTGTTGTCCTGCAACCTAGAGAGTCAATTTTTTATTTTTTTAGGATAAATTCGGTTTTGATAACAAGTGTCTGCTAAATTGACACTATTTTAACACTGATGAAAGATAACAAGCTAATTTTCATTGCATGTGTGTGGAGCTGCATATCCAGCAGAGCATGTAATGTGCTATGAGTTTCACTGGTCTTTGCATCACACGAGGTGACTTGGACAAGATGATAAACAGACTCACACACTTAAAATGTTGTCTAATCTTCATGAGCTCTCTTGTGTTTGGAGTGTTAGTATGGTTAATGCATGTTCTGCTTTTGTGTGATTTTGTATATGTTCCTATTTTCGCAGTGTTTAAAACTCTGTCTCAATTTTCCACTTAAGCAGTCAGTTTTCTTTTCCCCAGGTTTGCTAACCCAAATTTTGATTTCCCACATTTAATAACAAAATTTGTGTTCTCACCACTCTCATTCTATTGTCCTCTGATGCGGTTGCTGAAGTGCTGCTGCTGCTGCCTTCTTGGGCGACTTCTAGCAGGTCCTGCCGGTTTCTTGGCTTTGGCCGCGGCGGGCGTCTTGGCTTTGGTCTCAGTAGCCTTGTTCATCTTGAAAGATCCGGAGGCCCTTGGTCTGCACCAGAGTGCCCTTCGCCACCAGGCTCTTGAAGGCGGTCTTGACACGGGCTTTGTTCTTGTCCACATCGTAGCCTGCGGCAGGCAGAGCCTGCTTGAGAGCGGCCGCGGACACGCCGTTGCGCTCCTTTCCAAGCGGCCACGGCTTTCACAATCAGCTCGCCCACGCTGGGGCCGACCTTCTTCGGCTTGGACCTCTGCACAGGGCGTGTTTATGATGGAGCTTTTCCGACCACAGCCGGAACGTTGAGCGCATCATTAAGGGTCCATTTCTTTCATGTAGCTATGGTCGCTAGCCAGCATGCTAGCCGCATGTGGCTTGCCGAGTCACTCAGTCCTTTCTGAACATGTTGACATGCTGCCGCCGCCGAACCTGGCCTCAGATCCAGCAAGCTTAGCGCGCTGATCTCCAAAAGGTCCCGAAAGCCAGAAAGACGTCAAATAAATGTCTCGTTCTAAGAGCTCGAACAAAAACTCCTCTTCACGCCGCCATCTTGCTCACCCCTCCGTGGAATTCATCCAATCAGATAGGAAGATGGGTTTGCTTTTCTTCTTCTCTGGTGCTTTGTTAGATTGCTTCTGCAGCCTCTGCTCCGATACTGCCGCTGCTGATCAGGTTTTCTTCAGGTAAGAGTGAGAGTTTTGAGACCGATCGTGCTATAAATAAGTCAGCCAGAAACTTGGCTTGAACGTTTCCAATTATTGAACTATTGTTTAACAACTATTGTTTAAATTTTTTCGTCCGACCGCTGCATGTGGAAAATTGATTCGGGTCTGCTTTTCACCTGAAAGTGACAAACTAAAGACATGTTCATTATTATCATCACTGCTTAATCAACACACATCTCTCTCTTTTTGTTTGTATTTTTTTTTTTAATAGCTGGTGATCTGCAGTATCACAGCTCTCACAATCAAAACAATTATTTTTACACAGCGCACAAAAACACCGTGACGTCAGACACATTCACACTCATTTTTTCTTCTACGTAGAGTTTACACACTTGAAAGATGGCACATCTGAGGTTAATTTAATTATTTGCTAGCTTTCTCTGAGTGAGCAACTTCTCACTTAACGAGCAACTTCTCGCAAAACAACAGGCAACTTCCTGTGTCTTTCTGCTTTTAATTTACTTTATTCGCGGGGGCTAAGGAGGATCGTCAGTGTATCCCGTCTGGGCCACTAAGGAAACTTCGTCAGCATATCCCGTTTTTTTTATGGGGACCAAGGAAGATCGTCAGTGTATCCCAAATCTCTTGGGCCACTAAGGAAACTTCGTCAGCATATCCCGTTTTTTTTATGGATCAATCACTGAGAAAGGTATAATCAGTCTCATGTAAATATAAAAGACGTGTATTTACCTTTGTCAGCCTGATCCCACTTCTGACACCAAATTGAAGGAAATCTCCGTCATCCGTAGATCGAGTTTCCTCCTAAGGCGTGGGCACCAATAAGCATCCTTTAACATATAACAAAATTAAAATATTCTCATGCATGATCAATGGTTAATCACGGTACCGGCCGGAGTACCGGGAGCAGTTTGGAAGAACAAGAAGACACGGAGACTGTTCTAGGTTGTCATTCCAAACTGACTCAAAGTTTTATTCTCTGTGCAACAGTTTTTATAGGCAAATGTAACCCTGGTAAGATTTACAGCAATCAGAAGTACAGGGTTCTTTGAATGCATCGTAGTCCTTGTCTGATAGTTTAATTTCCGGGCTTGCCCTGAAGGCACCATCTGCGGCTCCGTGCACGTGAAGGTGTGGTGTAGAGGAAAAAGGACGGCAAGGAAAAACTCCATGCTGCCGCGGAGCACGGTTTTTTCCAGTTGAAAGAGAGGAAAGAGGTTTAATTAACATTTGTGAGAGAGCTGTCGTTAGCGGTGAACCACAGACGGGTACCTACCTGAAAGGAGTCGGAGTATTTCTTCGAACTTTTTTGAACTATTCTGACTGGGTTTTTTTTTTGAGGTACAGTTCCATGGGTGCCAAGTGAGGAGCTGGTATCGTGGGTCTAAGACACTGTTGCTGCTGTGGAGGCCTTCTCTGTGTCAGGACGCTACACGTTGATGCCTGCCGTACCAGGAGGGCGGTAGGAAAAAAAACAAAAGGAAGCCCACCTGAGAGATACCTTATCATTTTCTTTTGCTACTTTTTCTCCGCCTGAGATTCAGGTCGTTTTCAGTTCTTAACCCAGGACAGTGGGTAACTGAATAAACTGACACCATAAGGAACTGGACACTCACGTGCTATTTTCTTTTCTTTTTCCTTTTCTTTGGGGTGTTGAAATATTGTGTTTCTTGTCTTACATCTATTTTGATTGTTTCAATTATTTTTGTGATGCATTTGAGATGGTTACTGCATTTGAAGATATCCCTACATTGAGGATGAGCAAAGGGAACTGATCCAAAAGGAAATATATAAAGCAAACTTTGTTTCATAAACCTGTGGTCGTGCGTGTTATGTGGGTTGGAAGTCTCATTGCTCTTACAGAGTTGCTACCGCCAATCTCCTTCCCAAACCTAGATTCGGATATTGTAGACATTGCACTTGGGCGAGCAGTATAGATCATCTCTTTATAGATAGAGGGACACACGTCCAGGTTACATAAAAAGTGGCGAGCCAGCCAGGAGATTGGTTAATAGTAGCTTTCTGATCTTCCACCCCACACTACGCACGTTTGAGATTTTTGACATTTGTTCCACCGAGTCAGGTATGGATATTTGCAACCGTTTTGAGGTTAATGGTCAAAACTCCCTGTATGTAACAGGTATAGGACCAGAATACACAGATGAGGAAATAACTGCTGTGTTCAAAGTTAATGGAGATATTTCTAAATTAGTGAGGATCCCTGACGAATCAGGACAACCAGAGGGTAGAGCCCTGGTCCAGTATGCATCTGACAGGTCTATCTCTAGAATCGACCCCATTACTTTGGGTACCGTACCAAGTCCAAAGGACCCAGCTGTGATGTGGTTTGCGAGGACCATTAGAGATGTTTGTCAGGAAGTGGTGGGGAGGGAGATAGCTTGCAGATACCTGGACGAACTAAAGTCTGTCGCAGGCAGTGGCAGGAAAGGTTTCTTGAATGTGCTTCAGGAGGAACTGCATGGGAACCAGGGCACATCACATGACGTACACAGTAATGCTACACAGCCCTATGCAGCTCAAAATGCTAACACACCTAATAATGATCAAAATGAGCCTGCAGAGCCCACACATGTTTATAGTGCATCTGCTAGTTTACCAACGAGCCCAGTCCACATCAGTGAGGATGTTTTTAACCCCCCCCAGATCCAGAGAGTGATTGTGGAGCATGTCATCCGAAGTGAGTCCACCACTTCACCATCCCCACAAATAAGGTTGCGCACCTTCTCTGGGCGGATGCCAAGGCCAAACGGTGAGGTGGACTACGAAACATGGCACACCCAAGTTGATCTTCTCCTTAACGATCCTTCCTTGAATGATGCTCACAAGGTGAGAAGGATTCTTGAGAGCTTGCTGAGTCCAGCAGCTGATGTTGTGAAGCCTCTTGGCATCTCTTCACCACCAAGTGTCTACATCACTCAACTTGATTCTGCTTTTGGTGTTGTGGAGGATGGAGAGGAGTTGTTTGCGGCATTTCTCGGCTCTAACCAAGATAGTGGAGAGAAGCCATCAACATACTTGAACAGGCTCCATAGCCTCCTCACAAGAGCAATTTCTAGAGGGGGAGCCTCAGCTGGAAATTCCAATGATCATTTGCTCAGACAGTTTTGTAGGGGCTGTTGGGATCAGAGCATCATCATCGGCTTACAGTTAGAGTGCAAAAAGGGAAATCCACCAACATTTCCTGAATTCCTCCTCATGCTGAGGACTGAGGAAGACCGCCGTTCCACAAAGCTAGATAGGATGAAAAAGCATTTAGGTGCTTCGAAAGCTAACATGTATGCCCACCATGTTTTTGATATGCCCTCTTATGACTGTGAGCCTGTCCCACTGCCTAACTCAAAGCCGAATGAGACATCAAAGCTTGAAAAGAAAGTAAATGAGCTAACTAAACAGTTGGAAAAGCTAAACAAAAAGCCACCGAGCCTCACTCATGATAGTAATCCTCCCCTAGTGGTAAAAGCAAAGCGAGATGAAACCTCTGATATTGAGAACAAGATAGCTGAACTGACAAAGCAAGTTGAAAAACTAGCACAAAATCAGAGAGAGAGTACTGAAAAGACCGTCTGCTTTGCAATCAGTAGTAGTAACATGAAGAGGGGCCTTAAGGTGCCTGGAATGCCGAGGCCGTGGTTTTGTTTTAAGTGTGGGGAAGACAACCACATTGCTGCTCACTGCTCCAATGAACCCAACCCCGCACTGGTTCGCAAGAAAAATGCAGAACTCCGGGAGAGGCAGGATAAGTTTTTAGCTCAGCAGGCTGCTTCCCCATTCACTTTAAACTAGTAGCAGCTCCTGTTGTGGGACGTCCAGGAGCTGCAGTTGATGATAACCCCTGTCCCAACAGATCAGTTGATGGTGCTGGAACACAGAAGAAAGTCATAACCCACACAATGACTGAAACCTACCGTTGCACAGAGCGATCTATACCTGCAGGGCTTGTAGGTCCTCGTTGTGCGGCTTCTGTCTTTCTTGAGGGTGTACAGTGTGAGTCCATAATGGACACCGGCTCACAAGTTACAACAGTGTCCGAGTGTTTCCATAAGAACCATCTGTCTCACTTACCTATACATCCAATTCATGCCCTTCTTGAAATCGAAGGAGCAGGTGGACAGCAGGTCCCCTATCTTGGTTACATAGAAGCGCGTGTCACTTTCCCGCTGTCTGTTCCTGGCAGGAAAGAGGAGCTAGTCGTGTTAGCACTTGTGGTGCCAGAGTGTCAGTTCAACAGCAGGACCCCCCTGTTGATTGGTACCAATGTGTTATTACGACTTTATGAACAAGTACTTGAACAGGATGGTCCAGAGGTTGTTTGCAGACTCTTCTCTAGAGATTTTGCAGTGATCTTCCAGCATATTGCCCAGATCCATGACCTCAACAACCATGCTCATCCTGTCAGGTTACATGGTGGAAACCCCATCACCATCCCTGCAAAACAAAAGTGCTGCATCACAGGTGATGTCAGGTTGAAAAGGAACAGTCAGACCACATTTGTGCTTGAACCCAATGAACATCACAGGTTGCCAGGTGGCGTGTTCCTTGAAGCTGCTCTGATGGACATTCCATTTAAGTCTAGCTGCAAGGTCCCGGTCGTCCTGCGCAATCTTAGTGACCATGATGTTACGCTGCAGCCAAAATGCATCATTGCTCAAATATGTGCAGCTCAGCAGGTCACATCACTTGGACCAGTGAAAGGTGACTCTCATCACAATAAGCCTGACAGTGACAACCTCGAGTTCAATCTTGATGATTCACCAATATCTGAACAATGGAAAGATCGTATCATCACCAAGCTTAGATCTATTCCAGAAGTCTTTGCTGTGGATGACCTGTCATATGGTCACACCACTGCAGTGAAACATCACATCAGGCTACATGACGAGACTCCTTTTAAGGAGAGGCCAAGGCCTATTCATCCCAGTGACAGGGAGGCAGTCAAGGAGCATCTTAAAGAACTGCTTGATGCAGGAATCATTAAAGAGTCACAGAGCCCTTTTGCATCCCCAGTGGTCTTGGTCCGGAAAAAGAATGGTTCTATCAGGTTATGCATCGACTACAGGAAGCTAAATGCTCGAACCATCAGAGATGCATACGCTCTTCCGAACATTGAGGAGACCTTTGCTGCCCTTAGCGGTGCTAAATGGTTCTCCGTCATGGACCTTAAATCTGGTTATTACCAGGTTGAGATGGCCGAAGAAGACAAGCCTAAAACCGCTTTCACGTGTCCCCTCGGCTTCTTTGAATTCAATCGCATGCCTCAGGGTGTCACGAACGCACCAAGCACTTTTCAGCGCCTTATGGAAAGGTGTGTCGGTGACTTGCATCTCAATGAGGTATTGGTGTTTCTGGACGACTTGATTGTCTTTTCAGACACATTGGAAGAACATGAAGCACGACTCATGAAGGTGCTGAACCGTCTTAAAGATTTCGGTCTAAAGCTTTCTCCGGAGAAATGTCACTTCTTTAAGACGTCAGTAAAGTATCTTGGTCATGTCGTGGATGCACGAGGAGTTCATACTGACCCTGACAAGATATCCGCCTTGAGAGACTGGCCTCGTCCTTCAAATAGGAAAGAGCTTAAATGTTTCTTAGGCTTCGCTGGGTATTATCGGCGGTTTGTCGAAGGATATTCCCAGATAGCCAAACCTCTTAATAGCCTGACAGCAGGCTACTATCCACCAAAGAAAAGGGGCAAAGTGTACAAGAGGGAACGCTTCACGACTCTTGTGAGCCCTAATGCACCGCTCGGTGAGGAGTGGACTTCGGAGTGTGAGAGTGCATTCAGAACCCTGATCAAGAAACTGACGTCTGCGCCCATCCTTGCTTTTGCGAATCCACAACTACCATATGTTGTACATACTGACGCTTGTCGCGATGGATTGGGGGCAGTGCTCTATCAAGAGCAGGAGGGGAAGCTCAGAGTTGTCGCGTATGCCAGTCGAGGTCTTTCCAAGAGCGAGAGAAACTACCCTACGCACAAACTCGAATTCTTGGCCTTAAAGTGGGCCGTTTGTGAAAAGTTCAGTGATTTCCTTTATGGGTCAAGTTTCACTGTGCTTACCGACAACAACCCCCTCACATACGTCTTGACATCTGCGAAGTTAGATGCTGCTGGTCATCGCTGGTTAGCCGCTCTTTCTACTTACCAGTTTACCATCAAGTACAGAGCAGGGCAGGCCAACCGCGATGCAGATGGGTTATCCCGGCGGCCTCAAGGTCCGCCTCTTGAGGATGAAGCTTTCACTAAAGAAAGAGAGAGAATAGAGGACATGAAAAAACGGTTCATGGAAGCAGGAGATGACATGGATCATGAGGTGTTCTCTGCATTATGTCAACGTCATCTTGTGATGGTTAAAGATGAACGTCACCCTCATTCAGAGCAGCCTGTCATTGCGGGGTCTCTTGTTGTCGACCCTTCTGTAGTGCCTGATGTTTTCGATGAGGGCACTTTACCATCCATGGCTAACTCTGACTGGTGTAATGCTCAAAATAATGATCCGTCTCTCTCACGTGTCATCACCTTTGTGAGGAGAGCTGTAAAACCCAGTTTCAGAGGGACAAACCTTGAACATCCCGATGTCAAACTTCTTTTTAGGGAGTGGAAAAAACTTGAACTCAGGGATGGTGTCCTGTACAGGAAGTGGTCTGAGCGAGGCGAACTGGTGTATCAGTTGGTCTTACCCGAACAGTTCAGAGAGAGGGCACTGCAAGGAGTGCATGATGATGTTGGCCATCTCGGTTCTGAGCGTGCACTTCAGCTTGCTCGTGCCAGGTTCTACTGGCCGAGAATGGCCAGAGACATCGAGGAGAAGTGCAAAAAGTGCGAACGCTGTTTCAGGCGGAAGGCTGTGCCTCAGAGGGCCGCGCCTTTGGAAAACATTTCTGCTACTTATCCACTTGAACTTCTTTGTATGGATTATCTATCCCTTGAGCCGGATGATAGAGACACGAGAAACATTTTAGTCATCACCGACCACTTTACAAAATTTGCTGTGGCGGTGCCGACTAGGGATCAGAAAGCCAGAACTGTTGCGAAGGCTTTATGGGAGAACTTTATTGTTCACTACGGGTTCCCCAGTCGTCTGCTCAGCGACCAGGGCAGGGACTTTGAGTCTAAGACGATCAGAGAACTCTGCACACTGATTGGAGCAGACAAAGTTCGTACCACCCCGTACCATCCCCGGGGAAACCCAGTGGAACGATTTAACCGGACCCTCCTTGGTATGCTAGGGACCCTGGAAGAAAGAGACAAATATCATTGGAGAGATTTTGTCAAACCTCTGGTCCACGCATACAATTGCACGAGAAACAGTACAACAGGCTATTCGCCTTACGAACTAATGTTTGGTAGGCAGCCCAGACTGCCGATTGATCTTGTCCTGGGAATCCAACCTGATATGGCAAGTCACAAGACCCACTCAGAGTATGTCAAGGGCCTTCGTCAACGCCTACAGGAGAGCTACTCATTAGCTGCTAAAAATGCCAAGAAGATGGGAGAGAAGAACAAGGCTAGGTTTGACAGGGAGGTCAGGGCAGCTGAACTCTTAGAAGGGGATAGGGTCTTAGTGAGAAACGTGAATATCAGGGGGAAACACAAACTGGCAGATCGGTGGGAACAGAAAATCCATGTTGTTGTCAGACGGATTAGCGACAGACCTGTTTATGTAGTCAAACCTGAGACAGGGGAGGGGCCACACCGTACGTTGCATAGAGACCTTCTTTTGCCGTGCGGGTTCCTACCTGTAACTGAGATCAGAGAGCAAAGTTCTTCCACTGACGCATCGAGGAAAATGAGACTGAGGGGCAAAACAACAAAAGGCGTGCAAGGGGACACTGATTGTCAGGAGGACGAGTCGTACAGTGATGAAGATGAACTGTATCCTAATACATGGATGCCAGAAATCATCACGAAGGGTCCTTTCCTGCAGAGGGAAGGAGGCTTCAATGAGCCTCAGCCAGTTTCCAGGGTATTAAACCCAGACACCCCTTCTTTTGTGCCCCAAAGTTCCGCACACTTACCTGAAAGACCTACTCACGAGCTTCAACCAGGAACTCCTTATGTTAGCTCTGAGAATAGTGGTTCAGTTACACATCCTACTTCACACTGTAGGACTCCGGACCATATTGTCATTGATATTCCTGAACCTGATGTGACACAAATCTCACCTGATGAAGAGAACACAGATCTCATCACCACAGACCCTGTAGTTGCAGACACTGACAATGTAGTATCTGAGAGTCAAGAGTCCGAGAACGCAAGTGTCCGGCGTGTTCTACTAGGGAGAGACGTCCGCCTCGGAAACTCACCTACGATGAGCTGGGGGAGCCTTTAACCTTGGCCATTAGTTCATTCTTTCAGGCTTTAGGGGCTGCTATTTCACATGTGTCTGTACCGGTAGGGGCAGGTATGCATGCTGGGACTCATGCAGTCTAGAGGGGGAGAATGTAACCCTGGTAAGATTTACAGCAATCAGAAGTACAGGGTTCTTTGAATGCATCGTAGTCCTTGTCTGATAGTTTAATTTCCGGGCTTGCCCTGAAGGCACCATCTGCGGCTCGGTGCACGTGAAGGTGTGGTGTAGAGGAAAAAGGACGGCAAGGAAAAACTCCATGCTGCCGCGGAGCACGGTTTTTTCCAGTTGAAAGAGAGGAAAGAGGTTTAATTAACATTTGTGAGAGAGCTGTCGTTAGCGGTGAACCACAGACGGGTACCTACCTGAAAGGAGTCGGAGTATTTCTTCGAACTTTTTTGAACTATTCTGACTGGTTTTTTTTTTGAGGTACAGTTCCATGGGTGCCAAGTGAGGAGCTGGTATCGTGGGTCTAAGACACTGTTGCTGCTGTGGAGGCCTTCTCTGTGTCAGGACGCTACACGTTGATGCCTGCCGTACCAGGAGGGCGGTAGGAAAAAAAACAAAAGGAAGCCCACCTGAGAGATACCTTATCATTTTCTTTTGCTACTTTTTCTCCGCCTGAGATTCAGGTCGTTTTCAGTTCTTAACCCAGGACAGTGGGTAACTGAATAAACTGACACCATAAGGAACTGGACACTCACGTGCTATTTTCTTTTCTTTTTCCTTTTCTTTGGGGTGTTGAAATATTGTGTTTCTTGTCTTACATCTATTTTGATTGTTTCAATTATTTTTGTGATGCATTTGAGATGGTTACTGCATTTGAAGATATCCCTACATTGAGGATGAGCAAAGGGAACTGATCCAAAAGGAAATATATAAAGCAAACTTTGTTTCATAAACCTGTGGTCGTGCGTGTTATGTGGGTTGGAAGTCTCATTGCTCTTACAGAGTTGCTACCGCCAATCTCCTTCCCAAACCTAGATTCGGATATTGTAGACATTGCACTTGGGCGAGCAGTATAGATCATCTCTTTATAGATAGAGGGACACACGTCCAGGTTACACAGACAACAAGTTTCAGTTCAGACCCTGCCCACTGGGTGGGGTGGCGTCCTGACAGTTAAAATCCTTTGTTCAGCAAGGGCAATAAAAATGCACTCACAAGATCAATAAATCTTACAGAGATCATACATCCTGAGTTCTAACACAAAAACCAGATGGTCTTCACATAAACATTTTGAGCAAGGTAAAAGAGTGATTTGTTGGTGTTTTTCCCCCCTAGCTCTGAAAAGGGGGCCTTCTATAATCTCAACATACTTTTGACAAGTCCATTAAACACTAAACATTTAGAATCCTTTAGTGATATAAATTTGCACATGGTAGAATACTACATGTAGTTATTTGCATTAGGAAATGTTTAACCATATATACCTAGAGGCACATAATCAATTGTGTGTTCTTTAGCAGGCTTCACTGAGGAATGCACTCAAGGAATGCACTGTCCCAGTTTAAGTGCCTTCTTTACATATAGATGAACTGTTGGATTTTCCAGGCCAGCAGGCCAAAGGGAGTTGCCCGTAGGGTTACAGAGAAAGAGAAAGACAACTAGTAAATGGGCCTTATTGAGTAACAGTTTTCCTGTATAATATCACTACAAAACAATATCCTGTAAATGCTAACCGTAGTGCTAAAATTCACAACATAAATGTCCCATACATTTGCATTAAACCTTGAAAAAGTACAGGCCAGGGTTAAGGGACACCCTTAACCTAAGGGTGTCCCTTTGGGCAGGGCCCTCAGCCAGAGCCCTGCCCGAACCCTGGCCCATACTTGACCTGGGCGCATGGGAAAGTTGGGGGTTTTTTTCGGGTTCTTTTTGCATGTCCCGTTTGGCTCTTTTGCCATCAGAATTATTGTCTAAAGGCGAAGAAAGATGCCCAACGGATTTACTTTACCAAATGGACCATCCCAGCCTTGCCGTAATGGTCTATTTGATTCAACTTTTATTGTTTATTTTATTTTTTATCTTCACTTGTTAAATACTGGACAGACTTTAATGAGGAAAAGAAAAGAAGGGAGAAAGAAAGAGGGAAAAAAACAGCTGAGAAGAGGGATGGTGTGAGTAATGTGAATGTCTAAGTTGTGAGATAAAACTGAGGCACAGGCAGCCGGGTGGGGGGGGGGGATGCCCGGCCCGAAGATGGAGCACCCCCACAACCCCACACCCGTACGGACCCACCACGGGGCAGCCAGGCTACCAGGTCAGTCAGCACAGACCGTCCCCTAGCCCCGCTGCACGCAGCCACGAGGAAACCGTCACCTAAGAGCCAACAGAGCCCTTAATAGGCCATGACTGCTACCCCAGGTTGAGCCCTCCAAGGAAGATGCCTCCGGGGAACCCCCCGATGCCCTAAGCCTGTCCCTACCCCCACACCAATCACAACAGTGAAGGCGGGACCAAACTATGACCCCCACCCCCACTAGGTGATGGAGCTGATCAAAGGAGCCCAGAGCAATTGATCTGATGTGGTGGCAGAGGCTGTATCAAGACTAATGTAATCTAATAGATAATTTCTATATTGGTTTGAATTAAGATTATTTTTACGTTTGCATGGGATTAATGATGACTCCATCAAGTTTAGAAACTCCCACCGTGCTGTTAGAGAAGAGCTGATGTTGACGCTTTTGAAGCATTCATGTCGTTGGATGTTTGAGCTGATAAATGGTAGATCTGAAATCTCTAGATTATTGCAAAGTGCCTGTTCTACATCTAGCCAAGGTTCATCTAAGAGGGTATGTTTTATCCATCCTGAGATAAACTGAAGCCTGTTGGCTAAGAAGTAGTGCTGAAAGTTAGGTAGTTCTAATCCTCCTCTATCCTTGGTCTTTTGTAGTGTTTCTAAGCTTATACGTGGGAGTTTATTTTTCCAAAGGAACTTGGACATGTATGAATCTAGAGATCTGAACCAATCTTGTGGCGGTTTAGTTGGGATCGTGGAGAATAAATAGTTTATTTTTGGTAAGACCATCATTTTTATAGTGGCAACCCTCCCTATGAGTGATATGGGTAGACATTTCCACCTAGCCAGATTACCTTCTACTTTCCTTAAAAGTGGGATATGGTTTAATTTAGTTAGATCTGCAAGCTTGGGAGAAACATTAATACCTAAATATTTTATATTTCCCGATTGCAGTGGTGTAGAAGAGGAATTACGGAAGGAGCAATTAATCGGAAGGACTGTAGATTTTGACCAGTTAATTGAGTAATCTGATATTCTTGAAAAAGAGTTTATCAATTCAATCACCCCAGAGATATTGGTTTGTGAGTTCTGGAGAAAAAGTAACACATCATCTGCAGAAAGGCTGATTTTATGTCCCACGTTCTTGCATTTTATGCCCTTAATTACTGAATTCTGTCTAATTGCTGCTGCTAGTGGTTCAATTAAAATTGCAAACAGTGAAAGGGAGAGTGGGCATCCCTGCCTGGTGCCCCTCAAGAGACAGAAGCTGGAGGATGTCTGGTCATTTGTTCTGACACAAGCTGTTGGGAAATTATATAATATTTTAACCAGTTGATGAAAGAACATCCAAAACCAAATTTGTGTAAAGTTGCAAATAGAAATTTCCAGTTAACTCTGTCAAATGCTTTTTCTGCGTCTAAAGAGAATATTGTAGTTTCTAGGTTTTTACTGTATGAGTAGTCTATCAAATTAAGTAATCTACGTGTATTTGTTGATGAGTGCCTACCTTTTATGAAACCAGTTTGGTCAGGATGAATTAAGAGGGGGGTTATTTTCTCCATTCTCTTTGAGAGAGCTTTGCAGATTATTTTAAGGTCTACATTTATAAGGGATATTGGACGATAGCTTGAGAGATATACAGGGTCTTTGCCTGGTTTTAGCAGGAGATTAATGTTTGCAGAATTCATATTTGATGGAAGTCTGCCCTTTTCTTTGATTTCCAACAACGTTCTGTAAAAAACTGGTGCTAGAATCGACCAGAATTCTTTGTAGAATTCTGCAGGAAAGCTGTCTGGACCTGAAGCCTTATTATTGGGCATACTTATCAGGGCTTCCTGGAGTTCACCTGATGTCAGTGGCGAATCCAGTGCCATTGCTTGAGTGTCTAATAATTTTGGAAGAGTTATGTTGTCTAAAAACTAATCAATTTCCTTTTTAGATGGGTTTATTTGTGGTGAATACAATCTTTTATACAAATCCCTGAAAATGTTGTTTATTTGTTTCGGGTCATATACTGTGTTCCCAGATGAATATTGGGAAAGTTACTCAGCAGCAAGAGGTGGGATTACTGGTACCTTTAAAGGGGGACCTGGGAAAGCCCTTGGGGCTTTTTCCTGCTGTCTGTCCGTTGGGGTTGGTCGCAACCAATGATCCCTCTAAGCTGCGCGCGAGCGCAATTGCACACTGCTGGCACGGTCTCTGCGCACAGAAAATCTGCGTTGTGCACAAAAACAAAATCTAACCTGAATTGAACTTAAAATTAAAACTTTAACAATTCTGTTTTGCAATGTTAGTCAGTAAGTGACTGGCTGCTAGTGATGTGCGGATCGATCCTGAAATATCGATTCCTCCGATACCAATAATTTATGTTCTAGAATCGATTCTCACATTAAAATGTCGATATTTTAGTAATTTAGAGTAAATTTGTAGTTTATCATTAACAGGAACACAGTGGAAAGAAACTATAACATTCGGATTGTCTACATTCAAAGGAACTACTTCCTCTTCTGCCTTTCATACAGGTAGTGCAGAATTATTAGGCAAATGAGTATTTTGTCCACACCATCCTCTTCATGCATGTTGTCTTACTCCAAGCTGTATAGGCTCGACAGCCTACTACCAATTAAGCATATTATTGTGCATCTCTGTAATGAGAAGGGGTGTGGTCTAATGACATCAACACCCTATATCAGGTATGCATAATTATTAGGCGACGTCCTTTCCTTTGGCAAAATGGGTCAAAAGAAGGACTTGACAGGCTCAGAAAAGTCAAAAATAGTGCGATATCTTGCAGAGGGATGCAGCAGTCTCAAAATTGCAAAGCTTCTGAAGCGTGATCATCGAACAATCAAATGCTTCATTCAAAATAGTCAACAGGGTCGCAAGAAGCGTGTGGAAAAACCAAGGCGCAAAATAACTGCCCATGAACTGAGAAAAGTCAAGCGTGCAGCTGCCAAGATGCCACTTGCCACCAGTTTGGCCATATTCCAGAGCTGCAACATCACTGGAGTGCCCAAAAGCACAAGGTGTGCAATACTCAGAGACATGGCCAAGGTAAGAAAGGCTGAAAGACGACCACCACTGAACAAGACACACAAGCTGAAACGTCAAGACTGGGCCAAGAAATATCTCAAGACTGGTTTTTCTAAGGTTTTATGGACTGATGAAATGAGAGTGAGTCTTGATGGGCCAGATGGATGGGCCCGTGGCTGGATTGGTAAAGGGCAGAGAGCTCCAGTCCCACTCAGACGCCAGCAAGGTGGAGGTGGAGTACTGGTTTGGGCTGGTATCATCAAAGATGAGCTTGTGGGGCCTTTTCGGGTTGAGGATGGAGTCAAGCTCAACTCCCAGTCCTACTGCCAGTTTCTGGAAGACACCTTCTTCAAGCAGTGGTACAGGAAGAAGTCTGCATCCTTCAAGAAAAACATGATTTTCATGCAGGACAATGCTCCATCACACGCATCCAAGTACTCCACAGCGTGGCTGGCAAGAAAGGGTATAAAAGAAGAAAAACTAATGACATGGCCTCCTTGTTCACCTGATCTGAACCCCATTGAGAACCTGTGGTCCATCATCAAATGTGAGATTTACAAGGAGGGAAAACAGTACACCTCTCTGAACAGTGTCTGGGAGGCTGTGGTTGCTGCTGCACGCAATGTTGATGGTGCACAGATCAAAACACTGACAGAATCCATGGATGGCAGGCTTTTGAGTGTCCTTGCAAAGAAAGGTGGCTATATTGGTCGCTGATTTGTTTTTGAATGTCAGAAATGTATATTTGTGAATGTGGAGATGTTATATTGGTTTCACTGGTAAAAATAAATAATTGAAATGGGTATATATTTGTTTTTTGTTAAGTTGCCTAATAATTCTGCACAGTAATAGTCACCTGCACACACAGATATCCCCCTAAAATAGCTAAAACTAAAAACAAACTAAAAACTACTTCCACAAACATTCAGCTTTGATATTAATGAGTTTTTTGGGTTCATTGAGAACATGGTTGTTGTTCAATAATAAAATTATTACTCAAAAATACAACTTGCCTAATAATTCTGCACTCCCTGTATACTGAGACTAAGTCGAAGTTAAAAGACAAAAAATACAAAAAATGATAAATAAATATGTTCCATCTATCTGTTTGCTTCCTCTTATCCTCTTCAGGGTAGTGGAGGTTGCTGGAGCCTATCCCAGCTGTCATAGGGCGAGAGGCATGGTACACCCTGGACAGGTCGCCAGTCTGTTGCTAATAAATAGAGAAATATTTTTAATGCGTATACGCTCATTCGATTGTTTTATGTATAAAAGAAGGCCAGCTTTGAGACTAGGTCACAGGCTGACAGGAAACTGCATGTTTTTTGTAGAGTTATTGCAAGTTATTACAAGCTGCACAGGAAGTTTTAGTGCACAGGCATATTAATAGATAAGACACAGAAAAGAGGACCTTTGCCATATAAGCAATGTTGGTATCGAAACTGTGACGTGTAAAGTACAGAAATAACACCATATAAGACACATGTTGAGCTTGTAATGTTAGAGATCCTGCAACTGGCGTTTGGGCTGTGCAGGGGTGTCTCTCTTCCAGAAGATGATTGAATAAAAAGAAATAGAAATGCTTTAACACACTGAGTCAGTCTTCTCTGTTCTATCATGGGGACAAAAGAATCGGGGTTAATACTAACACACAGCGTCAGACAACATTGCGTACTCACATTTACTTCTGCATTCACGCCTATGGGCAATGTAGATTGATCAGTTAACGTATCCCCACTAAGTGCAAGTCTTTGGACTGTGGGAGGAAGCCGAGTACCAGAGGAGACGGGGAGAACATGCAAAGTGTTTTCATAGACAGTCAGTCATAAAGCGCTATTCACAGTGACACATGATACACAGTAATATGGGTTTGAATGCAGCCTGTCCTGTACAGATGTGTTCATGTGTTCTGATTTAACGGCAGATTTCTCCACATGCAGGACAAAAAAATTCCTGCTTCTGTAACAAAAAATGAACCACATATTTGCTTTGAATTCTAATATGTAATCGAACCTTTCCGTCGCGTTCGGGTGAAATCATTACAACTTAAAAATCATAAATACTGTGTTTTACATCTGATTGCCTCAAGGCCTTATGATATCATCCACACTATGCACTTAAACATATAAAAGTGATGATCACCTGTTTTTGAGTGTTTTAATCAACTTTCACGGGGTTTGGGCAGGTAAGGGCAGCAGAGAATGGAGCTGATCATCCACAGAAGCACAGAAATCCAAGGAAGAATGTTGAGTCATTTTTCCAGGAGATAACAGGCTTTGTTGTGGTAAAAAATATTTTGTACTTATAAATCAAATGCGTTGTTGTGAACTTTTTTAACCTTGCAAACCAAAATGTCTGAAGGTTTTATGTTTGTGCGTCTATAGATAAAAAGAAGTTACATTTTGTTTTCTTAAGGCCTGATTAAATATACAAAGCAAAACCCTACCTGTAAAACTCCACAATCAAATTGCCTGGCTGTGTGTGAGTTTCAACTTGCCAGTACGACCCAATTGTTTTTTTGTTTTGGTTTTTGTTACCCAATTTTTTCTTCCTTTCAGCTGATGGTTCATGTCAATCCCAAATGTAAAACTCCAAAAACAAGATTCAGGCATATCTAGTACACACAGAGCTGCCACACAAAGAAATGACAGAGCATAGAGCGTAGCCAGCACTACAAAATTTGGATCCTCAGCTCTTAGTTAGCGGTGAGCGCAGTGCATGCTACGTCCGCTGTGAAAGGGCCTTTACCCTGCGTAGTGTGACTCACAGCAATGGTCCTGGGTCAGTCCTGACTTTGTGTTAAACTAACCCTAAAGCAATAATAGCATTTCTAACCACTGATATACCACAACTTCAACAGCTAGCAAAAGTTAGGGACCTAGCTTGTAAGAGCCATGTGTGACCAACAAGAGAAAGATGGTTCACAACTTCACCTGAGAGTAAAAAGATAGAAAGAGTGAAGAGGTGGAGAGAGACAGAAAGAAGGAAGAACACTCCAGGCCAGCCAGGACTATGACACTATTAGATTTAAAGGTCCAAGATTCAGCTGCTTAGCCTTTTTCTTCTGTGACACCAGGAAATAATCATCTTTTGAAAACCACAGCTGTTACTTCTCCACCTTCTACTCAGGTTGTTACTTATCAATGTTTTAACTGGGCTGGTTCTTTTCTATCTCAGCCTTTACAACACTTTATATAACATACCTTGTTCAGTTTTATTTTTTGTTTAAATGCTTTCTGTGTAACATTCACACTCTAAACAAGTTTCTTGTTGTTCATTTAATAATGTCTTGATTAGATCTTTAAGAAGTTATTACCTTATTACTTACTACTACTGCTACATTGAAAGTGCTTTATAAAACTATCATTATTATTGTCATTATTATTGTTATAAATTAGGATTTGTTCATACTAAATGAAACTGTTTAATCTGCAAAATTAGTGGCTGAAAGTTTAGATAAATGAAATGAATCGACAAACAGCAGCATTTTTTGCTGCAGCAGGAAAACTGAACAGAATGTATGTAAGAGGTCAGAGTGAGGATGACGTCACTTAATACAGGAAATACATGTTTGTCTGTTTTGATGATGAAGGACTTCTTCAGCTCTGTAAACAGCTACACTTGAGAGGACAGAGGTGATTTCATGGATCAATAACAATGTGTTTATCAGCTTTCATCATCGCAGTGCAGACATGACGTCAGATCTATCAGAGTGAAGGCCGTCTCTCTGATGACGTCACAGAGCAGAGTCCTTCTGTCCAATAAAGGATCTCAGATCAGCTGCTGCCATCTTGTGGCCACAGTTGGTTACTGTCTCTGAAAGTTGTCTCATGTTTCCTGTTGTCCTGCTAACAAAGGCTGGAGCTCATCATGCTGAGAGGGCAGCAGCATTTTGTGGCTCTTCACACATGTTCATTATATTCTGATGATCCTGGATGGAGACAAACTACAGATAAGTGTGTTCAGCCCAACTAGTTTATCTCATTACAGCAGTTTGATGTTTCCCTTTGAATCCCCCTGAAGATCCTGACAGTGAAGCACGTACATAATACTCCAGCCTTTCAACTCTGAGCTTATTTAGTTCTATTAATACACTGAAATCTCATTTGTGTCATGAAGAAAGTCTTTAATCAAACAGAATTCAAAGATCAGAAACATTTCATATATGGAGTTAAACATGAATCATTGTTTCAACAACATATTTATTGTTGTCATAAACAGACAAGAAGACAACAACAAACTGCTCCTCCCATTCAACACATGTCAGTCCATATCCCAGCAAACTAAATCATCTCCATTTACACATCAAATAGAAACATGAATCACTTGTAATGATTAGAAACTTGATAGAATTTCAAATCTAGTTTGGGGAGTCATTCAGTGAGAAACAGTGAAATGATTTTCCATGTGAAAAGGTGGACAGCAGAAACAGAAAGAAACAGTGAGAACTAAAAGAGAAACAAAGAGCTTTGGAACAACGAGGCAGCAGGAGGACAGCTGCAGTTTAACAGCTTCAACTCACTGACAGGAAACAACATTAGAAACATCATCATCCTCAACTCATCTGCTGCACTGACACTGACACCTTCAACGGACACACCTTTGCTTTACCATCATCAACAGTGCTAATGTATGGAAACATCCTGTGAGTGAAAGTGTGTGTGAAGGTGTGTATGTGTGTGTTAGTATCAGGTTCAGAGAACGACAGCTTTCCTCTGTTCCAGTCCAGATTCACTCTGATCCTCTGGAACTTCTGCTGGACTGAGAGATCAGTGAGAGGACCTGGTGGTGAGCGTGTGTAGTACGTACCTAAACTGCACCCTATTGTCCATAATCCAGACAGTATGCTTCCCTTCCTCTGCACAGACTCTGCCAACACCCCCAGTTCCCACACTGTACTGTCTCCAACTTCAACATCCCAGCTGTGAGTCCCTGAGTTAAAGCCCTCAGAGCCCAGGACAGAGATATAATTATCAAACCTCTCTGGATTATCAGGAAGCTGCTGCCTCTCTCCTCCTTCTCTCACACTGGTCAGATCTTCAGACAGGATGAGTTCTGGATGAGCAGTGTTTGGGTCCAGAATGAGAGGAGTGTAGGAGACCATGTCCTTCATGTTGTTCCAGATGTTGAAGGTCAGGTTGCCCAGGTGTTTGGCCTGGTCTATCAGAGCTGCTGAGGGCAGCTGTGGATCATCCAGCAGGGGGCAGCGCTGGACTCTTTCCACTGCAGCCTTGTAGTTGTGCAGGAATGAGACGTCTTCAGCTCTCAGCTCCTCCTCTGTGGCTCTGACTGTGTCTGAAAGAGCTGCTATCTCTCTGCTCAGAGCCTCCATCTTCTCCTTCATCATCCCACTCTTCTGCTCCTCTTCCTCCCTCAGTGCAGCCAGCCTGGCCTCCTCTTCCTCTGCTAGAAACTGCTGAAGCTTCTTAAACTGCTCCTTAATCTGCCTCTCTGTGTGTCGGGCCTGGACCTTAATGTGTTCTGCTGTTTGATCAAACTTCACTTTAACTCGTTTGCAAACCTTTAACTTCTTCTTTAAGGGCTCCAGAGTTTCCTGAAGTTCCTTCTTGTGTTGTTGTGCAGCTTCATCGATGGGTCTGAAGCTGTGATTGGTGTGTTTTTCTGAGTCTCTGCAGACGAGACACACTGGCTGCTGATGGTCCAGACAGAAGAGTTTGAGTTTCTCAGAGTGCAGACTGCAGAGATCCTCTGAAGCTCTCTGATCTCTCTCCTGTAAGAACGACTCACACAGGTTCTTTAAAGCTCGGTTTAAAGGTGGATCATTCACTGATATTTCCTTACAAACTGGACACTCGTGTATTGGTCTCTCTCTCCACCATCTCTTCAGACAGTCTTTACAGAAGCTGTGGCTACATGACAGAAGAACAGGATCTCTGAAGACCTCCTGACAGACCGGACAGCAGAGATCCTCCTCTGATCTGGAAGCCATTGAGTCTGTGAGTGAAGCTGAAAACAGGAGAGAGGCAGTACAGTCAGTCCTGGTTCCCCTCCCTCCTCTACCACCTTCACTGAAACTTACTTTGAGTCGTGTTTTTGCTCAAACTCACATTCAGTGTGTGGAGCGTCAGCAGCTTGAAGCAGCAGTGTTGGAGTTTTCCATGTTTCTCTCCTGTAGCTGGACTCACTCAGAGGAAGCTGCTAGTTTGGTCTGAACTCAGTCTGATCGTCTGTGCGTCTCTCTTTACTGAGGACAAAGAACTTCCTGACAGGAAGTTCCTGTTTCCTGATTTGTCGCATTTGAGTGACGTGAGGGGAGGAGAAAATGTTGCTGTTTGACTTTTAACTAAGGTGTGTTTCAATCCTGCCTGCAGCTCAAAAGCTGTAAAACAGGTTTTGTGTCTTTTCACCTCCACAGGTCACAACATGAAACCTGTTGTGAAGTTTATAAAATAAAGTGTCACTCGGTGGTGCAGCTGTTTGTCAGCTTCTATTTTAGACTTTGTTCTGGTTCTTGTTCAGGTTCCCAGCAGTGGGAGTGTAATGCAGTCACACAAACACAGGTGGTGTTAAGGTGGATTCACTTAGTTACAGACAGTGGTGTTGGAACTAAGGGGTTGGAAACAGAAGCGACCGCTGGTGTGTACTTGTATTTTTTTCAAGATGGCGCCTGTGTTTGGCTTTGCCGCTTGTACAGCTCGCTGGTATAGTTTTATACTGGCCGCTATTGTCACTTGCAATATTATTTTTACCGTCCTATGTTTTGATTTTGTCTCTGCCACCAATACTTATGATCGGGGCATGATGTTGTATATCAAAGATTCAATGGAGAGCTACTGTGACAGCTGGGACAGTTACAGGAAATTTTTCCCTCCACCCTTTGTGTGTTCCTCACCTGACTGCATGTTACCGTACATATCGGTGGGATTTAACACGAAGAAAAGAAGAAGTAGGGGAACCAGGGCCGGTGTCCAGGTGCGACTGAGAAGGTACCGAAGATTAGCTTCTTGGATGTGGGAAGAATCCCGGTGCCTACGACCAATTCATCTATTGTCACCTGGTGCCGACGCTACACTGCAGTTCCCAGCTCGGAGTCTATGGTCTGATGGCCCCATGTTCACTTGGCGTCCCTCCTTCGACCGCCGTTTTGATGGCAGAGGTGATGTACCACTATGGATATTAGCTTCTGCTAGCCCTGAAGTCCCCGCCCGGCGTAACAGGTGTAGAGGTGCGCATAGGTGTTTATTTCGAGTGCCACTGCAGTCAGCTGTTGACTGCACCAACCAAAAGTCTTCAATCAGGTTTGCCCTGCTCAACACTCGCTCAATCACAAACAAATCGTTTATTTTAAACGATCTTTTTATAAAGGAATCTCTCAACTTCTTGTGTTTAACTGAGACGTGGCAACAAAACATGGATTATATACATCTGAAGGAAATTTGTTCGACTGGCTGCTCCGTCATCGGAACTCCACGTCTTTCGGGACGTGGCGGAGGTCTCGCTGTTGTGCACCAGGACAGATTCACATGCAGACTGATGAACTCGGATTCCTTTACCTCATTTGAACTTCAGATGATAAAGGTCGGCTCTTTGCACACCTTTTATTGTATTTTAATCTACCGACCTCCTGGCCCTGCCGGAGTCTTTTTAACTGAATTTAACGACCTCCTATCATCCATTATTAAATTAGAGAAGGTGGTAATGTTGGGAGATTTTAACTTTCATATTGATGATGCATCCTGTAATATGGCTGCTGACTTCATGACTATCACAGAGTCTTTTAATTTTATGCAGCATGTTTCTGGCCCTACACATGTAAAGGGTCACACATTGGACCTTGTTTTCTCCTTGGGTTTAAATATAAATGACATTCGTGTGGAAAATGTCCATGTGAGTGACCATAGCTGCATATATTTTAACTTGTCGTTTTATTTGGATCCCCCGGCTCCCAAAATAACGATTGAAAGGCGAATCATAAACCTGAATGCCGGCAAAAGGTTCTCTGCCATGTTTGACGCTGAAATGACTTACAATGATTTGGACTCTCTTGTCTCATCCTTTAATAACCAGTGTACTTCTATTTTAGACATAGTGGCACCTCTGAAAAAAAGTACTGTCCTACGTTTGAAATCTCATCCTTGGTTAAATGAAAACATTTGTAATTTCAGAAGATATTGTCGCAAGCTAGAACGTTTGTGGAAGGCTTCCAAACTTGAGGTTTATAAGTTACACCTTAAAGAATCTATCCTCTTGCTAAATGACATGTGGAAAAATGCCAGAACAGAGTATTTTTCACACCTCATAGCTTCAAAAAAGAAAGATCCTAAATTCTTGTTTAAAACAATTAAGAGTATTGTTTCTCCTGATGCTCCTTGTGCACCAGTTCACTCAACGTCCGACTGCAATGAGTTTATGAACTATTTCAGAAATAAGGTCATTGCAACCAGGTCTAATATCTCTCCATCATCTTCTCAATATCAAACTTTTAACTTGCTCTCCTCTGATACTTGGTCGTCTTTTACTCCTGTTACATTACAAGACATCAGAGGCCTGCTTTGTCATATAAAACAGACTTCAAGCCCCCTTGATGTCCTTCCATCTTCATTTTTCACTAGTGTGTTTGATTCCATTGGCCCCTGTATTGTGGAAATGATAAATACTTCTCTTCATACTGGCTCAGTCCCCAGCTTCTTTAAACAAGCTATCGTCGAGCCAATATTAAAGAAACCCCAGCTGGATCCATCTCTTCCTAACAGTTATAGGCCAATATCCAAATTGCCTTTTATATCGAAAATTTTAGAAAAAGTAGTACTAGAACAACTTAACTATTTCCTGGATAAAAATGCTGTTATGGACACTTTCCAGTCTGGTTTTCGTAAATTGCATTCCACTGAAACGGCCTTACTTAGAGTATCTAGTGATATCTTGATGGCAGCAGACTCTGGAGAATACACAGTGCTGGTCCTGCTGGATCTCAGCTCTGCTTTTGACACTGTAGATCACAGTATCATGATAAACAGACTCGAGAACTTGTTTGGGATTACTGGTGTTGTTTTAAAATGGTTTATATCATATCTGTCTGAGAGATCTTTTACTGTTTGCATGAATCATGTCACATCAGAATCAACAGTTTTGCCGTGTGGGGTACCTCAGGGATCTGTCCTGGGTCCAGTTCTCTTTTTACTTTATGTATTTCCCCTAGGCCAAATTATTAAGCGCTATAAATATATCTCCTATCATCTCTATGCTGACGACATCCAACTATACTGTTCCTTCAAAATGTCTGAGTTTTATAAATTGTCTAATTTAAGTAATTGTCTGACAGAAATCAACAAATGGTTATATGACAATTTTCTCCAACTAAACTCTGATAAAACAGAAACTCTAATTATTGCTCCAGACCATATGGTCCCAGAAATTAGACAGCATATCAGCTTCTTAGACCCTTACGTAAAATCAAGCCTTAGAAATCTCGGTGTCTTATTTGACAGCTCGATGTCGCTCGAGCAGCATTCTAAGCAGCTAGTCCGAAACTGTTTTTATCATTTACGGAATATTTCTAAACTCAGACTAATGGTATCAAAGCTTGAACTTGAGATGATTATTCATGCTTTTATTTCTTCTCGTTTAGACTATTGTAATGGCCTTTTTACTTGTTTTAACAAATCAGCCTTAAATCGTCTTCAGACTGTGCAGAATGCTGCAGCACGTCTCTTAACAGGCACCAAGAGACGATCGCATATCACTCCAGTCTTGGCCTCCCTTCACTGGTTGCCTGTAAATTTTAGGTTTCAGTTTAAAATTTTAGTTCTAACCTTTAGGGCCCTGCACGGTCAGGCTCCTCAATATTTATCTGACCTGCTGAAATCACATACATCTTCTCGGGCTTTAAGGTCATTAGATCAGAGACTGTTGGTGGTACCACGCACTTGTTTTAAAACTCGTGGTGATCGGGCCTTTCAGACTGTGGCACCACGGTTGTGGAATTCTCTCCCACTGTCTCTTCGCTGCACGGACTCCATTGATTGTTTTAAGAAACAGCTGAAGACATTTTTATTTAGAAAAGCATTTGATTAATTTCTTCTTATGCTGTTTTTATAGTTTTATTGTTTTACATTGTTTTATTTACTGTTATATTGTTTTATATTCCCATTTTCTGTGTTGTAAAGCACTTTGTGATTTTTATCTGTGAAAAGCGCTATATAAATAAATTTTACTTACTACTTACTTACTTACTTACTTATTTCCTGTAACTAAGGGTGTGTTTCACTCCAAAGTTCAGACATTAACCTGCCAGAAGTTGTAAAAGTTACTAATAAAGAGCTTTTATCTCATTTCACATGCAGGTCAGAGCATGAAAGCTGTGATGCAGCAGTTTGAAGAAAATTGCTGCTGATATAAAATATTTTTTTGTTCTTTTACAAATCATATAAAAGAGCAGAAAGAAAAGAAATAAGTGTAAAGAGTGCAGCAAAATGCATGTTTTAGTGTGAGTTGGTTCATCTGATCTGGTTGTGTAAAAGTCAGTGCATGACACTGAGTGTTACTTTTGTGTTATTGACACTCATCTCTGACTCAGAGAAACGATTTCTCCCCTGTGATGTTCACACAGTGGTGAGTTACATGTTTGTGGAATTTTCACTGTTTTATAGAATTAAATTTTCTCTTACTTTCGTTTTTCTGTTATTTACTAAAAAATCTTTCAAAGAAATAATGAATTCTCCACACGTGTTTGAAGGTTGGATGCAAATATCATTTGATCTAAAAGCCAAATATCTGCTGATGAAAACAAGGCCAGATGTTGAGCAGCTGTATTGCTGCATGACATCAGCCCACAGCAGCAGAGACCGTGGAGCCAACATGTGAGAAACAAAGCAACACGCTGAACATCTGAACCACAGCAGGAAGTGCGACTCTTTGTAGACCTGTGGACAGGAAACACACAGCAGGTCCTGATCAGTAACAGGGTCCAAATACAAACATGTGTTTATCAGCATCTGTATATATGAGCACACAGAGAGCTCAGCTGGACACACACTTCAGTCCTCCATCAAACACAATGCACTGTTTTCATCAGCTGCAGCCAGTGTTGGGAAGTAATGGAATACATTTACCGCCGTTACGTATTTAAAATACAAAATATGAGTAACTGTACTTCTTTACAGTTACCGTTTAAAAAGGTGGTATTCAGAATACAGTTACTATTTTTGGTAATTACACACCGTTGGAAACCCAAACAAAACACACATTAAGAGGCTCTAATGTCTGTGTCTCTCTCGTCTCATAATGACGTGAAGAAATAGTTTTTTTAAATGATTTAATATGAAGGCAAAAGGCAGAGTGTTACAGGCATCGCCCTAAAGAATGTAGCCTCATGGGCAGTATAGTCCGTGCTGCAGGGAGAATGGACTGCCTACCCGTTATATGTCTGTGAGCGAGGGAGGGAGAAAAAGGAAAAGTAGGAGCTGTCATCGAGCAGAAACGAGCTGGAAGCATGTAAATATAATAATAACCACTGCAGCCAAGAAGAGTGCCTGACGAGCCCAGTTGTAAGCAGTGTTGGGACTAACGCGTTATTAAGTAACGCGTTACAGTAACTACGTTATTATTGTGGTAACGAGCACGGTAACTAGTTATTATGCCAAAATCAGGAACGCGTTAGTCGTTACTGGGATTTAGATAGGGTCGTTACTCGTTACTTCGTGTGGTGGCTATCGCGGAGCTTCCACAGATTCAGTAACATTAGCAAGTGGTGGAGGCCGGCAGGTGGATGAAGGAAAAGGGAAGCAGAAGGAAAAGAGACCCGAGGCGGCCGCCGGTCCAAGTGTGAACTGAACTTCAGGTAAGAAGTTATGACCTGCAGTCTCTCCGGGTCAGATATGAACCAAGTTTAGGTGGAGTTTATTTTCGTTATGCTGACTTTTTCCGTACTGCGTGCTAGCTAGCATGATGGAGTTTCTATACAGCTGGGTGGTGCTATGAAGTTAATGATGTTGAACTTTATTTTGTTCATAAGTTATTAGAGTTGCCAACCGTCCCGTCTGGTATTCAGAGAAAATATTACGCGTTTCTTATTGAGGTGAAAAGGAACAGTTTGTCCCGTAATTCAGCTACAATGAAAAAGGCACAAAGCTGGAGTTATTCTGTGTCTTTGCTGCACAGCTGCCTCTTCTTTCATTCTCCCCCTCCCTCTCCTGTTTCTACTTCAATCATGAAACTGATCAGTGATCAGCTGATCGGCTCTCTTGTTTGTTTATCGCCCACTTTGCGCCGAAAGAGGAAACCAGCGGATGTCGCGCTAAACAACAGCAGCACGTTTGATCAGCTGTTGTTAGAATTTATTTAATATTAATTTCTAGTGTCAGCTGATGTTTGCTGGAGCCACAGCTGTAAACCTGCTGGTCATGATATCGGTTTGTATATCTGGTGAGAGGGAAACATGAAGATGAAACCAGGAGATGTCCTTACTGGATCATCAGAGCTGAACAGGTGATGGAGAAACAGGTTTACCTTTTAGGTGACATGAATGAGTTGAAGTTATGAACTGTTTCTGAGAGACAAATAACACCAGGATCCTTTTTTAAGTAGCTGACAGCTGGTAACTGTGCAGGGGCGGGTCTAGCAAAGTGTTGCCAGGGGGGCAGGTAGGGCATTAACAGGGAAAGGGGGGCACAAAGAAATACTTATATATCTTATTCTCATTTAAAATGTCTAGCTTTTAAAAAATAATTATCTGAATCTTGCAACAAACGATTGATAGATTGATGCATATATACCATCAAAACAGTGTACATCACTGTCACAACAGTGTTTATTTTCATTCATTGTTTTTTCCTATAATGGTGGGCCTCTAGTCAAAATGTCCGGGCCAATTTTCTGTCCCAGTCCAGCCCTGTATGCAGCTCATCTGCAGTCTGGTGTTACCTACATCTTCCTATTCAGAAGGCAGAATTTCCGAGTTCTGAGTACAATCAAAGCACCACGACTGCAGTTTTTGTGTTGGATGTAAAAGGCGCACATGACACTGTGACGTAGGCTAGAATCATGACAGCAGTCAATGACGGTCCAGGCGTGGGATTTCTCTTGTGAAAATGTGCACATTATCTTTTCCTTTCTATTGGTAGGTGGCACAGTGCACTTGTGGCAAGTAAGCAAGCTAGAAGACTGGCAAAGTTATGGAAGAAACACATTAACAAGAGAATTCTGAGTAAAACCAAAGTTACTTTCCCTAGTAACTAGTTACTTTGAAAGTAACGAGTAACTTGAAGTAACTGAGTTACTTTTGAGAGAAGTAACTAGTAATGTAACTAAGTTACTATTTTTAATTAACTTACCCAACACTGGTTGTAAGTAAGCTATTAAGACTCGACTGTACACCGTGTTCGTGTTTTCCTCTGAAACTATAAGCTCCGTTGAAGCAGCCATTCAACGCCTCTCTCTGTCTCTCGCTAGCAAAGTTGACCCACACAACAAAGTAAAGCTAGTTTTCGGCTACGAGCCCGACACGAACCTGATGTATTAGCCAGAGGTCCCTTTACTAGTCTTTATATACGCGCTGAATAGTTTTCTATACGAGATCGCTGCAATAAGTGCACCCTTACCTAATGTCCACCTACTGTTACTCATTTATATTAACATTTAAAAATCTAGTTGGTATTGGTATGACGAGTAACCTTCAGTAATAGCAATAAATAACACAGCAATAGTACATTCATGTAGTTGTAAACAGCATGATAATATATTAAGTGATCCAAAGTATTCAGAATACGTTACTTTCATTGAGTAATGTAACGAAATACGTAACGAAATACGCTACAAAATACATTTTGGGGCATTTATTCTGTAATCTGTAGTGGAATACATTTTAAAAGTAACCTTCCCAACACTGTCCATCAGCAGTGGACAGTGTTTTATATATATATATATATATATATATATATATATATATATATATATATATATATATATATAAAAAAAACACCCAGCACGCCCCTGCGGGCGGTTTATCCTTCAAGCTCGGATCCTCTACCAGAGGCCTGGGAGCTTGAGGGTCCTGCGCAGTATCTTAGCTGTTCCCAGGACTGCGCTCTTCTGGACAGAGATCTCCGATGTTGTTCCCGGGATCTGCTGGAGCCACTCGCCTATCTTGGGAGTCACCGCACCTAGTGCTCCGATTACCACGGGGACCACCGTTACCTTCACCCTCCACATCCTCTCGAGCTCTTCTCTGAGCCCTTGGTATTTCTCCAGCTTCTCGTGTTCCTTCTTCCTGATATTGCTGTCATTCGGAACCGCTACATCGATCACTACGGCCGTCTTCTTCTGTTTGTCTACCACCACTATGTCCGGTTGGTTAGCCACCACCATTTTGTCCGTCTGTATCTGGAAGTCCCACAGGATCTTAGCTCGGTCATTCTCCACCACCCTTGGGGGCATCTCCCATTTTGACCTCGGGACTTCCAGGTTATACTCGGCACAGATGTTCCTGTACACTATGCCGGCCACTTGGTTATGGCGTTCCATGTATGCCTTGCCTGCTAGCATCTTGCACCCTGCTGTTATGTGCTGGATTGCCTCTGGGGCATCTTTACACAGCCTGCACCTGGGGTCTTGCCTGGTGTGATAGACCCCAGCCTCTATGGATCTTGTGCTCAGAGCTTGTTCTTGTGCTGCCATGATTAGTGCCTCTGTGCTGTCTTTCAGTCCAGCTTTGTCCAGCCACTGGTAGGATTTCTGGATATCAGCCACCTCCTCTATCTGCCGGTGGTACATACCGTGCAGGGCTCTGTCCTTCCATGATGGTTCCTCGTCTCCCTCCTCTTTCTTGGGTTTCTGCTGCCTGAGGTATTCACTGAGCACTCGGTCAGTTGGGGCCATCTTCCCAATGTATTCTTGGATGTTCGTTGTCTCATCCTGGACTGTGGTGCTGACACTCACCAGTCCCCGGCCCCCTTCCTTCCGCTTAGCGTACAGCCTCAGGGTGCTGGACTTGGGGTGAAACCCTCCATGCATGGTAAGGAGCTTTCTTGTCTTTATGTCAGTGGCTTCTATCTCCTCCTTTGGCCAGCCTATTACCCCAGCAGGGTACCTGATCACGGGCAGGGCGTACGTGTTGATGGCCCGGATCTTGTTCTTACCATTCTTTTTTCCCTTGCCCACCAATGCCTTCTTGTTCCAGTAGCCCACTTTTCGTCAGGGTGCCCTGGTTCCTCAACACCTGACGCGGACCTTGTTGATCCGGGCGACGTCCGAGCCGGCATGCCTTCATATTTATCTGTCTCGCTCATGTCTGCGGTAGGCTTGCTTAGCATAGGGGGTCTAGCCTTAGGACCCTTACTGGATACAGACGCCCCAGGCAGGAATCGAACTTGCGATCCTCTAATATATATATATATATATATATATATATATATATATATATACACACACATATATAAATACAGAGACAATATAAATAAACTATACGAAGGGGATAAGTAGAATAAATAGGAATAAAAAATAAAAATACAAGTGAATTGCACATTTCAAGTATTGAGGTCTATTGCACTGTTGACTATTTACAAAAGTATTGCACAAGGTATTGCACAGTGAGGTGAAGAGGCACTACAGCTTAGTTGTTCCCCCCTCCTTTGTCCTCCTGTTTCCTGTTTCCCCTCCCTCTCCCCTCCAGAGAGGAGTTAAACAGTCTGATGGCGTGTGGGACAAAGGAGTTTTTAAGTCTGTTAGTTCTTGTCTTGGGGAGAAGCAACCTGTCACTGAACAGACTCTTCTGGTTGTTTATGGCCGTGTGCAGAGGATGCCTGGCATTGTCCATAATGTCCATCAGTTTCTTTAAGGTCCTTTTCTCTGCCACTGTCACCAGAGTGTCCAGCTTCATGCCGACCACAGAGCTAGCCCTCCTGATCAGTTTCTCCAGCCTGCATGAGTCCTTCTTTGCTGTGCTGCTCCCCCAGCACACCACAGCATAGAAAAGTACTCCAGCAACCACCGACTGGTAAAACATCCTCAGGAGCTTCCTGCAGATGTTAAAAGACCTCAGCCTCCTGAGGAAGTACAGTCGGCTTTGGGCTTTTTTATACAGGTGCTCTGTGTTGCATGACCAGTCCAGTTTATTGTCCACCCACAGCCCGAGGTACTTGTACTTGTTGACCACCTCCACCTCCTCCCCCTCTATCTGAACCGGCACTGGACCTTCTCTGGACCTCCCGAAGTCCACAACCAGTTCCTTAGTCTTTGAGGTGTTGAGTTGCAGGTGGTTTGTGTGACTCCATGCGACAAAGTTCCTCACCAGACTTCTGTATATCGCTGCTGTGGGCCCGGTTCAGGGTCAGGGGTAAGCAAATAGGGTAAACATGGATACCCCCTATCACCAAGCAAGTAGCCAGTGAACTCTCCTAAGACAGAAGGATACACTTCAGTTCAAATGTCCCTGTAGCAATTGGTCTTTATATATTTTAAAGTATTTTCAACTCACCATGTCCAAGTTTTGTGCTCAGTGTACATTCACGAAAAATTCGTGAGTCATGAACAGAGCCTGGCCACTTGGCTTCCACATTTGTGATAATGTTGGCAGCATCACATATGATCTTCACAGTGCAGAGAACACAAATTAGCATCCATTACTATAATGAAATAATTTGTTAGTTTGAAATGCTACAGGGAACTATGTACCTGTACATTAATGCTGTGGAAAGACTTCCTGTTCACATAGTCTCCTTCATTTACTGAAGGAGCAATGATTGGAATGTGAGTGCCATCTGTACAGCCAATCACGCCTGGGAACCGTGAAAATAAATGTAAAATTTAAGTAGTAGTTCAAGTATCACCACATCATGAATTAAGTTTCGTTCATCCTGATACCTGCAGTTTTGTGGAATCCCTCTTTGATAAATCTTGTGGGTCTGTGACCGGGGAACACCACAAACGAGTACAGGAGACGTTTCAGTGCAACTGTAACATTCCTGACTGCCCGACAGACGGTAGCCTTGGAAACGTGCTCAGCGTCATCAATATTATACAGAAAGCTCCCGTTTGCAAAAAACCGAAGTGCAATACAAATAATATGTACAGAACTGAGAGGATGTCCGCGATGTGTCACATGAGCAATATTAGGCCTGAGGATGTTATTCAAATAAATTATAGATTGTGCTGGAAAACGGTAACGTTCACACAGAAAATGATCAGGAAATGATAAAATGTCCAAACGCGCTCTAATCACTCTCTCCCGGCGGAGAGCTCTGCGGAGAATTTGGGCTTCAACATCTACTGGCTCTTCAAGGAAGGGGCACGCCATGTCTGACACTTCCTACAGTCAGGTTTCCGACAAAGAGGCGAAGAACGTCAGGGTTAGTTGAAGTAAACCTGCTAGGGAGCAGGTTAGCTTCACGGAGTGTGTCGTCATAGTAACTCACTCAGGATCAATCTAAACTCGCTTTGTGAAACCGAAAACCCAGAGTTTTCGTTAACTCAGGGTATACTTACTCAGAGTTTGCACTAAACCGGCTTCCTGAAACAGGGCCCAGTAAGCTTGTACTTTAAAAAACAAACAAACTAGTCTTTTTTTTTTTTAATTTGGCAGAGTTTAAAAGAGTAAATTTTGCTTGTCCCTCTACAAATCACTTTCTATATTTTGAAAGTACAGTGGTATTCATATCATATGCTATCTGCTTAGCAGGTTAATTAATTAAATTGACAGAAAAGGGGTTCTGTAAACTGTGCATATGCTACAAGCTGATTAGCTGACAAGTGGAACAGCTGTGTGTTTGTTTCAAGGTGACCAGCAGCTGACTCCACCCAAAGGAAGTGACCTCACCCCTGTTTTATTCATTGAAACAGGATGATGAAAAGCTGTGAGCGAGCGTTTTGAGATGTAAACACTCACTCAAGAAGAAAAAAACTGGATCAGACTAAAAGTAGCCAGTTGTTTTTATTTTCACTTATTTACAGGATGGCTCATTTCAATAAAATCAATATGAAACAGTAGAAGATGGAAACCTGCCAGATTTGAGCTAAACTGCTCATTTCCATGTGTCGTCCATGGGCAGGTCACATGACTCTATCCAACATACAAAGACACACAAGAAAAGCCAGAGAAACAAAGACAAATCCAAACAATCCATCATACTGAGTCAAAGTGATCACAGGTCTGCTTGTTGGAAATTACATTAAACGTTACACAAAGAACAAAAAAGAACTAAACTTCATAAAAACTTCACAAATGATGCTTTAAATGAAAAATAAATCCCTGTAAATAATTCAACAGGTCACATGTTAGAACCACCTTAACTAAACTCTGTAGCCGGTCACTGTGGTTTGTCCCAGCAGCTCTTAGGAAACAAACTGCTAACTTCAGTGTCAGCACACACTGTTAGTAAACTATGCAACACTGAATTCAGGTTTCAGTTGTGTTAAGTTGTGAAGTTGTGATGAAAGTCTTCTTACTGACACAGGTAGGATGGTCAGGCGTCCTCTGTTCCTTCACCGTTCATGAACTGTCACTTATAAAATGCTGCCAAACATCAACTACACTCAATAACTAAACGTGTGCAGGTTAAAGTGATGGACGCCCAGATCTGCACTCCAAATACAAACAGACTAAAGGTGTTTCCTCCAGAAACAAAGACAATATTTACAAAGGTCTCACAGGTAAATTGTGAGCGATCACAGCAGCATCTCATCCTGACTAACAGCTTTTAGATGCAGGGAGAGCGTCGTGGTTCAGAGGTGGTTCAGCAGATGATGAAGGCCTTTCTGTTGCATTGTGTAGTGCTGTGGAGGCCATGATGGTCGACTGGGTCTGCTTCTACTGAACTCACAAACACTTCTGAGGTATTTACACCTGAAGCCTCATTGAATGTGAGTCAGAAACAAACGGCTCAGCTGTGATTAATGGATGTTTCCCTGCATTTCTATTTTCACACAGTTTATTTCTTACAGCAGGAAAACTGAACAGAATGTATGTAAGAGGTCAGAGTGAGGATGACGTCACTTAATACAGGAAATACATGTTTGTCTGTTTTGATGATGAAGGACTTCTTCAGCTCTGTAAACAGCTACACTTGAGAGGACAGAGGTGATTTCATGGATCAATAACAATGTGTTTATCAGCTTTCATCATCGCAGTGCAGACATGACGTCAGATCTATCAGAGTGAAGGCCGTCTCTCTGATGACGTCACAGAGCAGAGTCCTTCTGTCCAATAAAGGATCTCAGATCAGCTGCTGCCATCTTGTGGCCACAGTTGGTTACTGTCTCTGAAAGTTGTCTCATGTTTCCTGTTGTCCTGCTAACAAAGGCTGGAGCTCATCATGCTGAGAGGGCAGCAGCATTTTGTGGCTCTTCACACATGTTCATTATATTCTGATGATCCTGGATGGAGACAAACTACAGATAAGTGTGTTCAGCCCAACTAGTTTATCTCATTACAGCAGTTTGATGTTTCCCTTTGAATCCCCCTGAAGATCCTGACAGTGAAGCACGTACATAATACTCCAGCCTTTCAACTCTGAGCTTATTTAGTTCTATTAATACACTGAAATCTCATTTGTGTCATGAAGAAAGTCTTTAATCAAACAGAATTCAAAGATCAGAAACATTTCATATATGGAGTTAAACATGAATCATTGTTTCAACAACATATTTATTGTTGTCATAAACAGACAAGAAGACAACAACAAACTGCTCCTCCCATTCAACACATGTCAGTCCATATCCCAGCAAACTAAATCATCTCCATTTACACATCAAATAGAAACATGAATCACTTGTAATGATCAGTGTTGGGGAGTAACGGAATACATGTACCGCCGTTATGTATTTAAAATACAAAATATGAGTAACTGTATTCCGTTACAGTTACCGTTTAAAAAGCTGGTATTCAGAATACAGTTACTTTGTTGAAATAAATGGATTACACTGCGGTACTTTCCTGTTTCATTTTGTCGCGGGTCAGGACTGTTTGGGTTTTGTTTGACAGCTACGTTCTGTTGTTCCAGGCGGCAGCGTTACGGTTGCCATGGTTACGACGCTCTCTCTCTCTCTCTCTCTCTCTCTCTCTGCGACTGTGTGTTTCCTGGGTGAGAGAGCGCCTTTTCGTTGTTGTTGTTGTTGTGCTAAGCTAACAGGCAGAATGCTACAAGCATAGCTCTAAAGAATGTAGCATCATGGGCAGTGTAGTCAGTGCTGCAGGGAGAATGGACTGCCATACACGTTATGGGTCTGTGAGCTCGAGGAGGGAGAAAAAGGGGAGTGGAAAGGTACGAGTTGTCCTCGAGGAAAAATGGGAGCTGGAAGCATGTAAATATAATAATAACCACTTCAGCCAAGAAGAGTGCCTGACGAGCCCAGTTGTAAGTAAGCTATTAAGACTCGACTGTACACCGTGTTCGTGTTTTCCTCCGAAAACAATAAGTTCCGTTGGAGCAGCCTTTCAACGCCTCTCTCTGTCTCTCGCAAGAAAAGTTGACCCACACAACAAAGTAAAGCTATTTTTCGGCTACGAGCCGACAGGGACCCCGCCGTATTAGTCAGAGGTCCCTTTACTACAGTTCAGAGTCGCGGACCTTCAGTAATAGTAATAAATCACACAGCAATAGTACATTCACGTTGTTGTAAAAAGCATGATAATATATTAAGTAATCCAAAGTATTCAGAATACGTTACTGTCATTGAGTAACATAACGGAATACGTTACAGAATCCGGTTGTTCAGTGATGACGCGATGAATCCTACTTCCGGGTCTAAAGTAGTCTGCATTTAATATGGCTTTTGTGTTGTTAACATGTTTAATGTTATGTATTTTCTTCTATTTGATCTCAAAAAGCTCCTAAAACAGTCAGTGATCACTGTTGACCTCCCTCGGCTTTTATTATCGCTAATCATTTATTTAAGCTCAGTTTTTAAAACCTTAGGATGTAACTACAGCCCAGCCCATGCAGCAGTATATGAATGACTAACCTCGTATTGTGGATGGATTATCTCAGTTGTTCTCCTGGCTGAAGTTTGGTCCTTTTACAGCGATTACATTTGTTCCTGACCACCGAGAACACTCACGTTAACTTTTATCGAGTGGAAAAAAAGTTAGCTTGTTTATATTATGCTAACATAAATGTGTCGCTAGCGGTCATGTAGCACATCATTATATACCAGCTAGCCCAACTTCAGTAACTCTAAAAACGTCACTGCTGTTTAATTTTCTGTCTTCATTTATGCTGGAAGTGATAACAGAGCTGTACGTTTTAATTTGTTTCCAAAACCCCGCAGTCAGGACATGCTATATTGTATTTAGATAGAAGCTAGCGAGCTAACTCCCTGCTAACTTCTAACTCCGTTAAATGTCATAAATTCCGTTTTCATGGATGCCTGGATGTTAAACTCAATTGTTACACCTGGTAGAGCAGAACGCTGATCATTTTATTAAAGGTGAAAGACTTTAGACAGTTTTTCAACTCTCAGTAATGCCATAGTGATCGTTTGATATATGGACCTGCAGCGGAGTTTAGGCCCAGACACGGCTAGTGACGTCAGACTGAACAACCGGATACATTTTGGGGCATGCATTCTGTATTCTATAATGGAATACATTTTAAAAGTAACCTTCCCAACACTGGTAATGATTAGAAACTTGATAGAATTTCAAATCTAGTTTGGGGAGTCATTCAGTGAGAAACAGTGAAATGATTTTCCATGTGAAAAGGTGGACAGCAGAAACAGAAAGAAACAGTGAGAACTAAAAGAGAAACAAAGAGCTTTGGAACAACGAGGCAGCAGGAGGACAGCTGCAGTTTAACAGCTTCAACTCACTGACAGGAAACAACATTAGAAACATCATCATCCTCAACTCATCTGCTGCACTGACACTGACACCTTCAACGGCAACACCTTCACTGTATCATTAGTGCGAATGTATGGAAACATCCTGTGAGTGAAAGTGTGTGTGAAGGTGTGTATGTGTGTGTTAGTATCAGGATCAGAGAACGACAGCTTTCCTCTGTTCCAGTCCAGATTCACTCTGATCCTCTGGAGCTTCTTCTCTACTGAGAGAGCAGTTTCACATGATAGTGAGCGTGCTGAGTATTTACCTGTAGAAAACCATAATCTCCATAATCCAGACTCAATGTATCCCTTCCTCTGCACAGACTCTGCTAGCACCCCCAGAGCCCACCATGTACTGTCTCCAACCTCGACATCCCAGCTGTGAGTCCCTGAGTTAAAGCCCTCAGAGCCCAGGACACAGCAGGAATAATCAAATCTCTCTGGATTATCAGGAAGCTGCTGCTTCTCTCCTCCTCGTCTCACACTGGTCAGATCTTCAGACAGGATGAGTTTTGGATGAGCAGTGTTTGGGTCCAGAATGAGAGGAGTGTAGGAGACCATGTCCTTCATGTTGTTCCAGATGTTGAAGGTCAGGTTGCCCAGGTGTTTGGCCTGGTCTATCAGAGCTCCTGAGGGCAGCTGTGGATCATCCAGCAGGGGGCAGCGCTGGACTCTTTCCACTGCAGCCTTGTAGTTGTGCAGGAATGAGATGTCTTCAGCTCTCAGCTCCTCCTCTGTGGCTCTGACTGTGTCTGAAAGAGCTGCTATCTCTCTGCTCAGAGCCTCCATCTTCTCCTTCATCATCCCACTCTTCTGCTCCTCTTCCTCCCTCAGTGCAGCCAGCCTGGCCTCCTCTTCCTCTGCTAGAAACTGGTGAAGCTTCTTAAACTGCTCCTTAATCTGCCTCTCTGTGTGTCGGGCCTGGACCTTAATGTGTTCTGCTGTTTGATCAAACTTCACTTGAACTTCTTCACAAACCTTTAACTTCTTCTTTAAGGGCTCCAGAGTTTCCTGAAGTTCCTTCTTGTGTTGTTGTGCAGCTTCATCGATGGGTCTGAATCTGTGATTGGTGTGTTTTTCTGAGTCTCTGCAGATGACACACACTGGCTGCTGATGGTCCAGACAGAAGAGTCTGAGTTTCTCAGAGTGCAGACTGCAGAGAGCCTCTGAAGCTCTCTGATCTCTCTCCTGTAAGAACGACTCACACAGGTTCTTTAAAGCCAGGTTTGAAGGTGGTTTTGACCGTGAAGATCTTCTCTTACAAACTGGACACTCGCGTGTTGGTGTCTCTTTCCACTGTCTCTTCAGACAGACTTTACAGAAGCTGTGGCTACATGACAGAAGAACAGGATCTCTGAAGACCTCCTGACAGACCGGACAGCAGAGATCCTCCTCTGATCTGGAAGCCATTGAGTCTGTGAGTGAAGCTGAAAGCAGCAGACAGGAAGTACAGTCAGTCCTGGCTCCCCTCCCTCCTCTACCACCTTCACTGAAACTTACTTTGAGTCGTGTTTTTGCTCAAACTCACATTCAGTGTGTGGAGCGTCAGCAGCTTGAAGCAGCAGTGTTGGAGTTTTCCACTTTTCTCTCCTGTAGCTGGACTCACTCAGAGGAAGCTGCTAGTTTGGTCTGAGTTCAGTCTGATCGTCTGTGCATCTCTCTGCACTGAAGAAGAACAACATCCTGTTTCCTGGTTTGTAGCATTTCAGTGACATAGAGGCCGGAACATCATTCAGCGTGAGTGTGACAGCAGAGTGCAGACGTTTGTTGCAGATCAGAAACGAAACCTTTTCTTAAGCGTAGAAAATAAACTGTGACTCAGTGGTGCAGCTGCTTGGCAGTTTTTATTTCAGACTTTGTTCTGGTTATTGTTCAGGTTCCACAGCAGTGGGAGTGTAATGCAGTCACACAAACACAGTTGGATTTACTCTGGAGAACTTCAAGACATGGTGAGGAGGTAATTTAGCCATGTAAATCAGCTGTATTGGATCAAGGACACATCTAAAACCTACAGGACACCGGCCCTCAAGGCCTGGAGTTTCCCCATGCCCGAGTTAATGTAACAGCAGCTACTTTTCCATCAGACCAACACCAACATCAAATTCTGTCTGATACAAACAACACTTCTAGATGGAATTTATCCTTTGATTTTAAGTCCTCCTCTTTATTCTCTGAAACACACTTTCATTCATTCATTGATTATTTTAGTCAGAAATGTTGTTTGTTACTATTAAACATGAAATATTAACATTAAAGAAGATGTGATGAAGGAATATTTGGAATATCTGGAGCTCTATTAAGTCATGTAATAACAACATGTGCATCATAGTGCAAAAGTAACATAACAAAGCTTTGTTCAGACAGTTACCTTTCAGTCGATTCACTCGGTATAACACATAAATATTAGAGATGGACCGATCCGATATTACGTATCGATATCGGTCCGATACTGACCTAAATTACTGGATCGGATATCAGAGAAAAATAAAAAATGTAATCCGATCCATTAAATATCATGAAAGCACCTCACAAAACTTGCAACACGCCGTAACTTGCCTCAGAATGTTAGCAGGTCGGAGCAGTATGCATCACGTGATAGAGCGGCTGTGGCCTGTCGGTGGTCTGGATAGTTTTGGAGCTTCGTTAGCAAACCGCCATTTCATCTCCGACAAAATCATCCCTGAGAGAAGTAAAGCAAGTGTGTAAGTCCATCTCTGAATGTTTGTAAAGCATTCCTGCGTTAAGCTTAACAAGCACTACCTCTTCTTGCTGCTACTTCAATCATGAAACTGCTTAATGATCAGCTGATCGGCTGTCCGTCTCTCTTGTTGGTTTTTGGTCCACTTTGCACCAGAAAGAGGAAACCAGTGGATAAAAAACAGCAGCACGTTTAAGCTTGATAAGCTGTTGTTAGAATGTATTTAATATTACTTTCTACACCAGGATCTTTTTCTACATAGCTGACGCTGGTAACTGTGCAGGGGCGGATCTAGCAAAGTTTAGCCAGGGGGGCCGATAGATATTAACAGGGAAAAGGGGGCACAAAGACATACTTTTATTTCTTATTCTCGTTTAAAATGTCGAGCTTTTAATAAATAATTATCTGACACCCAAAGTTTTAAT
Source organism: Rhamphochromis sp. 'chilingali' (assembly GCF_963969265.1). Classification (NCBI taxonomy): domain Eukaryota; kingdom Metazoa; phylum Chordata; class Actinopteri; order Cichliformes; family Cichlidae; genus Rhamphochromis; species Rhamphochromis sp. 'chilingali'. The sequence continues at coordinate 66,238,071 of NC_137929.1, read as the reverse complement.
TTGATGTAAAATGAATAGAAGTCAATTACTGTATATAGTAACTATTAAGTCTAATATATATACCCTAGTAAGCTATAGTACTTTTTCCTTTGGGAAGGTACCATCTGTGCAGTCTGCAATTTTGTTGAAGAAAGATGTTGAATCTATTTAATATTTCTTGTAAAATAATTGATTTCTGTGCATTTTTTTTCCAGACTGCATCAATTTAAGGTTGATTAGGTCGATTAAGCATCATGAGGTGGAGCGTGAGGGGTGGGTCCCTATTTTTTATTTATTTATTTTTGTTGTTGCTGGGAGTTGGAACCCTATTAGTTAGGTTGCTTAATATTTACGTTAAGTACTCTTTAAAATACCAGAATAGGGAGGATGGTTTAAGTTTATTAGATTGATCAGTATTGCTGAACTATGAAATATTTTTTTTTGCATACAGGTATAACAGAATAGCTTTAGTGTAGTGTTGTTGTTTTAAACTTATACAACTTATACAAAATGCAGCAAGATATTTAAAAAAACAGTTTTGTTGATTAAAAAACACTACATCGGATTCATATCGGTATTGGAAGCAGATATCCAAATTTATGATATCGGTATCGGACATAAAAAGTGGTATCGTGCCATCTCTAATATATATGGGATATCACGCTCCTTCACGTGTCCTGGCTGAAGAAACCTTTATTCACGCCTTTAAGGCAGATGACGTGTGATGACACATATAGCCACTGTCATCACAGTCATCCCTCAGTTCTTACGCTCTTCAACTCGCCGAGAACACCTCTGCTGAGTTGGGCTAGCTAACTGCTGCTAGTTAGCTCCGTTGTCTGCAGACTTGAACTTTGCTTAACTGCCCCTGTTGGTGTTAGCCTCCACCGCGCAGTTGGTGTGTAGGCTACCCGTGGAGCGTTTATTTCAAGTTTTTCCCGTGCAGTGTTTTGCTTTGTGTTTTGTTATGGACTTCAAACCGAAGCGAGCAAAGCAGAAATCTTCTGATCGCCCCTGTCCTCAGGGATGCCCTTTCTCTTTGCACGACAGCAACTAGCACAATGCCTGCCCTGTCTGCCTGGGGATCGTCAATGCTCGGAGAGCGTTGACGGAGCCCGAAGCCTGTGCGTTTTGTCGCCAGTTCCGGCGCTCGACCCTGGAAAGACGGGTGACATTTGTGGAAAAAGTGCTGGGACGCTCGGCTGTCGCAAGGCAAGACCCTCACCTTTCCGAGTCTGGAGCCCCAGCTTTCTCTGAGTCCAAAGACGAGGATTTTCCGGTCGATGTCCCTGCAATTAGCTGGGCTGACCACATGGAATATGTTGACGGGTTAGCCGATGACGAGCCGGAACCATGCAGGAGCGCTGACGGGCTTCAGCAGATGGAAGCTCTGCGCGACATCATCCCCAGACGTCAGCCCAAGCCCGCAGCCAGCTCTCACAGGCCCGCCACTCCTCTAATGACTGGCAAGAGACCAGCGCCCACTGCTGAAGTGGGTGTGCCACCAGCGAGAGCACATCCTCCGGCCCGAGCTCCACGCCAGTCAGCCTGGAGCAAAGGCCCACCCTCGGGCCCCCGGCGGGACCTGACGTCCAGGAGGAAGAAGCTTCAGCCCTCCTAGCTGTGGCTTAGAGTGGAGAGGGGGTCTAGCAGCAGGGAGACGCTGTTTTTACCCCTCTGTTGCCGCACAAGAGGTGCCGCTTAAGTTCTGTTCAGGTTGTCAGCCCCAGAAGGTGTTGCACTTTCCTAACAATGTCTCCCAAGCACAAAACATCTGCACACAAAATGCCTCAGGTAACCCTCTGTTCAGGTGTGCTAAATGTTCAGGTGACCACATCGAGTGTTCCCGCTGTTTTTCATTGTTGTGTCCCAGAAAAGGTGCCTCCAACAAAATGTATGAATGTACATGTGTCATGGTCCGTGGTCCTGTGCCTGCGAAATGCGTGATGCTCGGGTAGCCACACCCCCGGGCTGGGCCATCACCGACACATCTGCTCTCCATCGCGGTGATTACATGAAGAGCTACTTAACCCGGCGCTGACGGATGCTCCACGCCAGTCCGTTACTCACCTCACAGTGGTAACTAGACTTCCCCGAAAGCGTGCGTTCACTTCTGGTTGGAACTGTGTTTAATCCGCCTACTTGTGTCCAGGTTTCGACCCAGCATCCGGCGTCTGCCACCTGCCTGTCCTCCGGCTCAACTGGATCACTCGGTGCATCATCTGGCCCATTCGCTATTCCCACGGACTTCCTGCTCACGGACTGCCACACTTCCCTCCCGAGCTCCCACTGTCCTGCTCTATCGTAAGCCCCCCTACTCTGACTCAGTCCTGATGTGTTTTCCCCGCTTCCCGGCTCCCTACTAATCCTCTCCCCTTTCTATTGCAGCCTCCCACGGTCCCGATCCCGGCTTCCTCGTGTCATTTTTTTCCCCGGGTTTTTAGTTCCTCGTTTTGCTCCCTAGTTTTCCCGGGTCGCCTTTCGTTATTATAATAAAGTGTCTTTTTCTGTTAGCACTGAGTCTGCGACTGGATCCTTTTGTGCACGCGCGGCGCGGCGCATGACAGTACGGACTGGCCAGAATGGATCCAGCAGACCCAATACGTTCAGCTATTAATAAGCAGGGTGCCATGCTCGGCCAACACGATCAGTTGCTTCTCTTACTTCAGGATCAGTATCAAGAGCTTAGCGGGAAACGGGGAGAAATGCACGCTAAACAGCCCGACCCCGGCATACCGTTGTGTGACGTTGTGTTTCCACGGCGAATTGGACCAGTGTGGGGTTTCCTTTTTCAGTGTACCCTTTTCTTCAGTCGCTCGCCACTCGCCTTCCCCACTGACGCGGCCAAGATTTCCCACTTTGTGGGACTGCTGGGTGGAAGGGCGTTGGCGTGGGCTGAAGCCTATGTATCTTTTAACTCGATACAGAGTTGCGACTTCGATGACTTCCTCGAAGAATTCAAAGCAACTTTCTCCCCGCCAGTTTCCGAGGATGATGCTGCTCAAAAGCTAGTGGCGCTCTGCCAGGGCCGGTGTAGTGTTGCGGAGTATTTAGTGGAGTTTCGCACAGTGGCAGCCGCTGTTGGCTGGCCCGATTCGGCCCTAAGGGGCATTTTCCTACGCTCCCTGAACGATCAGATGAAAGATCAGCTCGCGTTTCACGAGGCAGCTAAATCATTCAAGGATTTGGTGTCACTCGCCCGTAGAATTGATAAGCGTCTACGGGAGAGAGAGGCTGAACGGCAGTCCAAGCCACCGAAACCCGTATTGTACCCAGAACTTCGCGTGTCACCCCCCCCTGCCCCCATTTAGCTCTCCAGCGGCGTGCGCTCGCTCACTGTCTCCGCCGGAGCCGATGCAGATCGGGCGCTCTCGGCTCTCGCCGGAGGAAAGGGAACGCCGTTTTCGGGCCGGGGACTGCTTATACTGTGGGAAGCCGGGACACCGCATCGCCAGCTGCCCGGTTCGCCCAAATGGACCAGCTCACCGGTAGGTTCGGGGATACGGGTGGGCAGCCCATTAAATGCTATTAGACCCCGATTAGTTGTGTCCGTTGCCATAGTAACCAACAAAAAGACTGTTACATGCAGCGCATTAGTGGATTCTGGGGCGGAGCAAAATCTCATAGATGAGAAGCTGGCTAAAGAGCTGGAAGTACCACTCACTCTGTTGGAACCTCCCCTCCCTGCGTCAGCGCTGAATAAACAAGTGTTTGCTTACATCACCCATCAGACTGCGCCTGTGAAAGTAATCACTTCCAGGAATCATAACGAATCACTTTCATTCTTTACCTTCCCGTCTCCCGACACCGCGCTCGTGTTAGGTTACCCGTGGCTGCAAAGACATAATCCCCACATTGATTGGGCAGGGAGCAAGATCGCCAGTTGGAGTTTGTTCTGCCTAGCTAATTGCCTGAGATCAGCAGTTCCTGCTGCACCAGCTAACCTGACCCCACTTGTTACACAAGCACATGACCTTTCCTCCATCCCACCCGAGTACCATGACTTACAGGAAGTGTTTAACAAGGACAAGGCTTGCTCTCTGCCACCTCACCGCCCCTATGACTGCGCCATTGACCTGCTACCTGGTGCCCCGCTGCCCTCCAGCCGGTTGTACAACCTGTCTCGCTTTGAGAGGGTGTCGATGGAAAACTATATCCAATTATCACTCGCGGCCAGTATTATTCGACCCTCTTCTTCCCCTGTAACTGCAGGCTTCTTCTTCGTGGGGAAAAAGGACGGTTGATTACCATTGATTACCGGGGCTTAAATGACATCACTGTAAAGAACAAATACCCTCTTCCGCTGATTAACTCTGCCTTTGGATCTCTCCAGGAAGCCACCGTTTTCACGAAACTGGATCTGCGAAACGCGTACCATCTGGTCCGGATAAGGGAGGGGGATGAGTGGAAGACCGCTTTTAACACACCACTGGGCCACTTTGAGTATTTGGTTATGCCATTCGGCTTAACAAATGCCCCTGCAGTTTTTCAAACTCTAGTGTGCTCCGAGACTTCCTGAACGTGTTTGTTTTTGTATACTTGGATGACATCCTCGTTTTTTCCAGGACCATGGAGGAGCATCGCATTCACGTCCGGAGCGTCCTGCAACGGTTACTGGAGAACAGACTGTTTGCCAAAGCAGAGAAATGCGACTTCCAAGCCTCATCAGTTTCCTTTTTGGGCTATATCTTAGCAGGAGGGCAGGTGAAGACGGACCCAGCTAAGATCAAGGCAGTTCTGGAGTGGCCAGTCCCGGATTCGCGGAAGAAGCTTCAAGGCTTTCTCAGGTTTGCAAACTTCTACCGACGCTTCATCCGAAACTACAGCCACGTCGCCGCGCCCCTCACTCGCCTCACTTCTTCTAAGGTAACTTTCACCTGGCCCCCAGAGGCCCACACAGCATTCACTAAATTAAAAGAATTGTTTACTTCGGCACCCATTCTACTCCACCCCGACACCACCAAACAATTCATCGTTGAGGTGGACGCGTCCGACATGAGAGTCGAGGCTGTTCTCTCTCAGTGGTCTGGGCCTCAAGGTAAGCTCCAGCCGTGCGCCTACTTCTCTCGCCGGCTCACTCCTACTGAAAGAAATCATGACGTAGGCAATAGGGAGCTCTTGGCCATAAAACTTGCTTTGGAGGAGTGGCGCCACTGGCTGGAGGGAGCCTTTTCTCATATGGACGAACCATAAGAATCTGATTTTTCTGAGGACTGCTAAAAGGTTAAACTCCCGACAAGCCCGCTGGTCTCTGTTTTTTACCCGCTTTAACTTCACTCTCTCGTATCGCCCAGGTTCACGGAATGTCAAGCCAGATGCGCTCTCCCGTCAGTACTCCCCAGACACGGAAACATCGTCACCAACCACCATTCTCCCCCCAACCTGTGTGGTGGGCGCCCTCTCCTGGGATGTTGAGGAGGTTATCCGCCAGGTCCTCCCGGGCGACCATGACCCAGGTACCGGACCGCCTGGATGGCGTTTTGTCCCCGCTGCCGCCCGTGGAGCGGTAATTCATTGGATCCACACTGCACGATTTTCATGTCACCCTGGCGTGAGTAGAACCATTGATCTCCTCAAACGATATTTCTGGTGGAAGACTTTAAGAAAAGATGCGAGGGAGTACGTGGCTGCCTGCGCTGTTTGCGCCCGCAATAAACTATCCACTAAGCACCCAGCGGGCCTGCTCCACCCGCTCAGCACTCCTCACCGGCCTTGGTCTCATATTTCATTAGATTTCGTTACGTGTCTTCCTCGTTCCTCGGGAAAGAGCGTCATCCTCACCATCATCGACCGGTTCTCCAAAGCCGCTCACTTCGTCCCGCTAACAAAACTACCCTCCGCCTCTGACACAGCCCAAGCCCTAATTGAGAACGTGTTCCGGCTCCATGGTATTCCCCTTGACATCGTCTCAGACCGAGGCCCGCAGTTTACTTCACAAGTATGGAGGACCTTTTGTTCCATTCTGGGCACAAGAGTTAGTTTAAGCTCGGGTTTCCATCCGCAATCTAATGGCCAGACTGAGCGGCTTAACCAGGAGCTTGAGGCTGCGCTACGCTGCGTAGCGTCCCAAAACCCCACCTCCTGAGTCACCTATCTACCCTGGGTGGAATACGCACATAACTCACTTACCTCGTCTGCCACTGGTTTGTCCCCGTTCGAAGCTTCCCTCGGTTACCAGCCTCCACTTTTCCCTGAAAATGAACTCGATCTTGCAGTCCCCTCTGCACGGCATCATCTCCGGCGCTGCCAGCGGGTCTGGCTCAGGGTCCGCCAAGCTCTCCTGCGGACGAAGGAACAGCACACACGCCATGCCAACCGCTGTCGAACCCCCACCCCCCGAATATCGGTCGGGGCAGAGGGTCTGGCTAGCTGCCAAAAACGTTTCGCTGCACGTGACATCCCGAAAACTGGCCCCCCGCGTCATCGGCCCGTATGAAGTTGATGCGGTTGTTAACTCAGCGGCAGTTCGGCTCAAGCTCCCTGTTTCCTGGCGCATACATCCCACGTTCCACGTTTCCCAGGTCAAACCTGTCCGCCGCAGCCCGTTGTGCCCTCCGTCCGAGTCCCCTCCTCCCGCCCGGCTTATCGCCGGTCACCCGGCCTATACGGTCCGGCGGATCATGGCTGAGCGCCGGCGTGGGCGGGGGTGGCAGTTCCTAGTGGACTGGGAGGGGTACGGTCCTGAGTACCGCCTCTGGGTTCCGCGTTCCTTCATTCTGGATCCGTCCCTCGTCGCTGACTTCCGTGCTTCTCTCTGCAGGCCGCAGTCCGGTCGGTCGCCTGGGGGCGACCCTTGAGGGGGGGCCACTGTCATGGTCCGTGGTCCTGTGCCTGTGGAATGCATGATGCTCGGGTAGCCACACCCCCGGGCTGGGCCATAAACCTGCTCTCCATCGCGGTGGTTACATGAAGAGCTACTTGACCCGGCGCTGACGGATGCTCCACGCCAGTCCGTTACTCACCTCACAGTGGTAACTAGACTTCCACGAAAGCGTGCGTTCACTTCTGGTTGGAACTGTGTTTAATCCGCCTACTTGTGTCCAGGTTTCGACCCGGCGTCCGGCGTCTGCCACCTGCCTGTCCTCCGGCTCAACTGGATCACTCGGTGCATCATCTGGCCCATTCGCTATTCCCACGGACTTCCTGCTCACGGACTGCCACACTTCCCTCCCGAGCTCCCACTGTCCTGCTCTATCGTAAGCCCCCCTACTCTGACTCAGTCCTGATGTGTTTTCCCCACTTCCCGACTCTCTAGTAATCCTCTCCCCTTTCTATTGCAGCCTCTCATGGTCCCGATCCCGGCTTCCTCATGTCATTGTTTCCCCGGGTTTTTAGTTCCTCGTTTTGCTCCCTAGTTGGTCGCCTTTCGTTATTATAATAAAGTGTCTTTTTCTGTTAGCGCTGAGTCTGCGTCTGGATCCTTTTGTGCACGCGCGGCACGGCGCATGACAACATGTTTCCATGTTACAATCGATAAAGAGTGTTGTTTATTCTCAAACAGTCACAAATGCTCAGCCTGCAGGCAGAATGAGTTAGGTCAGGCAGGTGATGCTGTCCCCTGCAGACACACTGGGGGGAGACAACGCCCCGCCGACGGTGCTGCAGGTCAGCCGGCACGCTGCTCACTTCCCTCAGTGGTGCACTCGCGCACCCTCTCCGTGTGTGCTGCAAACCATTGCCATGGGTCACTGGTTGCAGTTCCAGGTCAATCCACCTCGTTTCCAAAGAGTCGTAAAGACGACTTTCAACACCGAGGTGGCCATGATACTCAGAGAGGAAATAAAGGCGCTATTGCAGAAAAGAGCAATACGAGTGGTCCCCGCTTCGGAGACAGACAAAGGTTGGTACAGCCGTTATTTTGTTGTTCCGAAAAAAGGGGCAGGGCATCGTCCCGTCCTCGACCTGCGAGTCTTGAACACGTATCTACGAACGTACAGGTTCATGATGCTAACACTCAGACAGCTCTTGAATGCGGTCAGCCCGGGAGATTGGTTTGCAACAATCGATCTTGCAGATGCTTATTTTCATGTAGCTATACACCCGAAACACAGGCAGTTTCTGAGGTTTGCATTCGAGGGCGTAGCCTACGAATACCTAGTGCTGCCGTTCAGGCTGTCGCTCGCTCCTCACCTTTACGATATGTACCAAGGCAGCGCTAGCACCCCTGAGAGAGACAGGCATCCGCATCTTAGCCTACCTAGATGACTGGGCTCTTGTAGCTTGCTCCAGAGAGCAGGCGGAGACACAGCTGTCACTGGTTCTGTCACATATTCAGACACTGGGGTTCAGTGCGCATGTGCCAACCAGCATGCAGCCTGTTGCAGTCGCTCCTGCTTTTTCTCTTAGATTAACTCTGTTTTCTTACGTATTCTTTATTTTCTGACTTGTATTTAATGGAGCACAGTAAAAAAAATAATAATTTCCCCTAGGGATCAATAAAGTATTCTGATTCTGATCAGATTCTCTGTGAACTTTCAAAAGAGCTCGCTAATTTATTTGAAGCGTCCACACTCGCAAAAGGGGGAGGAGGGTAATCCCAAGGGAGCAGATTACTTTTCTCGGTTTGGAAATATGCTCGCTTTCCAGCCGCGCACGTTTGTCAGAGCACAGAGTGGCTGCATTTCATCGCTCCCTCGCTCAGTTTCAGCTGGAACGCAGACTGCGTTTCCAGACGATATGAAGCTTGTTGGGCTTGATTTCATCTATGATCGGTGTAGTACCACTTGGACTGTTAGAAATGAGAGTGTTTCAACGCTGGACTCTCTCTCACCGTTTGTGTGCATCCAAATCGGTATCGGATCAGTATCGTCGATACCACCATGAATATTACTTGGTGTAGCGGCGGCACTCCGTCCCTATTTCACTCTTCTGTACCGCCGTTAGGAGTCAGTCCGGCAACATGCATTGAAACGCGAGCAAGTCCAAGTATCCTTCTTGCAAACAATATGTTTATTGACACTTTTAGTTTACATGGCAAGACTCGGTCAAAAAACTGTGTCGCTTCCAGCTTATCCAACTCCTCAACTACGTAACTACAGTGCGCCGGAAGCTCAAAATACTAAAAAGCGCTTTAGAATGTTGCACTTCTCTATTCTATACATTTAACAAACAGTATTTTAAAATCAACTAGAATTATATTCTTAACATCAAACATATATATTTCTCCTCTAATCATTTTACCAGTACCAATAAAATTAGGTGGCATGGTTTGGTCAGACCTCTGTCACAGAGAAAAACTCTCTAAATCAGATAGTGAGATGGTCCAGTCGTCTGATAGGTGAGCCACAGTCTTGTTTAGCCTCCCTGTACTCTAAGCAGGTACAGAGGATGGCTTTATCAATCCTTAATAATGGTTCCCATCCTCTAAGGGGTGAATTTCAGCTTCTTCCCTCAGGACGGAGGTTTCTATTTCCGAGATGCAGGACAAAGCGTTATAAAAATAGCTTTGTCCCCGTTGCTGTCACTGAATTAAATAAGAACTGTTTTTGATTCGAAATATTAAAGTATGTGTCACAGTGAGTTTTATATATTTACTAGGTATGTGTGTTTTTAAAGGGATGTCAAATGCTGTCATTTTTCTGTAAAGCAAATTTACCTTGCCTTTAGGTATAAATAAAGTTACCTTACCTTACCTAATTAACCTTTAATTGGCTCTTACACTTGGTATAGGATCGGAAAGGAAATCAGTGGTATCGCACATCACTACTGGCTGCTCCCGTATGGGATTAGAACGATGCCACCTTATCCCATAGTCCAGCCAATGAAGCGATTCACATTCGTATATACGCAGCTAATCAACGTAGCTGACAGGCTATAGCTGTGTCCCAAAACGTCAGCTGCATCCTTCAGAGGACCCGGCCTTCGCGCTCTACGTGGGCCGGGTTCTTCAAAGACAGAGTAGGCCGGAAGTGCGACGCTGTGAAATGGGACGGTCTAGCCTTCAGATTTGCGTCACCGCTGTCTCGGTTGAGTTTAATAAACACGGCCATCTGCTCCTTGCTATCTAAAATATAACAGGACACTGGCGTAAATTATCGACCATCTCACACTTCGGTTTAATCAGTTTTCTGTTTGACGTTTATTCAGCTGTGTGAAAATCCCGGAGGAACCCACCCGATGGATTAATAAAGTTTTATTTAATCTGATAATCTAATAACTTTGATCTCAGCCAAACCGATTTACTCCGGAACAAATAAAACACAGAAAATAGGCAAACAATTAAATTTTTAAGTGACTTATATATCATGTTTAACCTGAGTAGCGAAAGCGGGGGTCTGAAAATGATGAAGCCGGGAGTCCACTGCTCTCGCCGGCTGGAGTGACCATTGAAAACCCCCCCCCGGCTTGCTATCGAGCGGGTGGGTAACAGACATCTCCGAAAATGTCGGCGCACTTTTGCAAATATGCGATGTCTTGATAAACCAAGCAGATATTTGATGTTTACACAGATACTTTCTCGCCTGAAAATATGTTAAAAGTTTATTTTGTGACCCAGAAAGATTAATAAGACTAATTTTAAAACTTAGTAGCAGTTGTTGGCAGCTGAAATTTGGCTGGGCCGCGCTATGAATTCTGGGATATGGTGGGCCACGAAGGACACACCCAACCCATCCTTCAAATTCGGGGAAATGAAGGACGCATTTGTCGGCCGCAGTTGAAGGAGTCGATGAATTGGGACAGCCTTCGTCGCATGGCTGTGACATAATCGGCTTTCAAATGCGGCCTGCGGAGGATGCAGCCGATGTTTTAGGACACAGCAGCTGACAGTGTCCTTATGTGCCGACACCGGTGTTTTAGCTAGCAAAGCAGTGTGGCTGATGTGGAGTGAAGTGAGTTAATGACAACGTGTACAACCATTGGAGATGTGAGCAATTGACGGAAACAGTGTGGACTTTATACCAGTTTTTAAATTGTGTTGATAGGCCACGTAAAACCAGAGTTGTGATAAAAATATATGCAATGTTTGGGTTTCTTCCTGAATACTGTCGTTGTTTATATTTACTGCGGAAAGAAATGGTAAAAACGGTGTTTTATGAGGAAAGCGCTCAAAAGCACCCTCCGCCTGTGAGCAAAAACAGAACCAAAAACCCCCCCACCCTTTCCTATTGGTGGAAAAATGTACCATGTCGACCAATCAAAAATGATATGGCAACGTGGCATCTAGTTGTTAAGAAACTGAAGTTTTAGGAATGATAGCGTTGTTCTGAGATGTGAGAGATTTGCAACATTTAGCGCAAATCTTGTGTAGTTAGTGTGTAGTGTAGTCAATATAGTTTTGTTGTGCGTGTCAGAAGAATGAGGCGACTGCTGAATGTTACAGGGGTTACAGCAGTGATACGTCTCCTGTTGTCAGGCCTGCAGGTATTAGGCTGTTGTTCTCCTTTATTTCATAGTGGACAGAAATAATTTTTTGGAGTGGCACAAATAATTTGTGTGGCATCAGATTTCATGCAGAGCAGCTGATTGTTCTGTAAATAGTTTGAAATGTTTATTTTAAAAAAAACGACTTGGCTCTATTTTTAGATAAACAGCTGCAAAAAACTTTGTTGTTTGCAAAACTCAGTAACGTTTTTTAAGAAGTAACTATATAATTAATTGCTCAACATTGGACATTATTTACTGTATTTTTCAGACAGAGAGTTACAGGACTCTCTCCCAGACCGCAGACTCATACTCATAATACAAGTCAGCTTTAAAAAGAAAGAAAGTTGTGTTTTCAAAATTGGAGTTCAAGTTAATTTTACTTCCAATAGTGTTAACATACTACACAGGTCATGAACAAGATTTTTTTTACATTTTCATCATAAGTGGGCTTAAGCAGTTAAGTAGTGTAACATAAATCTAAATGCTGTAATTTGATTATTTTAATAAACCATGTAACTTTGATGGATTCGATTCTGGCGTGACCACAGTGCACTCTCTGTGCTCTCCTGTGATTTTTGTGTTTTTGACTTTAATTGAAATCGGGAAGCTGTAATCCACCTACTGCTAATCTGAAGAATTACTCTCCATTGTGACAACCACAAGACTCTCTCTTCAAGAGAGAGTTAGATCAACAGCTGCCATCTTGCAAACATACCGTCTGGCGCTACTTCCTCCCATTTTTGACCAGGACATGTCCTTCAACGCACATATTAAACAAATATGTAAGACTGCTTTCTTCCATTTGCGCAACATCTCTAAAATTAGAAATATCCTGTCTCAGAGTGACGCTGAAAAACTAGTTCATGCATTTATTACTTCCAGGCTGGACGACTGTAATTCTTTATTATCAGGATGTCCAAAAAACTCCCTGAAAAGCCTTCAGTTAATCCAAAATGCTGCAGCAAGAGTCCTGACAGGGACTAGAAAGAGAGAGCAGATTTCTCCTGTTTTGGCTTCCCTTCATTGGCTTCCTGTTAAATCCAGAATTGAATTCAAAATCCTGCTCCTCACATACAAGGTCTTAAATAATCAGTCTTATCTTAATGACCTTGTAGTACCATATCAGCCTATTAGAGCACTTCACTCTCGCTCTGCAGGCCTACTTGTTGTTCCTAGAGTATTTAAAAGTAGAATGGGAGGCAGAGCCTTCAGTTTCCAGGCCCCTCTTCTGTGGAACCAGCTTCCAGTTTGGATTCGGGAGACAGACACTATCTCTACTTTTAAGATTAGGCTTCAAACTTTCCTTTTTGCTAAAGCATATAGTTAGGGCTGGACCAGGTGATCCTGAATCCTCCCTTAGTTATGCTGCAATAGACTTAGGCTGCCGGGGGATTCCCATGATGCATTGAGTTTTTCCTTTCCAGTCACCTTTCTCACTCACTATGTATTAACAGACCTCTCTGCATTGAATCATATCTGTTATTAACCTCTGTCTCTCTTCCACAGCATGTCTTTATCCTGTCTTCCTTCTCTCACCCCAACCGGTCGCAGCAGATGGCCCCGCCCCTCCCTGAGTCTGGTTCTGCCGAAGGTTTCTTCCTGTTAAAAGGGAGTTTTTCCTTCCCACTGTCGCCAAAGTGCTTGCTCATAGGGGGTCATATGATTGTTGGCTGTGGTCAAGCTATTTATTACTGTGCGCAGGAAAAGGGATACACACATCAAAACATCACAGGTCTAAGTTATTAGCACTCTGACCTGGGGCATCGCAGTACACCTTTTATAACATCGCACAAACTCTGTGTATCTTTCAGTTACAACAGTCTTTTTTCCAACCCGCGCTGTTGCTGAACAGACTCCCACTATCTTTTCCCAGGGCAGCACCTGGCGCTGGCTCTGAGCTTCATCCTTCTGAGCAAAGCGGCTAGCAGATAACAAAGTGAAACATTGTTAGGCCTAGCTAAGCTGTTTTTTATTTCACGAGGTCATACTGACACATACACATACCTTATCTAAGCATGAAAAGGTTACACAAAAAACATACAGTGAAATTCTAACCACATAAATCTAAATGTGAGGGCTAAGTCGAATTTCCCATCACACGTGACGGGCTGGGAAAACATGGAATGAAACGCAAGGAGGACAGAAAATGGAGACAAGACACAAAGACGTAACTGGGATAAACAAAGGAGAGGGAGACTTTAACACAGGGGGAATGACAGGCTGACACACTGAAGACCCAACACTATACTATACTCAAAATACTGAGTCAGTTGATCCTGAACCATGCCAGTTTCATCTTCATTGTGTACAGCACTGGATACCGTGGCTCATACAGGCACTGTGGAAAAAGTAAAGGTGTGTAAGTTCTCTTAAAGTGTTTTGTGAACACTTTTCCAAGTATGTTATGTGTTTTCAAATATGACAAATGTAATATGATCATCAAAGAACAGGAACATGTTAATGTTTTTCTTACACTGGGTGTAATTTTTATAGAAGCCTTGCTTATTGTATGAATGTGTAATCATGTATCTTTGATTGAGTGAAAGCAACCCCCTCCCCCCCAAAAAAAGAAAAAGAAAAGAAAAACCACAGAGAGATTATGAACAAAATGCATGGAAATCACTTTAGAGTGAAATTCACTTCAGATGACTCATACAGCACTGACTGTGTTTGACCTTCCACAGCGCTGGAGGCAATAAAACCTTTAGATAGATAGAAGAAGATGGTTAGAGCAAGAGATTATCATATTTGGTAATTAATAAAGAGGAAGGAAGGAGAGGAAGCTTGAACCCAGGCTCCGTCCATTTTAATGACAAGTGACAGCACAAACATCTGTTAACGAGAGAACCTGTTTTTCTATCGTAAAGATTTAATGTACATCAGCAGTACATTAAAGTGTCACTTCAGTGATGCTGTTGGTGGTGTTGGGAAGGTTACTTTTAAAACGTATTCCACTACAGATTACAGAATACATGCCCCAAAATGTATTTTGCAACGTATTCCATTACGTTACTCAATGAGAGTAACATGTTCTGAATACATTGGATTACTTAATATATTATCATGCTTTTTACAACTACATGAATGTACTATTGCTGTTTAAGTTATTACAATTACTAAAGGTCTGCGGCTCCGAACCGTAGTAAAGCGACCTCTGGCTAATACGTCGGGTTCGTGTCGGGCTGGTAGTCAAAAAATAGCTTTACTTTGTTGTCTGGGTCAATTTTGCTTGTCAGAGACAGAGACAGGCGTTGAAAGGCTGCTCCAACGGAACAAATTTTTTCCGGAGGAAAAAAATAACACAGTGCACAGTTGAGTCTTAATAGCTTACTTACAACTGGGCTCGTCAGGCTCTCTTCTTGGCTGCAGTGGCTATTATTATATTTACATGCTTCCAGCTCACGATGATGTTGGAGTTGTTAGTGGCCGTTGTAGAAATGTTTAGCTTATTTTAGAGTTTAGAAATGTGTTAACATAGAATCTAGAATTATTGTGGAGACACTGACACTGCCCTCAAAAGTAAAGGCCTGATAGTGTCACGAACTTTGGAGTAGATTGTAGGAGACCCCTCCCCCACTTGTACTGTGAAAGTAAAACAGAGAGGAGTTAATGCTAAGTGGAAATTCCCCAGCGGATGTTTTGGGTGGGGGTCTCAACATTGTAATTGGATAACTGTGATCTGGAAGGGAGATGGACTTTTATGACCTCTAGGGAGTCACCTACCCCCACAGTGTTTTAACTGTCACGCACACACATCCACACGCACACTCACTCATGTGCACTCACACATACACACAGCTATGTGTACACAGTCACACACGAGCACTCGCATAGACACGCAGGAACGCGCACATGTAGGCATTCACAGGCTCGCACACACACAAGTGAAAGTAGGTAAACATAGTACTTAGTTTTATGGCACCTTGTAGAGGGTTTAGAAGGGGGTCACTGATACAAAACTGCATGTAACAGACAAAGGAGTTGAGATCTGCAGAGGAATTCCGGGGTCCTGTACATCTCCCTTCTAGAAGGTGTAATCGATAAGTGTGATCAATGAGTGTAGATTAATAAAAGTGTTGTGAATTGACTACTGAGTCCCCGGTGTTCTTTCTGGAGGCCTGAGGAATCTACGAACCGGGAGAAACTGTTCAGAGGTAACACCGTGCAGTCGTAGATGTAGAGTGAGTATAGGAGAGGGCTCAGTACACACCCCTGTGGAGCACCAGTGTTCAGTGTGACGGGGGATGAGGTGATGCTGCCCAGTCTGACCACCTGGCGTCTGTCAGACAGGAAGCTAAGGATCCAGCTGCAGAGGGAGCTGCTCAGTCCTAGATCCTGCAGTTTCCTGTCCAGCTTCGAGGGAACGATGGTATTGAATGCTGAGCTGTAATCTACAAACAGCATTCTCACATACGTGTCTCTCTTCTCCAGGTGTGACAGGGCAGTATGTAGTGTCATGGCTATGGCGTCATCAGTGGACCTGTTGTGGCGGTATGCGAACTGTAGAGGGTCCAGTGAGTCGGGTAGTGCAGAGCAGATGTAGTCCCTGATCAGCTTTTCGAAGCATTTGCTGTGGATGGGGTTCAGAGCTACAGGTCGCCAGTCGTTCAATGAGGAGATGGTGGAGGATTTGGGTACAGGGACGATGGTGGCCATTTTGAAGCAGGCTGGGACTACAGACAGAGAGAGGGAAAGGTTGAAGATGTGCGTGAACACTCAAGCCAGCTGAGCCGCGCATGACTTGAGGACGCGGCCGGGAATCCCGTCCGGACCAGTAGCTTTGCGTGTGTTCACCTTCCTGAAGCACTTCCACACATCCTCCTCAGACACTCCTGCGCACACTGTCCGGTCTCATGGTGTTCGCTGTCTCGAATCTAGCGTAGTCAAAGAAGCAGGATGTGGACGGTAGCTGCAAAACTGAAGTCTGACTGGACTGAACCACTTCATGTGTGAAGTTAATAACATGCTGTGCTGAGCTGTCTCATCCTTTAAATCTTTCAATATTTCAGAGTGTAAAGTTCCACCAACAGCTCATTTGTTCAGCTGCAGTTGTAGTTTGGTAGAAATTCTTTAATCAGAGGTCCACTCACTAGTTTTCCTGATAGGCTCTAGTCCCTTGTTTTGTTTTTCACTGTGTCTTTCAACACTTTCAGCACTGTCCTTCTGTGGACGTCACTGCACAGGCTTTGTCTGTGTGTAGTTTATTAGGATCCATAGTTCTGTTTCATCTGACAGCAGCCTCTGCTGACTTACACAAATGATGGAGAAGAAAGTGAGGAGAGCCAGAGATCTGCTTGAGGAGGTCAGGGGGGACAACAAAACATTGTACTGTTTATGTCCTGTTTCTACTTCTACTGTTTAATAACTGTAACAGCCATGAATTCAGTTCAATTCAATTCAAGTCAATTAAATTTTACTTATATAGCACCAAAACACAACAGCAGTCACCTCAAGGTGCTTTATATTGTAAGGTAGACCCTACAATAATAAATTCAGAGAAAAAAAACCCAACAAACATATGACCCCCTATGAGCAAGCACTTTGGCGACAGTGGGAAGGAAAAACTCCCTTTTAACAATAAGAAACCTCCGGTAGAACCAGGCTCAGGGAGGGGCGGAGCCTCATGCTGCGACCGGTTGGGGTGAGAGAATGAAAATGGGATAAAGACATGCTGTGGAAGAGAGAAAGAATTAAACAACTGATTGAACAATTAACAGCTATCAATGAGACCATAACAGTTCCAAACCTTACCTGATATAAATGTGGATCATCGTTTTCAATGGAGTGCAGCTGCAAAGCATGCTGGATGTCCTCGTATCTGACACTTTAACTTGTCTGTTACTTTGGAGGAGCAGACAAAGTCACAGAGACCTAACTGTAGTAAGCAGAGCAGTTGGTGGGTAACGTTTGTGCTGGTGTTGCCATAGTTACTGTTGTGATCTTAGTTTTTAACTTGTATTTTCTCCTTTGTTGTCATTTTTTTCTATTTTTGTTTTTGTAGCTTTCAGCTTTCTTCAATGTTATATATTAAAGGGTTTTCATGTTTTCTGTGGTTTAAGTCATGTGTAACCACGGTAACTTTTGACCCCACTTCCGCCAGTCCCTTTATTGTGGCGGGAATGAATCCTATATAAGTTCCGGGTCAATCAGCTGCATGTCCCTGCTCCTCTGGCTGCTGTTGTCCCTGTGGTTGGCGTATTTGTCAGATATCGACAAATTTTACACTACAGACCAGTTGACAGCGTGCAATAACCCAGCCGATTCATTCATCTTTACACTACCTCACAATCGACTCAACGGTGAGTTATTTGTTTGTTTTGTTTTGTCACAATTAATGTAAATGCGGAGCCGCGATTGCACATCCTAAAACGCCGGTAAGCTAATGCTAGGCTAGCGACAGTAAGTGCAATTACTAGTTTTATTTATTGAATATTGTTGTTTTTATTTTTATTCCATTATGGCCGAATGGTGACTTAATGTATCTAGAGTTGAGCAAGTGATTTGATTTTTGTAGTTTTGTCCGTTTTGGATGTTTTTTGTTACTTTTCTGATGAAATGCCAAAACGGCCTATGAGATTTTGTATTGAGTAAAATTTCATTTAGATTATTGAATCTGTTGCGCAAACACCTGTGATTAAAGGAGTTTTGTAAATATATTTGATTAACTTTGGATAATGGTTATTAGCTTTATGGCTGATATACTGTACTTTGATGGGACCCATGAGAATGTTTTTCTATAATAGTATTTTGAATGAAATTCATTATAAGAAATGATGGTTTGTTGATTATTGTATGAAACATGGCATTAATTACTTGTCTTTGTTATTTATGTATTTATTTTGTCACAGCAGTAGAATGCTGTTTCATTTTCTTTTGTGAATGATAATTTATGTTTTTGACCTTGTTTAGGTCAGGTTTTTTTTTTCTCTCCCGCGATCAGCCCTGATCGGCGCGAGATGGCGAGCCACCCGACCACCGCTACGTTGCGGTAGGAATTGTGAACCTATGGACTGAATCACAAACTGTTGACGCATGACCTATCACAGGTCCATGGAACTAAACTAAATCACATACTGGACTACACCTCATCCCACCTCCTTTTGGAACCTAATAAGCTGTTTTGTATTGTCAACATTATTTTTGTTTGTGATATATATGCATATGTTTTTATTTCTTTTGTACATCCATCTATACACTTCTCATAACAAACATAATATATATATTTTGAGCTCTACTTTTGTTTCCTGTGTTTTATTCACACCCTCAGGCTCCATAGGCGAATCTTATTCTGATAGCTCATTGTCTATGAGGCTGCAGTCAGGTGCCCTGGTCCTTTAACCGCGTTACACATGTTTTTGTGTGCTACAAGTAATAGAAAAGCTATTGTTTATTGAAAACTAACACACAAGGTGAAAATGGCAAATATGTTAGCTAGTTGACTTAAATGACATCACCTAGGTTTTAGTAGATTGCAGTAACTGACTACTTACCTCTCCCAATACAAATGCATAATCCTACATTGGTTGGATTATGACACCAGTGAGTTACCAGTGATGGACACGCAATGCTGATGGTGGCTATAGGAGAGTAACAGAGAAAGAACAGGCCACTGATGGAGAGCAGCGATATCAAAGAGTAGAAAACATATTCCATATGGACATGAGAAGTCATAAACAATACACATATAACTGCCTTAGAGATGATATATGTATTATTCACTGAGCTGTAATGCATCACAGCCACAGTCCTTCAACAATGTCACAGGTTGGAGACTATGTAGATGTTCATTTGGATTATCAGTCAATTACTCATGAAATCATAGTGCTACAGGGGATTAATGAGAGACCAACAGTGGGATGTTAAGATGTGGAAAACTCTACCAAAACTTCATGTGTTTGTAGATTCAGAGGCTTATAGACTTTCAGCCACTGATTTCTCAGGTTAAACAAATCCTTCATTATGCAAAAATCCAGTGGTGGGAGTTAAACATTATAGCATGGGATACTTCTTCATGTCTTCCACATTTGCAATACAAATAATAATTGTATTATCAAATGCTTTCAGAGTGCTGAACTGCTATTTGAAGGTAAAGAGGATAAATAAATAAAAACAATACAGTTTAAAAACAGATAAAAAAAAAACAACAAACAGAACCAGTAAAAACTTTAGGCATGGAATAAAGACACGTCGGATAGGATGAACAAGTGGGGTTTTAATTTAGCTTTGAAAACCTCCACGGAGCATGTCTGCCTAATATTTTGAGGGAGGTTGTTCCACAAAGACGGGGCATTAAAAGAAAAGGGACGCTTCAATAGTTTTGTTCTGGTTTTAGGAACTTTCAGAAGGCCAGTATCCTGAGATCAGAGCATGGAGTGAAACATAGAGGTGGAAAAGGTAAGAGAGATATGAAGGTGTCAGACCATTTAAAGCCTTGTAGGTAGGGGTGAGTTTAAAAAATCAATTTCACCTATTAAATTTTAGTTTAAATAATGTGATGTTGGTTCATTAAATCCTGAATCAACATTTAAATATAAATTTATTTTGCCAGAAACGCAAGAATCTCAGGTTAAACATCATCTTTTGTATTTTTGAAGTTGATGAATAATGAGTTAGACTCATGATGTGCAACCAGCAAAGAGCTCAGTATTTCAGGTGTAAAACATGCACTGTGATAAATGCCACAGTTTTGTAGTCAGACACTTAGTGAGTTGAGACTCCTTCAGTGGGTAATGAAAACTGATTTCAGGCTGCTCTATATGTTTTATCTGCTGTTGTGAGCACCGACTTCTTCGCTGTGGCGTGCTGGGGTGCAAGCATCAAAGCAAAGGACGCAAACAGACTGAACAAGCTCATCAGGAAGGCTGAGTCTGTTGTCTGCATGAAGCTCAGCACCCTGGAGGAGGTGATCAGTGACAGAATGCTGGTAATCATGGACAATGACTCCCACCCACTCCATAACACACTGGACAATCTGAAGAGCAGTTTAAGCTGCAGATTCCTTCCACCTCGCTGTCTGAGGGAATGTTACAGGAGGTCGTTCCTTCCAGCTGCTATTAGACTCTTGAATTTATCCTTTTGGGTCAAGTCCACACATGTGGAAGAGAATTAATCACCTCAATGCATCCTGTCACTTTTGTACACCACAACACATGTTTGCACACATACTTGTCCTTTTGTATTAATATTTATATTTATACCTACATTATTGCACTTCTGTCAATCTGCCCCAGGGCAGCTGTGGCTACAACTGTAGCTGCCTCCACCAGTGTGTGAATGCGAGAGTGAATGAATAGTGGCATTGTAAAGCGCTTTGGGTGCCTTGAAAAGCGCTATATAAATCCAACAGATTTACTTTACCAAATTGACCATCCCAGCCTTGCCGTAGTGGTCTATTTGATTCACTTTTTATTGTTTATTTTATTTATTTTTTTCATCTTCACTTGCTAGATACGGGACATGAATGAGGAAAAGAAAAGGGAGAAAGGAAGAGGGGGAAAAAACAGCGGAGACGAGGGATGAGGATAAAGGGCAAAAAACCAAAAACCAACAAAATAAGCAGACAAAAAAAATACATATATCTTCGATAGGGTACATCGCCTCGGCCCCATGCGGGCTGCGACCAGGAGACCTATTGTGGCCAAATTCAGCCACTTCAAACAAAAGGAACAAGTGAAAAAAGCCACGGCAGGGAATTAAAAGGAACGGACTTCAGCGTGAACGACCAGTTCCCCATAGAGATCCTCGCGCTATATGAATCCCATCCATTATTATTATTAAACATTTTAGGCAGGTTTAAAAAAATTGTTGTAAAGAAAGAATATAAATATATAAATGATTGTTTATTGGCACTAAATGTATTCAGCAGCAGGACAACAACCCAAAACCCAAAGCCAAAGTCATTAAGAACTATCTTCAGCGTAAAGAAGAACAAGAAGTACTGGAAGTAATGGTATGACCCCCACATGTCTATAACTGAGGCTCTAGAAACTATCAAACCAGTAAATGAATTAAATACATTTATATGGTGCCAGTTTACAAGAGCAGTCATGTTGAGTTGCTTCGATTATTAAAGCTTTAATCTTACCCATGTAGTACTAATAAGTAATAAGGTGGACCATCTTTCCCTTGCTGCTCCCCCTTTGGGGCGAATTTTCCTGGTTCGATCCTAACAACCATTTCTTTTTCCAGTCACCAGCTCGTGCCTCTGATTCTTTTCACCTTCGTGATCATGATCAAGCTCCCTGTTTCTTACTCCATTTTCTTGCATCCTGCTCTGTTAGTTTCTCGGCCTTCTCGTCGGTCTCCAGGTGAATCTCCTGGAAAAATGACTGGAAATTCTTCCCTAGATTCCTGTCCTCCTGTGGATTATCAACTCCATTCTCTGTTGCCCTTACCTGAGTACTCAACATGATCAGGCCATTAATGCACCAAAACAGGAAACAAAGCAACAGCTTCAAATGTTCTGTGACTTTTCTTACTTGCATGTTTCCATAAAATTAATGATGGGACAGAACGAGACTAGCAGGTGACTATCAATGATGTCAGTACATTCCCCCTTTCATAGTTTAAAGATGAAAAATTGAAAATCAAAATAAGTATATGGTTCACCCAAATCTTACTGAAAAGCACAGAGTCGCTGCTTTCAGTTTTTCAGGTTTTACAGATGTTGTTTCCTGTCTAAAGCCAGCGACTGGTTAGGATTTAGAGGCCTAAGCATTCCCATCCCTTAGGTTCACTAACAAACTGAATCATGGAGACACAGACTCCATAATCCTTCCCCACTTGTTCCTCCTAACAACTACGTCTGTTCCGAGAATGACGTCTGAGCATATTTGCTTTTTTTCATATTTAACAGCTTGATTTTCCTAATGGTTTGCATGTTGGTGAAGCAGAATCATTTTAGCGTAACTTTGTGTGTGTTTCTTTAATCGCTGAGGCACGCCATTTACAGAATTCCTGGTTTTAAAAAAGCACAGGTATGGTCACATGGCCAAAAATACCATAATATTTAGTTTTGGGAGTGACACCACTTCCATCTGCATGTAGTTGTTTTATTGTCAATAAACGTCTTTGAAACATGAGCATTATAAAATGCCTTGAAACATGTTAAATAAAAGTTTAACACTTTGGTGCCACTGCAAAAACATTTGATGACTGTATAGACTGTACAGAAAACTTGTTGCCTCAAAGGTTTTATAGAACATACCTGCATGTCCACGTGTTACCTTTCTGAAAATTACAGATAGGCCCACTTGAAGATATCAAACATTTACATATACAGTATTCAGTTTGAAGCATTAAATTGAAACATTTTCATGTTTAACAATTTTTCGTAAGATCTCCAATCAGAGAAGCTAAGGGGATAATCAATAAACTGGTCAGAGCTCAGAACATACAATAATAGTTTAGATAAAAGTGTGTTTCTACAGAGAGGTCACTCCCTTCTGCTTTCCTCATTTGACAGTAAAATATATGAAAAGAACAAACAAAGACCTTCTTAAAAGTCAGCTTCAGTCAACAGAGGAGAAGACAAGCTGTCAGGTAAGTTATGCATCATTAATCCTAAAGTTATATTCTTGGATATGTTTATATTATATCCATTATTCTAAAACTTAGAAATGATGATTTAAACCGTTTTTAAGACATGATAGTTTTGAAATATTTAAAAATCATTGAATAGAATTATTTTGGATATGCATATAAACTATATACTTATTAGACTGGAGAAGAGAAACCTTAAATGATAAACACTTGATAATAATTACAGTACAATAATAATCATGATGAGTATCTATTAAACAGAAGAATGGAAGAAACCTGTTTACTGCTCATCCTGCTGCTCTCAGGTCAGTAATATTAATATCTTAAACATTTGAAATGTAACCTATAAACACACAGAGACAGACTGATGACATTTGGGTAATCAGATTACATGTACAGTTTTTTTTTTATTAACACATCAACCACAAGAACAGTCAGAAAATCTTTATCTCCTCCTACCACAACACCTGCATTAATGTAAAATTATCTTCCTTTGTTAATACTTGGATTTTGATTCATTGAATGACTTTTTGTTGTTATTTATAATGATATCTATTGAACCAAATAGATTTTTAAACTTTGGCTGTTGATTCGTGGCAATTCTACAGCTTTGGGAATAAATATTTTTTCTCTTCACTTCTTTTCCTCCTCATTCTTATTATTACTGTTATTAACAACAAGCCAGCGTAAACCTATAGTTTGTCCCAAGCCCAGACAAAATGCTGTGAGTTGCATCATTATCGACACCTGACGTCAAATCACTGCCAAATCAAATGTGGATAAGAATTGAATTTCCATACTGGATGTGCCCTGAGTTAACACTTGCTAATAACAGCGCCATTACAAACTGCTGGGCTTAGACAAAGGAGGAGGACAGGGAAATATGTGTAAATAGAGAGAGGTAAAGGCAGTGTGGTGTGTAAGAGTAAGGATTTTAAATATAGGGACTATGACTGTAAAGGGAAAGAACTGGCTGATATGCTTCAGAGAATGAAGGTACATACATAACCCTAACCCTAACCCTTTGTGAACCAGCTGAAGACCTGGACTGAAGCTCAGAGTTACTGCAGAGAACACTTCACTGACTTGGTCACCATCTACAACAGCAACATCAACCAACTGCTTTTCTCAATTTCACCAAGGATCAATACTTGGGCTTGGATAGGACTCTATGATGATCGTTACAGCTGGAAGTGGTCCATGGAGGGAAATTTTTTTTATGTTGGCAGTACACATGAATTTCTGATCTGGGCTAACGGCCAACCAAACTGTGCATATGCAAAGGAATACTGTGTGGCTCTTCAGGGACAAACACAGATGGATGATAGACCCTGTGGAGCTTCTTACCCTTTCCTGTGTTACAATGGTAGGAAAATGACTTGTTGGCATAGTTGTCCTACAATTTTATAAGATTCATAATGTGTGTCTCAAAATGAATCCTCTGTTGAATCTTTTACAGCCAGCAGTACAAGTTACATTTTAGTGAAGGAGAGCCGCTCCTGGTCAGCGGCTCAGTCGTACTGCAGGACATACCACACAGACCTGACCAGTATAAGAAGCAAAGAGGAGAAATCCAACATCACACTCACTTTGAATGGATCAGGGGTTCAGTATGTGTGGATTGGCCTCTACAGGGATCCCTGGGCTTCCTGGTCTGACAACACAACCTCCACATTCACTAACTGGATGTCTTCTGAGCCTAATAACTACGGTTCAGTTGAATACTGTGGAGATTTGCATTTAATGTCGGGGAAATTGAATGATGGCAACTGTGATGTCAGAATCTATTTTTTCTGTTTCACAAGTGAGGTCCAGAATGCAAACACTGTAAGATCCTGTCATCATGTAAAACACTAATGTTTGTGTTTTTATATGTGGTTCATTTTTAGCAGTGACAAAGCAAACAGTGGTGAAAATGAAGCTTCAGTCAGAGGCAGACATGCACAGCACAGAGATCCAGCAGCAGGTTTCACAGCAGGTCAGCAGTTCAGTCACCAACACAAACTTGACACAAGTTCAAACTATGCTTCATGTTTTTCATCATCTGCACATTTTGTCCAGCTGTCAGCACTTTGGCAACAGTGGGAAGGAAAAACTCCCTTTTAAGAGGAAGAAACCTTCAACAGAACCAGGCTCAGGGAGGGGCGGGGCCATCTGCTGCGACCGGTTGGGGTGTGAGAAAGAAAACAGGATAAAGACATGCTGTGGAAGAGAGGCAGAGATTAAACAACTGATTGAACAATTAACAGCTATCAATGAGACCATAACAGTCCCAAACCTTACCTGATATAAATGTGGATCATCGTTTTCAATGGAGAGCAGTTGCA
Organism: Rhamphochromis sp. 'chilingali'; assembly: GCF_963969265.1. Taxonomy (NCBI): domain Eukaryota; kingdom Metazoa; phylum Chordata; class Actinopteri; order Cichliformes; family Cichlidae; genus Rhamphochromis; species Rhamphochromis sp. 'chilingali'. Next base: position 66,212,860 of record NC_137929.1, on the reverse strand, counting down.
AAACATGCTGGATGTCCTCGTATCTGACACTTTAACTTGACTGTCACTTTGGAGGCACAGACAAAGTCACAGTCACTCTAGTAAGCACTGCAGGTGGTGGGTAAAGTTTGTGTTGGTGTTGCCATAGTTACTGTCGTGATCTTAGTTTTGACTTGTATTTTCGCCTGTGTTGACATGTTTGTCTACTTTTGTTTTTGTATCTTTCAGCTTTCTTCATGATATATTTGAAAGGGTTTTAATGTGTTCTGTGGTTTCATTCATGTTTTTGTGTGTTTGAAAACAATAAATCCATGTAGACAGGTATAGAAAAAGTAATACAAAATGAGTGAGAAATATTAAAATAGTAAGTGAACAGAACAGAACATTATTTATTGCCTTTTATAGATTAATTTCTTATTTAATAATATAATTTGACTTCAACAAATTTATATTTTGCCAATATTGACATCTTTGTTTGTTTCATTAGCTTAGCTGGAGTGAACCCATGAAAATAATTTCATTTTATTCATTTGAACTTAATTTGTGGTGTAGGTAACTTGATTGTACTTTTCTGTTAATAAATGAATGAGTCATTTGTTTGTTTTTGACACTGAGTGATAAATCAGGTGAAATTGCTACAAATCCATGAAAGTAAAGTTAGTTTGACACTGAAGTTTTTTTGTTTCTTTAGTTTTGTATGCGTCTGTGTAAGTTTTAGGTCCATGTCAAAATCACAGGCATTCAAATGTAAAGGGCCTTAAGTTATATGTTAGTTATGAGAATATTCATCAGTGTTGCGCTTATGCTTTATAGTGGAGTTTTGTGTTATAGATCACTTTTCACCAATGGTAGTAAAAGTTCCAATCACAGCGTCCCTGCTCAGACATGAATTACGTATTTACACCCAGGAGAAAGACCTGGGTGTAATTAGCTAACTTGTACTACTTGTTTTTTTTTTTTTGTTGTTTTTTTCGCCTGTCCCGTTTGGCTCTTTTGCCATCAGAATTGTTGTCTAAAGGCAAAGAAAGATGCCCAACGGATTTACTTTACCAAATGGACCATCCCAGCCTTGCCGTAATGGTCCATTTGATTCACCTTTTATTGTTTATTTTATTTTCACTTACTGAATACGGGACAGACTTGACTGGGGGAAAGAAGGGGAGAAAGAAAGAGGGAAAGAGAAACAGCTGAGAAGAGGGACGGGGGAGAAGGGCAAAAAACAAAAACCAACAGAACGGGCAGAAAAAAAAATGCATATATCGATCACCTGGGTCACCTGCTGAGAAAGAAAAAAGAAAACAAGCAGAAGAGAACAAGAGTAATAGAATAAACAACATCACAATGATATATGGGAATATGACAGTAAATACTAAATATTAAACATTATTGTGCAGCACATAAGATCAACAGAACACAGTGTGCTTTGAGGTAGGAGCCAAAAAGGGTGTAGTTTGTGGGTGTGATCACCCGTGTGTACACCTGTGAGCATGGAGCGCTTGTTTTTTTTTTTAAAAGGTTCCTTCATGTAATGATCTGCTAGAGGGTGTGGGGGGGCCACAGCCCCGTCCTCCAGGGCATGAAGCAGGTATGGAGGAGATCAAAACGCCAGACATCCAGAGGCCCCCAGAACACAAGAGACCAAGGAAGACCAACAGAGGGTCAGCCGCGCCACTGTCCAAGAAAGAGCTGAGGAGAGTCTCAGATGAGGGCCCACTCAGCAGCCGCGCCCGTGAGCTCCGCCGGCAGCCAGCTGTGCCTGAGTGACCGAGCCCCAGGCCGAGAGGCCGGGGGCACCTCACCTCCGGAGTGGCCCGAGCGAGCCCCAGGCTCCAGGCCCCGATAAGCGGCCGCCAAGGAGTGAGCCGGTGTGTACCTGGACGCCCATCCCTGGACACAAAGAACCACCAACGCACCGATGTCTGAGGGAGTCCACCACTGGCAGGGGAAGTGGTGGTAGGGAGAGATAGGCCTCCAAACCTTGGAGGGCCTGAGATGTCCCCAGAGAGGTGGCGTCTGATACCCAACCTGACATATAGACACAGACATACAGGCACACACATATACAAACATCCATTCCCACCCTCATGCTCTCATATGCACTTACTCCACACTCAACCAATGTGGAGACAGACATAAAGAGACGCTGTACACACGATCACACTCCCCAAGCGTACTCTACGAACCGGGTCTAGGTACCCTTGCCCCTGGAGGGGGGAACTGCACCCAGACCCAGGTGGTGTTACCCTTTTCCCTGCGGTGGGGGGAGGCAGACCGCCCCGACTCCGCAGCAGCAGGGAGGCCCCACACTCCAGACCGCAGTCGGATGGCCAACTCCTCCTCCTAGCCCCCCCGCTCCAGCAGGCCGCAGAGAATGGGGGTGAGAGAAGACTCCAAACCTCCCTCCACCCGCTCATTGTAGTGTTGATGCATGTGTGTTCTAAGGTGCATTTAAAACCCAGGAGGGCATGGAGCTACCTGCCAGAGAGCAGCAGGTAAGCGCATAGTCCCTCCTGCTAGCCCTCAATGTCTACGTGTATTTAAAATTGAGAGGTGGGCAACGACGCCAGGGGTGAGGTGTACACCCTGATGGTAATTTGGATTCCGTGTATCGTGCCCACCCCCAAGATCCTATATGTATGTGTAATGAGAGTGTGAGTAATGTGAATGTCTAAGTTGTGGGATAAAATTGAGGCAGAGGCAGCCAGAAGGGGACAGAGGGGGGGGGGGGTAGCCTCCTCTGCACCCTGGTGACATACCCCTACTCCAAGGTCCTGCATGTGTGGGTGGTTGTGGTGGAGCGGGAAGGGGGAGGCAGCTGGAGATGGGGAGGGAAGGAAGGGAGGGGCAAGTGACCCCTCCCTGGGGCCAGCTCCCCCGCTGACCCCAGTAGGCACCCCCATAATCCGCGACCCGCCAGGGAAAGGGGGCCCAGGCCCATCCAGACCGGGACCCAGTGCAGCAGCGCCTCCCGGCCCCACAGAGCCCGGGACAGTCCACCCAACCCCACCACAGAGAAAACTGCACCCACCCCACCATCCACTCATCTTCCAGACTACATAAGACAATAAACACCCAGGCTGAGATCTTCCTCCACCTCTCCTGTATCTCTCCCTCCTGCAGAGAGAGTTCCTGAAGAGAGGAAAGTTCCTGCAAGATGTGACAATCTCCCCCACCAGTTGAAGAGCCCCCCAGGTGGCTCGATGCACCGGCGGCAATCTGCTCCAGGGCTGGGCCCCCATGCACCCACCCGCCCACAACCCCGGCAACACCCCAACCAGGACCCAAGCCCCCGAGGCCCGGCCCGGGCCCCAGCCCAGAGACGGAGCGCCCCCAGAACCTCACGCCCATCCCGGACCCAACCAGGGGCAGCCAGGCTACCAGGTCAGTAACCCACGTCCGTCAGCACAGACCCTCCCCCAGCCCCACTGCACGCAGCCGCGAGGAAACAGTCACCTGAGAGCCAACAGAGCCCCCAATCGGACATGACCGCTACCCCGGGTTGAGCCCCCCAAGGAAGATGCCTCCGGGGAACCCCCCGCCGCCCTAAGCCTGTCCCTACCCCCACACCAATCACAACAGTGAAGGCTGGACCAAACTATGACCCCCCACCCCCACTAGGTGATGGAGCTGATCAAAGGAGCCCAGAGCAATTGATCTGATGTGGTGGCAGAGGCTGTATCAAGACTAATGTAATCTAATAGATAATTTCTATATTGGTTAGAATTAAGATTATTTTTATTTTTCCAGTTCATGAGGACTGTTTTCTTGGCTATGCATAGGGCAGTGAAAACCATATGGGCGATATTCTTTTCTGAAGTGACATTATCTAAGCTGCCCAACAAACACACTAAAGTGGAAGTTGGAATGTTACATTTCAGACACTTCGATAAGTCTTCACATATCTCGCGCCAAAACTTCTGAACTGGTGGACAGAACCAAAGAGCGTGGATATAATTGTCCGGTGAATTGGTTTGGCAGTGTGAGCAGTTGTTGGTAGACGTAAAGCCCATCTTGAACATCCGATGACCTGTATAGTGTACTCTATGTAATATTTTGTATTGAATTAATTGAAGACTGGGATTTCTAATTAGATGAAAGGTTTTTAAGCAAATCTGAGACCAGAAGTTTAGGTCTAAGTTAACTGATAAATCCGCTTCCTATTTTGCAATAGGAAGTGATATTGATTCATCTGTTTTAGAAAGCATTCTGTATATTTTGGATAGTAATTTGGGGGTTTTAAGAGTAAGAAATTGAACCCCACTTGGTTGTGTTTGTAGTTGAACTTGACCCGGTTTAAATTTCTTTTTTACTATGGATTTAATTTGTTGATATTCTAAAAATCTTTTCTTGTTGATCCCATATTGTGTAACTAGTCCGTCAAATGAAATAAATTCTGTTCCTTCTAGTATATGTTCTAAATATTTGATTCCTTTACCACTCCAATCTGAAAAGTTTATCATATTATTGTTTTGTAATATGTCAGGGTTGTTCCAGATAGGTGTACGTTTGCATGGGATTAATGAAGACGCCGTCAATTTTAGAAACTCCCACCATGCTGTCAGAGAAGAGCTGATGTTGATGCTTTTAAAAGCTTATACGTGGGGGTTTATTTTTCCAAAGGAATTTGGACATACATGAATCTAGAGATCTGAACCAATCTTGTGGCGATTTAGTTGGGATCATTGAGAATAAATAATTTATTTTTGGTAAGACCATCATTTTTATAGTGGCAACCCTTCCCATGAGTGATATGGGTAGACATTTCCATCTAGCCAAATCATCTTCTACCTTCTTTAAAAGTGGGATATGGTTTAATTTAGTTAGATCTGCAAGCTTGGGAGAAATATTAATACCTAAATATTTTATATTTCCCGATTGCAGTGGTGTAGAACAGGAATTATGGAAGGAGCAATTAATCGGTAGAACTGTAGATTTTGACCAGTTAATTGAGTAATCTGATATTCTTGCAAAAGAGTTTATCAATTCAATCACCCCAGAGATATTGGTTTGTGAATTTTGGAGAAAGAGTAACACATCATCTGCATAAAGGCTGATTTTATGTTCCACGTTCTTGCATTTTATGCCCTTAATTACTGAATTCTGTCTAATTGCTGCTGCTAGTGGTTCAATAAAAATTGCAAACAGTGAAGGGGAGAGTGGGCATCCCTGCCTGGTGCCCCTCAAGAGACAGAAGCTGGAGGATGTCTGGTCATTTGTTCTAACACAAGCTGTTGGGGAATTATATAATATTTTTAACCAGTTTATGAAAGAGGATCCAAAACCAAATTTGTGTAAAGTAGCAAATAGAAATTTCCAGTTAACTCTGTCAAATGCTATTTCTGCGTCTAAAGAGAATATTGTAGTTTCTAGGTTTTTACTGTATGAGTAGTGTGGGGATGAACAGAAAAGTATTTGACCAGCATAATATAATCTGCAGTATGATCATTGCTTTAACAATGTAACAGATAGCTTTAAGATGGCCTTAAGATGTTTATGCATACAAGTTATTATATTAATTTTGTATTCCAGGTGCAGTTATAACTATTTTATACATATTGCATATCTGTGCTTATTTGAGTTGATGTTCAGGTTCTTTAAAGGTCGTAAGCCTCACTGACGTGACTGTTCAGGTGATACATGCTGAGGGAAAACTAGAACATAGAAGGAATTGCAATACATGCTTACAAAACACTTATATCAGGTCATTTTATATTAAGGTTTTAGTAGAGGTTCTTGGTTAAAACATTTATTTAGTAGAAGACATACACATAGTCTCAGTGAGCCTCTGTCCAGGTGAAAGGCCAGAAGTGCAACAGGTGAATTGAGAAAGAGCATTTGAGGACGAGACACAGACAGTAGGAGGTGAAGAGGTGACACAAAGAGCATGTGAGGTCAACACGTACACACACATTAGTTAAGATTTATTTAGAGGGGAGATCAGTTATGTCTAGACAAGAAAGAGGAACAATTCATTTTAAGATAAGAACGGAAAGTACCAAGCCATGAAAATAGAAGATGATTTTCTGGGTGAAAAGTCATGATGATGTTGATCTGATCTATGTATAAAATGTATCTGTGACGCATGAAGGGGCGTCAGTAAACAAACCCTGATGTTATAAAATAATTGTTTGTGCCTTAGTAAGTCGAAGATCAATTGCTGTTTTCAGTGATCTTCCCACGTGTGAATTAAAATCTTCGTTTGACTTCACCCGGCCGGACCAGTGTGGTTATTTTTCGATCACCTCTTGTACCCTTTCTCAACTTTTGAATCTTAACATTTGGGGGCTTCGTCCGGTGGTTGAGTAAGGGAGAAAAGTGGAGGTGTGAGCGGTGGTCCGAGGTGGTCAGACGGGCAGACATGAATTCCAGTGGTCGAAGTGAGTGGGCATAAGCCGGCTTATCCAAAAGGTAAGGCACTACCTGTTGAATTATTTCCAAAGTGTGCCAAATTGGACATGATAAAATTTAAGTCTACTCACTGAAGTTACTGGTGGATGTCTGTTTTGATTTTGATGAGAATCTCATGACAGTACTGAGGATTTAAAGCAGTTGGACTGCTGGAAAGGATTTAATGCGGTTGGACCGCGGGAAGCAGTTGGACTGCTGGAAATGATTTTAGTAGGTTAGGGAATTTGGTTATTTTTTGGTTATAAGGTTGGACCTGCTTCAGTCTTACACTTTGTTGGGTGTTTTACTGTTGTTTCAAAGTATTATAAATTATTTTAGAACGGAACCGTGGGGGTTCTAGGAAGCGCAGAGCCCGGAGGTTACGCTCCCTCCTTGTCGTGGACGCGCGACATTGACCTCTTGGCGAAGAGGGATAGTTCAGTGTGGCTAACTGTGGGGTACAGGGCATCCTGGAATTAAGCTAGGAGTTAGAGTCTCCTTACCGTTTGGAACGGTATCTGCGCTTTTTTGGGCAGCAAAGGTTGGACCTTGGGTGTTGGACACTTTTAAATTGAGTTAGGGAGTTTAGAGATGAGGCCAGAAACTGTTGGACAGATACTGGTGAATTGATCGCAAAAAACTCAGGGAGTTTATCCGCTGGGCGGTTATTTTAAATTTGTCTAAAATTGTGTAGGCGCTAAAGCTGACAGATCTGACAGTGGTTGTAAATATAAGACGTCGTTGTAATATAGAATAAGAAAATTTGGTGTGAGAGATCTCTGTGGGTCGAGTCAGCAATGCACTGACTGCCTGCTGCTATTCTTAGATGAAGAGTGTGTGTGCATGCAAATGAGGCAGCTGATGCAGAGCGCATGAGAGGACTATGCTTTCGGTTTTGTGTGTCATTCAGCTCTATAACTATTGTTTGCAAATGTGGATAAATGTCTGCAATTAAAATGCTGGCTTAGTAAATAATAACATTGTAAATATATGAATGGTGACAGCGTTTCAAAATAGAATATAAGAATTGTTTGTGTTTAAAACCAACGTTTAGGTAAGAAGATTTAAGGTGGATTTGAAGGCATAAACAAAAAATAAAAGGGTTACAGTCTGCAAGTGTTGTTAATTCATGAGCTGACTGGATGCAGAGTAAGTGGAGTGGTCATCCTGAGAGGATTGAATGATGCTCTAACTCTGTGGTCAAGTCAGACATAGGCTTTAAGCAACCATGAGCCACTAATAAGCGTGACAGATTAATGAGTATGTGTAAATTGAACTTGTTAAATAGCCTTAATAGAAGTAACTCAATGAACACGCAATAAAGTGGACTTTTTAGGGGTAGTTTACCACTGATACCATAAAAAGCAACTTAATTAGTAGTTCAATAACAAATTTTAAAGATAACCTTTGTTATTCGATAAGAGAGAGAAAAATTCATGTTACATATAGTAAATAAATAAGGAAATGTTAATCTCTGCGTCATTCCACACTGAAATTTCAATTGTAGGGGATCATTTGGAGGTGAATTGTGTAGGACACGGGGAGACAGAAGATTCTCCCCATGAGTTTTCGGTGTGCATAGAAATTGAGGAGGCTGAACTGGAAGCCTGCCTGGGTCGTTGTTTTTGTTTATTTGAGGGTCTGCTGGAAATTTGTGAGAACGACCACCTTGATATGTGGGAGCCTTCTCGGGCAGCGATTTTTTGTTAAACCTGTGGCAGGCTGTGCAAAATGGAGAAAGCTTTGACATAATGACATAAAGGTGATTTCTTGGTTTTAGATTTATTAGTACGGGACAAGTTGAGGGACCCTTGAGGGTGTGTTGCTGTAAAGTATATAAGGGACGCGCAGCGCCGTTAATGGGTTTAAAATAAATGAAAAAACACTAATCCGAGGAACTATTGGAGAGGTAAGTATACGGAGGTGAGCGCGTTGCGCATAAGGGTTGCTGGTGTCATATATTAACACTATGAGGGCGAATAATTTTGATTGAGTGTCAACGCTTGAGAACGCGAGGACAGCGTCTAAAGTGCTGGGTTAAACTTTGTGTGTCACCGAGCAGGGGAAGAGGAGCCAGTGGTTGCGAGAACAGCGAGACGAAGACTGAAACCGAAAGTTAAGCGTGTCTGGGTGACCTAGACCTAGAAGGTGGAGTCGACCAACGCCGTTGGAAGAGGTAAGTCTGTGTTTCAGAGAATGGCTGACAGCTCGGGTGCGACACCTAGTGGGAAAAGGGGATGCAAACCTCTGAAGGATCAGCTTGAACAGCTTAAGAAAGCTATTCGTTTGGCTTCCCCTGGAGCATTGAAATCAGCAGAGAAAGAGTGCCAAGCAATGGAGGTTGAGGTAAGCAAACTTATTACATCCCAACAGAAAGGGCTGGGTGATAAAATAGCTCTGAGCCTGGTGTTAAAAACTGAAGGAGAGAGATGTGAACAGAAATTGAAACAATTAGAAGAGGAGTCTAAGGGACATTCAGTGAACAGGAAAGCCAGAGGAGAAATTAAGGACCTAAAAGAAACTCATGACAGGTGCTGTAAGTGGCTGTTCCTGTGGAGGGCAGCCTCTTCCTGGATGACAGAAGAGGATGATACAGGAAAATCAGGAGACATGGTGAGTATAATGGAGTCTTTGAAACATTTGAAGGAGGAAAATAAAAAGCTAGAGGACCAAGTGAAGGACTTGACTCCGAAGGTAGAAGAGGCGAACAGGTATTACACACCGAAACTATATCCTTGGGCCGAATTGGCACGTTGTGCACCACCACCACCATATGTCATGCCTGTAATGACCCTTGGAGGGGGACAAGTTCGTGGTCCTGATGGACAGACTGGAGTTGTCCTTGGCGGAATAGCAGATGTTGAATATACTACTACTCCCCTGAATATCCCCGAAGAAGGGATAAGGGCAGTGGAATGTCAGTCCCAAGATATGGGAGGGAGAATGATAGCCTCAGCTGCAGATGAAGGCTCGACCTCGCCTCCCAGTTTGGTGGATAGTGGAAACATCATACGGGCCGAAGTGTCTACAGTGGAACAGCCAAAGCAGGACGGGGAGGCCAAAAGGACCCCTAGAATGAAGGACAAAATACCACAAGGAGTGATAACCAAGGGAGAACATTGGGAAGGAGAAGTGTACGGACAAATGCATGAGCCCCCACGTGCGTTAATAGAGGCATTAACGGCATTGGAGGTTATAAAGCAGAGAGTAATGCAGGGAGGGCCAGAAGAGGAGAATGAAGACCGTGCGAGGTCATCAGAAGAAGAGGACGATGAGGAGGACGAAGATGGAGGAGCTGAGCCCCAACCAAGTACAAGCCTAATTTTGAGGAAAAGAAGTGTGAAGAGAGACCAAGCACAGAGACGGCCCATATTTAAGAGCTCAAAGGGAAAAGGAAAGTTGAGGAAGAGTAGAAAAGTGAGTTTTGAACAAGGAGCTCCTGACCCTGGTTTAAATCTGCCTCTAATAGCAGGTCCAAAGAACGAACCAGTTTATCGCGCCTATAAGGTGAGAGATTTGGAAGCATTGGTTAAACAACTTCCACCAATAACTGAGGGAGGAGCTAGCTGGTTGAGAAGGCTGGGCGCGCTGACCGAAGGAGAAGAATTAGCGCTGGGCGATTTTCGCGCTTTGGCCGGACGTTGTATGCTGGGTGGTGGGTTAGCAGATGTAGAGCAGATAGCTCAAACAACCAGATATGCAAATGACCTACAATACCATGAGGTGCAGAATGACTTAGCAGATGCAGTCCGGGAGAAGTACCCAACTCCTAACTCTGGAGCCATTCCAAAAATTATTTGGGATCCTAAAAACACACCCAGAGAGTTTTTAGCTAAAGCAAAGGAACAATGGTTGTTAGAAACAGGAATACATCCGGGGAAGGAGGGTGAAAGTAGAGCGTGGTTTCGTTCGGCAGTGCTGGCAGGGCTGCCCAACCAGGTTGCAGTTGACTTGGAAAAGAACCCAGATTTTGCCGTTGCAGACTCGGTGCAGTGGGAGAGACATGTGACCCACAGACTTCAGCAGGAACAGGATTTGGCAAACAAACAAAAGAAAGAGTTGGAGGAGGCACAGGCGCAACTGGTAAAAATACAGCTGACGGAGGCGAGAAACAAGGCAGGAGACAGAAAGAAAGAGGATAAAGAGAGCGCAAGGAAAATAATGGTGGCAAGGCCCCAGCCTGATCCTGTGCCTGACTGGCCAAATCAGGATCCAGGTCTCTACCCTGACGATCGTTGGCCCGCCAATGCACCAAGGCAGCGTCAACCAGTGGGGAATTGGGGGACCGGTGGACCGCAGAGAGGGCGTGGTGGATCCGTGAGGGGAGGACAAAGGGCTCGGAATCCGGGGAATCCTGGCAGTGTGTCTTGGACTGCGTGTCTGAGATGTGGAGCAGAAGGACACTGGGCCCGAGACTGCCCTGAACCGCCGCAGAACTATCAGGGGCGATCCCAGGCACGAGGAGGCCCAAGACAAAGAGCTGCTTACGGGGGAGCACATCAAGCTCCAAACCCGAATGCAGCACCAGCCGCTCAGTACCCAGTAGCTGACTGGGGCTGGGAGAGGGAGCAATACTGACGGAGCCCGGAGAAACCGAACAGCGTGGGGACGGCAGAACCCATGCTGTCAATGACCGTGGAAGGCACTGAATTGCCCTTCCTGGTGGATACTGGAGCAACATACTCAACACTGAAGGACACACCAGACAGTGCGACACTTTCCTGTCACACAGTTAATGTGGTAGGCTTTTCCGGGATTCCAATGACACTGCCATTGACGGATCCAGCATTGACACAGCTGGGAAAACAGACTTTGAAACACCAATATGTGGTGTCCTCACAGGTGCCTGCAAATCTCATGGGCAGGGACCTGCTTGTGAAACTGGGAGCCACAATCATGTGCTCACCAGATGGACTGATTGTTACTCTGCCCGGAGGAAAAGAATTCCCGTGTCTGGGATCACCTTCAAAGACTCAATATCTAGTCCAGAATTCTGAACAACCCACTGCCGAAATCTACTGGGGGAGGCTGGTGGAAGAAGGCATTCTGAGACATTATCAGCTATGGAAACCCTGGATAATGAGCCTGGCCGTCTATTCCCCTCCGCGAGATCCTTTCCACGTTACACTCTTTTATGATAGGGAAGATAACGATATCTATCGGGAACAGTTCCAGTCTGATCTTGAGGGACAGACGTGGAATGTGCGAACACATAACATTTATGTTGGACCAGAAGGTGTGGCCGCGGCTGTGAAATTTACTGATGAACAACTGCCTTGGTACAATGTGGGAGAGGATTCAGCCCCTCACATTACATTGGCGGTCCACGAGGGTCATGGGCCAAGAGATCTGGGACCAATGGTCAAGCGGGCGCTGGACAACGCATGCTGGCAAACCACCCAAATTCCAAATGTCTGGTATGCACCAAAATGTAAAATATATCGCATAACTTGTTTGTCCAACGATGCAGTGATCTTAGAACATAAAGAAATCTCCAGAATACATGGCAGGGAAAGAATGGATCATCCTGATGCAGCAGCTGAGCTCTCAAAATTGCCTGATACTTTGTGGTCCGCAGGGCCCACAGATGTAGGTTTAGCTAACTGTTCGCCTGTCCTGTTCCAGCTGAAGTCTGACATACCAATTAACAGACCACAATATAAGCACAAAACTGAAGCAGAAGAAGGTATAGCTGAAACCATTGAAGGGCTGTGGAAAGCAGGAGTGCTTGAGCCCTCATGGTCATTTTGGAACACACCTATTTTGCCAGTGGAAAAACATGGGACAGGGAAGTACCGTATGGCACATGATTTGAGAGCAATAAATGCCATACTGAGGACTGACACTGTGCCTGTACCAAATCCCTACACAGCTTTGACCGAAATTACTGGGGACCAAAAGTGGTTCACATGTATTGACCTAGCGAATGCATTCTTTTGTCTCCCACTGCACGAGTCACTCAGAGACATTTTCTCTTTCACATACAGAGGCCGGAGATTTAGGTACACACGCCTACCACAAGGCTTTGCACTCTCACCAGGAATTTTCAATCAGGTGTTGAAAGAGGCATTGTCCCCATGTCAACTGCCAGAGGGCTGTACATTAATACAGTATGTTGATGATCTTCTTATTGCAGCCCCGTCAGCAGCGGCCTGTACGGCAGCATCGCTCGTGGTGTTGAGCAGATTGGCGGAGTGTGGCTTCAAAGTGAGTAAAGAAAAACTGCAGTTGGTCCGGCCAGAGGTAACATTCCTGGGCCGGGTGATCGCACACAGATCAGTGGGGTTAATGAACACACACAGAGACCAAATTCTGACACATCCAAAACCAAGAACTGTGAAGGAGTTGCTTTCCTTTCTTGGCTTGACAGGTTACAGCAGGCAGTTCATTCCGAACTATGCGGGTAAAACTGCCCCTTTAAGGGACCTGATCAAGAAAGTTGGTGTCCGAAATATGAAGGCTGAGTTGCCTTGGACGCCGGACACAGAGACAGCGTTCATTTCGCTAAAACAGGATTTGTCAAGAGCCACAGATCTGGCCACACCTAACTATGATGAGGCATTTTATCTTGATGTTTCAGAAACAAAGGGAGTTGTGAATGGTGTGTTGTTTCAGAAAAAAGGGGGAGGTAGGGATGTACTTATGTATGTTAGCATAAGATTAAATTCAACAGAAGCAAGGCATCCCACATGCACACAACACGCAGCAGGAGTAGCAAAGATAATTCAGAAAACAGCACACATAGTGAGGGAACACCCACTGAAAGTGCTTACCACACACAGTGTAGTGGCCTATGTGAACTCACAGGTATTCACAATGACTCCACTGACGCAACAAAGGTTGAGCAAAATTTTAGAGGCGCCAAATTTGATATTCACACATGAAGGAATAAATATGGCAGACCTAATGGGGTCAGGAGAACCACATGACTGTATTAAGAAAGCCCAGGTTGAAGGAAAAATCAGGGAAGATCTAAAGGCAGAGCCCATACTTGGAGCTGAGGATTGGTTCACAGATGGATGCTGCCACAGAGATGAAGAAGGATTGAAAGCGGGCTATGCAGTAGTCTGTAGAGTAGGAACTGAGTTTCAGGTGAAAGAAGCAGGAAAAATTGAGGGACAACAGTCGGCCCAGAGAGCTGAAGTGATAGCCCTAACTCGAGCCCTGAGGTTGGCTAAAAACATGAGAGTGAACATCTACACTGACTCAGCATATGCGTTTGGAGCAGCTCATGTGGAACTGGCTCAGTGGAAGAGAGCTGGGTTCAGAACGGCCACTAATACACCCATCTGTCACAAAAAGGAAATGGAGGAACTGGAAAAGGCCCTGGAGGACCCAGACGAGGTAAGTATTATAAAATGCAAAGGCCACTCACAAGCAGACAGTATGGTGGCAAAGGGAAATCAGAAAGCTGATGAAGCCGCAAAGGAAGCAGCGGGCTACAAAGGACAGAGACAAATGGTGCAGGTAACCCCAGAAGAGGAGGTTAGCACTAACAGCATGGAAGAAGTTAGACAGGCTCAGGAGGAGACATCCCCAGAGGAAAAGGGGGTGTGGGAAAACAAAGGAGCCTGGCAAGATGGCGGTTTGTGGAGGGGGCCAGATGGGCGTCCCGCTTTAACGGCCGAAATGGCGGAACAAAAGGTGAATGAGGCTCACGGGCTTGGTCACGTGGGAGTGAAACAGATGGAGAGAAATTTGTGCCGATGGTGGCATCCTGATTTGAGAAGGATGATACTGGAAAAGGCCAGAACGTGCCTAATTTGTGGGGCACACAACCCAAAGCCAGCAGTAAAACCTGAAGCTGGTAAGTTTCTCATGCCAGAAAGGCCAGGAGAAGAGGTCGTGATTGATTATACCGACATGATTGATACAGGCCCAGGTGGGGTGAGGTATTTGTTGGTGTGTGTGGATGTTCTGACTGGATGGCCCGAAGCATGGGCGACCAAACGTGAAGACGCGAAAGGTGTGATTAAGTGCTTAATCAATCATTACATTCCAAGGCATGGGTTTCCCAAGAGAATTAGATCAGACAATGGTACTCACTTCAAGAACAAAGATTTGCAAGAGGTAGAGAGGATGTTGGGAGTGCAACATAAGTTCGGGACGGTTTATCATCCTCAATCTCAAGGAAAGGTAGAGAGGATGAACCTAAATTTGAAAAACAAGTTGGCTAAAATCTGTGCGCAGACAGGGCTAAATTGGGTCGCAGCCCTGCCCATTGCTCTGATGACCATAAGATGTTCTGTTAACCAATCCACAGGTTTCACCCCTTATGAGCTGCTGACTGGGAGACAGTTTCCAGCACCCTGGACAGTGGTCCCGGTGGAGCAGCCCAGGACAAGCAACAGGTCTCATGCAGAATATTTTAATGAGTTGAAGGCTCTTGTGTCCAGCTTTACAAAACAGGTCACTTGTGAGAGACCCACGGGGAACGGAGAGGTCCCGGACGCAAAGGCAGTGTGGCTAAAGGCCATTAAGCGAAAGTGGAAGGAGCCCCGCTGGACTGGTCCGTATGAGGTGACCGCCCGGACGGCTACAGCAGTCCAGCTGAAAGGGAAAGGCGACACCTGGTACCACTGGTCGCAGTGTGCACCCGCACACGAGAGCTTGGTGGAGGAAAATTTGCCTTCAAAGAACGCAGGTGTCAAGAAACAGAGGCAGAATAAACCTCTTCACCTGTGTAACGGGCCGACCAGTAGTCCACCTGGAAGGCCGAAGAAAGAAGAGCAGCCTAGGAGGAGATCGCCGCGCCTACAGAAAGGAGTGGTAACAAATTGAGAGTTTGAAAAGGGGTGGTTTAAATAAAAAGAGTAAAAAAGGGAAAGTGGAAGGGGCTTGCTCTGTCAATTATGTTGTCTCTATCTGTATTGGTGGGTATTTTGGTGACCTGTGGTTGTTGTCTCATTCCTTGTGCCCGAAGGTTGGTAGAGAAAGTGATTGTAAAGGCAGTGGACCCTGGGGCGGTGGCCCCTATGTCCATGATGCCGATGATGGATCTGGAAGTAGTCGAGTGGACTGAGGAGTGGACAACAACCTGTGTATCGACCTCTGGTGTGCCAGAGGTCGAAAGGGGGATTGTGGGGATGAACAGAAAAGTATTTGACCAGCATAATATAATCTGCAGTATGATCATTGCTTTAACAATGTAACAGATAGCTTTAAGATGGCCTTAAGATGTTTATGCATACAAGTTATTATATTAATTTTGTATTCCAGGTGCAGTTATAACTATTTTATACATATTGCATATCTGTGCTTATTTGAGTTGATGTTCAGGTTCTTTAAAGGTCGTAAGCCTCACTGACGTGACTGTTCAGGTGATACATGCTGAGGGAAAACTAGAACATAGAAGGAATTGCAATACATGCTTACAAAACACTTATATCAGGTCATTTTATATTAAGGTTTTAGTAGAGGTTCTTGGTTAAAACATTTATTTAGTAGAAGACATACACATAGTCTCAGTGAGCCTCTGTCCAGGTGAAAGGCCAGAAGTGCAACAGGTGAATTGAGAAAGAGCATTTGAGGACGAGACACAGACAGTAGGAGGTGAAGAGGTGACACAAAGAGCATGTGAGGTCAACACGTACACACACATTAGTTAAGATTTATTTAGAGGGGAGATCAGTTATGTCTAGACAAGAAAGAGGAACAATTCATTTTAAGATAAGAACGGAAAGTACCAAGCCATGAAAATAGAAGATGATTTTCTGGGTGAAAAGTCATGATGATGTTGATCTGATCTATGTATAAAATGTATCTGTGACGCATGAAGGGGCGTCAGTAAACAAACCCTGATGTTATAAAATAATTGTTTGTGCCTTAGTAAGTCGAAGATCAATTGCTGTTTTCAGTGATCTTCCCACGTGTGAATTAAAATCTTCGTTTGACTTCACCCGGCCGGACCAGTGTGGTTATTTTTCGATCACCTCTTGTACCCTTTCTCAACTTTTGAATCTTAACAGTAGTCTATCAAATTAAGTAATCTACGTGTATTTGTTGATGAGTGCCTACCTTTTATGAAACCAGTTTGGTCAGGATGAATTAAGAGGGGGGTTATTTTCTCCAGTCTCTTTGAGAGAGTTTTGCAGATTATTTTAAGGTCTACATTTATAAGGGATATTGGACGATAGCTTGAGGGATATACAGGGTCTTTGCCTGGTTTTAGCAGGAGATTAATGTTTGCAGAATTCATATTTGATGGAAGTCTGCCCTTTTCTTTAATTTCCAACAACGTTCTGTAGAAAACTGGTGCTAGAATCGACCAGAATTCTTTGTAGAATTCTGCAGGAAAGCCGTCTGGACCTGGAGCCTTATTATTGGGCATACTTATCAGGGCTTCCTGGAGTTCACCTGGTGTCAGTGGTGAATCCAGTGCCATTGCTTGAGTGTCCAATAATTTTGGAAGAGTTATGTTGTCCAAAAACTGATCAATTTCTTTTTTAGATGGGTTTATTTGTGGTGAATACAACGTTTTATAGAAATCCCTGAAAATGTTGTTTATTTGTATCGGTTCATATATAGTTGGGTTGCGGTCACGTGGTTCTGATGCCGTGCGGAGGCAGCGCGATTTTTGAGTGGAGGGCGGAAGTAAACATGGAGGACACTGTGGAGAGTCAGGAGAGCAGCTATTGTGCAACTTTAGACCCCGTTTCTCGGGAGAGATATAAACAGATAGTTAAAAAATATATCGGACGTGATCCGTATTCTTTGAAAATGTTCGAATACACCACAGAAGTAAAGGATTTGCCTACTATCGAGGCTGTGGATATCACCAACTACTTGGTCCTCCAGACTTCTTACTACACTAGGCAGCAAATGAAAGCTTTCAAGAGTCTGGAGGCGTACAATTTTTTTGTCAGCGGGTGGGTCCACAACCTTGGAACAAAACGTCTCCGTGATGGATACAGTTTGGTGTTTGCAAGGGTGAGTGTTTGTTCTTATATTGCTTTATCTTAAACACGCTAACAGTTAGCGGTAGCGGCTTTAACGTCAACAAACATGCCACATCCTTAGGACTTCGTTAGAGTGACAGTTGTTTGTTTCAAGGTAAACCATTCTCAGCGGTCTAACGAGACACCTCTGAAGACTTGGGTAATTGCAAAGGAGGATGGAGAAGTGATTGCAGCTCATTGCAATTGTATGGCAGGGTTAGTAGCCTGTTCTCCACTGTCACTAGGCTCAAATCCGGGCTCTCAGCCGTCTGTTGCATATCCAAAATCGCCTCTGCACATCGATGCTGTTCTGCCTTAAGCTTCATTCTTTTCTCTCGTTTGAGAACTGATTCCGATCTGGGTTTTCGTTCGTAGCCGAGATTGACCGTCGGAGCCCAGTCCTCCGACTCTTCGTCATCCAAAGCACTTGGGCAGCCTATAGTCCCAATCAAGTCAATATTAGACTACTAACTTAAAAGCACTAAGTAAACGAGAATTTAACGACAACCTAATGCTAATAAGTTCGTTTGCAAACATAACATTACCTCTGACGAAGTGGTCGCTGCAGACACGGGCATTGGCAGACTCTGCTCCTCCCGACTGTAAACGTAAATTTAAAATCCATTTTTTCCTACGTTTTTCGGTTAGAATTTTCCATTTTTCTTCTCTTCGTTGGGCTATTTTTGGTACCCTAAAATACCGTTTATCAGTTTCTCTGGTCGACCTACTGGAGCATCCGTAAACACAACAGGACATAGGCATTTTGCGTACTGTCTGTCTGTGATTGTGCGCTTATCTTTTTCACTTCCGACCGCCAGTCAAATTTCGCGCTTTACGTCGACGTCACGTCTACGTCAAATGAAACCTAGCTATTGTGTTCCCAGATGAATCTTGAACAGCACATATAGTTGTTTTTTATTTATTTATTTTTAGCTGGTTTGCTAGAAATTGACCGGATTTATTACCATGTTCATAATTTTGTAGGCGTAGTCTTTGTACTAAGAATCTTGTTTTTTTTTATCAATTATCTCATTTAATTCTAGTTTTGTTTTGCGTATTTTGTTCAATGTTTCCTGATCTTGGTGGGCCGCGTAGGCTTCTTCTAGTGATTTGATGTTTTTTTCTAATTCCTGAATATTTTTGTTTTCTTTTTTCTTTTTATGTGATGAGAAAGAAATTATTTTACCTCTCATCACAGCTTTCCCTGCTTCACATAGAACAGAAGCTGATGTTTCGGGAGTGTCATTATAGTCTAAATATGAAGTCCACTCTTTTTTAAAATATTTAATAAGGTCTTCATCTTTAAGCAGTGATATATTAAATCTCCAGTTTTTTCTTGGCGTAGTATTATTCTTGTGCATTAGTGTTAAAGATACAGGAGCATGATCGCTGACAGCTATAGGATGAATCTCAGTGTCTGAAATGTCATTCAGCAGTGAGCAGCTGACCAAAAAATAATTCAGACGAGAGTAGGAGTGATGGACATGTGAGAAAAAAGTATATTCCTTACTGGTGGGGTGAAGGGAGCGCCATGCATCGCAAAGACCAAAGTCGCTCATATACTGTTTGATTATATTTGTGGACTGCCAATTACGCTGAGTTCCCGCTGTATTGAGCCTATCCATGTCTTCATTTAGTCCAAGGTTGAGGTCGCCTCCAAGAACAAGTGTGCCATCTAAGTGTTCAGAGAGTGCACTGAAAAAACCGTGAAAGAATGAGAACTTGTACTACTTGTTAAGTTACTTTGATGTTACTCTGTAAAATGATCTGAAACACGCTGTCTCATAATAAAAACCTGAGGCTACAGCCCTACACACCAACAAATCCCTCTCCTAATGAGGACACGTGATCTTTCTCTGTTAGGTATGAATACAAAGCAAAGAAGGTGTGGCTGGAGTGTATCCCAGGTTCCATGGGACGAGATGCATGGTACACACTGGAAAGGGCGCCATCCTGTCATTGGTTTAACACAGGGGTGTCGAACTCCAGGCCTCAGGGGCCAGTGTCCGGCACGTTTTAGATAACACCCTGGGTCAACACACCTGAATCAAATGATTAGTTCATTACAAGGCTTCTGGAAAACTCCAAGACATGTTGAGGCGGTTATTTACCATTAAATCAGCTGTGTTGTATCAAGGACACAGCTAAAACCTGCAGAGGCCTAGAGTTCGACACCGGTAGTTTAAAACACAAAGATGAACAACCATTCACACCTATGGGCAATTTAGAATGACCAATTAACCTAACCCCAGGTTTTAGGTTCAGAAAAGAACCTGTTCTGTTCCCTGTAAAATAACGAAACTGGAATTAATTTAAAACGTTTGCGGAATCCCACAAAACACCCCCTCATTTCTTTTGCTTTACTGTCCCATGCAGCGATCCGTAGGATATGAGCACCCCACGTGACCGCTTACAGCAAACCTCAGCAGAGTAGCGACAGCGGGAGAAGAGTTGCGCGTGCGCAGACATGGCTGCCGTCCTATGAAGCAGACCGAGCTCACGCAGAAAGTAAGTATCGCTCCTGTTCCTGTTGATCAAACACCATTAACACAGCGTCGCTGTCGCTTCTATCGACCCGCAGCAGCTGAAGCAGCCATGTGTTCAGCTGAGTCTCTGAGAGAGTTCATACAGGAGAGGCTGACTGCTGTTTGCCAACAAATCTTCTGCGAGGTTCAGAAAACCATCGTCCAGTATGAGGTAGTGATGTGTCGGTCGCGAACGAAATGGCTCTTAGAGGCGGATCTTTGACGTGAACGACGTGAGCCGACTCCTTATTGTGAGCCGGGATTTTTTTTTCTTTCTCTCACCCTCTCTCTCTCTCTCTCTCTCTCTCTCTCTCTCTCTCGCACTTTTTTCCCCTTCACTCCGCATGTGAGCCTTGTGCTTTGCGCTGGGAAGAGGGGCGGTAGTTAGCACAGGAACAGAGCGGAAGGGGGGGGACAGAGAAAGAGAGCCAGGGACAACAACATCACATTAGAAAGGTATAGTAATCATCCACAACTATTTTCAGTTGCAGATGATAAAGGATTCAGAAAGTTTATTCATGCAGGTCCATATGACAGAGAATGTGCATCTTCTTTCAGTTTTCAGACTGAACTTACAGACACAGAGACAACATGCTGACATAGTACAGTGGGAACACAAGGACAGGGATGACTAGACAGGAGACATGGGACCAGGGCAGGTGCATAGACACAGACCAGACACTCAGCAGTGTGAGCATGGAAACCAGAACCTAAGAACAAGAAAATCTTAACAAGAATTCAACCGAAACATAAGACAATATAAATCAAAACAAAACCACTCAGTCATCAGACTCAGAACTATGACAAGATTCAAGAAGTTTATTTTCATGTACACCGCAAAACAGAATCGGTTTTGCAGAGCAATGAAATTCTTACTTTGCAGGTTCTCTTCACACGGCTAAAAAAAGAAATAATAAGTATAATAGTGCTTTGTAGATCTTGTAGCTTATGTGTGAGTGTAAACAGAATTTTAAAGCGCAAGTACCGTAATTGTCGGGCTATAAGCCGCTACTTTTTGCACAAGCTTTGAACCCTGCGGCTTTTAGTCAGGTGCGGCTTTTCTATGGATTGTCCATGATTTTTGTCATATCGTAAGATGATTTGTTTTGTTTGTTCCACTGTTGTACGGCACTACGTTGCCTGGCGGAAGGATCGGGGTTCAAGAGTGGTATGTTAGTCACATGTCCGTCCGCCAGGCAACGTAGTGCCGTACGAAGTAGTGCGAAAAACAAACTTCAAAGTAGCGCTACGCGTTCAGCAGGAGGCGTGGATGATGAGCAGCGATAAACTTGCGAAAAGCAAATTATGCTCAACTCCACCGGTGGATTCTGACAGCGTGGAAAAGTGTGAAAACATCCACGATCACCAACGGATTTCGAAGGGCTGGACTGCTGCATGATGGAGAGGAGGACACCGCCACGGCCCTTCTGAGGGTGTTCGACTCTGACACTGACAACGAGGATTTCTTTGGTTTTGAAAGTGACAACGAAGGAAAGAAGCTTAGAGTGGATGACGAAGCCATCCTGAGCCTGTTCGTATCCGACACTGGAGAAGAGGACTTTGGTGGTTTTAGTGCGCAGGAAGAAGAGAAAGATGGTGGTGAATGACTGACTTTTCTTCTTGTTAAAGCCGTGTCACTGCACCTGAGCCTAAAAGGTAGTCCGAATCTATTTTTCTGGTGTGCTGTAGGTTACTGTTATGTACTACATGTGCAAATATGTACCCATAACTTGTTTTTCAAAATATTAATAAAAGGGGTGTGTCTCCAAACAGCCATCTCTTTCCTGACAATTCGCTTTGTGCATAATCTCTTACATATGATAAGTCAACATTGAAACACCTGCGGCTTTTAGTCAGGTGCGGCTAATGTATGTACAAAACAGGATTTTCCCCTGATTTTAGCTTGCGCGGCTAATATTCAGGTGCGCTTTGTAGTCCGGGAAATACGGTAGTTGCAACACTGTCACAGTGATAATATATACAGAATATGCAATATTAAGGTGTATATGTAGAGATGTACAAAATTGCAAATTTACAGTTATGGATAAACAGTTTGACATAGTCAGTGATTCAGTAGCCTGATGGCCCGTGGATAGAAACTGCTTTTTAGTTAATCCAAATTTTCTCAGCTTTCTTAGATTCATCGTTGAGCCTTCTTGATGAGCTGCCGTGTGTTATGGGTCCAGTTGAGTTCCTCACTGATGTGGGTGGTGAGGAACTTGAAGGTCTTCACCCTCTCCACCTGAGTCCCGTTGGTGTGTGTTGGGGCGTGCTGGTCTTTCCTCATCCCAGGTCAATAATCAAATCTTTAGTCTACTCAGCATTTAAGGAGAGATCATTTTCCAGGACACCAGCTGAGCCACCTATTCCCTTTAGGCCGTCTCCTTTCCACCAGTGATCAGGCCAACGATGGTTGTGTTGTCAGCGAACTTAATGATGGAGGTGTTCCTCCTGGAGGGGACACAGTCATGAGTGAAGAGGGTGTACAGGAGTGGACTGAGCACACAGTCTTGGGGAGTCCCTGTGCTCACTATCTTTGTACCTGATGTCCTGGTACCAACTCTGCCTGTGAGGAAGTCTAGGACCCAGCGACAGAGGAGGGGTGTCAGTCCAAGAGGAGAGAGCTTTTCCACCAGTCTGTTTGGGATGGTGGTGTTAGATTCTGAGCTGTAGTCTAAACAGCATTTGAATGTAGATGTACTTATTTTTGAGGTGTGAGAGGGCTGTGTAGATGGCTGTATTAACGGCATCTTCAGTAGAACGATTCTTCCAATATGTCCAAGGAGCTTGCAAAGAAAAGCGTCTGGACTTCTTTAAGTTACTTGAAGACGTTTCACCTCTCATCCGAGAAGCTTCTTCAGTTCTAAGGTCAAATGGTGGAGACTCTCAGGTGGGGACTCTACACCATTTGACCTTAGAACTGAAGAAGCTTCTCGGATGAGAGGTGAAACGTCTTCAAGTAACTTAAAGAAGTCCAGACGCTTTTCTTTGCAAGCTCCTTTGACTACGATGACCTGGATGACTGAGAACCTTCACAGACATTCTTCCAATATACAAATTGCAGAGGGTCTAATGTGTCCGGGATGGCTTCTTTGATATGGGACATGACTATCCTCTCAAAACACTTCATTACAATAGAAGTGAGTGCAATTGGGCAATAGTCATTCAAACAGATTATGTTGTTTTTCTTGGCGAGGGGCACTATGATGGTGGACTTGAAGCATGTGGGCACAGCTGACCATGTGAGGGACAAATTGAAAATGTCTGTAAACAACTCAGCCAGCTCTGAAGAGTAGACCCTCAAAGCACGGCCAGGGATGTAGTCAGGGCCGGCTGCTTTTCAGGGGTTAGTCCTCCTCAGAACCTTGCATACCTCAGCCGAAGTCAGAGTGAGTGAAGAGCTCTGTGCTACCTCTGCTGATAAAATTCCTCTGTTTTGGTTGGTGTTGAGGGTGTTGAAGCGAGCGTACAACTCAGCTCATCTGGTAGCGTTTTGCAGCTGACTGTGACTCTGCTGCTACTCTGCTGGAAATCAGCGATGTGTTGCAGGCCCTGCCACATGCGTCGGGATCTGGTGCTGATACCAGAGCTTGATGAATGGCCCCCTCCATATCCTCGGTAAAGTAACTGATTTTACAGGTGGGTGGAAGGATGGTAATGGGCTCAGTTGTATCTGTGTTGGTGATGAATTGATGTGACAATCCATCTAGTTTGGTGTTGCAGGGATCTGGTAGAGTAAAGAACAACAACAACAAAAAAACAGTAAAAAAAAAAAGAAAGAAAGAAAAGTAAAAAGAAACAGGGACCCAAAGGCATGACAGGCTGCAAGCCATTTGATAGTTCTTAAGTACGTTAAGTTTTGATGGTTGGTCCAAATGATGAAAGATTGTTCTGTCCACTCTAACAGAAGACACCATTCCTCAAGGGCCAACAGTTCTCGCTCACCAACATCATAATTTCACTCAGTAGGGGTTGAACCATGGGAAAAAAGGCACAGGCTTGTAGCATCAGTTGAGGCATCAGCCTCAGCATTGAATGGTTTGCTAGTGTCTGGATGAGTCAGGATGTACAGAAGTGAACAGATGTTTTAGTTGCCTAAAGGCTGAGTCTGCCTCAGGTGACCAAGTGAAAAGGATGTCCGAGAAGTGGGCGAGCTGCAGGCAGAGCGACTGGTGGATATAGAGAAAGGTGACAAACTGGCAAAAAGGAGATGTGGATGCTGGTCTTAAATAATGCTATTACATCAACCATGATCTTCAACAGGTAAGCGTTGCAGGTGCACTCATGAATGAATTGTAAATGTGTAATTCTTAAACATATTTAATGGTAATAAACGAAATTTCTGAGTAAAATAATCAATGAATTAATGTAATTGTGCTTTAGGGAATAAACAGCAGGACTTAAACTCAAAGATTAATTTCCATCTAGAGCTGTAGTTTTTCCCAAAGACAATTTGATGTTGGTGTTGGTCTGATGGAAATGTAGCTGCTGTTACAGTAACAGCTGGTTCTTCAGTGAGAGGAGCAAAAAACGCACATCTATGATCCATTTGAATTTTTTGGTCTGCAAAAAAGTGAATACACCTTAACAAAACCTGTGTTTGTGTGACTGCATTACACTCCCACTGCTAGGGAACCTGAACAATAACCAGAACAAAGTCTGAAATAAAAGCTGCCAAACAACTGCACGACTGAGCCACGCTTTATTTTATAGAATTAACAAAAGGTTTTATGTTGTGACATGTGAAGGTGAAAATGATGCAAAACCTGTTTAATAGCTTTTGACCTGAAGGCAGGATTACAGTTTAACTCTGGAATGAAACACACCTCAGTCACAGGTGAAACAGCAACATTTTACTCCTCCCCTTACGTCACTCAAATGCAACAAACCAGGAAACAGGAAGTTCTTTGTCCTCAGTAAAGAGAGACGCACAGACGATCAGACTGAGCTAAGACCAAACTAGCAGCTTCCTCTGAGTGAGTCCAGCTACAGGAGAGAAAAGTGGAAAACTCCAACACTGCTGCTTCAAGCTGCTGACGCTCCACACACTGAATGTGAGTTTGAGCAAAAACACGGCTCAAAGGAAGTTACAGTGAAGGTGGTAGAGGAGGGAGGGGAGCCAGGACTGACTGTACTTCCTGTCTGCTGTTTTCAGCTTCACTCACAGACTCAATGGCTTCTAGATCAGAGGAGGATCTCTGCTGTCCGGTCTGTCAGGAGGTCTTCAGAGATCCTGTTCTTCTGTCATGTAGCCACAGCTTTTGTAAAGACTGTCTGAAGAGATGGTGGAAAGAGAGACCAACACACGAGTGTCCAGTTTGTAACAGAAGATCTTCAAGGGAGGATCCACCTTTTAATCTGGCTTTAAAGAACCTGCGTGAGTCGTTCTTACAGGAGAGAGATCAGAGAGCTTCAGAGGCTCTCTGCAGTCTGCACTCTGAGAAACTCAAACTCTTCTGTCTGGACCATCAGCAGCCAGTGTGTGTCGTCTGCAGAGACTCAGAAAAACACACCAATCACAGATTCAGACCCATCGATGAAGCTGCACGACAACACAAGAAGGAACTTCAGGAAACTCTGGAGCCCTTAAAGAAGAAGTTAAAGGTTTGCAAACGAGTTCAAGTGAAGTTTGATCAAACAGCAGAACACATTAAGGTCCAGGCCCGACACACAGAGAGGCAGATTAAGGAGCAGTTTAAGGAGCTTCACCAGTTTCTAGCAGAGGAAGAGGAGGCCAGGCTGGCTGCACTGAGGGAGGAAGAGGAGCAGAAGAGTGGGATGATGAAGGAGAAGATGGAGGCTCTGAGCAGAGAGATAGCAGCTCTTTCAGACACAGTCAGAGCCACAGAGGAGGAGCTGAGAGCTGAAGACGTCTCATTCCTGCACAACTACAAGGCTGCAGTGGAAAGAGTCCAGCGCTGCCCCCTGCTGGATGATCCACAGCTGCCCTCAGGAGCTCTGATAGACCAGGCCAAACACCTGGGCAACCTGACCTTCAACATCTGGAACAACATGAAGGACATGGTCTCCTACACTCCTCTCATTCTGGACCCAAACACTGCTCATCCAGAACTCATCCTGTCTGAAGATCTGACCAGTGTGAGATATGGAGGAGAGAAGCAGCAGCTTCCTGATAATCCAGAGAGGTTTGATTTGTTCTACTCTGTCCTGGGCTCTGAGGGCTTTAACTCAGGGACTCACAGCTGGGATGTTGAAGTTGGAGACAGTAAAGGGTGGGAACTGGGTGTGTTAGCAGAGTCTGTGCAGAGGAAGGGACTGATACAGTCTGGATTATGGAGAATATGGTTCTATGAAGGTAAATACTCAGCACGCTCATCAGCTCCATCCACTGCTCTCTCAGTCCAGAAGAAGCTCCAGAGGATCAGAGTGAATCTGGACTGGAACAGAGGAAAGCTGTTGTTCTCTGATCCTGATACTAACACACACATACACACCTTCACACACACTTTCACTCACAGGATGTTCCCATATATTCAAACTTTGCGTAAAGTGAAGGTGTGTCCGTTGAAGGTGTCAGTGCACTAAAAAAAGAGCATGTTGGATTTACTTAATTCATTAGTGGACATTGGTTGCACACATTTTTTTTTGCTTTGGCAGAAACTTACACAA
The DNA here is from genome assembly GCF_963969265.1 of Rhamphochromis sp. 'chilingali'. NCBI lineage: Eukaryota > Metazoa > Chordata > Actinopteri > Cichliformes > Cichlidae > Rhamphochromis > Rhamphochromis sp. 'chilingali'. The sequence continues at coordinate 66,186,402 of NC_137929.1, read as the reverse complement.
CTTATTTAAATCAACACACCTGATTCATATTCAATAATACGGAATATTTTAGTCCTTCACAATTTTGTCATTTTATTGCAACACTATTCAATAACTGTTACCCCAATACTACTTGGTGACTTAAATACTACATGTTGTCTTCATATTACATATGACATGTTCAACAAAGTCTAGAGTCTGGCTAACATAAAAATTGAATGGATTTACAACAACTACCATTCTCCTATCTTTATCCGGGTTGTAGGGCTTACGTTGCGATAGGTTAAGCCGCAGGGTACACCCTGGACAGCTCTATCACATAGAGATAAACAACCATTTGCACTCACATTCATAGGCAATTTGGAATAACCAACACACCCAACTCCAATTGTGTGACTGTTAACTGTGGGAGAAAACCAGAATACCCAGAGGGAACCCACTGCAAACTAGCCAGACTGTGGATTTGAACTTAGGACCTTCTTGCGGTGAGGTAACTGCCCTAAACACAATGCCACCATTCCAGACTTAATGAGAGCAGGAAAGCTATAATTACAAGGCTTGATGCAGCTTTTTCTGTAGGTTTTTGTCCTGCAGTTTGAAATCTTGTGCGATCTTGTTGATTTCATGAGTCCAGCAACTAACCACTCTTCTCGTTTGGCTCTTGGCGAAGGCAGTCGCACTTTTCTCCTCTCCTCCTCTCCCTTATCTTCCCTGCTTAGCCTCTTGTGTCCTTGTCTTGTCTCGTATGTATTACTTTCTCTGGAACACTCTCTCACAGTCTGTGTCTAAAAACCTAAAAGAGAATTAAGGATTTGATCAACTGGTCTCTGAATGCTATTGACACCCTTTTCTCAACAAGAAGTCTGGGCTTGGGAGAGCCCGAGTGCCCTGGAGGGACTTTCCCTGCTGAGTACACGATGTCTCCATGCAGACATGGAGGGTCGTGTGCCTGGCGGGACTGTCGATCAAGGACGCTGAAGATATCTACCTATTCGGAACCATGCAGGGCATCCTGCGTGTGGCGAATAAAATTTGAACTTGAACTTACTAGATTGTATCATGTCATCTCAACAAGAACAAATTAAGTTGATGAATTTCATATAGATCCTACATGATTTCATTACGTTCACCACAAAAACATGAAATTATTTTGTTCAAATTATAAGTTCGATTTTTGTAAATGTAAGAACCAACCAATTTCCTTTTTGGTATACCAACAAAAGTAGAGGTGACTGCTTGACTTGACTGAGATGGATACCTTCCTCAAACCACAATCTGAAGCTCACGAGTGGAAATTGCATGCGGTGTTGGGAGATTTAGCATTGTTACATTACTGACTTATTTCCCTCAAACATGATATGAACAATTTTATATACCCTCTCTGCATATCATGTAATTTCTACAATATATAGTTACACTTAACTTTAACCCTTTAAAGCCGGTCGGAGCGGACACGCTCCATTTTGCGTAACTATTTTAAAATACCGGTAGGACTGCAACCACGTGAGCTAGCGCAATATTTTTTTTTGCATATGAAACCGGAGGAGTTGTACTTACATCTTATGCCATCAGCTTGTCCTAGGTCACAGTTTCCTTCCACATATAGCTTTGCAAAAACTGCATAAAAAGCACTTGCAGCAACGAAAACATAATATTCCAGAAACACACTTTGCCGATCCGATCAGCTGTTCATAACACTTCCTACGTCCATCAGCGTGAACTGTCGCATGTCCGCCATGACCTGGCCGAAACTGGAAGTGACGTCATTTTGCGGAAATGTAGTTTTTTACCATCAGGGCCTCAGGGCCTATACTGGTGTTTTTAAAAGTTATGTTTGACTTTATGACTTTCTGTGTCGTTTCTGGGATGCTTAGGACTCATATTGCACTGCTGGAAATAGTTTATTTTGATGCATTTGCTGCTTTTTTGCAAATTTGCATTATAATATTTATTTTGGTTTTTCCTGCAGTATATGAAAATTGGTGTATTTCAAAAATAAAACTATAAAGACACTCAAAATAAGTTTCCTGTGGTGGGAAACAATTTTGTGCAACTTTTTTGTATTTACAGTTTTGAGGGATAAGCCTCTTAAATTTCTCTAACTACAAATATATGTTAAAAAACCAAAAACGATTTTCAATTTTTTTGTAGTTTATTGCACTTTTTTGCAATTTATGTAAGTACTATGCACTTAATGCATGCATATTATTAAAATTTGGGCTATAATGGTTGTATTGATGTATAGCAACTTGAAATGCTCCCAAAAATGGTTCCACAGCATGTAAAAATATAATATAAGCTCTGGCGGACTTGGTTCTATGGTAGGTCTTAAAGGGTTAAAGTATAAGGCAATTGTGTTGAATTCAGGCAAGATGCTTACATAAATTCAAGAGATGGCCAATCCCTTTTTTGAGGATGATGATATTTCTAATGTTGTTTCCTGTCAGTGAGTTGAAGCTGTTAAACTGCAGCTGTCCTCCTGCTGCCTCGTTGTTCCAAAGCTCTTTGTTTCTCTTTTAGTTCTCACTGTTTCTTTCTGTTTCTGCTGTCCACCTTTTCACATGGAAAATCATTTCACTGTTTCTCACTGAATGACTCCCCAAACTAGATTTGAAATTCTATCAAGTTTCTAATCATTACAAGTGATTCATGTTTCTATTTGATGTGTAAATGGAGATGATTTAGTTTGCTGGGATATGGACTGACATGTGTTGAATGGGAGGAGCAGTTTGTTGTTGTCTTCTTGTCTGTTTATGACAACAATAAATATGTTGTTGAAACAATGATTCATGTTTAACTCCATATATGAAATGTTTCTGATCTTTGAATTCTGTTTGATTAAAGACTTTCTTCATGACACAAATGAGATTTCAGTGTATTAATAGAACTAAATAAGCTCAGAGTTGAAAGGCTGGAGTATTATGTACGTGCTTCACTGTCAGGATCTTCAGGGGGATTCAAAGGGAAACATCAAACTGCTGTAATGAGATAAACTTGTATAAAAGGCCCCAAAGTTCATAGAATAGTTTTATTGGTGTTTATAAGTTTATATAAGTTCATTTAATGTTCAGTCTTCTGTCAGTTTGGGCCAGCCCACCTTCTAGTGACGATTAATAAGGTGGGCAGTTTAATGTCGGATGAGCAGTGTTGGTCCGGAGGGGGTGCACTGAATGGGGAATGTTATGTGTGCGTAAATGACAAGTAAGTATTGGCCTGTGTTGTATTTTGCCATTGTTTGTGTCAGTACTGTAGTATGTTACCATTTAGGAGCTAATGTAGTCCATAGTTGGAGTGGTAGGCCACGCATGCAACGCGTGAGTTCACCCTCATTTCATATGCTAATTTATGTTGTTAGCTTACCCCGGTTTAGCTTTGTTGACGCATGACGGTCGCTCGTATGTCCATAACGTCATTCCTGTGTTATCAGACCTTCTCTGTATGTTGTATGTGATGCTTGTGATTGTTTACTTTAAAGTAGCGGAGTTTGTAGCGAACAATTAGGTACGAGGATTAATAAAATAGCAAACATAGTTCGACCGGAAGTATGGCGTTCCTGCTTGCCCTTCGCAATAAGAGCATTACAGCTGATTATAATGCGGACGCTTTACTTTTTTTTTATATTATAACTATCGGAAGTTCCTATGTCCCCACGGTAACTTAACCTCGCACTAATGCCGTTTAGTTGCATAGTGTGAGCAGTTTGAAGTGTACTATATTTTTGTGATCTTTATATTTAATTATGTTAACTATATTGTATTATGTCTGTATTTGAGTGTTTTACTTGTCTATTCTCTTTATTTATCGTTATTTCCATTGTTTATTTCCTTTGTAGAAAACCACACACACACACCTATGTACACCCGCTGTGTTTACAGCCCCAGAAATTGAGTGGTGACAATAAAGTGCCTCAAACCTCAAGCTCCCTTCTTCTCTCATACACTGGGACAATTTGGCCTTCAGTGGTGATCTGGCCGACACACCGGGGTGACCGTAGTGCTCAAAGACTGAATCAGTGCCACAGCCGTGCCTATCTTTGATATCTCCACTACAAAACTAGTTGTGCTGAACACACTTATCACACTTTGTCTCCATCCCGGATCATCAGAATATAATGAACATGTGTGAAGAGCCGACAAATGCTGCTCCCCTCTCAGCATGATGAGCTCCAACCTTTGTTAACAGGAAAACAGGAAACATGAGGCAGCTTTCAGAGACAGTAACCAACTGTGGCCACAAGATGGCAGCAGCTGATCTGAGATCCTTTATTGGACAGAATGATTCTGCTCTGTGACGTCATCATATATATATATATATATATATATATATATATATATATATATATATATATATATATATATATATATGCATTTATTACTTGCTGGACTACTGTAATTCATTATTATCAGGATGTCCAAAAGACTCACTGAAAAGCCTTCAGCTAATTCAAAATGCTGCAGCAAGAGTCCTGACAGGGACTAGAAAGAGAGAGCATATTTCTCTTGTTTTGGCTTCCCTTCATTGGCTTCCTGTTAAATCCAGAATTGAATTCAAAATCCTGCTCCTCACATACAAGGTCTTAAATAATCAGGCCCCATCTTATCTTAATGACCTTGTAGTACCATATCACCCTATTAGAGCACTTCGCTCTCGCTCTGCAGGCCTACTTGTTGTTCCTAGAGTATTTAAAAGTAGAATGGGAGGCAGAGCCTTCAGTTTTCAGGCCCCTCCTCTGTGGAATCCGACGGAGTCCGGCACAGTGGGGGTCAGCCATGTCTCCGTGAAGCACAGAATGTTGCAGTCCCTCATGTCACGTTGGAAGGTGACTCTTGCTCTTAGGTCATCGAGCTTGTTCTCCATGGATTGTATGTTGGCCAGTAGGATACTGGGCAGTGGTGCGCAATGCGCCTGCTGTCTCAGTCTGTTCCTAATGCCAGCGCGTTTCCCCCGGCGCTTCTTTGTTCTACGCCTCGGATGAGCGCCCCGTCCTTTGTTGTTCTCCGCGCCGCGTAGAATCTCTGGCGGCCAGGATGGGTCGGGTTTAAAATTGTCCAAGATTAGATGTGCAACCTTGTCACCGATGTTTACAAGTGATCTGCTGTCGTATACTATAAGATTAGAGGATTTTGGGATGTCAACCAGGGCAAAAAAAAAGTAAAAAACAAGAAAAGTGGATAGTCGGAGCAGAGCGGTCAGGAAGGCGTCTGGACATGGCCGCGCCATCTTGAAAAGTTTGTTAAGTTTCCCCCTGTCCCTCTCTGCCATTCCACCACTCCAACATAAAAGAGAGCAGAAAACCCAGGTATTTATACTCCTCCACCATTTCAATTGCCAAATCCTGGATGTTCACTGGTGTAATAGGGGGTGACCTCTTGCTGAAGTCACTCACTAGCTCCTTCATTTTGCTGGCATTGATGCGATTACTGTGTATCAGGTGTCACTGCATGGTTATTTTTAATTTATATTTTAGGTTTTTAACAGATTTCTGTTCATTCACACATAAACATATTTATTTTATGTATTTTTGTATTTTAACTTCCACTTAGTCTCAGTAATAAATTAATGATGTAAATCTCTAATAAACAACACTGTAAAGTTCCAAAATAATGGACTTGTTCATATGCAGCATCTTTTCTACTCTCCCTCAGCACTCAACATGCCTCATTCCACACATCTATACAATCATTTCACAACTACAACATTTCTTCTATCATAAATTGACACAGAAGGATCCATCAGAGACAGAGCAGCCAGGGATTGAACCACCAACTTCCTGAGCTACAGCCACGCCCAATGTACTGAGCAGACAACTCAGGAATATTTTGCTGGTTGTTTGAATGATGATCATGATTTAGGTTTAGGACGACTTAAAATTTATATTTTAGTGAATACAAAAATTATTTTTAGCTGACCCTGAAGACCCTGGAGTGGTTGTTTCTGGCTCAATTTCGGCGCCTGGTGAGCTCATCAGTGGACCCACTTCAGTTTGCCTACCAACCTAGCATTGGAGCAGATGATGCTGACCCAATGCTTTGTGGACTGGTGCCAGCTGAACTACCTCCAGATTAACACCAGTAAAACCAAGGAGCTGGTGGTAGACTTCCGCAGGCACAAACAACCTCCACTGCAACCACTGAACATCCAAGGTATGAATACTGAGGCTGTGGACAGCTACAGGTACCTTGGTGTTCATCTGAACAACAAACTGGACTGGACTCCTAATTCAGACGCCCTTTACAGGAAAGGGCAGAGTCTCTACCTGCTGTGGAGACTCAGGTCTTTTGGAGTGGAGGGCCCACTCCTGAAGAGCTTCTATGACTCTGTGGTGGCCTCAGCTATCTTTTGTGGTGTGGTCTGCTGGGGTTTCCAACATCTCAACCGGGGACAGGAAGAGACTGAACAGGCTGATCAGAAGGGTCAGCTCTGTTCTAGGATGCCCTCTGGACCCAGTGGAGGTGGTGAGTGACAGGAGAACGGCGGCTAAGCTGTCATTCCTGATGGACAACATCTCCCACCCCATGCAGGAGACTGTGACAGCACTGAGCAGCTCCTTCAGTGGGAGACTGCGGCACCCACGGTGTGGGACGGAGAGATTTCGCAGGTCTTTCCTCCCCACTGCTGTCAGACTCCACAACAAAGACTTCAACTGATCAAACACACACATCCACACATGTGCAATAAGACTAAGTGCAATACTCTTTTTCTGACAAAGTTGTATTTTTACTCAGTTACATATAGAATTTGTATTGTATTTTTATCCTGTTGTATATTTTATTCTACTGTATATAGTATTTTATTCTATTCTGTACAGTTTTGTATTCTTATTGTATTCTATTTTTTGCTATATAACCTTTGCACTGTAAATTGGCCTGCATTTGTATAGCGCTTTTCTAGTCCCTAAGGACCCCAAAGAGCTTCACACTACATTCAGGCATTCACCCACACACATTCACACACTGGCGATGGCAAGCTACATCAAGCTACATTGTAGCCACAGCTGCCCTGGGGCGCACTGACAGAGGCGAGGCTGCCGGACACAGGCGCCACCGGGCCCTCTGACCACCACCAGTAGGCAAACATGGGGTTAGTATCTTGCCCAAGGATATTTGGCATGCAGCCAGGAGGCAACCTGGGATCGAACCACCGACCTTCTGATTAGTGGCTGACCTGCTCTGCCACCTGAGCTACAGACACCCACTTCCTGCTGTGGCAAAACAAATTTCCCACATGTAGGACAAATAATGCTTATCTTATCTTATCTTATCTTATCTTATCTTAGAAGCTTAAGCGTTCCCATCCCTGAGATTCAGTGACAAACTCTACAGTGTCCTTAACGCATGGAGACAAATGACGAGCACAGACTCAACAATCCTTCCCCACTTAATCCTACTAACAACTGCGCCTGTTCCTAGAACCACGCCTGAGTTAATTTGCTTTGTTTTTTTTAAACTTATTAACAGCTTGATTTTCCTAATGGTTTGCATGTTGGTGAAGCAGAATCATTTTAGCGTAACCTTGCGTGTGTTTCTTTAAGCATCGAGGCACACCATTTACAGAATTCCTGGTTTTTAAAAAGCACAGGTATGGTCACATGGCCAAAAATACCATAATATTTAGTTTTGGGAGTGACACCACTTCCAGCTACATGTAGTTGTTTTATTGTCAATAAAAGTCTTTGAAACGTGTTAAATAAAAGTTTAATACTTTGATGCCACTGCAAAAACGTTTCATGACTGTATAGAAAAAACCTGTTGCGTCACAGGTTCTGTAGAACATATCTGCAAGTCCACTTGCTACCTTTTTGTAAATTACAAATAGGAACACTTGAAGACATTTACATATACAGTATTCAGTTTGAAGCATTAAATTAAAACATTTTCCTGCTCAACAATTTTTCTTAAGATCTCCAATCAGAGAAGCTAAGGGGATAATCAATAAACTGGTCAGAGCTCAGAACATACAATAATAGTTTAGATAAAAGTGTGTTTCTACAGAGAGGTCACTCCCTTCTGCTTTCCTCATTTGACAGTAAAATATATGAAAAGAACAAACAAAGACCTTCTTAAAAGTCAGCTTCATGCCTGTCTGAGAAAAGTGTATAAAGCATGTAGTGAGGGGTTTTACAGTCTTAAAACATCTATAATAAATGTAAAAAAAAAATCAAGTTGGTTACTTCATGGATTTCACCTACCCCGGGTTATTTTTAAAGCGTAACTCCTGCGATAAATGAGGGACTGCTGGGTCCGTGTACTTTTCGGTATTTGAAGTTTTGTTTCAGAAACCAAAACGAAAAAACGATATTTAAAAGAATTTTCATTTTTTTAATTTTTGATAAAGAATAAAATGGGCGAAAATAACTTGTTTTTTCATTCGGTGGTAACAAATAGCCGTCATACACTTAAAATTAGACGTGCTTTTTTGGATTTCTTCGTGATTCAAATAATGAAAGTATACTAGCGCAAAAACAAAAAAATAGACGCATTTTCAATGTCTGAAACGGGAAGTACTTCTTCTGCGCGTTTTTTTATGGCGCGCGCACACCGTCCCCCACACAAGAGATCGACGGCCTTAAAGTTACACTGGAATAAACAGAGGATGGACCATTACGTTGTTTTTAGGAAAACTAAGAGAGTGACACTCCGGGACGAAGACATGACTGCAGAAAAACTGGGTCGCATCTTTCAGGTAGATATGTAAACTTCGCAAACTTTGCTTTCAGCAGTTTTTTTATGAACGTTATTGTTCTTCCTTACTGCGGAACGGCTAACGTTAACATTTGGTGATTTCATGTAGGCCTACTTTTACTAATACTATGTCTAGCCGTCTTCATTGTGCTAATATGTGAATTGTGCACATGTGCTAATGTGTAAATAGTTATTCATTGACTTTTACCGGCTACTAGCTAATAAGTAAGCCTTTAGAGCCTATTAACCGTGTGCACAGGAGTAACACGTTAGCAGAGCAACGTGATTTACGGAAACTTTTCTTAAACAGGTATCCGCGCATACTCTGTACATCACGGATGATTCAAACGTGGCTATGTTCCCCGGTGCGGTCTCTGGTGTTTTCAGCGCATTAGACCTTACACCCAGAGGTCACTATGAAGACATGGAGTCAATTCCAACAGCAGGTTCCAGCGGGCAGCGTTTTGCATTTATGCGAGCACCAGCTGTGGCAGCGTCTGCACCTTCACGTTCACAGCAGGCTACTTCAAGTTCCCCTATGTCCTCCAAAACATTTCAGAGGTAGGATGAGTCTGTGTTCTTGAATATTAAATTACAGAACAGGCAAAATAAAAAGAAACATAAGGTGCATGGATAGTTGAATTGTTAAGAATAGCAAAGCTGTTTTAGTACAATTTGCCTATAGCAATCACTGAATGGATTTGTGGCCTGCTGTCTTTTACAAGATATGTAAAATTATTATGTTTTGTTTTACAGATCAGTGTACTTTGCAGATGTAGTTGGTGGGAGGTTGATTCCCAATAGAATGGTGGTTGTACGATTCCTGGAGTCTGAGGCTACGCTTCAAGGGATAGTAGGAAAAGTGCAAGATGCCATTGGTAATTACAACCCAATAATTTTGACAGATGCACAGGGCAATGCAATTCTGGAGTCGGAGGGCACAACAGGTGAGCCATAATATTACAGCTAAAGCCCATATCTTATGGAGAGACATGTCTTACCAGACTCTTTGTAATATTTATTGGGTAATATGGTATTGGCTTCTAAACAGGTTTCTTTGGTTTTGTTTTTCATCTGTAGGGTCACAGTACTGGAGACAAAATGCACGAAAAATTCTTGCTGTGCCTGAACAAGACTTTAATTGCCTCCAGGGAACAAAGAGGAAGAAACTGAGGTATGTGAATAAATATGTATATACTATAGGATGAACATCAATATAGAAGAATTAATTTGATTTAAATCCTATAATAGCAGTAAGACATCACTACATAAATCATCATCTATCAGTAAGTGATGTGATGTTTCTTTAAGCCAGTAAGTAGCTTTGACATCTGATTATCCATTTTTATTTGTAGCAGCCGTAAAGATGATGACAGTGCCAGTTTGGGAGAAGTGAGTGACAAAATAGAAGAGTTGGTGTTGGCATCTCAAAGTCTGCCAGCTGTCACAGCAGCAATCAAAGAGCTCACTGATCTTGCAGTTGCCCAGAAAGTCACAACCCCCAAGCTGCAGACACTCAAGGAGGGATTTAGCTGCGTGGTTTGTATGAGTATGTTCAAATGTTGCTTAGTAAATACATTACATCTACACTAACATTTTAATTACAATTAAAACAATGTCAAACCACATTCAATCATTACTTTGGACAAACATTTTTTTACCAAACATAGGCTCTTTATTCAGCAGTGTCCATTTAAATACTTAGGCACAGACAATCAAGATGCAGGTCTACTGTAACATAACATTCAAAAGTTTACATGCACATTTAATTTGGGTTCTCCTTGCAATCTTGACTATGAAAGTATAGCTTTTCAAATTGATTACAATGTCAGTATGGGTGACGGTACACTGTTCACAGTAATGTAAAACTAAAAAGTTCACATTTAAAATGGGACTGTAGTTGCATATATTGAATCAAGTACCTGTAACTTTTTCATTTTTCTTGCTTGCTAATTGAGAAAATGTACTGATTTTGCCCCTCATCAATTATAGACAAAAATATAGACAGGGACTTTCTCAGAACAGCGTGAACAAGAGGAATTACAGAATAACCAAAAATATTCTGCATGCTGTCTGTAAATTTATGTCAAGACTGACTTTGAACCTATAGTTTGAACTAAATTCAACATAAATGGATAACAGTCTCACTTATCTGATTTACTTTTGCAGACATCATTGAGGATCCAGTGTTCTCACTGTGCTGCAGAAGCATTATTGGCTGCAAGACATGTGTGGAACAGTGGCAAGAGACATCACAGCACTGTGCAAAATGCAGGGAGAGTAACAACGGAGTTCTACAAATTACTGGTCTAACAGCTGCATTTTCTGTATTGAAATCTTTTTTTGCAGAGGAGTAATGTAGTGTGTACACACAAATGTTTACAGTCAGTTGATTTTTTTTTTTGTCTGTTCTGTACAGTTTACAGATGCAGTGGTTCATACATTTCTCTGAGTTATGTTTATGAGACAGAGCAGAGCTTCTTTGTATGGCATAAAGTCACCATTTACGGCTCTAAAAAACAAATGTGAAATATCAGGATATTTTTCTGCAAAATGACTCTCTGTTCTAAGTTTGTCCTGTTCGGTTGTGAAGGGATCAACTCCAAAAGTCGAATATTCTTTGAGTGCAGATCCCAAGTGCTGCCTGTAAAGGTCTGCTGCTTCAAGTGCATTTGGCAAGAGCTCTGGAGAAATTCTTCTTTTACACCCATGTTCTGCAAAGTGATTTGGTATGCCTTTTCCTGTAAAAAATAGAGGAGGTGTTTAAATGTTCATTATCAGGGTTGTAAGCAATCTGACTTTTTTTTTTTTTTTTTTTTTACCTGGGATTCTATGAGCATTCCATGATTCTACCACACTTGCAAGACCAATGTTACACAGCTGACAGGTTAGATTGGACACACAGTATCGCACAAGGTTATCCTCCATATCTATCTCCTCCTGGTCCATCAGCTGGAGTAGGGCAGTTTTTAGTGGGTAGTTGACACGGTTGTTGATTTCAGGCCAAATCCTTTCAACTGTGTGGTTCTAAAAGAGTTAAAAGAAACATGTCTTAAATGTACGTAGTAGTACACGTAATAGTATAAGAATTTCAGCTGATGTTAATGGTACTTAAATCTTACTCTTGTGGATGAGGTCTGTAAATAAGGCAGTCTCTCCTGATTGAAGCGATGATGTGACAGCATCTCTTGCATGAACAGTGTTAAATAAAATTCCTTTCCATGGTCTACTCGCACCTGGTCCCACATACCATAGGTGATCACTGCAGGTCTGGTACAGGAAAAATAAAGAACATTTATTAACTATTTTGCTTTAAGACCAGCAAAGGTGTTATTATTTTGAATGTATTCATTCATGTTTTTTTTGGGTAATATTTTAGTTGTAGTAGGACAACATATATTTCTTAAGTTTCTTTGCAATGTCACTGTCATGCTCAGACTTTAGATGTATGTCAGAACAATTGAAAGATATGTGGAAATCCAAGAACCTTGTTCCATTCATAAATGAACACTGATTAATTGCAATAAAGTAGTTAAATGATTCATGTGCAATTCCATTTTATTTATTTTTACATTAATAGAAAATGTTGATCAAAATGTTTGGTAAGTTCTTAATATATTATATTCAGGAACATAACCAGACCCATCTGTTGCATGTCTAATTTAAATTCAAATATTGTAAATTTGGGTGCAGCTCATGTCCAATATGACTAACATGTCCATCAAAACACTTAAGATGAAATAAATGGTTTGAGAGGTTGTATTACCTGAAAACATATTCATAGATGCTCAAGTTGTTTTTGATTGGCATTGTGGAATGACTCACAATCTTTTTACTGAATCCATCTACAGCTAAAACATGGGTGACTCCAAACATTACAAGTTTCTCGTTTTGGTCCAGGTGAACCTTGTGCCCCATGCATTCAGCATGGTACGGTGTGGGATTAAGATTCCGAGCTCCCTTACAAAAAAATCACAAAAATAAATGACAGCTGACTGGATAAAGGCAGATTTGATCATAAGTTTGAGGAAGAGTCAAGTAACTGTTAAAGCAGGGCGTACATCTGTTAAACAGAATTAGGCCCTACCATTACATGATGTATATCACAAATATGACAAAGAACATTGGAATACAGTTCTAGTGGAAGATTAAATAACATAGGCTACCTGGCGTCTTGCTTCATGATAAGGTTGATGCACCTCTCTTAAAATTGACCCAATTCGTCCCTCTGCAGCATGTACCCCTTTTGTGGACAGATAGCCCTTCATCATTTTGCGGCCATATGTTGGGCCCACCTGTTTAAAATAAAAGATCATGCTACTACTAGAACAACAAATGTAAAGTAGCTTATTCTGAAAGCAAATGTGTAAAGCTAAAGTATTGTGCTAATTAACTGTACAAATACCAGTGAGAGACATCTTTAAAATAACTAACGTTACCCACCACCCGCAAGACGCTAAAACGCGCGGGCGCGCGCACACAGTCTAGACTAACCCCCTTACAACCCAGTTAAGACAACCATACACAGTCATAAGGTGAAGGAAGAAAGTACCTTACCTCATTTATAGCTTGTGTCACCTCAAGCTCCAACCGTGTGTCCGAGAGTCGACAGCTAGTGATTTGCTCAGCACAAAACTTTCTAACATTTCTCGCAGAAAATCCTCTCACTTCCCCGTGTTCATATGACAGACGCTCTGATATAATTTCCGATGACAGGCCTTGTTTTGCCATCTCCATGATCACGTCTGAGTATTTTTCCAACGTCATGATGTCCACACTACAGTGTTTGCCATAAGTTTGCGCATCACTTGTACAGGTTGTTGACCTACTAAAACTTCCGGTTCAGACAAAATAAATAAAGGGCCCTTTCTCGTTCTTTTTTCTTGGGTTTTTCGTTTCTGATGTGCGAAAGGACAAAATGAAAAAAACAATTGTTTTACGTTTTTCATTTTAGCTTTTTAAGTTGAGAATTAAATAAGTGTCTCATTTTCTTTTTTAAATTATACTTTCTGAAACGAAACTTCAAATACCGAAAAGTACACGGACCCTGCTGTATTATTAATAGTAGAGTCCGGGACATCTACTTGATCAACATCAACATTGATTATTATGCACTGTTATTTTTAACAACACTTTTTTCCACTACTCATGATGGGGCCTTCATCTGGGTCGAAATTTTCTCCAGGACCCAGGTGAGATTGACTACTATTTTCTTTTTAAATATTTATTTATTGCTATTTCACACATATTACGACTAATATGTAATTTCTTCTACGTCTTCTTCTGTTTTTCCGGCAGTTGGCAACCAATTTAATTACAGCTGGTAGTTGTACTCCCCTCTAGTGGTAGAGATTGTAATTGTTCTGCCCGTTACTAGCCCGTACTTTGAGTACTAATCAGGTGGAACCAGATAATTTTCCAGGCATACCTGATAATTTCTTGTGGCACAGTGGTTTGGAAACACTGGTATAGATCATATTTTAATAATAAACTGCTTAAATGGCATTTGAATGTGGTTAGGTTCTTGTTGTTGACTTATGTATGTATGTATGTATGTATGTATATATTGTACTATTCTTAGTTAGTGTATTGTCTGTCTTGTCTTAATGTTGGTTTATAATGGAGCACTGTAACAAAAAATAATTTCCCCCAGGGATCAATAAAGTATTCTGATTCTGATTAAATGCATTGATGTATAGTTAGTGGTCTTTTGGCCTCACATGTATTATGTCTGATGTATTATAATTTGGTGCTATATAAATAAAATTGAATTGAATTATTAGAAAATTATTAATGATAGATCTGCATCGAGCATCGAGGCACACCTTGAAACATGTTAAATAAAAGTTTAACACTTTGGTGCCACTGCAAAAACGTTTCATGACTGTATAGACTCAGAAAACTTGTTGCCTCAAAGGTTTTATAGAACATACCTGCATGTCCACGTGTTACCTTTCTGAAAATTACAGATAGGCCCACTTGAAGATATCAAACATTTACATATACAGTATTCAGTTTGAAACATTTTCATGTTTAACAAGTTTTCGTAAGATCTCCAATTAGAGAAGCTAAGGGGATAATCAATAAACTGGTCAGAGCTCAGAACATACAATAATAGTTTAGATAAAAGTGTGTTTCTACAGAGAGGTCACTCCCTTCTGCTTTCCTCATTTGACAGTAAAATATATGAAAAGAACAAACAAAGACTTTCTTAAAAGTCAGCTTCAGTCAACAGAGGAGAACACAAGCTGTCAGGTAAGTTATGCATCATTAATCCTAAAGTTATATTCTTGGATATGTTTATATTATATCCATTATTCTAAAACTTAGAAATGATGATTTAAACCGTTTTTAAGACATGATAGTTTTGAAATATTTAAAAAGTATTGAATAGAATTATTTTGGATATGCATATAAACTATATACTTATTAGACTGGAGAAGAGAAACCTTAAATGATAAACACTTGATAATAATTACAGTACAATAATAATCATGATGAGTATCTATTAAACAGAAGAATGGAAGAAACCTGTTTACTGCTCATCCTGCTGCTCTCAGGTCAGTAATATTAATATCTTAAACATTTGAAATGTAGCCTATAAACACACAGAGGCAGACTGATGTCATTTGGGTAATCAGATTACATGTACAGTTTTTTTTTTATTAACACATCAACCACAAGAACAGTCAGAAAATCTTTATCTCCCCCTACCACAACACCTGCATTAATGTAAAATTATCTTCCTTTGTTAATATTTTGTTGTTTTGTTGTTATTTATAATGATATCTATTGAACCAAATAGATTTTTAAGCTTTGGCTGTTGATTCGTGGCAATTCTACAGCTTAGGGAATAAATATTTTTTCTCTTCACTTCTTTTCCTCCTCATTCTTATTATTACTGTTATTAACAACAAGCCAGCGTAAACCTATAGTTTGTCCCAAGCCCAGACAAAATGCTGTGAGTTGCATCATTATTGACACCTGACGTCAAATCACTGCCAAATAAAATGTGGATAAGAATTGAATTTCCATACTGGATGTGCCCTGAGTTAACACTTGCTAATAACAGCGCCATTACAAACTGCTGGGCTTAGACAAAGGAGGAGGACAGGGAAATATGTGTAAATAGAGAGAGGTAAAGGCAGCGTGGTGTGTAAGAGTAAGGATTTTAAATATAGGGACTATGACTGTAAAGGGAAAGAACTGGCTGCAGATAATGAATGTACATACATTGGTATTGATATTAAATAAATTAGGAATTGTAAGTGTAATTAAAAGAAAATAGTGCTGCTAAATTAAATTAAGTTCATCTAACATTTTCTTTTATTTGACTTAGTTTAATGTATTATTTCTGATCAACTTAGTAGTAATCTGCTACTTAAAAATATCATTAAGTTTGACTTATTTATTTCTATTATATGGAGGTCATCTTTGAAAGGTTTCGATTCCTGGGGTCAATTTGACCACAAACATAAAAGACTTTTCTGAGCAAAGGAACTCGAGTAAAAGTAAAATGTCCTTGTCTTTTATCAATTGCTCTCAGGTTCTTGCATTAACATTATGCACAAAGTTTAACAAATAGTTTTTGATGTCGTTGTTTTTACTTCTGTTTTGAAACATGGCATAATGATTTTAAAAACAATTCATGAAAAAAAATAATGAATTTACTGGAGCATTAAAATGAAGCATGTATCAACTGCAATCTTTAAAAAGACTCAACTGACTTTTCTTTATTTAGCTTTTCAATGCTTTAAATGCATTTCTCTAATAAAAAGCTAGTGAGGAAATTTTCGGTCACAGTAAAGATTTAAAAAAATGCAATTGTTAGATAAGAGTCACAAGATGGTTAAAGCAAAGAAAAGAGAAATGTACAAATATACAAACCAGTTTTAAAAAGTAATGTCCAATAAATAGGGTTTTATATATATACAGTTGGGTTGAGAGTGATGTTGCACTTCAAAACTATAGTGGAAAAAGTTCCTCAAATGACTTACCAGTGAACAAAACAGGGGTTCTTATTAATTCATCATTCATCTTTACACAGTTCATGTGCTGATATAGCTCCAGTTACAGGAAATGATACTTAACTTATTAAAGGAGCTTGGAAAGAAAAGCGTCTGGACTTCTTTAAGTTGCTTGAAGGCACTTCACCTCTCATCTAAGAAGCTTCCTCAGTTCTAGGGTTTTGTGGCACATCCAGACATTCCTGTCTGTCTGGCCACATAATTTCATCTACATCACAACGGATATCATCCCTTGCGATGCAACGAGGAAAGTATCTCCTGGAGTGGCGAATCCACCCTCTGCATGACTCTGTAATGTCGTCTCATGCTGCATCCATGGCTGCTAGCAGGGCCTTCCACCTCCAGGCAGAGAAAATCTCCTCTTTTGGATTAAGGAATGGGGAGCAGGGAGGGAGAAGTTCAACCAGCATTGTGTCATGTGCTGCTAACCACTTTATGACCAGATGTGAGTGGTGAAAACGGTCATTATCCCACACAACAACATTCATGTTGAGTTGGCCTCCACCCCTCTCATTCTCAGGGACTATGTCCCTGTAAAGAGTGTCTGAAAAGTCAGGAGATGTTGTGTTTATATGGAACAAAAAGGGAATATGGGTGAGGATGCCATTGTCTGAGTTGGCTGCACATATTGTAACATTCCCTCCGTGCCAACCTGGGACATCAGTGGTTGCTGTCTGTCCAAAGCGATCTCTTCCACGCCTTCTGCCTTTGGCCAGATTGAAACCCGCCTCATCAACATATATGAATGTGTGCAGTGGTTCCCTATCCAGTGTAACATAATGCATTTTGCATGTTCTGTGAATATGGAAACAGAATTGCTAGTCTACTACATGAAACTACACAAAGTAAAACAGTTTACAGTGCTAAACATTAGAGTATACGAGACATGTTTTACCTGTACATACTGGTGACCGATCTCCTTCACTCTTTAACTTTTCCGTTCAAATGGCACTTTGTACAATTGTTTCATGCACATTACTTTTCTCTTGAGCACTCTGTCCATTATTGCAATTGACACAGATCCAATATTGCCAAATACACCGTTATCCTCTATGACAGCGCTTTGAATTTCTTTCAACTTTATTGCATTGTTTGCAATCACCATTGCACAAATAGTTTCCTCTTACTGCGGGGTAAAAGGGGGCTGTCTTCCACCTCTGCGAGCCTGTCTTTCAATCCTTTGTGGTGCAAATTACAGTAAAACTACAGTAATGCACACTAAACATGAGATATTATGAAATGTTGGATTACTGTCCCATACTATACATACCTGTTCTGCCTATGAAATGTTTGAATGATTGAATTCACAGTGGTTCTTCCAACATTTGGTTGCACCCTCCGACAAGCCTCATCCACTTTGAGGCCGCGATTGACAACATGGACAACAAGTGTTGCCCCAATTTCATTAGGAATCTGCCTATGTATGTGGCGTCTTCCCCTGTTTTGTTCCCCCCGCATCCTCACCCCTCTTCCATGATGCTGACCTTCCATTTCTGTGTCACAGAACTGTAGAAGTGGTACACACTAGGTCCTACTCAGTTCATATATGCTTGCCAGTTGAGAGTTCATGGGATTTATCCATGAGTGACTGTGAACAAGAGGCTTGTCATTGGTTACAACTAGAGATGGCATGATACCACTTTTTTATGTCCGGTACCAATATCATAAATTGGTGTATTTCAAAAATAAGACTATGAAGGCACTCAAAATAAATTTCCTGTGGTGGGAAACTATTTTGTGCAACTTTTTGGTATTTACAGTTTTGAGGGATAAACCTCTTAAATTTCTCTAAGTAGAAATATGTGTAAAAAACAAAACAAAAATTATTTTCAGTTTTTTTGTAGTTTATTATTCTTTTTTTTTGCAATTTATGTAGTTACTATGCACTTAATGCATACATATTTTTTAAAAATGGGCTATAACGGTTGTATTGATGTGTAGAAACTTGAAATGTTCTGTTAAATATCCCAATTCTTTGATCTTTGGGCTGAAGGAAGAACAACACTCGGTGTATAAAAATGCTCAATCAACAATCTGTCTAAGGAGCTTGGAAAGAAAAGCATCTGGACTTCTTTAGGTTGCTTGAAGACGTTTCACCTCTCATCCGAGAAGCTTCTTCAGTTCTAAGGTCAAATGGTGGAGAGTCCCAGATATAAACCTAGTGGGAGTAACCCCCCAAAGAGGGACAAAGGACCCCCTGATGATCCTCTACCTAATCACATGAGCCAAGGTGTGAAAACGGGTGTGGGTCACAATCAGCCAGGGTTTCAGGTGAGCTCACTGTGAAACCTGGCCCCACCCTATGATGTGATTTCCTGAGGTCAGACGGCCCAGGATGTGAGTGGGCGTTAAGACGTCTGAGAAGGGATCTCAAAACTGGATTATAGATGGCAGAGAGTTGGTGTCATAAGCCACCGCCTCTGTTCAAAGATGGTTGCTCACAGTGGACATAGATGGCTTCTTTTACTCCTCTTTCAAACCATCTGTCCTTTCTGTCCAAAATGTGAACATTGGCATCCTTGAAAGATGCAGATGGACCGCTGAGTCTTGTCCTGTGGAGGTGGCTCTTCTATGTCGTGCCATGCGCTTGTGAAGTGGCTGTATGATCTCTCCAATGTAGAGGTCTGGGCATTCCTCGCTGCACTGTACAGCATACACTATACACTACATATACCACATTGTTAAGTTTGTATTTAGGATTAGGGAAGCACCGATACCGATACTGGTATCGGGTATCTACTGGTATCGGGTATCGGGGCCGATACTGTAAAATGTGTGTGTACTCATACTCGTAAAAGTTAACCGATACCAACTTATTTCATTAATCAGAGGGTGGCTTGTCATTTCTGTTGTAGTTTTTTAGATTGGCCACTAGGGGGACATCCCGCGCTAAACAGGCACAGGGTTAGGGGAGTGAGACTGACGACTCCAGATAAAAAAGAGAAACTGGAGGCTGCTGTAGCTAGGCTAAACAAAATGTCAGCAGTGTGGACCGGAACAGCCAACTTTAACTCAGGTTTTGGAAAAGTGATAAAAAATGTCAAGAGA
Source organism: Rhamphochromis sp. 'chilingali' (assembly GCF_963969265.1). Taxonomy (NCBI): domain Eukaryota; kingdom Metazoa; phylum Chordata; class Actinopteri; order Cichliformes; family Cichlidae; genus Rhamphochromis; species Rhamphochromis sp. 'chilingali'. Next base: position 66,166,667 of record NC_137929.1, on the reverse strand, counting down.
AAATCCACGGGCAGCTTAAATAACAGAGGCTCTGACTCATTTTATCGCTCTGGATGACCAGCCAATGCCGGTCGTGGAAAACATAGGATTGCACCATCTTCTCAGCATACTCGAGCTGCGATATGAAATTCCCAACTGCCCACACATCAGGGAGATAGTGGTGCCAAAACTTTCTGAAGAGGTAAAGACAAGCAATGTGTGCGCGATGTCAGTCCTCGGTTTAACGGCACAGTGGACTGATGAGGAGTTTGTTCGTCAATGCCAAATACTTTCGTTATTTTGTTTGTTTGTTTACAATATGGACACTGCAATAAAAGTTTATTTTATTCTCAAACCTAATTTGTATTTATTTTATTCCACACAGAAGTGTTTATTTATTATTCTGAAAGCTCGAGACAGTGCCAATAATTCAGTGATATTTTGTAAAATTACAATGTGGAGACTCTGCAATAATTTAACAGAAGTGCTTATTTTTCACTTGAAAATTTTTTGTGGTCATTTTTATTAAGATTTTATTTTTTATCGGCAGGGAATATAATAAAACCTCTCTTCCAATTAATTGTATTTGTGTGTGTGTGTGTGTGTGTGTGTGTGTGTGTGTGTGTGTGTGTGTGTGTGTGTGTGTGTGTGTGGTAGAAGTAGCAGTTTATGTACTCTGTATCGGCAAGTACTCAGATCCAAGTATCGGTATCGTATCGGTTTGAAAAAATTGGTTTCGTTGCATCCCTATTTAGGATTGCAATTTTAATTACTCTCCGATATCCGATCCAGTAATTTGGTTCAGCATCGGACCGATACCGGTTTAAAACGAGGAAAAAACAGGAAAACAAGTACTCAAAAGCAGCTTTATTGCTGACTCAAAAGAAAAACAATACAAAAATGATACTGAGATAATATGAACTAAACTCATGGAGAGACACACAGGGAAGCACACAGCAAAAGGGATGACACAGCAACAAGCAGGGGATGAAAGAGGACTAAAATACATGACTTAGTAATCAGGAAATGGGAGACAGAAGGGAAACACAGCTGGTACTAATTACACAGAGGAGATGGGGAACAGAGGCTGAACGTAGAGCAGAACTGTCAAAATAAAACAGGAAGTACACGACTGACAGAGACCCACACTAGACACTGAACAGAGTACAGAGACAGGAGCAACATGAGACATTACTGACTGGGGAACAACACAAACACGGGGACAGAACTAAACCGACACTAAACATGGGGGCACCGGAACAAAATCTAGGAACTAGGAATTAACAAAGCAAAAAAGGACTAGAGCGCTAACACAGAAACCAAAACAAAAGTAATCAAAAACCATGAAGTCACAGAATAATAATAATAATAATAATGCAACAAATCCAAAAGACTGGGTCAGTGACCCAGGACCGTGACGATACTGTTGAACTGATGAAATCTACTTAAGGTTTTAAATTAAGCAGCAATCTGTGCAACTGGGTAATCAGCTACGTTAAGATTTTTACATTTTGTCTGTGTCACGGTTTGGCGTGGCAGACCGTGGGGATGTGGGGAAGGAGGACCCAGGCGCAGTGCTCTGTGTATAAACAGTGCGTTTATTTAAAGTGTGTGGAAATAAGAACAATAAATCCCCGTGCTTTCCCCGACTTCCACTCCGTGTCTTCTCCCAGTGTTTGTGCTCCATGTGTCTGCTCCCTTGTGCCCGTGTAGACTGTGCCTGCTGCCCTCTCATCCAGCAATCCTCCTGGGAAAATCGAGGCAGTAGTTAGCACCCTTAATTACACTTGGTAAGTTCACACTCACAAACAGACCAGCTGGAGAACTGACAGGAAGTCTCACACAATGATCCCGCGTCGGTGGGAGCTCCAAGACTCTCTTAAGTAGCTCCCCCGACGAGGCCTGATCAGCAGCAGGTGTGTGGCTTCGGGTGTGGCCAGTTTGCCAGCAGGGCCACACCCACCAGGCCTGAAGGTGCCCGCAGAAACACATATACACACGTGCGCAAAGAGGGAGAAGAGGGGCAGCAACACCAAAATACATAAAATAACACAAGTCCATGACTGCCCATGGATCCTTGGTCGCTCAGGCCCAGGACCCTGACAGTCTGACATGTTTTTTGAGATTTTAATATCCAGTTATTTGACTTTTGTGTAATTAAAAAGATTACAAAAGTAAAGAAAAAACTATTGAGTTTTGCTAAACAGAAAAAGTTACTCTGTTGTACTCATTCTATTTAGGTTATGTTATAAAAATGTTGTAACATTATTAATACTATTAATATTATTAATTGTACATGATTGCGCTACACATAGTTATTGCAGTTTGAATAAAAAGAAAAGAAAAATAAACAGAATTAAAAAATATTGCTCATTCACCAGCAGGACTTTCTTTTGTGTGTTATCGTTTTCTCCATTTAAACTCAAAGAACAGTGTAACTATTTAAAGGGTTTAAATTTTTCAGACTTTTTCAGTGGTTTGTCTAACAGCCCAGTTTCCACAATAAAAACTTTTCATTTTTCTCAGGAGGACTTTCCACTCTTCCTCCCCACTCCAGAGAATACCACTTTGTGAACCAGCTGAAGACCTGGACTGAAGCTCAGAGTTACTGCAGAGAACACTTCACAGACCTTCGCTGTCTGCAACGATATTTTAAAAAAAAGAAAGTAAACCACTCTATACTACAATCAGTACACACATTGGTGCCTACTGATACAATGAAGAAAAACAACAAACAAATAAACAAAACAACATCGACAGCCACAGCTGTCACAATAATCTTCAGCTTTATTCTCCATTTATTTCATTATATTGCATAAATGTCTGTTACAAGCTTAAATATAAAGTTGAAAAAGTGTAATTGCAGCCAGGCTATTCATCAAGTAATTGCGATTAATCGTGATTAATGACAGAAAATTGTGAGATTAATTAGTTATTTTTCCCTAATGTTTGGCTCCTGACCCAATCTCTGATCTGTAGGTATTTACAAATATTATATTTCAGACCATAGAATTGAGATAGTTGACTGAAGCTAGCAAACATATAGTCCTACTACTATTATTCCTGTTGCACGTACTCACAGTACGTGCAACAGGAATAACTGCTAATGGTATTAACTTTAATTCCTTTTGCGCTATTGAGACTGTAACTAACTTTTGCAAAAATCCGCATCCACAGTACGTGAAACTGGGAAGCTAAACAATAGATTCTAAAATTTCTTGGGTTGGCCACTTGAGACTGGATTTAAAAAGTAGTTTTTTTAATATGATTTTTGTAATTTTATTATAAAAAAACCAAAGAAAGAGACTAAACAAATATGTATTTCTGATTTGGGGGTTGAATTGTGAATGATGTTGATGTGTGCTTAAAAATGTGAAATTAATTTTTGGTCTTCAAAAGAATGCTTTACAAAATTGTTTTTGTCAAGAAGTCAAGTGAACCTTTATTTGTCACATGCAAGTTGCCCTGCACTGAAATGGGACCACATGTGAGAGTATTGTTGCAGTTTTGTTTGTTAATCTTAATTTTCTCTAGTTGGAAGGTAGGGTATCTTTAGTGATAAAAATATAGGCCAGGCATAAATGTAAACAATGCTTCAGCCTGTGCCTTTTCATTCAGTATTTGTAAAAAAGGCAGAATGTTTTATCACTCATAGATCTTTAACACTGTACTTATTAGTGCCCTGAGGTAAAGGGTGTTGTGATTGGCCCATATTTAGGTTAAAGCAGTGTGTTTTACCCAACATTTGTGAGTCAGGTGATGATTAAATGAAATCTGTTATGCAAGTTTAGCTTCAAAGTTTGAATAGTTTCTACAAAAGTAATTAACAAATGAGCTGGTGCTAATTATGTGTGGTACAACTAATGTTTGCTTTATGTTAGTTTGTACACCTAGTCACAAATAACCAAGCTGCGGCAACATCATGTGAAATCCCTGAAAAGTCACAGAAAGACAGGGGATGAGCGAAATGCTGAGGAAAAACATTACACCATGAGTTTAATGAAATGTGCAAAGCTGGCACAGGAACTAACAAAACTGGATGCTCTTGCGAGTAATGTACTTGGGTATTTAGTAAGTGCATATGTAACATATGTTACGCTACAGTCAAGGGGTAGAGGAACATAGCATAAGGGGTAAAAAGGAAGTGACCCCGCCCTGGTCCCCAAAATCATACACAGAAAAAACAATTTCTTAAGTGAAAGGTGGTTTAATGTCTACAATGAAAACTAAGCTCTGGAGTGAACAAAGACCAAAATAACAAACAAAACAAGCTAAGTCAGGAGAGGAGGTGCCATCTAAAACCCTATGTGAAACAAAAACCAAACAAAAGACAGATGCTACATCTAACTCCCTAACTGAAATAAAGAGGAGAAAACAGTACAAGAAAATAATAAGGCAGCTCACCCCTTCTGTTTCATTTTCTATTCACAATGTACTATTTACAAGTGAAAATGTATCTACACGCTATGTACAAAGCTCAGGGGGTCTTCTGTTGCTGCTGTCAGTTGCTGCTGCTGACATCTGCTGGGCAGGGATCTTTTAGAAACAGCCACCTGATGAGGGGACCAATCAGCCGCCGCTAGCTCCCCAACCAGGAAGGACCTGTAGAGTCATAAAAGACACAGCACAACAAAAATACACAGCCGGTCCAGGGCCGTAACAACATAGTTAAATAAGGTTCAAGTTAAATTCTGCTAAATGGGACATTGGCACCACCTACTGTTGTAAATGTCACCCTGCAATAACCACGAAGGGGCAAGGGATTCTGGGTAATCCTCAGAGTAATGGAGGATGTCCGTAGAGATAAGGATGTGCAAATGTCATGAACAAAAAAAGTCATGTTGCTAGCTGTAAGGGTAATACAAGTTGACCCAGTTATTTTTGGTTAAACATTCTTTCCCGTGGGTTATTTCTCCCATCCTTATGTTGGGTTTAACCAGGGGTGCGCAACTCCAGGGCTCAAGGGCCAGTGTTCTGCAGGTTTTAGATGTGTCCTTGATTAAACACAGCTGATTTAAATGGCTGAATTACGCCTCAACATCTCCTGCAGTTCTCCAGAGACCTGGTAATGAACTAATCATTTGATTCAGGTGTGCTGACCCAGGGTGAAATCTAAAACCTGCAGGACACCAGCCCTTGAGGCCTGGAGTTGCCCACCCCTTGGTTAAACTTTCGTGTATGTGAGACGTCTTTATCAGTAAAAAGACCCGGGAGTATAGTTAGTGTTAAGGGTTCAAATATTGAGGAGGAAGTACACAATAACACTAAGTCCAGACAGGGCCGGGCCAAACGATGATTTTAATGAAACACACGTGTGGGAGATGAATACTGTACGCAGACAGCATCGATCTCTGTCTAACAACACACAAGCAGTTGTTTTTATACCATCGGGGAAATTTATAACGCCCCCTCATGCGTTAAGCAGATACAATATATGTATACGTCAAATCAAAGCCACAATGACTTTTAACACAGTTTGAAAATGCAACATCGCCTCGTCTCCATCCCAGGTGTCTTCCTGTCGCTGCCGGACGCTCGATTATCATCTGGAACATCAGGCACACATTCTGCAACAAACTGTTCTTTTGCAAACACAATTTTGCAGTTGCAAGCTTTTACAAAATATTATTTGAACCTTCACCTACCCCTGAGTCTAACTGCTGTGCAAGTGTGTGTATGTGTACGTGTGTGTGTGTGTGTGTGTGTGTGTGTGTGTGTGTGTGTGGCTCGACCTCACACGAACTTTGTCTTATTAGGAGAGAGGCCAATTCTCATGTGCATAATAACCTAACTGAAACTATATCTGTAATATGTTGAATAAATGTTTTAATCAAGAACCTACTAAAAGCTTAATCAAAGAATATAAAAGTATAAAAGATAATAATGAATAACCTGGTTATTCAAATAGCATCATCCAAACAGCTCCTCAAAATGACAACCAAAATGCACACTTTACAGAGGGAACAAAGACATTTTAGAAGTATACTTCCTGACTTATTCTCAGTCATCTGTTACCAAGCAAACTCAAACACAGCAGGTTGCTGAATACACTCAGGCCTCTGCTCAGCTACTATTTTTGCTGTAAGATTAACCTTCTAAGCTCCACGTCACTCACGCTCTGCTTAGTTTCATTTCCTGGATGCAAAGCATGCTCTGCAAACCTACAGTTTCCTGTCAAGACTTTTAGGCCCAGACTATACTCAGAGTTTCTTTTATAATGCAATGTAATCTGCATATAAACATTTAAAATTATAAAAAGCATTCAAAAGCATTTAAGATTATAGATTCAACTCAACAGTTTAAAGTGGTTATCACTGCACCTGTAATAAATGTAGGGCAGGGATAGCTCAGTGGGTAGCGTGGCGGCCCCATGATCGGAAGGTCGGGGGTTCGATTCCCCTGAACAGCTACCCTGAGGTACCCCTGAGCAAGGTACCGTCCCTACACACTGCTCCCCGGGCGCCCAATGGCTGCCCACTGTTTCACTGAGTGAATGGGTTAAATGCAGAGAGGGATTTTCCCCACGGGGACCAATAAAGTACTCTTCTTTCTTTCATAAAGGCTAATTGGGTACCAATATGTTTAAACATCTGAATGCAATATCAATACTGCAGATTGTATTATTAATGCAATGGTAATGAGGATGATTATGAACAATAGCAGCAAAATATCTCTCCAATCTCAATATTAGCGAACACTGATGTCGCATTTCCACACAGGTCTCACGCTGATTGTCCGCAACAATAAAAAAAAGCATTCTTTGTTGCCCTTTGTTGTGAATGCAGATGCAGATACTGAATAAAAGAGGCTGTTACTACAAAATCTACCTGACCCCATTCGTTCATTTAAAGGCCTGAGAAGACATAACCCAGAGGTCACACATACAAAGTCTTGTATCCAAATTTATTTGATAGATGATAACATTTTTATGTTAAGGGTACTGAATATGCAACACTCTGGCCATACACTGTGTGAGGAGGATTAAGATTTAAAGTTCCTGCTTCATTTTCTCTTCTGAAAACTAGCATCCCATTTATCACTCTTGCTCACAACTAAAATCCCAGCCAGGAAATACCCCTGACATGAATTTTCAACATGACATTCAGATACACCTACAATTTGCAGCTTAGAAAAGGAAATTCAGATAATATTTGATCAATGTCACAAGTACTGTATAATTTAAGATGTAATGGCACTCACAAAGATGGTTTATTTATTGTTGAATATCTGTCTACTAGTGATGTGCGGATTGATCCTGAAATATCGATTCCTCCGATACCAATCATTTATGTTCTAGAATCGATTCTCACATTAAAATATCGATATTTTAGTACTTTAGGGTAAATTTGTAGTTTTTCATTAACAGGAACACAGTGGAAAGAAACTACATGTCTCGCAGCCGCTGGCGTGCGCACTCACAACAATGGCTGAGCGCAGTTGATGTCATGTACAGACGTATTTTACCTCCACAAACAGCTGAGACGTGGTTTGCGATACATGTGGCAAAAAAGTGAGGTGTTGTGGCCATACTTGCCAACCTTGAGACCTCAGAATTAGGGAGACATTCAAAATACATTTTACAGTGTTTATTTATCGGGTAAAATACGTTAAATGTCACCGTTATTATTGGCCGGCCTGGAAACAGCGGGGGTGTCCAAATTCAGAGGCTGCTTCCACCTGAGGACCCGGCCTTCGCGGTCTAAAGAAAGCCGGGTAGTACGTCACGTCCCTTGGTGGAGTGAAACTCTGCCGTCTGCTCCTTGCTATCTAAAATATAACCGGGCACTGCCGTAAACTCTCGACCGTCTCACACTTCTGTTTAATTAGTTTTCTGTTTGACGTTTATTCAGCTGTGTGAAAACCCCGGAGGAACCCACTCGATGGATTAATAAAGTTAAATTTAATTTAATCAAATCTAATAACTTTAATCTCAGCCAAACCGATTTACTCACAAACTAATAAAACACTGAAAAAGCCAAACAATAACATTTTTAAGTTATCAAAGTGACTTATATATCATGTTTAACCCGAGTAGCAAAAGACCGCGGGGGTTTGAAGACGATGTGCAGTTCCCCCCTCCAGGGGCGGGGGCACCTAGACCCGGTTTGTAGAGTACGCTTGGGGAGTGTGATCGTGTGTACAACGTCTCTTTATGTATGTCTCCACGTTGGTTGAGTGTGGAGTAAGTGCATATGAGAGCATGAGGGTGGGAATGGATGTTTGTATCTGTGTGTGCCTGTATGTCTGTGTCTATATGTCAGGTTGGGTGTCAGGCGCCACCTCTCTGGGGACATCTTAGGCCCTCCAAGGTATGGAGGCCTATCTCCCCCTACCACCACTTCCCCTGCCAGTGGCGGACCCCCTCAGACATCGGTGCGTTGGTGGTTCTTTGTGTCCGGGGATGGGCGTCCAGGTACACACCGGCTCACTCCTTGGCGGCTGCTTATCGGGGCCTGGAGCCTGGGGCTCGCTCGGGCCACTTCGGAGGTGGGGTGCCCCCGGCCTCTCGGCCTGGGGCTCGGTCACTCAGGCACAGCTGGCTGCCGGCGGAGCTCACGGGCATGTCACTGCAACTCCCCCTGGCTTCTGCTCCGCGGCTGCTGAGTGAGCCCTCATCTGGGACTCTCCTCAGCTCTTTCCGGGACAGTGGCGCAGCTGCCCCTCTGTTGGTCTTCCTTGGTCTCTTGTGTTCTGGGGGCCTCTGGATGTCTGGAGTTTTGATCTCCTCCACACCTGCTTCACGCCCTGGAGGACGGGGCTGTGGCCCCCCCACACCCTCTAGCAGATTATTACATGAAGGAACCTTTTAAAAAACAAAAAACAAGCGCGTCCATGCTCACAGGTGTACACACGGGTGATCACACCCACAAACTACACCCTTTTTGGCTCCTACCTCAAAGCACACTGTGTTCTGTTGATCTTATGTGCTGCACAATAATGTTTAACATTTAGTATTTACTGTCATATTCCCATATATCATTGTGATGTTGTTTATTCTATTACTCTTGTTCTCTTCTGCTTGCTTTCTTTTTTCTTTCTCAGCAGGTGATCCAGGTGATTGATATATGCATTTTTTTTCTCTGCCCGTTCTGTTGGTTTTTGTTTTTTGCCCTTCTCCCCCGTCCCTCTTCTCAGCTGTTTCTCTTTCCCTCTTTCTTTCTCCCCTTCTTTCCCCCAGTCAAGTCTGTCCCGTATTCAGTAAGTGAAAATAAAATAAACAATAAAAGGTGAATCAAATGGACCATTACGGCAAGGCTGGGATGGTCAGTTTGGTAAAGTAAATCCGTTGGGCATCTTTCTTTGCCTTTAGACAACAATTCTGATGGCAAAAGAGCCAAACGGGACAGGCCAAAAAAAAAAAAAAAAAGAAGACGATGTGTCGGTCGGCTCAGATATTTGAAGTTTACACAGCTACATTCTCACCTGAAAATATGTTAAAAGTTTTTTTGCGACCCAGAAAGAGAAATAAGAGTAATATTAAAACTAAGTAGCTGCCGCCATTGTTGGAAACTGGAATTGGCTGGGCCGCGCTATGAATTCTGCGATATGGTTTTTCAATTTTGTTGTCCTGGAAAATTGGAGAAATTCGGGAGAATGGTGGCTCCGGGAGATTTTTGGAAGGGGCACTGAAATTCGGGATCGGATTCGGGAGGGTTGGCATGTATGGTTGTGGCAACATCACTAACCTTGTCAAACACCTCAGAGTAAATCATATCACAGAATATGACGAGCGTATGTTGAGACGAACTGAAGAGGAGGACAGGGACAGGTGCTGCCAGGGCGAGACAGACGTCTCTCATGGAGTCCTTTAGTGCTGCAGGCAGGCAAGGTGTTCAAATAGCACAACTTCAGTTTTTTTATTTCTATATGATGAACCCTGCATTATTAAGTGATAAGAACAAGTAATCTGATGTCCTGTAATCATTATGATGCTATAATTTGAGATACAATTAATAAAATAAGTTTTTGTACAAAGTATTGGTATCGGATCAGTATCGTCGATACCACCCTGAATATTACTTGGTATCAGATTGGAAAGGAAATCAGTGGTATCGCACATCACTACTGTGCCGCTACGCTTATCAGATCATTTCCCCTTGGAGATGTGGACCAGGGAAACACTGGAAGATGTGCAGCAGGTAGCCGAACTATTGATAACAAGTCTTTGAATTTAAACAAGTGCATTGCTGTGCAGTTTAGGTTAGTTTTAATGTTCATTTTCATGTCCCTCTTAAAAAATGCCCTACATAAGCTAATTTTCTAAATTACATATTTTTTCAAACGTATATCCTCAAACCAGTGATTCCAGATTTGAATTTTATGCTGTAACCAGTATTACTTTTGCAGTTTAATATTTCCTTATTTGGTTTCATACATATCAGGGTACCCCATGACCTCATACGGCACTCCCTAAGATCGCATGGTGTCCCTGAGGCGTACATCAAATGGATACAGCTCCTCTACAACAACGCCACCAGTTCAGTCCGATGCGCCGCTTGACTATCACCTCCCTTCCCAGTTAGTGTTGGGGTCCACCAAGGGTCAGCTCTGTCACTCCCCCTCTTCATTCTATGTACGGATACCATCACGGCCGACCTCCAGTTACCTCATCCATGGTCTCTCCTCTTTGCCGACGACGTATTCTTCGCCAGCAAAGACAGAGAAGAGACCCAAACGACGACGCAACTCTGGAAGACCCGGCTCAGTGAATATGGTATGCGGCTCTATACGAAAAAGACCGAATACCTGGAAGGAGGCCCCCAAACTGATGGCACCATCATAATTGACAACGAAGAGTTGAAGAAGACAGAAGAGTTCCGCTACTTGGGCTGAATCATCAGCTACGATGGAAACATAACCCCCTTTGTCCGAGCACGAATAAATGCAGCCTGGTTAAAATGGCAACAGGTCACTGGTGTCCTTTGCGACAGAAGAATGCCAGATCGACTCAAGGGAAAAATCTACAAAGCGGTGGTCCGCCCAGTAGCCCTGTATGGTTCCGCATGTTGGCCCGCATTGACCACACATGAACAGGCCCTAAACACCATGGAGACGCGCATGCTCCGATGGAGCCTGGGAATTACAAGATGGGACCGTGTTACGAACAAAGACATACGGAAGCGACTAGGTGTAGCCCCAATTCAAGGAAAAGATGCTCGAGTCCCGCCTGAGGTGGTATGGACACGTGATTCGAAGCGATGAGAACTCTGTAGCAAAAATGGCAATGATGATCGACCCAGAAGGATGCCGGCCTTGAGGCAGACCGAAGAAACAGTGGATGGACAAAATTAAGGAGGACATTAAGACCATCAACGCATCACCTGAGGATGCCTCGGACAGAACCAAATGGAGAAACCTTTGCCGAAGAGCGAAGACCCTGCACCAGCGGGATCCAGGATGAAGAAGGTTTCATACATATCAAAAATACATTATAATAACATGGTATTTTTAGACGCATGGAGTTTTTATTTTTTGTCCATCCTTAAAAGGCTGCAGGTCCTCATATAATTGCCACAACATCATCACTTCAACCAGCATTTGAGGATTGCTTTGTTGAATACTGAAAAAAAGAGGTCATAGGTAGAAAATTTGTAATATACATGTTTTATTTATCTTTAAATGGCTTTAACTTTTAATCTGTCACAACCCAACTACTTCAGTCATGCCTTAAATCTTAAAGAGATGGTTTTTTTTTTTTTTTACCAAGGTCTCAACATATGCAGAAACGTCTTTTGATGAATCCGATAACCCAGACTGTAGTGATGCTGATTATGTTCCAGACCAAGTTCCTGTCATCTAGATGAAGATGGACCTCTTTATCCAACTGCACAGAAGCCTCTGCCTTCTGTGTGATACCCCAATTTATCTCCACAAAAACTAGATAATTCTTCAGAAATTTTAAATAAAGTCAATGTTGCCATAACTCCTAAGAAGAGGATCTCAGAATACTAAAAGTACACCAAAGAGAAGCAGAATTGAACAGATTGCGGAATCAATCAAATTGTTACCACCTTCAAAGTTTGGAAGTCACCATGTGTATGATAAGAGAAACTACTGTTTGTTTAGACACCAACCTACATCAAAAATTGCACGACACCTGGAGGCTGTAAATAAAAATGTAGAAGAGATTGCTTTTGCATTTCAATATCCCAAAAATTCAAGAGTGTGACACAATAGGTTGAACATCCTTAGAAGATGTGGAAATTTTGCCCATAAGCCAGTGTGTTGAAGAGGGGAGCTGATGAGCTACAGCAAATCCACAGAGGGCATTGATTTCATTCATTGAAAACACTGTGGAAGTACATGAGAAGATGCCCAGCAAAGAAAGAAGGTGACTCCCAGGGTGGGAAACAGAGGGTTCGATCCAAATGTGCACTGAAAACTGCTGTTGCTCGTGACAATGGAGAGGGCTTATGTGATGGCATCAGCCACACATGGGTAAATCAGTCCATTTGTTCACTTTATTAGTTTGGTTTGCAGTTTTCTTCATTAATATAATTCATTAATCATTTTATTTAAACCTAACACTGATATTATGAGGCGCGCGCATAAAGGCATTGTGTTTTCTAAAAATGTTTTCTGTTATATTAATTGTGTTTCTCTTTTTTTGAGTTACCTGGTTTTGGGTGGTGGCTGTTTCCTGTCTGGGTAAAAGGTGTGGCTGAGGATTCTGAGAACATAATGCCTGCTCAGCAGGACCAACCATGTGCTTATCAGGAAAAAGGGGTGTTTTAGGTTTGCCTATGTTAGTTAATATTAGTGTGAGTTTTTGTTTTCCCCCTATTGTGTGTAAATGGTTTGGCCAAACCACTGTAAAAGCTACCCTTAGGTCACTATGAGTAGTTTTATGTTTAAGAATTTTGTCTTTTGAACCTTTTTGAGGGTTAAAATAAAGAAAACCCTTTCTTGAAGACATTTGTTTTCATGTGTCCTCTATGCCTCACAGCTTGAAAAGTGTGATTCCTGCATGAAATATGACAAAGTTACTCAATCCAAAATGGCCAACTTCTTCTGCAGTTTGGACAGAACTTGTGTGATCTAAATGGTTCAAGAAAGAACAGACATGACTACATAAGGCAAAGTCTTAGGGAATTTGGGGGCCAGCTGCTTATACTTCAGAAAAATAGCCCCATTCAAAAGGCAGAGGAACTGATTTATCCTGCAAACTTCAACCATTTGATATGTGCAGTGAAAGAGTTGGCACAATCCTGAGAGCACAATCCAGAGAGAAATACGTTCCAGAGACCTACCTACTCCTACTTGGATCACCATATGGAGACTATTCAAGGTGATGCTGAAAGAATGCTGAGATTGTCTCCCCCGCCATGTAGCCATGCAAGCTTGCCAAAGTGACACTTGCTCAAGTGATCATTTTTAACAGAAGAAAAGAAGGAGAAGTATCAAGAATGGAAGTGTCCACCTTTAAAGACAGAAGAAATCCAGAAATCTATACGGACATGGCTGCTTGCCTGACCTTACTTGAAAAAAAAAGTGATTTCTTCACCAGAGTAGAAACCTGTGGAAAACGAGGGAGAGGAGTTCCTATTCTCTTAAAACTATCAACGGTCTCTGCAATGGAGCTTGTTGTGGAAACTCGTGAATCTTGTGGTGTCCCTAAAGAGAACATCTCCATGTTTGCTAGACCAAGAGCTTTATCTGCCTATCGAAGAGGAGACTGTATCCAAATGTTTGCAAAGGAGAGTGGGGCCAAACACCCTGAAATCTGAACATCAAGAAGACTTCGAAAACATATACCAACAATGTTGTGGTTGTTTAATCTTAAAGAAAATGAAGCAGACCAACTAGCAGACTTTCTGGGCCATGACATACGTGTCCACGGGCAGTATACCAATTGCCTCAGGGAACACTTCAGCTTGCTAAGATGAGCACAAGATGAGCTTTTGACACTGGAGAACGGAACTTTTTCACACTACAAAGGCCAAACACCTGATGATATTGACATTGACCCTGAAGGTAAGACTAATTTTTATTAGGATGCTCTGAAATATAATAATAGGATTTAAGCTGGACTGCACTCAATGCATCAATGGAGATCCCTATGCAGTGAAAGACAGAAACTGTACTGGGGTAAGAAATTATGTCAGAAATCACATTAATGCCTTAAAAAGAAAAGCTTGTGCAATAGACTGAGGGATGCTTGTGTCAAACTACTGTATAGAGAAATATTGCTTAAAATGAAAATCTCTGGTGACTTTTGTTTTCATTGGACTTGGAGGTGTAAAATTCAGTTGTGAGCCTGCTTCTAAACCATACAGAAACCGGTGTCCCCAAAGGGTGGGAGTTAAAAACTGCAACCTCAAATTTACTCAAGTGAGTCTGTGTGTGTTCCTGTTTATTTATATATTATTTCCTAAGGTGGTTTGTTTTATTTTGCTTTAGTGTGACCACCTGTTATGGGGACTAGACATGTGTGGTGGAAATCTCTCTGATGCATGTGAGTGTGCACACCGGGAAACAGGTATAACGCGCCATTTAAGTTGCAGTTAGACTGGCAATGAGGATTGCAGAGACTGCACGGGTGAGTAATTCATGGCACTCCCTGTAGGTTGAGTCCCCAAGAGGCCGGTACTTAAAGCAGTACTCTGAGCTGTTATTTTAACTAGGGTAGCATTGTGGCAGCAAACCTTGTTCTTTTAAGTAATGTTTGTTAATGAAGTGTCTTAATTAAGGATTCAGTATTGCCAGCCCTGCTACTTAAGATGTTTTCTTTTCTGCAGTTGTATATTTGCTGTTGTTTTGTCCAATAACCTTTGTCTTGTGAAATTGACTTACCTCACCTCTGCTTGTAATAATGAAGCTGTATGCCTTTTATAACTGTTACAACGTTTGCACTGGCTATTGTAATCTCTCCTGGGGTGTAAGTACCTCCCCATGTGGCTTTGTCAACACCGCTCAGGCACCTTTACCAGTTTTTCTCCTTCACGATGCCACACCGGTCACCTAGTAAAACATAATCTGCCCTGCCATTTTGAAAGCAGTAAAAAGAATACAACTCATGAACCTTTATTGTTTAGTACACATGGTTAGTTTTATTAGTAAATGTGCCTCACATGTACAGAGGTTTTGATGTGATTAACAAGTAACTGAAGCTGCCCATTCACACCAGTCTTGCACTGAGACCTCTGCATTTTGCTGAATTCTGCAGCAACATGTGGAAGAGGTGTTCTTGGAGAGGAAAATACATAGTGAATCCTTTCCATTGTTGGTGGCTTGAGTCTCTTGGCTGTGTAGCCCTGTGATCCCTGAGACACTACAGAAAAACTTATGTCTGCTACCACCTAGAATTTCAAACAAGAGGACCACAAGAGCCACACAATTAAAAATAAAGAATTCTATGCTTTAAAAGTTAATTGTAGAATCAATTCTGCATTTGTAAATTCCTTTTCAAATTCATTTAAAATCACTTAATTTATTAAAACATTTCTAAATAAAATGAAATTCACAAAAAAAACTCTGAACAGAACCACTTTTGGATTCTAAATTAAAAAACGTTTTTAAAACACAACTTAAAAAACAGAAACAAGTAAATAGTTTCAAAAATCAACGATTTATTTCTGGCATTTAAATTGTTAATTTAAAATCTATTTACCTTTTCTGTTAACTCACGGATTAACTATTGGATTAGTTGCTGAATTAACAATTTCATTTTTTAAATCCTGAAGCAATGCAAATTAGTCATTCTGTGGGACATAAGAAGCTCTCTGATTGGTTGGACAGACACGGGCTGGCTGCCTGGATTTCTCTGTACTGCTGTTCATAGCATTGCCTTGCAAATTCAAAGCCTTAAAAAAAAAAAAACCACCCACAAATGCAGGTGTTACATATGGTTAAAATCATTCAAATGCAGGAAGTATAAACGTTTGACGTAAATATAATTTGTGGCTATGTTCACACGTACATGGGTATTTTTGAAAACAGTTTTTTCCATGCATTTGAACCTTTTGTCCACACGTAAACGGCGTTTTCGATCATTGAAAACCGAGATTTTTCAAAACTCCTGCCAGAGACTTAGTGTGGCTGCAGCTTGTTGCTATGTCAGCGTAAATCAGTCATGTGAATTGGAGGCGTAACAATATTTTCAGTTTTAGAATTTATATTCAGACTACGTACACGGGTGTCTTTGAAAACTGAGATTTTGTGTTTTTGTTTTTTTTTTTTTAAATATATCCTGTTTACTCGTACACTTTTGAAGAAATATCTCCGTCCACATGTAAACACCAAGAACGAAGTCAAGCGCTGTCAAGAACATGCCAATCCTAACCATGTAGAAATGTTGGTCAATCAGAAGTCTAGATGGCTGGGAGAGAAAAACCTTAAGTACTTCTAAAAACTTTTTTTGGAAAGGCAGCTAATTTTGTGTTACTTTTTAAGTGCCTGCGTCATTTCAAATGTTAATGACTAAAGACAGTATTTTGGCTGGTGTAGACTCACAACTTAAAAACGAACAAAATGCATACAGCATACATAAATTTAAAAAAAAATATTCAAAACCGACGTCGGGATTAGGGTTGTGAGAGTGTCTGTGTTGAATGGAGAAGTTCACTCTGATGCTTCTGTCTTTGTAAATGAACAGACAGTAAGTGTGTCTGTATGCAAGCGTGTAAAAAACTAAAAAAAAAAACGTTGACGTGTGGACGAAAGGTGCAAACGCATAGAAAAAGCTGCGTTTTCAAAAATACATGTGGATGTAGCCTCAGAGTAATAGCTGAATGCACAATGAAGACAAATGCTGGGTGCAGTATTTTAGTTTTGTGCCTCCCGGGTTAGTGTAATTCGGTAATACTCTGTGTCCCCGGGACCATTTTCTGCCACTTGCTTTTTTTTATTTCAAGCCATTTCCTGTTGAATGAAATATAGCCAAATTTGCCAAAGGATATAATTTTTTTTTTTTTATTTAGCTTCTTTAAGCTTCGGTCTGAGTTTCTTAAATTAGCTTAAAATGCCTAAGCAGCAAAAATACTCACACACATTATCCTAATGGCCGTTTTCTGGCCCATTGACAACAATTCTAAATACTATTTTTCATTCCAAAACTATGATAACATAAAGTAAGGAATCATTTTATGTTATGATTTCCTTTTAGAATCCTGGCCTTAAACTTGCAATTTTTTTATTTGTCCACCAGGTATTGGAAATGGTCCTGGACTCTAAGTGCGAGGATGGCTTCTCGTCTTCCTCCTCCGAGGATTATAGAGATGAGACGGATTATTCTGTAGAAACAGAGTAGCTGGAGTCCAATTTTCTGTGAAATATCCTCTGAAAATGAGAGCGAAGGGGAGATGGATGAATGAAGCAGCATCGGGATGGACTTCAAAAAAACGGGAAAATCGTTTGGTTGCCCACAAATTTGGAGATGCTCCACTATGTCCCAGCAGCCACAAGTGTCACCCCGGGACCTACACACTATGCTGCTGCCTAAATCAGTGACCCGACATCCAGCTTTGCACTCTTCCTCACTGATGAAATTGTGCAGCACACCGTGGCCATGACAAATGTGCACGGGAGACGCGCAGTCGCCGACTTGCGAGAAATGGACTCAGATGAATTTTGTGCTTATGTTGGGCCGCTCATTTTGGCTGGTGTCTACCGAATCGACCCTCAGCCTCTGGAGTGAAAAATCCGGACGGGACATTTTCCAGGCTATCATGTCCCACAAGCGATTTCATCAAATCAGCAGGGTGCTGCGTTTTGATGACAAACTTTCCCGACCCCGACAAGCTGTCTGCCTTCCGCAAGGTATGGGATTGTTGGACACATCGTCTGGAGCTGCTGTTCAGAGACATTTGTGTCGATGAACAGCTCGTCGCATTCAGAGACAGGTGCAACTTCAAGCAGTACATGCCAACAGTCGGCCAAATATGATCTAAAAATATGGGTTGTGTGTCATGTGAAAAACATCCAACACCTGACTGCAGGTATACACGGGCAAAGAAGATGGTGATCGTGCCGAGGTCAACCAGGGGATTAGGGTGGTCCTGGAACTAACAGAGGGGCTCCAGGGACGCGCCATCACCTGTGACAATTTTTTTACTTCATTACACCCTGGCAGAAAAGCTACTCAGGAGGAAACTGGCCCTGGTTGGCACAATTTGCTAAATCAAGCCTGACGTTCCGCCTTATTTGTATATATTCATAGGTTTTATGTTTCAGGTTTTGTTTTTTTTGTTAGGTTCTTGACACCTATTCCTGCAGGAGGAGAACAAATCGCTGGCCAGTGGCCCTCTTCCACAACCGGCTGGACATCTCACTATACAATGCCTACGTGCTGTGGACACCAATGACCCATCCTGGAAGCAGAGGAAAACACACAGGAGGTGGCTGTATGTTGAAGAGGTGGGTGAAATGTTGGTAAACCCACACATATTGAAGCGAGGGCACCTTCCCCGCTCATCAGCTTCTGCAGACTTTGTGACAAGAGCGCAGGGTGCTGCTGCAGGCCCCTCTCCAATCCTTAAACCGAAGGGCATGAGGCAGTGCGAGTTTACACCGAAAAAAGACAAATCGTCAGCACCTGCTGCAAATGCGGAAGGCTCGCATGTAAGGACCACAGTCTGTCCATTTGCAGCCTCTGCTTCAACTGAGCAGGACTCTGACACACCTCCACATACGCTCTCTCTCTCTCTCAACCTCTTACTCGCTCTTTTTTCATACCTTTTCCTGTTCCCAAAAAACATAAATGTTTATTGTTCTAAAATAAATGTTTTTTTTTCTGGTTTAAACTGTTCCTGTATTTTTGTTTACATAATTTTTCATTTTATTTTAGAACACAACAAGGTAATAATCATTTAGCATTTATACTGAATTTGCTGTGCCACTGCAAAAAAAAAAAAAAGATGGATCAAAATGAATGTTGGTGCCAATCTTTGATCCATCTAAAGGCCTAATTATAATAAAAAAAAACATGTCTTTAAATGTATTTTATGAAAAAAATTTTAATTTTCTAGTTTTTTCTGTAAAAAAAAAAAGTAATGTAAAGATACTGGGATTTAAAGGAGTAGTTTTAAAAAACTGACTCATTTAAAGTGGAAAAAATACTAATATACAACATTTTTATAGCACTTTTTGGAGTGTGGCCGTTTTGTGGCTTTAGGGGCACGAACGTAAGAACCCTAAAAAAAGGCAGAGATCCCTGTTCATTTTTAAGCTCAGTTTTTAAAAACTTACAATGCAACTACAGCCCAGCCCATGCAACAGCAAATTAATGACTAACCTCGTATTGTGGATGGATTATCTCAGACTGAAGTTTCGTCCGTTTACAGCATCCTGCCATACAATCGCCTTTGTCCCTAACCATCGGGAACCCTCACTTTAACTTTTATCGAATGGAAAAAGGTTATCGTTCATCCTCCAGCTTCACTGTGCTAATGTTTTTATATCATGCTAACCATAGCTCTGTAGTGAGCCACCATGTAGTGTATCATAATATACCAGCTACGCCAGCTTCAGTAACCCTAGAAACGTTACTACTGTTTAGTTTTCTGTCTTCATTTATGTTTGAAGTGATAGCAGAGCTGTAGACTTTAATTTTTTCAGAAATCTCTCAGTCAGAACATGGTATATCATGTTTAGGTGGAAGCTAGCGAGCTAACTTCCTGCTAACATCTAACTCCTGTAGAGACTGGAGCTTTCCACCGTTTCTCGTCAACTCACCAACAACAGCATTCAGGACACTTGTGGGAATAATTTAGACAGCAATCCAATGTGCAGACATTGATTGAACTGGCTCTGCTTACCTTGACAGCACTAGTGGGAACACAATGAATGTGACTGCACATTTACTCCGACATCATCCTAGTGCAAAGACAAGTGGAAGCAGACAAAAACAACAAGCATGCATGTTACAAACTTTAGCCGAGTCATTTAGACAGCCGTTAGCACATGATTCTCCTTATGGGGACCTGATATGTTTAATATGCTGCTGAGAATATAGCCCAGAAGAACCGTATAGTATAGCTTTTATTTTGGAAAGAGGCATTTCTCTGTAATAAACTCTCTTTTCCAAAGATGAGAGATTTCTCGATCAGATAGATTTATTTTTTTATTACTAAATTTAAAAACTGTACTTTTGAGTTAAAATATATATTTATAATTTTAGTAAATGACAAATTAAAAAGGCATGAACATTTTTTTGTATTGAAAAAATATTGAACCGTGACACCAAAGTATCGAACCGAACCGTGAATTTTGTGTATTGTTGCACCCCTTTTTTATATATATGTATATATATATATATATATATATATATATATATGTGTGTGTGTGTGTGTGTGTGTGTGTGTGTGTGTGTAGTCGGATGGTAACAAAGAGAGGGAAGGTAGTCAGAACTGAGGGGACTGAACTACCAGAAGGCAACATTGCAGACATAGAGGACAGTTACAAGTACCTGGGGATCCCGCAGGCGAATGGGAATAATGAAGAGGCCGCTAGAAAAGTACCTGCAGAGGGTCAGGCAAGTCCTGAGGAGTCAGCTGAATGGTAAGAACAAGATCCGGGCCATCAACACGTACGCCCTGCCCGTGATCAGGTACCCTGCTGGAGTAATAGGCTGGCCAAAGGAGGAGATAGAAGCCACTGACATAAAGACAAGAAAGCTCCTTACCATGCATGGAGGGTTTCACCCCAAGTCCAGCACCCTGAGGCTGTACGCTAAGCGGAAGGAAGGGGGCCGGGGACTGGTGAGTGTCAACACCACAGTCCAGGATGAGACAACGAACATCCAAGAATACATTGGGAAGATGGCCCCAACTGACCGAGTGCTCAGTGAATACCTCAGGCAGCAGAAACCCAAGAAAGAGGAGGGAGACGAGGAACCATCATGGAAGGACAGGCCCCTGCACGGTATGTACCACTGGCAGATAGAGGAGGTGGCTGATATGCAGAAATCCTACCAGTGGCTGGACAAAGCTGGACTGAAAGACAGCACAGAGGCACTAATCATGGCAGCACAAGAACAAGCTCTGAGCACAAGATCCATAGAGGCTGGGGTCTATCACACCAGGCAAGACCCCAGGTGCAGGCTGTGTAAAGATGCCCCAGAGACAATCCAGCACATAACAGCAGGGTGCAAGAGGCATACATGGAACGCCATAACCAAGTGGCCGGCATAGTGTACAGGAACATCTGTGCCGAGTATAACCTGGAAGTCCCGAGGTCAAAGTGGGAGACGCCCCCAAGGGTGGTGGAGAATGACCGAGCTAAGATCCTGTGGGACTTCCAGATACAGACGGACAAAATGGTGGTGGCTAACCAACCGGACATAGTGGTGGTAGACAAACAGAAGAAGATGGCCGTAGTGATCGATGTAGCGGTTCCGAATGACAGCAATATCAGGAAGAAGGAACACGAGAAGCTGGAGAAATACCAAGGGCTCAGAGAAGAGCTCGAGAGGATGTGGAGGGTGAAGGTAAAGGTGGTCCTCGTGGTAATCGGAGCACTAGATGCGGTGACTCCCAAGCTAGGCGAGTGGCTCCAGCAGATCCCGGGAACAACATCGGAGATCTCTGTCCAGAAGAGCGCAGTCCTGGGAACAGCTAAGATACTGCGCAGGACCCTCAAGCTCCCAGGCCTCTGTTAGAGGACCCGAGCTTGAAGGATAAACCGCCCGCAGGGGCGTGCTGGGTGTTTTTTTTTTATAAAAAGCAACAAAAACATAATATTCCAGAAACACGCTTTGCCGATCCGATCATCTGTTCGTAACACTTCCTAGTTCATCAGGGTGAACTATCAAATGTCCGACATGACCTGCCCGAAACCGGACGTGACATCATTTTGCAGAATTGTAGTTTTTTACCTTCAGGGCCTTATGAGCCTATACTGGTGTTTTTAAAAGTTATGTTTGACTTTATGACTTTCTGTGTCGTTTCTGGGACGCTTAGGACTCAAATTGCACTGCTGGGAATAGTTTATTTTGATGCATATGCTGTTTTTTTTGCAAATTTGCATCATAGTATTTATTTTCGTTTTTCCTGCAGTATATAAAAATTGGTGTATTTCAAAAATAAAACTATAGAGACACTCAAAATAAGTTTCCTGTGGTGGGAAACTATTTTGTGCAACTTTTTTGTATTTGCAGTCTTGAGGGATAAGCTTCTTAAATTTCTCTTAAAATTTCAGAAATATATGTTAAAAACACAATAGCCTTCTCCATTGTGCTCTTTGGCTCTGTTAAAAATGTGTTTTATCAAACATCTGCATCTTCATTTAAAATTTAATATTTTTTATAGCATAAATGTTATTCATAGAATAAAATATATATATAAAAAAAAAAACAGAATCCATAAGAATATCATCCTAAATAAAGAGCATTTTGGGGTTTTTACAGTGAAATTTAAAAAAACAACGCAGCTGAATTCTCATCTACAAATGTTGAATTTAAAAACAGAGCTACCTAGATCACTTAAATTACACAATTGAAAGCATACGTGTATTGTTTATGTATTTATAGACCAGCACTCATATATATTCTGTCAGGGCTCTGTGTGCGGGCAGGTGGAAATGTGGATCCAAATGCAGGACTCCGAGACGAAATGTAACTGAAAACCACAGCTTTTATTGCTGGCATGAAACAAAAACAGAAGCCAAACCAAACCATGAAACCAAGCAGGAACACACAGGCAAGATCTGAGGGTACAACGCAACACCGAGCATGGGAAAACACAGGGCTTAAATACACAGGGTAGTAATGACGGAATGGGCAACAGAAGGGAGACACAGCTGGGGGAGATCAGGGCTAACGAGACGGGGGAGCTAAGCTGCACACACTAACATAAGACAAAGACTTTCACATTAAGACAGGAAACAAGAATTACTAAACCAGATGCAGACATGACACTGACACTGACCAGAAACTGCAACTCACATGAGAACCCAAAACCTAAGAACTGATCCCTCACCAAGAATAACAGAAACAGATCCATAATGATCATAATAAACAAAGCACCAGAACATCAGAAAACAATCCATAATGCAAAAATAAACCAAAACATAATAAACTCAAAATACTGGGTCCAACGGACCCAGAACCGTGACATATTCAGATAATTAAACAAAATAGTTCTAGCATCCTGGAGCACTTCTGTTGTGTTTTGTACATGTTTCTTAGTTTGTATGTGCTTCTGAGTTTTTACGTGTTTTGGAGTTTGTACGTGTTTTGGAGTTTGTACGTGCTTCGGAGTTTTTACGTGTTTTGAAGTTTATATGTGCTTTGTCTGTAGGGGCCACCATAAATATACTTTTATTTATTCACTCCACATAAAATGTAATAAATAAACCATATAATACAAAAAACAACTATTCACAATTCAACTTTTAACTATTCAAATTTTCAGCTTTTTTCTTTTAAACAAATTTAAAGTGAAACAACACAAAACAGTGCAAACCACTAATGTGATGTTGTTGTCCCTGGCTCTCTTTGTCTGTCTCCCCCTCCCGCTCTGTTCCTGTGCTACTGAGAGTGTAACTGCCGCCCCTCCCCCTTCTTCCCAGCGCAAAGCACAAGGCTCGCATGCAGAGTGAAGCGGAAAAAAGTGCAAGAGAGAGGGTGAGAGAAAGAAAAAAACTCCACGGCTCGCAACAACGAGCTGGCTCGCGTCGTTCATGTCAAAGATCCAGCTCTACCATTAACCCTTTAAAGCCGGTCGGAGCGGGCACGCTCCGTTTTGCGTAACTATTTTTAAATCCCGGTAGAACTGGAACCACGTAAGCTAGCGCAATAATTTTTTTTGCATATGAAACCGGAGGAGTTGTACTTAAATCTTATGCCATCAGCTTGTCCTCGGTCACAGTTTCCTTCCACATATAGCTTTGCAAAAATTGTATAAAAAGCGCTTGCAGCAACAAAAACATAATATTCCAGAAACACGCTTTGCCGATCCGATCAGCTGTTTGTAACACTTCCTACGTTGGATTAGAAGTCAGCGCGAACTGTCGCATGTCCGCCATGACCGGCCCGAAACAGGAAATGACGTCATTTTCACGGAAATGTAGTTTTTTTTTTTTTACTTCAGGGCCTCATAAGCCTATACTGGTATTTTTAAAAGTTATGTTTGACTTTATGACTTTCTGTATCATATCTGGGATACTTAGAACTCAAATTGCACTGCTGGGAATAGTTTATTTTGATGCATATGCCTTTTTTTTTTTTTTTTGCAAATTTGCATTACAATATTTAGTTTGGTTTTTCCTGCAGTGTATAAAAGTTGGTTTATTTCAAAAATAAAATTATGAAGACACTCAAAATAAATTTCCTGTGGTGGGAAACTGTTTTGTGCAACTTTTTTGTATTTACAGTTTTGCGGGATCAGCTTCTTAAATTTCTCCAACTAGAAATATATGTTAAAAAGACAAAAACGATTTTTAATTTTTTTGTAGTTTATTGCTCTTTTTTGCAATTTATGAAAGTACTATGCACTTAATGAATACATATTATTAACATCTGGGCTATAATGGTTGTATTGATGTATAGCAACTTGAAATGCTCCCAAAAATGGCACTACAGCATGTAAAAATATAATATAAGCTCTGGCGGACTTGGGCTACGTCCACACGTACGCGGTTTTTTTGAAAACGGAGATTTTCTGTTTTCGTTTTAAAAAATAATCCCGTCCACACGTAAAGGCAGAAATGAAGGAAAACGCTGCTAGGAACATGCCAAAGCATTTTTAAAAATCTCCGTTTTCAGTGACCAAAAACGCTGTTTACGTGTGGACGAAAGGTGCATATGCATAGAAAAATCTGCGTTTTCAAAAGTACCCGGGTACGTGTGGACGTAGCCTTACACAGATGGTAAAGAAAACAATGTGTCATGTTAGCAGGTATACAAGAAGTAATATGTAATGAATGAGTCCTTTGTTGGTTTTTACACTGAGTGATAAATCAGGTGACATTGCTACAGATCCATAAAATTAAAGCTAGTTTGACACTGACGTTTTTTTGTTTCTTAAGTTTTTTTTTCTCTCTGTGTAAGTTTGAGGTCCATGTTAAAATCAGAGGCATTCAAATGTAAAAGGCCTGAATGTCATTTATACATTTATACAGTCTATGAAAGAGGAGCTGTAGTGGAAACAGAAAGGTTGACAAAAAAAAAGACATGACTGAAAACTCCTGAGAAACGTATCCATCTGTCATGGTGGGGATGTGGGGAAGTAGGACCCAAATGCTGGACTTCGTGCGATGAAAGCAGTGTATTTGTTTACGTGAAGTAAGTCATATGTCACACAGTGGAAATTTGTGTTTTTATGTTTTATCAATCTGTGTATTGGTACATAGTGTTGATTTTATTTGCATGATTTTATTGTGATATTTATATTGCATGTTTGTTTATTTATATTTATACAGCATGGTTTTATCCTCATATTTATATTATGTGTGTTAATGTTGTACCATGTTCCTTTAATCCACTGTGGACTAAACAGACAATTGTAGGCACCTGTGAGGTGGGGGCGTTCCCCAAGGTGGCCTATCAGCCGCCAGGTTGACCTGTTAAAGGGGATAGTGAGCGCAGAGTAGTGATGGGATTTTTAGAGATCCGGCTCTTTCGGTTCGGCTCACTAAAAAGAGCCGGCTCTTTCGGCTCCGAACCGGCTCTTCAGATTGTTTTGTTGCTTTAATTAATTTATTATTAACAATAATATAAAATTATGCACAAAAGGAATTACTAACGTAAAAAATTTGGTTTTATTTATATATGTTTATATATAAATATATGCGGTGGCACCTAGAGACAAAACACGTACGAACTCCAAAACACATTTCTAGCATGAACTGAACTTCCAAAGCAGAGCTACTAGATCACTTAAATTACACAATTGAAAGCATGTGTCTATTGTTTGTGTATTCATACACAAGCACTCATATATATATATATTCAAATAATTTAAAAAAAGTTCATTTACCTGTTACTACCACACACCAAAGCCGGTCGTTGGTACTTGCTGGCTTGTGTAGCCACAAGATAACAAAAGCTCAACACTGCGCCCAGCATCTTGGAGCACTTCTGTTGTCTTTTGTACGTGCTTCTGAGTTTTTACGTGTTTTTGAGTTTTTACGTGTTTTGGAGTTTGTAAGTGTTTTTACATGTTTTGGAGTTTGTACATGCTTCAGAGTTCGTACGTGATTTGAAGTTTATATGTGCTTCGTCTCTAGGAGCCACCGTAAATACACTTTTATTTATTCATTCCACATAAAATGTAATAAATAAATCATATAATACAAAAATCAACTATTCACATTTCAACTTTTAACTATTTAAATTTTCAGCTTTTTCCTTTTACAAATTTAAAGTGAAACAACACAAAACACTGCAAACCACAACACAATTAAATATAAATTATAATATGAAAACATAAAGAAGATGCATATTCTCTGTCATATGGGCCCGCATAAATAAACTTTCTGAATCCTTTATCATCTGCAACTGAAAATAGTTGTGGATGATCACTATACCTTTCTAATGTGACATTGTTGTCCCTGGCTCTCTCTCTCTCTCTCTCTCTCTGGCTCTGTTCCTGTGCTACTGAGTATAACTACCGCCCCTCCCCCCTCTGCCCATCTAAAGCACAAGGCTCACGTGCAGAGTGAAGCGGAAAAAAAGTGCGAGAGAGAGGGTGAGAGAAAAAAAAAAACCCATGTGACGGCTTGCGATAAGGAGCCGGCTTGCGTCGTTCACTTCAAAGAGTCGGCTCTAAGAGCCATTTCGTTCGCGAACAACACATCACTAGCGCAGAGACAGAGAGAGGAGTGACGCACGAAAGGTGAGCAGGAGAAAAAGGAACGCGTGCAAGCCCGCACGGGTGTGGAAGGAACTGCTGCCTGACTGTGGGGTGCCGCGAGTCGTTCGGCGATCCAGTCCCAACGCAGGAACAGCAACAGTGGGTGGCGATGGCTGCAATGCACAACAGGGCAGGGATGCCCTTCTGCCTGCATCTGACGGTGAGACGAGGGAGGCCGTGTTCAGGTGTGGAGTGGGGCGGGACTGTGCGGCCATGCGCTGTCAGGAGGAGACAGGTCTGTGATAGGGGCCTCCTCCCTGGTCTACTGCTGATGAGTTTTATCATACCGGAAGAAAAGTTCCTCTCCTGTCTCTTTTATATAAGGACCCTTCGCCCATGTGTGGCTGAACTGTGGGATTATGGGACTATGGGAGGGTAATTTTAGTATATGGAAAACATGTTTTAGCCTTGTTTTAATAGTGTATAGTTATTTCTGCCGGCAGGGTTTTTAGCGGGTTGCAACATTATTTTTATTGTATACGGGGAATTTTATCTTGTATTTGTGACTCTGGCTGTGTTTTTTTTATGGAAATAAATGGTGTTTGAAGCCAGCGTAGTTTCTGAGCCCTGAGCGCTGACCCGCTCACCCCCCTTCTCGCTTGTATGTATACAGACGTGGTGGGTAAGATGTAGGTCCACCAGTCATAGCGGCTACACATACACAACAACAATAAATCCTCATGCGTCCCCGACTTCTGTGACGTGTCTTCTCCCAGTGTCCGTGCTTAGTGTCCTCACTCCCTAATCTCCGTGCACCTCGTGCTTGCGGCCCTCTCGTTTTTGCAGTCCTCCTTGGAAAATCACAGAGGGAGACGTAAGAGCACTCTCGCAGACTGACTTGCTGGGAAACTGACGGGAAGTCTCACATAACGATCCGGCTTGGAGAGAGCTCAACCTCTGACGAGGCTTTATCAGCTGCAGGTGTGTGTGATCATCCTCCCGGCTGAACACAGCCTGTAAACTGGTGCTCTGCATATACAAGACAGTGCATTTCTGTGTCTGTCAGGCTTTATTTTCACAGGTTTTTGGCACAGTCCCAATGTGCATTATAACATCATTAATAAATAAACCCTCACTGACTTAAATGACATCACCTAGATTTTAGTAGATTGCAGTAACTGACTTCTTACCTCTCCCAATACAAATGCATAATCCTGTAGTTGTTGCTGTAGGACAAACAGCCAAAAGAGAATGAAAACATTAGATTTAGACTGTAATTTAGACCCATAACGACCTCGTGTTTCTACACCTGTATGGACCACATCCACCAGTTTTCCTCTATCTGTGGAAGCTATCAGTCCACTGCTTACTGTTTACATCATCAGTGTGGTTAATGGAAGTGATCCAATAATCAGGCTCAAACAAAAAGTATTGTTATCTGGGTTTTATTAATTTTAGTCTTGTACATTTCAGTCATATTTAATGTAATAACGTGATTTGCAACTGATTTGCTGACAACTTAGTATAAATCATTATGTGTAAAGTTGCACATAAAAAGTAGTAATAATATTAATAATTAATATCATACTGAATATTAGAGATGGACCAATACCAATACATATCGGTCCGATCCTGAACTAAATTACTGGATCGGATATCAGGGCGAAATAAAAACTGTAATTCAATCCATTAAGTATCACAAGAGCACCTCACAAAACTTGTGACATGGCGTAACCCGGCTCATGACCTTAGCACGTCGAAGCAGTGTGCGTCACGTGATAGAGTGGCTGTTGTGTGCAACACCTGTCAGCGGTCTAGAGTTACTTTACACTGAAGTCTTCTGGAGCCTCGCTATATAACCAGTGTTTCATCTCGAAGAAAGCTATCCCAGAGAAGTAAAGCAAGTGTGTAAGTTCATCAATTAATATTTGTAAAGCATTCCTAAATTAACCTTAACAACTGATTTATGTATCTCGGACGTCTGTGCTGCTATTGAAATTTTAACAACAACCTCCAACACCCCCAGGGAGCGTTTTGAAGTGGTTTAATAAGCACATTGCAATGTGGAGAGAAACATCACAGCTAAACACTAGGATAATCTCTGAAATTTGGCCGCTGCCCTCACATGTTAAAGACACAGACAGATAAAGAACATTCCACAACTCTTATATCTCAAGGGGGCTATACCTTCAGCCCAATCCTTAAAACCTTCTCCCTCACAGAGAGAGTTATGACCTTTCTTTCTGCTTGGCCGTCACCTCCCTTAAATAGGATGTCTGGAGATTTTCAAGTCTACAATAGGTCCACTGTGAAGGTGCATCTCCGAAAACATTAGAGCACCTTTGCAAATATGTCTTGATAAATCAAGCAGATATTTAAAGTTTACACCGCATGAAAATATCTTGAAAGTTTATTTAAGATATTGCATTTCGTCATTTTGAGCTGATTGGAGACCAGAACAGCCAATCAGACTTTTTTGCATCCAAGTCTGTGATTGGGAGCGGGAGCAACACATTGTGAGCAAGAGCAAATGCAAAAACTGAGCGAGAGGGGCTGCTGTTGTGTGTGTGTGTGTGTGTGGATAATAGCAAACACTGAAATACGTTTGCTATTATGCAATGAATTTTGTTCACTGAAATGTAGCTTTTCTTCGCTCAAAATAAATTTCTCCTCAAAATGCAACACTTGCACCTGCAATTTTTTTTTTACATGAACTCAATTTTTTTTTTTTACGTGCGCTCAGAATAGTGGCACAAAAATAACTCCATACAGTTGTGGCTGCCTCCAGCACAGGAACACTTCCGGGTCGCGATTCCTAAGGTGACCCAAAACATCTGGGAGCACACACTGAGAGACGGGGCAAAAAAGGAGAGAAAACAACAAAAGACTACACACAGAAAAAATTAAACATATAGAAAAATACGTGAGCCCTGGGTCCCTAGTAGGGCTGGGTATCGTCACTGATTTCTAGAATCGATTCAATTCCGATTCACAAGGTCCCGAATCGATTCGATCCACGATTTGATTTGAATCTGGGAAATTTTGACAGTCAGAAATATTATAATTCAGATCAGTACATTTACATATTTTTGTATCAATAAAAAGGAAGCTGACACACGCAAGACTTTATCAAAGGTGTGAGCATCACAGCAGATGCCTTTGTGTCAAAGTAGCTGAGGATAAAACACAGAAAAACATGAAGGTGATTTTCCTGGCCTGGGATTTTATAAAAATATTCTGCAGTACATCAAAAATTCACAAAACAAAACAAAAGAATTCATGACGATGTTTATGTGAAGCGTTTGGATCTTCTTTTGCTGCTGGTTCGGTCAATATTGTTTGGAGAGACATCAAACTAACAGCTTTAGAATCGGCTCATAAAGGGCGTGAACACAAAGCGCCGACAGATCAGAATCAGCGAGCTGTCGGCTTTCAGCCCCGACTGAGAAAGGCGACATCTAACTGATTCTGATCCGCGGGTCGCGCTGTGTGTTTAAGTCTATGTGCAGAATCCCTGTACCTGCTCTCATTTACTGTTTTAGCTGTTTGGTGGTTGTTGAAATTTTGTGAGATGTCACCAGAGATTCTGGCATTTCGGGCAAAATAAATTTATATAAAAAAATCGATTGAGGATTTTAATGAATCGATTTTACGTTATCCAAGCTAGAATCGATTTTAATCGATGAATCGATTATAAAAACCCACCCCTAGTCCCTAGTACCAGGCCATGACAAGTATAACAGAATAGTTTTAGTGTTTTGTTTATTAAAACTCTAGTATGAACTACAAAATGCAGCAACACATTTAAAAAAAACAAAACAAAACAAAATGGATGCTGTATCCTGTATCCTAAAAATAATAATGAGAGAGACGGGATTATTTTCTTTTACACATGCACGTGTAATAAGTTGAAGTAGTCGTATCAAAAACATTAATTCAGTGAATACAAATGACTGTGCTCCATGAAAATGTGAATCCTGCCGGCGGCAGAGTGTAGAAGCAGCAGGTACACCACCTGCCAAAACTGATGTGAAGCACACCAAAATCTGTTTTAGTCGTGGTCATGTGACCTGGGTGTTTTGTTATGCTTTGTCATCTGCGCTTCGGAAGCTCAACACAATGCCTGCCTCACACTCTGTCAGTAAACAATGTTTTAAATTAATATTTGACTAAATGTAGGAGGTTTTTTTGTTTCACAGATGTGCTGCTGACAACCAAACTCCATTAAAAACTTGCAGATTTAATGCTGAGTTAAATGATTCAGCTTTAAAGGAGATGCACTCTCACTAAACATAGTGTAAAATAAAACTTATCAGAGACATCGTGACTGTGGCTAAATTAAACCTAAAAACCAAAACCTAATTCAAGACTTAAAGACTATATATATATATATATTTATATATAGTATATATTAATAAGTGTTATAAAGTCATATAGTGTAGTATTAAGTGGACACAGCCCTGAAAAATAAAGGCATGAGACCATGTGTCCTTGGGGAGTAGAAAGCTGCAGACTCTCGCTCATATTTGCCTGGGAAAATGTAGATAAGAGGGACCATCTCTAGTGGAAAGTTACTGAGACACTGTTGTTTAGACTGGAATGAGAGCTTCTGTAATGAAACTGTCAGGGGCACATCGCCATTTTGAGATCCGCGACAGCGTGTCATGCAGGACGCACCTCCCTTCTAGAAGTAATGTGAAAGAGAATAAAAGTGTGAAATGGTCTACTGAGCAGTGTTTTGTCTTCCATTGGATGCCTCTGAGGAATCAAAAGAACTTGGTGAAGTGTTGGTACTTAACAGCACACACATAACTCTACATGTATTATAGGAAAATTATTAATGATAATCCACAGTAGATCTGACCAAAGTCTACCTCTGTCCTTTCTTGCTGGTTTTCAGTGGTAGAAACAGTGTACACATCTATTAAAGTCATTTTCCACATTGGTTTGCTCAACATTAAACATTGTAGTTTTATTCGGGTTATTTTTAGCTTTGAAAACAACAAAAGAACATTTTTAAATTTCTCCTATCCTGTCTTGTCTGCTGGGATTTAGGAACTGTGTTCACAGGCCAAGGTTTTTGCTTGGAAAGTGACCGTGCTCTCATTTTCAAAGACTTCAGTATTATTAGGGCCATTATGGCCACATCCAAATCTTGGCAAATAATACAGAAAACAACAAAACAACAAAAAACCCTACTAAAACAACCAAGTGTCTAATAAAATGCCAGCTTTATGTAAGCTGCGTCAGACTCATTGACTATCTTTCCTCTAAACTTTCAGCTTTGTGGAGCTGCTGTCACACTGTGCCTGGGATTTCTGAGATGACCCTAATCTCATTGAAAAGCACAGAGTCGCTGCTTTCAGAAGCCATTGAAATTTTTTCAGGTGTTACAGACGTTTAAAGACAGTTGGATGATTCCTGTCTAAAGCCAGCGACTGGTTAGGATTTAGAGGCTTAAGCATTCCCATCCCTGAGATTTATTAACAACCTGTACAGTGCCTGAATTATGGCGAACCATGCCTGAACTTATTTGCTTTTTTCCCTATTCAACAGCTTGATTTTCCTAATGGTTTGCATGCTGGTGAAGCAGAATCATCGTTGTGTAACCTTGCTTATGTTTCTTTAAGCATTGAGGCACGTCATTTACAGAATTCCTGGTTTTAAAGAAACAGGTATGGTCACATGGCCAAAAATACCACTATATTAATAAGTTTTGGTAGTGAACTACAAAGATACATGTTGTTGTTTTTTGACTCTCTGTCTGACTTTCATCTTCTCCTGTGACAATATGCCTTGGATTTCTGAAATAACCCAAATCTTACTGAAAAGCACAGAGTCGCTGCTTTCAGTTTTTCAGGTTTTACAGATGTTGTTTCCTGTCTAAAGCCAGCGACTGGTTAGGATTTAGAGGCCTAAGCATTCCCATCCCTTAGGTTCACTAACAAACTGAATCATGGAGACACAGACTCCATAATCCTTTTTTTTTTTTTTTTTTTTTTTGCCTGTCCCGTTTGGCTCTTTTGCCATCAGAATTGTTGTCTAAAGGCAAACAAAGATGCCCAACGGATTTACTTTACCAAATTGACCATCCCAGCCTTGCCATAATGGTCCATTTGATTCACCTTTTATTGTTTATTTTATTTTCACTTACTGAATACGGGACAGACTTGACTGGGGGAAAGAAGGGGAGAAAGAAAGAGGGAAAGAGAAACAGCTGAGAAGAGGGACGGGGGAGAAGGGCAAAAAACAAAAACCAACAGAACGGGCAGAAAAAAAAAGAGAAAAAAAATGCATATATCGATCACCTGGATCACCTGCTGAGAAAGAAAAAAGAAAACAAGCAGAAGAGAACAAGAGTAATAGAATAAACAACATCACAATGATATATGGGAATATGACAGTAAATACTAAATATTAAACATTATTGTGCAGCACATAAGATCAACAGAACACAGTGTGCTTTGAGGTAGGAGCCAAAAAGGGTGTAGTTTGTGGGTGTGATCACCCGTGTGTACACCTGTGAGCATGGACGCGCTTGTTTTTTTAAAAGGTTCCTTCATGTAATGATCTGCTAGAGGGTGTGTGGGGGGGGGGCACAGCCCCGTCCTCCAGGGCATGAAGCAGGTATGGAGGAGATCAAAACTCCAGACATCCAGAGGCCCCCAGAACACAAGAGACCATGGAAGACCAACAGACTCCATAATCCTTCCCCACTTGTTCCTCCTAACAACTATGTCTGTTCCGAGAATGACGTCTGAGCTTATTTGCTTTTTTTCATATTTAACAGCTTGATTTTCCTAATGGTTTGCATGTTGGTGAAGCAGAATCATTTTAGCGTAACCTTGCGTGTGTTTCTTTAATCACTGAGGTGCCACTGCAAAAACATTTGATGACTGTATTGACTCACAAAGCCTGTTGCCCCACAGGTTTTATAGAAAATATCTGCAAGTCCACTTGTTACCTTTTTGAAAATTACAGATACGCCTACTTGAGATATCAAACATTTACATGTACAGTATTCAGTTTGAAGCTTTAAACTGAAACATTTTCATCTCCAATTAGAGAGGTAATCAGTAAACTGGTTTTGCCTTTGATCAGACCTCAGAACATACAATAATAGTTTAGGTAAACGTGTGTTTCTACAGAGAGGTCACTCCCTTCTGCTTTCCTCATTTGACAGTAAAATATATGAAAAGACCAAATGCAGACCTTCTTAAGAGCCAACTTCAGTCCACAGATGCAAAGATAAGCTGTCAGGTAAGTTATGCATCATTAATTATAAAATTATATTATTGTGTATTTTATATTCTAAACATTATTCTAAAACTTAGAAATGATCATTTAAACCATTTTAAAGATACGACAGATTTTACATGTTTAAAAAGTATTGGATATAATGTTTTTGGACATGCATATAAACTGTGTTTAAGGCACAGGTTAAAAACTGGTTAAGGACAAATCAAGGATGTGATCATGTATAAGTTGTATAGTTTTAATGTTTTATTTGGGAACAGAATGGTGTGTATGTGTGAGTTTGGTGATGGAGTTTTTATCTATTTTTTATATTTATGGACAACAGATGTAAATTAGCCCTTGGCTCTAATCTGGTATGTTTACATTCATGTAATTTTTTACATTTATGTTCATTAACATGCACTGTCCTAAATAAAGAAATTAAATTAAATATACTAAGAAACTTAGACTGCAGATAAGAAATCTTAAATAAACATCTTTGGTAATAAATATGGTACAATAATAATCATGATTATATCTGTTATACATAAGCAGAGAATGGAAGAAACCTGTTTACTGGTCATCCTGCTGCTCTCAGGTCAGTAATATTAATATCTTAAACATTTCAAATATATCCTATAAACACATTGAGACAGACTGATGTCATTTGGGTAATCAAATTACATGCACATTTTAAAAAAATGTATTTATTAACACATCAACCGCAAGCACAGGGAGAAATTCTTTACCTCCTAATACCACAATACCTGCATTAATTTTCAATTATGTTGGTTTTTTAAAATCATTAAATTTAGATTTTTTGAATGACTGTTTGCAGCTATTTCTATGGTAGCTATTGAACTAACTAGTTTTTAATGTTTAATGCTGATACATGGTCTGAAGAGCTTGGAATGCAAAGCATCTGGACTTCTTTGAGTTGCTTGAAGACGTTTCACATCTTATCCGAGAAGGTTCTTCAGTTCTAGGGTCAAATGATGGAGAGTCCCCGATTAAAGTCATAGGGGAGGGTCCCCCAAGGGGGTCGAGAACCCCCTATTGATCCTCTATCTAATCGCACAAGCCAAGGTGTGAAAACGGGTGTAGGTCACAATCAGCCAAGGTGAAGCCGCTGTCAAAACCTAGCCCCACCCTATGCTGTAATTTCCTGAGGTCAAAAGGCCAAGGATGAGAGTGGGCGTTAAGGCATCTGGGAAAGGATCTCAAAACTGGATTATAGATGGCAGACAGTTGGTGTCTAATCTTCTTTTCTGTGACCCCCTTGGGGGACACTCCCTTAGGACTTAAATCTGGGACTCTCCCCCATTTGACTTTAGAACTGTAAGAAGCTTTTCGGATGAGAGGTGAAACGTCTTCAAGTAACTTAAAGAAGTCCAGACACTTTTCTTTCCAAGCTCCTTAAACTACGATGACCTTCACTTCTTTCCCTCCTCATTGTTATTATTACTGTTATTAACAACAAGCCAGTGTATTCCTTGTTCCGGTCCCAGATAAAATGGGAAGACTTGCTTCAGGGATGGCACCTGACATCAAATCACTGCCAAATCAAATATGTGGATAAGAATTAAATTTCCGTACTTGATTGCTAGTGCCCTGAGTTAACACTTGCCAACACCAGTGCTGTTGATAAGCTTCGTACCGTTACAAGTTGCTGGGCTTAGACAAAGGAGGAGGATAGGGGAAGGTGTATTTTAATAGAGAGGTAAAGGCAGTATGGTGTGTGAAAGTAAGGATTTTAAATATAAGGACATGCAGGTTCTTACACTAACATTATGCAAAAGTTTAACAAATACTTTTTTTTTCTCTTTTCAACATTGCATAAGCATTTTTTTTAATTTATTACAAAAAAAGCACCTTCACTAAGTTAGCTGACTGATTTCACTCTATAATTGATACAATGCTTATCCTGGACATTGACGAAGTAGGGTTCAGAACTAATAATACAAAGCTACACCAAACTACCTCTTATGTCAGTAGGTTGAACTAGCTCACCGTGTAGTCCTTGTGAACTGTGAGTGTCTATAGCGAAGGTGAACAACATTAAGGCTACATATGCTGGTCAGAGCTACTTACTGCACGTTTTTTCCTTAGTCATGACTAAAAAGTTATGGTTGGGTTTTACTCTTCTGCTTGTTGGTAAATCAGGACAGTGCCAATGTCCCTCTGTTCCTTCTGCTAACTGTGTTAGCATAGCAAGATAACTGTTAGCTAAATGTCACTTTTAGGTATTGCATCTTTTTTATTTCCTTAATTGTCAGTACTTGAAGGCAGCGGTTCTCAAACTTTTCACTATGAGTACCACCTCATAAAATATATGGCTCTTGAAGTACCACCCTTATGACTGACATTAAAGTATACATCTATTTAAGACCATATACAGTTGACATGAGACAATTTCATTTCTTATATGAATGTTATCTATTTTAACTGCCATAAAGAAGATGTGACAAGTGATAATCATAAAAAGTGTACCGCATTAAAATATTCACAGCAGGTGGGATATCCGATCTTTAAGTGATGACGTGATTAAACCTTGTGAATCCTGCTTCCAGTTCCAAACTACTAAGTTTATTAAGGCTGTTGTGTTTTTAACATGTTTTAATGCCTTTTATCTTGTTCTCTTTAATCTGAACAAGACCCTAAAAAAAGCACAACATTATATACCAACTAGCCCAACTTCAGTAACCCTACAAACACCACTGCTGTTTAGTTTTCTGTCTTCATTTATGTCGGAAGTGATAGCAAAGCTGTACGTTGTAATTTTTGCTCTGGTGGTTAAGCTCCAAGATTGTTGGCTTCATGACCCTCCTTCGTGGTTTGGGGACATCAAAGCTCAGTTTGCTCTTCGTGGCATTTCAGCTGATGACACAAAATACATCTTGTGGTGGCCTCGCTGGATCCACTGTCCACCAAACTTTTCACAATGAGCACCAATGTGATAACCCTCCGTGACTCCACTGATTATCCGGGGGCCTCCAACTCATGGATAGTGGCTAGGATCACAGCACTGCGGAAAAGGGCTCTTTTTATTTACCATCAGCATTTTGGCACCGTTGCACAGCGTTGTCTGCCGCCTTGCAGTTTTAAGGTCCAGGGAAATGAGCCCACCAGTGCTCTGTAGCAGCCGTGACCACTTGCGATAAGGAAAGGCAACTCTTCATAGAGCACCCGAGCTTGGGGAAATATTTTCTGGTAAACTCCAGCTCCCAGAAGAACCTCTCGTGTCATCTTTGCATAGCTCCACAATGGTATATTGTTAAATCTTAAAAAACTGATCAAAGATTTCCCCGTGTACCACTAGAGAGAGCCTAAGTACCACCAGTACTACGTGTACCACAGTTTGAGAACCACTGCTGCAAGGTAATCGGAGATGTTTTTCTGTAAAGAGATAATATAAATATGAATGGTCTTTGGATCTATACACTACATATATTACTACAATTATGACCAAGGGGTTGAATGACACTGTATTCATTCAGAGTAAAGTAGCCTGGATCCTGTTCACGAACTTAAAAACTCGAGTCTGGATCAGTGTATCAGAGCACAATACTCAGTTTAATTTTTTTGTTGTTGCAAAAATTGGACTACAAGAAATTTCTCATTGTTATTGTTTTGAATATGAATGTTAACCAAGCAAGTATTGCAAATATTAAAATAAGAAACCCATAACAGTGGTATAGTATATGTACATATTAGAGTTTTAATAGTTTTCTTAGTCAAATCTGCTATTCAGATATGCAGCACTACATATCGTTTTTGGCATTTGACATTAATTTAAAAAATGGTATATTTTAATATTTTTTTAATATTAACAATGCAGTGTTGTTTATGGAAGCCCATTTCCGGCACTAAAAAAATTTAAAAAACAAGTATCTATAACTTGAAATTTCAAGTTATTTTCTCAAAATTTTGAGTTATTTTCTCGAAATTTCAAGAAAACATAACTCGAGATTTCAAAATTTTGAGTTAGCTCTGCCAATCAGTAATTTCCGAATGAAGTCACTCTCCTGTTACCCAGAAGCATATGGCACAGAGGAATGGGCACTCAAAACCGGATTGCAATAAATTGGCGCTTTTGCGAGTACGTTTGCTGATAGTAACACCATGTGATTCAGCTAATAACACAAGGATTTCATCATTTGTGAAGCCATGCTGAAAATACTCAGCAATCTGTGCATTATGACTGGATGTAATACTGGTAGCTTAGCTGTAGCATTTGTAGCTGAGGGCTTCAGTGATGTGCGATACCACTGATTTCCTTTCCGATCCGATACCAAGTAATATTCAGGGTGATATCGACGATACTGATCCAATACCGATACTTTGTACAAAAACTTCCATCCATCCATCTTCATCCGCTTTGTCCGGGGCCGGGTCGCGGGGGCAGCAGCCTAAGCAAAGAGGCCCAGACCTCCTTCTCCCCAGCCACCTCCTCCAGCTTATCCGGGGGAATACCAAGGCGTTCCCAGGCCAGCCGAGAGATATAATCTCTCCAGCGTGTCCTGGGTCTGCCCCGGGGCCTCCTCCCGGTGGGACATGCCTGGAACACCTCACCCAGGAGGCGCCCAGGGGGCATCCTTGTCAGATGCCCGAACCACCTCAGCTGGCTCCTTTCGATGTGGAGCATCGAAACTTATTTTATTTATTGTATTTCAAATTATAGCATCATAATGATTACAGGACATCAGATTACGTTTTCTTATCACTTAATAATGCAGGGTTCATCATATAGAAATACAAAAACTTAAGTTGTGCGCTATTTGAACACCTTGCCTGCCTGCAGCACTAAAGGACTCCGTGAGAGACGTCTGTCTCGCCCTAGCAGCACCTGTCCCTCTCCTCCTCTTTAGTTCGTCTCAACATACGCTCCTCATATTCTGTGATATGATTTACTCTGAGGTGTTTGACAAGGTTAGTGATGTTGCCACAACCATACATCCTGGCGATCGTGGCTCAAGAGTTGGGAGTTCGCCTTGTAATCGGAAGGTTGCCGGTTTGAGCCCCGGCTTGGAAAGTCTCGGTCGTTGTGTCCTTGGGCAAGACACTTCACCCGTTGCCTACTGGTGGTGGTCAGAGGGCCCGGTGGCGCCAGTGTCCGGCAGCCTCGCCTCTGTCAGTGTGCCCCAGGGTGGCTGTGGCTACAATGTAGCTGCCATCACCAGTGTGTGAATGTGTGTGTGAATGGGTGGATGACTGGATGTGTAAAGCGCTTTGGGGTCCTTAGGGACTAGTAAAGCGCTATACAAATACAGGCCATTTACCATTTACATGCCAACCCTCCCGATTTTTCCGGGAGAATCCCGAATTTCAGTGCTCCTCCCGAAAATCTCCCAGAGCCACCATTCTCCCGAATTTCTCCCGATTTTTCACCCAGACAACAAAATTGAAAAACCATATCGCAGAATTCATAGCGCAGCCCAGCCAATTCCAGTTTCCAACAATGGCGGCAGCTACTTAGTTTTAATATTACTCTTATTTCTCTTTCTGGGTCGCAAAAAAAAAGAATGTACCTGTGTAAACTTCAAATATCTGAGCCAACCGACACATCGTTCTCAAACCCCCGCGGTCTTTCGCTACTCGGGTTAAACATGATATATAAGTCACTTTGATAACTTAAAAATGTTATTGTTTGGCTTTTTCAGTGTTTTACTTGTTCATGAGTAAATCGGTTTGGCTGAGATTAAAGTTATTAGATTAGATTAAATTAAATTTAACTTTATTAATCCCTCGGGAGGGTTCCTCTGGGTTTTCACACAGCTGAATAAACGTCAAACAGAAAACTAATTAAACAAAGTGTGAGCGCCCGGTTATATTTTAGATAGTAAGGAGCAGACAGCAGAGTTTCACTCCACCGAGGGAGCTCCACCCCCCCCAACAGCCCTTTTGAAGGTCTCCCTATGGCCACAACACCTCCCTTTTTTGTCACATGTATCGCAAACCACATCTCAGCTGTTTGTGGAGGTAAAATACGTCCGCACAGTTACGCTCAGCCATTGTTGTGAGTGCACGCGCCAAGGGGCTGCGAGACATTTATACAGCCGTATTTTGCACATGACTATGAAAGGCGGAAGAGGAAGTAGTTCCTTTGAATGCAGACAATCCGAATGTTATAGTTTCTTTCCACTGTGTTCCTGTTAATGATAAACTACAAATTTACTCTAAATGACTAAAATATCGATATTTTAATGTGAGAATCGATTCTAGAACATAAATGATTGGTATCGGAGGAATCGATATTTCAGGATCGATCCGCACATCACTACCAGGTAACAAGGAAATTACATCATTCACGTAGATTACTGATTGGCAGCGCTAACTTGAAATTTGAAGTTATTTTCTCAAAATTTTGAGTTAATAAGTCGAAGTTTCGAGACTGATTAAATATAATGGGGTCGGCGGACGCGCCCGCGCGTCAAAATCAATATGCAGCGCGTCAGAGTCTCCATTTCAACTTGGGTTGAAAGTGCGGACATCAAACTATATACCATTTTTTTAATTATATGATAATAAAATGATAAAAAATACACGCGATGTTTTTTTCTGAACAAAACAGTGGTGTTTACATCGGGAAGAAGGGTAAAAACTGCGTTTTCTACAGACAGCGCTAGCAAACACTCTCCGCTTGTGAGTGGAAAAAGAAAAAACACCCCTTCCCTATTGGTGTTAGAGTTTACCATGTCAGCCAATCAGAAAATGATAAGGCAACATGTGGCACTTGGTTGTTTAGGGAGAAGGGGAAGTTTTTAGGAGCGACACCGGCGACGGAAAGCGGGCGAGCGAAAGACAGAGAGAGAGCGAGTTTTCATATGTGAGACATTAGTGACGTTTAGCGTGTTTGGAGGCTGTAGTTAGTGTGTTGTGTAGTTATTGTTGTGTGTTGTGTGTCAGTTAGACTGCTGAATTTCATATTTGCTCTAAAAAAGCCGTCAAAGGCAGATTCCAGTGTAAACGCTGTTCCCACATGGAAAACTGGACTGATGCTCCTCCTGCTGTCAGACCTGCAGGTTTAGGCCTGTGCTGTTCTCCTGTCTTATACTGAACACAAACTACATTTTTTGGACTGGCACAAATAATTTGTGTGCCTTCTTATTTGATGCAGCCCAGCTGATTGTTCTGGAAATAGATTTAAATGGTTATATAAAAAACTGAGGCCTTGGCTGCATTTGTAGGTCAATAGTACCAAATAACTTTGTTGTTTGCAAAACTTGTGCATAATTTTTAGAAATGTACAATTTCTATTTGCACTTCAAGTTATGAAAATGATTCGTTAAACAAGTTTGTGGGTTTTACAGTAAAAAATATAACTTTTTTCTAC
The DNA here is from genome assembly GCF_963969265.1 of Rhamphochromis sp. 'chilingali'. Classification (NCBI taxonomy): domain Eukaryota; kingdom Metazoa; phylum Chordata; class Actinopteri; order Cichliformes; family Cichlidae; genus Rhamphochromis; species Rhamphochromis sp. 'chilingali'. Next base: position 66,125,390 of record NC_137929.1, on the reverse strand, counting down.
TCGGATTTTGAATTTTTTGTCTGAATTTAGATCAACTGTGCTAATATAGTATACCAAAATGAAAAAATAACTCAAATTTCAGATATTTCAGGTTGTGCTGAAAATACTGATACCAAACACGGCCAAAAAAAACATATTTTAAAGGTGAAATATAGAAGTAAAATCAAAAGTAGTCAAAAAGTAGCCAATTACAGTGGGGCAAAAAAGTATTTAGTCAGCCACTAAACCACTGGGTTGAGGTCTGGAGACTGGTCTGGAGACTGGCTAGGCCACTCCAGGACTTTCAAATGCTTCTTACGGAGCCACTCCTTTGTTGCCCGGGCGGTGTGTTTTGGATCATTGTCATGTTGGAAGACCCAGCCTCGTTTCATCTTCAAAGTTCTCACTGATGGAAGGAGGTTTTGGCTCAAAATCTCACGATACATGGCCCCATTCATTCTGTCCTTAACACGGATCAGTCGTCCTGTCCCCTTGGCAGAAAAACAGCCCCATAGCATGATGTTTCCACCCCCATGCTTCACAGTAGGTATGGTGTTCTTGGGATGCAACTCCGTATTCTTCTTCCTCCAAACACGACGAGTTGAGTTTATACCAAAAAGTTCCACTTTGGTTTCATCTGACCACATGACATTCTCCCAATCCCCTGCTGTATCATCCATGTGTTCTCTGGCAAACTTCAGACGGGCCTGGACATGCACTGGCTTCAGCAGCGGAACACGTCTGGCACTGCGGGATTTGATTCCCTGCCGTTGTAGTGTGTTACTGATGGTGACCTTTGTTACTTTGGTCCCAGCTCTCTGCAGGTCATTCACCAGGTCCCCCCGTGTGGTTCTGGGATCTTTGCTCACCGTTCTCATGATCATTTTGACCCCACGGGATGAGATCTTGCGTGGAGCCCCAGATCGAGGGAGATTATCAGTGGTCTTGTATGTCTTCCATTTTCTGATGATTGCTCCCACAGCTGATTTTTTCACACCAAGCTGCTTGCCTATTGTAGATTCACTCTTCCCAGTCTGGTGCAGGTCTACAATACTTTTCCTGGTGTCCTTCGAAAGCTCTTTGGTCTTGGCCATGGCGGAGTTTGGAGTCTGACTGTTTGAGGCTGTGGACAGGTGTCTTTTATACAGATGATGAGTTCAAACAGGTGCCATTCATACAGGTAACGAGTGGGGGACAGAAAAGCTTCTTACAGAAGACGTTACAGGTCTGTGAGAGCCAGAGATTTTCCTTGTTTGAGGTGACCAAATACTTATTTTCCACCCTAATTTACGAATAAATTCTTTACAAATCCTACCATGTGAATTCATGGATTTTTTTTTCACATTCTGTCTCTCACAGTTGAAGTGTACCTCTGGTGCAAATTACTGACCTCTGTCATCATTTTAAGTTGGGGAACTTGCACAATCGGTGGCTGACTAAATACTTTTTTGCCCCACTGTAGACACAGACAAACAGGCACACACAGACACAAACATGCATTCCCACCCTCATGCACACATATACAAACACTCAGCACTCACCCAACGTAAGGATTGACATAAATGGACATGTACACACAATCACACTCCCCAAACATACTCTATACCCCGGGTCCAGGTACCCTCGCCCCCAGAGGGGGAAACGGCACCCAGACCCAAGAGATGTTACCCTTCCCCCCGGGGTGGAGGCAAGAAGATCGTCGCAGGCTCCACAGCAGCAGGGACGCCAATCGGACAGCCAACATCTCCCAGGCCCCCCGCCCCAATTGCTAGCAGAGAACGGGGGTGTGTGAAGACCCCATACCTCCCTCCTCCCGCTTATGTGTAGTGTTGCTGCGTGTTGTTCTAAAGTGCATTTAAAACCCAGGAGAGCATGGTGCTGCTTCTAGAGAACAGCAGGTGTTAGCACGGCCCCTCCCGAGAACCCTCAATGTCTACATGGATTTAAAATTGAGAGGTGGGCACCGGCGCCAGAGGTAGGTTTGAGTACACACACCGTCCACTGGACGCCGTTAACGTGCCCACCCTCAAGGCCCTATATATGTGTGTGTGTTATGAGAGTATAAGTAATGTAGATGTCTAAGTTGTGAGATAAAATTGAGGCACAGGTGGCAAGAAGGGGAGGGGGGGGGAAATGTCTCCCCTGCACCCTCGTGACACACCCGCACCCCAAGACCCTACCTGTGTGGGTGGGTGTGGTGGAGCGGGAAGAGGGAGGTAGCCGGGGATGGGGAGGAAAAGAAGGGAGGGGAGGATGCCCCTCCCTAGGGCCAGCTCCCCCGCTGAGGAAAATCATCATTGTTGTCTCCACCCAAGCTCACCACCACGGTGCATGCAAAAGTGGCAAGAAAAAGATGAGTTTCCGTTCAGCGCCTGCGCTGTCTGCAACGATATATTAAAAAAATAAAAGTAAACCACTCTCAACTACAATCAGTACACACATTGGTGCCTACTGATATAATGAAGAAAAACAACAAACAAATAAACAAAACAACATCGACAGCCACATCTGTCACAATAATCTTCAGCTCTTCGCTGTCGAGTTAAACCAGTCTAAAACAAATTAAAACAAACACTGGTGTTTCGGGACCTTGGCCTGCAGCCAAAAATCCATCCAGGCAAAGCTGCAGCTTGGCAATCTGTAAATGAAAACAGGACATCACTTGCACTGAACAGTTTACCACAGCAGGAATATCCCTGTTCACAAGTTAGGGTAAATGGTAAATGGCCTGCTTTTGTATAGCGCTTTTCTAGTCCATAGGACCCCAAAGCGCTTTACACTACATTCAGTCATTCACCCATTCACACACTGGCGATAGCAAGCTACATTGTAGCCACAGCTGCCCTGGGGCTCACTGACAGAGGCGAGGCTGCCGGACACAGGCGCCACCGGGCCCTCTGACCACCACCAGTAGGCAAACATGGGGTTAGTATCTTGCCCAAGGATATTTGGGCATGCAGCCAGGATGCAGCCTGGGATCGAACCACCGACCTTCTGATTAGTGGCTGACCTGCTCTGCCACCTGAGCTACAGCCACTAGGGTCACACCCTAATAAGTATCGGCAAGTGGTGGCGGAGTCCACTACACATTTCTCTGCAGGAATAAAACAGTGTTTTCCTTCTAGAAGAGTGAAAATGACTTTAAGCCTCTGCCAAACTACAGAAACTCAAGTGGGACATGTTCTGTTGCCCTGGTTGTATACCCTGAACCCCAGAGGGTTAAGCTTTTAAATTTACTAGTACTCAACAACTGAGGCAATCATTTGCGTTAATATTGATATGTTGTGTGAGATGTTTTTTGAGCATTAATGTCTAGATCTTTGAATTTTGGACAATTAAGAAAGATTACAACAACTGGGAACTATTACTTACATCTTACTACACTTTTGAGAAATTGAAATTCTGTTGGATATGTTGACCAAGAATGTATATGGCTATTTGATCTCTGTCCCCATGTATGTTGTAATGTTGTAAAGTTCCTTCTGCAAAATCTCTGTACATCACCAATTAAAACTGTATGTATATATATATATATATATATATATATATATATATATATATATATATATATATATATATATACATACATATATATATATATATATATATACACATATATATATATATATATTTTTTTTTTTTTTTGATAAACAAAAAAAGTGATGTTCCAAAAATGTTGTAATGGTTGCACTAAACATAGTTGTTGCATTTTGAGTACAGAGAAGAGAAAAAGAAATGGAATTAAAATATAAAAAATATAAAAATATAGCTCATTCACCAGCAGGACCTTCTTTTATGCAGTGATATGAAAAACAAACTTCAATCAAATGTGTTGAACGGAGAAATGTGATAAACTAAATATTATATAAACTAAAAGGACAGAAATCTCTGTAAAAATGTAAGATAAGAAAGTAAAATATCTCAATAATCTAGGTAATATAACTATAACAAATTATTTTTGCTTTTTACTTTCTGCCTCTGATAAACCTCCATTAAGTATGACTATTTATATTGTCTTTTCAGTCTTTTTCAGTGATTCGTCTAACAGCCCAGTTTCCACAATAAAAACTTTCATTTTTCTCAGGAGGACTTTCCACTCTTCCTCCCCACTCCAGAGAATACCACTTTGTGAACCAGCTGAAGACCTGGACCGAAGCTCAGAGTTACTGCAGAGAACACTTCACTGACTTGGTCACCATCTACAACAGCAACATCAACCAACTGCTTGTTTCAATTTCACCAAAGACCAATACTTGGGTTTGGATAGGGCTCTATGATGATCGTTACAGCTGGAAGTGGTCCATGGAGGGAAAACTTTTTAATGTTGGCAGTACACATGAATTTCTGATCTGGGCTAACGGCCAACCAGACTGTGTAAATGCAAAGGAATACTGTGTGGCTCTTCACGGACAAACACAGATGGATGATAGACCCTGTGGAGCTTCTTACTCTTTCCTGTGTTACAATGGTAGGAAAAAAGATTTGTTGCCATAGTTACCCTAAAATTTCATGATATTCACAACATGTTTTTTTTTTTAAATTCTTTGTTTCTTTTAATCTTTTACAGCCAAAAACACAAGTTACATCTTAGTGAAGGAGAGCCGCTCCTGGTCAGAGGCTCAGTCGTACTGCAGGACATACCACACAGACCTGACCAGTATAAGAAGCAAAGAGGAGAAATCCAACATCACACTCACTTTGAATGGATCAGGGGTTCAGTATGTGTGGATTGGTCTCTACAGGGATCCCTGGGCCTTCTGGTCTGACAACACAACCTCCACATTCACTAACTGGCTGTCTTCTGAGCCTGGAAACCTCTATTCAATTGAGTACTGTGGAGCATTTAATTTAATGTCAGGGAAATGGGGTGATGGCAACTGTGGTGTCAGAGTCTGTTTTTTCTGTTTCACAGGTGAGGTCCAGAGTGCAAACACTGTAAGATCCTGTCATCATGTAAAACACTAATGTTTGTGTTGTTATATGTGGTTCATTTTTAGCAGTGACAAAGCAAACAGTGGTGAAAATGAAGCTTCAGTCAGAGGCAGACATGCACAGCACAGAGATCCAGCAGCAGGTTTCACAGCAGGTCAGCAGTTCAGTCACCAACACAAACTTGACACAAGTTCAAACTATGCTTCATGTTTTTCATCATCTGCACATTTTGTCCAGCTGTCAGGCCTCATGCTGTCAGAAGGACTGACAGACTTCAGGATTCGTTGGAGGAAAGTCCAGAGTTACCGTGACGACCAGTTGAAGAAGCAGGATGTGGACGGTGGCTGCAAAACTGAAGTCTGACTGGACTGAACCACTTCATGTGTGAAGTTAATAACATGCTGTGCTGAGCTGTCTCATCCTTTAATCTTTCAACATTTCAGAGTGTAAAGTTCCACCAACAGCTCATTTGTTCAGCTGCAGTTGTAGTTTGGTAGAAAGTCTTTAATCAGAGGTCCACTCACTAGTTTTCCTGATAGGCTCTAGTCTCTTGCTTTGTTTTGTAGCGTCTCTTTCAACACTTTAGACTCTGTCCTTCTGTGGACGTCACTGCACAGGCTTTGTCTGTGTGCAGTTTATTGATCCATAGTTCTGTTTCATCTGACAGCAACCTCTGCTGACTTACACAAATGATGGAGAAGAAAGTGAGGAGAGCCAGAGATCTGCTTGAGGAGGTCAGGGGGGACAACAAAACATTGTACTGTTTATGTCCTGTTTCTACTTCTGCTGTTTAATAACTGTAACAGCCATGAATGAGACCATAACAGTCCCAAACCTTATCTGATAGAAATTTGGTTCATCGCTTTCAATGGAGTGCAGTTTCAAAGCATGCTGGATGTCCTCGTATCTGTCATTTTAACTTGACTGCCACTTTGTAGGAGCAGACAGAGTCACAGAGACCTAACTGTAGTAAGCAGAGCAGGTGATGGGTAAAGCTTGTGCTGGTGTTACCATAGTTACTGTTGTGATCTTAGTTTTTGACTTGTACTTTCTCCTGTGTTAACATGTTTGTCTACTTTTGTGTTTGTAGCTTTCAGCTTTCTTCTAGTTATAATTTAAAGGGTTTTTACGTGTTCAGTTTCTTTTATTTCAAGTAATAAAACAGCTATTTGATTGAAAACGATGCATCGATGTGGGCAGGTATACAGAAAGTAATATAAAGCAAGAGATACATATTTAAAAAATTTAAAATTTTATTGCCTTGTGCGGCTCCTTTTCTTATTCAATAATTTGACTATAGAACATTTACATCTTGCCCACACTGACAATTTGGTTTGTTTCATTAGCTTGGCTGGAGTGAACTCATGAAAATAGGGACTATTTTTCTATTATTAAGTGAATAAGTACTTTGTGGATTTTTACACTGAGTAATAAATCATGTAACATTGTTCCAGATCCATGACCATAAATATTTTTGACGCTCAAGTTTTTTGTTTCCTTTGAGGTTTATGTTAAAATCAGAAGTTTTCAAATGTAAAAGGCCTGAATGTGATTTCTACAATCTAAAAAAGAGCAGCTGTAGTGGAAACAGGAAGGTTGAGAGAAGACAGCTGACTGAAAACTCCAGAGAAACTTATACATGTTTAGTTAAACTGGTGCTGGGAAGTATTTTATACGCATGTTGCAGTTATGCTTTGTACTACAATTGTGTTTAATATATAACTTTTTATCAATGACAGTAAAAGGTCAAATCCCAATGTTCCTGCTCAGACATGAAGGTTGAACGTTGTCTCAGAGTAAAACTGGATGCCTGAGGTCTCACAAAGTTTTCTTGAATATTTTCTGTGCGTCTGTATGTTTGCAGACTTTAACTTAAGGCATTACTCACAGTTTATACCACTGTGATGTTAACCACAGGTTAACCAGGGCAATCATGAAAGCACTACAAAAAAAAAAAAACCTTAAATAAGCAGAAGAGAAAAAACTAACTCTTAACCCTTTAAGACCTACCATAGAACTGCGTTTTTAGTCACTGAAAACAGAGATTTTTAAAAATGCTTTGGCATGTTCCTAGCAGCGTTTTCCACCATTTCTGCCTTTACATGTGGACGGGATTATTTTTTAAAACGAAAACAGAAAATCTCAGTTTTCAAAAAAAAACCCTGTACGTGTGGATGTAGCCCAAGTCCGCCAGAGCTTATATTATATTTTTACATGCTGTAGTGCCGGTTTTGGGAGCATTTCAAGTTGCTATACATCAATACAACAATTATAGCCCAGATTTTAATAATATGTATGTATTAAGTGCATAGTAATTACATGAATTGCAAAAAAGTGCAATAAACTACAAAAAAATTGAAAATCATTTTTGCTTTTTTAACATATATTTCTAGTTAGAGAAGTTTAAGAAGCTTATCTCGCAAAACTGTAAATACAAAAAAGTTGCACAAAATAGTTTCCCACCACAGGAAATTTATTTTGAGTGTCTTCATAGTTTTATTTTTGAAATACACCAATTTTTATATACTGCAGGAAAAACAAAAATAAATATTATAGTGCAAATTTGCAAAAAAGCAGCATATGCATCAAAATAAACTATTTCCAGCAGTGCAATATGAGTCCTAAGCATCCCAGAAATGACACAGAACGTCATAAAGTCAAAGATAACTTTTAAAAACACCAGTATAGGCCCTGAGGCCCTGATGGTAAAAAAAAACTACATTTCCGCGAAAATGACATCACTTCCGGTTTCGAGCAAGTAATGGTGGACATGCAAAAGTTCGCGCTGACGTCTATTCCAACGTAGGAAGTGTTATGAACAGCTGATCGGATCGGTAAAGCGTGTTTCTGGAATATTATGTTTTTGTTGCTCCAAGTGCTTTTTATGCAGTTTTTGCAAAGCTATATGTGGAAGGAAACTGTGACCGAGGACAAGCTGATGGCATAAGATGTAAGTACAACTCCTCCGGTTTCATATGCAACAAAAATTATTGCGCTAGCTAGCTAATTATTGCAGAGCTACCGGGATTTAAAAATAGTTACGCAAAACAGAGCCCGCTCCGACCGGCTCTAAAGGGTTAAATCTTAGGGTCGACTTGAGATTACCACATCTGTAGGAACATAAACTGTAACAGATATAACAGATTTAAAAATGCATTGTTGTACGTCACTGATAAAGAGCTTAAACTGTTCTTTTTTTTTATCTCAAACTTTTTTCAGCTTATAGTTCACATGCTAAAAGATATATGAAAAACATGTTATTGTAACCCAGGTTGAATGTAAGGCTTATGTGTCATAATAAAATCCCACTTTATCTCTGAAAAAGTTTCATTATTTTTTCACATTATATGAGAGTTCATTCACTGAGTGTCAGAGTCCAGCAAAGTCACATCCACTTCTAAGACAGTTTAAAAAACACAAGCCTTCCACGGATGTGGAAAAACCTCCGCATGCATCTGGATCTGGTGCCCACAGTAATAGAAACATGATAGGACTATGTGGTTGAATTCGGAGGGGTAAGAAAACAGATCCCAGTTGACTGCAGTCTACTGACACCTACTGGTGAAACATTTCACAACATGTCAGTTTTATTGACTGTTACCTCTCTTCCAGCCTCGAGCACAGACGACATTCAAATCAGACTCTCACTTAAATGAGCTGTTTGGCAAGAAAAGAACAAATAAAAGTCCTGCGATAAGAAAGAAACCGTTTTTTGGTAGGAAACATCCTGTGAAATGTCAAAGTACTGTCATGAACTCACACAATAGCTGCACACAGTGGTAAAAAAAAAAAAATAACCCACTGTAAATTTAAGGTGGTGCATCTCTGTGTATTTTTTGGCCCAGTCCCAGTGTGCACGTAATATTTAATAAATAAACCCTCACTGACTTAAATGACATCACCTAGATTTTAGTAGATTGCAGTAACTGACTTCTTACCTCTCACAATACAAATGCATAATCTTGTAGTTGTTGCTATAGGACAAACAGCCATGAGAGATTAAAAACATTAGATTTAGACTGTAGCCCATAACCACCACTTGTTTCTACACCTGTATGGACCAGATCCAGATCCACCCAGAGTTTTTCTCTATCTGTGGAAGCTATCAGTCCACTGTTTACTGTTTACACCATCAGTGTGGTTAATACAAATGATCAAATAATCAGGATCAAACAAAAGGTATTGTTATCTGGGTTTGATTAATTTTAGTCTTGTACATTTCAGTCATATTTAATGCAGTAACAGGATTTGCAACCCATTTGCTGACAACTTAATATATATTATTATGTGTAACTTTACACACAAACATACATTTAATAATAATTAATATCATACTTAATATTAGAGATGGACCAATACCGATATGTATCGGTCCGATCCTGAACTAAATTATTGGGGGAGAAATAAAATGTAATTCAATCCATTAAGTATCACAAGAGCACCTCACAAAACTTGTGACATGGCGTAACCCGGCTCATGACCTTAGCACGTCGAAGCAGTGTGCGTCACGTGATAGAGTGGCTGTTGTGTGCAACACCTGTCAGCGGTCTAGAGTTACTTTACACTGAAGTCTTCTGGAGCCTCGCTATATAACCAGTGTTTCATCTCGAAGAAAGCTATCCCAGAGAAGTAAAGCAAGTGTGTAAGTTCATCAATTAATATTTGTAAAGCATTCCTAAATTAACCTTAACAACTGATTTATGGATCTCGGACGTCTGTGCTGCTATTGAAATTTTAACAACAACCTCCAACACCCCCAGGGAGCGTTTTGGAGTGGTTTAATAAGCACATTGCAATGTGGAGAGAAACATCACAGCTAAACACTAGGATAATCTCTGAAATTTGGCCGCTGCCCTCACATGTTAAAGACACAGACAGATAAAGAACATTCCACAACTCTTATATCTCAAGGGGGCTATACCTTCAGCCCAATCCTTAAAACCTTCTCCCTCACAGAGAGAATTATGACCTTTCTTTCTGCTTGGCCGTCACCTCCCTTAAATAGGATGTCTGGAGATTTTCAAGTCTACAATGGGTCCACTGTGAAAACATTAGAGCACTTTTGCATATGTGATGTCTTGATAAATCAAGCAGATATTTAAAGTTTACACCGCATGAAAATATCTTGAAAGTTTATATAAGATATTGCATTTCGTCATTTCGAGCTGATTGGAGACCAGAACAGCCAATCAGACTTTTTTGCATCCAAGAGGGGCTGCTGTTGTGTGTGTGTGTGTGTGTGTGTGTGTGTGTGTGTGTGTGTGTGTGTGTGTGTGTGTGTGTGTGTGTGTGTGTGGATAATAGCAAACACTGAAATACATTTTTTGCACGCAGCAATGAATTGTGTTCACTCAAATGTAGCTTTCTTCGCTCAAAATAAATTTCTCCTCAAAATGCAACACTTGCAACCTGCAATTTTTTTTTACATGAACTCAATTTTTTTTTTTTACGTGCGCTCAGAATAGTGGCACAAAAATAACTCCATACAGTTGTGGCTGCCTCCAGCACAGGAACACTTCCGGGTCGCGATTCCTAAGGTGACCCAAAACATCTGGGAGCACACACTGAGAGACGGGGCAAAAAAGGAGAGAAAACAACAAAAGACTACACACAGAAAAAATTAAACATATAGAAAAATACGTGAGCCCTGGGTCCCTAGTACCAGGCCATGACAAGTATAACAGAATAGTTTTAGTGTTTTGTTTATTAAAACTCTAGTATGAACTACAAAATGTAGCAACACATTTAAAAAAAACAAAACAAAACAAAATGGATGCTGTATCCTGTATCCTAAAAATAATAATGAGAGAGACGGGATTATTTTCTTTTACACATGCACGTGTAATAAGTTGAAGTAGTCGTATCAAAAACATTAATTCAGTGAATACAAATGACTGTGCTCCATGAAAATGTGAATCCTGCCGGCGGCAGTCTGGATGTTTACTTCCCACTGAAAGCATTTGAAGTCTCGCTAGATGCTGCCAAACCGGCATTTCATCTCAGAGTAGGCTATCCCAGAGAAATAAAGCAAGTGTGCAAGTTCATCTCTGAATGTTGGTAAAGCATTCCTACTTTAAGCTTAACATCCAATATATGGAACTCGGATGTCTGTGCGTTGTTGTTGCTAAGTCTGACTGTACGATGGACAGACGTAAGTTTTGCAAAATGCAGTGTTGCAGGGTAAACACTTTCGTGGTTCGGAAAAAAAACCCCATGAAAAACACTTTTTTCATACTTGTTAAGTTTTGTAGAAAAATGACAAAAAATTCAGTCTCCACTGGGCCGATGGTGATTTTTGTTTTTATAGGCAGATGTGTTTTTGTTCTTTGTTTTTTGGAAGGGGTATGGAAGAAATATAGTATCATCAGAATTCAAGTATTTTTAGACATTGAATTTATGACATTTTTATCCTCCAAATTTCCCTGCAAAAATATTCACCTGCAAAAATTCACCTGCAAAAAATTCACCTGCAAAAATTCATCTGCAAAAAATTCACCTGCAAAAAATTCACCTGCAAAAATTCATCTGCAAAAATTCACCTGAAAAAAATTCACCTGCAAAAAATTCACCTGCAAAAAATTCACCTGCAAAAATTCAACTGCAAAAGTGATGAACTTGAATGACCCAAGCCAGAGCAATCAACACTAGATCGAGTCGAGCGGCTCTCAGCCAATTAAATTACGCTGTTTGATCACATGACACCGTTAGCCAGCAGCGTGTCTCCTAAAAGAGAGCAATTTAAAGGTGAGTGATTAAGTTTTTCTCCTAAATAGAGATCATTACAGAACGCCTAGTCCTACTTAAAATCCCATTTATTTTTATTTTATCATCTACTCGAACTAAGGAAAACGTTTGACTAACTCAAAGACAATTTCCACGCCTCCCCTGCCTGACTGCAGAGGCAGTTTTGAATTTAGGAGCAGCAAGATGGAAGCGGCAAACCCTGGCGATTCTCCGGTAAGTATATTGTTTTTTATCTTCAAGTTTGTCTTTTGAAACGTTAATGTTATTTAAATCCGTTGCTCACGTATAAAGTACACAGACGGGGTCTTTGCTCAACTCGTCTGAGGCGTGTCTCACTAAGCGCTACATGCTAGCATCCTGCTAACCGAGCTACCCTTTACATGCTGTGCTTTAGAAAATAGGATACTCGTTAAAAAAAATACTCCGCAGATATTGATAGATAGACGAACACTGCAAATATAATGTTGTAAACGAAAACGGCCTTTGGTGAAGGGGTAAAATACACCATGAATAAAGCCATAGATTGAATGGCTGCCATGGTTGCAGAACGGCCTGATTTAATGACAAGAATGGGGAAGAGTGAGGTGAAGTGAACCAAAGCCACAAAACACGGTCAGACAAGGCGGCAAAAGGGCAGTGATCTGTCCGTCAGTATGAAGTTGGTGTGTGCTTTGGTGAACAAAAACTCGAGACCGGTAGCAGGAAGATGGGAGACTCGTGTTTCACTGGAATAGTGGTGAATTAAAACATCCTTTGTTGGGGACATTTAGGTGTAAATGCACATTGTGGGTATGGAGAAGTTGAGGCCCTTGCAGGCTACCCACAATTTCCCCAAACTGAGCGATTATACATCTTCCTTCCATATTTGTATCTTGTGTCACTAAAAATACATTTTATTTAATTTTATACATTGATTAATGACCTGCAGAATCTCCTTATCATATTAAGTGATTCATAATTGTCACTTTATGCTTTCTCCATCTCTAAAGTGATGACATCCTTGCATTACATACTTTGGGTTCATTTTCTGCAGGCAGGTTTCTGACAGAACAGGCAGATTTAGAATATAACATGCAGCGTTCTATAGATGGACACATAAAGAAATGAAAAATTACATGTGCTAACTTTCTAAACACTGTTACATTAATGATTAAGTAGATAAAACATTTATGTCAGCCTTGGCTCATAGTTCATTTAAAGACAAGAACTTTGTGTGTGTTTCAGGTCCTGCACTCTCAAAGACTGAATGAACCAGCATTGCAGCCATGGGTCACTGTGAGCATCACAGGGAAGGTTGAAGCCGCCCACTGCAGCTGTAAGGCCGGAGTCACGGAGACCTGCACCCACGTCACTGCTCTTCTGTTTAATGTACAAGCAACAGTGATCTGTGGCACAAGGACTGTTACAGATGAACCTGCATACTGGGTTTTGCTGGGTAATATGACCAAGATGCAGTCAGTGGTTGGCCATAAGATAGACTTCTCCTCTTCAGCTGCCCAAAAAAAGGCTCTTGATCAGAACATAAACAGACCATCTGTAGTGACAGGTAAAAGGAGCCGTCCTCAAAAAAGAAAAATCCCACCTGCTACTGTGGAGGAGTTGTCACTGCTATAATGCCATCATGTTTTATCTAGGGGTCTAGATTTATGCCTATAGTGTACTGCCGTGTAAATAATTTGCATTTACTGAATGAGTATCACTGTTCAAAAATTGAATAAAGAAACTAATTTTTGCCTTTTTTTTTTTTATTAAAACCACTTTATAGAACATCACATCAGTTACAATGTAGAATCCATGTCACTGGAGAATTTTGATTCAATAAACAGTAAAAAGGTGAGCTGTGAAGACCAAGGATAAGTGCAGCTCACAGGTTTTCTATCCAAGGAATCCCAGAAGATTGCATGGTGTCATTGCCCAGCAGCTGTTCGCAGGACATATGGACTCAACCTCAACAATCCCTCACACTGAGCAGCATGAAGTGACCGTGCAGAGGAAAAACTCCCCTTTAACAAGAAGAAACCTCCAGCAGACCCAGAACCCGGTTCAGTACCAGCAGCCATCTGGGTTTGGAGGAGAGAGAGAGACACAGAACTACCAAAAGTATATTTTGTTTAGTTTATGACTTTTTCACCTGGTCATTTCTTGATGAACAGATGGTCTTTTAGGGTTGACCAAGCTGGTACCTTGACTCTTTTCTCTGCAAGATGTTGCAAAAAACAAAATCATATGGAGACAATATTGGACACAAAATATATAACAATTTAGTTAAATGTAGCATTAACTCATAGGTCTTGCTAAAGTAAACCTTGTATTCTGATTCATCACAGCATGGAATATGGCTGAAGTAAACTAAAGCCTAAAATACTTAGTCATTTAACATTATATATTTCACAAATAAAACTATGAATTGTAATTTTAAATGGTTTAAAAGCATTTAGAATAGCATATGTAGGCAAGTATATTTCTCCTTTTTTATCAAGAAGCAAAGACAATAAGGGGGGAAAAAAGGAACAGGGCAGAGTTCGGTGGTTGAATCATCCGTCCCCACCAATGCCAAAACCAAATCTACGCTCTTGGAGTCACATTTTATTTTCTACGCTTGAAAAAAGGTTTCGTTTCTGATCTGCAATAAACGTCTGCACTCTGAATGAAGTGAATGAAGTTCCTGCTTTTATGTCACTGAAATGCTACGAACCAGGAAACAGGAAGTTCTTCGTCCTCAGTAAAGAGAGACGCACAGACGATCAGACTGAATTCAGACCAAACTAGCAGCTTCCTCTGAGTGAGTCCAGCTACAGGAGAGAAAAGTGGAAAACTCCAATACTGCTGCTTCAAGCTGCTGACGCTCCACACACTGAATGTGAGTTTGAGCAAAAACACGACTCAAAGTAAGTTTCAGTGAAGGTGGTAGAGGAGGGAGGGGAGCCAGGACTGACTGTACTTCCTGTCTGCTGTTTTCAGCTTCACTCACAGACTCAATGGCTTCCAGATCAAAGGAGGATCTCTGCTGTCCGGTCTGTCAGCAGGTCTTCAGAGATCCTGTTCTTCTGTCATGTAGCCACAGCTTCTGTAAAGCCTGTCTGAAGAGATGGTGGATCAAAAAACAGATATGTGAGTGTCCAGTTTGTAATAAAGTATCAGTGGATGATCCACCTTTAAACCGAGCTTTAAAGAACCTGCGTGAGTCGTTCCTACAGGAGAGAGATCAGAGAGCTTCAGAGGATCTCTGCAGTCTGCACTCTGAGAAACTCAAACTCTTCTGTCTGGACCATCAGCAGCCAGTGTGTGTCGTCTGCAGAGACTCAGAAAAACACACCAATCACAGATTCAGACCCATCGATGAAGCTGCACAACAACACAAGGAGGTACTTCAGGAAACTCTGGAGCCCTTAAAGAAGAAGTTAAAGGTTTGTGAAGAAGTTCAAGTGAAGTTTGATCAAACAGCAGAACACATTAAGGTCCAGGCCCGACACACAGAGAGGCAGATTAAGGAGCAGTTTAAGAAGCTTCAGCAGTTTCTAGCAGAGGAAGAGGAGGCCAGGCTGGCTGCACTGAGGGAGGAAGAGGAGCAGAAGAGTGGGATGATGAAGGAGAAGATGGAGGCTCTGAGCAGAGAGATAGCAGCTCTTTCAGACACAGTCAGAGCCACAGAGGAGGAGCTGAGAGCTGAAGACGTCTCATTCCTGCACAACTACAAGGCTGCAGTGGAAAGAGTCCAGCGCTGCCCCCTGCTGGATGATCCACAGCTGCCCTCAGGAGCTCTGATAGACCAGGCCAAACACCTGGGCAACCTGACCTTCAACATCTGGAACAACATGAAGGACATGGTCTCCTACACTCCTCTCATTCTGGACCCAAACACTGCAAACCCAGACCTCATCCTGTCTGAAGATCTGACCAGTGTGAGACGAGGAGGAGAGAGGCAGCAGCTTCCTGATAATCCAGAGAGGATTGATTGTTACATCTCTGTCCTGGGCTCTGAGGGCTTTAACTCAGGGACTCACAGCTGGGATGTTGATGTTGGAGACAGTACATGGTGGTTCCTAGGTGTGTTAGCAGAGTCTGTGAAGAGGAAGGGACGCACACTGTCTGGATTATGGGGAATATTGTTTTTTAAAGGTAAATACTCAGCACACTCTCCATCAGCTCCATCCACTCCTCTCTCAGTAGAGAAGAAGCTCCAGAGGATCAGAGTGAATCTGGACTGGAACAGAGGAAAGCTGTCGTTCTCTGATCCTGATACTAACACACACATACACACCTTCACACACACTTTCACTCACAGGATGTTTCCATACATTAACACTGATGATGAAGTGAAGGTGTGTCCGTTGAAGGTGTCAGTGTCAGTGCAGCAGATGAGTTGAGGATGATGATGTTTCTAATGTTGTTTCCTGTCAGTGAGTTGAAGCTGTTAAACTGCAGCTGTCCTCCTGCTGCCTCGTTGTTCCAAAGCTCTTTGTTTCTCTTTTAGTTCTCACTGTTTCTTTCTGTTTCTGCTGTCCACCTTTTCACATGGAAAATCATTTCACTGTTTCTCACTGAATGACTCCCCAAACTAGATTTGAAATTCTATCAAGTTTCTAATCATTACAAGTGATTCATGTTTCTATTTGATGTGTAAATGGAGATGATTTAGTTTGCTGGGATATGGACTGACATGTGTTGAATGGGAGGAGCAGTTTGTTGTTGTCTTCTTGTCTGTTTATGACAACAATAAATATGTTGTTGAAACAATGATTCATGTTTAACTCCATATATGAAATGTTTCTGCTCTTTGAATTCTGTTTGATTAAAGACTTTCTTCATGACACAAATGAGATTTCAGTGTATTAATAGAACTAAATAAGCTCAGAGTTGAAAGGCTGGAGTATTATGTACGTGCTTCACTGTCAGGATCTTCAGGGGGGTTCAAAGGGAAACATCAAACTACTGTAATGAGATAAACTAGTTGGGCTGAACACACTTATCTGTAGTTTGTCTCCATCCAGGATCATCAGAATATAATGAACATGTGTGAACAGCCACAAAATGCTGCTGCCCTCTCAGCATGATGAGCTCCAGCCTTTGTTAGCAGGACAACAGGAAACATGAGACAACTTTCAGAGACAGTAACCAACTGTGGCCACAAGATGGCAGCAGCTGATCTGAGATCCTTTATTGGACAGAAGGACTCTGCTCTGTGACGTCATCAGAGAGACGGCCTTCACTCTGATAGATCTGACGTCATGTCTGCACTGCGATGATGAAAGCTGATAAACACATTGTTATTGATCCATGAAATCACCTCTGTCCTCTCAAGTGTAGCTGTTTACAGAGCTGAAGAAGTCCATCATCAAAACAGACAAACATGTATTTCCTGTATTAAGTGACGTCATCCTCACTCTGACCTCTTACATACATTCTGTTCAGTTTTCCTGCTGCAGCAAAAAATGCTGCTGTTTGTCGATTCATTTCATTTATCTAAACTTTCAACCACTAATTTTGCAGATTAAACAAACAGTTTCATTTAGTATGAACAAATTTAAGTGCATAGTGTGGATGATATCATAAGGCCTTGAGGCAATCAGATGTAAAACACAGTATTTATGATTTTTAAGTTGTAATGATTTCACCCGAACGCGACGGAAAGGTTCGATTACATATTAGAATTCAAAGCAAATATGTGGTTCATTTTTTGTTACAGAAGCAGGAATTTTTTTGTCCTGCATGTGGAGAAATCTGCCGTTAAATCAGAACACATGAACACATCTGTACAGGACAGGCTGCATTCAAACCCAATTGAATTTGAATGGTGAAATTGAATGGTCTTCTTGCCCAAGAAATGAGCCACCCTGCAGAGCTGCTACTGGCCAGGGCCAACGGCTGACAGTTACTCATGTGCAGGACATCAAGTCTTCATTTGAGCTTTTCATCCCAGATTCCATCCAGAAAATTATTCTGGATTGCAGTAATCTAGAAGGAAGGTGTGTTTTTGGAGAGAGGTGGAAGGAGATGGAACAAATTCATCTAAGAACCCCAAAGGCCTACTTTGGGGTTCTTATCCTTGCAGGAGTTTTCAGGTCCGAAGGGGAATCGACAGAATCCCTGTGGGATGCAGAAAGCGGCAAGAACCTTTCCATGCATCAATGTCTCTGGAAAACTTCCACAAAATTTCCAGGATTATCCGTTTTGATAACCGAGACGACAGACCAGCTCGACGGCAGAGAGACAAGCTAGCTGCCATCAGGACAGTGTTGGATAAGTGTGTGCACAGGAGCTTTCTTCTCTTCAGGAACTCTCTGCAGGAGGGGGAGATACAGGAGAGGTGGAGGAAGATCTCAGCCTGGGCGTTTACCGTCTTATGTAGTCTGGAAGATGTGTGGATGGTGGGGTGGGTGCAGTTTTCTCTGTGGTGGGGTTGGGTGGACTGTCCAGGGCTCTGTGGAGCCGGAGGGCGCTACTGCACTGGGCCCCGGTCTGATGGGCCTGGGCCCCCCTTCCCTGGCGGGTCGCGAAGGGTGGGAGTGCCTACTGGGGTCAGCGGGGGAGCTGGCCCCAGGGAGGGGTTACCTGCCCCTCCCTTCCTTCCCTCCCCATCTCCAGCTGCCTCCCTCTTCCCGCTCCTCCACAACCACTCACACATGCAGGGCCTTGGAGTGGGGGTATGTCACCAGGGTGCAGAGGAGGCTACCCCCCCCTGTCCCCTTCTGGCTGCCTCTGCCTCAATTTTATCCCACAACTTAGACATTCACATTATTCACACTCTCATTACACATACATATAGGATCTTGGGGGTGGGCACAATCACGGAGTCCAAATTACCATCAGGGTGTATACCTCACCCCTGACGTCGTTGCCCACCTCTCAATTTTAAATACACTTAGTCATTGAGGGCTAGCAGGAGGGACTATGCGCTTACCTGCTGCTCCTTGGCAGGTAGCTCCATGCCCTCCTGGGTTTTAATTGCACCTTAGAACACATATGCATCAACACTACAATGAGCGGGTGGAGGGAGGTTTGGAGTCTTCTCCCACCCCCGTTCTCTGCGGCCTGCTGGAGCGGGAGGGCTAGTAGGAGGAGTTGGCCGTCCGACTGCGGTCTGGGGTGTGGGGCCTCCCTGCTGCTGCGGAGTCGGGGTGGTCTGCCTCTCCCCACCGCAGGGAAAAGGGTAACACCACCTGGGTCTGGGTGCAATTCCCCCCTCCAGGGGCAAGGGTACCTAGACCCGGTTTGTAGAGTACGCTTGGGGAGTGTGATTGTGTGTACAGCGTCTCTTTATGTCTGTCTCCACGTTGGTTGAGTGTGGAGTGAGTGCATATGAGAGCATGAGGGTGGGAATGGATGTTTGTGTCTGTGTGTGCCTGTATGTCTGTGTCTATATGTCAGGTTGGGTATCAGACGCCACCTCTCTGGGGACACCTCAGGCCCTCCAAGGTTTGGAGGCCTATCTCCACCCACCACCACTTCCCCTGCCGGTGGCGGACTCCCTCAGGTGTCGGTGTGTTGGTGGTTCTTTGTATCTGGGGGTGGGCGTCCGAGTACACACCGGCTCACTCCTTGGCGGCCGCTTGTCGGGGCCTGGGGCCTGGGGCTCGCTCGGGCCCCTTTGGAGGTGGGGTGCCCCCGGCCTCTCGGCCTGGGGCTCGGTCACTCAGGCACAGCTGGGGGCCGGCGGAGCTCACGGGCGCGTCACTGCAACTCCCCCTGACTTCTGCTCCGCGGCTGCTGGGCGAGCCCTCATCTGGGACTCTCCTCAGCTCTTACTGGAACAGTGGCGCGGCTGCCCCTCTGTTGGTCTTCCATGGTCTTTTGTATTCTGGGGGCCTCTGGATGTCTGGAGTTTTGATCTCCTCCATACCCACTTCACACCTTGGAGGACGGGGCTGTGGCCCCCCCACACTCCCTAGCAGATCATTACATGGAGAAACCTTTGGAATGCAAGCATGCTGATCCACACAGGTATGCACACATGGGTATTCACAGACGTGGACTACAGCTTTCTTGGCTGCTGCCTCAAAGCACACTGTGCGCTGTCTATCTTGCGTGCTGCACAATATCGTTTATTATTTAGTAAATATTGATATCTATGACTAGCTAGTTTATTGTTATGGTGCTTTGTTTTCTCTATTATTATGTTGCTCTTTGTTGTTTGCTGTCTCCTCTGTTTGTTTTTTTTGTTTGTTTTCTTTTTTCTCCATACAGGTGACCCAGGAGTTCTTTTTTTTCTCTCTCTCTCTTCCCCCCCTTCTCACCGTCTCTTCTCCCCTTTGGTTTTCTTTCTTTCTCTCCCCCTCTTTCTCTCATTCATTCCCCCTGTCCTATTTATTAAAAAAAAAAAAAAAAAAAAAAAAAAAAAAAGACAAAGGATGAACTGAAGCTCTGCCATCACGTAATGTCGCATACTGCTGTTTCTGATGTCATTTAAAAAAAAAAAAAGGATAAGTGTGTGCACCACCTCCCCCTGTTTTACAACCCTGGGCCTAATGTCCCCATTGATGAGCAGCTGATCCCATTTAGTTGTGAAACATATTGCTTCACGTGTAAATGTGTTGTGTCTTTCCACTCACTCCACTTGATTATAACTGATTTATTTTTTTATAACATTTTATAAAAAAAAAAAAAAAAAAACGAGAAGCACATTAATTCATAAATGTGATCTAACAAAGGGAAAGGGAAAAAATTAACCATCTTGCTGTTCATATGGCTTGTAATTGGGATGAAGTAAACATCTGTTGAGTAATTTAACATAAAATTGTTTGATAGTGTTAATTTGGAAAGCCAAAACTCTAGCGGGTCCACCAGACCCATGAACACTGGCTGAGTAACAAAAATATGAACACCACACAAGGGTTAAAGATAAAAAGGCCCAGTTTGCATAGAAAATCTTATTTACTCATTTTTGTTGTTTGAGCTTAGTTGTTGTTTGAGCTTAGTTGTTGTTGTTTTGGAGGCAAATTGAATGCAATAGTTTGATCAGTTATACTTTGAGGATCTGTTTGGGTTTAAGTGATGGGAAATGTCTGTATTTGTTGAGTATCTATAATCATTTACTCACAAATCAATACATCTGAGTTTGTAATTCCTGGCATTTCAAAGCAAGTCAGTCCAATATTACATTACAAAATATCAAATTTATTTATTTTTTTTATATAAAAGATTGCACATGCACACCCACACAATAATTTGTAACCATCAATATAGGCTGATAATTCTTATCATAAAGCTAGCACACAGTTGCAGACTTTTAAACAATATGGTCTTCAAGACACCATGGGGAAAGCTTAAACTGTTTGATTATAAATTTAAATGTACAAAAAAGGCAGTCTGAAAATCAAGTATAAACATTTAAAAACAATTTAACAAATGGACAAAGTACAAAAAGAGCAACAGTCACTCAAAATGAAGAGAAGCAATGTCTGAGGAAGTGGTTCGTAAATAGGAAAAAGGTGTTCATCAGTTTACTGCATGCTGTAAGAAATAAACTGTGTGAAAATAGAAATGCAGGGAAACATCCATTAATCACAGCTGAGCCGTTTGTTTCTGACTCACATTCAATGAGGCTTCAGGTGTAAATACCTCAGAAGTGTTTGTGAGTTCAGTAGAAGCAGACCCAGTCGACCATCATGGCCTCCACAGCACTACACAATGCAACAGAAAGGCCTTCATCATCTGCTGAACCACCTCTGAACCACGACGCTCTCCCTGCATCTAAAAGCTGTTAGTCAGGATGAGATGCTGCTGTGATCGCTCACAATTTACCTGTGAGACCTTTGTAAATATTGTCTTTGTTTCTGGAGGAAACACCTTTAGTCTGTTTGTATTTGGAGTGCAGATCTGGGCGTCCATCACTTTAACCTGCACACGTTTAGTTATTGAGTGTAGTTGATGTTTGGCAGCATTTTATAAGTGACAGTTCATGAACGGTGAAGGAACAGAGGACGCCTGACCATCCTACCTGTGTCAGTAAGAAGACTTTCATCACAACTTCACAACTTAACACAACTGAAACCTGAATTCAGTGTTGCATAGTTTACTAACAGTGTGTGCTGACACTGAAGTTAGCAGTTTGTTTCCTAAGAGCTGCTGGGACAAACCACAGTGACCGGCTACAGAGTTTAGTTAAGGTGGTTCTAACATGTGACCTGTTTTAAAGCATCATTTGTGAAGTTTTTATGAAGTTTACTTCTTTTATGTTCTTTGTGTAACGTTTAGATTTTCTTCTCTGGTGTTTTAACTCTTCAGGTTTCCTGTAACAGAGATGTAAACCACCGTTTTCTGATGCTGCTGCACTGTGACATAGACACTGCCACTTTATTAGGCACACCTTGCTGACTGCAGGTTATAACCCCTGCTGGAAACATCCCACAGATTTGGATCCTTATTGCCATGACAGCACCACACAGCTGCTCCAGATGCTGCAGGATGCTGGTCAGGGCTCTAACAGTGAAACTTTACTGAAAGTAAGAAACCTGAGAGGAAATAAACTTTGACTTTAGTAAGCTGAGCTCTGAAGCTGTGATGGAGCTCAGTCGGTGTGAAGACGGCTGCTGTGTAACAAGTGTTTGTCTGAGGTGCTGCGACTGATCGTGGTCATGTTTATTTAAAGAAGTCGGTGATGAAGCAGGCTGTGCAGTCCGAGCTCTTCATCAGTTAACAGTCCTCCAGAGCTGCTGCAGGGAGCTGACTGTCCTCCAGGTGGCGCTAAGTGAACAAAGTCCAAAGAAATAAACTTTTTGAAACCTAAATAAAATGTAAATAAACTTTATAGATACATTTAAAAACAGCCATTCTGTGACTTTACACACTCACACATTCAGTAAAAGGACTAAATGTTGTAGTCCCTGATAATGCTTTAAATGGCGAGAATCTTGAGACTTGGCTGTTATCAATTAATCAATCTTTATTTATAAAGCACTTTTCATACAACAATGTAGCACAAAGTGCTTTACATGGTTAAAAGCAGCCCACCCCACCCTCCACACTCTCATTAACATAAATAATCATACATACATACACACACACACACACACACACACAACCCCCCCCCCCCCCCCCACACACACACACACACACACATACTTAAGAAGTAAAATTGGGCTGGGCACACATGAGCCAGGTGAGGAAACACTATAACAGGGATCCGTCTGCACCGGGAGCCGGTCACAGACTGCAGCCTCCAGGCTGGGCACACAGCAGGAGGGAGGCAAAGAAGCCCCCCAGCCAGGCTGAGAAGACCCGCAGAGCCCCAGCAGCCACGGTCGATCACAGCCCCTGTGCAGAGAGCCCCCTCCGAGGAAACACTGGAGATATGACACAATAAGAATATATACAGGATAAAAAGATAAAATAAATAAGAATGGGATACAGTATAAATATGAATAAAGTAAGAAGATAAAAAATGAATAAGGATAAAATCAATAAATATTAGGTAAAACCTAAATTAATAATATAAATAGAATAACAGGATAGAATAAATAAGCATAAAATAAATAAACGTTAGGTAAAAGCTAAATTAAAAATGAGGAAAGGCAGCCCAGATGCTTTAACAGCAGCCTCAACTTTCGGTCTTGTACCCAAGCTAATCTGATGTTTTTGGGGGGATTAGAGATCTGATCTAGATTATCATATTAAGATTTGGGACACTGTGACAGAGCTGACGCCTGATTGGAGCAGCACAGAGTTGGTCTTCTGGCTGTGGATTGGTTCGTCAGGATTTCCTCTTTTACAGGTTTAAAAACAATCTCTGTTTTTACATTTTTTGACCTCCTTCTTGTGTCTAAAGGTGAAGCAGCACCAGCCTCATCTGATCTTCATGTTGTAGCTCTGTGTGTCCAGCAGGGGGCAGAACATCTCCAACCTGTGCCAGCAGCTCTCACTGTGAGCTCAGACGTTTGTGGACACTCAGTTTGTTTGCACATAGTAGATAATCAGAGCTTCTCAGACTGTTTATGGGGACACCACCTGCCCGAGGGTGTACTGTGTCAGAGAGGTGGTGTATGCTGCTGGGTGTAGTCTCTCTGCTGGTTCACAGTTTTTACTGAGGAGCTGTGTTCATGTCAGGAAGGTTTCATCTGATCACTGTGGTGCAGTTTGGTTTACTCTGTTTCTGAGTGTTTGTAGGATCAGTCTCTGCAGGTCACCTGATACCTGGCAGTGAAGTGTTTATGAATCAGCTCCGTCAGATTTAATCCAACAGAACAACATGTAAAACACTCCAGGGCTTTTAATCTGAAACTTTCCCTACAGCTGTCTGGAGTTTTAGATTAAAATTTTCTGGGATTGCCAGACTGTCCACATCATGTGTCCTACCAAAAATTTCATCTATCATAACTTTCATCCACAAACATCCCCTGACATTAAACCCAAATATGTCAGAGTCTGCAGTGTGATTATTTAATGTGGTCTGGAAAAGCTGCCAATGTTGCATTTAGCTCAGATTTGAGTATTTTTGTCACGAAACACTGTGTGGCAGGCAAAGGCAAGGACTCAAAATGCAGGATTCACAGACTCGAGGGATGAACTCAAAATCACAGCTTTATTGGCTGGCAGGGAAAAAGCATACAAACTAAACTGAAGAATAACAAACTAAAACTCACAGGGAGCCACAGGGAGATCCACACAGCAAGCGGGACGACGCGACACTGACTCAGACAAACACAGGGTTTAAATACACTGGGAAGTAACGAGGGGAATGAGACACAGAAGGAGAGCACAGCTGGGGGAAATCAGAACTGACCAGACAAGGAAGCATAATCTGAACACACTGAGATCAGACTCGGACTTTCAAAAATAAAACAGGAAACACAAACACAAAGACAGACTCAGAGACGCGGGCTTAACACAGAGACCTGACTACACTACAGGGGATACAAAGGCAGGGACGACGGAAAACAGAGGGAGCACAGAATAAACACTGGGAAACCAAAACACAAACTGTCATAATTCATAATATCAAAAATAAGAGTACAAAAATCAAAAACACTGGGTCACCGACCCAGAACCATGACAATTTTACTCTGTATGTATGTGTGTGTGTTAGAGAGAGAGAGAGAGATATTTTTAGGTAACTTACCGGGTTACTGCACATGCTCACACCTTTTCAGCATAACAGGTGCAGTTTAATGTATTACTAACTAAAGAAGAGATGGCGCCAGTGTGCTCGGTAGGCCGTCCTCCTCCTACCTCATCTTACCCTCATCTCTGTTTTTGCACTTTTTATTTTGACATTTGTGTTCTTTTTATTCTTGTCTTGGTTTCGTTCCTCTCTGAGAACATTGCTTTAATCACATATGATCGGCTAACTTTGGTAAATCTCCGGCCACCTCTCTTCCACGAACCGGAGCTACACTTGGACTTGTGTAGCTCTTGTGCCACGTACCTGCCCGTCTACGAGAACTTTCTGCCTACCTCCACCTTCCCTGTTTGAGAGGCGCTCCAGGAAGTGTGGTAAGCAACTCCTCTCTCTTCCTGGACATGCAATTTCTATTCACCTCCCACCGCCGGCCATCCTTCAAACTGCTCAGCCATCGCTGAATCTGCCCTCTTAGACTTCAATTTTATCCGACTTTTCCAGTGGTGTACTCGCTGCTTCGGACCTGGATTGGGACCTCAGGGACTCGTGCTCAACGCAGGCACCTAAGCATGCTGAGACGTGCTTCGGAGTGGGACGAGGTGACTAAGAGCTGGATGGCATTAAACACAAGATCGCTGGTGAATAAAACCTTCATCATAAACAATCTTTTTCTCACCCTGCACCTGGATGTTTTATTCCTGATTGAAACTTGGATTTGTCCTGGTGAACCTTTCTCCTTCTCTGAACTCCTTCCTGCTGACTGTGTTCTTTTCAGCTCACTGAGACTTTCGGGCAAGGGTGGAGGCATAGCCATGGTTTTAAAAAAAAACTTAAACTTCGGCGACTGCCTTCTCCTACTTTCTCTAGCTTTGAGGCTCAATTATTGGAACTGACTGGTCCCACTATGTTCTCTGCGCTGTGATTTATCAGCCACCCAAGTACAGATAGTCTTTTATTTCTGAATTTGCGGATTTTCTAGGTTATCTGTTTTTAAATTATGACGTGTTCTTATTTCTGGTGATTTTAATATACATATCTCCTCTAA
Source organism: Rhamphochromis sp. 'chilingali' (assembly GCF_963969265.1). NCBI lineage: Eukaryota > Metazoa > Chordata > Actinopteri > Cichliformes > Cichlidae > Rhamphochromis > Rhamphochromis sp. 'chilingali'. The sequence goes on along the minus strand of NC_137929.1, from coordinate 66,099,636 downwards.
GTGTCACGGTTCGGCATGGCAAACCGTGGCGGATGTGGGGAAGGAGGACCCAGGCGCGGTGCTCTATGTACAAGCAGTGTGTTTATTTACAGTAGGGGAGACCGGGGATAGTTGTAACGTGGGTCAGTTGTAACACTTCCAATTTCTCCAATCAGGGCTAAGTTTCAAATGATGTGACTCATCCTGTGCATGCCCAATTCAGTTCTGCTATCACATGTGAAAAATCAGCACATTTCGTCAAACACAGACAATTTAACATGAAAAAAAGTAATTTGTATGCCAAAAAGTAAGTTTTTCTACTTTATTTCAATTTGTAATAGCATTATCTGCTTTGCAGTTAAACTCATCAAACTTAAATTATGTTATTTGTATGTCTATGGGGATATATTCTGTGTAGGTCTTTAGTGCTAATGTTTTAGCCGTTGGCTGTAATGTTAGCTAGTTCATGGCTATAGGAGTCTGGGTCAGTTGTAACAGCAACAGTCTGGGTTAGTTGTAACAATAATGCAGATGTTACAACTTGCCACACTATTACTTTAACTTATATTAAACAAGTTGGGGCAACGACATCAGCAGAGAGAGGTTCACTGGTCGCTTTTGTATATGTGGTTAATGCCATTGGCAACACAATTCCTCCACTGTTTGTGTTCCCACACATACATTATGCAGACCACTGTGTCAGAGATGGACCAGTAGGAAGTACTGGTAGTGGAAATAAATCAGGATGGGTGCAAGAAACAGATTTCCTCATCTTTCTGAAGCACTTTGCAAACCACACCAAGGTAAGCCATGATAAAAAGTAATGGAATTGCGATGCTGGTGAACAACTACATTTTTCCAGCTTCATTGTTATGTTCAAAATTGGTGCAAGAGTTGTAGGTTATAATGCCCACTGAGCCAATGAGGCCAAACTCAAGGAAGACCAACCAAAATTAATGAAATATTCAGTTGCAGAAAATTCCATAACTTGTCTTTTTTGGGGGGTTGGAATATGTTCAAAAGCTAGATTTCTGCATTCTGTCACACACACACATAGCTGCATAAATGGATGTAAGTGCATTCATGTGTTGAATAAACAAAGATTACATGTTAATATTTTGTTAGTACCCTTATTTCATTGTGTTACATTTCACCCCAGGATATGTTACAACTAACCCAGACTATGGGGTTAATTGTAACATTTCACTCTTTGTGTTTGAGGCCATACCATGCAATGGGTAATTGTGCTGCAGAGAAAATAGCTGCACTATTTAATAGCCGAGACATGTAAATACTTTGCATTACATTTTGAATCCACTACCTTAAAAGAGCTTCAATTTACAGACAGAAATGTCAAAAATGTTACAACTATCCCCGGTCTCCCCCTACATTGAACAGATGTGACTGGTTTCCAATCTACTCAATATTTTTAAGTGTAAAAGTGTTGCCTCAAAAATTTTAAGTAAATGTCAGTTTTAGTTTTTAGAGTGTAGCCAAAAACGGATACAAAATTAAAACAGTGATTCAATAAATCTAAATTATTTTTAAGTAACATCTTTTAAAATGAATGCTGGTATTGTGGTATGAATAGGTAAAGATTTTCTCTCTGTTCTTGTAGTTGATGTGTTAATACATGCATTGTTTAAAGACTGTAAATGTAATCTGATTACTGAATGACATCAGTCAGTCTCTGTGTGTTTATAGAATATATTTCAAATGTTTAAGACATTAATATTACTGACCTGAGAGCAGCAGGATGAGCAGTAAACAGATTTCTGCCATTCTTTGCTTCTGTATAACAGAAATAATCATCATATTTTTATTGTACCATAATTATTATCAAAGATGTTTGTTTAAGGTTTCTTATCTCCAGTCTAAGTTTCTTAGTATATAGTTTATATCCATCCATTCGCTTCCGCTTATTCTTTTCAGGGTCGCGGGGGGCGCTGGAGCCTATCCCAGCTGTCATAGGGCGAGAGGCGGGGTACACCCTGGACAGGTCGCCAGTCTGTCGCAGGGCTAACACACAGGGACAGACAACCATTTGCACTCACAGTCACTCGCACATTCACACCTAGTGGCAATTTGAATTATCCAATTAACCTATCCCCACAAGTTGTGGGGATATAGTTTATATACATATACAAAATACAATACATTTTGAATATTTAAAATCTATTATGTCTTTTGAAAATGGTTTAAATAACAATAATAATTTACAACCTCTAGAATAATGTTTAGAATATAAACATATACAAGAATATAAGTTTGGAATTGATGATGCATATCCTACCTGACAGCTTATCTTCTCCTCTGTTGACTGAAGCTGACTTTTAAGAAGGTCTTTGTTTCTTCTTTTCATATATTTTACTGTCAAATGAGGAAACCAGAAGGTAGTGACCTCTCTGTAGAAACACACTTTTATCTAAACTATTATTGTATGTTCTGAGCTCTGATCAAAGGCAAAACCAGTTTACTGATTATCACTTTACCTTCTCTAATTGGAGATCTTACAAAAATTGCTGAACATGAAAATGTTTCATTTTGCTTCAGACTCAATATTGTACACTGAAAAAAATAATCAGTGGGATAAACATAAAAAAATCATTGTAATCGGTTGCACGAAATTAAGTTATGTTTGGTTAACCTTAGTTTTTTATGTTATACCTGCACACATTTTTCTGGTAACACGAACATGACTTTGTTATGTTGTTGTTATGTTTTTCATTCCGGTCAAATATTTATAGAAACCACTTGTTTATCAGACATGAACTTTTTGTGTTAATTGTATTGGACTACTATGTGTTATATTGACAAGATTATTTTATGGTAAGCTTATTTTATTTTATAACAAATTTCTAATATATAATATATAATCTAATATATAATTGAGTGTTCAATAAATAAAACTAAATTAAGGCTGATCTTACTGTATGTACTCTACACTTTCTCTTCAATCAAAGAAATAAGCAAAACATTTTTGAACAATGACCTGTATTTTTGAAAATACTACACAGTTGTAACAATGGACTTTCAATTCAGGCTTCCAAAATATACATGAGTCATATTTGTACAATGCATCTCTTGAAAAACATTCCACAACATTCCTCAAAGTTATCTGCTGTAACCTGAATTCAACACTGTGGGGCCTTATGACATCGCGCTTATGTAAAAAATAGTTTTTTTAATGTAAGAGCCATAAGGTAATATGGCAACAGGGGTGTAATTATTAAAATGACACAAAGAAGAGACTTAAAATAACATTATAACCCACAGGCACACAACCAAGAGACCTAAACTGACTAGTATTGGCTTGCTTCTATCAATAAACATCACAATCACTAATACTAGACGATGCAATCTGTTTGTAGTGGTGCACCTTGGGAAAAAAAATTGTAAACTGGTGAAATTGGTGCAAGGCACCATTTCCATTGAGAAAAATGGACATTCAAAGTTAGAATTTTTTTTAAAAGAGCCATGGCTTGAAAAGTGAAAACTGCAGTAATAAAGGCCCCAAGTTGAAAAGTGCCAGAAAAATAAGTTTCACTATGTACTGCAACTTTACCAGTGCTGGCTTAAAGGAAAGGATGGTATATATTCGAAGAGGTAAACATGTTGTTCCCACATCATAACTGGAAAACTGTTCAATCGTACAGTCTGGTCCTGAAAACCTGGGCCTTCTTTGAAAGGCTGTTCCTTTTGAGCTCCATAACCAGTTTCTATAATACCTCGAAGGTATACTTTTCCAGTGGGTAGGTGAGGTTCAAAGTGTACATTAGTCCAAACAGCATTGCAGCTGCTAGGGTATAGTTATCCAAATCCTGCCAGACTCTCTGGCCTTCAAGGACTATCCCGATGTCCTCAAGGCTGCCATTGGCATCTCTTGACTTTATGATGTGAATTCCCATGGTTGTTTCCTTATTAGATCGTTGGATAATGGCTTCATCTGTGGCCTAGAAAATGCAGAATTCCAAAATTTAATTAAACAGAACACTGGTCAAAGAACATTATACCAAATCTTATTTTAATCCGTGTCACTATTCCAAAAAATGTTAACATTAACACATTAGGTGAACAAAAATGGATTCATTACAGCATGTGATTTGAGTCCTCAGAATGCTTAAAAAGGTAATGCATGAAGTGAAATCTCCATGCAAAGAAGCAGAATACTGTCAGAGCATAGAAAGGTGTTCAACTATGAACGCCACACATAGTTCTAATGCAGGTAAAAGAAAAAAAAAACGCACCCATGGTAAATTGTGAAAATCCCAGGTGATTTTCAACATACTCCTGGCATAGAGTGACAAGCAGCATTTTGTTAAAATTATTATTTTCCCTAAAGTGTATACACAAATTAATTTTTTTCTTACCTGGGCCGTGGGCTCCAGAATGTTCTGAAGTCTTCTTCCTATTTGGCCTCATCGCCTTTTGAAGACCTTTATTAGTTTGTCAGATAGCACATCTATCTGCGAGAGTAATCTGGACTGCAGTGGCATGGTGGTAATGCGCTTAAACTCTGCATTTATCTAAAAAGAGAAGTGGTCACATAAAAATGCTGTCAAAATGTCAAATCTCACAAGGTTACATCCACACAAAGTTGTTATTTTCTGTCATATTACTATTTATTAGCTATGGGTCCCATGTTGCTGAGCAGTTCCATAGTTGCCCTTACTTCCATACCACCCAAAGCCTGTTTGCAACCACAGCAGTTGCCTCCTTCTGGCCATTTTGCAGTTCTGCCAAATGACCCAGAAACTACATCTATTATTGTCATATACACATCAAGGTCTTTCATTAATACTTAGTTAAATTAGTTAATTTGACCTTTCCAGAAAATTTACCTTACAGAATGTGAGATAACATATGCAAATCTTCACTAGTAAATAAAATAATGTTATTAAAACCTTAACTGTAACACCTCTACGTAACAGCGCTAGAGAATATTTAACTGTTTAACTAAAACATTTTAGGTACAACCAGTTAACTAAATGGACACAAGTTTGTTAGTCTGTATTCACTGAGAAAAAACAAGCGAATGTGACTGGGCACACACTGAAAAAAAGCTAATGCACATAATATTGTCCCGCAGCTTAAGCTAGCATTATCGTTAGTTAACTTAAGGAATGACTTGTTTTTTCCATTATGTTGCTCAACAGCAATTCATGAGAAAAACTTCCCCATATAATGGATGTTCTCTTCGTTTCCTCTCAAACATGTGGTTTTCAGTTTACCTCGACAAAGTAAAGCTCAGCACCAAACGTAAACGAAGCAAAGACAAAAAATGGCGGACCGCCACAGTGAATTTTCCCTCGCAGAACACACCCGGGGGGTGGGTTTCAACAGAAAACATAACTATTTTCTGTTATTTTGATATGACTGGTTTTAAAAGACTGAACATCCTTCTAAAACAAGTGAAAGGCGTGAGACTTAATTATGTTTAGACCAAAAATATAAATGATTCATGTTGGATATATTTACTGTATTTTTACTAATTTAACAACCTCATCATTGCATTAGTCGCTTTATGCTATAGCATTACGCTTACATTAGCTTGAAGCTCAAGGTCGTCATTTTATTTAATTTCTTTTTCTGGGCTTACAAACAGGACACACACCATTTAGATAACCGTTACACTGAATCTTGGGTCTGTGTTGAGTCTTCCAGCTGCTGACTACAGAAGCTAGATTGACCTTTCAGCATGTTTATAGCGGCTGTGGCTATGTGCTGGTAATGTTACCGTGTGTGAGCAGTCACATTGGCAGCAGACATGTTTCAACAAACTAGTCATATCCCGGCCCTACATTAGCTTGTTTAATGGTTAAGACACTGCAGGTACCACCACTTACTACAGACACCTCTGTTAATTTAGACTGAAAGAATATACAAACAATATTAACTCACATTATATATGTTAATTACTAATTTGCTTATCGCATAATTTCGGTTACCATTAGCTAACTGGAGCTAGCTAACATTGGCCTCTCATGGTTTTCGATAAACAGCCCACATACCTGTAAAATAACAACACCCCAGTAAAAGTCCACATATATAAACGGTCTACACTCTTTCTCACTGGTGTGTTAGCTTTAAAATCTTATTTACCTTCAAGTGTAAAACTCCAGATGGTAGTAGATTTTCCAAAGCAAGAGACAAAAATGGCGGACAGAGCAGCCGATTTTTCCTTTCCAGGGGGCGGAGCTTGAGGATAAAACACGACTAACTTGTTTCTTTTCAACATGATTTGTTCTAAAAGAATGAATATTCTTAAAGAATATGTGAAAATTAAAAGACAAAAATATGTTTAGATGTGAAATTTAAATTAGTCATGCTGGATATATGAAGTAATTCTATGCAAATTCAACAACCACCCTATTGCATTTTTTTCAGTGTATATGTAAATGTTTGATATCGTCAAGTTGGCGTTTTTTGTAATTTTCAAAAAAGTAACAAGTGGACTTGTTAGATTTGTTCTATAAAACCTTTGGGGTTTTCTCAGGTTACTGAGTTTATACAGTCATTAAAGGGTTGGACAGTGGCACCAAAGTATTAAACTTTTATTTAACATTTAACTGTGATATATTGACCAACAAGCATTTTATAATGCTCATGTTTCAAGAGTTTTTTGGCAATAAAACAAAACATTGTTCTTGAAGTGTTGTCCCTCCTAAAACGAAATATAATGGTATTTTTGGCCATGTGACCATACCAATGCATCTTTAAAACCAGGAATTCAGTAAATGACGTGCCTTGATGCTTAAAGAAACATAAACAAGGTTACACAAAGATTATTCTGCTTCACCAACATGCAAATCATTAGGAAAATCAAGCAGAAGTAGATAAAAACAAAAAAGCAAATAAGCTCAGATGCGGTTCTTGGAACAGACGTAGTTGTTAGTATAAACAAGTGGATTATGGAGTCTCTGCTTTCCGTTTGCCTTCATTATTCAGGGCGCTGGACAGTTTATTTGAAAACCTCAGGGATGGGAATGCTTTACGACTCTAAAGTCTAACCTCTGAATTTGGTTGAGAGAAGAGAGAGAATCAGTGAGTGTGATGCAGCCCTACAGAAAGCTGACATTTGGGCCGTTTTTTACCTTGTGTTTTGTTTCAAGGTTCAAGGTTCAAGGTTCTTTATTTGTCACATGCATAGTTATACAAGTATAACACACAGTGAAATGTAACCTGACACGCTCCTCGACATGTGCAAAAATTGGGGGGGGGGGGGGGGGGGGGGTGTTGTTTTCTGGGTTTTTTTGCCCTGCTTGGGATTACCGTAATGACCCTAATGATACTGAAGGCTTTCAAAATTAGAGCACAGTCACTTCGAAAGCATAAACCTCTGCTTTTGTTTTTTCTTTTCGGCTCCAAAATCCAAATATACAAGACAGGACAAGAGAAATGTAAAAGTCTTTTTTTTTCAAAGTTAAAAATCAAATGAATAAAACTAGAATGTTTAATGCTGAGCAAACCGATTTGGATAATGACTTTAATAGATGCGTATACTGTTTTTACCACTGAAAACCAGCAAGAAAGAACCGAGGTAGACTTTGGTCAGACCTACTGTGGATCATCATTAATAATTTTCCTGTAATACATGTAGAGTTACGTGTGTGCCCAAAAAAACACTATAAATACATCAATGCATTTAACAAGAACCACATTCAATATGCAATATAAGGAGTTTATTATAGTTGCCTGTCCAGTACATTCGAGGTGGCTGTAGCTCAGGAAGTTGGCGGTTTAATCGCTGGCTGCTCCGTCACTGACGCATCTTTCATAGCGTGAATGTTAGAAAACTTAATTATCATTGTCCTGTATTTTTATCAAACTTATTTTTTACAATGTGGTTTATAAGTGATTTATGTCATTAGCTTATAACTGAGACTAAGTTGAAGTTAAAAGACAAAAAATACAAAGAATAATAAATAAATATGTTCCATCCATCCGTTTGCTTCCTCTTATCCTCTTCAGGGTAGCAGAGGTCGCTGGAGCCTATCCCAGCTGTCACAGGGCGAAAGGCGTGGTACACCCTGGACAGGTCGCCAGTCTGTTCCTAACACACAGAGACAACCATTCGTACTCACATTCACTCCTACATTCACGCCTATGGGCAATGTAGATTGATCAATTAACGTATAAGTGCAAGTCTTTGGACTGTGGGAGGAAGCCGGAGTACCAGGGGAGACGGGGAGAACATGCAAAGTGTTTTCGTAGACAGTCAGTCATAAAGCGCTATACACAGTGACACATGATACACAGTAATATGAGATTGAATGCAGCCTGTCCTGTACAGATGTGTTGATATGTTCTGATTAAATGGCGGATTTCTCCACATGCAAGACAAAGACATTCCTGCTTCTGTAACAATAAATTGAACCACATATTTGTTTTGAATTTGAAAATTTAATCTAACCTTTCTGTCGCGTTCAGGTGAAATAATTACAACTTAAATACTGTGTTTTACATCTGATTGTCTCAAGGCCTTATGATATCCTCCACACTATGCACTTAAACATATAAAAGTGATGATCACCTCTTTTTGAGTGTTTTAATCAACTGTCACGGGGTTTGGGCAGGTAAGGGCAGCAGAGTATGGAGCTGATAATCCACAGAAGCACAGAAATCCAGGGAAGAACTGTGAGTCATTTTCCCAGGAGATAACAGGCTTTTTATGGTAAAAAATATTTTGTACTTGTAAATCAAATGCGTTGTTGTGAACTTTTTTATCCTTGCAAACCAAAATATCTGAAAGTTTTATGTTTGTGCATCTATAGATAAAAAGAAGTTACATTTTGTTTCTCAAGGCCTGATTAAATATACAAAGAAAAACCCTACGTGCAAGGGCGTAGATTTGGTTTTGGAATTGGTGGGGACAGATGATTCAATCACCGAACCCTGCCCTGTTTCTTATTTTTTTCCTTTTTGTCTTTGCTTCTTGATTAAAAGAAAGGAGAAATATACTTGCCTACATATGCTATTCTACGTGCTTTTTTAAAATTTCAATTCATAGTTTTATATGTGAATTATATAATGTTAAATTACTATTAAACAAATGACTAAGTATTTTAGACTTTAGTTTACTTCAGCCATATTCCATATAAAAAGTGAGACATGTCAATTCAGATTCTTTGTCAAATATACAATAATGAATCAATTTACATCAGCAGCCTAACACTTGTCATGATAATAAATACTAGTTAATCTATAGCACCAAATCATCAGTCAGTCACCTGTGACCTCGCCTCTTCACCTCTGTGCTACAACATGGCAGAGCTGCCTCTGTCACCTGATGAATAACAGTGAGACATTCCACATACATGCAGTCACACATGTGCTTCAAATACAGTCATGAACCAACAAGTCATCATCCAATTTCACCTGTGATCTTGTATCACCATTACTCTCTGAGCTTTGTGTTGGTTCTTCTGTCACCTGACAAATAGGACATACATGACAATAAGAATAAAATGAGTAGCTGCTTCAGTGTTTCTGTCAATTTGTGCAGATCGTGACTCATCAGTAATGTTTGTAGGGTGAATGCATTTTTAAAACTATTTGTGCAAACTGCACTACAAGGTGGATATTTGCAAAATCATGATTATACATGACTATGACCTATGAATATGTCAGTGCCATTAGGATGAAATTTCGGTGTCACCAACATTTAACATTAGACATATAATTTTAACAGCTTCTGTAAACTAATATCCTGGCTTACTCGAGGCTGCCGTTTTCTCTGACAGTTTCAATCAAAATTAGAAATGCTGCTCTGAGACTGAGAGAACTAATAGTGCTGCCTGTTGTGCAGTTAGTTTCCAAAACACGTTATTCATGGTTACATATAGTTTTAGACTGATGTGGGCCAAAGCCTAGCATAGCCTGTAACGTTATTGTGACGGACACATTTTATGAGTGAACTTGGCTTTAAGTGACTTACAGGTTTCTTTGAAAAATACTTTCTTATATCCAGGTTCTTCCTTTTTGCTGCCGTCCTCCTCTCCTCCTGGCAGGTCCTCGCAGCGCAGGCTTGCCGCTGCTAAAACTAAACAGAGCTCCCTGAAAGGCACAGCCAATCAGTGTTGCCAACTCCTCAGTAAGGAAAATCGCTATTGGCTGTCCTAAAAGTCGCTATTAGTTGCTAAATGATGTCACCGCCTAATTTGCATAATTGGTCATGCTAATATAATTGTAACCTACGTTGTTGGAGAGAGAATAACATCGTGGAAGAGACATAAAGTGAGTAAAAAACGTCCTAAATGCATTTAGAATTTATTTAGAACTACAAATTAAATTTATTTTAGCAATTATTGTTTTTTGTAATGTCACAATTCCAACCCTGCTACTTTATCCGGGCTTGGAACGGAAAAAGTGACCCGAAATAGGCACTCTGGTGGAGTTACTGTGTGTATGTGTGTGTGTGTGTGTGTGTGTGTGTGTGTGTGTGTGTGTGTGTTTATAAGTAGTTTTAAACCTGATCCACAAAACAGCATAACAGTAAAAGAAGAACTGACTGCGTTACAGTCAGTGCGGGAGCAGCGGCTTCGCCCATGCGCGATTCATTTGCAGTTCGGACGTACAGGTGTGAACATCTTCTGCCCTGATAGCAGCGGGGGAGGACTATTCTCCGTCCGTGAGCGCTTTGGAAAGGGCGAGGTGCCCCCGGCAGCACCCGCTGCTTGTTCAGAGTAAAAGCGATACCCGCTTTCATGTCAAAAAGTCGTCATAAATAAGTCTCCAATAACACCAGAAAAAGTTGCCAGATTTGTCGCTAGTCGCTTTTTAGAAAAAAAAAATCGCTAAGGGGGTCTGAAAACTCGCTAAATATAGCGACAAAGTCGCTAAGTTGGCAACACTGCAGCCAATCACATTGGCCATATTTATCACATGACGTGACTCCAGTTGAGAATTTAACTATTTCTGCACCGCTGGGTGAATGAGACGTTGACAGGTCTTTTTTTTTTCTTGTTTTTCTTTACTCGAAGAGATCAAATTATTGGTGGGGACAATTCAATAATTGCTGGATATTGGTGGGGACATGACCCTTCCGTCCATGCCAAATCTACGCCCTTGCCTACGTGTAAAACTCCGCACTCAAGTTGCCTGGCTGTGTGTGAGTTTCAACTTTTTTTTTTACCCAATTTTTTCTTCCTTTCAGCTGATTTGTCATGTCAATCCCAAATGTAAAACTCCAAAAACAAGATGCAGGCACATCTAGTACACGCAGAGCTGCCACACAAAGAAACGACAGAGCATAGAGCGTAGCCAGCACTACAAATTTTGGATCCTCAGCTCTTAGTTAGCGGTGAGCGCAGTGCATGCTACGTCCACTGTGAAAGGGCCTTTATCCTGCGTAGTGTGACTCACAGCAATGGTCCCGGGTCAGTCCTGACTTTGTGCTAATCTAACCCTAAAGTAATAATGGTATTTCTAACCACTGATATACCACAACTTCAACAGCTAGCAAAAGTTAGGGACCTGGCTTGTACTAGCCTTATCTTTATATAAAGATCCTCCAGCTTCAAACTGTATTACCCTTCCAGGACCCGAAGCTCAGTAATGCACCCCTCCAACAGCCACACCCATATGTTCTCTGATTGGATTGTTAAATTTGTGTTGACATGACATTGACCAATCAGCTGAAAGGAAGAAAAAATTGGGTGAAAATTTGTACTTGTATGTTGAAATCCACACACAGCCAGCAAACTTGAGCCCAGAGCTTTACGTGTAGTTTTTTGCTTTGTATCTGTATCCAGACCTTAACAAAAAAAACGTTTGTAAATATTTTTTACAAACACAAATTTTCATCTATAGATGCACAAACATAAAATTTTCAGATGTTTTGGTTTGCAAGGTTAAAAAACACAGTACACAAATACGCATTTGATTTACAAGTACAAAATACTTATGACCACAATTTGAGCCCATGAGTATGTGATCAGGACGATGCCACCTTGAAATGAAACCGAAAAAAAATATTGAAACCGAAAAAAAAATATTGTAACTGAAATAAATGTACTGAAAAATATGGTATTGAAACTGAAAAAAAATTGATAGTGAAAAAAAATTAATTGAAACTGTAATTTTATTGTTTTTGCTTACAATTGTTTTTCAGTTTCACTCCATTTTTTTTGGTTTCAAACCATTTTTCCTTTTCACTCTGCTGGCACTGTTTTGGCGTCTGGGCTGTGCTGGGGGGGGGGGATTCTGACCCGCATTTATTTGCATACATTATAGAGGCCACTAGTGCTGACCAGGCTGCCATCTTTCTCTTCTTCTTCAGGAAATTGGACTACCGGACAGGAGGACCTGAGGCCCCACCGCATTATTTTTGGTAAGTTAAATATGTTTGTAAGCTAATCCGTAATTGGCAGGCTGGAGTAGCCAGAGATCAAACCACCAACATTCGGACTTGAAGATGACCCGCTCTACCTTCTGAGCTCCAACCCCTTAACAATTTTATACAAACAAGTTTTTTGTTGTTCATTTAATAAATGTCTTGATTGGATCTTTAAGAAGTTATGACCTTATTACTTACTACTACTGCTACATTGAAAGTGCTTTATAAAACTGTAATAATAATAATAATAATAATAACAATAATTTATTATTATTGTTATTATTATTATTATTATTATTATAAATTAGGATTTGTTCATACTAAATGAAACTGTGTTTCTTTAATCTGCAAAATTAGTGGCTGGAAGTCTAGATAAATGAAATAAATCGACAAACAGCAGCATTTTGTGGCTCTTCACACATGTTCATTATATTCTGATGATCCTGGATGGAGACAAACTACAGATAAGTGTGTTCAGCCCAACTAGTTTATCTCATTACAGCAGTTTGATGTTTCCCTTTGAATCCCCCTGAAGATCCTGACAGTGAAGCACGTACATAATACTCCAGCCTTTCAACTCTGAGCTTATTTAGTTCTATTAATACACTGAAATCTCATTTGTGTCATGAAGAAAGTCTTTAATCAAACAGAATTCAAAGATCAGAAACATTTCATATATGGAGTTAAACATGAATCATTGTTTCAACAACATATTTATTGTTGTCATAAACAGACAAGAAGACAACAACAAACTGCTCCTCCCATTCAACACATGTCAGTCCATATCCCAGCAAACTAAATCATCTCCATTTACACATCAAATAGAAACATGAATCACTTGTAATGATTAGAAACTTGATAGAATTTCAAATCTAGTTTGGGGAGTCATTCAGTGAGAAACAGTGAAATGATTTTCCATGTGAAAAGGTGGACAGCAGAAACAGAAAGAAACAGTGAAACTAAAAGAGAAACAAAGAGCTTTGGAACAACGAGGCAGCAGGAGGACAGCTGCAGTTTAACAGCTTCAACTCACTGACAGGAAACAACATTAGAAACATCATCATCCTCAACTCATCTGCTGCACTGACACTGACACCTTCAACGGACACACCTTCACTTTATCACCAGTGTTAATGATTGGAAACATCCTGTGAGTGAAAGTGTGTGTGAAGGTGTGTATGTGTGTGTTAGTATCAGGATCAGAGAACGACAGCTTTCCTCTGTTCCAGTCCAGATTCACTCTGATCCTCTGGAGCTTCTTCTCTACTGAGAGATCGGATTCTGCTGATGGTGAGTGTGCTGAGTATTTTCCTTTATTGAACCATATTACCCATAATCCAGGCTCTATGTGTCCCTTCCTCTTCACAGACTCTGCTAACACACCCAGTCCCCACCATGTACTGTCTCCAACATCAACATCCCAGCTGTGAGTCCCTGAGTTAAAGCCCTCAGAGCCCAGGACAGAGATGTAACAATCAATCCTCTCTGGATTATCAGGAAGCTGCTGCCTCTCTCCTCCTCGTCTCACACTGGTCAGATCTTCAGACAGGATGAGGTCTGGGTTTGCAGTGTTTGGGTCCAGAATGAGAGGAGTGTAGGAGACCATGTCCTTCATGTTGTTCCAGATGTTGAAGGTCAGGTTGCCCAGGTGTTTGGCCTGGTCTATCAGAGCTCCTGAGGGCAGCTGTGGATCATCCAGCAGGGGGCAGCGCTGGACTCTTTCCACTGCAGCCTTGTAGTTGTGCAGGAATGAGACGTCTTCAGCTCTCAGCTCCTCCTCTGTGGCTCTGACTGTGTCTGAAAGAGCTGCTATCTCTCTGCTCAGAGCCTCCATCTTCTCCTTCATCATCCCACTCTTCTGCTCCTCTTCCTCCCTCAGTGCAGCCAGCCTGGCCTCCTCTTCCTCTGCTAGAAACTGGTGAAGCTTCTTAAACTGCTCCTTAATCTGCCTCTCTGTGTGTCGGGCCTGGACCTTAATGTGTTCTGCTGTTTGATCAAACTTCACTTGAACTTCTTCACAAACCTTTAACTTCTTCTTTAAGGGCTCCAGAGTTTCCTGAAGTTCCTTCTTGTGTTGTTGTGCAGCTTCATCGATGGGTCTGAATCTGTGATTGGTGTGTTTCTCTGAGTCTCTGCAGACGACACACACTGGCTGCTGATGGTCCAGACAGAAGAGTTTGAGTTTCTCAGAGTGCAGACTGCAGAGAGCCTCTGAAGCTCTCTGATCTCTCTCCTGTAAGAACGACTCACACAGGTTCTTTAAAGCTCGGTTTAAAGGTGGATCATTCACTGATATTTCCTTACAAACTGGACACTCACATATCTGTTTTTTTCTCCACCATCTCTTCAGACAGTCTTTACAGAAGCTGTGGCTACATGACAGAAGAACAGGATCTCTGAAGACCTCCTGACAGACCGGACAGCAGAGATCCTCCTCTGATCTGGAAGCCATTGAGTCTGTGAGTGAAGCTGAAAACAGCAGACAGGCAGTACAGTCAGTCCTGGATCCCCTCCCTCCTCTACCACCTTCACTGAAACTTACTTTGAGTCGTGTTTTTGCTCAAACTCACATTCAGTGTGTGGAGCGTCAGCAGCTTGAAGCAGCAGTGTTGGAGTTTTCCACTTTTCTCTCCTGTAGCTGGACTCACTCAGAGGAAGCTGCTAGTTTGGTCTGAGCTCAGTCTGATCGTCTGTGCATCTCTCTTTACGGGGGAAGAAAAACAGCCTGTTTCCTGGTTCGTAGCATTTCAGTGACATAAAAGCCGGAACTTCATTCACTTCATTCACTTCATTCAGAGTGTGGCAGAGTGCAGACGTTTATTGCAGATCAGAAACGAAACCTTTTTTCAAGCGTAGAAAATAAAATGTGACTCCAAGAGCGTAGATTTGGTTTTGGCATTGGTGGGGACGGATGATTCAACCACCGAACCCTGCCCTGTTTTTTCCCCCCCTTTTGTCTTTGCTCTTGATAACAAAAGGAGAAATATACTTGCCTACATATGCTATTCTAAATGCTTTTAAACCATTTAAAATTACAATTCATAGTTTTATTTGTGAAATATATAATGTTAAATGACTGACTAAGTATTTTAGGCTTTAGTTTACTTCAGCCATATTCCATATAAATCAGGTATCATACAAAAATAAAAATAGCTCCAAATACAGTCATCACAATAAAAGAATATGACTTTAAGGACTTAACATCATTACTTCAGTTATACTACACCAACATCTGTTATATTTTGGCACTAAGGGAACACTGAATGACCTGGTGGGTTTTGTCCATAAAACTACTCGTCTAAGATTACCACAAAGTAAAAGATCTCTCAGCAAAAGTATGCAACAGTTGCCCCGATCAAATCAGTGAGCTGGGACTTTTTATTCTTAACATGAACTACTGTTACAGCAACAGACATCAAACAACTCAATGTCCACTATGTGAAGCAGCCAAACACATGCCTGCTCCTCTCATTAACTGAGATAAACTGCTGGCATATTGGTTTTACATCTATACTGTCCAGTCTCTCCTGGTGGACATACAGCAGCATTGTTTAATCTCATTTGAGTCATTGTTGACCTTAGCCATGTTTTTAGTCTTCTGAGAGCACTGAAGCTTCTTTCAGCCTCAGTACATGCGTTTTATCCTCAGATTACAATTATTATTCTGTGCTTGATGTGCCTCACCTTTGGCCCACTCCACACTTGTTTGTTAGTTTGTTTGCTTGTTTTAATCAATTATAAATCATGCTTTTTATTTGTTTTTGTTTCTAATGTCTCTGTAAAGTATCGTGTTGTTGAATTGTGCTATACAAATAAACTTACCTTGCCTCCTCCATACCTGCTTCATGCCCTGGAGGACGGGGCTGTGGCCCCCCCACACCCTCTAGCAGATCATTACATGAAGGAGCCTTTTAAAAACAAGCGCGTCCATGCTCACAGGTGTACACACGGGTGATCACACCCACAAACTACACCCTTTTTGGCTCCTACCTCAAAGCACACTGTGTTTTGTTGATCTTATGTGCTGCACAATAATGTTTAATATTTAGTATTTACTGTTATAGTCACATAGATCATCGGGATGTTGTTTATTCTATTACTCTCGTTTTCTCTGCTTGTGTCACGGCCAGGCGGATCAGCTGCTCAGCCCTCTGTTTCTCTCTCTCTTCCTCTTCTCTCTCGCCGGGGCGGAACTCACTGTGGGCCCACGCCCTCGGCCCATGCCCTCGGGAAATGAGACACCTGGGTCTCATTAAGGGGAGCAGCATTTAAGCCAGGAGGTGACTGCTGTTCGTCGCTGGATCGTTGTCTACCACGCGTTAGTGAAGTCAAGCTACAGCAAGTTTAGTTAAGAGTGTTTTCCTCTGTGCGTCGTCCTTAACCCTGTCTCCCTGTCTACAGAGCTTCCTGGATTTTTCCCCGTGTGTTTCCCGTGTGGCAGTGTCGGAGTGTGAGCCTGTGATCGTGTGAGTGGATATTCTGAAGAACGCGTGCTTTCCCCTGGACTTCCTTGGAGACCCCTTCTCCCCCCACTCAGCTGTATATAACACCCCCCCCCCCCCCCCCACACACACACACACACACACACACACACATTCTTGTATATACACCTGGTGACTTGTAAATAAACCCTTCTTGTGAGCATCAGAACTGGAGTCCTGCGCTTGTTTTCTTTTTTCTTTCTCAACAGGTGATCCAGGTGATTGATATATGTCTTTCTATGTCTCTTCTCCGCTGTTTTTTCCCCCTCTTCCTTTCTCCCTTTTCTTTTCCTGATTCAAGTCTGTCCCGTATTCAGCAAGTGAAAATAAAAATAAATAAAATAAACAATAAAAGGTGAATCAAATAGACCATTACGGCAAGGCTGGGATGGTCAATTTGGTAAAGTAAATCCGTTGGGCATCTTTCTTCGCCTTTAGACAATAATTCTGATGGCAAAAGAGCCAAACGGGACAGGCAGCAAACAAAAAGTATCCCTGGGTAAGTTGCTCATTGGAGTATGAATGTCTGAATGTAGTTAGGAGGCACTAGGTAGAGCAGAGACGAAAATACGACTCTAACCACCGAAGTGTGTCATAATAAGCAACATGCAGTGACACATGACACACAGGAATATGAGTGTGAATACAGCCTGTCATGTACAGATGTGCTCATGTGGTCTGGTTTAACAGCAGATTTCTCTACAAGTTCCTGCCTCTTTCACACAAGCAGTGGGCAAATATATATTTTTGGAATATTTCATCTTTAAAGTATGATGTGAGCCATGTGCTGATATCACTGCTTCTGTCCAATCATCAGTGCCCTTCGATCTCTGATGAATAGTAGGATGTTCTAGCTTTAAAGAGGGCTTTTTATAGAGCAACATTCTCTTTTTCCAGGCTAAATGAAGATCTGCATTACTGAGACATCTTCAGCTTATGAATTATCTGCTTTAAGGTTCGTGAGTTATACCAGGGAGTGAAATTCCTATGATTTAAGGCGTTCTCCTTTAGAGGAGCCACAGTATCCAGTGCTGTACACAATGAAGATGAAACTGGCATGGTTCAGGATCAACTGACTCAGTATTTTGAGTTGTTTATAGTGTTGGGTCTTCAGTGTGTCAGCCTGTCATTCCCCCTGTGTTAAAGTCTCCCTCTCCTTTGTTTTTCCCAGTTACGTCTTTGTGTCTGTCTCCATTTTCTGTCCTCCTTGCGTTTCATTCCATGTTTTCCCAGCCCGTCACGTGTGATGGGAAATTCGACTTAGCCCTCACATTTAGATTTATGTGGTTAGAATTTCACTGTATGTTTTTTGTGTAACCTTTTCATGCTTAGATAAGGTATTTGTGTATGTGTCAGTATGACCTCGTGAAATAAAAAACAGCTTAGCTAGTCCTAACAATGTTTCACTTTGTTATCTGCTAACCGCTTTGCTCAGAAGGATGAAGCTCAGAGCCAGCGCCAGGTGCTGCCCTGGGAAAAGATAGTGGGAGTCTGTTCAGCAACAGCGTGGGTTGGACAAAAGACTGTTGTAACTGAAAGATACACAGAGTTTGTGCGATGTTATGAAAGGTGTGCTGCGATGCCCCAGGTCAGAGTGCTAATAACTTAGACCTGTGATGTTTTGATGTGTGTATCCCTTTTCCTGCGCACAGTAATAAATAGCTTGACCACAGCTCTCTCTGTGTTGCAGACTATTTATAAAAATTCCACAACATATGTCTCTCTCCGTTTCTCTCTCGTGTCCTCACTCCCTCTTGTGTCTGCCTTTTCTCAACCCCTGTGTCAAGCTCCTGTTGTCACAGTCCAGGTTTCACCATGTTCCTGTTTTATTTTGACAGTCTTGTGTTTCTTGTGCAGTGTGTTTAGTTTTACTTCCCCTGTGGCGTTTTGTTCATTTGTCTCAGCTGTGTTTCTACTTCCATCATCACACTCGTATCTGTTTATTGTGTAAACTGTCATTCATTTGTCATCAGGTATTACATACAGATACACATTACATACAGAATTTCCCAGAGGAACCCACCCGAGGGATTTATAAAGTCACTATCAGCAATCTGCAAACATACAGACACACAGAAAATATTCAAGAGAAATTTGTGAGGCCTCAGGCCTCCAGTTTTACTCTGAGACAATGTTCAACCTTCATGTCTGAGCAGGAACATTGGGATTTGACCTTTTACTGTCATTGATAAAAAGTTATATATTAAACACAATTGTAGTACAAAGCATAACTGCAACATGCGTATAAAATACTTCCCATAACTAAACATGTATAAGTTTCTCTGGAGTTTTAAGTCAGCTGTCTTCTCTCAACCTTCCTGTTTCCACTACAGCTGCTCTTTTTTAGATTGTAGAAATCACATTCAGGCCTTTTACATTTGAAAACCTCTGATTTTAACATAAACCTCAAAGGAAACAAAAAACTTGAGCATCAAAAATATTTATGGTCATGGATCTGGAACAATGTTACATGATTTATTACTCAGTGTAAAAATCCACAAAGTACTTATTCACTTAATAATAGAAAAATAGTCCCTATTTTCATGAGTTCACTCCAGCCAAGCTAATGAAACAAACCAAATTGTCAGTGTGGGCAAGATGTAAATGTTCCATCCATTCGCTTCCGCTTATCCTTTTCAGGGTCGCAGGGGGCGCTGGAGCCTATCCCAGCTGTCATAGGGCGAGAGGCGGGGTACACCCTGGACAGGTCGCCAGTCTGTCGCAGGGCCAACACACAGGGACAGACAACCATTCGCACTCACATTCACTCGCACATTCAAACCTAGTGGCAATTTGGATTATCCAATTAACCTATCCCCACAAGTAAATGTTCTATAGTGAAATTATTGAATAAGAAAAGGAGCCGCACAAGGCAATAAAACCCTCTGCATATTTCCATAATTTTTTAAATATGTATCTCTTGCTTTATATTACTTTCTGTATACCTGCCTACATCGATGCATCGTTTTCAATCAAATAGCTGTTTTATTACTTGAAATAAAAGAAACTGAACACGTAAAAACCCTTTAAATTATAACTAGAAGAAAGCTGAAAGCTACAAACACAAAAGTAGACAAACATGTTAACACAGGAGAAAATACAAGTCAAAAACTAAGATCACAACAGTAACTATGGTAACACCAGCACAAGCTTTACCCATCACCTGCTCTGCTTACTACAGTTAGGTCTCTGTGACTCTGTCTGCTCCTACAAAGTGGCAGTCAAGTTAAAATGACAGATACGAGGACATCCAGCATGCTTTGAAACTGCACTCCATTGAAAGCGATGAACCAAATTTCTATCAGATAAGGTTTGGGACTGTTATGGTCTCATTCATGGCTGTTACAGTTATTAAACAGCAGAAGTAGAAACAGGACATAAACAGTACAATGTTTTGCTGTCCCCCCTGACCTCCTCAAGCAGATCTCTGGCTCTCCTCACTTTCTTCTCCATCATTTGTGTAAGTCAGCAGAGGTTGCTGTCAGATGAAACAGAACTATGGATCAATAAACTGCACACAGACAAAGCCTGTGCAGTGACGTCCACAGAAGGACAGAGTCTAAAGTGTTGAAAGAGACGCTACAAAACAAAGCAAGAGACTAGAGCCTATCAGGAAAACTAGTGAGTGGACCTCTGATTAAAGACTTTCTACCAAACTACAACTGCAGCTGAACAAATGAGCTGTTGGTGGAACTTTACACTCTGAAATATTGAAAGATTTAAAGGATGAGACAGCTCAGCACAGCATGTTATTAACTTCGCACATGAAGTGGTTCAGTCCAGTCAGTCTTCAGTTTTGCAGCCACCGTCCACATCCTGCTTCTTCGACTGGTCGTCACGGTAACTCTGGACTTTCCTCCAACGAATCCTGAAGTCTGTCAGTCCTTCTGACAGCATGAGGCCTGACAGCTGGACAAAATGTGCAGATGATGAAAAACATGAAGCATAGTTTGAACTTGTGTCAAGTTTGTGTTGGTGACTGAACTGCTGACCTGCTGTGAAACCTGCTGCTGGATCTCTGTGCTGTGCATGTCTGCCTCTGACTGAAGCTTCATTTTCACCACTGTTTGCTTTG
This sequence comes from Rhamphochromis sp. 'chilingali', assembly GCF_963969265.1. NCBI lineage: Eukaryota > Metazoa > Chordata > Actinopteri > Cichliformes > Cichlidae > Rhamphochromis > Rhamphochromis sp. 'chilingali'. The sequence goes on along the minus strand of NC_137929.1, from coordinate 66,078,764 downwards.
TCACTGCTAAAAATGAACCACATATAACAACACAAACATTAGTGTTTTACATGATGACAGGATCTTACAGTGTTTGCATTCTGGACCTCACCTGTGAAACAGAAAAAACGGACTCTGTAGTTACAGCCACCATCATACCATTTTCCAGATAATACATACATTGATACACAGTACTCATTGGGATTGAGGTTATTAGGCTCAGAAGACATCCAGTTAGTGAATGTGGAGGTTGTGTTGTCAGACCAGGAGGCCCAGGGATCCCTGTAGAGGCCAATCCACACATACTGAACCCCTGATTCCATTCAAAGTGAGCGTGATGTTGGATTTCTCCTCTTTGCTTCTTATACTGGTCAGGTCTGTGTGGTATGTCCTGCAGTACAACTGAGCCGCTGACCAGGAGCGGCTCTCCTTCACTAAGATGTAACTTGAACTGCTGGCTGTGAAATATTGAAAAGAGATTTTTTCTTTTAAATAGGTAAATTATGACTCACATAAAACTGTAACAACTATGGTAACAAATCTTTTTTCCTACCATTGTAACACAGGAAAGGGTAAGAATCTCCACAGGGTCTATCATCCATCTGTGTTTGTCCCTGAAGAGCCACACAGTATTCCTTTGCATTTGCACAGTCTGGTTGACCGTTAGCCCAGATCAGAAATTCATGTGTACTGCCAACATAAAAAAGTTTTCCCTCCATGGACCACTTCCAGCTGTAACGTTCATTATAGAGCCCTGTCCAAGCCCAGTCAATATTTTGTGCCATTGTCACAAGCAGTTGGTTGATGTTGCTGTTGTAGATGGTGACCAAGTCAGTGAAGTGTTCTCTGCAGTAACTCTGAGCTTCAGTCCAGGTCTTCAGCTGGTTCACAAAGTGGTATTCTCTGGAGTGGGGAGGAAGAGTGGAAAGTCCTCCTGAGAGAAATGAAAAGATTTTATTGTGGAAACTGGGCTGTTAGACAAACCACTGAAAAAGACTGAAAAGACAATATAAATAGTCATACTTAATGGAGGTTTATCAGAGGCAGAAAGTAAAAAGCAAAAATAATTTGTTATAGTACTTACCTAGATTATTGATATATTTTACTTTCTTATCTTGCATTTTTACATAGATTTCTGTCCTTTTAGTTTATATAATATTTAGTTTATCACGTTTCTCCGTTCAACACATTTGATTGAAGTTTGTTTTTCATATCACTGCATAAAAGAAGGTCCTGCTGGTGAATGAGCTATATTTTTTATATTTTTAATTCTATTTCTTTTTCTCTTCTCTGTACTCAAAATTAAGAAACCATTACAACTTTTTTGGAACGTCACCTTATTTTGTTTATTAAAACTATATATATATATAAATTTAAAAAAAAACACCCAGCACGCGGTTTATCCTTCAAGCTCTGGGAGCTTGAGGGTCCTGTGCAGTATCTTAGCTGTTCCCAGGACTGCACTCTTCTGGACAGAGATCTTCGATGCTGTTCCCGGGATCTGCTGGAGCCACTCGCCTAGCTTGGGAGTCACCGCACCTAGTGCTCCTACATATTATATTATATTATAGCTGTAGATTACAGCTCAGCATTCAATACCATCGTTCCCTCGAAGCTGGACAGGAAACTGCAGGATCTAGGACTGAGCAGCTCCCTCTGCAGCTGGATCCTGTCTGACAGACGCCAAGTGGTCAGACTGGGCAGCATCACCTCATCCCCCATCACACTGAACACTGGTGCTCCACAGGGGTGTGTACTGAGCCCTCTCCTGTACGCACTCTACACCTACGACTGCACAGCCACTAACAACTCCAACATCATTGTGAAGTTTGCGGACGACACTACAGTGGTGGGTCTTATCACCAACGGTGATGAGACGGCTTACAGGGAGGAGGTCAGCGCCCTGACCCACTGGTGTCAAGACAACCATCTCACCCTCAACGTCGCAAAGACAAAGGAGTTGATAGTGGACTTCCGGAGGTGCAGAGAAGCACACACCCCCATCACCATCAACGGCGCTGCTGTGGAGAGAGTGAGCAGCTTCCGGTTCCTTGGAGTACATCTGGCTGAGGATCTTACGTGGTCAGTACACATAAACAAAACAGTGAAGAAGGCACAGCAGCGCCTCTTCTTTCTCAGGAGACTGAAAAGATTCGGCATGAGCCCCCGCATCCTCAGGACCTTCTATCACTGTGCCATTGAGAGCATCCTCACTGGATGCATCACCACCTGGTATGGCAACAGCACCGCCTACCACTGCAAAGCTCTCCAGCGAGTAGTGCGGTGCTCTGAACGGATAATTGGAGGTGAGCTTCCCTCCCTCCAAGACATCTACAGGAAGCGCTGCCTGAGGAAAGCGGGGAGGATCATCAAGGACTCCAGTCACCCCAGCCATAAACTGTTCAGACTACTTCCATCAGGAAGGAGGTTCTGCAGCATCCGGTCCCGTACCAGCAGACTGAGAGACAGCTTTTTCCATCAGGCCATCAGACTGCTGAACACTTCATAGACACCTCAGCTTCACTACTGGAACTTCAACATTATGCACTCCATACTGTACAGTAATGCCACTGTTTTGCACATGACTCAACTCTGTATATTTTATATATTTATTATTGTTTACTCTATTTAATTTGTAAAATATGTGTACACACACACACACACACACACACACACACACACACACACACACACACACACGTAGGAAAATATTTAGTATACACATCCAGAAATGCATATACTATTATATATTGTACATATATTTATTAGTTTCAGATGTAGCCATTCTTGTATTTTGCTTGTTTACATTATTGTATTTTGCACAACTCTGTTGCTTGTGAAGCTCGCACACAAGAATTTCACTTACATGTGCTGCACCAATGTACCTGCACATGTGATGTGACAATAAAAGTGATTTGATTTGATTTGATTTGATTTGATTTGATATATATATATATATATATATATATATATATATATATATATATATATATATATATATATATATATATATATATATATATATATATATATAAAAACCACCCAGCACGCCCCTGCGGGCGGTTTATCCTTCAAGCTCGGGTCCTCTACCAGAGGCCTGGGAGCTTGAGGGTCCTGCGCAGTATCTTAGCTGTTCCCAGGACTGCGCTCTTCTGGACAGAGATCTCCGATGTTGTTCCCGGGATCTGCTGGAGCCACTCGCCTAGCTTGGGAGTCACCGCACCTAGTGCTCCGATTACCACGGGGACCACCGTTACCTTCACCCTCCACATCCTCTCGAGCTCTTCTCTGAGCCCTTGGTATTTCTCCAGCTTCTCGTGTTCCTTCTTCCTGATATTGCTGTCATTCGGAACCGCTACATCGATCACTACGGCCGTCTTCTTCTGTTTGTCTACCACCACTATGTCCGGTTGGTTAGCCACCACCATTTTGTCCGTCTGTATCTGGAAGTCCCACAGGATCTTAGCTCGGTCATTCTCCACCACCCTTGGGGGCATCTCCCATTTTGACCTCGGGACTTCCAGGTTATACTCGGCACAGATGTTCCTGTACACTATGCCGGCCACTTGGTTATGGCGTTCCATGTATGCCTTGCCTGCTAGCATCTTGCACCCTGCTGTTATGTGCTGGATTGTCTCTGGGGCATCTTTACACAGCCTGCACCTGGGGTCTTGCCTGGTGTGATAGACCCCAGCCTCTATGGATCTTGTACTCAGAGCTTGTTCTTGTGCTGCCATGATTAGTGCCTCTGTGCTGTCTTTCAGTCCAGCTTTGTCCAGCCACTGGTAGGATTTCTGGATATCAGCCACCTCCTCTATCTGCCGGTGGTACATACCGTGCAGGGGCCTGTCCTTCCATGATGGTTCCTCGTCTCCCTCCTCTTTCTTGGGTTTCTGCTGCCTGAGGTATTCACTGAGCACTCGGTCAGTTGGGGCCATCTTCCCAATGTATTCTTGGATGTTCCTTGTCTCATCCTGGACTGTGGTGCTGACACTCACCAGTCCCCGGCCCCCTTCCTTCCGCTTAGCGTACAGCCTCAGGGTGCTGGACTTGGGGTGAAACCCTCCATGCATGGTCAGGAGCTTTCTTGTCTTTATGTCAGTGGCTTCTATCTCCTCCTTTGGCCAGCCTATTACCCCAGCAGGGTACCTGATCACGGGCAGGGCGTATGTGTTGATGGCCCGGATCTTGTTCTTACCATTCAGCTGACTCCTCAGGACTTGCCTGACCCTCTGCAGGTACTTGGTGGTTGCAGCCTTTCTAGCGGCCTCTTCATGGTTCCCATTTGCCTGCGGGATCCCCAGGTACTTGTAACTGTCCTCTATGTCTGCAATGTTGCCTTCTGGTAGTTCAATCCCCTCAGTTCTGACTACCTTCCCTCTCTTTGTTACCATCCGACTACACTTCTCCAGTCCGAACGACATTCCAATGTCATTGCTGTATAGCCTGGTAGTGTGGATCAGTGAATCGATGTCTCGTTCACTCTTGGCATACAGCTTGATGTCATCCATGTACAGGAGGTGGCTGACAACTGCTCCGTTCCGTAGTCGGTATCCGTAGCCAGTCTTGTTAATGATCTCACTGAGGGGGTTCAGGCCTATGCAGAACAGCAGTGGGGACAGAGCATCTCCTTGGTAGATCCCGCACTTGATGGTAACTTGTGCTATGGGCTTGGAGTTGGCCTCTAGTGTTGTACGCCACATCCCCATTGAGTTCCTGATGAAGGCTCTTAGGGTCCCATTGATCTTGTACAATTCTAGGCATTCCAGTATCCAGCTGTGGGGCATTGAGTCATAGGCCTTCTTGTAATCAATCCAGGCAGTGCACAGGTTGGTCAGTCTGGTCTTGCAGTCTCGGCTGACTGTTCTGTCTACCAGTAGCTGGTGTTTTGCACCTCTGGTATTCTTGCCAATTCCTTTCTGTGTCCCGCTCATGTATTGACCCATGTGCCTGTTCATCTTAGCCGATATGATGCCTGACAGGAGCTTCCATGTAGTACTGAGGCAGGTTATTGGTCGGTAGTTGGAGGGGACCGGTCCCTTCTTGGGGTCCTTGGGGATCAGGACCGTCCGGCCTTCAGTTAGCCATTCCGGGTGTCTCTCGTTAACTAGCAGCTGGTTCATTTGTGCTGCCAGACGCTCGTGGAGTGCAGTCAGCTTCTTCAGCCAGTAGGCGTGAACCATGTCGGGCCCTGGTGCTGTCCAACTCTTCATACTGGAGACCCTTTCTTGGATATCTGCCACTGTGATGGTTACTGGACCCTATATATATATACAGTGGGGCAAAAAAGTATTTAGTCAGCCACCGATTGTGCAAGTTCCCCCACCTAAAATGATGACAGAGGTCAGTAATTTGCACCAGAGGTACACTTCAACTGTGAGAGACAGAATGTGAAAAAAAATCCATGAATCCACATGGTAGGATTTGTAAAGAATTTATTCGTAAATCAGGGTGGAAAATAAGTATTTGGTCAATAACAAAAATACAACTCAATACTTTGTAACATAACCTTTGTTGGCAATAACAGAGGTCAAACGTTTACTATAGGTCTTTACCAGGTTTGCACACACAGTAGCTGGTATTTTGGCCCATTCCTCCATGCAGATCTTCTCGAGAGCAGTGATGTTTTGGGGCTGTCGCCGAGCAACACGGACTTTCAACTCCCGCCACAGATTTTCTATGGGGTTGAGGTCTGGAGACTGGCTAGGCCACTCCAGGACTTTCAAATGCTTCTTACGGAGCCACTCCTTTGTTGCCCGGGCGGTGTGTTTTGGATCATTGTCATGTTAGAAGACCCAGCCTCGTTTCATCTTCAAAGTTCTCACTGATGGAAGGAGGTTTTGGCTCAAAATCTCACGATACATGGCCCCATTCATTCTGTCCTTAACACGGATCAGTCGTCCTGTCCCCTTGGCAGAAAAACAGCCCCATAGCATGATGTTTCCACCCCCATGCTTCACAGTAGGTATGGTGTTCTTGGGATGCAACTCAGTATTCTTCTTCCTCCAAACACGACGAGTTGAGTTTATACCAAAAAGTTCTACTTTGGTTTCATCTGACCACATGACATTCTCCCAATCCTCTGCTGTATCATCCATGTGCTCTCTGGCAAACTTCAGACGGGCCTGGACATGCACTGGCTTCAGCAGCGGAACACGTCTGGCACTGCGGGATTTGATTCCCTGCCGTTGTAGTGTGTTACTGATGGTGACCTTTGTTACTTTGGTCCCAGCTCTCTGCAGGTCATTCACCAGGTGCCCCCGTGTGGTTCTGGGATCTTTGCTCACCGTTCTCATGATCATTTTGACCCCACGGGATGAGATCTTGCGTGGAGCCCCAGATCGAGGGAGATTATCAGTGGTCTTGTATGTCTTCCATTTTCTGATGATTGCTCCCACAGTTGATTTTTTCACACCAAGCTGCTTGCCTATTGTAGATTCACTCTTCCCAGTCTGGTGCAGGTCTACAATACTTTTCCTGGTGTCCTTCGAAAGCTCTTTGGTCTTGGCCATGGCGGAGTTTGGAGTCTGACTGTTTGAGGCTGTGGACAGGTGTCTTTTATACAGATGATGAGTTCAAACAGGTGCCACTCATACAGGTAACGAGTGGGGGACAGAAAAGCGTCTTACAGAAGACGTTACAGGTCTGTGAGAGCCAGAGATTTTCCTTGTTTGAGGTGACCAAATACTTATTTTCCACCCTGATTTACGAATAAATTCTTTACAAATCCTACCATGTGGATTCATGGATTTTTTTTTCACATTCTGTCTCTCACAGTTGAAGTGTACCTCTGGTGCAAATTACTGACCTCTGTCATCATTTTAGGTGGGGGAACTTGCACAATCGGTGGCTGACTAAATACTTTTTTGCCCCACTGTATATATATATATATATACATATATATATAGTTTTAATTGGTGATGTACAGAGATTTTGCAGAAGGAACTTTACAACATTACAACATATATGGGGACAGAGATCAAATAGCCATATACATTGTTGGTCAACATATCCAACAGAATTTCAATTTCTCAAAACTGTAGTAAAATGTAAGTAATAGTTCCCAGTTGTTGTAATCTTTGTTAATTGCACAAAACTCAAAGATCTAGACATTAATGCTCAAAAAACATCTCACACAACATATCAATATTAACGCAAACGATTGCCTCAGTTGCACTGAGTACTACTAAATTTAACAGCTTAATTACATTTAATCAGTCTCGAAACTTCGACTTATTAACTCAAAATTTTGAGAAAATAACTTAAAATTTGAAGTTAGCGCTGCCCAATCAGTAATCTATGTGAATGAAATAATTTCCTTGTTACCCGGAAACTGAAGCCCTCAGCTACAAATGCTACAGCTAAGCTACCAGTATTAGATCTAGTCATGAATGCACAGATTGCTGAGTATTTTCAGCGTGGCTTCACAAATGATGAAATCTTTGTGTTATTAGCTGAATCACATGGTGTTACTATCAGCAAACGTACTCGCAAAAGAGCCAATTTGTTGCAATCCGGTTTTGAGTGCCCATTCCTCTGTGCCATATGCTTCTGGGTAACAGGAGAGTGACCTCATTCGTAAATTACTGATTGGAAGAGCTAACTCAAAATTTCAAAATCTCGAGTTATGTTTCTCGAAATTTCGAGAAAATAACTCCAAATTTCGAGTTATGGATACTTGTTTTTAAATTTTTTTTTAGTGCCGGAAACGGGCTTCCATAAACAACACTGCACTGTTAATATTAAAAAAATATTAAAATATACCATTTTTTAAATTAATGTCAAATGCCAAAAACAATATGTAGTGCTGCATATCTGAATAGCAGATTTGACTAAGAAAACTATTAAAACTCTAATATGTACATATACTATACCACTGTTATGGGTTTCTTATTTTAATATTTGCAATACTTGCTTGGTTAACATTCATATTCAAAACAATAACAATGAGAAGTTTCTTGTAGTCCAATTTTTGCAACAACAAAAAAATTAAACTGAGTATTGTGCTCTGATACACTGATCCAGACTCGAGTTTTTAAGTTCGTGAACAGGATCCAGGCTACTTTACTCTGAATGAATACAGTGTCATTCAACCCCTTGGTCATAATTGTAGTAATATATGTAGTGTATAGATCCAAAGACCATTCATATTTATATTATCTCTTTACAGAAAAACATCTCCGATTACCTTGCAGCAGTGGTTCTCAAACTGTGGTACACGTAGTACTGGTGGTACTTAGGCTCTCTCTAGTAGTACACGGGGAAATCTTTGATCAGTTTTTTAAGATTTAACAATATACCATTGTGGAGCTATGCAAAGATGACACGAGAGGTTCTTCTGGGAGCTGGAGTTTACCAGAAAATATTTCCCCAAGCTCGGGTGCTCTATGAAGAGTAGCCTTTCCTTATCGCAAGTGGTCACGGCTGCTACAGAGCACTGGTGGGCTCATTTCCCTGGACCTTAAAACTGCAAGGCGGCAGACAACGCTGTGCAACGGTGCCAAAATGCTGATGGTAAATAAAAAGAGCCCTTTTCCGCAGTGCTGTGATCCCAGCCACTATCCATGAGTCGGAGGCCCCCGGATAATCAGTGGGGTCGCGGAGGGTTATCACATTGGTGCTCATTGTGAAAAGTTTGGTGGACAGCGGATCCAGTGAGGCCACCACAAGATGTATTTTGTGTCATCAGCTGAAATGCCACAAAGAGCAAACTGAGCTTTGATGTGCCCAAACCACGAAGGAGGGTCATGAAGCCAACAATCTTGGAGCTTAACCACCACAGCAAAAATTACAACGTACAGCTTTGCTATCACTTCCGACATAAATGAAGACAGAAAACTAAACAGCAGTGGTGTTTGTAGGGTTACTGAAGTTGGGCTAGTTGGTATATAATGTTGTGCTTTTTTTAGGGTCTTGTTCAGATTAAAGAGAACAAGATAAAAGGCATTAAAACATGTTAAAAACACAACAGCCTTAATAAACTTAGTAGTTTGGAACTGGAAGCACGATTCAGAAGGTTTAATCACGTCATCACTTAAAGATCGGATATCCCACCTGCTGTGAATATTTTAATGCGGTACACTTTTTATGATTATCACTTGTCACATCTTCTTTATGGCAGTTAAAATAGATAACATTCATATAAGAAATGAAATTGTCTCATGTCAACTGTATATGGTCTTAAATAGACGTATACTTTAATGTCAGTCATAAGGGTGGTACTTCAAGAGCCATATATTTTATGAGGTGGTACTCATAGTGAAAAGTTTGAGAACCGCTGCCTTCAAGTACTGACAATTAAGGAAATAAAAAAGATGCAATACCTAAAAGTAACATTTAGCTAACAGTTATCTTGCTATGCTAACACAGTTAGCAGAAGGAACAGAGGGACATTGGCACTGTCCTGATTTACCAACAAGCAGAAGAGTAAAACCCAACCATAACTTTTTAGTCATGACTAAGGAAAAAACGTGCAGTAAGTAGCTCTGACCAGCATATGTAGCCTTAATGTTGTTCACCTTCGCTATAGACACTCACAGTTCACAAGGACTACATGGTGAGCTAGTTCAACCTACTGACATAAGAGGTATGTGAAGTTTGGTGTAGCTTTGTATTATTAATTCTGAACCCTACTTCGTCAATGTCCAGGATAAGCATTGTATCAATTATAGAGTGTGTGAGATTATTTTGTTATCATATGTTACCTTATATATGAGATCAAAGTAGTTGCATTATAATATGGTATGTAGTTTTAGTTTGCATTAGACCTCTGACTTAGAAGAGTGTGAAAATCATTAGATCTGTTGGATTGACCTGTATTATGTTGAATGTCTTACATTGTTTCAAAGGAGTTGTTAGGATAATGGATGTTATTTTAATCTCACTGAGATCATTTACATGCACTGTTATTAGTTCATTATTACTTCATTAGTCTGCATCAGTTTATCAGCAATATATCATTGTATCATTCATCATATCATTCTTAGTAAATCGGCTACAAGGTAATTCACCACCAGCTTAGCTGTGGATCCAGATGGCCCAAAACAGAGTCAGATAAGGACACTGACCGTTTGTTGGCCGGAAACTGACACTCTCACACAACTACACATTCTACACACTATTGGTTATGTTCCCAGATACAGAGGAGTAGAAACATCTGGAACATGTTGTTGTTCTTAGCCATAGAAGGACATAGAAGGAGAACTTTCTGACTGAGGGGAAGTTATCATTTCCAGGAAGGTCTGTGTGACGTCATCATGAATAATATAAAAGATATGGAGAGCCGCCGCCCGGCGGAGATCTGTGGCTGTACGCTTGTCTTCCCATGCTTCTGTCTTAGAAGTGTGTAATAAAGATCACTATTCTGGCATCTACTGAGACCATGCAGTCGTTTGTCTTCTCCTCAAAACTCGAATCATGACAAGTGAAATCAGTCAGCTAACTTAGTGAAGGTGCTTTTTTTGTAATAAATTTAAAAAAAAAATGTTGGGAAAGAAGTGAAGGGAAAAAAAATCTTATTTATTCCTGTCATGGTCCTGGGTCGGTGACCCAGCGCTTTTGGTTTGTTATCATTTTCTAGATGATGATTGTTTAAGTTCTGTGTTATTTTCGATCTGCCTCTAAGTCTGCGTCTGTACCTGTCTGTCTATGGTGTCTCCCCATCTGTTTGTGAATCTGTCTGTTTAGTTCAATGTCTTGTCTGGTTCCATGTATCTGAGTTTCCTGTTTTATTGTGAAGGTCCGTGTCGTATGTGAGTGTGATCAGTTTACGTTTCCCCTGTCCCGTCAGCCCAGATTCCTCCCAGCTGTGTTGCCCTCCTGTCTCTCATCCCTTGATTACTGGTGTGTGTATTTAAGCCCTGTGTGTTCTCCTGCCTGTTGCCGGTTCGTCTGTGTTCCTCCGTGTCAGTCTGTGTAACTCTGTGTCAGTCTGTTACCCTGTGTTCCACGGTGTCCTGTTCCTCGTCTGCGTCTCTCTGCTATTCATCATCCGTTGTCATATGCTCCCAGGTCTGTTATTTTAGTTCTCCCAGTTTAGGTGTCTTTAGTTGTTTGTTATGCCCCACTGTTTGTTTGCCACTACACCTCTGTAAATAAAACCACCGGTATCTCATCCACTGCCTGCATCTTGGGTCCTCCTTCTATATCCACACGGCTCGCTTCGGCAGCCGTGACAATTCCCAAAGCTGGACAATTGCAATGTATCAACAGTCTGTTTCTCAGTCATCCAGGTCATCGTAGTTTAAGGAGCTTGGAAAGAAAAGTGTCTGGACTTCTTTAAGTTACTTGAAGACGTTTCACCTCTCATCCGAAAAGCTTCTTACAGTTCTAAAGTCAAATGGGGGAGAGTCCCAGATTTAAGTCCTAAGGGAGTGTCCCCCAAGGGGGTCACAGAAAAGAAGATTAGACACCAACTGCTGTCTGCCATCTATAATCCAGTTTTGAGATCCTTTCCCAGATGCCTTAACGCCCACTCTCATCCTTGGCCTTTTGACCTCAGGAAATTACATGATAGGGTGGGGCTAGGTTTTGACAGCGGCTTCACCTTGGCTGATTGTGACCTATACCCGTTTTCACACCTTGGCTCGTGCGATTAGGTAGAGGATCAATAGGGGGTTCTCGACCCCCTTGGGGGACCCTCCCCTATGACTTTAATCGGGGACTCTCCATCATTTGACCCTAGAACTGAAGAACCTTCTCGGATAAGATGTGAAACGTCTTCAAGCAACTCAAAGAAGTCCAGATGCTTTGCATTCCAAGCTCTTCAGACCATGTATCAGCATTAAACATTAAAAACTAGTTAGTTCAATAGCTACCATAGAAATAGCTGCAAACAGTCATTCAAAAAATCTAAATTTAATGATTTTAAAAAACCAACATAATTGAGAATTAATACAGGTATTGCGGTATTAGGAGGTAAAGAATTTCTCCCGGTGCTTGCGGTTGATGTGTTAATAAATACATTTTTTAAAAATGTGCATGTAATTTGATTACCCAAATGACATCAGTCTGTCTCAATGTGTTTATAGGATATATTTGAAATGTTTAAGATATTAATATTACTGACCTGAGAGCAGCAGGATGACCAGTAAACAGGTTTCTTCCATTCTCTGCTTATGTATAACAGATATAATCATGATTATTATTGTACCATATTTATTACCAAAGATGTTTATTTAAGATTTCTTATCTGCAGTCTAAGTTTCTTAGTATATTTAATTTAATTTCTTTATTTAGGACAGTGCATGTTAATGAACATAAATGTAAAAAATTACATGAATGTAAACATACCAGATTAGAGCCAAGGGCTAATTTCCATCTGTTGTCCATAAACATAAAAAATAGACATAATTCATAAAAAAAAAATCATAATTCATTCATAATAAAAACTCCATCACCAAACTCACACATACACACCATTCTGTTCCCAAATAAAACATTAAAACTATACTTATACATGATCACATCCTTGATTTGTCCATAACCAGTTTTTAACCTGTGCCTTAAACACAGTTTATATACATGTCCAAAAACATTAAATCCAATACTTTTTAAAAATGTAAAATCTGTCGTATCTTTAAAATGGTTTAAATCATCATTTTAGAATAATGTTTAGAATATAAAATACACAATAATATAAGATTTGGGGAAACCTGCAGTCAACTGAGACTGAAGAAGTCACTTGGATGAGTGACGAAACGTTTCTCCCACAAAATGCTACGTCCAGATGAACAGAATCAACTTTTGGAGACACAATAATATAATTTTATAATTAATGATGCATAACTTACCTGACAGCTTATCTTTGCATCTGTGGACTGAAGTTGGCTCTTAAGAAGGTCTGTATTTGGTCTTTTCATATATTTTACTGTCAAATGAGGAAACCAGAAGGGAGTGACCTCTCTGTAGAAACACACTTTTACCTAAACTATTATTGTATGTTCTGAGCTCTGATCAAAGGCAAAACCAGTTTACTGATTATCGCCTTACCTTCTCTAATTGGAGATGAAAATGTTTCAGTTTAAAGCTTCAAACTGAATACTGTACAGGGAGTGCAGAATTATTAGGCAAATGAGTATTTTGTCCACAACAACCTCTTCATGCATGTTGTCTTACTCCAAGCTGTATAGGCTCGAAAGCCTACTACCAATTAAGCATATTAGGTGATGTGCAACTCTGTAATGAGAAGGGGTGTGGTCTAATGACATCAACACCCTATATCAGGTGTGCATAATTATTAGGCAACATCCTTTCCTTTGGCAAAATGGGTCAAAAGAAGGACTTGACTCAGAAAAGTCAAAAATAGTGAGATATCTTGCAGAGGGATGCAGCAGTCTCAAAATTGCAAAGCTTCTGAAGCGTGATCATCGAACAATCAAGCGTTTCATTCAAAATAGTCAACAGGGTCGCAAGAAGCGTGTGGAAAAACCAAGGCGCAAAATAACTGCCCATGAACTGAGAAAAGTCAAGCGTGCAGCTGCCAAGATGCCACTTGCCACCAGTTTGGCCATATTTCAGAGCTGCAACATCACTGGAGTGCCCAAAAGCACAAGGTGTGCAATACTCAGAGACATGGCCAAGGTAAGAAAGGCTGAAAGACGACCACCACTGAACAAGACACACAAGCTGAAACGTCAAGACTGGGCCAAGAAATATCTCAAGACTGGTTTTTCTAAGGTTTTATGGACTGATGAAATGAGAGTGAGTCTTGATGGGCCAGATGGATGGGCCCGTGGCTGGATTGGTAAAGGGCAGAGAGCTCCAGTCCGACTCAGACGCCAGCAAGGTGGAGGTGGAGTACTGGTTTGGGCTGGTATCATCAAAGATGAGCTTGTGGGGCCTTTTCGGGTTGAGGATGGAGTCAAGCTCAACTCCCAGTCCTACTGCCAGTTTCTGGAAGACACCTTCTTCAAGCAGTGGTACAGGAAGAAGTCTGCATCCTTCAAGAAAAACATGATTTTCATGCAGGACAATGCTCCATCACACGCGTCCAAGTACTCCACAGCGTGGCTGGCAAGAAAGGGTATAAAAGAAGAAAAACTAATGACATGGCCTCCTTGTTCACCTGATCTGAACCCCATTGAGAACCTGTGGTCCATCATCAAATGTGAGATTTACAAGGAGGGAAAACAGTACACCTCTCTGAACAGTGTCTGGGAGGCTGTGGTTGCTGCTGCACGCAATGTTGATGGTGAACAGATCAAAACACTGACAGAATCCATGGATGGCAGGCTTTTGAGTGTCCTTGCAAAGAAAGGTGGCTATATTGGTCGCTGATTTGTTTTTGTTTTGTTTTTGAATGTCAGAAATGTATATTTGTGAATGTGGAGATGTTATATTGGTGTCACTGGTAAAAATAAGTAATTGAAATGGGTATATATTTGTTTTTTGTTAAGTTGCCTAATAATTCTGCACAGTAATAGTCACCTGCACACACAGATATCCCCCTAAAATAGCTAAAACTAAAAACAAACTAAAAACTACTTCCAAAAACATTCAGCTTTGATATTAATGAGTTTTTTGGGTTCATTGAGAACATGGTTGTTGTTCAATAATAAAATTATTCCTCAAAAATACAACTTGCCTAATAATTCTGCACTCCCTGTATATGTAAATATTTGATATCTTCAAGTAGGCGTATCTGTAATTTTCAAAAAGGTAACAAGTGGACTTGCAGATATTTTCTATAAAACCTGTGGGACAACAGGCTTTGTGAGTCAATACAGTCATCAAATGTTTTTGCAGTGGCACCAAAGTGTTACACTTTTATTTAACATATTTCAAGACATTTTATAATGCTCATGTTTCAAAGACTTTTATTGACAATAAAACAACTATATGTAGTTCTGGAAGTGGTGTCACTCCCAAAACTAAATATTATGGTATTTTTGGCCATGTGACCATACCTGTGCTTTCTTAAAACCAGGAATTCTGTAAATGACGTGCCTCAGTGATTAAAGAAACACACGCAAGGTTACGCTAAAATGATTCTGCTTCACCAACATGCAAATCATTAGGAAAATCAAGCTGTTAAATATGAAAAAAAGCAAATAAGCTCAGATGTCATTCTCGGAACAGACATAGTTGTTAGGAGGAACAAGTGAGGAAGGATTATGGAGTCTGTGTCTCCATGATTCAGTTTGTTAGTGAACCTAAGGGATGGGAATGCTTAGGCCTCTAAATCCTAACCAGTCGCTGGCTTTAGACAGGAAACAACATCTGTAAAACCTGAAAAACTGAAAGCAGCAACTCTGTGCTTTTCAGTAAGATTTGGGTTATTTCAGAAATCCAAGGCATAGTGTCACAGGAGAAGATGAAAGTCAGACAGAGAGTCAAAAAACAACAACATGTAGCTTTGTAGTTCACTACCAAAACTTATTATAGTGGTATTTTTGGCCATGTGACCATACCTGTTTCTTTAAAACCAGGAATTCTGTAAATGACGTGCCTCAATGCTTAAAGAAACATAAGCAAGGTTACACAAAGATGATTCTGCTTCACCAGCATGCAAACCATTAGGAAAATCAAGCTGTTGAATAGGGAAAAAAGCAAATAAGTTCAGGCATGGTTCTCCATGATTCAGGGCACTGTACAGGTTGTTAATAAATCTCAGGGATGGGAATGCTTAAGCCTCTAAATCCTAACCAGTCGCTGGCTTTAGACAGGAATCATCCAACTGTCTTTAAACGTCTGTAACACCTGAAAAAATTTCAATGGTTTCTGAAAGCAGCGACTCTGTGCTTTTCAATGAGATTAGGGTCATCTCAGAAATCCCAGGCATAGTGTGACAGCAGCTCCACAAAGCTGAAAGTTTAGAGGAAAGATAGTCAATGAGTCTGACGCAGCTTACATAAAGCTGGCATTTTATTAGACACTTGGTTGTTTTAGTAGGGTTTTTTGTTGTTTTGTTTTGTTGTTTTCTGTATTATTTGCCAAGATTTGGATGTGGCCATAATGGCCCTAATAATACTGAAGTCTTTGAAAATGAGAGCACGGTCACTTTCCAAACAAAAACCTTGGCCTGTGAACACAGTTCCTAAATCCCAGCAGACAAGACAGGATAGGAGAAATTTAAAAGTTTTCTTTGGTTGTTTTCAAAGCTAAAAATAACCCGAATAAAACTACAATGTTTAATGTTGAGCAAACCAATGTGGAAAATGACTTTAATAGATGTGTACACTGTTTCTACCACTGAAAACCAGCAAGAAAGGACAGAGGTAGACTTTGGTCAGATCTACTGTGGATTATCATTAATAATTTTCCTATAATACATGTAGAGTTATGTGTGTGCTGTTAAGTACCAACACTTCACCAAGTTCTTTGGATTCCTCAGAGGCATCCAATGGAAGACAAAACACTGCTCAGTAGATCATTTCACACTTTTATTCTCTTTCACATTACTTCTAGAAGGGAGGTGCGTCCTGCATGACACGCTGTCGCGGATCTCAAAATGGCGATGTGCCCCTGACAGTTTTATTACCAGCTCTCTCATTCCAGTCTAAACAACAGTGTCTCAGTAACTTTCCACTAGAGATGGTCCCTCTTATCTACATTTTCCCAGGCAAACATGAGCGAGAGTCTGCAGCTTTCTACTCCCCAAGGACACATGGTCTCATGCCTTTATTTTTCAGGGCTGTGTCCACTTAATACTACACTACATGACTTTATAACACTTATTAATAAAAAAAAAAAAGCATTATTAAGGCACTGCAAATTATTTAATCCCAACACCAGTCAGATCAGCCCAGATATGCAGCTTCTGGCCTGCAGTCTAGTCACAGCAGCAGATTCCTGTATTCAGAGACAAACTGGGAGTGAACTGGTCTGAGAGTGGACACCAGTATAAAAACTGTCTGATCCACTGCTCACACCGGAAACATGACAGGAAAAGGTCAATGTGTGCCCGAGAGTCTGTGAGATGACACTGATTAATCGAAAACAGTCAGAGAGGCATGAAGCTGCTCAGTCTCTGATGGATCCTTCTCTGTGAATGTTAGAAAGAACTTCAGAAAAACTGATTGTATAGATGTGTGGAATGAGGCATGTTGAGCTCAGGTAGAGCAGAAAAGATGCTGCATACAAACCATCTATTTGGAATTTAGTTTTTACAGTGTAAACAAGTGGAAGTTAAAAGACAAAAAATGCATAAAATAAATATGTTCATGTGCGAATAAAGATAAATGTGTTAGAAACATAAACATATAAATAAATATCCATGCAGTGACACATGATACACAGTAATATGAGTCTGAATGCAGCCTGTCCTGTACAGATATGTGTTCTGGTGTAACAACAGATTTCTCCACATGCAGGTCAATGCAATAGTGAACCATATATTTGTTTTGAATTTGAATATTTCATCTTAAAACTATAAAGGAGGTCCATTTTTGGTGTTTATGAGGACGCCACCCTGAACCTTAGTCGTAAGCAACTGGATATTATTGCTTTCACTTCATTGCTGGCACGGCGTCGAATTTTGCTGTCTTG
This sequence comes from Rhamphochromis sp. 'chilingali', assembly GCF_963969265.1. Taxonomy (NCBI): domain Eukaryota; kingdom Metazoa; phylum Chordata; class Actinopteri; order Cichliformes; family Cichlidae; genus Rhamphochromis; species Rhamphochromis sp. 'chilingali'. The sequence continues at coordinate 66,061,298 of NC_137929.1, read as the reverse complement.
GAAAGCTCCTCACCCTCCAGCCCGATCACATTGGCTGGAAGATGTTATGTTCTTTTTAAAAATGGAGAAAATAAAATTTAGACTCAGAGGAAATGTTAATAAGTTCTCACAGATGTGGCAGCCTTTTATCACTTACTTTAACTCGTTGAAAACACTTACAATAGACTAAACTTTTGTACCACAGGGTTCCCTTCTGTTATGGTTTTGGGAGGGAGTTGATTTTTTTTTATTTTTATTATTATTATTTTTTTTTTTTATGTTTTCTGTGCGTGGGTTGTTGTTTTTGTTTTTGTTTTTCTTCCTTTTTTTTCTGTTTCATTGTTATCATCCGAATTTCAATGGCCTAATTTGTTTTGATATATGTCTTTATATGGGTTGATACTTGCTGTATTGGGCCTGATATGTTAAATTACATGTGCAAAACTTTATAAATAAAGAGGGGAAAAAAAAAACTATAAAGGAGGAAATGTAGTGACATCAGAGCACATCCTTGCACTATATCCTGGGTTATAATGACTTCATGAGTAATTGACTGATACTTCACATGGACATCTACACTATATTCTCCAACCTCTATATCTGTGACATTGTTGAAGGACTGTGGCTGTGATGCACTAGAGCTACGTGGATAATACAGATATAGCATCTCTGAAGCAGTTACAGGTGTATCGTTTATGACTTCTCATGTCCGTATGGAGTTTGTTTTATACTCTTTAATGTTGCTGCTCTCCATCAGCGACCTGTTCTTCCCTCCTACAGCCACTATCAGCACTTTATGTCCATCACTGGTAACTCACTGGTGTGGTCTCATCCTTTCTGTTTGGTCTCCTTTCTCTGTCACTCACAGTCACCTAACATCCCAGAAAGTTCCACGCACCATGAAATATTCCCAAATGCAATGTTAAGATTACTATAGGGACATTGTTGCCTCAGTTCATGTGTTGTTGGCTTCTTGCTCTCCTTCTTTATCGTTTCTTTCCCTGCTGTCCTGCACGTCCCACCGCTCACGCCTCCTTCACGGTCTCTGTCATCGCCATCGACCGTCTCAGTGTCACCATTACCCTGGATGCTGAACCCCTTATGGCTGGCCCTTAGCCTTTCACTGCTGTGGGACGCAGATCATGTTAAGCAGTGGTCCAAATGCTGAGACATGGAGACAAATCTAAATCTAGGTGTTTATTAAGGCTGATCGATAACCATAAAAAACAAACTGTAAATGGACAGTAAGACTTGAATTTTAGATTGAAATGTGTGGTCAAAGGTTTAAATCATGAGCTAAAAAGGTGGATAAGTTCAGAGTTTAAATGTTCAGTGGGTCTGAGGTCTGGTGACCGTGGAGAACAGTAAGCACAGTTAGTCTTCAGGTGGGTCTTCAAAGCTTTGAGGTGTGTGTGATCATCATCTGCAGCTTTGATCCACTGTGCTGTTGCTCTCTCTGCTTACATTCACATATAGGTGCTCAGGACAAACAAGGCAGGCAGTGCAGACATGACGTCAGATCTATCAGAGTGAAGGCCGTCTCTCTGATGATGTCACAGAGCAGAGTCGTTCTGTCCAATAAAGGATCTCAGATCAGCTGCTGCCATCTTGTGGCCACAGTTGGTTACTGTCTCTGAAAGTTGTCTCATGTTTCCTGTTGTCCTGTTAACAAAGGCTGGAGCTCATCATGCTGAGAGGGCAGCAGCATTTTGTGGCTCTTCACACATGTTCATTATATTCTGATGATCCTGGATGGAGACAAACTACAGATAAGTGTGTTCAGCCCAACTAGTTTATCTCATTACAGCAGTTTGATGTTTCCCTTTGAATCCCCCTGAAGATCCTGACAGTGAAGCACGTACATAATACTCCAGCCTTTCAACTCTGAGCTTATTTAGTTCTATTAATACACTGAAATCTCATTTGTGTCATGAAGAAAGTCTTTAAGTCTTGAATTAGGTTTTGGTTTTTTGGTTTAATTTAGCCACAGTCACGATGTCTCTGATAAGTACGGTGGCCCTGAGAGGCCAAACGGACTGCAACTTCAGAAAACACTTGCAAAAAGAAAAATGCTGCAAAAAGGAAAATGCTGCAAAAAGAAAGACGCTGCACTGCAACTTCAAGAAAAACGCTGCACTGCAAAAAGAAAAAGGCTACAAAAAGAAAGACGCTGCACTGCAACTTCAAGAAAAACGCTGCACTGCAAAAAGAAAAATGCTACAAAAAGAAAAACGCTGCACTGCAACTTCAAGAAAAACGCTGCACTGCAAAAAGAAAAATGCTACAAAAAGAAAGACGCTGCACTGCAACTTCAAGAAAAACGCTGCACTGCAACTTCAAGAAAAACGCTGCACTGCAAAAAGAAAAATGCTACAAAAAGAAAGACGCTGCACTGCAACTTCAAGAAAAACGCTGCACTGCAAAAAGAAAAACGCTACAAAAAGAAAGACGCTGCACTGCAACTTCAAGAAAAACGCTGCACTGCAAAAAGAAAAACGCTGCAAAAAGAAAAATGCTGCACTGCAACTTCAAGAAAAACGCTGCACTGCAACTTCAAGAAAAACGCTGCACTGCAAAAAGAAAAATGCTACAAAAAGAAAGACGCTGCACTGCAACTTCAAGAAAAACGCTGCACTGCAAAAAGAAAAACGCTACAAAAAGAAAAACGCTGCAAAAAGAAAAGCGCTGCAAAAGCACACAAAGCACAACGGAAATAGGAAAAAAGACAACGGAAATGTTCCTGGGGAGACAATAACCCGACGGACCGGTTGCACGAACCAAAACATGCTAACCAGTGCGCTAGGATTGGGACACACTTCAAAGAAGTGGAGGAGAGGTAAATGTGTTGTAATCTCATGATTCTAATAATACTACAGATAAATAGGTGGTATTCAGAATACAGTTTTTTTGTTGAAATAAATAGATTACACATCATTATTTTCCTATTTCGTATGTTAGGCTATGCCCTCTCTATTTTTTGTTAATTCCACTCTGGTGGAAACCCAAACAAAACAAGCATTAAGAGGCTCTAATGCCTGTGTCTCAGTTTCGCGGCTCATGTCACCTCTACTTGCGGCAGTATAATGACATGACAAAATATTTTCAATAATTATTGTTCAAAAAATTATTTAATATGAAGGCAATAGGCAGAGTATTACAGGCATAGCGATAAAGGATGTGCCCTCGTGTAGTCCGTGCTGCAGGGAGAATGGACTGCCATACACGTGAAGTTTCTGTGAGCCAGGGAGTGAGGAAAAGGAAAGTGGAAAAGTATGAGTTCTCACCTAGCAGAAAAGGGAGATGGAAGCATGTAAATATAATAATAACCACTGCAGCCAAAAACAGTGCCTGACGAGTCCAGATGTAAGTACACTGTTTAGACTCGACTGTACACTGTGTTTGTGTTTTCCTCCGAAACAATAAGTTCGGTTGGAGCAGCCTTTCAATGCCTCTCTCTGTCTCTCGCTAGCAAAGTTGACCAAAACTGTAAAGCTAGTTCCAGGTGCGAGCCAGACACTGAACCCCACGTATTAGCCAAAGGTCCCTTTACAACAGTTCGGAGCTGCGGACTGTATATATAGATATATATATATATATATATCTATATATACAGGCAAGGCATACATGGAACGCCATAACCAAGTGGCCGGCATAGTGTACAGGAACATCTGTGCCGAGTATAACCTGGAAGTCCCGAGGTCAAAATGGGAGATGCCCCCAAGGGTGGTGGAGAATGACCGAGCTAAGATCCTGTGGGACTTCCAGATACAGACGGACAAAATGGTGGTGGCTAACCAACCGGACATAGTGGTGGTAGACAAACAGAAGAAGACGGCCGTAGTGATCGATGTAGCGGTTCCGAATGACAGCAATATCAGGAAGAAGGAACACGAGAAGCTGGAGAAATACCAAGGGCTCAGAGAAGAGCTCGAGAGGATGTGGAGGGTGAAGGTAACGGTGGTCCCCATGGTAATCGGAGCACTAGGTGCGGTGACTCCCAAGCTAGGCGAGTGGCTCCAGCAGATCCCGGGAATAACATCGGAGATCTCTGTCCAGAAGAGCGCAGTCCTGGGAACAGCTAAGATACTGCGCAGGACCCTCAAGCTCCCAGGCCTCTGGTAGAGGACCCGAGCTTGAAGGATAAACCGCCCGCAGGGGCGTGCTGGGTGTTTTGTGTTTTTATATATATTTGACTGTTTTGTAAAATTAATTGCTAAAATCATACAACTCATGTTTTTCAGGTTATGATGTACCATTCTGTGGATTCCAGTTTGAGAACTTGACAAAATTTTGCTGTTCCTGTGGAAAAGACATAAGTTTTGTACCAGCTAAAGATGCTTCCACAGAACAAGAACACTCAAGAGGTATTTTTTTCTGAACTTCCTGCTATTGTAACTCGTTCTATACGGAAAAAAGTTAAAAGGGCAAGATTTGTTCAGGTGTTTGTAATTTACAGATAGTGTCATAAATGAAAAAAAAAAAAAAGGAAAACTATAGACATCAGGTGTCATGTGACTAATAAATCTGCATTTCTGAAAGCATAGACATTTTTCTGCTGGATGTGACTGTGGGGAAGAGGTAGATTTTTTTGTGCATTATGTTCATATGTTTTTTGAATAATGACTTTTTCATGTTTGCTTTTGAATTATAAACAACGATAGACCAATAAAGAGTCTCTCTGTCTTTCACCCTTTTTTCCTGTTCAGCCAAGACAGTTGTTCAGCAGTTCTTCAAGTACCGTGAAGGTAAAGAGGCAGAAAGGAGGATGTTCTCAAAATCCAAAAAGAAATCAAAGAAAACAGTGAAGGTATAAATACAAAGTTTTTTAAATGTTAATCTGTTGTCTGACAATACTTTTCTAATATGTGACCACTTTTTTTTCCTAAAATGTAATCTAGATTTCTGTTGGGATCATGAACAAAAAGAGGACTGGCATGAGACCCATAAGAGGGAAATCACTACCATTACATGTTGACCCAAGCTGGTCATCTGAGAGGCTGTTGGGTGCTGCCATTAAAAAATTGAAAGCTTTCAACCAAGATATGAAAGATGTAGAATACATCCTGCTCTACCCTGATGGCTCTCAAATAAAAAATATTCCAGGAACTGACACACCCTTTACGATTGAACTCTACAAAGAGGCCGTTGGCAAGCCTTACCAAAGAATTACACTATTTGTCTGCACACTTGAGGACTTTTTGTCAGAATGTGAGTTAAATAGAATTGCCATTAATTCTTTTTTATACTCATATTGTTAAAGAATCTTGTGATTACTGTGTTGAAGATTTTAACCAAAGTATTTCATACGTTCCCACAGATGTTAGTGTTTCAGAAGTTGAGGAGGATGATGAAGTTGTCGTTAGGGTACCACCCGTTACGTCACCCCTCTCTGACACAGTGGTATGTAAATCTCAAGGATTCATTAGTTCGAGATGTTAGTGCTCTCAGTTCGGGCAAAATGCATTCAATGTCTGGATATAAGACTAATATCATTCTATCGTTGTGTATATATAGTGGTAAGGATCTGAGCAGCCATAATCAACGAGTTTGGTGTTTGATGATTTTATCTGACAGCTTTGGTCAAGTCCAGAAAGCAGTACACCAGAGCCTATACGTCGGTAAGTTGGCTACCTTCTAGCACATTGATCTGGCCTCTGTGGCAGGTATATAAACATCTAACGTTCTTAACACTTTAATGTAAGCATTTGATGGCCACAAAAGCATGTTATGTTTTATAACATTTTCTTTTTATCATTTGATCTATATTTTATAGGTCAACTTCAATATCCCAAACATCTGATGTGCAAGTACATAATACTCTTTTGTATAACAATGTTGCATATTTAATTGTTAAGTTTCATTTGCATGCCATTACATCTGCAGTTGTTATGGTATTGTGTTGTGTTTGTGTTTATGCTGAAGGTTCGGTGTGGTACAGAATCTCAAATGGCATCCACATCAGGAGAACATACTACAAGTTACAAGTTAGTCTTAAGTTATAAAATTACATGATTTCCCCTAGGGATCAATGAAGTATTATGATTCAGATTGTGATTCTAAAATTTAAAAAATATGAAATGATATATCTTGTAAATAATTATAAAGTAATAAGCTCAGTGAAACAGTTTTTTGTTGTTGTTGTTGTTGTTGTTTTTTAATTATAGAGGTTCTCTATCTAATCCATAACTTGAGCAAATTCAGTCACGGTGAAGTACTTCAGACCCAACCCAGCCAAATGTAGAGCCAGAATTACTATTACATAAAATATATTTTAATCTTCTGTTTTTACTCTCCTTTGACAGTATCTATACCAATATCTATGCACCTGTCGTTATTGACAGCAGTTCTTCAGATGCTGAGGGAGAGGAGTTGCAAAAGGAAAACTGGTAACTTTCATATCTCGAATAAGTATAATAAACCCATAGTGTGTGACTTGCAGTTAACCTATTTATCAAATATTTTTTTACTAAAAATAGTGCTGGGTACTGCTGCTATTTTTGATCCTAACCTTTTACAGGAGCAAACATAGCTTAACTTTTCCTGTGAAGTTATTCTGCTGATGATTGTATTCAGAAAAAAAAGATTCTTAAAATTATTTGGTTGCTGATGATTGTTCTTCAGATTACTATTTTGCTTTTTAAAATTAATTAACAGAAAAAGGCCAATTGATAAAGCAAGAAAAATTACTTAAAAGATATTAAACAAAAAAAAAATACATAAAGTGTAAATAGTGTAAATATTTTGTTGCTTTTCACTGACTCATTCTACAGTGATGAACCTGATGGATTGACGGCTGCAGATGTCATCTCAAATCTGGCTCTGAAGATCAACAAAACCTCCTGTAGCAGATTCAACATTAACCGAGCCAATGTCTGGGATGGTGCCTACCGAGGCTTCAGAAGGTCTTCATATAGTCCCAACTCTGGCATGATGGTGAAATTCTCTGATGATGTGGGGCTGGCTGAAGAGGCAATAGACACAGGTGGGCCTACTCGAGAATTTCTCACCCTTTTGATGGAAGCCATAAGGACGAGAAGAATATTCGAAGGAAAAGACTATGCCAAATATCTCACATTTCATAGTGAAGGTATTTATTTTTTTCACATTTTTTTCCATGGTCAAAATTACTTTATTATAATGAATTGTCTTTATCTTTAGCTGCAGATGAAAATGAATATTTCTACGTTGGAAGAATGATTGCAGTTTCCATTGTCCATGGTGGTCCAGGGCCATGTTGTATATCTCCAAACTTCTTTATGTACCTTGTTGGAAAAGACAAGACATTTGAGGCACCAATTGATGATATACCAGATGAAGAAATCAAGAAGGCTCTACTAGAGGTAAATTTATGATGTTATGATTATGACAAACACCAATAAATGCAAATTTTTAGTTTTAGTTATCCACTTAACATACGCTTGGTAACTAACTGATGCCTGAAATGATTACGGATTCTGTAATCCAAGACTGTGTTACATCGCACATTAATAGACAGCATGCGAAGGATGTCACTTGTGCATGTGTATGTGTGTGTAATATATATTTTTCTCTTTAGATAAAGAATGCAGCATCTCTAAGTGAGCTCCGAGTAATCTCAGAAAAACACTCAAGCATGCTCCAGACAGCAGGATGCTGTCGATTCATGAGGACACTGGAGGATAAGAAGAAGGTAGTAGCGGATTACATTCAGTGGTACTTCATCTACCGAAACCATCTTTCCATCCAAAGGTATAGAATTCAGACTATTATGTGCCCATTTTACAAAATCTTTTCAGAAGAATAAATTGTTACTTTTTTTTATTCCTGTGAAATTTAAAGGACGGAAAAAACATATTCTAAATGCAAGACCTTTTTCAGGAGGACTTTTTTTTTGTAGCAGGATGAGTGTCTTAGCTAGATAAGAATGTTGGTTACTTTCGTAACACAGTAGTTTCCGATGTGAAGTTTTGCTTTCTTGCACAAATAACATTAAACATTTTATTAAAAATTAGACTGTTTTCTAGTTTCAGAAAGGGTCTAGCAACACTGGATTTTCTAAACGCCCTGGAACAGCATCCTTCACTCTTCTTCTCATTCATGTGCTACACTGAGACCAGGCTGACAGCTGATCTTCTTGAGAACATCTTCCATGTGCAATTTGGTCCACCTGGCAGCTCTAGGCGTCAAGAGGAGACAAGAGTACTGAGCTACTGGCAAGACTATCTGCTTTCTGTAGAAGGTATTAAATTTGGTTGAAAATGTTGAAATGAGTACATTTATGTCAGCAAAGTGTAATGGCCCCTTTTTCCTGTTTATTATCATTAGAAATAACTTTTATTCTCTTTACATTTTCAGAGAGAAATGGAAGTCTGTCTCTTGAAGACATCCTTATGTTTGCAACTGGACTGAGAGAAATTCCTCCTGCAGCAATTCAGCCAAAGCCACAACTTCTTTTCCAGACCACTTCACGCTTCCCTGTAGCAGATGTCTGTGCAAATACTATCAAAATCCCAGTGTTACACAGTTATGAGGACTTCCAAGAAGCCATGGATTATGGCATCCAGAACTCTCCTGGGTTTGGGCTTCCCTAAGGTCCAAGTCCTTTTGCTTTTAAGCCACATTTATGGTTTTAGCAAACATTTGAAGTTTGTGATTTTAAAATCTGAAAATTTTTGTTTCTAATAATTTCTGTAAATCACATAAAGTTTAATGCATCGCAGAAAGTTCAATCAGGTTTTGGAATTTCAAAAGCATAGTATCATAGTGGGACAATTGAACAAGTTTGGCAATTTCTTAACACAGTGAAATATGTCTATGTAACAAAATAAAACATTTCTGAAGTATTCTAATGTACTGAGACACGCTAGTATAATAACACAGGGAAAAAAATCTGATAAATTCAGTTAAAAGGCTTTATTTAATCAAACACTTCTGTGTTTGATTACATTTTTTTGTAAGATATGCAAGTTGTTCTTGGAGTTAGAAAAAGAAAAACCCACATAAATACAGGTCTCGCTGAATGCTTTTGTAAACCTTTGTTTGTAAAACAGATCTCCAAATTAATCAATGTGTTTGTTACAACACCTAAATAAAAGGAACAAGTTATTTTGTACAGTATGGTCTTTTGATTTCTTCAGGTAGAAAGCGTACACACTGAAAAGTTGACGGTAGTGAAACTATTTATATAAAAACTATGGTACTATTTTTTTCAATACTCATTAAAGTTGGTTTGTGACAATTAGTGTCAGTGGTAATTGTACTCACATCTAGCAGATGATTTTACATTGACTTCTAAAGTCCAGTCATATTTTTGAGTGTTATATAATTTTCAACTGCAGTAGTCCAGTTGACTGGTCGAGGGAGCTCACTCTGTCTTTCCAAGTTTGTGAAATGAACCTGGAGATTGTCGTCCCCACATAGACTGTACTGAGCAGGTAGAATGTCATCAAACTGGTGCAGGATTTCTTGAGGCACTTGGAATCCACACTCTCTTCCACCATACCTTAGGTCAGTCAGAAAAATGAACAAATTCAGTCACTTCTCCAGGTACTATCTTTCAAGGTTACAGCAAAAGCGCAAAGTCAATCTTATAATTAAAAGTCAGTTCTGGAAATTGTGATTTTAAAGAATCTTAATTATGCATATCTACATTTGTCATTTTTAGCCAAGATGTGATCCAAAGTTAAAATATGATTGTCTAACTTTTTTTTTTTTTTGGGGGGGGGAAAAATATAAAAATAAAACGTAAGTGCATGAAGTCAGAGAACAGAACTAATGGCAAAACACAAGTGGCAGCTTTAACTTCTATTCAGCAAAAAGGTGAAAACAACAAAACACACTATTCAATTGCTAAAGTGTGTGTAATACCTGCTGTGAGTAACAGTTAGGGCAAATTGTTAAACCTAAATGACATACTGCTTACTTAACTCAAGTGGTTAGGTCAAGAAAGAAAAGAGTGCACATAAGGGATGGACTGTTCCTGAACCATTTTATAAATGAACAAAAGGTTTAATAACAGCAAGCTGGACAGGTATCCTGCACATACAATACACTATACTGAGGAAGAAAAAGTTTAGTAAAACTATGAAATAAAATCCATGGACTAAATACATACCTATGAGGCAGGTGATACATGGCTTCTGGTTTACCAGATGGACAACAAGATTGGCGCACAGGTTGGATGGTGTGAGTGTTCCAGAGATCTCTGTACTCGTCAAGCTCTTTTTGCAAGACATTGAGGAAGACATATCGTAGAAGGCATTTATGTTCATGACTGCCGTTGAAAAGATGCCTCTCCCTCAGGTCACTGAAGAGTTCAATCCAGAACTGAGTTCTAATGGTGGAATGACAAAGCATATAAAATTTAATAACAAGTGATTCAATGTAATTGTCCTCTTTAAAAAAAAGTCGTAATCTTAAGAATATTGAAATGTGCGCAATTTCGTTCAAAGAAAAGCTTATTCACATGTTTTGAAGTGTTTCATCAATGCACTGCAGGAAAAAAAAAGCAACTTCACACAAATAACAAAATTTAACAAAATGATTAATCCTTCTGTTATTCCTGCATTTGGCGGTTGAACTCAAGAAAAGTTGTAATATACAGATCTGTCCATATAAATGTACTATTTTGTTTCTACATGAACACTGAAGCTGTTATCACTTGTTAGATACCACACAGAAATCCAAAAACTAGTGAAAAAATCAGTATTTTTTTTTTGGCACACAAAGTCGAAGAAATGTCTGAAACGAATGACCTCCTCTAACAAATTTCTGTCATGTTGGATCAATGTTCTTATATTACTCATATTACAGTTCTCAAATTTGAAGAATCCCTTGTTCTTTTATTTATATGACTCCCTACAGGTAAACTATTTGATCTAGATGTTAGTTTGGTACTATGTAGGCACACAAATTTGAATAAATTTGAATAAATTTTAAATACATCAATCTTTACTGATGCCATTGCCTCTAGGATTTATAAAAATTTATTAAAATGTTGAATGTCAGTTTGTTTGTTGTTTTTTTATAGTTCCTTTTTAGGACTTTGTGGAATGTCTGAGTAGGATTTTCCTTTTGAGTGTGTTGTTTTAATACAAACAAATGTCACTGGTATACCAAACCATTTATTATATTTTTTGAAGCAGTTGTGCATCACATGAGAAAAATGTGTAGGTGACTATGTTTTCTTTGTTTGTTTGTGACTGTAATTTAATATTGTACAGCATTGTACAGCTACAAGCATTTCACCCCCATGTCATACTGTGTATGGTTGTGTGTGTGTGACAAATAAAATTTGAATTTGATTTGAATTTGAATATTTGAGTATAAAGCCCCACCCACAAAAAAAAAAGTATATCCCTGACCACGAAACACCTTCAGAACCATTCAATTTTAGTTTCAGAATATATTTTAAAAGCCATGTACCTTTGCTTTCTGAACGAAGACCACCAACTTTCAATCCGTTGATTTGTAGTTGAGGTACCATACATATGACTGTGGGCTCCTGCAAGTTCATCTCCATGGTCTGATCTTAAAGCACAATGAATGGCTGCCATTGTGCCATTTTCTGTGCCACAGTCTGTACGAAGGCATGCTGGAAGTTGACCAAACCGTGACAAGCACTCCATATAATATTTTGCAATGATACCTGGGTCATTATTTGAGCTGCCACAGCTGAGCCACATAACTTTCCTTGAAAATCCATCGACACATGCACTAATAGCAACACCAAAGGGCTTCAGCTTATCATAACCATCCACATGCCACACTTGATTTGGTCCTTCTGAAAAATATCCTCTTCGAACAAACATGCGTTTACAGCGACGCTTAACACCATATGGATCTAGTCTTGAGAGTATGTGCATTACATCATTTCTTTTAACTTTCAGATTATACTTTTGTCGCAGTGTCTGACACATGGATCTGTAACCCAGAAGCTGACCTGAGCCTCTCAGTTCTTGTGTAACAGTGGAAATGACAATGTCAGTGGCAGTAAAGTCAGTCCTTCTAGTCATTCCAGCATCTTTTAGCCTCCTCTTTAATGTTCTCAGACTCATACAAATATTATGCTTGTTTTCAAGAAAATCCAGGATCACTTCATATGTATGGCCCTCAGAGAAATACTTATTGATGATGTCTGTGACTGAGACTGGGCCTAAGGTTGAAGAGAAAACATGAAAAGATAATTACGACCGCAGGAATCCACAAATGCACTTAATAAGAGTTTTTAAAAAAAAATACCACATCTGAAACAAGTCTCAATAAACATGACTCAAGTATTTAATCTTCTTGATGTGTGCTTAAATAAAGGCCAGCAAAAGCTCAAAGAACATGGACCAGGATTCAGGACTTATCACTCTCATTAAGACCTCTATGCTGACAACTCAAAATGAGCAAAATTAGAGAAGTTAGAAGAATTTCGTCACTGTGTACATATGCCCTATTAAGTCATAAACTAGTTTTTAAAATTATGCTGTAGAACCGGTGGCAGGCTTAAACCAGAATACAGTTCTTAGTACCTAGCAGTTCATGCCTTTGCGTTTTTGGAATTCTGATTTATCTTTGCATACAGAGTCTTTAACAATACAAAAACCTTAGAATAAGCAAATGAATATAGTACTTTGGAATGGCACATGAATAATAATCTCCCCCCCCCCCCCCAAAAAAAAAAAAAGAAGTTTAGCACTCACTACTGAAGCTACTGTGGTGTATATAAGTCATTATGAAGCAATTAAAAGGTGAGCAATAAATACTAGAACTTAGGAAAGTGAAGTGCTTACCATTCTCTATAAAAGGTGCTAAAACTTGAATGTTAGTTCCACAGGACCCACAAAAAACTCCAATTTGCCCCACTAGCTGGATTCCACAATATGGACAATACATTGCCTGATAAAGACACAATGCCAAATTAAAACCTGAACACATTAACTGCAATATTCCTTAATGACTTTGACTTATTAGTATTTGTTCTCGAGTTTAAAAAAGCTTCATTTCTAAGGCTACATTAAACATTATCTTTGTTAGAATTATCTTTGAATGTATATTCCAGATATCTGTAGTATTATTAGAATCATGAGATTACAACACATTTACCTCTCCTCCACTTCTTTGAAGTGTGTCCCAGTCCTAGCGCACTGGTTAGCATGTTTTGGTTCGTGCAACTGGTCCGTCGGGTTATTGTCTCCCCAGGAACATTTCCGTTGTCTTTTTTCCTATTTCCGTTGTGCTTTGTGTGCTTTTGCAGCGCTTTTCTTTTTGCAGCGTTTTTCTTTTTGTAGCGTTTTTCTTTTTGCAGTGCAGCGTTTTTCTTGAAGTTGCAGTGCAGCGTCTTTCTTTTTGTAGCATTTTTCTTTTTGCAGTGCAGCGTTTTTCTTGAAGTTGCAGTGCAGCGTCTTTCTTTTTGCAGCGTTTTCCTTTTTGCAGCATTTTTCTTTTTGCAAGTGTTTTCTGAAGTTGCAGTCCGTTTGGCCTCTCAGGGCCACCGTAGGGGTACAAGTTTTATTTTACACTATGTTTAGTGAGAGTGCATCTCCTTTAAAATAAAAGCTGAATCATTTAACTCAGCATTAAATCTGCAAGTTTTTAATGGAGTTTGGTTGTCAGTAGCACATCTGTGAAACAAAAAAACCTCCTACATTTAGTCAAATATTGATTTAAAACATTGTTTACTGACAGACTGTGAGGCAGGCATTGTGTTGAGCTTCCGAAGCGCAGATGACAAAGCACAACAAAACACCCAGGTCACATGACCACGACTAAAACAGATTTTGGTGTGCTTCACATCAGTTTTGGCAGGTGGTGTACCTGCTGCTTCTACACTCTGCCGCCGGCAGGATTCACATTTTCATGGAGCACAGTCATTTGTATTCACTGAATTAATGTTTTTGATACGACTACTTCAACTTATTACACGTGCATGTGTAAAAGAAAACAATCCCGTCTCTCTCATTATTATTTTTAGGATACAGGATACAGCATCCATTTTGTTTTGTTTTTTTTAAATGTGTTGCTGCATTTTGTAGTTCATACTACAGTTTTAATAAACAAAACACTAAAACTATTCTGTTATACTTGTCATGGCCTGGTACTAGGGACCCAGGGCTCACGTATTTTCAGCTGAGCCATAGACCACACCCTCCACCTCAATATACACCACAGTTTTCTCTGCTATGGAAATGAGATCAGAAGGAAATCATTATTATTATTATTTAATAAATGCTCACATTAATGTGGGCTTATTTGTTTTCATATTAGAAACATTAGTTGAGTGCTTTAGTGTAAAATGGTGAAAGTCCCTCTTTTTGCTCCTCCCCTCACCTGTGGATGTATTTCAGTCCTGCCTGGTTATCACTGCAGGAATCTTTACTTTCACATTTATTACAGGTAATAACTCTGATTTTTCTGTGTATTATGAACTAAATGTATCCTGATACACACAGAGATGGATGAGCAGAGGTCACATGATGAAAGAACAAACATGGAGTCTTTGATTTATTTAGATATTTATTGATGAATGCAAACAAACCCCGACACTGAACCATCGTCCAGCAGAACAAACCTGATCACATGACCTGCTGACCCAAACAGTGAAAAGCTCCATGGCAACAACAACAAACAGCCTCACATATGTTAACAGAGGCTGTTAGAAGCACAGAGTCTTTACAGTCTTTCTCCTGTTTGTACACAGATCTCTGCACATCTTCATCACAGTTACTCACAGACGTGCAGAGTGTGTGGATATCAAAGCTAAGTTTCCACCATGTTTGTAGTCTGTACTGGGACTCATGGAGCATCTCTCTATGAGCACTCAGTGCTTTAAACAGTGAGTCCCAGTTTAACCAGCAGCCTTCACACCACACATCACACAGACATGGAAACTTCAAACCCTCAGACTGAAGACACCATCAGAAATAAATAGATTGTGATGAAGATGAAGAACTGGAACAGTTTGCTGTGGTTTCTTCTGTTCCTGTCAGAAATAAGAGTCTGGCACTTTGCTCTCCTTCCACATGTTTAAGGAGGAAGTGAAGAAGAGTGAGTGAGGCGTCTTCCTCTGTGGGCCCAACATCAGGCAGCAGCCACGTATTTTTAAAAACCCAGCACACTGGTTAGAACTGCATTCAAAACTATTGAGCCAATATTTTCAGCTTCTATGGCTGAAACATTTTCACATGATGAGCTTCCAACAGTGAAACAGTGAGAGCATGTGGAGAGTTTGGAAACATCCCATTAAGAAAGAGAAATCAAACATTTGGATTCATTTTAATGAGCTCAGACTTGTTGAAAATGCAGAGGAGCTGGTTGTGAACTGAGCTTCAGAGAAACACAACATACTGAGATTCACTGTGAAGCTTTGAGTGGAAAAAAGACAGAAAACAACATGTGGATCCTGGAATAATGGGAGCTTCCATCTTTAAATGGTTGAAGAGGAAGAATGTGGTGGGGCGTGGTCTGCGGTGCCGTGCAGGGAGGGCGGACGCACCTGCACGGCATCCTTAATCACACCCGCCTAGTTAAAAACACGGGGACTCAGGGGTTAGGGTGTGTTGTGGTGAGATGTAAATAAAGATGGCTCCGAATGATACTCCGTGGTCCTGCCATGCCTTATTCTCGCCACAAAGAAGTTTACAAGGAACCATTTAGAAGAGTTTCAAACATCAACTGATTGAATCCATGAATCTGAAAACGTGTTTGTGAGTGAAAGAGACAGACATGTACAGACTGAACTATCTGTTCAACAGTCAGAGTGTTTCTCTAACAGGACACACTCTTTACACTCCACTCAGCACAGGGACACTGAGGAACCAGGAGTCCAGAACCAAAACCCAGGATAAAGAGTTTGAGTGAATGTGGTGTTGAAGGTGTGGAGGTGGATCAGAGTGTCAGAGGAGACTCTGTAGAAGGACAAAGTGCCAGCAGGACAGTCCACATACACTGCTACTCTGTTAGAGACAGAGGAGGAGGAGGAGATGGATGTTTCTCTATTGTTGTGCCAGACAGACTGAGGACCATCATCAGAGCAGCTCAGACTCCAGGACTGATCATTCCCTCCAAACAAACAGTCATCACTATTTCCTTTCCTTCTGATTCTTCTATAACTTATTGATATGTCAGCTCTTCCTCTCCACTCAACCTCCCAGTAACAGCGACCAGTCAGACCATTTCTACACAGGAGCTGAGGATGTATGTCAAATCTGTCTGGATGATCAGGATATGACTGAACCTCCTTCACACGTGTCACCTTCCTGTTGTTGTCAGACAGTTGGAGGTTTGAGTGTACTGTGTTTGTGTCGATTGTGAGTTGACAGGAATCTGATGGAGAGAACAAACACAATCCAGCTGCAGTTATTGATCCATCATCTGTTCATTGATTGACACTTTGATGATGACTCCTGACATGATGAAGATGGTTGAATGTGTGCTGCTTTGTTTTCATGAACCCCATTAAAAACACACTTACACTTCCTCAGACCTGGTCTCAACCATCAGACTCCAGCAGGCTCCACCCTGAAAGGAGGAGGGGGGTCAGAGCAGCACAGTCAGCATGCACACATGGACATTACATGGCTCTCATACGCACACTGTTAGACACTGTATATAGGAACAGTCCAACATTTTCACAATGCTGGCCCTACAGCTGTGGCTCCGTCACCCCCGGCTCCCGTGCCGTCGCCTGGTCCAGCCTCAGACTCGGCCTCTGCTTCGCCTGGTCCAGCCTCAGACTCGACCTCTTCTTCGCCTGGTCCAGCCTCAGACTCGGCCTCTGCTTCGCCTGGTCCAGCCTCAGCCTCGGCTTCTGCTTCGCCTGGTCCAGCCTCAGCCTCGTCTCCTCCTGCAGCTGCTCCTCAGTCACCGCCGGCTCCCACGCCGCCTCCTGCAGCTGCTCCTCAGCCACCTTCTTCTCGTCGCTGGTGTGGTCGACCACCGGACCGGCTCAGTGGCCGCCGCCGTCTTTCTCACGGCCACCCTCCAGACCGGCTCAGTGGCCGCCGCCGCCTTCCTCGCGGCCGCCCACCGGGACTGCTCAGTGGCTGCCACCACCTTCCTCGCGGTCGCCCTCCGGACCGGCTCAGTGGCCGCCGCCGCTTTCCTCGCGGCCGCCCACCGGAACTGCTCAGTGGCCACCGCCGCCTTCCTCGCGGCCGCCCACCGGAACTGTTTTTGTTTTGGACTCCGTCCCTCCGTCCTGGGCCCCTTCCGCCCGCCCTGTTCTGGTCTTTTTCTCTTTCGGCCGTCGGGTGCCGGCCTTTGGCAGGGGGATACTGTCAGTGTTTTCCGTTTTTTCATGTTCAGTTTAGTTCGCCACAGTGCTCTCACTTCCTGTTTTTTCCCCGTGTCAGCTTGTCTCTTGTGTCATTAGTCAGATTATGTTCAGCCCTGTACTCACCTGCTTCCAATCATTGCCATCATTCAACCTGTGTATTTAAGTTCCTCGGTTTCACCAGTTCTTGGTCGTGTCATTGATGTTCGTGTGATGTTATGTTGTCCTTTCCGTGTGTTCCCTCAGTTCAGTCAGCCATTCAGTTGTCCAGCCAGTCAGTGTCCATTCACCCTCTGTTCATCCACTCCTTATAATAAACCTTCACCTACCTGCGAGTCCTGCGTTTGGGTTCCTTCTTCCTCGCCTCCACACAACGCCTGACACAGTCATAGACAAAGTTAAATGTGGAAGGTAATGTGGGCTGCAATTCTAGTCTCAACGTAGAATGTTTTTAGTTTCTTGCTAGAGCCAGTTCCTATGACACTGGAATTCAGCCTCAACTTATGATGTTAGTATCTCGTGCCAAAAACCAGACACCGACAAAATTTAATGTGAAAATGCGTGTAACTCAGCGAACAGACTAATTTAGAATTTCCAATATGCACATTTGGTATTTATAATACAATACGCTGTGCTTACCTTTTCATATTTGGACCGGCCCTCTGCTCGCCTCACGATCTCACCACAGGCCAAATCTGCCCTCCTCAGCACGCTAAAGATCCGGGTCACGGCACCAAATTGTTAAATCCTCCCAATTCTTTTAATCCTTCGGCTGAAGGAGGGTTACTCAAACGCGTATAGACTCTGATGGCCCCCATCTAGTCGTAAAAACCTAAACATCCACATACTTTCTAACTCTCAGTGAGCCTGAGCCATAGCGTATTCTATCTGAAGTGGGATCAGTCATAGCAGGAACCTCTGCCCACTTAAGAACACAATTGCTTTTTATTAAAGCTTGGGAGAAGCCAGCAGTAGCAGTTCCAAACACATCGCCTGGCCTGTTGGCAACGGCACACGATTGGGAACTAAGAGCTGATCTGGCAAAACAGTTAAAGTTCCCCCAAAGCAGTAGTCAAGACAACACTGAGGCCAGACATCATTCTTACTTCAGTTGTCTCCAAGCAGGTAACTCTTTTGGAGCTTACTATGCATTGGGAAGACCGTATGGAGGAAGTTATTGAGAGAAAGAGGGCAAAGTATTCTGAGCTAGAGAAGAATAGATCCCAACCCATCAAAATGGGATCTTGAGGATTCACAGGCCAGTGTGCCAAAAATGTTGTAATACATGTATTATTAGATTTACTATATTAGTTGTACATGGTTGCACTACACATCCTTGTTGCAGTTTGACTACAGAGAAGAGAAAAATAAATTTTAAAATATAACTCATTCACCAGCAGGACTTTCTTTTATGTGTTATCATTCCCTCCATTTAGACTCAAAGAACTTTGATGTTTGAAGCCACATAGTGATGTCAAACTTCCCCCAAATGTGTTGAACCAAATGTTATACAAACTAAAAGGAGAGAAATCTTTGTAAAAATATAACATGTAGAATTAAATTACCAGAAAATTCTACTTCAATATATATATATATATATATATATATATATATATATATATATATATATATATATATATATATCCTATTTTTTTTTTTCTATTTTTCAGGTCAGTTCCTCTCGCACTCAACGATCCTTCTCCTATCGCACTTGGGGCTATGTACCCAATCTCGGGTGGGGGTGATGATATCTCCCCCCTGACCTGGCGTCCTGACTCCTCCTTGCCGTAGCATTTGTGTTGTACCTCGTCAATCTCTAGCTGTGAGAGCAGTCCCTTCTTTCGAATGTTGGAACACTGAGCTACTAGTTGTTTCGCCGTCATTGTGGATGTTGGGTATCGAAGAATCCATAGGTCCCTCATCCTATTCATGTAGCCCCTTCCGCCGGGGTTACTTGCATAGTAGCATTCCAACAACGCCCTGTTTTCGTCTCTTGCCCACCGATGCCTTCTTGTTCCAGTAGCCCACTTTTCGTCAGGGTGCCCTGGTTAGGGAGCACTAGGTGCGGTGACTCCCAAGCTAGGCGAGTGGCTCCAGCAGATCCCGGGAACAACATCGGAGATCTCTGTCCAGAAGAGCGCAGTCCTGGGAACAGCTAAGATACTGCGCAGGACCCTCAAGCTCCCAGGCCTCTGGTAGAGGACCCGAGCTTGAAGGATAAACCGCCCGCAGGGGCGTGCTGGGTGTTTTTATATATATATATATTTAGACTTTGTTACTTCTAACCTCTGGATAGACTCCATATAGTGTGACTATTTCAATAGTTAAAAATTTTTCAGTATTTTCAGTTATTCATCTAACGGCCCACCTTCAACAATAAAGACATTTTATTTTTCTCAGGAGGACTTTCCACTCTTCCTCCCCACTCCAGAGAATACCACTTTGTGAACCAGCTGAAGACCTGGACTGAAGCTCAGAGTTACTGCAGAGAACACTTCACTGACTTGGTCACCATCTACAACCATCAACCAACTTCTATTCTCAATATCACCAAGGATTAGTAACGGGGCTTGGATAGGGCTCTATAGTGATCGTTACAGCTGGAAGTGGTCCATGGAGGGAAAACTTTTTTATGTTGGCAGTACACATGAATTTTTGATCTGGGCTAATGGCCAACCAGACTGTGTAAATGCGAAGGAATACTGTGTGGCTCTTCAGGGACAAACACAGATGGATGATAGACCCTGTGGAGATTCTTACCCTTTCCTGTGCTACAATGGTGGGAAAAATATTTGTTACCATAGTTATCCCTACAATTTAATGAGAATTATGTGTGCCTCAAAATGAATCCTTTTTTTAACCTTTCACAGCCAGCAGTACAAATTACATCTTAGTAATGGAGAGCCGCTCCTGGTCAGCGGCTCAGTCGTACTGCAGGACATACCACACAGACCTGACCAGTATAAGAAGCAAAGAGGAGAAATCCAACATCACGCTCACTTTGAATGGATCAGGGGTTCAGTATGTGAGGATTGGTCTCTACAGGGATCCCTGGACCTTCTGGTCTGACAACACAACCTCCACATTCACTAACTGGATGTCTGGTCAGCCTGATAACCCAAATTCAGTTGAATACTGTGGAGCAATGAATTTAATGTCAGGGAAATGGGATGATGGCAACTGTGGCAGCAAAATCTATTTTTTCTGTTTCACAGGTGAGGTCCAGAATGCAAACACTGTAAGATCCTGTCATCATGTAAAACACTAATGTTTGTGTTGTTATATGTGATTCATTTTTAGCAGTGACAAAGCAAACAGTGGTGAAAATGAAGCTTCAGTCAGAGGCAGACATGCACAGCACAGAGATCCAGCAGCAGGTTTCACAGCAGGTCAGCAGTTCAGTCACCAACACAAACTTGACACAAGTTCAAACTATGCTTCATGTTTTTCATCATCTGCACATTTTGTCCAGCTGTCAGGCCTCATGCTGTCAGAAGGACTGACAGACTTCAGGATTCGTTGGAGGAAAGTCCAGAGTTACCGTGACGACCAGTCGAAGAAGCAGGATGTGGACGGTGGCTGCAAAACTGAAGACTGACTGGACTGAACCACTTCATGTGCGAAGTTAATAACATGCTGTGCTGAGCTGTCTCATCCTTTGAATCTTTCAATATTTCAGAGTGTAAAGTTCCACCAACAGCTCATTTGTTCAGCTGCAGTTGTAGTTTGGTAGAAATTCTTTTATCAGAGGTCCACTCACTAGTTTTCCTGATAGGCTCTAGTCCCTTGCTTTGTTTTGCAGCGTCTCTTTCAACACTTTAGACACTGTCCTTCTGTGGACGTCTCTGCACAGGCTTTGTCTGTGTGCAGTTTATTAGGATCCATAGTTCTGTTTCATTTGACAGCAACCTCTGCTGACTTACACAAATGATGGAGAAGAAAGTGAAGAGAGCCAGAGATCTGCTTGAGGAGGTCAGGAGGACAGCAAAACATTTTACTGTTTATGTCCTGTTTCTATTTCTACTGTTTGAAAACTATAACAGCCATGAATTCAGTTCAATTCAATTCAATTCAATTCAACTTTACTTATATAGCACCAAAATAAGTCACCTCAAGGTGCTTTATGTTGTAAGGTAGACCCTACAATAATAAATTCAGAGAAAAAAACCCAACAATCATATGACCCCTTATGAGCAAGCACTTTGGCGACAGTGGGAAGGAAAAACTCCCTTTTAACAGGAAGAAACCTCCGGTAGTACCAGGCTCGGGGAGGGGCGGGGCCATAGTAAGAACTGCAGGTGGTGGGTAAAGTTTGTGCTGGTGTTGCCATAGTTACTGTTGTGATCTTAGTTTTGACTTGTATTTTCGCCTGTGTTAACATTTTTGTCTACTTTTTGTTTTTGTAGCTTTCAGCTTTCTTCATGATATATTTGAAAGGGTTTTAATGTGTTCTGTGGTTTCATTCATGTTTTTGTGTTACAAATAATACACAGGTTTTTGGGTTGAAAACGATAAATCCATGTAGGCAGGTATAGAAAAAGTAATATAAAATGAGAGAGAAATATTAAAATAGTAAGTGAACAGAACAGTTTAACCATTATTTATTTCCTTTTCTAAATTAATTTCTTATTTAATAATATAATTTGACTTCAACAGATTTATATTTTGCCAATATTTACATCTTTGTTTGTTTCATTAGCTTAGCTGGAGTGAACACATGAAAATAATTTCATTTTATTTATTTGAACTTAATTTGTGGTGTAGGTAATTTGATTGTGCTTTTCTGTTAATAAATGAATGAGTCATTTGTGTGTTTTGACACTGAGTGATAAATCAGGCGAAATTGCTACAGATCCATGAAAGTAAAGCTAGTTTGACACTGAAGCTTTTTTGTTTCTTTAGTTTTGTATGCGTCTTTGTAAGTTTGATGTCCATGTCAAAATCACAGGCATTCAAATGTAAAGGGCCTTAAGTTATATGTTAGTTATGAGAATATTCATGAGTGTTGCGCTTATGCTTTATTGTAGAGTTTTGTTAATAGATCACTTTTCACCAATGGTAGTAAAAGTTCCAATCTCAGCGTCCCTGCTCAGACATGATTTACTTATTTACACCCAGGAGAAAAACCTGGGTGTAATTAGCTAACTTGTACTACTTGTTAAGTTACTTTGATGTTACTCTGTAAAATGATCTAAAACACGCTGTCTCATAATAGAAACCTGAGGCTACAGCCCTACACACCAACAAATCCCTCTCCTAGTGAGGACGCATGTGATCTTTCTCTGTTAGGTATGAACACAAAGCAAAGAAGGTGTGGCTGGAGTGTATCCCAGCTACCATGGGGTGAGATGCATGGTACACACTGGAAAGGGCGCCATCCTGTCATTGATTTAACACAGGGGTGTCAAACTCCAGGCCTCAGGGGCCAGTGTCCGGCACGTTTTAGATAACACCCTGGGTGAACACACCTGAATCAAATGATTAGTTCATTACCAGGCTTCTGGAGAACGTCAAGACATGTTGAGGCGGTTATTTACCTTTAAATCAGCTGTGTTGTATCCAGTGTTGGGACTAACGCGTTATTAAGTAACGCGTTACAGTAACTACGTTATTATTGTGGTAACGAGCACGGTAACTAGTTATTATGCCAAAATCAGGAACGCGTTACTCGTTACTGGGATTTAGATAGGGTCGTTACTCGTTACTTCGTGTGGTGGCTGTCGTGGAGCTTCCACAGATTCAGTAACATTAGCAAGTGGTGGAAGCCAGCAGGTGGATGAAGGAAAGGGGAGGCAGGAGGAAAAGAGACCCGAGGCGGCCGCCGGTCCAAGTGTGAACTGAACTTCAGGTAAGAAGTTATGACCTGCAGTCTCTCTGGGTCAGATATAAACCAAGTTTAGGTGGAGTTTATTTTCGTTATGCTGACTTTTTCCGTACTGCGTGCTAGCTAGCATGACGGAGTTTCTATACAGCTGGGTGGTGCTATGAAGTTAATGATGTTGAACTTTATTTTGTTCATAAGTTATTAGAGTTGCCAACCGTCCCGTCTGGTATTCAGAGAAAATATTACGCGTTTCTTATTGAGGTGAAAAGGAACAGTTTGTCCCGTAATTCAGCTACAATGAAAAAGACATAAAGCTGGAGTTCCTCTGTGTCTTTGCTGCACAGCTGCCTCTTCTTCTTTCATTCTCCCCCCTCCCTCTCCCGTTTCTACTTCAATCATGAAACTGATCAGTGATCAGCTGATCGGCTTTTCTCTCTTGTTTGTTTATCGCCCACTTTGCGCCAGAAAGAGGAAACCAGCGGATGTTGCGCTAAACAACAGCAGCACGTTTAATCTTGATCAGCTGCTGTTAGAATTTATTAAATATTAATTTCTAGTATCAGCTGATGTTTGCTGGAGCCACAGCTGTAAACCTGCTGGTCATGATATGGTTTGGTTATCTGGTGAGAGGGAAACATGAAGATGAAACCAGGAGATGTCCTTACTGAATCATCAGAGCTGAACAGGTGATGGAGAAACAGGTTTACCTTTTAGGTGACATGAATGAGTTGAAGGGAAGTTATGAACTGTTTCTGAGAGACAAATAACACCAGGATCCTTTTTTAGGTAGCTGACAGCTGGTAACTGTGCAGGGGTGGGTCTAGCAAAGTGTTGCCAGGGGGGCCAGGTAGGGCATTAACAGGGAGAGGGGGGCACAAAGAAATACTTTTCTTTCTTATTCTCATTTAAAATGTCTCGCTTTTATTAAATAATTATCTGAATCTTACAACAAACGATTGATAGATTGATGCATATATACCATCAAAACAGTGTACATCACTGTCACAACAGTGTTTGTTTTCATTCAAAGGCTTTATGATTTTTCCTATAATGGTGGGCCGGTCTCTAGTCAAAATGCCCGGGCCAATTTTCTGTCCCAGTCCAGCCCTGTATGCAGCTCATCTGCAGTCTGGTGTTACCTACATCTTCCTATTCAGAAGGCAGAATTTCTGAGTTCTGAGTACAATCGAAAGCACCACGACTGCAGTTTTTGTGTTGGATGTAAAAGGCGCACATGACGCTGTGACGTAGGCTAGAATCATGGCGGCGGTCAATGACGGTCCAGGCGTGGGATTTCTCTCGTGGAAATGTGCACATTATCTTTTCTTTTCTATTGGTCGGTGGCACAGTGCACTTGTGGCAAGTAAGCAAGCTAGAAGACTGGCAAAGTTATGGAAGAAACACATTAACAAGAGAATTCTGAGTAAAACCAAAGTTACTTTCCCTAGTAACTAGTTACTTTGAAAGTAACGAGTAACTTGAAGTAACTGAGTTACTTTTGAGAGAAGTAACTAGTAATGTAACTGAGTTACTATTTTAAAGTAACTTACCCAACACTGGTTGTATCAAGGACACATCTAAAACCTGCAGGACACCGGCCCTCGAGGCCTAGAGTTCGACACCGGTGGTTTAAAACATAAAGACGAACGACTATCCAGGTTTTAGGTTTAGAAAAGAACCGGTTCTGTTCCCTGTGAAATAACATAACTTAACTGGAATAAATTTAAAACGTTTGCGGAATCCCACAAAACACGCCTTTATTTCTTTTGCTTTAATGTCCCATACGGAGATCCGTAGGACATGAGCGCCCCACGTGACCGCTTACAGCAAACCTCAGCAGAGTAGCGACAGCGGGAGAAGAGTTGCGCGTGCGCAGACATGGCTGCCGTCCTATGAAGCAAACCGAGCTCACACACAAAGTAAGTATCGCTCCTGTTCCTGTCGATCAAACACCAATAAAACAGCATCGCCTCAGCAGCCATGTGTTCAGCTGAGTCTCTGAGAGAGTTCATACAGGAGAGGCTGGCTGCTGTCTGTCAACAAATCTTCTGCGAGGTTCAGAAAACCATCGTCCAGTATGAGGAGGAGATCCAGCGTCAGCGCAGACTGCTGGATATCAGCCGGAGACCCAACACACACTCACACGGCTCAGGTACGGACATGTGTGCTGAGCTCAGGTTCCTCTCTGTTGATGAAGACATGAAAGCTCGTCAGCGTCTCCGGGATTTCTCTGACGTTAGCTGGGAGCAGAAAGCTGTTACCTTGGTGATTAATTTTATTTCAGAGTCTAATTTGTGTAAAATATCAGACACTGGGCATCAGCTAAAGACTGCAGTCAGGTGTGTTTGGCTGTCTTTCACAGTCGTACTGAAACATTCAGTGCAGTTTGAGTTCATCTGTGAGATTATTGTGTAGCAGGAGTAAAACCCTGAAAAGAAATAAACGCCTTGATGCTGATAAAACAGCGAGTTTAAGGCCAGCATGTAGTTCAGGTTATCGAGTCTTGAGCTGCCCCTGATTTCCTCATATTTTGGTAAACATAAATAAAATATGTGACCCGAGGGAGGTACCTATTTCAATAGGATGGAGCTGTAAGTATATAGTCAGTTCCCCCAACTGGGCAAAACACTATAAAAAGGAAAATCTTCATTGCTGTCTCCACCCAAGCTCACCACCACGGTGCATGCAAAAGTGGCAAGGAAAAGACGAGTTTCCGTGCAGCGCCTTCGCTGTCTGCAACGATATATTAAAAAAATAAAAGTAAACCACTCTCAACTACAATCAGTACACACATTGGTGCCTACTGATATAATGAAGAAAAACAACAAACAAATAAACAAAACAACATCGACAGCCACAGTTGTCACAATAATCTTCAGCTCTTTGCTGTCGAGTTAAACCAGTCTAAAACAAATTAAAAGACCTCGGCCTGCAGCCAAAAATCCATCCAGGCAAAGCAAAGCTGCAGCTTGGCAATCTGTAAATGAAAACAGGACATCACTTACACTGAACAGTTGACCACAGCAGGAATACCCCTGTTCACAAGTTAGGGTCACACCCTAATAAGTATCGGCAAGTGGTGGCGGAGTCCACTACACATTTCTCTGTAGGAATAAAACAGTGTTTCCTTCTACAAGAGTAAAAATGACTTTAAGCCTCTGCCAAACTACAGAAACTCAAGTGGGACATGTTCTGTTGCCTAAAAGGGGAAAATTACCGACAAAGGTCAGGTCTCACCTGTCACATATAAAAAGAAGAATTTGAAGCAGCTGTTCCAGAGAGTTTAGACTTTCAGTCAATTTTTTTTCTTTATGCTTTTGTGGAGTCAGATTAAGAATAATTAAAGAGACTAAAACACCAAATAATTTTTAATGATTTCATTATTACCATATTGTAATTTATATTTTTGATGGCACAACAGGGTAAAATGCCTGTGAAACAAAATTGATAAATTCAGTCTACAGTGTTGTTAAAGTCTTTACCCCCCTTCCTGATTTCAGAGACTGCGTCTTCTTCTTTTGGCGTTTACTGGGCAGCTGGCATCCTCGTTGATGCATTGCTGCATCTTCTATTTCAGTCCATTATTACACTCTTAAATCTTACTTCTCATTCCTTCATCTTTCAAGATCTTGCAAAGCTTGAAACGAACTATTAAATTAGTCATAGACGATTTTGATAGTTGACGTAATCGTGACTAGTCTACTGGTGACAGCCCTATTAGAAAGCAAAAATGAGTGAATGTGGCATGTTATTTGTTTTTATTTTAAGGAGTTTTTTCATCATCTTTTTCTCTATTTCTCTCTTCAGAATTCCAACAGCTTCATGTTTGTGGCAAAGAGGAGCCTCTGACAGAACAGCAGGTCTTTAACCAGGAGATGATCTCCAGTGTGGACCAGGAGGATCCAGAGCCTCCACAGATGAAAGAGAGACAGGAGGAGGAACCCTGCAGCAGTCAGGATAGAGAGCAGCTGGGAGTGAAGCAGGAGGCTGACGGTGTCAGAACTGATGATGAGTGGCTCAAACTGCTGGCGACCATCTGGAAACCCGAGATAAAGCTGCACAGAATAGGTCTGTAAAACTGGGATGATTCACAGGAAGAAATAAAGGTCAGAACTTTAATAAGCAGCATGAATGAAAATTTGACACTGAACCTACATTGTCTAAGTCTAAGAAGACGATTAAGTCTGAAAACCAATCACGCTGCTTCAGTAACAGAGTTGATTGAGATATTAATTGTTCTTAAAAATCATTGAAAGCACAGAGATAAGATATTTCTTTGGAACAGAGATGGGAACAGGTGATTGTTGTGTAAGTCTCAAATCTTTATCCTCAACTCTGAAGTGAAGTCTGAAAGTCTGAAACTGTTGCAAATATATCCATCCATCCATCCATCCATCCATTCGCTTCCACTTATCCTTTTCAGGGTCGCGAGCCTATCCCAGCTGTCATAGGGCGAGAGGCAGGGTACACCCTGGACAGGTCGCCAGTCTGTCGCAGGGCTAACACACAGGGACAGACAACCATTCACACTCACATTCATTCACACATTCACACCTTAGTGGCAATTTGGATTATCCAATTAACCTATCCCCTATTGCAAATATATGTTAGATTTAAATAACAGACCATGTGTTCTTTTAAAGATCTGTATTATTATTAGAGATTAGAGACGTTCAAGCCAAACAGCACTTCGATTCTGCTGCAGGACAATGATCCAAAACACACCAGCAAGTCCACCTTAAGAAAAATAAGATGCTGTGGCGTGACCATAAAAAGCTGGTTTGCTGAAAACCCTCTAATGTGGCTGAGTTATAACAATTCTGCAAAGAAGGGTGTGCCACAGTTCCTTCACAGCTGTAACTGACTCATTGCCATTTAAATGCTTGACTGCAGTTGTTGCTGTTAAGTGTGGCCCAACCAGTTATTATGTTTAGGGGGCAATCACTTTTTCACACACTGTGAAGGTTTTTATTTTTCACCTTAAAAAGACAGTTCATACTAAAAACCCAGCACGTCTGGTTGAATTGCAAGAATTCTGCAAAGATCAGTGGGTCAGATTCTCACTATGTAGAGACCTGTTAATCAGTCAGATCAGAATATATTTTCTCAGGTGTTTTTTTGTTTTTATATAAAACAACAAAAAATGTTTTCATTTTTCTCTTCAGACCTTCAACGACTAAATGTCTGTGAGGAAGAGGTGGAGAAGGAGGAACCACTCTCAAACCAGGAAAACTATAATGAGGAGAGGAGCTCCAGTGTGGACCAGGAGGACCCAGACCCTCCACAGATTAATGAGGAACAGGAGGATCTCTTTTTTTTTTTTTTGCCTGTCCCATTTGGTTCTTTAGCCATCAGAATTGTTGTCTGAAGACCAACAAGGATACCCAATGGATTTACTTTGCCAAATGGATCATTGTGGCATTGCCATATTGGTCCATTTGATCGATCTTTGTTTTTATTATTTATTATATTTTATTTTCAGATGTAACAGATGGGACAGACATGAGTGAGGGATAGGAAAGGGAGAAAGAAAGAGGAAGGAAAGGAAAAACAGAAGGGGAGAGGGACAGTGAGAAAGGGGGGGAGAAAAAAAATCTCCTGGATCACCTGTTGAGAGAAGAATAGAAAACAAGCAAAAAAACAAAAAAACAAAGCAACATACTAAACACAACACCATCGCATTAATCTAGCTAAGTGTAAACAGCAGTAAATACTAAATATTCAATGTTGTTGTGCAGCACGCAGGACAGATGTGCTTCGAAGTAGTAGCCAAGAAAGGTGTAATTTAAGTCAGTGACAGGGGATTTCTACGAATCTCCCAAACAGTTCATTTTTTTTTCTCCGTCTTTCTTTTTTACTAAAAAAATTTTTCCAAGCGCACCATGTGCTTTGAGGCAGCAGCCAAGAAAGCTGTAGTCCGCGTCTGTGAATACCCATGTGTACACCTGTGTGCATACCTGTGTGGATCAGCATGCTTGCATTCCAAAGGTTTCTCCATGTAATGATCTGCTAGGGAGTGTGGGGAGCCACAGCCCTGTCCTCTATGGTATGAAGCAGGTATGGAGGAGATCAAAACTCCAGACATCCAGAGGCCCCCAGAACACAAGAGACCAAGGAAGACCCACAGAGGGGCAGCCGCGCCACTGTTCCAGTAAGAGCTGAGGAGAGTCCCAGATGAGGGCTCACTCAGCAGCCGCGGAGCAGAAGCCAGGGGGAGTTGCAGTGACATGCCCGTGAGCTCCGCCGGCAGCCAGCTGTGCCTGAGTGACCGAGCCCCAGGCCGAGAGGCCAGGGGCACCCCACCTCCGAAATGGCCCGAGCGAGCCCCAATAAGCGGCCGCCAAGGAGTGAGCCGGTGTGTACCCGGACGCCCACCCCCAGACACAAAGAACCACCAACGCACAGACACCTGAGGAAGTCCACCACCGGCAGGGGAAGTGGTGGTGGGTGGAGATAGGCCCTCCAAGGAACAGGAGGATCTCTGCAGCAGTCAGAAGGGAGAGCAGCTGGGAGTGAGGTGCTTTGCCTTTCTCAGCAGACAGTGCATGCGGATTTAACGTTGTGCTGTGTGGAATAGAGATGGGTTATGCTCCCAGACCCATTCACCAGGTCTATATCAAATCAGAGCTCGTTACGGGATTTTTCCCCGCCGCAGTATGTCCGACCTTACCCATAGAGGGGGTGGCCATGTTGCTAGGAAATGATGTTCCGGGCGGATTAGTGCGTCGTAGTCTGGAGGTGCTGGATGAATCATTGCAGCAATGTTTTAAGCATGTGGTAAGTGCTGAGGAAGCTAAGAATGACCAACAAGCCTATTTCATAGAACAAGGTGTGCTAATGCGTCAATGGTTTCCATTGGGTGCTAGGAGTGTGGACTGGAGTAAGGTTAAGCAGATTGTCATACCCACGCTGTATCAGTCAAAGATCCTGGCGATTGCTCATGAAAGCCAGTGGTCGGGACATTTAGGCATCACAAAAACGTATCAGTTACTATTAAAACACTTCTTCTGGCCTGGCATGAAATGTGATGTGGCAGCTTTCTGCCGTAGTTGCCATGTGTGTCAACTTGCGGGTAAACCAAATCAGGTTATACCCCCTGCACCATTATGTCCCATCCCAGTAGTCGATCAACCATTTGATCACGTCATAGTAGACTGCGTAGGTCCACTACCAAGAACAAAGTCGGGAAACCAATATTTACTCACCATTATGTGTGCAGCTACACGTTTCCCTGAGGCTATTCCACTGCACAAAATTACGGCAAGGTCAGTTGTGAGAGCCCTTACTAAGTTTTTTTTCTACATTCGGCCTGCCTAAAGTCATCCAAACAGATCAAGGTTCTAACTTTCAGTCTAAATTATTCAAGCAAGTAGCTAAAAGCCTACAAATCAAACAGGTTGTGTCCTCTGCCTATCACCCAGAATACCAAGGAGCTTTAGAGCAGTGGCATCAAACCTTAAAAGCCATGCTCCGCAAGTATTGCTTAGAGGCCAAAGTGGATTGGGATGAAGGGATTCCCTTTGTGTTGTTTGCTGCTCGCAAAGCCGTCCAAGAGTCACTCGGGTTCAGTCCCTTTGAACTAGTGTTTGGCCACACGCCTCGCAGCCCACTTAAAGCAATAAAAGAGGAACTTTTGATCCAGGAAGGGAGCCCTAGAGTGGGAGTGACCAAGTATGTGCAAGATTTCCGTGAGCGTTTGAGTCAGGCTAATGCTCTGGCTAAGCAGCAGTTTGGTCCATGAGTACCCCTGTTTAATTGGCGATGTGCCAACACGGACTACAGTGCTAAAACATGACATTGATGTTCGCAAAGCCCATCAAACAACACCATTATCGCGTAAATCCAACCAAACGTTTGTTGATGAAACAAGAAACTGAGTACCTGCTACAACATGGTTTGGCAGAGCCCAGTCAGAGCCCCTGGAGCTCACCATGCTTGCTAGAAGCGAAGCCAGATGGTTCACCTCGTTTTATCACTGACTTCCGCAAAGTAAACGCCGTTACTGTCCCTGACTCTTACCCACTCCCTAGAATTGAGGATTGCGTGGACAGTATTGGAATCGCCCAATACGTGACTAAATTAGACCTTCTCAAAGGCTATTGGCAAGTCCCCTTAACCAAGCGTGCTTCTACCATTTCAGCTTTTGTAACGCCTGACACCTTTTTGCAGTACACTGTCATGGCATTTGGGATGTGTAATGCACCCGCGACATTCCAGAGATTGGTGAATAATGTCCTCTATGGCCTTTCCAACTGTAGTGCTTACCTAGATGATCTGGTAATATACACTAAAACATGGTGTATATTAACCACTGAACCACTGAACATCCAAGGTATGGACATTGAGGCTGTGGACAGCTACAGGTACCTTGGTGTTCATCTGAACAATAGACTGGACTGGACTCATAACTCAGACGCCCTCTACAGGAAAGGGCAGAGCAGGCTGTACCTGCTGCGGAGACTCAGGTCATTTGGAGTGGAGGGCCCACTCCTGAAGACCTTCTATGACTCTGTTGTGGCTTCTGCTATCTTTTATGGTGTGGTCTGCTGGGGCGGCAGCATCTCTGCTGGGGACAGGAAGAGACTGAACAGGGTGATCCGAAGGGCCAGCTCTGTTCTAGGATGCCCTCTGGACCCAGTGGAGGTGGTGAGTGACAGGAGAACGGCGGCTAAGCTGTCATCCCTGATGGACAACATCTCCCACCCCATGCAGCAGACTGTGACAGCACTGAGCAGCTCCTTCAGTGGGAGACTGCGGCACCCACGGTGTGGGACGGAGAGATTTCGCAGGTCTTTCCTCCCCACTGCTGTCAGACTCCATAATAAAGACTTTAACTGATCAAGCACACACATCCATACATATGCAATAATACTAAGTGCAATAATCCTTTCTGTCATCGTTGTATTTTTACTCAGTTGTATATAGTATTTGTATTTGTATTCTATTTTTATCTTATTGTATATTTATTTTATTTTATTCTACTGTATATAGTATTTTATTTTATTCTATTCTGTACAGTTGTGTACTGTATTTATTCTTATTGTATTCTAATTTTTGCCTCATAACTTTTGCACTGTCCACTTCCTGCTGTGACAAAACAAATTTCCCACGTGTGGGACTAATAAAGGTTATCTTATCTTATCTTATCTTATGGTCGGACCATTTGTACACTCTGCGCCAAGTATTCTACCGTTTAGCTCAGGCTTCTTTAACCCTCAATCTAGCTAAATATGAATTTGCTAAGGCCACAGTGACTTATTTGGGCAGAGAGGTGGGACGCGGGCAGGTGCGACCTCTTAACGGCAAGGTTGCAGTGATTATGGAGTATCCCACGCCTACCACCCGGCGGGAGTTGCGCAGATTCCTGGGAATGGTGGGTTATTACAGGAACTTCTCTAAAAACTTCTCCTCCATAGTCCAGCCGTTGACCAACCTGCTAAGCCCTAAGGTTGATTTCCTATGGTCTGATGAGTGTCAGGATGCCTTTGAAAGTGCAAAAGCCCTCCTATGCCACACTCCCATGTTAAATGCCCCCGACTTGACGCGTCCATTCAAATTAGAGGTTGATGCCAGTGCTGTTGGGGCTGGGGCAGTACTGTTGCAAGAAGACTTGCAGGGATTGGACCACCCCATTTGTTACTTCTCCCGCAAGTTTAACAAGCATCAGGTAAACTACTCCGTCATTGAAAAGGAGATATTGGCCCTGTTGCTAGCTCTTCAGCACTTCCATGTGTACTTGGGGTCTGGCACATTACCCGTTGTAGTGTACACTGATCATAATCCACTTGTATTTCTTGGCCGAATGTTTAACCACAATTGACGACTCATGCGATGGGCCTTGCTGCTACAAGAGTACAATTTGGAGATTCGGCATATAAAAGGATCAGAAAATGTGCTAGCTGATAGCCTCTCCCGGTTGTGAGTATGACTTGTTCTGTTGTCTGCTGGGAGTCCTGTGCCAGCCTTCTTTTATGCAGATCACAGTGTGCCACACCTCACGGACGATTGGCTGCCTGGAGATCCCATGACCACTCCAAGACCAATTGACTGGCTGATTGTCTGCACCTGGGAGTATAAAAGGCTGAAGAGCCTTCACACTATGGGGAACTGCTGCTCTGAAGTGAACATGCAGTGGCCTCCTCGTCTGCGTTGCATGTGAACGTTGTTTGTTAAACCTGTTTGCTGTGTTAAACCTGATATTCAGCTGACCTTAGTTTTATAAGAGTCTTGTGTTTGCTGGCTCACCTTAGTTAACCCTTAGCTTTTATTTGGTGTGCCGCCAGCTTATCTTAGTTAACCCTTAGTTTTTATTCTTGCCTGTTCTTTTCATTGTGTGTTAATTGTTTCCCCGGTGGTCTGTTGAACAGCCCCGTCGGTTTTTGGTTTAATGTTTGTAATAAAACCCTTTATTAACTCAGATTTCGTGAGAGGGCTTGTGTATGTTTCTCCCCTCCTGTCGCCTAGCAGAGTGTGAAGCGCTTTGTGACCGCTGTGAAAAGAGCTTAATAAATAAACTTCAATTACTTACCTCTGAAAATCAATCAATCAATAATCAAACACTGAGTTTGTGTGTTTTACTTGGTGTGTTTCAAAGATGGAGGCCACGCTGCTCTCAGAGGACTGTGTGTGGTAACCTTAAAATCACAGACCATCCTTTGGTTCTTCTTCTGGTCCTGTGAAACTTCCTGTGTGGTGCCTTTCAAATTAAAAGCCCTCCCTGACTGTAAAGACTGGACTGTGCTGCAGCTGGTGGAGCAGCACAGTCCAGCTGTGCAGGTGTGTTGTGTTTGATGGAGGACTGAAGTGTGTGTCCAGCTGAGCTCTCTGTGTGCTCATATATACAGATGCTGATAAACACATGTTTGTATTTGGACCCTGTTACTAATCAGGACCTACTGTGTGTTTCCTGTCCACAGGTCTACAAAGAGTCACACTTCCTGCTGTGGTTCAGATGTTCAGTGTGTTGCTTTGTTTCTCACATGTTGGCTCAACAGTCTCTGCTGCTGTGGGCTGATCATGCAGCAATACAGCTGCTCAACATCTGGCCTTGTTTTCATCAGCAGTTATTTGACTTTTACATCACATGATATTTGCATGCAACCTTCAAAGACGTGTGGAGAATTTATTATTTCTTTGAGAGATTTTTTAGTAAATAACAGAAAAAAGAAAGTAAGAGAAATTTTTTTCTATAAAACAGTGAAAATTCCACACACATGTAACTCACCACTGTGTGAACATCACAGGGAAGAAATCGTTTCTCTGAGTCAGAGATGAGTGTCAGTAACACAAAAGTAACACTCAGTGTCATGCAGTGACTTTTACACAACCAGATCAGATGAACCAACTCACACTAAAACATGCATTTTGCTGCACTCTTTACACTTATTTCTTTTCTTTCTGCTCTTTTATATATTTTGTAAAAGAACAAAAAAATATTTTATATCAGCAGCAATTTTTCTCAAACTGCTGCATCACAGCTTTCATGCTCTGACCTGCATGTGAAATGAGATAAAAGCTCTTTATCAGTAACTTATACAACTTCTGGCAGGTTAATGTCTGAACTTTGGAGTGAAACACACCCTTAGTTACAGGAAATAACACCACTGTCTGTAACAAAGTGAATCCACCTTAACACCACCTGTGTGTGTGTGACTGCATTACACTCCCACTGCTGGGAACCTGAACAAGAACCAGAACAAAGTCTAAAATACAAGCTGACAAACAGCTGCACCACCGAGTGACACTTTATTTTATAAAATTATCTAAAGGTTTCATGTTCTGACCTCCATGTGAAATGAGATAAAAGCTCTTTATCAGTAACTTTTACAACTTCTGGCAGGTTAATGTCTGAACTTTGGAGTGAAACACACCCGTAGTTACAAGAAATAACACCACTGTCTGTAACTAAGTGAGTCCACCTTAACACCACCTGTGTTTGTGTGACTGCATTACACTCCCACTGCTGGGAACCTGAACCAGAACAAAGTCTAAAATAGAAGCTGACAAACAGCTGCACCACCGAGTGACACTTTATTTTATAAACTTCACAACAGGTTTCATGTTGTGACCTGTGGAGGTGAAAAGACACAAAAACTGTTTTACAGCTTTTGCGCTGCAGGAAGGATTGAAACACACCTTAGTTAAAAGTCAAACAGCAACATTTTCTCCTCCCCTCACGTCACTCAAATGTGACAAACCAGGAAACAGGAAGTTCTTCGTCCTCAGTAAAGAGAGACGCACAGACGATCAGACTGAGCTCAGACCAAACTAGCAGCTTCCTCTGAGTGAGTCCAGCTACAGGACAGAAAAGTGGAAAACTCCAACACTGCTGCTTCAAGCTGCTGACGCTCCACACACTGAATGTGAGTTTGAGCAGAAACACGACTCAAAGGAAGTTTCAGTGAAGGTGGTAGAGGAGGGAGGGGAGCCAGGACTGACTGTACTTCCTGTCTGCTGTTTTCAGCTTCACTCACAGACTCAATGGCTTCCAGATCAGAGGAGGATCTCTGCTGTCCGGTCTGTAAGGAGGTCTTCAGAGATCCTGTTATTCTGTCATGTAGCCACAGCTTCTGTAAAGACTGTCTGAAGATATGGTGGAGAGAGAGACCAACACATGAGTGTCCAGTTTGTAAGAGAAGATCTTCAAGGGATGATCCACCTTTAAATCTGGCATTAAAGAACCTGTGTGAGTCGTTCTTACAGGAGAGAGATCAGAGAGCTTCAGAGGCTCTCTGCAGTCTGCACTCTGAGAAACTCAAACTCTTCTGTCTGGACCATCAGCAGCCAGTGTGTGTCGTCTGCTGTGCCTCAGAAAAACACACCAATCACAGATTCAGACCCATCGATGAAGCTGCACAACAACACAAGGAGGTACTTCAGGAAACTCTGGAGCCCTTAAAGAAGAAGTTAAAGGTTTGTGAAGAAGTTCAAGTGAAGTTTGATCAAACAGCAGAACACATTAAGGTCCAGGCCCGACACACAGAGAGGCAGATTAAGGAGCAGTTCAAGAAGTTTCACCAGTTTCTAGCAGAGGAAGAGGAGGCCAGGCTGGCTGCTCTGAGGGAGGAAGAGGAGCAGAAGAGTGGGATGATGAAGGAGAAGATGGAGGCTCTGAGCAGAGAGATAGCAGCTCTTTCAGACACAGTCAGAGCCACAGAGGAGGAGCTGAGAGCTGAAGACGTCTCATTCCTGCACAACTTAAAGGCTGCAGTGGAAAGAGTCCAGCGCTGCCCCCTGCTGGATGATCCACAGCTGCCCTCAGGAGCTCTGATAGACCAGGCCAAACACCTGGGCAACCTGACCTTCAACATCTGGAACAACATGAAGGACATGGTCTCCTACACTCCTCTCATCCTGGACCCAAACACTGCAAATCCATATCTCATCCTGTCTGAAGATCTGACCAGTGTGAGACGAGAAGGAGAGAAGCAGCTTCCTGATAATCCAGAGAGGATTGATTTTTACAGAGCTGTCCTGGGCTCTGAGGGCTTTAACTCAGGGACTCACAGTTGGGATGTTGATGTTGGAGACAGTACATTGTGGGTACTGGGTGTGTTAGCAGAGTCTGGGCAGAGAAAGGGAAACAAACTGTCTGGAATTTGGAGAATAGGGTTGTTTGATAATGAATACTATAAAATCTCACAATCACCTCCTCACACTCATCTCTCATTCCAGCAGAAGCTCCAGAGGATCAGAGTGAATCTGGACTGGAACAGAGGAAAGCTGTCGTTCTCTGATCCTGATACTAACACACACATACACACCTTCACACACACTTTCACTCACAGGTTGTTTCCATACATTCGCACTAATGATACAGTGAAGGTGTTGCCGTTGAAGGTGTCAGTGTCAGTGCAGCAGATGAGTTGAGGATGATGATGTTTCTAATGTTGTTTCCTGTCAGTGAGTTGAAGCTGTTAAACTGCAGCTGTCCTCCTGCTGCCTCGTTGTTCCAAAGCTCTTTGTTTCTCTTTTAGTTTCACTGTTTCTTTCTGTTTCTGCTGTCCACCTTTTCACATGGAAAATCATTTCACTGTTTCTCACTGAATGACTCCCCAAACTAGATTTGAAATTCTATCAAGTTTCTAATCATTACAAGTGATTCATGTTTCTATTTGATGTGTAAATGGAGATGATTTAGTTTGCTGGGATATGGACTGACATGTGTTGAATGGGAGGAGCAGTTTGTTGTTGTCTTCTTGTCTGTTTATGACAACAATAAATATGTTGTTGAAACAATGATTCATGTTTAACTCCATATATGAAATGTTTCTGATCTTTGAATTCTGTTTGATTAAAGACTTTCTTCATGACACAAATGAGATTTCAGTGTATTAATAGAACTAAATAAGCTCAGAGTTGAAAGGCTGGAGTATTATGTACGTGCTTCACTGTCAGGATCTTCAGGGGGATTCAAAGGGAAACATCAAACTGCCGTAATGAGATAAACTAGTTGGGCTGAACACACTTATCTGTAGTTTGTCTCCATCCAGGATCATCAGAAGATAATGAACATGTGTGAAGAGTCAAAAACTGCTGCTGTTTGTCAATTTGTTTCATTTATCCAGCGGCGTGTCTAGAAAATATTTGTTGGGGGGGGGGGGGCAGATAATGTTTGAAAAAAAAAAAAAAAAATTCTACCAACCGTTAACCATAATTCAATAATCCTATAAACCTAATGACCGAATGCGCTTTTAACTCTTATTAGAATGAGATTTTAACCACTATGGTGCAAAGTTTTTAGATACTGCGTTGATAAAGTAGAAGAGATACAATCAGTGCTTTGTCAGTGTTTACTCAGCATTTACTCAGCACCGAAACAAAAAACAAGGACCACAAGAGTCCAAATACACAAGAAAACAGTTCAAGAACACAAGAAAACAGATCAAAAACAAAACCAAATCAGAGCTCAACAAGAGTCTGAAAAAAAAAAAAAAAAAAAAAAAAAAAAAAAAAAAAGTACAGGGGGTCGACAACACTAAGACCAAGACAGTTCTGGAGGCCGGCTGTGCACACAGCAACGGCGGCGACGGGCAAACAGTTCTGGAGGCCGACCGTGCACACGGCAACGGCGGCGGCGCAGGCAAAACCAGTCAGGAGGCCGACCACTTGGAAGGCAGTGGTGGTCACTGAGGAGGTCTGGAGGTCAGCCGCGATGCCAGCGGCGGCGACGAACCCTTTCCGGAGGCCGTCCCCGAAGGCCACGACGCCAACTTAGAGGCCCGGAAAACGGCCGGCAGAGGCAAGGCGGAACCAGTCGAGCTAGCTCTGACGACGGTGTGGCAACCGCAGGACCAGACGAGGCAGGACCAGACGAGGCAGGACCAGACGAAGACGAAGGCGGAGGCGGACCAGACGGAGGCGGAGCTAAAGCTGGACCAGGCGTGGATGAAGGAGCTGAAGCTGGACCAGACGAAGGCGGAGCTGAAGCTGGACCAGGCGTGGATGAAGGAGCTGAAGCTGGACCAGGCGTGGATGAAGGAGCTGAAGCTGGACCAGGCGTGGATGAAGGAGCTGAAGCTGGACCAGACAAAGGCGGAGCTGAAGCTGGACCAGACAAAGGCGGAGCTGAAGCTGGACCAGGCGTGGATGAAGGAGCTGAAGCTGGACCAGACGAAGGCGGAGCTGAAGCTGGACCAGACGAAGGCGGAGCTGAAGCTGGACCAGACGAAGGCGGAGCTGAAGCTGGACCAGGCGTGGATGAAGGAGCTGAAGCTGGACCAGGCGTGGATGAAGGAGCTGAAGCTGGACCAGGCGTGGATGAAGGAGCTGAAGCTGGACCAGGCGTGGATGAAGGCACAGAGGCTGGACCTGACGGCAGCGGGACGGCTGCGGAACCTGACAGTGGTGATGCTGCAGGCGGTGATGCTGCAGGAGGTGATGCGGATGCAGGCAACGGTGTAGAAGTCACAGGGGATGATTCACCAGGTGGTGGCTGAACAAACCTCCCCGGACCGTCAGCAGACGTGAGGATGTGCTTGCTGGGTCCTCCAGGACCCCCAGCAGATGAGGTGTGGTGCTGGGTGGGCTCCTCGGACCCACCAGCTGATTCGGCTTGAAGCTGGACGGGCGACTCGGGCCCTCCAGCAGACGAGGCAGGACGCTGGCTGGGTTCACCTGAACCACCAGCTAACATGGCTTGAGACTGGACGGGCCCCTCTGGCCCTCCAGTGGAAACAGACACTGAAACAGCAGGCACAGAGACCTCTGCCAGTGTGGACACTGGCTGGGACTGAGCAGCACAGTGGCTAGACTCAGGCAGCAACAGTGGGATGCAGTCCTCAGAGGGCTGAAAGTGTTCCCCAATGCACTCAGCAGAGGACGGAGGCGGACGGGTGAACTCACTTGAACTCTCAGGGGGTGCTGAGAGCTGAGACTGTTCTGGTGAGTTCTCCGGTGAGGCTGCTGGCACTGGCGTCTTGACCTCTAGGGGTACACCGAGCCTCTGGGGAGACCCTAGAGGGAGCAACTGTCTCTGACATGGCCAGCTTAAGAGAACCAGCAGATGTTGTGGTGAAGTGTGTTCCCTGCTTAGAATGAGACAGTGAGGATGGTGGCTGAATGAACGAGTGGGTAGGCTGCTGAACTGGTGGCAACTGAGCTACAGGTGGCGAAGTTGTAACAGGTGGTGGAGTGGCTGGCTGAACTGAGGGCAGCTGGGCTGCTGGCTGAACTGAGGGCAGCTGGGCTGCTGGCTGAACTGAGGGCAGCTGGGCTGCTGGCTGGGCTGAGGGCAGCTGGGCTGCTGGCTGGGCTGAGGGCAGCTGGGCTGCTGGCTGGGCTGAGGGCAGCTGGGCTGCTGGCTGGGCTGAGGGCAGCTGGGCTGCTGGCTGGGCTGAGGGCAGCTGGCTGAACTGAGGGCAGCTGGCTGAACTGAGGGCAGCTGGCTGAACTGAGGGCAGCTGGCTGAACTGATAACTGTACTGCTAACTGTGTTACAGGCCCCACATTAACTTGTGGTGAAGGTGTGGATGGGGGGATATGGTCAGGAAAAACTGTTTCGGGGAAGTTTATTGCTTTACCTGAAGGAACCGAGGCAGACGTAAAAGGCTCCCCTAACATAGTCATTCCCTAAACTCGTGGTGCTTGAGTCAGTAACTTCAGGTTTAGAAACAACAGCGTGAACACAGTCATTAACCCTGAATGTGGGCTCAGCAAAGGCAGTCTTTGGAGCAGTGGCCATGGGTGAGACGGAAAAATTATTGTTATATTCAGAAGACACACAAAAAATAGCTCACAGAGTCTGACGCAGCATAAAAACTGTCCCTTTCACTCACCACAGCTGACTGCTTACATGTCCCTACATCCGGCTGTGGGGTGCCACGCCGGCGGCGCGAACGTCGCTTTCGTCTCAGAGACGGCTCCGACGGACCGGGTAATTCTTCGTCCGGCCGGTCGGACGGCACGTCCTCCATTGAAGCGAGTGGGCAAGCGGTAGCGGCGGGTGAAGGTGAAGCTCGTGAAGAACAAAATTCTGTACGAGCGGATGCAGTGAGTCCAATAACCAGGGGTAACTGGAAATAAGGTGTTGTAGGTTGGCTTCCACAGTGTAAAGAGACGCTTCTCCCTCATGCTCTAACCACTGGTTGATTAATTTAGAAGCAGAGTCGATAACGGCCTCCTGAAGCTCCCTGGTTGGGCTGAATGCTGCCGGATCCATATCTGGCTGGTCCGTACTGTCACGGCGAGTGAGATGAGCCGTGTGGAAAATAATGGAGGATCCAAACGCAGGCACTTGTACAGGTGTGAGGGTGGTTTATTAAACACAAAAAGGAAATGGACAAACTGTGAACGGAGTAATGACTAAACTAAACTGGGAACAAACTAACCACAGAACACGAACCTGGACATGAATGAGAGCAGGCGGAAACAGATGATAGTTGACTGCAGGGAAACACACAGATGAAGCAGGGTGGAAACACAGACAGACCAGCAACTACAAACACAGAAGACGCGACTTAAATACACACAGAGAAACACAGGGAGATTACACACAGGTGGGGGAAACAGCTGGGAATAATCAACAAGACGAGACAGAGGTAAAACTGAACACACATACACTCACACTCACATGAGACGCAGACCTTCACAATAAAACAGGAACAAGAAACCATCACACAAAGATGCAGACTCGACACTGAGAGACAGACAGAAAATGACACATGGAACTAAACTAAACCTGCAAAAACATGACAACTCAAAATACTGGGCCAAACTGACCCAGAACCATGACACTTTCTATGCTGCCTTATGGTAAACTTTGGTAATATTGATGTATAAAGAACAACACTGGCTGATGATGAAATACAGTCAGCTGGCATGGTGACACTGCCAGTATTAACCTGCAGGGCTGGACTGGGACAGAAAATCAGGCATTTTGACTACAGACCGGCCCCCCAGGTATTAAAGCCATAAAGACTTTGAATGAAAACAAATGCTGTTGTGACAGTCCCATATGGAAAAGAAATAGTAAAAACTTATATGACTTAACTCATGAAAGTGGCCACTTTCATGAGTTAAGTCATATAAGTTTTTACTTATATAAGGCTTACATGATTTACTCATGAAAGTGGCCACTTTCTCATTACTTTCATACATTGTTTTAGTAAGTATCCAAAACATACAAGATTCATTATATAATCTTTCAAGGGATCTTATATCTGTTTTTACTCTTGTATGCTTTTCATACAAGTTTCACACAAGACAGATACAAACTTTATAAGATTTATAAATATCTTTTCCATATGTACACTGTCTTGTTGGTATATGTATGATTTCTATACATATTATGTCAGATAAAAACTTTGGTTGTAAGATTTAGATAATTATTTAATAAAAGCGAGACATTTTAAATGAGAATAAGAAAGAAAAGTATTTCTTTGTGCCCCCCTCTCCCTGTTAATGCCCTACCTGGCCCCCTGGCAAAACTTTCCTAGATCCACCCCTGCACAGTTACCAGCTGTCAGCTACATAAAAAAAGGATCCTGGTGTTATTTGTCTCTCAGAAACAGTTCATAACTTCCCTTCAACTCCTTCATGTGACCTAAAAGATAAACCTGTTTCTCCATCACCTGTTCAGCTCTGATGATTCAGTAAGGACATCTCCTGGTTTCATCTTCATGTTTCCCTCTCACCACATATCCAAACCAACATCAAGACCAGCAGGTTTACAGCTGTGGCTCCAGCAAACATCAGCTGATACTAGAAATTAATATTAAATAAATTCTAACAACAGCTGATCAAGCTTAAAGGTGCTGCTGTTGTTTACCGCGACATCCGCTGGTATCTGAGCTTCACCGTGAAAACATAATCGTACATTTGATATTTGATTGAATTTTATTGTTTTGCCTTTGGGGTGGCACCTGGGGTGGCCAGTCTGGTTGGGGGGGTGGCCTGTGTCCCCCCAGGCCACCCCGCTGGACATGCCACTGGGTGAGGACTCTGTGGGGTTTGGCAGTGCTGTTACTGTGGGCCTGGACTGGAAGGGCCCAGGCCCCCTGCCCTTGATGTATTTTAGGGAACAGGAGTGCCTACTGGGGTCAGTGGGGTAGCTGGCCCCAGGAAGGGTGCACTTTGCCTCTACCCCTATTCCTTCCCTCCCCATCCCCAACTACCACTCTCTTCCCGCTCCATCACCCCCCACGCACATGCAGAAACAGGAGCTGGAAGCATGTAAATATAATAATAGCCACTGCAGCCGAGAAGAGTGCCTGAGCAGCCCAGTTGTAAGTGAGCTATTAAGACTCGACTGTACACCGTGTTCGTGTTTTCCTCTGAAACAATAAGCTCCGTTGGAGCAGCCATTCAACGCCTCTCTGTCTCTCGCTAGCAGTTGACCCACACAACAAAGTAAAGCTAGTTTTCGGCTACGAGCCCGACACGGAACCCGACGTACGGTTTGGAGGCGCGGACCTGTTTTATATACACACAAAATAGTTTTCTTTACGAGATCGCTTCAAAAAGTGCAGCCTTACCTAATGTCCACCTACTGTTACTCATTTTATATTAAGATTTAAATATCTAGTTGGTATTGGTATGGCGAGTAACCTTCAGTAATAGGAATAAATCACACAGCAATAGGACATTCATGTAGTTGTAAAAAGCATGGTAATATATTAAGTCATCCAAAGTATTCAGAATATGTTACTCTCATTGAGTAACGTAATGGAATACGTTACAGAATACATTTTGGGGCATGTATTCTGTAATCTGTAGTGGAATACATTTTAAAAGTAACCTTCCCAACACTGCTTTCATAACACATACATAAGGGGCCTTGTGGGCACGCTAAATGGTGTACAGAGGACAGTCTGTGTATTCAACCTCACCTCTGGCATC
The DNA here is from genome assembly GCF_963969265.1 of Rhamphochromis sp. 'chilingali'. Taxonomy (NCBI): domain Eukaryota; kingdom Metazoa; phylum Chordata; class Actinopteri; order Cichliformes; family Cichlidae; genus Rhamphochromis; species Rhamphochromis sp. 'chilingali'. The sequence goes on along the minus strand of NC_137929.1, from coordinate 66,017,919 downwards.
GCTGCCCGCCTCTCAATTTTAAATACATGTAGACATTGAGGGTTATCAGGAGGGGTGCTTACACCTGCTGCTTTCTGGCAGAAAGCACCTGTCTGTCATGAAGTCACCCACTGCCTCGCTATCTCCACTAATCACAAGCCCACCATATCTACTGTACTTTCTGACAGCGCCCATATGACCACTGATGCTGTTAAAACACTGCCCAAACTCATCAACCCCAGAAGTGATACACTTGAAAAATGCTCATCAATGACAAGACTTTTAATTTGGACAAGTTCTTTACATTGAAAACATCTCACTGGAGGAGATTATTGATCTGTTAATAAGTAATAAGTCAACAGGTAGTGACGGTCTAATTTCTGAATTTTACAAAGCCTTCTCCAACGAGCTGTCACATTTTCTTTATTAGGTCTTCACAAAAGGTTAAGCAAATGAACAGCTACCCACTACCATGTAGTGATGACTACATGGCGCCACTACCACTGTTTGTTCTTGTTTTAGCCCATGGAATAAAGATGGTCCTAATTCTAGATATTCCAGAACTAATAAATAGGGGTGGGTTTAAAAAAAAATTTCAGTTGGCTTGGTGGTTAGCACTGTTTACTCACAGCAAGAAGGTCCTGAGTTCAATTCTACCATCAGGCCAGTGTCTTTCTGTGTGGAGAAATGACCCTAATCTCACTGAAAAGCACAGTGTTGCTGCTTTCAGGAACAACTGGAACTTTTTCAGGTTTTACAGATGTTTAAAAACAGTTGCACGATTCCTGTCTAAAGCCAGCAACAGGTTAGGATTTAGATGCTTAAGTATTCCCATCCCTGAGGTTCATTAACAAACTGTACAGTGCCCTGAATCATGGAGCCAGACTCCATTCCTCCCCACTTGTTCCTCCTAACAACTATGTCTGTTCCGAGATCCACGTCTGAGCTTATTTGCTTTTTTCTCCCATTTAACAGCCTGATTTTCGTAATGATTTGCATGTTGGTAAACAGAATCATCTTTGCGTAACCTTGCTTATGTTTCTTTAAGCATCAAGGCATGTCATTTACAGAATACCTGGTTTTAAAGACGCATAGGTATGGTCACATGACCAAAAATATTTAGTTTTGGGAGTGACACCACTTCCAGAACTACATGTAGTTGTTTTTTTGTAAATAACAGTCTTTGAAACATTAGCATTATACAGTGCTTGGTGGTCAATGTATCATAGAAACATGTTAAATAAAAGTGTAACACTTTGGTGCCACTGCAAAAACACTTAATGACTGTATAGACTCAGAAAACCTGTTGCCTCAAAGGTTTTATAGATACCTACATACATACATACCTACATGTCCACTTGTTAACTTTCTGAAAATTACAGATAGGGCAGCTTGAAGATATCAAACATTTACATGTACAGTATTCTGTGTGAAGCTTTAAATTGGAACATTACCATATTCAGCAATTTTTTTTGCTAGATCTCCAATTAGAGAAGGTAAAGTGATAATCAGTAAACTGGTTTTGCATTTGATCAAAGCCCAGAACATACAATAATAGTTTAGATAAAAGTGTGTTTCTACAGAGAGGTCACTCCCTTCTGGTTTCCTCATTTGACAGTAAAATATATGAAAAGAACAAACAAAGACCTTCTTAAAAGTCAGCTTCAGTCAACAGAGGAGAAGATAAGCTGTCAGGTAAGATATGCATCATTAATGCTAAATGTAAATTCTTGTATATGTTTATATTCTAAACATTATTCTAAAACCTATTAATGATTATTTAAAACATTTTTTAAAGACACAATGGATTTGAAAACCTTTTAAAAATAATTGGATATATTTTTTTTCTATATGTATATAAACTATATACTAAGCAACTTAGACTGGAGATAAGAAACCTTAAATAAAAATCTTTGATAATAATTATGGTACAATATTGATCATGATCACTATATTTGTTATACAGAAGCAAAGAATGGAAGAAACCTGTTTATTGCTCATCCTGCTGCTCTCAGGTCAGTAATATTAATATCGCAAACATTTGAACTGAAACTTATAAACTCACAGAGACTGACTGATGTCATTTGGGTAATCAGATTACATGTACAGTTTTTTTTAACACATCAACCAAAAGCACAGTTAGAAAATCTTTATCTACTCCTACCACAACACCTGCATTACTTTTAAATTATCTTTCTTTTTATTTAAAAAAAATGATTTATAGAATGACTTAATGAAGCTATTTATATGAAAGCTATTCATTCTATTTTTAATTTTTTGGCTGCTGATACAACATAATTCCCCAACTTTGGGAATAAATAAGTTTTTTTTTCTTCAATTATTTTCTGCCTTGTTCTTATTATTGCTGTTACTTACAACAAGTCAGTGTTTTCCTAGTGTCGGTCCCAACCCAGATAAAACGGTGAGAGTTACATAAGGAATGGTACCAACACCAGTGCTGTTGATGGTTCCATTACAAACTGCTGGTCTTAAACAAAGGAGGAGAACAAGGGAAGGTGTGTAAATAGAGAGAGGTAAAGGCAGTATGGTGTGTGAGAGTAAGGATTTTAAATATAGGGACTATGACTGTAAAGGGAAAGAACTGGCTGATATGTTTCAGAGAATGGAGGTATATACATTGGTAATGGAATTAAATAAATTAAGTTATGTAAACTTGTGAAAGAACAGGGCTGCTAAATTAAATTGTTTTAATTAATTTTTTCAAGATGGTGGTAGTGTTCAAGCCGTCTGACTCTGTCCCTTCGAGTGATATTTTTTGTTTTATTTGTCCTAAAAGATGCTAACTCTCTGTATGTCTATGACCGCCAAACGCTTTTGGATTTAAGATTCCCCTGTTTAACAAGTGAACCTTAATGCAATCATGGAAAGCAGAGATTTCTCCCTCCACTGTTTCTGCCCGGTTTTCCTGTCCCAGTCTGCCTCTGCTTTGCCTCGAAGCTACCCCAATCAACGAGGCTTGCTGACGCCGGGGAAGACCAAGCGGTCGACTGGTGAGCCTGAAGGCTGCCTTCTTATGTCCCGGGCAGTGTTGGGTAAGTTAATTAAAAATAGTAACTTAGTTACATTACTAGTTACTTCTCTCAAAAGTAACTCAGTTACTTCAAGTTACTCGTTACTTTCAAAGTAACTAGTTACTAGGGAAAGTAACTTTGGTTTTACTCAGAATTCTCTTGTTAATGTGTTGCTTCCATAACTTTGCAGTCTTCTAGCTTGCTTACTTGCCACAAGTGCACTGTGCCACCTACCAATAGAAAGGAAAAGATAATGTGCACATTTCCACAAGAGAAATCCCACGCCTGGACCGTCATTGACTGCTGTCATGATTCTAGCCTACGTCACAGTGTCATGTGCGCCTTTTACATCCAACACAAAAACTGCAGTCGTGGTGCTTTGATTGTACTCAGAACTCGGAAATTCTGCCTTCTGAATAGGAAGATGTAGGTAACACCAGACTGCAGATGAGCTGCATACAGAGCTGGACTGGGACAGAAAATTGGCCCGGACATTTTGACTAGAGGCCCACCATTATAGGAAAAAACAATGAATGAAAATAAACACTGTTGTGACAGTGATGTACACTGTTTTGATGGTATATATGCATCAATCTATCAATCGTTTGTTGCAAGATTCAGATAATTATTTTTTTAAAAGCTAGACATTTTAAATGAGAATAAGATATATAAGTATTTCTTTGTGCCCCCCTTTCCCTGTTAATGCCCTACCTGCCCCCCTGGCAACACTTTGCTAGACCCGCCCCTGCACAGTTACCAGCTGTCAGCTACTTAAAAAAGGATCCTGGTGTTATTTGTCTCTCAGAAACAGTTCATAACTTCAACTCATTCATGTCACCTAAAAGGTAAACCTGTTTCTCCATCACCTGTTCAGCTCTGATGATTCAGTAAGGACATCTCCTGGTTTCATCTTCATGTTTCCCTCTCACCAGATAACCAAACCGACATCATGACCAGCAGCTTTACAGCTGTGGCTCCAGCAAACATCAGCTGACACTACAAATTAATATTAAATAAATTCTAACAACAGCTGATCAAACGTGCTGCTGTTGTTTAGCGCGACATCCGCTGGTTTCCTCTTTCGGCGCAAAGTGGGCGATAAACAAACAAGAGAGCCGATCAGCTGATCACTGATCAGTTTCATGATTGAAGTAGAAACAGGAGAGGGAGGGGGAGAATGAAAGAAGAGGCAGCTGTGCAGCAAAGACACAGAATAACTCCAGCTTTGTGCCTTTTTCATTGTAGCTGAATTACGGGACAAACTGTTCCTTTTCACCTCAATAAGAAACGCGTAATATTTTCTCTGAATACCAGACGGGACGGTTGGCAAATCTAATAACTTATGAACAAAATAAAGTTCAACATCATTAACTTCATAGCACCACCCAGCTGTATAGAAACTCCATCATGCTAGCTAGCACGCAGTAGGAAAAAGTCAGCATAACGAAAATAAACTCCACCTAAACTTGGTTCATATCTGACCCAGAGAGACTGCAGGTCATAACTTCTTACCTGAAGTTCAGTTCACACTTGGACCGGCGGCTGCCTCGGGTCTCTTTTCCTTCTGCTTCCCTTTTCCTTCATCCACCTGCTGGCCTCCACCACTTGCTAATGTTACTGAATCTGTGGAAGCTCCGCGATAGCCACCACACGAAGTAACGAGTAACGACCCTATCTAAATCCCAGTAACGACTAACGCGTTCCTGATTTTGGCATAATAACTAGTTACCGTGCTCGTTACCACAATAATAACGTAGTTACTGTAACGCGTTACTTAATAACGCGTTAGTCCCAACACTGGTCCCGGGAATGATTAATACTGTGATGTGGCCAGATCTGTCTATATCAAACACTGGACCTCTCCGACCATGACCTACCCCTGTCTGGTTCCTGTCGCTGGGATTACTGAAAAACCCATGCCTGCGGCTTCATCACCTCTCGACATCATTGGAGAGGAGTAAACATCCAGAACTTGGAGAAGCCTTGCTGGGCGCCTATTTCCACTACTAACCCCTCGACTTCACTAAGGATTAGCCTTGCTAATGTTCGTTTGTTAGCTAACAAAACCTTTATTTTAAAGGACTTTTTTATTTATTTGGACCTTACGCTCCTAACGGAAACTTGGCTGAGAGCTCAATTGTTTTATGAACTCTTACCTTCCAATTATTTAACTTTGCTGAGGACGGGAAAACGGGGGGTGGAGTTGCGGCTGTCCTCAGGAAGAAGCTAACATATAAACAACTTTCAACAAACTTCTACTTAAGCTTTGAAATCTTAGTTTTTGAATTGGGGAACCCAAGCCCAACACTCATTGGAATAATAAAGAGACCCCCAAAATATAACAAAGATTTTATTCGAGATTTTTCTACTTTCTCAGCAGGAGCAAGTTATGATCAAATTTTAAAAACCTCCACTCCCACAGAATCACTATTCAAATGTCTTGACGGAGTCAAAACCTGGATGGCTTCAAATTTTCTTACCTTCAGTGAGGATAAAACTGACGTAATTATTTTTGGACCAAGCTGTAACTTTAGTGGCCCAGATTTGGACTTATGTAATTTAATATCTGCTGTTAAAACACACGTAAAACAACTGGGGGTTTTCTTAGATGACAAACTTACATTTGAGAAACAAATTCACTCAGTTGTTCAGTGGTCCTTTTATAAGTTAAGGCTCCTATCCAAGGTGAGATCATTTTTATCCTTTAAAAACTTGGAACAAGCAATCCATGCGTTTGTCCTGTCTCATCTGGATTACTGTAATTCGCTATACATTGGTGTCTCTCAGTCCAGTCTGACACAGTGCCAACTTGTATAAAACACTGCAGCCCGCCTTTTGACTCATGTGAAGAGACACCAACATATTACTCCAGTGCTTGCCTCCCTTCATTTGCATATTAAGTACCTGCTACCTAAAAATATCATTTATTTATTTCAAATATACCGCGGCCGTTTTTGGAAGGTTTAGATTTGTGGGGTCAATTTGACCACAAACATAAAAGACTTTTGTCTTTCCGAGAAAAGTCAATGGAGTAAAAGTAAAATGTCCTTGTCTTTTATCACATTCAAAAACAAATAGTTTTTGTTGGGTTTTTCTCTTTTAAAAAATTGCATAAACATTTTAAAAACAATTTATTACAAAATGATGAATTTACTCAAGCATTCAAAAAGGTCTGCACCAACAGCAAGAGTCAACTGACATTTATTTAGCTTTTTAATTATTCAAATGCATTCTGTCTTATAAAAATCCATCTAGTAAGGTAATTTCCTGTCACATGTGGAGGGTCGCTCATTTGCAGTTGTTTACTTTTTGAAAAGTGAGTGGGTGGGAGCAAAGTCTAACTTAAAGCCAAGGAACACCGGCCATAAACTGTTGACCATTACCAGTATTATCAGTATCACAGTAAATATACTAATATTCTTTAGATTTCTATATTTTCAAAGTCATTTTATTGACATGCCAGAAAACCAATTCTAAGCGGAACTAGTAGCTAACACTTAATAAGAAAATACACCGGTAAGCTAACTCAGCTGCTTCTCCAAGTCAGCTCACTGATTTCACTACGGTACCTAATTTTTTACAGCCAGCAGTACAAGTTACATCTTAGTGATGGAGAGCCGCTCCTGGTCAGCGGCTCAGTCGTACTGCAGGACATACCACACAGACCTGACCAGTATAAGAAGCAAAGAGGAGAAATCCAACATCACGCTCACTTTGAATGGATCAGGGGTTCAGTATGTGTGGATTGGCCTCTACAGGGATCCCTGGGCCTTCTGGTCTGACAACACAACCTCCACATTCACTAACTGGAGGTCTTTTATGCCTGATAACTACCTTTCAAACCAATACTGTGGAGCATTTGATTTAATGTCAGGGAACTGGGATGATGACTTTTGTACAAGCAGTAACTATCTTTTCTGTCTGAGCTGTCAGGCCTCATGCTGTCAGAAGGACTGACAGACTTCAGGATTCGTTGGAGGAAAGTCCAGAGTTACCATGACGACCAGTCAAAGAAGCAGGATGTGGACGGTGGCTGCAAAACTGAAGACTGACTGGACTGAACCACTTCATGTGTGAAGTTAATAACATGCTGTGCTGAGCTGTCTCATCCTTTGAATCTTTCAATATTTCAGAGTGTAAAGTTCCACCAACAGCTCATTTGTTCAGCTGCAGTTGTAGTTTGGTAGAAATTCTTTAATCAGAGGTCCACTCACTAGTTTTCCTGATAGGCTCTAGTCTCTTGCTTTGTTTTGCAGTGTCTCTTTCAATACTTTCAGACACTGTCCTTCTGTGGACGTCACTGCACAGGCTTTGTCTGTGTGCAGTTTATTAGGATCCATAGTTCTGTTTCATCTGACAGCAACCTCTGCTGACTTACACAAATGATGGAGAAGAAAGTGAGGATAGCCAGAGATCTGATTGAGGAGGTCAGGGGGGACAACAAAACATTGTACTGTTTATGTCCTGTTTCTACTTCTATTGTTTAATAACTGTAACAGCCATGAATTCAGTTCAATTCATTTCAATTCAATTTTACTTCTATAGCACCAAAATAAGTCACATCGAGGTGCTTTATATTGTAAAGTAGACCCTACAATAATAAATTCAGAGAAAAAAAAACAACAATCATATGACCCCCTATGAGCAAGCACTTTGGCGACAGTGGGAAGGAAAAACTCCCTTTTAACAGGAAAAAACCTCCGACAGAACCAGGCTCAGGGAGGGGCGGGGCCCTAGTAAGAACTGCAGGTGGTGGGTAAAGTTTGTGCTGGTGTTGCCATAGTTACTGTTGTGGTCTTAGTTTTGACTTGTATTTTCGCCTGTGTTGACATGTTTGTCTACTTTTGTTTTTGTAGCTTTCAGCTTTCTTCATGATATATTTGAAAGGGTTTTAATGTGTTCTGTGGTTTCATTCATGTTTTTGTGTTACAAATAATACACAGCTTTTTGGGTTGAAAACGATAAATCCATGTAGACAGGTATAGAAAAAGTAATACAAAATGAGAGAGATACATTAAAATAGTAAGTAAACAGAATGGTTGAACCATTATTTATTGCCTTTTATAGATTAATTTCTTATTTAATATTATAATTTGACTTCAACAAATTTATATTTTGCCAATATTGACATCTTTGTTTGTTTCATTAGCTTAGCTGGAGTGAACACATGAAAATAATTTAATTTTATTCATTTGAACTTAATTTGTGGTGTAGGTAATTTGATTGTACTTTTCTGTTAATAAATGAATGAGTTATTTGTGTGTTTTGACACTGAGTGATAAATCAGGTGAAATTGCTACAGATCCATGAAAGTAAAGCTAGTTTGACACTGAAGCTTTTTTGTTTCTTTGGTTTTGTATGCGTCTGTGTAAGTTTGAGGTCCATGTCAAAATCACAGGCATTCAAATGTAAAGGGCCTTAAGTTATATGTTAGTTATGAGAATATTCATGAGTGTTGCGCTTATGCTTTATAGTAGAGTTTTGTTTAATAGATCACTTTTCACCAATGGTAGTAAAAGTTCCAATCTCAGCGTCCCTGCTCAGACATGATTTACTTATTTACACCCAGGAGAAAGACCTGGGTGTAATTAGCTAACTTGTACTACTTGTTAAGTTACTTTGATGTTACTCTGTAAAATGATCTGAAACACGCTGTCTCATAATAAAAACCTGAGGCTACAGCCCTACACACCAACAAATCCCTCTCCTAATGAGGACACGTGATCTTTCTCTGTTAGGTATGAACACAAAGCAAAGAAGGTGTGGCTGGAGTGTATCCCAGCTACGATGGGGCGAGATGCATGGTACACGCTGGAAAGGGCGCCATCCCGTCACTGGTTTAACACGGGGTGTCGAACTCCAGGCCTCAGGGGCCAGTGTCCTGCAGGTTTTAGATAACACCCTTGGTCAACACACCTGAATCAAATGATTAGTTCATTACCAGGCTTCTGGAGAACTTCAAGACATGTTGAGGCGGTTATTTACCTTTAAATCATCGGTGTTGTATCAAGGACACATCTAAAACCTGCAGGACACCGGCCCTCGAGGCCTAGAGTTCGACACCGGTGGTTTAAAACATAAAGACAAACAACTATCCAGGTTTTAGGTTTAGAAAAGAACCGGTTCTGTTCGCTGTGAAATAACATAACTTAACTGGAATAAATTTAAAAACTTTGCGGAATCCCACAAAACACGCCTTTTGCTTTAATGTCCCATGCGGAGATCCGTAGGATATGAGCGCCCCACGTGACCGCTTACAGCAAACCTCAGCAGAGTAGCGACAGCGGGAGAAGAGTTGCGCGTGCGCAGACGTGGCTGCCGTCCTATGAAGCAGACCGAGTTTAAGTATCGCTCCTGTTCCTGTCGATCAAACACCAATAACACAGCGTCGCTGTCGCTTCTATCGACCCGCAGCAGCTGAAGCAGCCATGTGTTCAGCTGAGTCTCTGAGAGAGTTCATACAGGAGAGGCTGGCTGCTGTTTGCCAACAAATCTTCTGCGAGGTTCAGAAAACCATCGTCCAGTATGAGGAGGAGATCCAGCGTCAGCGCAGACTGCTGGATATCAGCCGGAGACCCGACACACACTCACACGGCTCAGGTACGGACACGTGTGCTGAGCTCAGGTTCCTCTCTGTTGATGAAGACATGAAAGCTCGTCAGCGTCTCCGGGATTTCTCTGATGTTAGCTGGGAGCAGAAAGCTGTTACCTTGGTGATTAATTTAATTTCGGACTCTAATTTGTGTAAAATATCAGACACTGGGCATCAGCTAAAGACTGCAGTCAGGTGTGTTTGGCTGTGTTTCACAGTCGTACTGAAACAATCAGTGCAGTTTGAGTTCATCTGTGAGATTATTGTTTAGCAGGAGTAAAACCCTGAAAAGAAATAAACACCTTGATGCTGATAAAGCAGCGAGTTTAAGGCCAGCGTGTAGTTCAGGTTTTTAAGTCTTGAGCTGCCCCTGATTTCCTCATATTTTGGTAAACATAAATAAAATATGTGACCTGAGGGAGGTACCTATTTCAATAGGATGGAGCTGCAGCGTATATGCAGCTGTAAGTATATAGTCAGTTCCCCCAACTGGGTAAAGCACTATAAAAAGGAAATTCATCATTGTTGTCTCCACCCAAGCTCACCACCACGGTGCATGCAAAAGTGGCAAGAAAAAGATGAGTTTCCGTGCAGCGCCTTCGCTGTCTGCAACGATATATTAAAAAAATAAAAGTAAACCACTCTCAACTACAATCAGTACACACATTGGAGCCTACTGATACAATGAAGAAAAACAACAAACAAATAAACAAAACAACATCGACAGCCACAGCTGTCACAATAATCTTCAGCTCTTTGCTGTCGAGTTAAACCAGTCTAAAACAAATTAAAACAAACACTGGTGTTTCGGGACCTCGGCCTGCAGCCAAAAATCCATCCAGGCAAAGCTGCAGCATCTTGGCAATCTGTAAATGAAAACAGGACATCACTTACACTGAACAGTTGACCACAGCAGGAATACCCCTGTTCACAAGTTAGGGTCACACCCTAATAAGTATCGGCAAGTGGTGGCGGAGTCCACTACACATTTCTCTGTAGGAATAAAACAGTGTTTCCTTCTACAAGAGTAAAAATGACTTTAAGCCTCTGCCAAACTACAGAAACTCAAGTGGGACATGTTCTGTTGCCTCAAAGGGGAAAACTACCGACAAAGGTCAGGTCTCACCTGTCACACATAAAAAGAAGAATTTGAAGCAGCTGTTCCAGAGAGTTTAGACTTTCAGTCAATTTTTTTCTTTATGCTTTTGTGGAGTCAGATTAAGAATAATTAAAGAGACTAAAACACCAAATAATTTTTAATGATTTCATTATTACCATATTGTAATTTATATTTTTGATGGTACAACAGGGTAAAATGCCTGTGAAACAAAATTGATAAATTCAGTCTACAGTGTTGTTAAAGTCTTTACCCCCCTTCCTGATTTCAGAGACTGCGTCTTCTTTTGGCGTTTACTGGGTGGCTGGCATCCTCGTTGATGCATTGCTGCATCTTCTATTTCAGTCCATTATTACACTCTTAAATCTTCTCATTCCTTCATCTTTCAGGATCTTGCAAAGCTTGAAACGACCCATTAACGACCTATTAAATTAGTCAGAGACGATTTTGATAGTCGACGTAATCGTGACTAGTCTACTGGTGGCAGCCCTATTAGTTAGAAAGCAAAAATGAGTGAATGTGGCCTGTTGTTTGTTTTTATTAAGGAGTTTTTTCATCATCTTTTTCTCTATTTCTCTCTTCAGAATTCCAACAGCTTCATGTTTGTGGGAAAGAGGAGCCTCTGACAGAACAGCAGGTCTTTAACCAGGAGATGATCTCCAGTGTGGACCAGGAGGATCCAGAGCCTCCACAGATGAAAGAGAGACAGGAGGAGGAACTGCAGCAGCTGGGAGTGAAGCAGGAGGCTGACGGTGTCAGAACTGATGATGATTGGCTCAAACTGCTGGCGACCATCTGGAAACCCGAGATAAAGCTGCACAGAATAGGTTTGTAGGATGATTCACAGGAAGAAATAAAGGTCAGAACTTTAACTAGAAAAATTTGCATTTCCTGCGAAAATGCAGTGTGGATGCTTTAAAGCTGAAGCTGTATGCAAAAACTAGCGGAAAAAGCTGAAAACTTGCAGAAATTGTTAAAACTTTGCAGAAGCAAAGGAACTTTGCTAAAATGGAATAACTTAGCAGAACTGCAATATCTTAGAGGAAACATAATACTTGGCAGAAATACAATAGCATAGCAGAACTTAGCAGAAATATTGTAACTTACCAGAAACATGATAACTTCTAAAAAATACAAGAATTTAGGAGAAATAGTATAAGATAACAGAAAGAATGTATTTAGCCAAAAATACTTAAACATTACAGAAACACTATGATTTACAAAAATAGTACAACAGAGCAGAAATGCTGTGATTTACCAGAGACACTGTGATGAACTATGAATATTGTAATTTAAAATCAATACTATGTTTCAGCACAAATACTCTGGTTTAGCACAAATATTATAACATAGCAGAAATACAATTATATAGCAGAAATGCTATATTTAGAAAGAAAAATATAATATAGTAGAAATACTATGATTTAGCAGAAATACTACAATATAGCATAATAACAATGATTTAGAACAAATACTATGATTGAGCAGAATAGCAATAACTTAAGTGAAAATACTGGAAAAGTAAAATGACAAGATGAAAAAAAACAGAACATGGTTAAGTTCCCTCAAAACTAATTTTTGTTCACCTGTGAAAAAAAAAAAAAGAGCCTGGGAGCTGCTAAATTTGAATCCACAGAGGCTGTGTACTTTTTCCTGCCAAAACAGGTGCACACACGCAGCACAGAGACAGGATTTTTGCAGTCTATTTCTCATAGTGAGGACTCCCCTCAAACAAATGACCACAATTTCCTAACTGTATTGGCCAGAACGGTCATTTTTACGCCGTTTTGTTCAGAAGAGATGGGGGAATCGTCAAGTGTTGACAATTTATCATTAAAATATGAATTTTTAGAGATATATGACATCGATGACTTGTTGGCTTAGAAGCCACAAAGGCCCCAATATGCAAATTTGAATGCCTCAGCCCACATATATGATTGGCTGGGAAGCCGTGCAGACCCTGATTTGTAAATTTGAATGTCTCAGTCCTCACAGAGGATTGGCTGCCTGGGGACCTGGCAGAAATATATAGAAATACTATGATTAAGCATAAATACTACATTTAGCAGAAATACTGTATTAAGCACAAATCCTATAAAAAGCAGAAATACTATATTAAGCAATATAAATATCCTATAAAAATCCTATAGAAAGCAAAAATACTGTACTATGATTTGGTAGAAAAACTATAATTAATCAGAAATACTATATTTAGCACAAATCTTATAAAACAGCAGAAATGCTATGATTTAGCGCAATAGTAATAAGTTAAACAGAAAAATTGGAAAAGCAAAATGGACAGCTGAAAAAATGCTGAACATGCTGAGGGTCCCTCAAATATACTTGTTAAATGAAAAAAAATCGGCAAAAAAAACCATATAACAGCCACACAATCACAAATATGGACACATATGGAAACACACATGCACAGAGAGAGACACACACAAGATCCAAGAATGGAATGTGCAGTTTTTTGCGCTATTGGGGGTCTGGGGACCCAGAACCGGTCAGTATCTGGTGTGACCACCATTTGCCTCATGCAGTGCAACACATCGTCGCATGGAGTCTATCAGATTGTCAATTGTGGCCTGTGGAATGTTGGTCCACTCCACTTCAATGGCTGTGCGAGGTTGTTGGATATTCGTGGGAACTGGTACACGCTGTCGTATACGCCGGTCAAGCACATCCCGAACATGCTCAATGGGTGACATGTCCGGTGAGTATGCTGGCCATGCAAGAACTGGGACATTCTCAGCTGCCATCTGCCCTGAACAATGTGAACCATGATTCATCCGTGAAGCGCACACCTCTCCAACGTGCCAGACGCCATCGGATGTGAGCATTTGCCCACACAAGTCTGTTACGGCGACGAGCTGGAGTCAGGTCAAGACCTGGTTGACATTCCTGTTGTCAGCATGCCAATTGCACACTCCCTCATTGCTTGTGGCATCTGTGGCATTTTGCTGTGAGACAAAACTGCACATTCCAGGGTGGCCTTTTGTTGTGGGCAGTCTGAGGTACACCTGTGCACTACTCATGATGTCAGATCAGCATCCTGATGTGGCACACCTGTGAGGTGGGATGGATTATCTCAATATGGCAGATGTGCCCACTACCACACATTTGGACTGATTTGTGACCACTGTTTGGGAGGGATGGTTATATTGTGTATCTGGAATGAATTTTAGGTCTCTACGTCCATCCCATGGGGAATGGGAGCAGTAACAAAGGTGTTGCGTTTTCATTTGTCTCTTCAGACCTTCAACGACTAAATGTCTGTGAGGACGAGGTGGAGAAGGAGGAACCTCTCACAAACCAGGAAAACTATAACGAGGAGAGGAGCTCCAGTGTGGACCAGGAGGACCCAGACCCTCCACAGATTAATGAGGAACAGGAGGATCTCTGCAGCAGTCAGAAGGGAGAGCAGCTGGGAGTGAGGCAGGAGACTGATACCTTCATGGTGACTCCTGCTTATGAGGAAAGTGACCACAGTGAAGCAGAACCAAACAGTGAGCAAATCTCTCACAGCTCTGGTGAAGCAGAGAGCCAAGATCAGGAAGAAAGTCAGCATGTGGACTCAGGGTCACCTGAAAATGCAGAGGTGAAGACAATCAGACGTCGCAAAAAGAAAAGTGACAGTAATAAAGTGGAAAATCCTGCTCTGTCAGAGAGTCAGGGTCAAAGTGGGGCAAGAAAAAAGACTGAACAATGTGACATCTGTGGGAAAAGTTTTCAGTTTAAATCACGCCTGACTGCACACGTGAGACGTCACACAGGTGAGAAACCGTATTCATGTAGCACCTGTGGAAAGGCGTTTCTGTTTAAATCCCAACTGAATATACATATGAGACGTCACACAGGTGAGAAGCCATATTCTTGTAGCACCTGTGATAAAACGTTTGTCCTTAGATCCCTGCTAAATGCTCACGTAAGAGTTCACACAGGTGAGAAGGCATTTTTGTGTAGCACCTGTGGGAAAGCATTCACTTCCAACTCACAATTGACCACTCACACAAGAGTTCACACAGGTGAGAAGCCATATTCTTGTAGCACCTGTGGTAAAACCTTTAACTGTGCAACCTACCTGAAGAAACATGTCAGAGTTCACACAGGTGAGAAACCTTATCCTTGTAGCACCTGTGGGAAACAATTTAGTCAATGGATACACATGAATCGTCACATGAGGCGTCACACAGGTGAGAAGCCATATAGCTGCAGCACTTGTGGGAAAAGATTCCCTTACCAATCAGGATTGAAAGTTCACATGAATACACACAGGTGACACGGTTATGTGAAGGCTGCAGAATCTGTGGGAAAAGATTTTGTTAAATAGACACGTGATAATTTATGTTGCTTAAAAGTGTTATATTTAGAAAATGTGGGACAGAGTCATAGCAGTGTGTAGAGCTCACACTGACCAGGAGTCAAATCACTGCAACACCCGAGTGAAAAGATGACCGATATTCAAATTAGCATTTTCTGTCCAGAGTAGTAAAAACTCTCAGCATTCTTTATAAAGTTCATTACGTTATTCTTATAGTTGTATCAGAGAAACCCTGATGTTACATTTAATGATGGTTAAAGTTCAGTGTGCTCCTTTTCTATAGAAAAGTACATTTTTACATTTAGAGAACATGCACCAGAAAAGTCATTCAATTTGTGTTTGGTTGTTTATTTGTGTGTTGTAACAATGCTTTTTGACAATAAATCCTATACCATTGCAAAGTCTATTTATTTCTCTTTAAATGGAAGCACATTTATAAGGAAAATTTTATTCATGGGTTGAGCAGCAGAGTTGAGAATGTAGATTGCATCCACGACAAACAGCTTATTCTGCTATTGTGTCATAATTTTTAGCTTCCAGAAGACCAGGTGCTGAAAATCAGGTGCCTGATCGGCTCCTGACTAGCAGAATCTGTTATAGCAGTTAGACAGATCTAGCAACTTCAACCTGTTATTCCACAAAACCAAGTTTCAGCATTATTTGCAGTGAGACAAAGTACTTTTTGTGCTTAGTTGATTTATTTCAGCAAGAAATATAAATTAATCAACTTGTACAGATACAGCAAAAACACTGAAGGGGTCCTCACCGATTACCGGCTGATGGGCCACCGTAATGATATCCATGTCTATGACAAGGAAGATGCAAGCATGACTAATGATGACGCTGAGAAAAAACAGTGGTAATGTCTTATGTATTCAGCAGGGGGAGCAGTGTTGACATTCATTTACAGGCTTGCAACATTATTTATTTATAATTGTTACATTTGTTCAGGAATCTCATTCTGACAGAATCATAACGTTGAGACTATTGAAGCCTCACAACAAGAGTCCCCTCGTAGCACTTTACATTATAAGGCAAAGACCCTAAAATAAAACGGAGAAAGACTTTAATAATCAGATGAGCTGTTATGAAGAAAAGCTTTTGCAACAGTGGGAAGGAAAAACTCCCTTTTAACAGGAAGAAACATCGAGCAGAACCAGGCCTGGGGTGAGGCGGCCATCCTCGATCATATCAGGATAAACACACTCCGTAGAAGACAGCCAGAGATGAATAATAACTAATGATTAAATGCATAGAGATTCATAACCACATAGTGGGCGAATAGCGCTCAGTGCATCATGGGAATCCCCCACCAGCCTGCGCCTATTGAGGCATAACTAAAGGAGGATTCAGGGTCAGGAGCAGTTATGTACAGCTACTTTTAATACTACTGATATTTATTTAGACTCTTTCTCTCTGATTGATCTTTATGAGTTAACTTCAATAATTACTTCCTCCAAATCATCAATGTGTCTTTTAAGTCCCAAGGCTGCTTAAAGAAGTCGTAACATTAATGAATGATTCAGTTCTGCATATGATGAATCTGTCCCCGTTACTGGACTCACATGTCCTCAGCCAGAATCTCTGAACAGGTCTGCAGAACCAGATGGCATCCCTACAGTTCACAGCACAGTGTGTGCACTGTGCAGTGAGTTCGTATGTTTGAGTGTTTGGAACATCCTTTGTCCAGTCCCCAAACCTTTGATTCAGAAAACTGATCAGAGGTTCGCACAAACTCTATTCAACCCCCCCCCTCCCCCAATTGTGCTCCAGTCAAATTTGATTGATTTAAAGGTTTTATCTCTGAAATAACTCTCTGGATAACTGTTTTTGTTATGTAATTGGATTGCACTGTCAGGCCTCAACCCTGACCTGACCAAGTTGGGTGTATCACCTGAAAGCTAAGCTTCTGCTCGTCTAGCTCTTAGGGTCACTGAGGCACACAACTGACCACATAAAGCTGGAACTCTCTTAGGGGAAAAATTGAAAAATTAAAGAACAAACAAATAAAATAAAATATTGCTCATCAGATTATAACAGCTAAAAACATGAAATTTGCATTAATTGGATGACCTTTATCAAATATATTTGAAGACAACAATAACACCTCTCACTGTTTTGTCATGAAAGACGCAATGTGGCAAAATGTTGTAATAAAACTATTACAACAACTAACATCTGAGTAGAAAAGGGTTTTTTTTAACTGTAAAAAACATATTTAACAAATTATTTTCATAACTTTTCTTAATGCACGCTCAATCACCCAGGTAAGTAAAAACCCAAAAGTCTTGATCAAAGACCACTGATCGATAGTTTTTGATTGATGGCTGTGACAATTTGAATATTAATGATCACAAAGCTGAGGTTACAGCCTATTGTTAGTCTGTGGGTGGGTTTTAGTTATTGTGCAAATGTACTGTTTATAAGATTTGGGGAAACCTCCAGTCAGTTGATACTGAAGAAGTCACTTGGATGAGTGACGAAACATTTCTATGACTAAAAACACTACGTCCAGATGAACAGATCCAACCTTTTTGTAATTTTCTGAACTGAATGACTGAGTTTTTATCGAGGTATTCTTCTGTTTTAATTGCACGTGATTCACGATGAAATGCTTTGCTTACTTTGCAACAAAAACAACACTATCAAAGCTGCCCAAAGAGGCTATTCATACAATGAATTATATAATGTAGTTTGTTCATGCCTCTATACTGTAAATTATCCACCAAAGCAGAAAAAAGCAACATCATGTTTTCATGCTCCTGCAGCACATTGATGCTAAACGTTCTCAAACAGCTGATTTCATGCACTGACCTGTGCAAGTGAAATGAGATAAACGCTGTTAATCAATAACTTTTGTAGCTTCTGGCAGTCTGAACTTTGGAATAAAACACACTCTGAGTTGTAAGGGCTGTAACAACAACACTGGAATCACACTCACATTTGGTCCAAACTAGCAGCTTCCTCTGAGTGAGTCCAGCTACAGGAGAGAAAAGTGGGAAAACTCCAACACTGCTGCTTCAAGCTGCTGACGCTCCACACACTGAATGTGAGTTTGAGCAAAAACACGACTCAAAGGAAGTTTCAATGAAGGTGGTAGAGGAGGGAGGGGAGCCAGGACTGACTGTACTTCCTGTCTGCTGTTTTCAGCTTCACTCGCAGACTCAATGGCTTCCAGATCAGAGGAGGATCTCTGCTGTCCGGTCTGTCAGGAGGTCTTCAGAGAGCAGAGCAGAGTGCCAGTGTGTCACATCTGCAGAGACTCAGAAAAACACACCAATCACAGATTCAGACCCATTGATGAAGCTGCACAACAACACAAGAAGGAACTTCAGGAAACTCTGGAGCCCTTAAAGAAGAAGTTAAATGTTTGCAAACGAGTTCAAGTGAAGTTTGATCAAACAGCAGAACACATTAAGGTCCAGGCCCGACACACAGAGAGGCAGATTAAGGAGCAGTTTAAGAAGCTTCACCAGTTTCTAGCAGAGGAAGAGGAGGCCAGGCTGGCTGCACTGAGGGAGGAAGAGGAGCAGAAGAGTGGGATGATGAAGGAGAAGATGGAGGCTCTGAGCAGAGAGATAGCAGCTCTTTCAGACACAGTCAGAGCCACAGAGGAGGAGCTGAGAGCTGAAGACGTCTCATTCCTGCACAACTACAAGGCTGCAGTGGAAAGAGTCCAGCGCTGCCCCCTGCTGGATGATCCACAGCTGCCCTCAGGAGCTGTGATAGACCAGGCCAAACACCTGGGCAACCTGACCTTCAACATCTGGAACAACATGAAGGACATGGTCTCCTACACTCCTCTCATTCTGGACCCAAACACTGCTCATCCAGAACTCATCCTGTCTGAAGATCTGACCAGTGTGACTGAAGGAGGAGAGAAGCAGCAGCTTCCTGATAATCCAGAGAGATTTGATTATTACAGCTCTGTCCTGGGCTCTGAGGGCTTTAACTCAGGGAGTCACAGCTGGGATGTTGAAGTTGGAGACAGTACATGGTGGGGACTGGGTGTGTTAGCAGAGTCTGTGCAGAGGAAGGGAAGCATACTCTCTGGATTATGGATAATATGGTTTGGGGAAGATAAATACTCAGCATGGTCTCCATTAGCAGGATCCACTGCTCTCTCAGCACAGATGATCCAAAGGATCAGAGTGAATCTGGACTGGAACAGAGGAAAGCTGTCGTTCTCTGATCCTGATACTAACACACACATACACACCTTCACACACACTTTCACTGACAGGATGTTCCCATACATTAGCACTGATGTTGAAGTGAAAGTGTTGACGTTGAAGGTGTCACTGTCAGTGGAGCAGATGAGTTGAGAATGATGATATTTCTGTTTTTCCTTTTTTCCCTTTTAAAAATCCAGTTCTGTCTGGCAGCCTTTGCAATCAGAATTATGATCTGAATGCACTGTTGTGCCAAACACATTTTGCTTTTCCAAATCAGCTCTGTATATTCTCTATGGGCTCCCCTTTTTTAAGGTTTAACTGTTTATTTCGTCTATCCATGCTATTTTGGTTATTACAATATATGTTGTATAGAGTATGATCCTGTCTACGGCAGGGCAAGAAGGAAAAAGGGAAGAGGCCCTAGATGGCCAAAGGGTGACAGCCCTAGAGGGCCAGTCGATGAGCAGCAGATCCCACTATAGGTGAGAGCCGAGACCAGGGTCCCAGTGCTCCATGTGCTGAAGAACTGCCCAGTACACAAGACAGTTACCTCCTGACATGGAAGAGCTCAAAGCCACCCCTGGCCACCAAGGGAGCCGGTGAACTACCACACCACAATGTCCAACCACCGGCCCTGGAACCAACAAGTAAAAATGCCCAAGGTGAAGCGGTCAAAAGTCTGGCTGTACTTCACAGCAAAAGATGCAAACTCAGCAGCCTGCAACAAGTGCTTTAAGCTGATACTGTGATACTGTGCAAAGGAGGTGACACCTTGAATCTGATGACGAACCTGGCGATGTATAGTGCTTTTTTTTTTAAAGCCGAGAAATGCGCCGTATTTGATAGCTTGCTGCGAGACCTCACACATCTGCTGCGGGTGGGTTGCCTGTTATCAGACCCGGAGTTAGCAACATCCCCCAAAACCCCGAAGAGGAGAGTCCTGGCCCCTAGCCCTGCCAGTGTAGCAGAAATGATGACGGATGATGATGCAGCAGCAGCCGTTCTTCTCTGCGTGAGTAGCTTAATGTTGTTCGTGTGTAATTTACGTTGAGTACGCTAACCACGTTATTACATTAATGCACGTAAGGTGAACTAGCAAACACCGTCGTAGTTACATGCGGCTGTCTTCTTGTTTGATGGCAGATACTCTCTTCACCCTGGCCAAAAAGGCTAAAATGACCAAAGAAAAAGTGGAAAACGGCTGAACATGAGAGGTTTTTGGACAAAGTTTGTGTTTTTTCCATTGTTTAAGCACTGCTTCCAGCCAAGAGTGATACCATATATGCCCCATAGCTGCAGAAAAGGCTAACATTGTTATCTTTTTACAAAAAAACACCTGAACATGAGAGGTTTTTGGACAAAGTTTGTGTTTTTTCCATTGATTAAGCACTGCTTCCAGCCAAGAGTGATACCATATATGCCCTATAGCTGCAGAAAAGGCTAACATTGTTTCTTTTTACAAAAAAACAGCTGAACATGAGAGGTTTTAGGACAAAGTTTGTGTTCTCCATTCTTTAAGCACCGGCACCGTTTCAAAAGTACCGGTTTGGCACCGGTATCGGATAAAACTTAAACGATACCCATCCCTACCCAGAAGTGGCGAGCCAGGAAATAACTCCTCCCACCACAGAGAGTAGACTATAGTGTGTAGATGAGTCCCACATCTTGGGGCTGTGACTGTGTCACAACACCAGAAAGGAAGAAGACACACTAGTCTGGGTCTGGGACAAGCTGCACTCAGCACTGGTTACTCCCTCACATGGACACCCCATCCCATCCCACACAATGGGCCTGCAGGCACCTAGAAGAGGTCAGCCACCCAACTAGAGACAAGGACCCACCACCACAAGCACTCCAGGCCCCACACACCAAGATCGCTAGGCAGCACCCACCCCAGTCCCCCACCACCACGAACTGAGGCAGAAACCCAGACACTCCAAAACTACAACCACAGCTCTTTAGGGTCCAGGAAGCCGCCAGACCTCTAAGTTTCAGAGAATGCCTTAATTCACTATTAAGGAACCCAGGCAAATGAGACCACCCCTATTAAATAATAGGATGAATCAGTGGGGACCAGAGAGAAACGAATAAACGCAGTTCATCTTTTGAGGAGGAAAACACTATCTACAGACTGATGTGATCTAGAAATAAATGTAAATATTGATTGATACACAAACTTTTTTTTTTATTTAACAGTTTTCTTAGTGATGCATAACAAAGTAAGGAGTATAAGTGATGTATTTAGTTGTGTAGTTACTGATGTCACCTAAGATGCACACTTTGGGTGAGGTTGGGATACTGCAACTAAACCATGTGGAGAAGTCTTCACACATCCTCTGCCAGAACATCTAGAAAGGCGTGCAGGACCATATAGCTTGCATATAGTTCTCAGCAGAGTTGTCTTTGCAATGGGTGCATATGTTTGAGTGTGTAAGGCCCATTTGGGACAGCCTTTGTCCTGTAAGTTTGGGCTTTCACTCATTTTGAAGGTATTGAGCACATACAGACATTTTACTCTGGATTAATGAAAAGATCTTGCTCCCACTTTACGGTTGAGACAGAAATTGATGAATCAATTTTAAATGAAAGCTTTTGATATTTTGATAGCCATTTGAGGGCACAGATATTTACACATCTTTAGGTATAGATATTTCTAGATTCAATTGATTGGGATTAAAATTTTCCGGTATGTCTCATTTCAGTTGCTGATATTTAAGAAATGTGTTTGTTGATGATTCCATATCTGGATACAACTTCTTGAAATGAAATAAACTTTCCATTTTGTATAACATGTTCAAGATTTTGTATCCCTTTCTCAATGAACAATGATGATACTTCTAATGTTGTTTCCTGTCAGTGAGTTGAAGCTGTTAAACTGCAGCTGTCCTCCTGCTGCCCCGTTGTTCCAAAGCTCTTTGTTTCTCTTTTAGTTTCACTGTTTCTTTCTGTTTCTGCTGTCCACCTTTTCACATGGAAAATCATTTCACTGTTTCTCACTGAATGACTCCCCAAACTAGATTTGAAATTCTATCAAGTTTCTAATCATTACAAGTGATTCATGTTTCTATTTGATGTGTAAATGGAGATGATTTAGTTTGCTGGGATATGGACTGACATGTGTTGAATGGGAGGAGCAGTTTGTTGTTGTCTTCTTGTCTGTTTATGACAACAATAAATATGTTGTTGAAACAATGATTCATGTTTAACTCCATATATGAAATGTTTCTGATCTTTGAATTCTGTTTGATTAAAGACTTTCTTCATGACACAAATGAGATTTCAGTGTATTAATAGAACTAAATAAGCTCAGAGTTGAAAGGCTGGAGTATTATGTACGTGCTTCACTGTCAGGATCTTCAGGGGGATTCAAAGGGAAACATCAAACTGCTGTAATGAGATAAACTAGTTGGGCTGAACACACTTATCTGTAGTTTGTCTCCATCCAGGATCATCAGAATATAATGAACATGTGTGAAGAGCCACAAAATGCTGCTGCCCTCTCAGCATGATGAGCTCCAGCCTTTGTTAGCAGGACAACAGGAAACATGAGACAACTTTCAGAGACAGTAACCAACTGTGGCCACAAGATGGCAGCAGCTGATCTGAGATCCTTTATGTTAGCACAGAAATATTAGCTTCTGTCATGACTGATGAAGTTACTAGTTAATAAAGTTTCCAGTAAAGTGTTTAATCGCAGCCACAGATTGACAGCAAATATCTCGATTAGCTTCAGTGCATCTATAATAAATATGTGCAAGTTTCAGTGCTTCGTTTAAACTGTATGATACTTATACTGACCCAGGGTCAGTGTAAAATACAATCCCAGCTGTGTGAACAAAGCCTGGCTCCTTTAATCCTGCATGACAAACCTCAGGATGCAGGTTATTATTACTCTTTCCTGCTGGCACACCTGTCACACCTGAGAGTCAGCTAGAAACTTACAGTGACGTGGACATCATGCAAAGACTGCCAGACTCTGTAATACTGCAAATGATCAGTGACTCAAGTTAACACTAAACTTTAAATGGTACCTCTGTGTCTCTGTGTGTGTGCTGAACATTTAGAATCGGCGTTTCAGTCAGGCTGCATCAGCTGAAATATGTAAATAATAATATTTTTTATTCAGGTGTGGGGAAAATACATAAGACTGCAGTGAAGCGATGTACCAGATTAATACCTGGAAATCCTGTTTGGCTTTTTTCATTTTAATTCTCTTCTCTGTTTTCCAGAACAGTTCTCCACAGTCGCTGTCCACATGGGTCAGTGGGACCAAGAAGCACTCTGCTAATGTGGGACTCTGACCAGCAACATCCAGCAGGACCCAGACAGCATTTTCTATCTCCCAGCTGGAGGTTTTGTTTGTCTGTGACTGGAGAGTCAGATTTTTGTTGAGCTTCACACTTGCAGAGTTAAGTCAGTTTGCAGAGATCCCTCCCACCCTGGCTTTTATGTGCTAGATTTCTTATCTGAAACAGTAATATTTCAGTGACTGCTGCTTATACCACAGGTTAATACACTCTACTGATCCCTGATAGGAGAATCATCACCAACAAAGAAGCCTGGTGGATGTTTGTTTACAGTGTGATGATGGGACATCATGCTCTGCATCTTCAAAGTTTGTCTCTTGATTATCATTCATACACAGTAATTTGAAGTATGCTTATATATAGTAGAGCAGCACTCCAGGGCAAAAAAATATATTTAAAAATATTTATCACGATATATATTTGAGAATTTGCGATAACGATATAACTGACAACATAACTGACACTAGACAAAATACTTTACAACTCCACAACTTTATTAGTGCAAAAAAACCCATCAATGTATTTTCACTTAAACAAGCAGCTGTTTTTTATGTGCATTAAAGTTATATAAAAATTTAACAGTGCAAATGCAAAATCCTTGCTGACATTTTAACCAAAAGGCATTTCCAGTGGAAATTGGCCGACATACTCAGCATAACCATGTATAATATGCACAAAACTTAAAGTGAGGTTAAACACACACAATGCAATAATATTACGTTGAAGCACAGTACGTATCACTCCGCGAGGCTCCCGACTACGGTAGCCGTAATGCTCCAACAATCCATCAAGCAGTGCGGTTGCGTAGCTTAGCAAAGTCATGCTAAAACATTTTTGACAGATTTTTGAGTGCCCTGTGCCACCTAAAATCTGTTCGGAAAGGAAGGTTACCCATATTCTATCGCGATATTTCATTTTTTTTTATCATTGCCTAACATTATACCGGTATTACTATGAACGGTATGATATGGCCCAGCCCTAATATCTAACATAACTGGGCCAACCTGGTAATCTTCCTTTATGGAGGCTGTTTGAGTGTTGTGTGGTGAAAAAAGTGGACTAGTCGGCAGGATGCGAGTACAGATGCAGGAGAACTCTATCAGTGAGTTAACAGCATATCACTGCATCACACACCAGAAAACACTGTGTGGTAAAGTCCTAAAAAACGCCTTAACGCCCACTCACATCCTGGACCATCTGACCTCAGGAAATCACATGATAGGGTGGGGCCAGGTTTCACAATGAGCACACCCGAAACTCTGGCTGATTGTGACACACACACATTTTCACACCTTGGCTCATGTGATTAGGTAGAGAATCATCAGGGGGTCCTTTGTCCCTGTTTGTGGGGGAAACTCTTTTAAATCTGAGACTCTCCACCATTTGACCCTAGAACTGAAGAAGCTTCTCGGATGAGAGGTGAAACCTCTTCAAACAACTTAAAGAAGTCCAGACGCTTTTCTTTGCAAGCTCCTTAGATTAAACAAGAAGATGTGTCCAAACTTTTGACTGGTTTTGTTGGTTTGCAGCTAATAAAATACAGGTTATGCAAACCAAACAAGCCAGACAGAAAGTGATGCTTGCAATATATGATTATTACTTACTTGTGTTTCTGAACATGAACACAACAAGCAGGATTCTCTGGTACTCTGCTTAAAACTGTGGGTAATTCTTAGGCTTTCTCCTCTCCAAATAAATTAACAGTCATAGTGGTACCTTTGAGATTTATTTTAACACCCTGGTTCAAACATATTGCGCTGTGAAAGGGACACTCCAAATCCATCAACTGGTACATGTCCAGCAAATAAGTGTATAGGGAATAAACCAGTAAAATTTACAGGAAAGAACTGAAATCATTAAAATCACATTTTTTTTAAGTATGCAGTCCAGAGTGTTGTTACTAAAACTGTTGTTAATGTGACATCATGTGGAGTGTACAACATAGTGCAACCTAAAAATATGCAGAAGTAGTTTCTACCTGGTGGAATGAGCTGAGAGAAGATGACTGTTTAGTTTATTTAGATTGCTCCCAGAGCTGCATTCATGAAACTCCAACATCAGAACATTTGCCTTTTTCTAATCTTGAGCTAATTGAGAGAGCATGAACTCTCCTCCTTGAAGCAAATTGAAGTTTTCAGCAGAAACAAGAAAAACTAAATTGTAGGAATTTAAGTAGGAATACACTTCCCTCTAAGGTACGAGGACAGGACTTAAAAAGCAACGTCCAAAGAATGTCTTTGAAACACCTTCATCAAGCCTGCAGAACACTTAAAAAAGAAAAACTAGGTCCAAGTCTGGCCCCTCTTATACAAAATATAGAGAAATTATATAAGAGTTTAAAGAAATTAAATAATTCAAACATTAAGTTGGAACCCAACAGAAGAAATGAAGGACGTGCTCATAAGGCAAAGACCCTAAAAAATACTGAGAAAATCATCTATAGCAGCCTGCTGGGGGATTCCCATGACGCCTATTGCAGCGTAACTAAAGGAGGATTCAGGGTCAGGAGCAGTTACGTACAGCTACTTTTAATGATATTTATTTAGTCTCTTTCTCTCTGATTGATCTTTCTGAGTTAACTTCAATAATTACTGTCAGAAGAAGAGACAGTTTCTAGTGTGCACTCTGTCTACTAACTAGGTGTCCTTGGCCTGAGTGGTTTAAAACTGGAAAAGGCCCCACAACCTCACAGCATTTTCATTTGTTCAGAATTACAGATGGTTTGTTAGCAGTTTCTATCCTGTCATAATAAAGCTGTGCCTATAAGGCATCTGGATTTCTGCTGTGATGAGGCTGGGCTGCTGTGTTGCAAACTGTGCCCCATCACAGCAGCCTCATATTTGACCATCCATACTGTATTAGACTTCATGTAAAGACGTTTTTACAGCTAAGAAGAGTCTGATGGTGTCAACAATAAGAACATATTGAAATGTAGTTCTCTGATTGAGCGTGTTAGACCTTCTACTTTATTTTTAGAAGAAAGTCTTTACCTCCTTTTTCAAACACAGGTTAATTCATTGCAGGTACAAGTGGGTTTGTTTAAATAACAAAGTGAGATTAATTTATTTTATAGTGTAAGGGACAGCCGGCAGGAGTATGCAGGTGTAGCCTCAGGGAGCAGTTTCCTATGAAGCTCACTATTAAAACCCCTGAAAGTCAATGTCACAAAAATGCCCAACATACAGGTTTTTAGCACTTACAGTACTATTATTGAAGTCTGGTTAAACTTTTAATACCCAGCTGTACACAACAATATCGCAATAACAACATTTTCCACAATGTTATAAACTTCTTGTGACAATCACCTTTTTTAAGACGATGGTTTCAGTAACATCACAAATAACACAGGCATTAGAGGAGAATTATAAAATGTGACAGCGTGTCATTGTCACGGTAGCGTGTGTGTATCAGTTTGAGAATCCGTTTTTCTCTTTTGTCCCTCTCAGGACTCCGTAAGATCTGGGGCGGTTTGCAGGGAGTCACGTGACCGCGCACGGCAAACCACAGCAGAGCAGGGATAGGAGCTGCGCTTGCGCAGACATTGGTCCCGGTTTGATTAAGCGGGCTGAGCTCAGAGACACAGTAAAGTATCGCTCCTGTTCCTGTCGATCAAACACCAATAACACAGCGTCGCTGTCTCTTCTATCGACCCGCAGCAGCTGAAGCAGCCATGTGTTCAGCTGAGTCTCTGAGAGAGTTCATACAGGAGAGGCTGGCTGCTGTTTGCCAACAAATCTTCTGCGAGGTTCAGAAAACCATCGTCCAGTATGAGGAGGAGATCCAGCGTCAGCGCAGACTGCTGGATATCAGCCGGAGACCCGACACACACTCACACGGCTCAGGTACGGACACGTGTGCTGAGCTCAGGTTCCTCTCTGTTGATGAAGACATGAAAGCTCGTCAGCGTCTCCGGGATTTCTCTGATGTTAGCTGGGAGCAGAAAGCTGTTACCTTGGTGATTAATTTTATTTCAGAGTCTAATTTGTATGAAGTGTCAGACACTGGGCATCAGCTAAAGAGTGCAGTCAGGTGTGTTTGGCTGTCTTTCACAGTCGTACTGAAACAATCAGTGCAGTTTGAGTTCATCTGTGAGATTATTGTTTAGCAGGAGTAAAACCCTGAAAAGAAATAAACGCCTTGATGCTGATAAAGCAGCGAGTTTAAGGCCAGCGTGTAGTTCAGGTTTTTAAGTCTTGAGCTGCCCCTGATTTCCTCATATTTTGGTAAACATAGTAAGTATAGTATAAAAAGCAAAACATAGAGTCTAGTCCCGTGAAGAAGAAGAGCCACCTCCACAGGACAAGACTCAGCAGTCCATCTGCATCTAAAGGATAAAGGTCACCCTTTCAAGGATGCCAATGTTTACATTTTGGACAGAGAGGACAGATGGTTTGAAAGAGGAGTGAAAGAAGCATCTATGTCCACTGTGAGCGACCATCTTTGAACAGAGGCGGGGGTTTACGACACCAACTCTCTGCCATTTATAATCCAGTTTTGAGATCCCTTCCCAGACGCCTTAACGCCCACTCACATCCTAGGCCATCTGATCTCAGGAAATCATATGATACGGTGGGGCCAGGTTTGACAATGAACACACACAAAACCTTGGCTGTATTCAGGGTCTGCAGCCTTAAAGGCCGCATTTTAAGGGCGATTACGTCACAGCGACGCGACGAAGGCTGTCCCAATTCAAAGGCTGCTTGAAATGCGTCCTTCATTTCCCTGAATTTTAAGGACGTGGCGGTGTAGACTTCGTGGCCCAACATATCCCACAATGCATAGCGCGGCGGTGGGTGTGGATAATTTTGCCAAAAAAAAAGAAGAGTAAACTTTAAGTAAATACTGAATATTATGTCACTTATTCATGTGCAAATGTTTAATAACGAAGAACATTAAACATTACTGTTGGCCACATGTCGGCAAAGTTATGTGACATTAGTGACATTTGTACTAACTTGGTTTTAAAGCCTGTACTTTAAAATATACGCCGTTCAATAGCTGACCTTAATCTTACAGAGAATGATCAAAGCTCATGTAGAAACAAAAACAAATGAACAAAAGATTTTCTCCTTCATTTCTGTTAAACAAAGCTGTATGAAACGTTTCCAGCTGTTAGTATCATGGTTGCTAGGCAACCTGGGCAGCGCAACGGAGGCTAGACCGTCCCATTTTACAAGCCTCGCACTTCTGGCCTTAGCGGTCTTTGAGTACGCGGCCCTTGAGGATGGTTGAGGCTGCGTACTTTAAGGCTGCAGACCCTGAATTGGGATACAGCCCTTGGCTGATTGTGACCCACACACACATTTTCACACCTTGACTCATGTGATTAGGTAGAGGATCACCAGGGGGTTCTTTGTCCCTGTTTGTTTAAATCTGAGACTCCCCACTATTTGACACTAGAACTGAAGAAGCTTCTCGGATGAGAGGTGAAACCTCTTCAAACAACTTAAAGAAGTCCAGACGCTTTTCTTTCCGAGCTCCTTAGACTAAACAAGAAGATGTGTCCAAACTTAGCCTTTTTTTTAAATCTTGAGCTAATTGAGAGGGCATGAATTTCTACATGAACATTTACGTCCACTGTGAGCGACCATCTTTGAACAGAGGCGGTGGTTTACAACACCAGCTGTCTGCCATCTATAGTCCAGTTTTGAGATCCCTTCCCAGATGCCTTAACGCCCACTCACATCCTGGGCCATCTGACCTCAGGAATTCGCATGATAAGGTGGGGCCAGGTTTCACAATGAGCTCACCCGAAACTCTGGCTGATTGTGACCCACACCCAGTTTCATGCCTTGACTCATGTGATTAGGTGGAGGATCATCAGGGGGTCCTTTGTTCCTCTCGGAAATCTGGGACTCTCCACCATTTAACACTAGAACTGAAGAAGCTTCTCAGATGAGAGGTGAAATGTCTTCAAGCAACCTAAAGAAGTCCAGACGCTTTTCTTTGCAAGCTCCTTAGACTTTCACAGAAAATTTATTTTTTTCCTATAGGGCATTTACAAAGATCTGCTGATGTTCTTAAAGTTCATGTTTGAGTTTATGTCTTTCTGTATAGTTTCTGGGATGATTAGAATTTAAATTACATTGTTGGAAATAGTTTATTTTGATGCAAAATTTGTGCAAATTTGCATTATAATATATTTTCCTACAGTGTATATAAAAATTGCATCTCAAACATAAAAAAAGAAGACACTAAAATTTCCTGTGGTTGGAAACTGTTTAGTAGAGATGGCACGATACCACGTTTTTATGTCAGATACTGATATGAATCTGATATAGTGTATTTTATACTCAAAGCTTTTTTATAAATATCTTGCTGCATTTTCTATAAGTTCATAGTCAAGTTTTAAAAACCAAAACACTAAAGCTATTCTGTATGCAAAAAATAGCCTGCACCTAAAATATTTCATAGTTCAGCATTTATTATTATTTGAATTTGATGATCTATGACTTAAATCTACTGATCTGAAGGTTGGTTTTTGCCTCCCCCAGTCTGCCAAATATTCTTGGGCAAGATACTAACACCAAGTTGATCTTCGATGCATCCATCAGAGTATGAATGTGTGTGAATGTTAGCTAGAAGGCAAAAATCTTTAAATGTTGCACATTTTATACAGCTCTTTGAGTGATCCTGGAGAGTAGCGCTATATAAGAATCAGCCCATTTACCGCTTATCAGGCGTCACAACAAGATAGGGAGGGTGTCGTGGTATCTCCTCGGCTTGCTGCCTGCATGCATCAAAAAAACAAAATAACTGAGGCTTGGTGGTAAACTAACCTTGGTGGTTTCAGAATTTCACCTCTGTTTCTCTCTTCAGAATTCCAGGAGGATCCAGAGCCTCCACAGATGAAAGAGAGACAGGAGGAGGAACCCTGCAGCAGTCCGGATGGAGAGCAGCTGGCAGTGAAGCTGGAGGCGGACGGTGTCAGAACTGATGATGAGTGGCTCAAACTGCTGGCGACCACCTGGAAACCCGATATAAAGCTGCACAGAATAGGTTTGTAAAACTGGGATGATTCACAGGAAGAAATAAAGGTCAGAACTTTAATAAGCAGCAAGAATGCATCACGTTTCTGTTAAAACCAATTAAGATGCTTCAGTAACAGAGTTGATTGAGATGTTCATTGTCCTTCAAAATCATCGAAGGATATGATATTTCTTTGGAACAGAGATGGGAACAAGTCATTATTTTGCAAGTCTCAAATCTTTATCCTCAACTCTGAAACTTTGAATTTCAAGACCTATTTAGTCTTTTTTTTAAACAGTGTTGCAAATATATGTTAAATGTAAATAACAGACCATATGTTCTTTTAAAAATCTGTATTTATCTTGACACACGATGAAACAAGTGTAACTGAACTTACAAAGTATACACAGAGTAATGATAAAATATCACCTCCGTTATACAGCTCAATTAAACTTGGCTGCAATAACAGTCCTTCTTTAAACTATAAATTCACAGAATAAACATTCAATGAAAATTTTCAAAAGCAGACAAACAGTGTAGACATTCGTGAAGTACAAAACAAAGATTCATTGCAGTACATTTTTTTATGTGTCAATGTGCAAGTTATAAAGATTGAAAAACAAAAATATATAAACTGAACAATGAACAGAAATGTGCACTTTAAGTTATTTCAGTTAATTATTCTGCATTTGCAAAAGACCAAACTGGCCAAAACTCTGCTAGTCATTTGTGCACAATGAATGATGATCATAGCTGAAAACTCCCTTTTGCTTTACACATGCATTAAATTAAAGTCGATTACGTCGTTTAAGCATCATGAGGAGGAGGGTGGTTCCCCTTTTTCTTTGGGGGGGGGCTGGGAGTTAGCAACCCTATTACTTAGGGTTTACACAGAAGAGCCACCTCCACAGGACAAGACTCAGCAGTCCATCTGCATCTTAAGGATAAAGGACACTCTTTTGAGGATGCCAATGTTCACATTTTGGACAGAGAGGACAGATGGTTTGAAAGAGGAGTGAAAGAAGCCATCTATGTCCACTGTGAGCGACCATCTTTGAACAGAGGCGGGGGTTTACGACACCAGCTCTCTGCCATCTATAATCCAGTTTTGAGTTCCCTCCCCAGACGCCTTAACGCCCACTCACATCCTGGGCCATCTGACCTCACCCGAAACTCTGGCTGATTGGGTCCCACGCCCAGTTTCCCACCTTGGCTCAGGCGATTAAAGGATCATCAGGGGGTCCTTTTGTCCCTCTGTGGGGGGTTACTCCCACTGGGTTTAAATCTGGGACTCCCCACCATTTGACCTTAGAACTGAAGAAGCTTCTCGGATGAGAGGTGAAACGTCTTCAAGCAACTTAAAAGAAGTCCAGACGCTTTTCTTTGCAAGCTCCTTTGACTACGATGACCTGGATGACTGAGAACCTTCACAGACATTACTTAGGTTGTTTAATATTTCCGCTAAGTACTCTTTAAAATACCAGAATAGAAAGGATGGTGTAGGTTTAAAAGGGTTTTAGAGATCTTTTAAGACGTGATTGCACTAAAATATGTACTGTGCTTTCAATAACACATTTGCCGTTTTTTAATACCACATATGATTTCTTTTTAAGCACGTTTTATATCAAACCGATTTACCAATAGATGGAGCTGGGCGATATAAGATTTTTTTCATATCACGATATGTTTTTTTTGTTTCAGCCGATAACGATATCTATCACGATATAAGCCAAATAACTATATTTGTAAGATTTAAATGTGCCGTTGCTCACAAGTAAAATGTGAAATAATCAGCAGCTTGTTTTTATTTAAATATTTATTTCCCATAATAAGTTCAACAGGGTAGATGTACTTAAGGAACATGAGACTTTTTCAGATAAATAAAGGCAAATATTGCAAACTCCACAAAAGGCAGCCGCTAAAGCGTTTAAGTTTCAAAATAGAACAAACGAAACAGACTACTAAATTGTCAATTCCACTTAGAAACAAAATATTAATTCTAAAAATAAATCTTAGTTTGTTTTACAGAAGAACAGACAAAACTGACTAACTTTTGTCAATATCAAATAAACTGAGAACTAAAAGGAAATTCTCAATCTCTCCTTGTTGTATAGCTTAGCTTTTCAAACAGTTTTAACAGTTACTTTAGTCTGACAAAAGCCGAATGACGAATTAGCGCTTCCAGTCAGAGACTGAGACTACGTCCACACGTACACGGGTATTTTTGAAAACGGAGATTTTCCGTTTTCGTTTTAAAAAATAATCCCGTCCACACATAAAGGCAGAAACGAAGGAAAACGCTGCTATGAGCATGCCAAAGCAGCAGGTGGCGCTAGATTCCTAACCGTGCAGAAATGTTGGCCAATCAGAAGTCTAGAAGCCTCGGTGGGAAAAAGTAAACAAAGCTGGGGCATAGAAGCAGAACCGAGTCGTATGTGTGGAGGGACAGTAACTGTGTGTATATGTAAGCATTTAAACACTGCAGAGAGTAGAATTAACAGTAACAGTATTGTAGAAATTCATTTCACCGACACAATAACGTGGCGCACAGTGTGACGTCAAAAAATGCGTTTTCTCCGTTTTTCTGTCCACACGTAAATGCAAAAACTGAGTTTTCAAAAATATCCACCCTGGCCGGAGTTTTTAAAAATCTTTGTTTTCAGTGAATTTCAAAAATACCCGGGTACGTGTGGACGTAGCCTGAGCATGCACCAGTTTATTGTATTTCCAGACTTGCTTTCGGCACAATTTACAGTGCACGCTACTCTGTTTTTTGTCAGACTTGAAATAGCCGAAATACCTTCACACTACGGAACTTCTGTGGCTCTTCCGTTCGACAATCTCTCCGGCATTGGAACCATCATCTGTTTTCTCTTCGGTAACCTTCGGTCACGCTCGGTTGATTTTTCTAGTCGGCACACTCATTTCCTCCATTACCCGGGCGGTACGGTGGCTGGCTGCTTCCCAAACAAATACACATGTGCGGCTTGGCACTTGTGCTGTACGTAACAAGTCACGTGACGTGACGCTGCGGCTGTGATTGGTTCGGCTCTGCGCTACTTAATTTGGATTGGCTGTTCTTTTTTTTTTCTTTTTTTTAAGAGGACAAGAGCGGCGAGGTCTATCGCAATAGTGTAATTTTTCTATCGAGAAAAAGTTATATCGCGATACATATCGTTATCGTTCTATCGCCCAGCTCTACCAATAGCCCACCATTGTTATTTTTTTTCTCAATGCACTCTGGGTAGTGACGTCATACGGTTGCACCACATCGAGTTCACAGTTAGCGGCGCATTGGAAATGGCTTCTGTTCAACCTTTCCAGTTTGGACCAGAGCAACCGAGAGAGAGGAAGAAAATAGTTAACCAGCACTTAGTTTTGATGAAGATGAAAACAATCCATCACACGAGGACGAGAGAGTGAGGGAAAACTACTGGTGTGTATGCGGCTACTGCTTTTCAATGGCAACGGCGACCGAGCATTTGTTGTAAAGCACCTAAACTTTTTGAAGCCGTATGTTAATCCAGATGTTCTTTGGGCAGCCCTTGTTAGCCTCCGTGTATTCGGTCTTTAAGTAATAACGTGATGAATCGTGCTTCCGGGCCCAAAGTATTCTGCATTTAATAAGACTGTTGTGTTTTTAGCATGTTTTAATGCTTTGTATCTTGTTCTGTTTAATCTCAACAAGCCCCTAAAAACAGTCAGTGATCACTGTTGGCTTCTCGGTTTTTATCACCGCTAATCATTTTAAAGTGTTTTTAAACACTTACGATGCAGCCAAACCCATGCAGCAGTATATTGATGACTAACCTCATATTGTGGATGGATTATCTCTGCTGTTCTCCTGACTGACGTTTGGTCTGTTTATAGCATCCTGTCATGCAATTGCACTTGTCCCTATAACCATTGGGAACCCTCAAATTAATTTTTATCGAATGGGAAAAAAAAGTCCATTTGTTAGTGTTCACCCTCCAGTGCACCCCAGGGTGGCTGTGGCTACAATGTAGCTGCCATCACCAGTATGTGAATGTGTGTGGATGGGTCGATGACTGGATGTGTAAAGCGCTTTGGGGTCCTTAGGGACTAGTAAAGCGCTATACAAATACAGGCCATTTACCATGTTATGCTATGCTTGTCGCGCTAGCGATCACGTATCACATCATTATATACCAGCTAGCCAATCTTCAGTAACCCTACAAATGTCGCTGCTGTTTACTTTCCTGTCATCATTTATGTTGGAAGTGATAGCAGAACTGTACGTTTTAATTTGTTTCATAAATCTCTCAGTCAGAACATGGTATATTATATTTAGATGGAAGTTTGTGAGCTAGCTCCCTGCTACCTTCTAACTCAGTTAAATGTCATAAATTCTGTTTTCATGGATGCCTGGATGTTAAACTTAATTGTTAAACCTGGCAGAGCAGTCACACTGATCATTTTATTACAGATGAACAAATTTAGACAGTTTTTCAACTCTCAGTAATGCTGCAGTGATCATTTGATTTTTGCAGCGGAGTTTCCACTCAGACATGGCTAATAACGTCAGACTTAGGCTACGTTCACACTGCAGGTCTTAATGCTCAATTCCGATTTTTTGATCAAATCCGATTTTTTTGTCTGCTTGTTCACACTACACATAAAATGCGACAGCAAACGCTCTCTAGTGTGAACGCTCAAAGCGGCCCGCATGCGCAAAAGAAGATGTCACACACAACGCGCTCTGTTTAGACCCAGAGCAAACAATATTGTTTGACTGATGGCCCTTAATATAAAGACTTCGGACTTCACGTTTCCCAATTTTTGCTTTAAGTTATTTTGTTATTTACATAATAATGTAGATAACCTAATAATGATCCTTATTGCCGTTTAAGAGAGGAGCGGTGCTTCAAAGGATAGTTGTAGATTTCTGTCAGAATCTGCAGATTATACAGTACAAATAAAATGTTTACGTTGTCTTCCCAACAGTTTCACTGACATCTACACTGGATGGCCAGGAAGCGTTCGCGATGTCTTCTCGGGCGCTTCTCTGGCGCTGATAATTGGCTTCAGTCTTGTGTCGGTGACGTAAAAGGCGGATTTAATGTGACTTGACTGTTCAAACAGCAGTCGCTTTCTAAAACATTGGATATGTATCGGATTCAGTACCACATACGAAAGTGACCCAGATCGGATTTGAAAATATTGGATTTGCGCCGTTCACACTGTCATAGCATGATCGGATATGGGTCGCATAGGGTCAAAAAAATCGGATTTGATGCGCTTTCGCCTGCAGTGTGAACGTAGCCTTAAAGACCGGAAGTGCTGGTCTACCAAGCCGTAACAAGGTCACTAATAGGCAAGTTAATTAATACCGGTGCTACACTTAACAAAACAGGTTAGCTGAACGAAAGCACCTACACCGCCGACAACCAATACACGTCATCATCCCAGAATGCATTGTGTGCTAAAAAAACATGGCCACTCCCACGGCTCCAAAATAGTTTTAAACAACAAAGATTTAATGAATAACAAAAAAATTGTAGTTATTCTCAAGTATGTTTTTAATTATTGGAGATAATTTGTAACATATTTAGAGTAACTTGTCACAATAGTCGGGGTTCCCTTTAAGTTTATTAGCTTGATTAGTATTGCTGAACTATGAAATATTTTGGGTGCAGGGTATTTTTTGCATATATGTATAACAGATTAGCTTTAGTGTTTATTTTTTAAACTTGAGTATAACTTATACAAAATGTAGCAAGGTATAAAAAAAACAAACAGTTTGATTGTGAAATAAACTATCGGTATTGTTAGATATCCAGATTTATGATATTGGCATCGGACATAAAAAAGTGGCATCATGCCGTCTCTAGTATTGATGTAAAACCCCCCTTGGTTACAAAGACAAGGCACTGTGTGTGAGTGTGTGTGAGTGTGTGAGTGATGCGAGTGCGTTTGTGTGACCTCCTGCTCACCAAAAGGATCATAAAAGCAGGAAGCAACATCAAACAGAGTCTTTACAAGGGATGTGTCTGTGATAAAACACTACAGCCTCCTCCCAGAACCTCGAGAGGCTGGGGAGGGGGACAAAGGAATGTCTTGATCCTATAGTTTGAACTAAGACTTTACAAATTTAAGAACTACGATTACAACATTCAACAATTAGACTTAACAAAGTTGCAAGTCGTAGAACATTTTTTCAAGTCTAAAGTCAAAAGATTATTGACTTTTCGTCGCACATTTTGTCGCACTTAAATGTTTCAGATCATCAAACATATTTAAATATTAGACAAAGATAACCTGAGTAAATGCAAAATGCAGTTCGTAAACGATGAGTTTATTTATCAAGGGAGAAAGGTTATCCAAGCCTGCCTGGTGCTGTGTGAAAAAGGAATTGCCCCCTTGTTAAATAACGAATTAACTGATTAATCACACCTTTTTGCAGGCTGAGTCAGGAAATCACTTTAATAGAACCTTTCTGACAAAGTGAAGCCGGCTAAGAGATCCCAAAAACCAACACATCATTCCACAATGTAAAGAAAAACATGAGAAACAAAGTCATTGACATCTATCAGTCTTGAAAGGGTTACAAAGCCACATCTAAGGCTTTGGGACTCCACTGAAACACAGTGAGAGCCAAATGATGCACAAATGGAGAAAACTTGGAACAATGGTGAACCTTCCCAGGAGTGACCGAATGACCAAAATTACTCCCGAGGTCACATCCAGGAGGTCACAAAATACTCTAGAACAACATCCAAAGAACTCCAGGCCTCACTTGCCTCAATTAAGGTCAAAGTTCATGACTCCACTATAAGAGACTGGGCAAAAATGGCATCCATGGCAGAGTTACGAGGTGAAAACCACTGCTATGTAGTAACATAAAATCTTGTCTCAGTTTTGCCAAAGGAAAGTCTCCATGATCTCCAAGACATTGGGAAAATATTCCGTGGACTGACGAGGCAAAAGGGAAACTTTTTGGAGGCATGTGTCTCTTTACATTTGGTGTAAAAGTAACAACAATTCTGAACAGGAACATCATTTTCACAGTAAAATATGGCGAGGGCAGTGTTGGTGGTCTGGGGCTTTTGCTTTTGCTGCCTCACACCTGCAAGGCTTGTTGTGGTAAATTGAATCATGAATTCTGCTGTCTACAAAAACATCCTGAAGGAGAATATCCGACTAGAGCAGGGCGATATGGCCAAAAATATTTATCAGAATATATATTTGAAAATTTGCGATAACGATATAACTGACGATATAATTTCTGCGACACAAAATACAACTTCACAACTTTACTAGTGCTGAAAGTTTAACCAAAAGGCATTTCCAGTAGAAATGGGCTGACATATCCTGAGCATAACCATGTATAATATCCACTGAAGTTAAAAAGAGGTGTTTTGCTACATTAAACTGCAGTGTGCCAAATAAAAAAAGTCAAATATGTATTTTTTGGACCATAAGGTGCATGGGGTTATAAGGCACATTAAGCGAAATAAAGCAGTCGGATAAATAAAACTTTATTCAACTCATTCTTCTTACTTCCTCCACTTCTATACCATTGATTCATTAATGCTGTATTCTATCACAGCTGCTCTATTCCCATGTTGCTGCAGTATATTAATGACTAACCTCGTATTGTGGATGGATTATCTCAGTTGTTCTCCTGACTGAAGTTTGGTCCGTTTACAGCATCCTGCCATGTGATTGTATTTGTCTCTAACCATCAGGAACCTTCACATTAACTTTTGTTGAGTGGAAAAGTGTTAGCGTTCATCCTCCAGCTTCATTGTTTTGTTATGCTAACATAGCTGTGTCGCTAGCGATCACTTAGCACATCATTATATACCAGCTAGCCCAACTTCAGTAACATTACAAACGTCACTGCTGTTTAGTTACCTGTCTTCATTTATGTTGGAAGTGATAGCAGAGCTGTACGTTTGAATTTTTTCAGAAATCTCTCAGTCAGAACACGGTATATCATGCTTGGG
Organism: Rhamphochromis sp. 'chilingali'; assembly: GCF_963969265.1. Taxonomy (NCBI): domain Eukaryota; kingdom Metazoa; phylum Chordata; class Actinopteri; order Cichliformes; family Cichlidae; genus Rhamphochromis; species Rhamphochromis sp. 'chilingali'. The sequence goes on along the minus strand of NC_137929.1, from coordinate 65,979,454 downwards.
TAACTAGCGAGCTAACTTCCGCTAACTTCCTGCTAGCTTCTAACTCCGTTAAGTGTAATAAATTCTGTTTTCATGGATGCCTGGATGTTAAACTTCATAGTTACACCTGGTAAAGCAGCAATGCTGATGATTTTATTAAAGATGAAAGAATTTAGACAGTTTTTAACTCTCAGGGATGCTGCAGTGTTCGTTTGACTTTGGGACTTGAAGTGGACGGAGTTTAAGACCCAGATTTACGGGTGCCTTATACGGCAATAACGACGGCCTGCTTGCATGTTCTACAGGGGGAAAAAGTGCTTTGTTGTGTATCTGATGGACACCAAACCAGTTCCACATCACTGAAGTGGCACCATTTTTACAAACTAATTCTGGTTCATCCATTTCACTCAACAATCCGCTTTTTCCCTTCTCATTCTCTGTTGCCTCCATGCTTTTTCGGCCATGTGCATATGAAAACAAAGGCACTGCGCATGTGCGTTTCACCCATATTGTATCGCGTTTTCTTATCGTTGCTTAACATTGTACCGGTATTACCGTGAACGGTATAATATGGCCCGGCCCTATATCCGACCATTTATTAGAGACTGAAGGGCACTAGGATTCTGTAGCAGAATAATAATCCAAAACATACCAGCAAGTTCACCTTAAGAAAAACAAAATGAAGATTTCGCTGTGGCGTGACCGTAAAAAGCCGGTTTTTCGAAAACCCTCTAATTAATGAATTTACAACAGTTCTGCAAAGTTCAGTGGGCCAAATTCTCACTATGTAGAGACCTGTTTATGGTTCAGATCAAAATATATTTTCTCTGGTGATTGTTGTTTTAGAGAAAAAAAAAATTTCCATTTCTTTTTTTTAGACGTCCAACAACTACATGTCTGTGAGGAGGCGGCGGAGGAGGAGGAGCCACTCGCAAACCAGCCAATCTATAGCGAGGTGAGGAGCTCCAGTGTAGACCAGGAGGACCCAGACTCTCCACAGATTAATGAGGAACAGGAGGATCTCTGCAGCAGTCAGAAGGGAGAGCAGCTGGGAGTGAAGCTGGAGCCTGATATCTTCATGGTGACTCCTGCTTATGAGGAAAGTGACCACAGTGAAGCAGAACCAAACAGTGAACAAATCTCTCACAGCTCTGCTGAGAGCCAAGATCAGGAAGAAAGTCACCATGTGGACTTGGGGTTACTTGAAAATGCAGAGTTGAAGAAGAGGAGACTTTGCAGAAAGAAAAGTGACAGTAAGAGAGTAAAAATGGCTGCTGTGTCAGAGAGTCAGGGTCAAAGTGGGACAAGAAAAAAGACTGAACAATGTGACATATGTGGAAAAGCTTTTCAGTTTAAATCACGCCTGATTGCACATGTTAGAGTTCACACAGGTGAGAAGCCTTATTTGTGTAGCACCTGTGGGAAAGTATTCAATTACAAGTCAAAATTGGTTGTTCACACAAGGGTTCACACAGGTGAGAAACCATATTCTTGTAGCATCTGTGGTAAAACGTTTCTCCTTAGATCCCTTCTGACTACACATTTTAGAGTTCACACAGGTGAGAAGCCATATTCCTGTAGCACCTGTGGGAAAGTGTTCGCTTCCAACTCAAAAATGAATGCTCACAGAAGGGTTCATACAAGTGAGAAACCATATCCTTGTATGACATGCGGAAAAACTTTTAAGAGTACAAGCAACCTGAAAACACATGTCAAACTTCACACAGGTGAGAAACCTTACCCTTGTATCACCTGTGGGAAAGAATTTAGTCAATGGATTAACATGAAGCGTCACATGAGGTGTCACACAGGTGAGAAGCCATATAGTTGCAGCACTTGTGGGAAAAGATTCCCTCATCAATCAGGATTGAAAGCTCACACAAATTCACACAAGGGAATGAAGGCTGTAGAATCTGTGGAAAAGGATTTTGTTAATGAGATACGATAATTGATATTGCTTAAAAGTGTTATGTTTAGAAAATGTGGGACAGAGTCATAGCAGTGTGTAGGTGGTAGAGCTCGCACTGACCAGGAGTCAAATCACTGCAACACCTGAGTGAAAAGATGACCGATATTCAAATCAGTATTTTCTGTCCAGAGCAGTAAAAACTCTCAGCATTCTTAATTCAGTTCATTACATTATTCTTCTAATTGTATCAGAGAAACCCTGATGTTACATTTAATGATGGTTAAAGTTCAGTGTGCTCCTTTTCTTCCAGATCATTATTTAGTTCTTTTGTTTATCAACGTGTGTTAAATTTTAAATAAATATTTAATTCATTAAATCAAATTATTTTTGAAGGGCAATCGCTAACATATGTAAGCAGCATAAAAGACAGTTCTGTCTCATTTCAGAGTTTTTCTTTGTTTTGTTGTTTTTTAAAGAGATGTACAAACAGATGTTGTTGTTTTATTTTTTTTAACATTTAGAGAACATGCAGCACAAAAGTGATTCAATTAGTGTTTGTTTATTTGTGTGTTGTAACAATGCTTTTTGATAATAAATCCTATACTACTGCAAAGCCTGTTTCTTTCTCTTTAAATGGAGCCACATTTATAAGGAAATTTTTATTCATTGGTTGAGCAGCAGAGTTGAGTATGTAGATTGCATCCAGGGCAAACCACTTGTTCTGCTATTGTTTCTTGATGTGAGCTTCCAGTAAACCAGGTGCTGAAAATCAGGTGGCTGATTGGCTCGTGATTAGCATGACCCTGATACAGCAGTCCGTGGGTATCTGCTCTAAGCATGCCATATTTAAAAGATTTAGATAGGGTCCATGCTATAGGGCTGTTTCAACTTGGTATTCCACAAAACCAAGATTCAGCATTATTTGGAGTGAGACAAAGTACCATCTCCAAACTTAAGACCAAGTTACATAGAATGGGAATGTCATAGATAATTTGCAACGTGCATGTCACAGGAAGACCGTTTCCTCACCTCATCAGCACTGAGGATCTGTAGGAAGTCTTCTTCAGATTTGCAGTCAAGTATTTCAGGATGATATGGCTGATAGCCCTCTAACAAATTTGGAACAGACTGGACACAGTCACTCTTTTGTCGTTTGACTAACATGTGTGTCTCACCTCCTCTTGTTCATCTCTGTTCTATCCTCATTCTCCATCTCCCTCTCTCTCCATCTCCCTCTCTCTCCCTCTTTTTGCTGACAATCATCAAATATACAGTTGAAACCAGATATTTACTCTTCAGATCAAAAAACACTTTTTTAATTTTAACATCAAATTAGACTAAATGTTTATTTTTTTAGATTGATAAATATAAAAAACATATTTGTTAACTTTAAGAGTAAAGAGAGAAACTATCTGTATTTCTTAATTATAAATGGCACCAAATTGTATTCAAAATTGAGCCACACTTATAGAGGTCCACAATTCTTTTCCTGGTGTTTTGGTTGACATCTCTTTGACTACGATGACCTGGATGACTGAGAACCTTCACAGACATGTTGACATCTCTTGATTTTCCCATGTCACAGAAACAGGCTCTGTGTTTTGCCTTATATGCATCCACAGGTGTGCCACCAATTTACTCACATGGACTCTACTAACCCATCAGAAGCTTCTTCAGCTCAGAATGGAATCGTCTGGAGTTTTCTTATTAATTAACAATAAACTTAGTGTATATGTACTCCTAAATATGATGAAAGTGATTAAAATAGAAGCTCTGTCTCTCTTTATTCTGACATTTAACTAATTCAAAAGATATTTCAATGTTTATTTATCCAAAACAAAACAAGTTTACTCTAAATTGATGTTGTACAGTAAAAAAATGTTCTTGTGTTTTCCATAAAGTGTATGTAAATATCTGGTTTCAACTGTGAATATACTGCTGTGTACTGAAGTTCCTCTTGTTTTGCATAGAAATATACTGAACAATATACAAAGCATAATATATAAAATACTACCAGAGTTTTTTCTTTGAAAGAAGCCCCTTATGTCCATTCTTGTATATCAGTGCATTACTGAAACCGATTTATTTAGCCGTGGAGGGAAACAACTGAAAATATGAAATAAACACACATGTAAGCTAAGACTCTCTAAAGAAACAGCATTGTTGTTGTTCGGCTTTTCATTTCGCCATTTGTTGATTCACTCGAAGAGTAAGTAACGTCATATGGGTCAAGTGATCTGTTTGATATCAATCTTTCGCGATACATATTTACATTATTTGTACAGTACGGATGATTTGCTTTGGTACCTGGTCGAACTTCAGTTCTCCTCTGTCTGCCTGGCTCCGTTTCTCTAACAGCACACTCTCATGCAGCAGCTGCCCCGCCCCGCTTAGTGCCGGAGCTCGGAACATACCAATACTAGGGGGGATTTACGCACAGTCGTAAATTCCCACAGTGTGCGCTATGTGCTTTAAATATTGTGTGTAGTTTTTTGCTTAATACAGTTGTCATCCAGGCATCTAATTATGAAAAAATTACACTCCAAAAGACCCCAGGCTTCTGAAAAAACAACCCGGGCTTAAGCCCAGTAAGCCACCCCCCCGCTCCACCACTGGCTCCAGACATCCAGAGGCACCAAGAGCAAAGAAGACCAAGGAAGACCAACGGAGGGGCAACCGTGCCACTGTCCCGTGATGTGACGTGCCCGAGATAGGCCTCCTCCCTGGGGACAGCTTCCCTGCTGACCCCAGTAGGCACTCCCAGACTCTGCAACCCACCAAGGAAAGGGGGCCCAGGCCCATCCGGACCGGGGCCCAGTTCAGCAGCGCCGCACGGCCCCACAGAGCCCGGGACAGCCCACCCGACCCCACCACAGAGAAAACTGCACCCACCCCATCATCCACTCATCTTCCAGACTACACAAGACAATAGACACAATTTTTTAAAAACCTCCCTAAAATGTTTAATAATAATAATGGATTTATATAGCGCTTTTCAAGGCACCCAAAGCGCTTTACAATGCCACTATTTATTTTCATTCATATATTCATTTATATCATTATATCATATCATTTATATTCATTCACTCTCGCATTCATACACTGGTGGAGGTAAGCTACAGTTGGGCAATAGGGTAAAGTGTCTTGCCCAAGGACACAACGACCAGGACAGAGAGCCCGGGGATCGAAGCGGCGACCTTCCGGTTACAGATGTGCTTCCCAACCCCCCTGAACCACGGTCGCCCCCAGAATTGAATTCAAAATCCTGCTCCTCACATACAAGGTCTTAAATAATCAGGCCCCATCTTATCTTAATGACCTTGTAGTACCATATCACCCTATTAGAGCACTTCGCTCTCGCTCTGCAGGCCTACTTGTTGTTCCTAGAGTATTTAAAAGTAGAATGGGAGGCAGAGCCTTCAGTTTTCAGGCCCCTCTTCTGTGGAACCAGCTTCCAGTTTGGATTCAGGAGACAGACACTATCTCTACTTTCAAGATTAGCTTAAAACTTTCCTTTTTGCTAAAGCATATAGTTAGGGCTGGACCAGGTGACCCTGAATCCTCCCTTAGTTATGCTGCAATAGACGTAGGCTGCCGGGGGATTCCCATGATGCATTGAGTTTTTCCTTTCCAGTCTCCTTTCTCACTCACTATGTATTAATAGACCTCTCTGCATTGAATCATATCTGTTATTAACCTCTGTCTCTCTTCCACAGCATGTCTTTATCCTGTCTTCCTTCTCTCACCCCAACCGGTCGCAGCAGATGGCCGCCCCTCCCTGAGCCTGGTTCTGCCGGAGGTTTCTTCCTGTTAAAAGGGAGTTTTTCCTTCCCACTGTCGCCAAAGTGCTTGCTCATAGGAGGTCATATGATTGTTTAGATTTTCTCTGGATCTACTGTACAACATAAAGTGCCTTGCACTATATAAATAAAATTTAATTGAACTGAATTGAGTTACTTTTGATAGAACTAGTAATGTAACTAAGTTACTAATGTAAAGTAACTTACACGACACTGCTCTTCACACATGTTCATTATATTCTGATGATCCTGGATGGAGACAAACTACAGATAAGTGTGTTCAGCCCAACTAGTTTATCTCATTACAGCAGTTTGATGTTTCCCTTTGAATCCCCCTGAAGATCCTGACAGTGAAGCACGTACATAATACTCCAGCCTTTCAACTCTGAGCTTATTTAGTTCTATTAATACACTGAAATCTCATTTGTGTCATGAAGAAAGTCTTTAATCAAACAGAATTCAAAGATCAGAAACATTTCATATATGGAGTTAAACATGAATCATTGTTTCAACAACATATTTATTGTTGTCATAAACAGACAAGAAGACAACAACAAACTGCTCCTCCCATTCAACACATGTCAGTCCATATCCCAGCAAACTAAATCATCTCCATTTACACATCAAATAGAAACATGAATCACTTGTAATGATTAGAAACTTGATAGAATTTCAAATCTAGTTTGGGGAGTCATTCAGTGAGAAACAGTGAAATGATTTTCCATGTGAAAAGGTGGACAGCAGAAACAGAAAGAAACAGTGAAACTAAAAGAGAAACAAAGAGCTTTGGAACAACGAGGCAGCAGGAGGACAGCTGCAGTTTAACAGCTTCAACTCACTGACAGGAAACAACATTAGAAACATCATCATCCCCAACTCATCTGCTGCACTGACACCTTCAACGGACACACGTTCAATTTATCAACAGTGCTGATGTATGGAAACATCCTGTGAGTGAAAGTGTGTGTGAAGGTGTGTATGTGTGTGTTAGTATCAGGATCAGAGAACGACAGCTTTCCTCTGTTCCAGTCCAGATTCACTCTGATCCTCTGGAGCTTCTTCTGGAATGAGAGATCAGTGAGAGGACCTGGTGGTGACCATGCTGAGTATTCACCTTCATCAAACCATATTATCCATAATCCAGACCATATGTCTCCCTTCCTCTGCACAGACTCTGCTAACACACCCAGTCCCCACGGTGTACTGTCTCCTACATCAACATCCCAGCTGTGAGTCCCTGAGTTAAAGCCCTCAGAGCCCAGGACTGAGCAGGAATGATCAAACCTCTCTGGATTATCAGGAAGCTGCTGCTTCTCTCCTCCTCTCACACTGGTCAGATCTTCAGACAGGATGAGGTCTGGATCAGCAGTGTTTGGGTCCAGAATGAGAGGAGTGTAGGAGACCATGTCCTTCATGTTGTTCCAGATGTTGAAGGTCAGGTTGCCCAGGTGTTTGGCCTGGTCTATCAGAGCTCCTGAGGGCAGCTGTGGATCATCCAGCAGGGGGCAGCGCTGGACTCTTTCCACTGCAGCCTTGTAGTTGTGCAGGAATGAGACGTCTTCAGCTCTCAGCTCCTCCTCTGTGGCTCTGACTGTGTCTGAAAGAGCTGCTATCTCTCTGCTCAGAGCCTCCATCTTCTCCTTCATCATCCCACTCTTCTGCTCCTCTTCCTCCCTCAGTGCAGCCAGCCTGGCCTCCTCTTCCTCTGCTAGAAACTGGTGAAGCTTCTTAAACTGCTCCTTAATCTGCCTCTCTGTGTGTCGGGCCTGGACCTTAATGTGTTCTGCTGTTTGATCAAACTTCACTTGAACTTCTTCACAAACCTTTAACTTCTTCTTTAAGGGCTCCAGAGTTTCCTGAAGTTTCTTGTGTTGTCGTGCAACTTCATCGATGGGTCTGAATCTGTGATTGGTGTGTTTTCCTGAGTCTCTGCAGACGACACACACTGGCTGCTGATGGTCCAGACAGAAGAGTTTGAGTTTCTCAGAGTGCAGACTGCAGAGAGCCTCTGAAGCTCTCTGATATCTCTCCTGTAAGAACGAATCACACAAGTTCTTTAAAGCCTTGTTTGAAGGTGGATGCTTCTTTGAAGATCTTCTCTTACAAAGTGGACACTCGTGTGTTGGTCTCTCTCTCCACCATCTCTTCAGACAGTGTTCACAGAAGCTGTGGCTACATGACAGAATAACAGGATCTCTGAAGACCTCCATACAGACCGTACAGCAGAGATCCTCCTCTGATCTGGAAGCCATTGAGTCTGTGAGTGAAGCTGAAAACAGCAGACAGGAAGTACAGTCAGTCCTGGCTCCCCTCCCTCCTCTACCACCTTCACTGAAACTTCCTTTGAGTCGTGTTTTTGCTCAAACTCACATTCAGTGTGTGGAGCGTCAGCAGCTTGAAGCAGCAGTGTTGGAGTTTTCCACTTTTCTCTCCTGTAGCTGGACTCACTCAGAGGAAGCTGCTAGTTTGGTCTGAGCTCAGTCTGATCGTCTGTGCATCTCTCTGGGCGTTTTTCTTCCTCTCTACTAAGGAGGAAAAACATCATGTTTCCTGCTTTGTTGCATTTGAGTGACGTGAGGGGAGGAGTAAAATGTTGCTGTTTCACTTTAACCCTTTAAAGCCGGCCGGAACGGGCATGCTCCGTTTTGTGTATCTATTATTAAATCCCTGTGTTCTAAGCTGACTAATATGCTGCTAATGTCACGGTTTGCCAGAGCAAACCATGGGATGTGGGGAAGGAGGACCCGAAAGACTCTTTAGTGAAAACAGTACGTTTGTTTACAGTGAGGTAAATAACAGATGCACACAAAATCCCCTTTGCTCTCTAGACTCCCATGTGTGTGCTCCGCGCCATAGTGTTCCTGCACACCCTGTGCGTGCTGGTCATTCGTTCCACCCAGGGGCGGATCTAGAGAAATTTTCTTAGGGTGGCATGAGGGTGGCAAAATCGAAGCCCTTTTTTTCCCCCAAACACATATGCAGGTGGTTACATATGGTTAAAATGATTCAAATGCAGTAAGTATACACGTTTTTCATATAAATATAGTCTACAACTTAATTATTTTCTGTAGCCCACATAATTAAACACTTTAGTTACATAAAACATGTGAGTTTTGATGCTATGTACTGTATAGCATGTATGATAAATAAATATGTAGCCCAATAAGTATAAAATCCAGAAAGCTACACAACATGGGGCGGTTCATTTACAAACACAAGTCTAACTTAAGTTTCACTGTTTTTTGTTAGAAAACAATCACATTGTTACAGCTTAAATTACACAAAATGTCAGAAATCTGCACTGTCATGAAAAAAAATTTTAACCTAATTTTTCGTGATTTGTTGGATTAACCCTCCAAAATACAACCGGCCATTTTTGACTCCTTTTTAGTTTACGTTTGTATTTCACCCTCAGATTGTTTCAGTTTATTTTTTTCCCCTTGCCTTGTTTGGTATCTTTTCAGCTCAACTGAATTTAGTTGTTTTTTTCACTGACATACTGCATTAGTGATCTGAAATCACACAAAGAACTTAAAATCCTAGTAGTATTTCTTTACTGTACAAAAAACCCCCACAGACACGTTGAGTAAACTTTTATAACTTGAAATGCAAATGTAATCTAATTGTACATTTTGTAAACATATACAGCTATTTATCTAAAAATGCCTGTGCTAGACAGACCCAACACCCATGCAAATGTACACCTATCTGGAACAACCCTGACATATTACAAAACAATAATATGACAAACTTTTCAGATTAGAGTGGTAAAGGAATCAAATATGTAGAACATATACTAGAAGGAACCGAATTTATTTCATTTGACGGACTAGTTACACAATATGGGATCAACAAGAAAAGATTTTTAGAATATCAACAAATTAAATCCATAATAAAAAAGAAATTTGAACCGGGTCAAGTTGAACTACAAACACCACCAAGTGTGGTTCAATTTCTTACTCTTAAAACCCCCAAATTACTATCCAAAATATACAGAATGCTTTCTAAAACAGATGAATCAATATCACTTCCTATTGCAAAATGGGAAGCGGATTTATCAGTTAACTTAGACCAAAACTTCTGGTCTCAGATTTGCTTAAAAACCTTTCATCTAATTAGAAATCCCAGTCTTCAATTAATTCAATACAAAATATTACATAGAGTGCACTATACAGGTCATCGGATGTTCAAGATGGGCTTCACGTCTACCAACAACTGCTCACACTGCCAAACCAATTCACCAGACAATTATATCCACGCTCTTTGGTTCTGTCCACCAGTTCAGAAGTTTTGGCGCGAGAGATGTGAAGACTTATCGAAGTGTCTGAAATGTAACATTCCAACTTCCCCCTTAGTGTGTTTGTTGGGCAGCTTAGATAATGTCACTTCAGAAAAGAATATCGCCCATATGGTTTTCACTGCCCTATGCATAGCCAAGAAAACAGTCCTCATGAACTGGAAAATAAAAATAGTCTTAATTCTGACCAATATAGAAATTATCTATTAGATTACATTAGTCTTGATACGGCCTCTGCCACCACATCAGATCAATTGCTCTGGGCTCCTTTGATCAGCTCCATCACCTAGTGGGGGTGGGGGGTCATAGTTTGGTCCCGCCTTCACTGTTGTGATTGGTGTGGGGGTAGGGACAGGCTTAGGGCCTCGGAGGGTTCCCCAGGAGCATCTTCCTTGGGGGACTGAACCCGGGGTAGCGGTCATGGCCTATTAGGGGCTCTGTTGGCTCTTAGGTGACGGTTTCCTCGTGGCTGCGTGCAGCGGGGCTAGGGGAGGGTCTGTGCTGATGGACGTGGGTTATTGACCTGGTAGCCTGGCTGCCCCTGAGTGGGTCCGGGACGGGCGTGAGGTTCTGGGGGAGCTCCGTCTCCGGGCTGGGGCCCTGGCTGGGCCTCGGGGACTTGGGTCCTGGTTGGTATGTTGCTGGGGTTGTGGGCGGGTGGGTGTATGGGGGCCCGGCCCTGGCGCAGAGTGCCGCCAGCGCATCAAGCCACCTGGGGGCTCTTCAACTGGAGGGGGAAGGTTGTAACACCTTGCAGGAGCTTTCCTCTCTTCAGGAACTCTCTCTGCAGGAGGGGCAGATACAGGAGAGGTGGAGGAAGAGCTCAGCCTGGGCGTCTATTGTCTCATGTAATCTGGAAGATGAGTGGATGATGGGGTGGGTGCAGTTTTCTCTGTGGTGGGGTCGGGTGGGCTGTCCCAGGCTCTGTGGGGCCGTGCGGCGCTGCTTTTCTGGGCCCCCTGTCCGGATGGGCCTGGGTCCCCTTTCCCTGGCGGGTTGCAGAGTATGGGGGTGCCTACTGGGGTCAGCGGGGGAGCTGGCCCCAGGGAGGGGTCACTTTCCCCTCCCTTCCTTCCCTCCCCATCTCCCGCTGCCTCCCTCTTCCCACTCCACCACAATCACCCACACATGCAGGGCCTTGGGGTAAAGGTGTGTCACCAGGGTGCAGGGGAGGCTACCCCCCCCTCTGTCCCCTTCTGGCTTCTTGTGCCTCAATTTTATCTCACAATTTAGACATTCACATTACTCACACTCTCATAACACATACATATAGGATCTTGGGGGTGGGCACGCAACACGGACTCCAAAAGACCATCAGGGTGTACACCTCACCCCTGGTGTCGTTGCCCACCTCTCAATTTTAAATACACGTAGACATTGAGGGCTAGCAGGAGGGACTATGCGCTTACCTGCTGCTCTCTGGCAGGTAGCTCCATGCCCTCCTGGGTTTTAAATGCACCTTAGAACACACATGCATCACCACTACATATGAGCGGGCGGAGGGAGGTTTTGGAGTCTTCACACACCTCCGTTCTCTGCGACCTGCTGAAGCGGGGGGGCCAGCAGGATGACTTGGCCGTCCGACTGCGGTCTGGAGTGTGGGGCCTCCCTGCTGCTGTGGAGTCGGGGCGGTCTGCTTCTCCCCACCGCAATGAAAAAGGGTAACACCACCTGGGTCTGGGTGCAGTTTCCCCCTCCAGGGGCAAAGGTACCTAGACCCGGTTCGTAGAGTACGCTTGGGGAGTGTGATCGTGTGTACAGTGTCTCTCTATGTCTGTCTCCACATTGGTTGAGTGTTGAGTAATTGCATATGAGAGCATGAGGGTGGGAATGGATGTTTGTATCTGTGTGTGCCTGTATGTCTGTGTCTATATGTCAGGTTGGGTGTCAGACGGCACCTCTCTGGGGATATCTCAGGCCCTCCAAGGTATGGAGGCCTATCTCCCCCCACCACCACTTCCCCTGCCGGTGGCAAAAGAAAAAAAACTTACTTTAGAGATGTTGCGCAAATGGAAGAAAGCAGTTTTACATATCTGTTTAATATGTGCGTTGAAGGACACGTCCTGGTCAAAAATGACTCCAAGGTTCCTCACAGTGTTACTGGAGGCCAAGGTAATGCCATCCAGGGTAAGAATCTGCTTAGATACCATATTTCTAAGATTTTCAGGGCCGAGTACAATAACCTCAGTTTGATCTGAATTAAGAAGCAGAAAGTTAGCGGCCATCCAGGTCTTTATGTCTTTAAGACATTCCTGCAGTTTAACTAATTGGTGTGTGTTACCTGGCTTCATGGACAGATAGAGCTGGGTGTCATCTGCATAGCAGTGAAAGTGTATGCTATGTCTTCTAATGATACTGCCTAAGGGAAGCATGTATAATGTAAAAAGAATTGGTCCTAGCACTGAACCCTGTGGAACTCCATAATTAACCTCAGTGTGTGAAGAGGACTCTCCATTTACATGCACAAACTGGAGTCTATTAGATAGATATGATACAAACCACTGCAGTGCAGTACCTGTAATACCTACAGCATGTTCTAATCGCTCTAATAGGATATTATGGTTGACAGTATCGAATGCTGCACTAAGGTCTAGCAGGACAAGCACAGAGATGAGTCCACTGTCAGAGGCCATAAGAAGATCATTTGTAACCTTCACTAAAGCTGTTTCTGTGCTGTGATGAGCTCTGAAACCTGACTGAAACTCTTCAAATAAACCATTCCTCTGCAGATGATCTGTTAGCTGTTTGACAACTACTCTTTCAAGGATTTTTGATATGAAAGGAAGGTTGGAGATTGGCCTATAATTAGCTAAGACTGCTGGGTCTAGAGATGGCTTTTTGAGTAAAGCCAGTACAGTACAGCCAGCTTGAAGGCCTGTGGTACATAGCCGATTATTAGAGATAGGTTGATCATATTTAAGATCGAAGAATTAATTAATGGCAGGACTTCTTTGAGCAGTTTTGTAGGAATGGGGTCTAAAAGACCCGTTGATGGTTTGGAGGAAGTAATTATTGAAGTTAACTCAGAAAGATCAATTGGAGAAAAAGAGTCTAACTTAACATCAATGGTACTAAGAGTAGCTGTAGATAATATTATATCTGTGGGATGATTATTGGTAATTTTTTCTCTAATGATAAAAATTTTATTTGTGAAGAAGTTCATGAAGTCATTACTAGTTAACGTTAAAGGGATGGTTGGCTCAACAGAGCTCTGACTTTTTGTCAGCCTGGCTACAGTGCTGAAGAGAAACCTGGGGTTTTTCTGATTTTCTTCAATCAGTGATGAATAGTAAGATGTTCTGGCTTTGCGGAGGGCTTCTTATAAAGCAGCAAATTGTTTCTCCAGGCAAAATGATGATCCTCTAAATTTGTGACACGCCATTTCCGCTCCAGCTTATGAGTCATCTGCTTTAGGCTACGTGTTTGAGAATTATACCACGGAGTCAGGTACTTCTGATTAGAGACCTTAGTTTTCACAGGAGCTACAGTATCCAGAGTCGTACGCAGTGAGGAGGTAAAATTATTAAAAAGATAATCGACATCTGTTGGGGTAGCGTTCAGATAGCTGCTCTGCTCTGTGTTGGTACAGGGCATTGAAGATGATAACAGTGGTAAATGGCCTGTATTTGTATAGCGCTTTAGTCCCTAAGGACCTCAAAGCGCTTTACACAACCAGTCATCCACCTATTCACACTGGTGATGGCAAGCTACATATACAAATATCAAATATATGTGACAGGCAAAAACTAGCAAACACTTTTAGCAGTTAGAACAACTTATACTTGAATGCAGAATGTTACACCATCACTTATGGATATATTAGTTTTTCGCCTCTCACTGCTTAAGCCATTAATCTTTCTAGAATTGTTCTTTGAAACAGATGCGACCTCACAAAAGGTGTTAACGATGCTGTCAGACCAGAGCAGTTTAACGCTCAACTACAAATCAATGGCTTTTTGATGGTGGCCGGCGCGGAATGAAGGTCAACTATAAATAGACCTTTTCTCGACATTGTTGTTGTCACCTGGTCGACTACAAATAGATCAAATATCAATGACAAAAAAACAACGGTAAATCAACATCATTACAACGTCCCTATAGTAAGATTTACCACAGTCGGTTTACCACAGTATTTCAATGTTGTTACAACAGTGGCATTTCAACCCTGACCATAACAACGGATCGGATGAAAAATCAACGTCAATTCTATGTCGTCTTGCTATCTGGGACCTCTACACTGACAGAGCTGACACCTGATTGGACCATTACAGAGTTAGTCTTCTTTTCTGGCTGTGGATTGGTTCGTCAGGATTTCCCCCTTTACAGGTTTAAAAACAATCTCTGTTTTTAAATATTTTGACCTCCTTCTTGTTTCCAAAGGTGAAGAAGCACCAGCCTCCTCTGATCTTCATGTTGTAGCTCTGTGTGTCCAGCAGGGGGCAGAACATCTCCAACCTGTGCCAGCAGCTCTCACTGTGAGCTCAGACGTTTGTGGACACTCAGTTTGTTTGAACATAGTAGATAATCAGAGCTTCTCAGACTGTTTATGGGGACACCACCTGCCCGAGGGTGTACTGTGTCAGAGAGGTGGTGTATGCTGCTGGGTGTAGTCTCTCTGCTGGTTCATGGTTTTTACTGTGAAACTGTGTTCATGTCAGGAAGGTTTAGTCTGATCACTGTGGTGCAGTTTGGTTTACTCTGTTTCTGAGATGTGGATTGTTTGTAGGATCAGTCTCTGCAGGTCACCTGATACCTGCAGTGAAGTGTTTATAAATCAGCTCCATCAGATTTAATCCAACAGAATAACATGTAAAACACTCCAGGGCTTTTAATCTGAAACTTTCTCTAGAGCTGTCTGGAGTTTTAGACTAGAATATTCTGTGATTGCCAGACTGTCCACATCATGTGTCCTACCAAAACTTTCATCTATCATAACTTTCATCGACAAACATCCCCTGACATTAAACCCAAATATGTCAGAGTCTGCAGTGTGATTATTTAATGTGGTCTGGAAAAGCTGCAGTGGCTCAAGCCAAAGGTTTAATATTAAAAGAAAAGGGAAGCACAGAGTACCAGAGCTGCAACATGTCACATTAAAAGCTCCAGAAAAGGGAACATGTGACAGTGACACCAGAAATGTTTTATATTAAAGGGAAACTTGATTTAATATGTTAATAAATATGATGTAATATACAAAAATAAAAAACAACAATTTAAAACCACAGAAGAAGAAAAGATGATGTTATAGCTCTAAGTCAACTTTCAAATTTAAAGCTCAGCATTTAAAGCAAAGTAAAAATGTGCTGGAAAAGGGTTCATTAGAAAATCAACAGTTTTAAAACAATGAAAATCCCCAGAAAAACACATTGGAAAGAAGAAATAAGTAGGAGGTTCCTAAGAAGTTTCTAAGACGCCATGAAAAGGGAAATACAGTTTAATGGCTCTAAGAAAAGTTTCAGATTAAAAGCTTCAGGAAAGGTGTTTTACACCTGCTGTGATAGTCATCTAAACGAGGTTGGACAGAGGATCAGGATAAAAATCGGTCAAGTGTTTTAATTTTCATGACATCTCTGTTAGACAACACCACACTGATCACCTAAACCTATAGAAGGTCCTAATAAAGATTAAATGTTTCTGTCATGTTTAAAAACCTTTGTCTTTATATGATGACCTGTTAGCCCTCAATTCAGTGTCACATGAGCTCAACCCTCCATCATCCCTGCTCAGCATGACCCTTTCACTAAGCTCAAACCTTAAGGATCACTCTTCACTTCTCCTCCATCTTTGTTGGGTGATCTGTGCTCGAGCTCTTTTGACCTACACTTTGTTTGACTGGTGTGTTGCGTGCTGGGCCCAGCTACGCTTCGGTGATCACAATCCACACATAGGTGTAGATCTACAACACTTCCTCACATACAGCTCTTTCCAGAAAAATCACTGCAAGTCAGACATTACTGTGCAAAAGTCTTGAGTCACCTGGTATTTCTCTACATTTTGCCTCCAAGGATTTAACTTTCTTCTGATTTTTAAAGTGGTTTTAAGCAGAGATTCTGAAGCTTTCTGGGAGTCAATGACTTCTTTGGACACTGGCTGCTTTTTCACTAATTTTCAGTCCAGTCCTTGTACCTAAACATTTTCACAGGAATGTTTAATTCTGACTTGCGAATCATTCAACTGTAACCAAGGCTCCCAACACAGTGAATGGACCAGCGTTGTGCCTACAGGCAACTTAGCAAAGAACCAGTTTTAAACTGTATCTTTGGGTCATTTGTTACCAGCAGCCTGTCACAAAAACAACCCTCAGTACAATTTGTTTAGCTGAATCTAAAACTGGCCCAGTGGAGGATAAAGAAGAAATGTGAGGCCTGAAAATCTCCAGCAGATGAACAGTATCTGAAAGTCATGACCTTAAGAAAAAAATCCAGGAGGGCAGTTCAGTAGGAGGGGAAAGGAGGGGAGTGGAAATGATTGGAACAGGTGTGTTGAAGTGATGAATGATGAAAACAGAAAAGTACCATCATGTTTTAATCCATCTTTTAATACCACCTGGAAAGCATCTGATTGGCAGCAGCTTTATTTTCAGACAATGATGCCAAACACAAAGCCAGTGCGGTGAACACTATCAGAGCCCGGACGTCAGCGTAGCTTGACAGAATGTAACAAAAGGAAGAAACATCCAAAAAAGAGCTTTAAATGTTCTTCAAAAACCCGGAGAACTATTCCTGAAGATACTTAAAGACATTACAGGAAGCTCCTCAGAGAGTTCAGGCTGAAAGGCTGCTGTGACTCAGACCAAATGTTTATTATATAAAAAGAAAAGGGAAGCCCTCAGTACTGTGGCTACGACACGTCAAATTAAACCCCCCAAAAAGGGAACATATTGTAATAACACCTTTTCTAATTAAAAGGAAATGTGATTTAATGTGTTGATAAACATGTTGCAATAGCTAAGGAGATTAAATGAATCCGACTATAAGCTATAGAAGACGGACAGATATGTTTAGAATAGGTTTCAAATTGAAAACTATTATAACTTAGAATCGAAAGTTTTAAAAGAAATTATGTGAACTGCTCAGAAGGCTGGTCAGAACTGTAAAAACTCTGTTTCTGCCCCATATTCCATATTTCGTGCTTGTTTGCTGGTGTTTCAATAAATCACTGCACTCATTTTTAATTTTCAAGGGATGGCTCAAGACTTCTGTGCAGTGATAGGATGGTGTGAAATGGTTTCTGCAATTAAGACACAAAATTACAAAACAAGCGGTCGTTTCAACACTGATGTGCTGTTGTGTTGGATCATCACGGGCGTGTGAGGGGGGGCAGTCGTGTTCAGGCAGGCCGTGTCTTCACCCTGAATGTAATCCAAGTCCTTCTAGAAACAACACCTACGGGCAGATATTTTGAAACAGATCCTGAATTCATTTCAATGCTCACAGAGGCCTTAAAACTGCAGCTTTGCTTCAGATTGAGAGTTGAACCTCTGCCATCATGTAGCTCTCAATCCTCACACACATTTAAAGTCAGGGGTTTTCCCCCCGTGTTTTATTGTTTTTACCACAAAGCACTCACTGCTTGTACAAAGTCTGCATCAATGCCTATCGCTCTGAGTCCCTGCATGAACGCGTCTTTACTTCCTGTTAGAAAGTCACAGTTTAGTAAAAAGGCAGCAAGCAACTACAAAGAGACTAAAAAAACACCATATTTGAAGCATCTTCCTTAGTGTGATGCCCCTCCTCCTCCTCCTCCTCTAAATGAGGTGAGAGCATCTGTTCAACTCTGCAGAGGTGGAAGGGTGGAGGAGGTGTGCATGTGTGTTTGTGTGTCACAGGAAGAACGATCTAGTGGTAGGAAGTGGGTGTGGCCTTTAAAGAAGACACTGAGCACAGTTTAAATTTTCTGTTTCCCATTAAACTCGACAAGTGTCGTCTATAAAAAGTCAATTTACATGCTCTAAACGTGTGAGCGTGCCATCACACACGTGCACACACAAGCACACAGACACACACTTCACTTCACTGTGCTTCTCCATATAAGGACACACACACACTTGATAGTACTTAAAGTGCAGTAAAGTGTGTGTGAGACTGAGGAGAACACCACTTCCTCTTCTCTCACTCGCTTCGACTTCTTTCAACTTGAGTCAGAAAGCAAGAGTTCAGTTACTGAGGAAGTGTGTGTGTGTGTGTGTGTGTGTGTGTGTGTGTGTGTGTGTGTGTGTGTGTGTGTGTGTGTGTGTGTGTGTGTGTGTGTGTGTGTGTTGTACGTTCTGCTTTAACCTCCATAAATGGTGCCTGAGCTGCAGACTGGAGGCCTCCGGCTTCTCTTTGATTTGACTGATTGATCAGGGCTGATCAATCCGAGCGAAGACTCGTCTCTACTGAAAGCTTTCTCACTTCAGCTTGCTTCTCTCTTGCGTCAGAGCACGGCACACAGCCTAAAGAATGAGTTTCAATTTGATTTAATCAGCTCATGATTCTCTAGATGAGCATCACGCCAGATTCCTGCTCTCAATATAACCGATGGAAAGTCCTCGTTCCACAGGAGAGCTGAAAACTAGTCAAGAATCCAGTTTTCTGTTCACTCAGTGTGGATGACTCTTGGTTGTCAACGCAAATCAGTGACACATAATGGCGCCCTGCCACCAGCACATGGTGACCTATGGTCTCTCAGAAATAACAGTCTCTGATCCTTATCTTTGGAGGCCTGCGATGCAGAATATGTTTTGCACGTTGTCTTGCATATTTAAAACTACTGACTTGTCAAGTTTAGTCTCCAAATAGCATGCGGTTAGCTTTAGCTGAAGACTTGGCGGTCACTACCATAAAACAACACTTTAAAAGGAGTTAAATCAGATATCAGATATGATGTGTTTCTCAGTTTGTGTTCTTACCTGTCATGTGGAATGTTGCGTGAACACAGAGACCGTTTGGCGTTTACTGCAGACTGAACTGATTAGTTTGCAGTATTGTGGTGACGTTCGCAGACTGCGGTGTTCATGGTCAAGGTTACTTGAAGGTTACATCAAGTGGCAGACATCAGTCTAAATTTAAGATGACGATGCTGATTAGAGTGGCTCACTGAATTCTGATTTGTATACCACCTTCATACAGTGCTGGAAATCGGCTGTTGAAGCTCATATAACATCTATTTTTAACTTATTGAATTCAGCTGGTTAAAAACTGTCCACAAAGGACAGGAAACCTCAGCAGCAGCAGCAGCAGCAAGTCAGCTGACCACAGCCTGCACACAAAGAGAAATCTACAGGAGCTCACAGTGCAAATTACTCTGTGAAGTGATCATTTTTACTCTGCAGGCAATCTAAGGGTTGCCACACCCGCCATATCTCACTTTAAGCTCTGCTAACAACCACAGCATATTGCACAGCTTTCTGTCACTCTGTAGTGTCCAAACTTGTTTCTTTTACAGATTTTTAAATGAACTTTCTGACAGTGCGGATCCTTCAGCCTTCCCTCCTCTGTGATCTGTGAGCATTTCATCTTCATGTCAGCGTGACTCGTTCACTTTGCTTTGCATCAAGGTGTGATGGATATGATACTGCATAGGCAGCATCATGACATGAAGTTTAGTAGCACATGAGTGGGAACAAGAATGAGAGAAGATCAGAGTCTTGTCAAACTGCAGTCTAAGGTAAAATCGAACAAAATGTCAATGAGGTTTGGTTCCTGTTTCCTGCCGCAGAAAGGCAGAAAGAGAGCATTTCCTCAGGGTATGCATATTCTACATGCCGGCCTGTATCAACCTGTCCCTCCCAATTCACCTCACATTTCTTTTCCCTTTGGACCTGACTGATGCTTCAGCATGTTTTTCATTCTTCACAAACCCTTTTGCCTGGAGTCAGAGGTAGAGACCCTGTACCCGTTAGACTTGTTTCCCTTTCTTTGCATGCTGCTGAGGAGCCGGTCCTCCAAGAGATGCAAAACCCTGAAGTTACTCCTCCAGTTCGTGTTACTGATTTCATGAAAACCACTTCATTCATGTTGGTTTGTCGTAAAAGTACACACTGTGACTGGGTGGGAGTACTAGATAGTGATAGCATGACCGTCGTGTTTAAACACGCCGCTGACACACACAGGCCTGAACTAGCTCAGGTATGTGTGTGTGGTCTGTGTGTGTGTTAACCTGAGGTATGCAGCATGTGGGAGCAGATAGAGACGCCATGGCTTTCACTGAATCTGCCTTCTAGGTCACCTCTGCTGAACTGCAGCTCCCACAATGCACTGCAACTGTGGGTGAGGCTGCTGATGTCTAAGGTTAACAGTTGGGGATCAATATAGGTTTACTTTAATACAACGGTCGCGTGTTTTAATGTCTCTGAATGTGAGCTACATCTCAGCCATGGGAGTGGATGTGAAGTGAAACGCGTCAGGAGGAAGTGGTTTGTGTGGGACGACAAGTTTCTCAGCAGCTTCTTGCTCGCTGACGGTTTTAACTGAGCTGCTCACACCTCACAAACCTTCCGCTGCACTCACTCACTAAGAGATTAAGGATAACTAGGTTAGTTACTAACAGTGCAATCTGACCATTAACCCCAGTCCCAGACCTGAGGTTAGCAGAAAATCCTGCAGTGCCTCAGATGTCCACTCGAAGATATCAACCACACAGACTCCCATGTTAAGATGTCCAATTTTACAGCTGAAACAAGCATGTTTATGGCGTGTATTTTGAGATTTGTTCACTCTTATAAGTATTTAATATTATGTCTGATCAGAGAACAAGAACTAAAAGTTCACAAATTACAGCGAGTAAAACACAACAGTCACTGTCAAATATTGTAATTCTCATTTCAAGTTAAAGCGCAATTCACTGTGTTCAATCTTACTGATCAAAACTGCTGCTATATTGTAGGTAGTTGGGGATTTTTTGAGCCAGAAGTGACCAAATTTAGAAAAGAGGTGAGTGGTGCACTCAGCTATTAGCTAATGCTAACAAGCTTGGTTAAAAAGCTACATCCACAGACTGTATGGGAGCACACACACAATCATGTCACACGATGACAGCTGTTAATTAGTGCTCAGTAGCGTTTATGTTACCAAAACTGGAGCTTCATGGACTCTCAGTACAATTATTGACACAGCAGCCATATTATTGTTTTGATAATTGCATAAAAAATGTTAAAACAGCTCCAACAGCATATACACAGTCCAGAGGTCCAGTTCAGGGAGTCCAGTTAGCTGAGATGGAGTTACAATCTAGCATCTATGCCCACCTGTCCATCAAAGAGGCAACACCCTAATGTAACTTTAAGTATTAATACAATTTCAATATGTTAAATATTAACCTCCCTAATATGTGCTTTTAAAAACAAGACTATAATACAAAGTTGAATAAAAAGCAGAGGACCGATAATAGAGCCGTGTGGAACTCCACAACCTGTCAGAAAACTACATCAAATCAGGCTGTAAATGGGTTTATATCTGCAGTAAAGTTGGACAGTATAACGTGAGTCTATGCTGACTGACTCACTGCTTCAAGTGGATGTTAGAGGAACTGCACGTGCCTTTTTCAGCACTGGAGGTTAATGCTTGGTTAACAGTTCAATTTAATAATGCAGGTCTCTCCACAGAGACGCCGACTGACCGATTACAGCTCAGCGGGTTACAGGACTGATGTTTTAGAGGTTTAAATGAGTGGATGTTTGTGTGCTGATCAAATCACTTCCTTGTTTTTTTTTTTACTTCCCAGGTGAGTGAGAGAGAGTGACAGAGAGGGGGAGGGGTCGGGCGACTCTCTCACTCAACAGTGACAGTGAGAGAGGAAGCTGCCAGCAGGCTGGGAGTGGTTGGGTGTATAAAAGACAACTCTTCTTCCTTCTTTCTGCATTCGACTGCTCTCTCCCCTCTTCCTCACACCCAAGACTCTACCTGCACAGGTAAGCTAGCGAGCTGTCCCACCTCTCTCTCTCTCTCTCTCTCTCTTTCACACATAGCTAAAGGTAATATTGATTTGGTGCTTGTGAATCGAGGTTATTGATCAGTGTGTGTGTTATTGATCAGGATGTCGTGGCAAGGTTATATTGATAACTTGAAGACGCCCGACCAGAGCGGGACGTGCCCGGTGTCAGAGGCAGCCATCTGTGGAATCACAGCTGGGCAGGAGAGCGTTTGGGCCAGCTCACCCGGCATCCAAGTCACGGTACACACAAACACACACTGTTCCTCTTCCTGCCTCTACAAACTGCTAAATATATGTAAAAAAAAGTCCACTTCCTCCTTTAAAGCTTCTGCCAAGAGTTTTCAAACAACCTCACACTCAAAAACTTGCTCAGACTGGTGACATCAACCTGCACAAACTGCCACTCCTTTGGCTCATTTTCTGTTGCTATGAGAAAATTTCTTGGAAACAGCTTCTTATTTTGCATGTCCGTGTCTTCTTCTTGAGCTTTGGGTGTGTTCAGTTTGTTGCCTGTCTAGCTCACTTCCCGCTCTCAGTGCTGTGTTCAGGTGCTGCAGGAAAACACGTGTGCCATACAGGTTTTTTTTAAAAAAGTCAGAAATTTAAAGCTTGGCTTCAAAGGGGAAAGTCACTGAGCAACAAGATGACAATTCTCAGCTCATTGGCTTCTTCCCTTAGCTTTTAATTTTTAAAAGTACAAAGAGAAATGTTTTTTTATGTTTTTTTTTTTAGTTTTGATCTTAGTTCAGGTGTAGAAACAACTTTTCAGGAGTTCAGGAGATGTGTTTAAACTCCCTCGTTTTAACTTTTGCCAGAAAGCACAAACATGCTACAGTACATGTAGTTTTCTGGAAATGGTGGTAATTATAACTGGAAATAAAACACGTGCTATTAAAGGTTTTTAGGTTTTATTTAATTTCCATAAAATAATCTTTCAGTGTGACAAAAAACGTTTCACCTGAGGTGCTCGTTTTTCTACACATTTTGGAAAATGGAAATGGAAAAAGATGAATGCTAATGTCTCAGAGCAGGCTGCGTAACGGTTGTGAGCTTCCGGTAGTTTCCGGGTGTTTGTGCTGTGCGTTTGCTTTAACTACCTTATAAGGAGACAATGTCGAAAAACAGCGAATACAGGAAGACGAGACGATCACTTCTTGTTTCTGAGACACACACACACGCACACACACACACTGAGGTACGGAGTGGAGTGTTGCACAATGTCTCAAACACACACACGGACACACACGTCTGCAGGATTTGTCTTTTTTACAGTTTGTAAACTTTAAATTATAAAATTAAAGAAGTTCGTTCCTGCTTTTAAAAACACTCTGTGTGCATTTGCGTGGGTTTGTTACACTCACTAGTGGGCTCCTCTCTGATTGGCTGATGTTTTTTGGGAAGTGGTTTTGCCTGTGCAGGCAGCAGCGTGTGCATTTTGGTGTGTGTGTGTTCATGTCTTGACTTGTCGTCCTCACATTCTTTCCTCCTCGATCTTCCTGCAGCTCCCTTCACTTCTCAGAAAAGTCTCCACAAAAACAGAGCGATGGTTAAATCTCACGTATGAGCTCAGAAACCTGCGGAGCAAAGCTGACAGAAAGCAGGAAGTGTGAATTCAGTTACACGTGAGGCTGAAGCCCGAGCACATCTGAGTTTAAATCAAAAACAGTTGGCGGTGATCAGCTTTGAATCAGACGCTGTGCAGGTTTGTTAATTAAAGAAGGCCTCAGAAAGAGGAAGTCATGCTAAATCTAAGCATGTCAGGTTCATATGTGTAAATGGAGATCTAACGCAGACTGCGTTTAAAGCTACAATGCATGTACTTCCTGGTGAGTTTGAAGGCACTCGAGGCCTCCTTCCTCTCTGAGTCTCACTCACAAAACACGTTTTCTGAGAAATGAAGTGCAGTGAAAACTTTTCCTTCTGAGAAAAAACACTTCAAAAGGTCAAATCTGTCCACGTACATGACAGATGTGAAACTAGCTGTCATCACAGTTCATGTGATTCAGCTCTGCTGCTTCAGAGCAAAGTGCAGCGACAGTTTCTTTGACAGCAGCGATCACGTTTTATTTCTGCAAGTCAACACTTCAACTTCTTCAACCGCATCTCAACTTTCAACAAATACATTTGATTAATAATTTAATTTCAATAATAAAACCAGACTGAAATCCAGAAAAAAAAAAAACAGAAATCCAATGCAGTCCCATAACAGTGTATATTATTATATACTATGATAATAATCTTTTATTTTTAATATAAAAACGTAAAGTAAAGCTTTTCTTTTTATTAGAATTATTGATTATACTGTATTTTTTTATTTTTCTGATTTAAAATAATCTAATTAGCAGTATTAATGATGCAGTTAATAGGTAACTGAAACACAGGATTATTTAATAGATAAATCAATACCTGAAGCTATAAATATGATGCAGTCCTAAAACCACATTAGATCATTTTTAATTTTCAAGTTAAAAGAATATATATATATATATATATATATATATATATATATATATATATATATATATATATATATATATATATATATATATATATATATATATATATATATATATATATCACAGATGCATAATCATGAAAAAATGACTTTAATTGTGATAAATGCATTAAATTAAAACATTTCTGTGACCTCAGAGCTGGTAAAAACACTCTGATTAGTGGATGGTGTCTGAACTAGGCCAGTGAGTCAGCTGTGTCAGTGTGACACACTAACAAAGCTCAGACAAACCAGTAAAACCAGTATCAACAGGCGGCGCAACAAAGTTATTATTTGTTCCGATTCCAGCTGGAAACACACAAACCAATGAGCAAGAATGTCGTTTTTCTCTCTCTCACTTCCTACTCTGCATGCTCACAATGGTCACACCACATTAAATCATGTTTCAATGACTTTAGCTTCCTATTCCGACGCTTGTTTATGATCCTCCGCACACAGCGGCTGCTTTTTTATTGTGAGATTTAAATAAACTCAGGCTGTAAAAGGAGAAGAGCCCATGCTGGTCATGGTGGGTACTTCAAGGTGGCTGGGAATTTGGAGGACTCAGTTAAATAGATCCACTAATCTCTATCTGGCCTCTCCCTTAGAGATAGGGTGAGAAGTTCGGCCATCCGGGAGGGGCTCAGAGTAGAGCAGCTGCTGCTCCACATCGAAAGGAGCCAGCTGAGGTGGTTCGGGCATCTGACAAGGATGCCCCCTGGGCGCCTCCTGGGTGAGGTGTTCCAGGCATGTCCCACCGGGAGGAGGCCCCGGGGCAGACCCAGGACACGCTGGAGAGATTATATCTCTCGGCTGGCCTGGGAACGCCTTGGTGTTCCCCCGGATAAGCTGGAGGAGGTGGCTGGGGAGAGGGAGGTCTGGGCCTCTTTGCTTAGGCTGCTGCCCCCGCGACCCAGCCTCAGATAAAGCGGATGAAGATGGTATGGTAATCTCTATCTCTCGCTCTGTTTCCCTTTTTTAGGTCGATGAGATCAAGAAGCTGGGTGCTAACGACCGGTCGAGCTTCGCTCAGAATGGCGTTCACATCGGTGGAGTAAGGTGCCGGCTGATCCGAGACCAGATGGACGTTGACCCAGTCTTTGCGCTGGACCTGAAGACCTCAGCAGACGCCGAAGGAAACACATTCAGCGTATGTGTCGGAAAGGCAAAAACAGGTAAGATGTTCCCGTTGACTCAGCACATTTTTATCCTTTGAATTCACTCCAAATCTCTGAGGCTGACACGCTCCTGCTTTCTGTCTGTCTCTACAGCGATAGTCATAGCCAAGGGCACGAAAGACGCCTCTGGTGGTCAGCTATCCAGCAAGGTGTTCAAAATCGTTGAGTACCTGAGGAAGGCTGGTTATTAGGACAAGACAGTCACCTTCACCACATGAGATGGATGCCACCTCCCGCCTCCCTTCCCCTACCCTCCTCCCTGTGTTTCTACATCTGAGCTTCTTTAGTTTTTTTTTTTTTTTTAAGTCATTTTCAATCTTCAGGTGTGTTTCCTGCTGTAGAGATGAATCAGTGTTTTCTCTGGTCTAAGTTACCGTGTGGTAGCTTTTAACCTGAGAGTACACCTCATGTTTAACGCAGGAACATAGTGTTACCATTATTTTTCTACAGTGGCGATTGACCAGCGTCCAATCAGAGCTCTGTGAAAACTGATTGCACACTTGAATGAAATAAAAACAAACATGGTTATACTTACATTGTGAGGGTGTCTTTATGTGTGTGTGTGTGTGTGTGTGTGTGTGTGTGTGTGTGTGTGTGTGTGTGTGTGTGTGTGTGTGTGTGTGTGTGTGTGTGCTTCAAATGTTTTCTACAAACACCTCTTCTTCAGGGGCTGATTTACTGTGCGACACACAGCTAAAAAATAAGACAGTCTAGTGCACTCATATACGCGCATCACACCTAATATTTGATTAAATATGCCACAACAAGTTGTAGTATTAGTATTACGTACAACTCCTTGTTAGAGCTTATATAGTGTTTAAACAATACACGCACTTTTGTCTTTCTGTATAAGTTGGGCCCATATTGACTCACTGCCTTATCAAGTCTCCTGATCTAAACCTGAACCTCAAAGCCATGTTTGTGTGTTCAAAGAGTGCTCTGAAGGAGAAAAGGCCAACTTTTCCATAAAATACAAAACTTCCTCTTCATACATAAATATCATCACATGCTGAATGTCTTCATTATTCTGGTTTAAAACCTGCACAGGTATGTGTGCACACATCCAAATTGCTTTTTGTACACATTAACATACTGGCTTGTCAAGTCCAAAACTAATTGACTCCAAAACCAGATATGAGCCCTCACACCTCCCGCCTCCCTTCCCTTCACACTCTACTATGAAGCAGAAAAGGCTTTTGTGGCTTTATAAAAAAGGATGAAAAAATGCCCTCCACCTCAAAACCAGGCCAGACTGAATTTGTTTGTTTTCCCTGTGCTTGTTTGGGTTCTCTAGGGGAACTACAGCTTCACCCACAGTCCAAAAACACGTGTGTTGGGTTAACTGTGGGTGTGAACATGACAATGACTGAAAAAGATTCTCATAATGTAGAAACATTCGCATTATTTTGGAGTCAAGCTAAAAATGGCTCTCACAATGAAAACTGTACAAGTCCAGACACGTGTCATCCTACACATGTGTGGGCACATGTTAACCTAGAGGGTTATCATGGCTCTTTAGTCTTTCAAAGGCATGAGGACTCTCTGAAATATCCCTATAATGTAAAAATGTGCTCTTATTTTGATTTAAAAGTAACATAGTAAAAATATACCAAGCATAGCCGCCCACAAATGACTTTTTCTTCTTGAACTCACCCTTTAAATATGATCCCATATGCATAAAGATCCTTATAGTTCTCCCAGAAACCTTGTTAGCATATCAGCACAGACAGCTTAAAAGTAATGTAGAGGAAAACTAAGCAGAAGAGGAATAAAAGTCTTACCTCAGTGAAGAGGTGTGGCTAACTTTAGAGCTTTGTATGATGCACTCTTTCAAATAAATTTTTATTTTAAGGCAGCTGAGAATATCATCTAATTGAAGAAACGGGAAAACATACCTTAGCTTATAAAATGTTTGAAAACACAGACCAAACACACTAGTACTGAATGTGCTTTATAGGGACCGATCGGCTGACCTCTGACCTGTAGACAAGAGCTGAAATGCTAAAAACTGCAGTTCCTGTAATGTCCACTCGGGCCTCCAACAGTAATTCAGTCCCCATGATCTCCCAAGTTAAAATGTCCAAACGTAGAACTGAAGTAAACATGTTTGTACAAGATGCCCAAAAAGGCTGATCTCTGTGCCCGTGTGGTGCACTCATTCAGTCCATGGACGCGACTTTATAACCCTGCAAGATGGCATAAGGTCATAACTTAGCACTCCAAACTCTCATCCAAACATGGCCACGCCTGACTCTAAAAAGATCAACATGGCACCAGCCAAAAACCCTTACAAACACTCTGCTGTTCACCTTTTAGTTGGAGACCTTTGTAAACACGAGTCCCCACAGGTGTATAAAAACAAACATCTGTGTATGTGGTTAAAAGGCAACATAAATTATTACTGCTAAGAGTAGTACAACTAAAAGTGGTGTTATTGAAATATAAAATTGTGAACTTCTAGTGCAACATGTGATTTTGTTGCTATAGTACTGCAGCCCCCTCGTACTGCTGCAGAACTACAGTTACACGTCACGGTGAAGTTAAGCGACAAACTTCCACTTTACTGACACAGACAGTACGATCAAATGCTGCAGGAGAACTTACACTATGTGTCATATACAGAGTGTGCCCCTCCCCCACCACTCCAGTAAAGTGCAGTTATATTTAGTAAAGGCACCGGGGACGCTGGACAGGCCGCCGTGTAGCCACTCGGTGTGTGTGAAGTACAGTTAAAGGTGAGCGTAAAGGGTAAGGTGTGTGTGTGTGTGTGCTGGGGTTACTGCCCTTTGCAGTGACTGCTGAGCTGGTCTCACATTTCCCCTTTAGATGAACTTTAACCTTCTCTGTGAGCGTTAGGGACCATCACTCTTGTTCACCCCACAGCATAACAGTCATTCAGCACACTGAGAGTAAAACTGGGCCCCACAAAAAGACTTTTTCCCCTTCATTCTTGTGATGTTTTGAACTAATTTGTGCCTTTTTTCACTGGATTATGGTAGAAATGTAAACTTTTGTTTCCTTTGTGGCTTTTGTTTAAGAGGAAAGTCCTCTGTGAAAGTTCATGTCACACCAGTTCGCACAAATGATGAACGAAATCGTTTCATTTAATCAGTCTGCTGGATTTCAACAGTTGGGCTGTATTTTGAAACCTTTCTGAACTCGTACCTGTGTTCAGTGATCAGCTGCTGCAGCTGCCCGTGTCGCCATGCACCTGTGAGTCAAAGAGGCCACGCCTGTAAAAATGCAAACTTTAAGCTTTAATGCAATTTAAATATGCAGATACAGTCGTTAAACCTCACCAGTCTGAGCTTGTGTACCTGAAACGACTGCAGGTTTCCGCTGCTGTCAACCAAAGAGACACGTTTTCTAATCACAGATGGGACTGAAACACTAAACCAGGAAACCACTGAGGTGTAAACACCTTTAACATCTTTGCATTTAAGCACAATTAAATCAGGTACACACAAAAAAGACACATAAAAAAAGCAGAAATCAAATGGGAATTTAAGAGGTTTCAGGTTTTTTTTATTATGTGTATTTTTTAATGAAAGTCAGAATAAGAAAAACCTCGTTGCCCTTTAAAGATGAGGGACATAAAACAGAGTTAAACTGGGTAACTTTTACTTAAAAGTAATCGGTCTAAACAGTTGGAGTGCCCTCTGAGACGAAATAAACGCCTCTTTTTATTTAGCCTCCACATGCTCAGCACACTGACGGCTTCCTCAGAGTAAAGGCCGTCCTCTCTGTCATCAGGGATTTCGTTTCTTTAGGTTTTCCTCTGAATAAATATTAAACCTTAACAAACTGCTTATTTGACAAATTAACATGTGATGTTTTCCCTCAGATGAGCCGGAGCTCTGGGGTTCTGTGAGCGCCACAGTGATTTTAAAGTTTTAGATTAGATCATGCACACAGAGCCACATTTGTTTAACGATTCTTGTGTTTGAAAGCATTAAATTAAACAGTGATGATAGCACTCGAGTGTTCGAGTCGCAGCACTTCCTGGATTCAAATCGTCTCTGCAGATATAAAATCAAAGAGCAGTTCCTTTTAAAGCCGCACAGCCGGTCCTGATTATTATTTATTATTACTCTTAAAGAGGTGGTTTTATACATTTCTTACATTATTTTCAGACTTTTCCATTTCATTTTCATTATTATTATGTATGTATTTTGTTATTTACCTGAGCTCTCCTGCCTTTGCTTTGTGGTGTTGCAGGCTGTGTTTAATGTTTTGGCTGCAGTAACACGGGCACTTAATGACTTTTGGGTTAAATAAAGATTATATCACACTGTTGGTCCAGTGCATCCATGTCCCCTGAAGTCTTTAAGCTCTTATTTCAGAGCAACTGACGGACAGAAACATTCATTGTACCCGAGTTTAGAGACTTCCTGGATTGTGTTACGCTGCTGGTGATTTTCCTTTTGACTCTTTGGGAAGCACTAGAAATGTGTGTGTTCAGGAAGTATTTACATATCTGAGCATGTTACACTAGGACTGCAGTCCAAACTTACACAGCCTCAGATTAAGGCTCTTATAATTATGTTTGGAGACGGCAAACAGCAGTGAAGATCTGATGATTAACTACAGCCGGGAGGTTTTTCTGTTTGCCTCCGTCCTGTCACATGCACACACTCCCTCCTTCCTCCTCCTCCTCCTGCAGCTGCAGGGAGAGGCTATAAAAACCCTGCTGGGGGACAGACAGACACTTTCCACGTCAGTCGGACAGTCAGACAGACGGCCCCCTCTTCGTGCTCACTGCCTCTGAACAGGTAAGCTGGGACGGCAGACAGCTGAGGGCTCTGCTTGGAGCTCTTTTAAGTAACTTCCTGTTTGTGTCCGGCTCAGACTGCTTCTGGTTTGGTGGCATGCGTTTTAGACTTTTACTCTGAAAGCTCAGTTTGCAGAAGTTCTCCTGAGGTGCTAACTTAAATAAATTCCTGTTCTGGAGACTTATTTTGTTCCTGTTTATGGCAGGAAGGGGAACAAAGTTTGAAAGGTTTGACTTTGAGTGGGCTGAAGGTCACAGAGCTGACAGACAGACGTGAGAGGCTCAAAGTCCGTGGACGGACGGACACCCTCCATGTGCTCACAGGGAGCTTTAAATGTGACTCTTTAGCATTTAAAAGTCCTCCTGAGCTCAGATCTGCACATATTTAAGCAGGTTATATAAACTCCAAGCAACACTTCCTGAATCTGACTTTTCACCTTAAAGGAAAAGGTTTTATTACATTTTGAAAAGACTTCTGTTCTGTTGACTTTCTACTTGCTGAGTGACTTTGATTCATCTGTAGTGTAACGCTCGTCTTTCTGTGTGATAAGTTTTACACTTGGAGACATTTTATTGTGTTATTGGTTCATTTCTTGTTTGTTTAGCAGGCTGAAACAAAGTGTCCCTAAACCTGCCCCGCTGCTAAGGCTCATTCAGCCAATAAGAGGTTTTCATTCGTCCCACATGGTCTAGCAGCAGACTTCACTCAAAGCTAATGATCACAGGTGGTTTAAATGTGACCTGCTGGGTGTCTAAATGGCCACTCTGCACCTTAAAATGAGGCGTAGCCTCCCCTCAGGGGTCTGGGAGACAGGGGTGTTGTTTAAGGGGGGCACTAATCCTTCAAAATGATGTTTCTGTATCAAAGCAGCCATGTGTGGACTAGTCTGTCCCCCTGAATGCATCATTGTAAATATAACTAATGTGAGCGCTCATGGACTTAAAGCTATTGTGCTAATTATCGATGTAAAGCCCCCTCCCCATCGTCCTTCAGTGGTCTGATGTTTGAGATATTACATACTGGTGACCCAGTCTGTATGTTAAAACTCATGCTTCTCCACGGCTGACCAACAGTGAGCAGGAGCAGCTCACAGACCCGTGGTGCCACATGCTTGATCTCATGTGAGCTGTTCTGTTACTCACTAGACTTGAATGTATTCACAGCTGACTCCAGAAAGCATGTTGGCCACTTGCTGGGCCTGCATGTAGTAAAAACCAATGAAGGTGCCTTTCTCATCATTTTATTTCTAACCATAAACCGATAAACATACTTATGCTTGAGTAACTTAATAATATGATTGGCTTTGCATTGTGAGAGTTAGTTATAGCCTCTTGTATGCTGTTAAGGCCAGAAGCTGCAGAGGTGAGTGTCTTGGGTTTGACGGCTGAAAGTCCTGATGAACAAAGCTACCTAAAAACTGTTTTTAGTGGTCAGCGTTATTGTGATGCCTTTTAAAGAAACGTGAGAAGACTGTGAAATGAGTAGTTGGTGTGCATTTAAGTGTCCTCAGTCAGCTTTAATTCGCTCAGTTTTCAGCACACCCAGCATGAACAGGCCTCGTTCCATCTGCCTGAGACGTTTAACGGTAGCTCATGATAACAAAACGGGGTTTTAACAGATTTCCCCTAAAAGTTTAAAGACTTCAGTGACTCATCTGTTTGGACTTGACATAGGATCAAAACAACATCTAGGTGCTCAGATGTACCCAACCTGTTTACAAGAAAAACACTTTGATTCTTCGAAGGATCAGCGACTTCAGAATTTGGTTGGAGCTGCTGTGCCTCGTGTTTAACAGACTTTGTCAGACTGCCGCTGTTATAGTCAGTTTATTCATTCTGAAAGCAGACCTGCAGATCTGAAAGAGGCTGGCTGACCCACACTCATCTGCAGCCAAGTTCAACTCTAAGCAGGTGTACAGTGTTTGTAAAAGCCATCAGGGGTTTGGAGTGTACTGTAAGAGCTCAGCTGTTCAAATGGCATCTGCCCAGACACACTCTTACATAACACGCAGCAGATGTGACGGACGCTCTGAACCTGCTCACACAGTTGGACCAGAACACTTTTACTACAGCAGCTTTTCTCAGTGTGCGCAGAATCAGAAGAGCTTGCTGTATGAGACCTAGCAACCAGATAAAGCCCAGTCCTTCAGCTGTGAGGTGAAGTGGGTCATGCACAGTGGAGGCTAATATCAGCTCAGTCACAAATGCCTCTTTAAATGTCACAAGCATTAATAAGAGTCTGTGTAACTCAAGAACAGCAGGGAGGAAGTCATGACCTCTGCAGAAAGGTCAGGGGAAAAGGTCAAAGGCTCCCACACGGCTGGTGTTGGTATAAATAACCCAGCCAGACTATGATACCCCCCTCGTGCCTGCAGAATGGTCTCTCCCATTCTTCTGTTGAGCCCTGTAGCTGTCAGTCAGGAGTGCAGGGCTTTGATTGGTTGTTTGGGTGGAGTCTGATAAGAAAGGTCATCATGGAGGCATCATGGCATTAAACAGGATTTCTGCAGCAGGTCTCTCACTCAATCTGACCTCTTCACGGGGATTTTTTTTTTTTTAGTAACATGTCAAATTTCAGATGAAACAAATGTTTGACCCAGTGCGGATGACACTTCTATAAAAGATTCTTTGTATTTGAACTAATCACCTGGTTCTCTTCCCCCTTCAGTCAGGATGTCTATCACCAAGATCCACGCTCGTGAGATTCTGGACTCCAGGGGAAACCCCACAGTGGAGGTGGACCTGTGGACAGCCAAAGGTGAGCAGCTGTCACTTTGACCATGACGCACTTCCTGTTTGCAGCGAGTTCAGTAACCTGACGGTCAAACTTCACCTCAGGTCTGTTCAGGGCTGCTGTTCCCAGCGGCGCTTCAACCGGAGTCCATGAGGCTCTGGAGCTTCGTGACGGAGACAAGAGCCGCTACCTGGGCAAAGGTGGGAGGAGTCAAGTGTGTGGGGCTGGGGATAGCATTAATGCTACTTTTAGCGTAGCTGCTAACACCTGTGTTTCCCTGCAGGTACCGTCAAGGCTGTGGAGCATGTCAACAAGGAGATTGCCCCCAAGCTGATTGAGAAGGTATCCGTTAAGTTGGATTGCTGATGTTAGCTTGATGCTAATACACTTTAACTACTGCAGGGATTCACTGCAGGCTAATGGTACTTCATCCCATCTGTACAGAAACTCAGCGTCGTCGAGCAGGAGAAGATCGACAAGTTCATGCTGGAGTTGGATGGCACTGAAAACAAATGTAAGGACTTAGAAACTCGCCTTATAAAAGTAGTTGAATTTAAGATTTGTTTATGTAAAAACATGGAAGGGTGGCGACGTAAAATGGCAAATTCTTTTAAAACCAGTCCAAACAATATTAGGTTATAAGAACTGGGTAAACAAAATATTTAACAGGAAATGAACTGCTGAAGTGAATTGTAGAAAAAGAGTGAAAACAAAGCTGGAAGCACTGCTTTCTTTGGCATTTATACAGGTATACTGGTGCACCCGTCTATATAGCCTGAAATAAATGTGCCATCTGACAGATTTCTTAATATTTCATTAAGATTTGTGGTCCTCTGACATTGTAACTGATTCAGGTGAACACCTGGTATGGACTCTGAGGATCACCATTCATGTTAACTTGCTGGGCATGAGGAAATTAAGAAATTCCACTGCACTTAAAGTTGTGTCTGCCAAGTTTGTGTACTGAAGGATGGGACTTTAATAAATGACTGTAATAACTTCAACCTGAGTCCATGGACTCAACAATCTGTTTAACCTTTCTAGTGGCAGGTTAAAATCAGCTCTTCACTAGCAAGAAGAATATTTCAACCCACAATTATATTTGAGAAACCCTCAAATCGTGTAAAGGAAAGTCAATTGACATCCCTCGAGTCGTGGTTTAACACTCTTCATGCTTCATTCATGTACTGAATGTATTCAAATGTTATATTTATACTTAACTTTTGGGGAAACACAGATGAGTTCAAACAACTTGGAGGGTTTCTTGACCCTCTTTACCTGGTAGTTTGGCCGTACTGTGCAACTGTATGCAGATTGTTTTGAAGCAAGGATGTCTGATTCTTTGTTTGCAGCCAAGTTTGGTGCCAATGCCATCCTGGGTGTGTCGCTGGCTGTCTGTAAAGCTGGAGCAGCAGAGAAAGGAGTTCCCCTCTACCGCCACATTGCTGACCTTGCTGGTCACAAAGATGTCATCCTACCTGTGCCTGTGAGTGGGAGGGGCTTGTGCTTAAGTGAAGTGGAAAACTGGCTTTAAAGACCCAAACTTCTTGACTCAACTTTACTTATATTTTTATTTAATTTTTTTATTTAGTTTGCTATTAACGTGCAAGCCTATGGGAAATTTGTAGTGAGCCTCTGGACAATTTTTATTGTGCACCAGATTTTTATTTTCAATTCAGTGGTTTCATTTAAGCTCCAGAGGTGTTTTGTAACTTATGTTTGGGTAGTTTGCATATGGATGGTATTTTTAGAATCTTTCTCTTTCTGCAGGCCTTTAATGTGATTAATGGTGGTAGCCATGCTGGAAACAAACTGGCCATGCAGGAGTTCATGATCCTGCCAGTTGGAGCCTCCAACTTCCATGAGGCCATGAGGATTGGAGCTGAGGTTAAACCCTGCCCTCTTGCAATGTTTCTGCTATGAACGGTAAAACCGATGTCTAACTGTTTAAATACTTTGTTTTCAGGTCTACCACAACCTGAAGAATGTCATCAAAGCTAAATATGGAAAAGATGCCACCAACGTGGGAGATGAGGGAGGCTTCGCTCCAAACATCCTGGAGAATAATGAGGGTGAGAGCTGCACGTGACCACGCAGTGACGTTATGTAGTTTATCTTGGGACTGATGTGACTGCTAATGCAATAGAATTTAAAGCAGACTTGTGTGTATTGCTGCTGCTTCAGTTAGTCAGACAGTTAAATTAACCAGTGGTTGAGCTGATTACCAGAAAACTAATAATACACATTTGGCACAACTCAAGGTTGAAGTTATTATGACTTCTAACAATGAGAGTTTGTGTTCACAGCTCTGGAGCTGTTGAAGAGTGCCATCGAGAAGGCCGGTTACCCTGACAAAATCATCATTGGCATGGACGTGGCCGCCTCAGAGTTCTTCCGCAATGGAAAGTACGACCTGGACTTCAAGTCCCCCGATGACCCCTCTAGACACATTTCTGGTGAAAAGCTGGGTGACCTCTACCGCAGCTTTATCAAGAACTACCCTGGTAAGATTGACTAGAGCTGCTGCTATGACCACTGAATGACTTCAGAACATACAGTGATGATCTGTTCGCATCCTGAATGTAGACAAGATGTGTTTAGCCATGACCTTTGAGAAACTGCAGTGAATTTGGACAACTAAACCAATGTTGCACTGATGTGTCAAATTGAGCTTGAGATTTGACTTTGATTTATGGTCTTCAAATGTCTTTCACAAACCTAGGAAACAAAACTAATTCTGTAGCTTTGAGTCTGTGGTTTAACCAAATGTCTTTGGAATGGAATATATTGGTCTCTTAAAGCATTTAAATTTCAAACAAGGCTGCCAAGTATGAAACTCAAATTCCTTTTTGAATACTTGGATCAGAAGTATTCAAAATGTTTACTTGGTTTAGTTCACTTGAGCTCTTGAGGGAGTGAAATAAGCCTTTTGAGTTCAGGAAGTGGTCAGGCTGCCTTCTTGTTCATTGCAGGAAAAATGCTCTAAAATCTCTCTAGAGAGGTTCTAAATTTCTTTTTTCCATTTAAAAATGTGTGATGTTCAACTGATAATTTGGAGAACCACAAAGATTTGTGCAGTGTGCACATTTCCAATTGAATTCATGTAACTGTTAAGCACCGTAGCATCATTGAGCCTGTTGGGTGTCTGTGGCATTTCTACTGTGGAAACTTTCTCCTCAGTGTCTCTCTTTCTCCAGTCCAGTCCATTGAGGACCCATTTGACCAGGATGACTGGGAGCAGTGGGCTAAATTCACTTCTTCTGTAGACATCCAGGTGAGGTGCACACAGGCATGCAGACATGTGACACAACCTCACTGTCATTCGATTTCTTCTTTTTTTTCCTCTTTGCCACAATCATTGGCATCCCTAGACGTTTGTTAGCCTTGTGGAATCTCAAGTATACAAGCTGGTTCTTCCTGGAAGAACTCAAGGAAAACCTTCAGTAACGGGAATATAGTGTTACTATAGTAACACGTCGGTTTTTCTGCTCTAATCAGATCGTAGGCGACGACTTGACTGTCACCAACCCAAAGAGGATCCAGCAGGCAGTGGACAAGAAGGCCTGCAACTGTCTGCTGCTGAAAGTCAACCAGATTGGCTCTGTCACCGAGTCCATCCAGGCGTAAGACACCAATCAGTCGTTTTAGTCCACATTAACATTTTCTGCGTAAAGTTAATTAAATGTATCTGCCTGTCAGATGTAAGCTGGCTCAGAGCAGCGGCTGGGGTGTGATGGTTAGCCATCGCTCCGGAGAGACTGAAGACACCTTCATCGCTGACCTGGTGGTTGGACTTTGCACTGGACAGGTATTTAAACTTCATCAGACAGTCTCAGTGAGATTAATGTGTTCACAAAGAATAATTGAAGTTTTTGTTCATTAAAAACAAAAAATGCCCCTTAAAGTCATTTGAAAAAGCCAGACTGCTCACACATGGCTGGTCAATGTACTGCTTCATGTATTTGAGCTTGAATGAAAGATTTAAGATCATTTTGAAGCAAAATTGTAAGAAAATCACTTGAATCTTAACTGCTGGGTGTGTGCAAAATGCCTTGATAATCAAGGACTGATATGAACACTGATTATCTACAGAGGTCTGACTCAAAATGAAAATTAAAGTGCATCAGTACTTATAAGACCCAAAGTTTTGAGTCTTGTGGGAAAATCACTGGTCAGTTGCAGGCAGAAGAATAAATGTGACTTGTGCCTTTTTTAAATAAGTGGTTGCATAAAAGCAGGGAAACCACTATTGAACTGTCTGGTCCTATTTCTGATTAAATGTGCTGGGTAGGAAACTGGGTCACTACAACTCCAGTGCTGATCTCATTCTACTGTTTCTTTCAGATTAAAACCGGTGCCCCCTGCAGGTCAGAACGTCTGGCCAAATACAACCAGCTGATGAGGTAAGAACTTTAGGATTTTTGTCATTCTCAGGCTAGTAGACGTTTAAGAAAAACAAAGCACAGCTAATCATGACCTCTGACTTGCAGGATTGAGGAGGAGCTTGGAGGCAAGGCCAAGTTCGCTGGCAAAGACTTCCGCCACCCAAAGATCAACTAAAGCACCATGCTGCCTTCCTGTCGCTGTGGCAACTGACTGACACCTGATGACCCCAGAAGGCTCTTGCCCCTTTCCACTGGGGGTGAGGGGTTAGAGGTCATAGTGGGCTTGACTGTCTCTCTAGATGTAATTCCATTAATGATGTTTTCTATACAAAAGACAAACATTAAAGAGTGAAAAGGAAACATCTCCGAGTTTAATTCATTTAGGCTGCTTATAGTCTTTTTACATTCAAACTCCTTAAAGAGCTGAGCTCTTCAATGCATCATGCATGTACAGATCCTCACCAGCAATGGTGAACAAAACTCATTCAGAACAAGCTTCTGCTTGACGTGAACAACTAATCGCTTCCTAATAGGAAAGACTGATATTCTGAAGTTTTCCTTCAGCTTTCCACCTCAAAATCCTCAGGTGTGCTTCAAATGTGTTTCTGTAACTCCTACAAATCAAATGGAAGTTATCAAGCCAAACACCAACAAACAAAAACTTTTGGTTGGACAAAGGTTCTGGGTTCATGTCCCCTTGTTGGCTGGGTTCTTTAGTTTTCTCCCTCCCATTGACATTTCTATTTGGTTAATGTATATCAGCATTTTTAGCCACCCAACAATTATCTGAACTGCATCAGTAAAAAGGCAGCCTGGATAACACAGCAGTCAGTAATGGGTTTTATCAAAGCTGATTCCAGCCGTGAGGCGTTCTCATAGTGACCAACATGGACCAGACAATCTCTGGGCTTGGCTAGGTGATTGATCAGCATCTGTTTAATGAGATCTGACACAAATGGATCCAAAAGGCTGAAGAACTCGTTTAGGAATCAACATCTATGAATCTACTTCCTGTCTGAGTGTTTTGGGTTTTTTTTTCCTCTGGTCTGTACGATCATTTTGACAATTTGAAGATGGGGCTATCATCCAACAAGGTCTTCAAAGACTACTTGGTGATGTCAAACTGACAAATGCTTTATAACTAGACAACTACAGTGGTTTAAAAATAAAACGAGTGTTATCAACATGAAGTACTTTATAAATAAAGTGTAATTTGACACCTGCAAGCTCTGATCAACCCGAAAGGTTAAGTTGATAATGCTACAGAGTTTCTTCCTGACGACACGGGGACTGATGTAGGGCCATTCAAATATGTCACACATGAGCTGACCTCTTAGGTTTCATATCTACCTTTCGCGTTCAGCCTAAAACATGAGACTAAGCTTCCTGGTTAGAAATAGTGTAGTATATTATATCATGTCATTATCCGTGTCCAGTTATTTAGAAATAATATTCCTACATAATGTTTGTAATGAATTAAAGTTCTGTCTTGTTACACATGTGATTTTTATTGTGCTACAAACTAAGAGGATTTGAAAAGAAAACGTTTCTCGGTCTTATCTATAAGATTAAGACAAACATTTAAAACCCTTGTTTGTCAAAATAGTTAGCCATATAAGCATCAGTGAATATCTTAGCTTGCGTGATCTCTACAGATAAGCTTTGAGTGTTTGATAAGGGGCTGGTTTTCATGCCATTAGGCTGCACATTCAGTGTTGTTATACCATGAAAGTACATAAGGATTGAGCAATGCATCTAAAGGGGAAGTGGATGAGCTGCAGAGCTGCAGGTTCCCTCTCAGCTTCCTGCAGCAGTCAGAAAAGATGCAAATGAGACGTGTGCGACGAGTGTAACAGGAGGCACGACTGTTTTACTACATCAGATAAACTTCTACGCTTCACAATGAAGAATAACCAACTGATTCAAAGCAGTTTGTATATGCCAGTGTATGGATCCCTGTTTATTTATGAGCAGCTAAAGTGTGTTTTTCTTCCTAGTTGAACATTTAACATTAAAAATCTTTGAACTCTTTCAGTGCACTTGGCTCAGCTCTGCCCACAGCTACAAACAGCCTCTGCTTTGATCATGAAAGTTAAAAGGACATTATGCCAGTTCAGTGTCACTTATTCTCTAAGGGTAGTCTCCAGTGGTGGAAAGCAACTCGTTTCCTCCTTGAAATTTCTTTCTTTAAAGATGAGTTTTCTTTCCTGCAGCATTTGGTGCTTTCTAGGGTCTTCGGCCTTCATTAGAATACCTCTCTCCATCTGCATTTCCTCTTCCTCCCCTTCCAAGCATCATTGTAGGGCCTATTTTGGCCCACGATCAGGTCTCTTAGGTCTGCTGATAGCTTCCGGTTATTCTGGAAGGTTTTTAAATAGGTTTTAGCAATAAATATCTTTAATATGAAAATAAGCTTTAAATAAAATCCTGTGGTGAGAAAGAGGTGAAACATTTATGTGTTCAGTCTTGTGAACGAAGGGCAGATTTCTCACACTCAACTGGAGTCCACTATTCATGTCCACACACACACGCTGGTGTGACGTCAATGCTGATTGGTGGAGGAGTTTAGGCTGAAGGCAGCCTGTTGCCTGGATATGAGCAGCAGCCGTGCCGAAGT
Source organism: Rhamphochromis sp. 'chilingali' (assembly GCF_963969265.1). Lineage (NCBI taxonomy): Eukaryota > Metazoa > Chordata > Actinopteri > Cichliformes > Cichlidae > Rhamphochromis > Rhamphochromis sp. 'chilingali'. The sequence continues at coordinate 65,939,377 of NC_137929.1, read as the reverse complement.
TCACTCTGAAAACGATCAAAACTCATTTAGAAATAATTACTTGTTACTTTACAATCGCTGTGTAAGAACAGCAAAACTGCAGCTGTGTGTTACAGTGCAGTGTTGCAGCCCTACAGCACTGGTCGGGCTGAAATGCACCGAAAGTGACACAAAGGTAAATATTGTGTTATTGTATTAAGAACAAGCTGCTCTCTGACCTGTGATTGGCCTTCTTTGGAAGTAAAGGCGCTGTTGTTTCCTGCTTGTCATGCTGACACACACACACACATAATAACCCATCTTCCTCTCTAATGAGGTGATTGATGATCTGTTATTCCGCCCTTGTGTGCGTGTGTGTGTTATGCGTGGCTGATGACGTGTGAGGTTGAATGGGGGGCGGGATTTTGTCTGATGAGGACAAAGACAGCAGGGGGTCATTAAACACACACAGACACACACACCCATACATACACACCTATCCTTCGGAGCATGTGAACCTCTGTGGCCCCGCCCCGTTCCACAGGAAATAGTTGCAAACCACGACTCAGTCTCCACGGTGATGCTTTACGAGCTGACGGGACGACTGGGGTCAGGGGTCACAAGGAGACGGAGGGAAAGGCGAAGCTATCCTTTCTTTTGGGTGCGGTTATAATGGCGGCTCCCGAATATTCTAGGATTCAACTCAACATCTGGAACTTAATCTGGGACTCCAGGATTATCTTCATATTCCCCTGGAAGATTTTAAGTATCTCACTTAAAAGACCCAAGTCATTCCAGGAATCCCGGAAGCCCCTGAAAGACTGATTGAGTCATTCATTCTATCTGGAAGAATCCTGGAAGTGAAATCAAATTTTCCCTTAAGGACCCTGAGGACCGTGCAGGATCTATTTGATTCTCCCCATGCTCGATTCTCTATTTTCAACTGCTGGAGAATCTCGATGTACCTTAAAATGTTCCACAAGTTGCTGACTTGTGGAACATATTTTAGTCTGCATGAACATCTTTACTGACTTTTAGTTCTCAAGAAAGTCTAGAACTCCTTCTTTAAGGACAATCACATCCTTTGGCTTTCTCTCAAGAACATCTACAACACCTTCAGTAACTTACTAAACTTTTCCTGGAAACCTTGAACCAATAAACCATTTAACTCAATGAATTTTGTCAAGTATATGTGGAACTAGCCTACAAAGAATACCTAAACCTCCTGCAGGATCATTTCTCTTCTGAAAGCTCTTTAGAATCTCCTAGAAGTTCTTCAGAGTAAAGAAGGAAATTTCTCAGTACAACTCTTTGAGCTTAAATTGTTAGAAATAAATGTGTTTGGAAAAATAAAGTTCTGGTATGTCATTGTCCAGACTGACCTTTAATTATACAATTATAGTTATAAAAACTATTTGTTAATTCACAAAATAAATTATGTTTGACTCCCCTGAACTAGAAAGTTTTCTGTTTTGTTTTTTACCTTCAGAATCTTCAAGAGCCCTGAAACATTTCAAAGACTATACTTCTTTACTATACTTTTAGTACTTTAGTGACTAAATCAGATAAACTATTTCCAACTTACCCTACTGCAATCGCGTCTTTAACAACATCTGTTTCCAGAAACTCTGAAAGTGCTCCTGGAACTTCCTCAATGACAACAATAGACACTTGAAACTACAGTAGAAGGAGGCCCATTCTGTCTCCTGTCATGACTTTTACAACATGTTCAAATACCACTTGCACCTATTTGTGACTCCTGGAAACTTTTCAAGAACCCTGAACCATTTCCAGGACTGTATGAGCCTGTTCCTTTCCATTTATTGTGTTCTTAATTACTCATGGAAGAATTCGCCTTCTTCATGAACATCTAGATGTTTGAGAGTAGTTTTGAGGGTTTGTCTCACCTGGAAAGTTTTCAAAGCCAAGACATTTTTAGCTCTATTACAGGTCACTAGATGACATCTGGAGGCCCACAACCCTTTCAGTCATTGAATGTTGTAAAGACACCTCAAACTGACCTAGGAAAGACCCTGGAGCTACAATGAGGACAATCTGAGACCCTCATGAAACTTGTGAACACTCCTATGGTCTTTGAAACACCACAAGGACTTCAAGATGCTTTTAAAACACCAAAGGAAACTATTTCAAACCAAAGAAGCCTCTTCAAGGATTCCTTGAACTTCCTCCAGAACTTCATGATTAAACTTTGTCGATTGAATATTTTTATCTATTTTGTTTTTTTGAGTGTTTTTTGTAACACATGCATCCATTGAGTCCACATTCATCTGTGTGTGCGTCGTTGTGAGTGTGTGAACCCGTTGTCTGGGGTGACAGCAGTAAGAATGTGTGACATCATAGCGCCGAGTCGTATAAAAGTGTCAGCCCGCCGCCGGCACACAGATACTGACTGGTCCTGAGATGAGACAGGACAGACACCAGTGATAGTTAAAAAAAGAAAAAAAAAGCTTATACGACTTGTTCTGAGACTGATAATCAATTACTGTGATTGGAGAAAAACAGTTGGATTGATCGGACGACCAGCAGAATCTTTTATTTGACTTTGATTTTTGTTGGAATATTTTTGAGAAACTGTTTGTCAGTAAGTTCTGCTTCTTTATTGTCCTAATCATCAAATTTACTAATACATAAACATCAGAAAATGACATTTAAACTTCAAAAATATTTCATCAAATTAAAGAAAATCTAAATTGAAATTTACTAAATAATCCAGTTTAATAACTCCCATAACCCAATGAAGATTTATTCATATCTAATAATAAAATAACAAAAATCAAAATTTATTTTAAGTCTAAATTTTCTAGCCTTCTTTTACTTAAAATGTTTTTTAACTCTATTGTATTGAATTGAATTCAATAATAAAAATCTAAACACCTTCAGTTTGGTAGACTCTAATCTACATCTGTAATCTGAGACTGTAATAATCAATTTAAAAAAACTATTCATGACCACATTGTAAAAAAACAGAATTGTACAAATGTGAATAAAGCTACAAATTTGTTAAGATGCACAAATAAATTCAAATTTATGTTAAAAATATATTTTTGCTTCTTTTTTAATACCACAACAAAATTTGACCCAATCAGTTTTTATCTCCTGATCAGGTTATTTCACCACAATATTCACTTTTATCAAGTCACAGCAATCCTCTGACCGATAGATGGCGCTGTAGGCTTTAATAACCTTCAGTCAGAGCTACACGTAACTCAGCTATTTCATGTTCTTCTTAAAGCTTATAGGTTAAAAACAGTCACGGTGGTGTGTTTTTTTAACTAAATGTTTTTTGTACAAACAAAGATGGCTGCTGCTTCATCTCCTTTCATTTCCCTCATCTTCCTCCTCTTCCTCGCTGTTGCTGCGGAGTTAAAACCGTCACCTCAACGAGACAACAAACAGGTCAGTGGAGAACTTCCTTTTCATCATTACCTTCATTCTCTTTTTACACCCTTTATTTTAATCATTATCTTTGTCCTCATTATCTTCATTCATCGTCTTCATCGATAGTTTCTGCTCTTTTTATTGATTATGTCAGCTTTAATAAAGAGATACAATGAAACAGATCTCATAGTCAGAGATGATCTTAGATTAACAGCATGGTGTCATCAGCATAAGTGAGTCTGTGTAAGATTTTTCAGTGCTCCACCGATCAGTGACACATAATAGGAAGATAAATGTGACACTTAAAAAATGTCATCTGTTTGATGTTTTAAAGACTTGTTTTAAAGACTCAAATATGGGGCAAAGGTTAATGGACCCATCGTTACAAGAGTACTAACCAATATATAATATGGCTTACTCTAAGTTCTGTTATGTGGGACCAGTGTGTAATCTGAGTAATCTGATTAGTTGACTACTCTGTGTACTTGAGGTACAGTTATCAACATTCACTAGAAAAGGCAGTGAATCACACAGATGATTACTGACTGTATTTCAGGTTTTACACTCTCTGTTTGGCTCTCGTCTTTCAACTCTCATCTTGGCCACTCCCACTTTTGATGACATCACAGAGGGATCAGCTGGACAGCTCACCTCCACAACTCCTTCTGCAGTACTGCCTGTGAGCCACACCCTTGCAAAGCGAGTGAACAGCAGAACTGAAGCAGTCCCTCAGTTCTTTCTCAACTTCCTGCGGCAACAGACCAAGATGAGGAGGTGGAGCCGCAAGTCGATGATGGGAGGGAGAGGATGCTTTGGGATGAAGATGGACCGTATTGGGTCCATGAGTGGTCTGGGCTGTTAGACATATGTGTCACCATGGTAACTACACTACGACCTAAGCTCCGCCTGACGTTGCATGACCTCCAGAAGGATGAATTTTTCCACTGGGCAAAGACTTCATGTTGGATCTTTACTAATAAAGGACTAAAGGAAACGTACTAATGACCCTTGACGCCTGGCTCCAGTGCAGCCAGCAGGACTCTGTGTGTGTGAAAGACGAACATGTTTTAAACATGTAGATATATTTGTGTGTGTAAGAACATTAGGCATTTAGCTCACAGCAGGAAATGATCCACTTCACACGCCTTTTCATTACAGGAAGTACTCTGTGTTGCTCCAGTGAGGGGCGGAGTCTGGATAATGTGTGCAGGACATGGCAGGTTAAAGACAGATGAATGTCCAATCTGATAGTGTTGCACATTTTTGCGCTTTTACATGTGTCTCTGTCGGGTGATGTACTGGAAAGCTGATCACAGTGGGGCATGTGTGAAAGCAGCTTAATAGACGACCATGTGTTAAACATGCAGGTATGTGTGTGTTTGTGTGGACGGACTGCAGGCAACAATAAACTACAGAGAAAACCTCACTGGGCTTATGTTGCTTTGATTCAACAGGTAAATAACATCACACAGATATTTATTACAACATTAATATTAATGAAAGTTTCAGTTTTTACTGTGTGAACTTCCTGTTTATGGTGACACTGAACGGACATTATGGTGCTTCCAACAAGGAAGAAGAATCCTAAATAGGAATGCATATTATGGCTCTGTAACAGCAGGAATGTATTTATCTGTTGTTTAACCAGGAAAACATTTTGAGGTTAAAGACTTGAGAAATACCAAGGGCTCAGGGAAGAGCTTGAGAAGAACAACATCGGAGATCTCTGTCCAGAAGAGCGCGGTCCTAGGAACAGCTAAGATACTGCGCAGGACCGCTCTACCTTTCTGAGAACCAAAAGAAAACCTACTTTTTAAGAACTCGCTAACTCAAGAGTGACATCGCTCCCAAGTTTTGACATATGAGTTTCAAAATATCTCTTCAAGCATGTTATGAAGATGCATTAATGTTATGAGATGACCAAAATAATAGTCAATGCTAGGTTTTTAAAATAAAAGCCTAATTTCAACTGTTTTCACCTTACTGTAATTACTTACTCCACTGAGATGATGTCAGGCTGTTATGAAGTAAACAGTAATGTGTAAGGTGACTGTTTAGCAAGTCTGAAGCCTGAGCTTTTGGCTCACTGGGATCATTTTTACAGGTTTATCCCATTGTATGAAATTTAGCAAAGTGAGTTATTTATAGATGCAGTTTAACAGAAAAGACAGAATCACAGCAAATGAGCAAGGAAACGGGAGAGACTTTTATTAGCCTTGCCACAAGGGTTACTTCTTATTGCCTGTGATCTGGTTTTGAAAACTTATAGCAGACTATAAGATGCTCTGTGATGTTTAAGGTAATGAAAGTTATTCTTTTACCCTGTGTTCATTTCATCTGTTTCTTTAGGAAATGGTTTATTACCTTGTCTCCACGTGAGACTCCTTTAGTTTGTGTTATTAGTGCGCCCTCATGTGGCAGATGCCAGTGAGTGCAGTTACCTAAGTTTGCGCACAGCATGCTTCACTAAAACCAAGCTAGAACAAGGAAGAAGTGTTTTTAAAAACACGTGTCTGAGTATTCGTCAAATTAATTTATCATAAACATGTTTGTGATAAATAAACAGGTCAGCTGTTTGTTTTACTGACCTTCTCATAAATATTACTCTTTAGGGTTACAAATTATTTCTATATAAAAAAAATCATATTATTTAAATGATTTGACCATAATGTTTTTTAATACATAATATAGTCCTACAGTCATAAATTAGTCCTCGTCAACACAGTCAAATGTAGCAGGTTGGTGCTGCACTTTCACATCGGAAACATTTTGTTTGTTTGTCTGTTTGTTTGGTTTTTTACATATGACTATCAAATATACGATAAACCTGATAACTATTAAACTAAAGATTATGAAACATATAATGAAAGCAACAGTTCACTGGAGTTGTGTCACTGTTGTTGGAGTGTTATTTTGAAACAGACAGTGAACACATCACTTGACTTCCTTTTACATATTTCCTAAAGCTTTCTTATGATAAGTCCACTGCCACTTTTCATTTATCAGTTTTTCTCTTTTATCTCATAATTTGAAGCTTCTAGTTGAAGTCAGTGATATGACCAGCTCTATTAAAAGTTGATCATGAAGTTCTTTTGGATAGATATTAATATCTTGTGCAAATACCAAGTTTTCTTAATTATAATTCTTTTTGGTCAGGATTTTCTGAACAGAGTGCCATTTACATCAGTGGATGGTTCATGGTGTTGGTGGTGTATGGAACACATCATAAAATGTGTGACGCGTTAATAATTTTACCGGTTAAAGGTTAAAATACAAAAATGATCATATCATTACATTGTTAGAGAAAATGTCATTCATTCACACTGAAAAAGACTGGAAATAATAAAAGATAATCTTCTTCTTCTTATTATTATTATTATTATTAAGGTGGTCTAAGTTGAAACTTGAGAAGAAGAAATACATTTTTAGACAGGTTACCTAAAACTTGAATTTAATCACCACTCATTTCAAAGTGATTTCCTTCTTCTTCTTCTTCTTCTTCTTCTTTTGGATCCTCCTTTTAGGAGTTGCCACAGTGCATCTTATCTGCTCGGCAGTTCCATTTTCAACATCCTATGCACATGTCCACACCATCTCGGCCTTGCTTCTATAACTTTGTCTCCAAACTGCTCTTCCTAATTTCTTATCCTCTCCATCCCGATCACTCCCAATGACGTTCTTAACACATTCAGCTCGGCCTTCTGTCTGTTCATCAGTGCCACCGTCTTCAAACCAAACATCACAGCACGTCTCACTAACATCTTATAAACCTTCTGTTTCACTCTTGCTGCTTCTGTAACAAATCACCCTTGACACTCGTTTCCATCCTCCCCAGCCTGCCTGCACTTTCTTCTTCACCTCTCTTGTACACTGTCAGTTGGATGGTTGACCCCAGGAACCTCATCTACGTCACTCCTTTTACTCCTCGCACGTTCATTTTATCCACTTGCCTCATCCTCACACATGTTATCTGCCTTATTTCCTCTTCTCTCTCCTCCTCCTGCTCCCTTCTCTCCCAACAGATCAAAACATCATCTGCAAACATTCATAAGACTTCCTCATGTTGAACCAGTTTCAGTAATTGTTTAATAATATTACATTTATTTTGAATATTTCTACGTTTTTTAAGAATATATAATTATTTTTGTATTTCTGGTGAAATTTCTGACATGCACAGGTTGTTCCCGCCTCTCGGGGGCAGCATGCAGACATTTGGCTGTTCCCTGTCACGTGACGAGGTCAGTAGTTCCGGGGTCAGGGCTCGCTCAGCTAACATCAACCAAACCGTTGACGGTAACACGGAAACAGAACGAGCTGACTGTCCTCTCCTCCCGGACGTTCTCCTCCGCTACCAGCGAGCCTCCTGCCTCTGGATCCCGGCTGTTCCCGCCTCTTCCTCCGTCCTCCTGGTCCGCACCGGTCAATAAGCCTGAAGCATGTCGGCAGTGCAGCGGATGAAAGTGGCAAACGAGCGACACAGCAAGACGATCACACAGCGGGGACACGTCCAGAAAACGTCGGTAGGGAAACCAGGGCTAACGGCTGACCCGTTAACTTAGAGCCCGTGGGCTGTGGCCGGCGTGTGGTCTGTAGATGTGATGTTCGTGTAGAAGTGAGCATTTAAATACGTTTATTTGATTTATTTAGAGTCGAATCCAGGAAACAGCTAGCTCGCTAAGTTAGCCACGGAGCTCTGTTACCATCACAGTCGCCATCATGCTGCATGTAATTGTTGTTAAAAACCAGTGAAATGGTGGGATAGTAACAGAGATCCCGCTGCTGGCGCACTGTGAGTGGCTGTTTAGTGTGTCATCTTAAAGAGAGCCAGAGTCCTTCAGGAAAGCTGGAGTTTTAGCGCGCCGCTCGATTGTAATTTATAGAAATACGATTTTATTCTAATATATTAAAGTTTTATTTTGTGGTGTTCAATCGGCACAAACATATAAAGCTGTCGGCTGTTTGTGAGCTTTTGGGGGGCTTTAATCGTCCATCCCCTCTGTGTGATGAGGTGTAAACAGATGGAGTGGGCGGAGGCGTGCAGCTCAGTACGCACATTTAAAACAGAATTTGTGTCAAAGAAGGTGATGTTAGGGAATCACACGCAGGCCGAATTTAACAAAGGGCTTCGGACCGTTTAAATGAAGATCAGATGCTCGATTCTGTCCGTGCAGACAGAGAGCAGCGTTAAATGAGCTGTTTTCTAAATGGAGTCTGGTGCAGAGTGGCTGGTTTGGCAGGTGTAACAACATTGAGCGCACACAAAGCTGTGTGTGTGTGAGCAGTTATGAGTGTGACACACACAGAGTCAGCCTAACATTTTTTACTGTGAGGCGATTCTCAAGGAACTCGAAGCCACAGATGTGATTTAGTAAACATCTGTAAACACCCAGCTTTGTACTTTTGAAGCTTAAATTCAGAGACATTTAGCTTGCGTGCCATCAGCAGGCACGCTAGCTCAGGATATTTACAGTCTGTGGTGGGCGACTGTGACAAAACCACAGTTTGCCTTGATTCAGTTGGTGGTGTCACACCGTACAACAGAACTACTTGTGTTTTCTGTTTGATGAACAAAGAAGTATTTGATGTTTGAATACCTGTAAAACCCCTCATAAAATATGGTTTAAATATACATTTATTACAGTTCTAGTGATATTTGCACTGCTTTGGCACAACGAATATTTCATTGAAGCAGCACCACGTGAATCAACCAATGCTGAGGCTATACTGGCATCTTTACATGGTCCCTGCTGCTCAGTCACATCGAGCTAACTTTAGCTTATGTTACAGCAGCCAAAATGTATGTAAACAGTGTGCATTACTAGGCAACTACGTGTGCCATTAATGTCCAGCGCTGCGTTCATTATTATATTAACGTGACGTCTTCAGCGGTTTGAGGTATAAGTGGCCTTCCCGTTGTACCACATATTGCAAATGGTAACATGACGGGTTTTATTTTAACAGGGTTACATAATTTAAACATTTTTAAAGTTCTAGTGTTTAAAATAAATCAAAGGTCAGAGCTTGGAGCTCTGAGGCATGAATGGATCTCATCAGTCAGGGTTTGGCCCTGTAATGATGACCTCCAGACGTTAAGGTGAACACAGTAAACACTGACTGTCCACGGAAATCTTTTCATTTGCTAGCAGAAGTCTTTGAAACGGGACGATTACAGCAGGGATGTTAGCTGAAATATTCAGCGGCTGTCGCACGTTCTGTTTGCCCGTCCTGTCTACAGTTCGGTTTCTCAGGTTGTCTTTGGTTTGTTGGAGACTTTCGGTTTTCTCTTAGCGTTGACCTGCCAACACTCCCATCTCACCTGTCACAAAATGTCATTTTTTTCAGCTCGTCTGTCCTTGCAGTAGACAAACCAGTTAGAACTGTCTCACCTCGTGTTTCTCTACTTTACTCACCCTGCTGCATAAACGAGGCTTCATGAAGCACAAGCTTAAATCTCAGGATTAAGCAAGTGAAATGTGTGAAACAAAGTCGCATATAATGTAAACAGTGTAAAGGTATCATAAGAGAAGTGTTGTGAAAACACCAAAGACGCCTGTTTTCACCACGAGGTGTTATCATTACCATCAGAATAAAAAGAACCAAGTTCTATGTAGAAGTAAAACTCAAAAGGCTTCCACGGGACGCTTTTGACGGTGCGTGGTTTCTCTGTGTTTTCCAGCGGCCAGTAAACGATGAGAAGTCTCCGGTGGGCCCGTGGCTGCTCGCTCTGTTCGTCTTTGTGGTTTGTGGATCAGGTGAGTTTCTCCCCTGCAGGTGATACAGATGTTGATACAGCTGCTGATGCAGACGGGCTCTGCTTCCCGCTCAGCTGATCCTATCTCTGTGGCGTTTCTGCAGAACTCTATCAGCTCTCGAAACTCTGAGTCACATTTTTCCCCAGAAGTTTTGTCTTCAGCCTGCAGGATACGGAGTCAGAAGGTCTTCCTGTGACAGATTGCACTTTTATCGCTGCCAGTCAGGACTTGCCATCTCTAATTAGCGTTTGGTAACACATGTCAAAAAACAGTCGCTTTAAATAGATGGGAGTTGGCTCTCCTGCTTTTCTCAGCCTGTTTTTTAATTGTAGGTCACAATAGAATCTCTGTTTGTGCCGTGGCTTTGAGGCATAGAGCCGGTTTGGGTTTCCCGTGATGTTCCTGCTCATTAAGCAGATTAATGTTGCTTCTGCCAGCAGCAGAAGACTTGACTGTTTCATACTAAAAGAAGTATTAGAGTTACTGGAATAAGGACAGGAAGTTGATGCTGGCGGTGCTGGACATTGTGAAAGTTTCACATTTGCGACTAAAAATACATGTGCAGATTGCTACATTTATTTAGGAGCATGTGTGTGAATAAAAAGTATTACAAGGCTCAACACTCTTCGTTAACATGACAATAAACCTGGAGAGAGAGAAACATGTTTGCTTTACTTTTTGGATTAACTGCGATCGTTACTATTACTGCAATCACAATCAAAGCCTCTGAAGATAAAAAGCTATTAAGAGTCCTCTATTAAAGCACTGATCATCAAATTTAATGGGGTGTCTCTAGTTGTAATACCTCAGTAGATAGGCAGGCACATCCATCCTTATCCATAGGTAAGTATATGAATACATGCCTATGGATAAGATAAACAGGACAGTTGGTAAAGTAGATTAAGTCATATATCAGTAGGTAGGTATATGGATCATTACACAGGTAGTTAAGTAGGTAGGTAAATGGGTGGGTGGGTATAATGAGATGAGAGAGATGATGAGATAGCCTTTATTTGTCAGTTGCAGGTCTTTTGCCCACAACCGAGATGACAGACCTTGCCGGCCGTACATACAATACAAACATCACATTGGGGAGACAGGTCAGGCCAGGTAGCGAGGAAAAAAAACATTGAAATGTGCAACACAAAAGGATAATACAGGAATGCACAGGTATCAACACACCATAACACAATAAACACAGACAGCAACATGGGAAAGAGTCCCAGTGTGTACATCTGATCTGGGACTGCTACAATCTTCGACTGCGCCTCCAGCTGACCCGATGTCCACATCAGAGGGGAGGTAAGCGTTGGAGGTGGCGTTGGGTCCGGGGTAGGGAGGGTGATGCGTCAGTGAGTGCTTATCAGTATCAGTATATGTATGTGTGTGCGTGTCCATAGTTCAGCTGAGACAGTGTCCTTCACCCTATCAGGCTAAGTAAACAGTCTACCAGCCAACCCAGGTGGCCTTGTAGGGAATGGGAAGGAACAGACTCAACACAGTCGTTATCAGGGAGTTGTTGTTCGGCTCCAGCCTTGAGCTGGCGCCGAAGGGGTAGCCGGGTTATGATGGTAATTGAGAATTTCAAGCTGTTTTTTAACACTCCGACACTCGTCTCTCAATCTCCCGTTAATAGCTGCGAGCTTCTCCGTGATGTTATTAGCCGTCGATTCTGTGGTCTTGTCACTCTTTTTGCTCACATAGCAGATTCTGAGACCTCACGATCGCAGCCAACTGATCCGAGGTGTAATCCAGCTCCGCCCAGAGATGTTGTTCTGAGTTGATTCTTTCCTGATGTAATCCAACATACATACGCTCAAAGGTGTTATTCTGAGCATTCACTGCAGTCGTAAGCGCCTCCAAGCTCTTAACCATGCTGCCTTCAGTGAGCCCTTTCTGAGAAGTCGCACCTGTCGTTCCAATCCCAGCGGGCAGCCTTGTGGGGGTTTGAACAGCCGGTTCCGCTTTCTTAATTCTCCGATAAGCCAGGGCCAAGCCAGCTCCGATCAGCAAGAACCCTGTTATCATGGTTCCGAATAGGTAGATATCTTCAGCGTCCTCGATCGACAGTCCCGCCAGGCACACGATCCTCTGCCACCCGTCCATCGTGTATCCGGCAGGGAAAGTCCCTCCAGGGCACTCGGGTTCTCCCGAGCCCAGACTTCTCGTTAAAGGGTGTCAATAGCATTCAGAGACCAGTTGATCAAATCCATAATTCTCTTTTAGGTTTTAGACACAGACTGTGAGAGAGTGTTCCAGGGAAAGTAATACAAAAAAGACACGAGACTAGACAAGGACATAAGAACTAGCAGGGAAGATAAGGGAGAGGAGAAAAGTGCGTCCGCCTCCTCCGAGAGCCAAAGTAGAAGTGGCAGGTAGGTGCATAGATAGAGAGGCTTTAGGTACAGAGACACCTATGGGTGTCTATGTAGGTAGATTTTAGGCAGGTAGAGGGTATGATGGTAGTTAGATATGGGTTGGTATATAGGTAGATAAGTAGGTGGGAACATAGTTTGGTAGATGGATGCAGCAGGTTTGTCAGTAGGTGGATCTGCACATATCTTGGAAGGTAACCGTGTAGGTAGATGGAGACATAGAGGAGCATGTTTCCCACTGAGCTGTGGCCGTTGTTCTTCTAACGTAACTCTTTACGTGTTCATAATCTTAGGTTGTAAGCTTGTGGTTTGAAACCATAATGTTTCATTTTTTCACTTTATCTAGGATTCAAGCAGCTCTTTGCTCACATGTTGGGTTTTATAAAGTTCAGTGGGCGACCGTTCAAGTCTACATGCTGGTCAGTAGCAGCTGGGCTCTTTTACAACAATGTGCTTTGGCATCGTGTTGCTGAAAAAAGCTGAATCTTTGGTGGCTGCGTTAGTTGAACAGTAACAACTTTCTTACAGATGTTTGTGGATTCCATCATATGTGGTTCATAACGTCATTGAGATTTCATGACTTGATGGATTTGGCTGCACAGTGTGAATGTTGGTGTCAGCGCTGCATTAGAAACCGACCTGATCCTGCGTGTGCTCAGGAACATCCACACCTGAAGAAACACTGACGGTGAAATAAGCACAGGTTTCCACCTTAAATGAGCCCGGGCTCATTTAAGGTGGAAACCTGTGCTTATTTCACTGACAGGTTTCTAAACCACACTGTGTCCCTGCGTCTTTGCTTCATAGTTAGTCCTCACAGACTCGAGGAGCTTATGAAACACAAACTGTGCTTTTATTTACATTTACAGAAACGTTGCTATAAACACGTCCGTCGTGACTGCGTGCGCTCGGAGTCTTTGGACGGTTAGTGTTCTTGTTTAAGACTCCACTGCGAGCTGGTGAGGAGGCTCGCTGTTGAGGAACACGTGTGAAACCACACGAGCAGCTGCAGAGTGATAACGCAGAGACTTCTGCATTTGCAGCCGACAACAGAGCACATCACCTCGCCATCATTTCAAGCGCGTTCACACGTCACATGATTCATGCGATCTTATCTCTGCTGCACACGGTTGTTTGGTACCTCCGTTTCATAACATTTATCTTCTTTAAAATACAGTAGCTAGTGTTACGTGACAAACACAGGCGGCTGGCAGGCCTCCAGCCCTCGGAGTAAAACTCAGGAAGCGATCGTGGCTCGTTGCTTTGCGTCGTTTGTGGTTTTTTGAACGTTTGTGCCACAATTTCCAGGTTTGATTCACTGAGCAATAATACAGTTTAAGAGTGTTTAAGAAAACAGGTGTCAGCGTCTCTTTGTGTCTACGGATGAGCTAGTTTTGTGTCATGTGACCTGCTGCTAATGCCTCCTTTGTGTTTGTTGCAGCCATCTTCCAGATCATCCAGAGCATCAGGCAGGGCATGTGATGATCTTTGACCCCAGAGATGCTGAGCCCGATGGAGGGAGGGAGGGGCACATCGCCTTCAAAACACACCCCCAACACACTCTCTCACACACACACTTGTACCTGTGGAGTCTGGACTCTTCCCTCTCTCTCTGCAGCACATCGCCTGTTTGTTTACTCCCGTCTCTGTCGATGAAGCTGATCCATCACATATTGATAATTGGTTCCTGTCAGATGAAGTCTTAAATCCTCTTCCTGTCGGTCGTCCAGCTGCTGTCTCTCGTCTCTGCTGCTTTTCTCAGTCCCCGGTTTAAAGGGACAAAGCGCTGTTCTTCCTGCTGTCGGCTCATTAATCATAAATCCTGCGAACGCGCCTCCTTTCTCAGACCGTCGCTCAGTCTTTAGGACCCTCGTGAGTCTGAGCTCATTTACTCAGAAAGACTCAGCCATCATACTGTGAATCATTGTAATAACAGGACAAAGTTAAGGTTCAGACAGATGTTTACATGCAGCACGCCTCAGATTTTAAACTTTTGTACATTGAAGCCTGAGAAGAGCAGCCCAGCCTGGAAGACTTTTAATGTGAAAAAAAAGAATGTCTTCCAAATTAAAAGTCTAACACACCTGTTCTAGTTTCAGTTCATATTGAGTGTATTTGTTGTGAATTTTGTATTTTTGTCAATAATAGTTCAGTGATTTATGTGATTTCGAGTGCTGTTGCTAACCGCTGTTTAATGACTGCTTATTACTTAGTGTTTCAAATGTGAAACAAACAAAAAGAACAAATCTATTTATTTCTGAGGAGCCGTTTAATTCATTCCGCTGATTATTCAGTCACATATCATAAGTGTTAATATTAGAAACGGTTTAAAGACAAACGTTTACTTTAAAGAAGCAATTTTAGCTTTTCTGCTGGAGCTCTTTAGTTTCAACCACAGCTGTTACTCTAATCTCTCCTCTGGTAACTGTCACTTACATTTAGTGCGTCTTCTTCACAATAAACCCTGCTTGAGCTGTGATTGGTTATATTTGTGACGAATTAATGAAATAGTTAAGTTACAGATAAAATGTTTATTTTGAACTCAGGGTTGAAATCTGCAGATTGCGTCTATCAGCAGCACGTCTCTCATCCAAAACACTTTTTTGTGAGTGTGTGTGAAACAGGAAATATATGAATCACATGAAGAAGAAGTCAGAGCTTCATCTTCTGTGAGCGCTAGTTACAAATGTCTCACGGGGCCTCGTAAATTCTTCTTTTAGCTCTCAGATTTTCAGAGGTCCAAAGTCATTTAAAGTAAATGAATCTGGGCTTTAATGACGTGCAGATGAAGCGACGAACAGACTGTCAGCGGAGTGAAAAGACGTTGAATTAAAGCACACAGGAAGTGATTGTGAATGCAGGTTCATGCTGGATCATCGTGTGAAGTTTACAGGATTCAGACTGGAAATGTGATTTCTCTTTAAGGCTCTAAAAACAGCGCTTTGCTCCTTTAAATCCCTTCCCCTCCACACACTTTCAGTTCTTCTGCTGTAAATGAAGTAAAACAAGCTGATGAAACGAGCTCCGTCATTACAAACGTCCTGCTGACGTTTCCATGTGAAGCAGTCGGAGACGTTCCTCCGGCTGGACGACACGCTCCGCTTTGATACTAAATAAAGCTCCAATATTTTTCTCTACACGCCTCCCGGCTCCTCTTTGTCTTTGCTTTCTCTGTAAGAAAAAGATGTTTACGACCAACAAGGCAGTGCAGGCATGAATTCATCTCTGAAAGTGAAGACTGTCTCTGATGACACCTGAGAGTTGAATTGTTCTTTCCGATAAAGGATCTCAGACCAGCTGCTGCCAGCTTGTGGCTGAAGTTAATCATCATTGTAAACTTGCTTTACTAACAGCTGTTCTGAAGAAGAAGGGTTAGCACTATTGAATTTGTACTGTTATCCACGGTTTTATTAATTATATGAAAAACAAATCAACCTGTCCTGCTAAAGATTAAGTTGGGAAACAAGGGGACAGATGGAGGATGCAGAACAGTATGGAGCCCCTCAGTGATCGCACTCAATTGTCCATAACTCCACTACCAAACCGGGTGCTAACATGAAGCCTGTTACCCTGACTCTGCACACTGACTGCCACCAGTGAGCCCAGAAGAAAACAGAGTTACCATCATTAACATCACTAGCACAATAACGTAAAACAAACTGCAATTGTAGTATTCAAAATACAAAATAATTAGAAGCAATAGTCAATAAAAATAAATGACACAACTCCAATGTCAAAGTACATGTATATGTATATATATACACAAACATCCCGTAAATAAACACTAGCCTTAACAAATAGATCAGCTGGTACTTCATTAAGGGGGGGTTCAAAACTCAGTTTTATAACACACCTCTGGGCAAGACATCTGTTTATCAGTTGTATTACCAAAGTGACTCATCCAGCCTCCAACAGATCAATTTGTTCAAGTAAGAAAGGATAAATGTCTATGAAGCCAGTGTTGTGCTACGGTAGGTGTATTATGGGAGGGGATTATTTCATCAAACTGAGGACATTTTGCCTGACAATTATCTGTATCCTCCTAATACACCTTGTTGCTAGGTGTATTCCCGTGACAGTGTGAGCAGTTGTTAGAAACTATCCTGAACATCCACTGACCTGTATATTGCACTCTATGTAGTGTTTTGTACAGTATTGGTTGTAGACTGGGATTTCTAATCAATTTAAAGATTTTTACGCATATCTGAGACCAGAACCTTTGGTCTAAACTGACTGATAAATCTGCTTCCCATTTAGCAATAGGAAGAGATATGGATTCATCTATTTTGGAGACTGTCCATTTTAGACAGTATTTTGGGGGTTTTAAGATTAAGGAATTGTGATGGTGTTTGTTATTTAACTTCATTAGCCTTAAATTCCTTTTTGTTTTTGTTTTTTTTACTATAGATTTAATTTGTTGATATTCTAAAAATCTATTCTTGTTAATCCTACACTGTATAACTAGCCTGTCAGATGGAATAAAGTCTGTTCCTTAGAATATATGTTCCAAGTATTTAATTCTTTTACAACTGCAATCTGGGAAGTTGATCATATTATTGTTTTGTAATATGTCAGGTTTGTTCCAGATAGGTGAACGTTTGCAGGGGATTAATGAAGACTCATCATTTTTAGAAACTCCCACCATGCTGTCAGGAAGGAGCTGATATTGATGCCATTTGATGTTTGAGCTGATAAATGGTAGTTCCAAAATCTCTCTGTTATTGTTAGAGCCTGTTCTACGTCTAGCCAGAGCCCATCTGAAAGGGTATGTTTTAACCATCCTAAGCCTGTTGGCTAAGAAGTTAGGCGGATCTAGTCCTTCTTTGTCCTCGGTCCTTTATAGCTTTTTAAGATAACACGCAGGGGTTTATATTTTCAGACTGCAGTGGTGTAGAAGAAGAATTATGAAACGAGCAATTAATCAGAAGAAGTATAGATACTGAATAATCTGAAAATCTTGAAAAAAAGTTTATTAATATAATTACCTCAGAGAGAGTGGTTTGTGAGTTTTGGAGAAAAAGTAAACATCATAAAGAGTGTTTTTATGTTCCACATTCTTGCATCTTAAGCCCTCAATCACTATAGCCTGTCTAATTCCTGCTGGAGTTCACCAGTTGTCAGCGGTGAATCCAGCGTTATTGCTTGACTGTCTTATTAATAACTTCATTTAATTCGAGTTTTACATAGTTTGTTCAGTATTTCCTGTTCCTGTTGGGACACGAAGGCTTCTTCGAAGGATTTCATGTTTTTTTTCTAATCCCTGAATATTTTGTTTTGTTTTTTCTTTTTAAAATGAAATGAAATTATTTTACCTCATCACAGCTTTCCCTGCTTCCCAGAGAACAGATGTTGATGTTCCAGGCAGATTTTTATAGTGTAGATCAGGGGTGTCAAACTCATTTTGGTTCATGGGGCCACATACAGCCTTATTAGATGTCAAGTGGGCCAAAGCAGTACAATCATAACATAATTACCTATTAATATTAATAATTATAATAAGTCCATGTTTTTTTCACTTGTTTCATGCAAAGAAGTACAATTCCATTAGAAAATCTTCATATTTAATCAGATATCCCTTTTCAAAACATATAACAACTTTTGCTTTCTTAATTCAAGTGTTGCACAAATACAAACAACTGACAACATAGTATTGCACTTTAACATTTATGGCATTGCACGAACAATAGGATGCCACCAAACCAAACTAATTTGTAGTAAAGCTGTTGACTTACATTAAATTTTATATTTTTGAACTTTTTCTACAGCAAGAATTCATTTTCACAGAACTGTTTACTTTAGTTGGCGTCTGAAGCAACATCTCAGATTCTAATCTGCAGTGATGTTAATATAACCAGGGAGTGATGCAGGGTTACGATAGACCTGTCCGTCCACCTAGAGCCCTTATTAATGAAGACTTAGGAACAGGACATTGCGTTGCTCCAGGATCTCTTTAGGGAAATGGTGGTTTATGCTGAAGTCCAAGTTGACGCAACTCTTCGCTGGTCTTTCTATTTGAAATGTCCGAATTTGGCCACAACAGGATGCTGTCTCCCGGCACCCTCTTAGGTCTGAGACGATGGACTCGATCGCAGCTTTTAATTAGTTGCTTCTGCATCCTCTTCAGCAGAACCCGAGATACCAGAAAACACATAGTTTTCTCTCATACTACAGGCCTGCATTTATTTTCTGTATTATGATGGGTCACATTCTCATTTACAGACTTAACTCAGTCCCGTAGCGAGGACTTTTTAGCAGCGACCGTTTCCACCTTATTCTGGCTGAAATCCAGAGATTTTCGCAGGGATTTAAATTGCTGGTGTAAAATCTTCAGCAGGGACAACATCGCATCCAAGCTGGACCATCGCCTATCAACTGACTCCAGGAGTTCGATAAAGTCGTTGTATTCTTGGAGAGCGTCTAATTTCTCCTCCCTGTGCTCCAGGCTGTTGGAGATGATTATACAAATTTGGTTAATTATTTGTCAATTGATTGTATACTATAACTGAAGCTTTGTGAGCTAACATTTAGAGGTTTTTTTTCTTGTCAACTCTCCAGCATCTGATGTGACCTACGGCATTTTCCGTCACTTCCCTCTCCTTACCTGGGTGAGGTAAGGAGAGGGAAGTGACTCATTACTTCCACAATAGAAGGATCTCACTTTAATTATAATCAGACAAAGTCAATCAAATGCAAACAACCACAATTGAAATATCAGAAACATTTCATATATGGAGTTGAACATGAATCATTGTTTAAAAATATATTTATTGTTGTCATAAAGAATCAACTGGGCAACAACAAACTGCTGCTCTCACTAAACACATGTCCGTCCATATCCCAGCAAACTAAATCGTCTCCATGTATTTCTTTAACTTCAGGAGCATTTTGAAACTGAACCTGACTGGATGCTGTCTTGTCTGACTAAAGCTAACAGACTACAATCCAGAGGAAAGTGGGATCTATTACAAACTCCTGCATTATCAGCCATGATGGACAATTTGTTTATGGTGTTTACACTTATTTGTGAAATATTGTTTCGTATTAACATTATTTATATTTTATCTTTAAGCTGGGCTATCCTGAGGCTCAGTGCATCTTTCGCTCTTAAACTCCTCCTACAAACTCAGACTGAGTTTGTAGGAGGAGTTTAAGTCTCTTCTCCTGCAAACCTCAGGTGGGCTTTGTTTCAATCTGGCAAAAGAATATTTGAATGTTTTGCATCTCTTTGTGCTTTGTGACATTTTTCTGTTGTGAAGACATGTGAGACTTTTTGAGTCAACTATAAAAACAGTTTAAGGCAAAATTACACTTCACTTTAGATGAGGTCACAAAAAAATGCTTAATAACTTGTAACTGTGGCAAACAATGAATTACAAAATTATATTTTAAAATAAGCATTTATAACACATTTATTAACACACAGACATGAGCTAGATGTGCATCTAAATACTTTATCACTTATTTAAAAATGATACAATGAACATGTTATATGGGGCTGTATTAATCAAGAATAAACATTTAGAAATGAACAGTAAGGAGAATTAATGCTTTATAAATGATGAAATAAGAACTTAATAATAGCTTACTAAAGCTTAATAGTTCACACATCAAATAGAAACATGAATCACTTGTAATGATTAGAAACTTGATAGAATTTCAAATCTAGTTTGGGGAGTCATTCAGTGAGAAACAGTGAAATGATTTTCCATGTGAAAAGGTGGACAGCAGAAACAGAAAGAAACAGTGAAACTAAAAGAGAAACAAAGAGCTTTGGAACAACGAGGCAGCAGGAGGACAGCTGCAGTTTAACAGCTTCAACTCACTGACAGGAATTGAAGCTGTTGGAAAGAAAAAAAGCGTCTGGACTTCTTTAAGTTGCTTGAAGACGTTTCACCTCTCATCCAAGAAGCTTCTTCAGTTCTAAGGCCAAATGGTGGAGAGTCCCAGATTAAAGCCCTGTGGGAGTGTCCCACCCACTAAGAGGGACAAAGGACCTTCTGATGATCCTCTACCTAATCACATGAGCCAAGGTATGAAAGCGGGTGTGGGTCACAATCAGCCAGGGTTTCGGGTGAGCTCATTGTGAAACCTGGCCCCACCTTATCATGCGAATTCCTGAGATCAGATGGCCCAGGATGTGAGTGGGCGTTAAGGCGTCTGGGAAGGGATCTCAAAACTGGATTATAGATGGCAGAGAGTTGGTGTCGTAAACCCCCGCCTCTGTTCAAAGATGGTCGCTCACAGTGGACATAGATGGCTTCTTTCACTCCTCTTTCAAACCATCTGTCCTCTCTGTCCAAAATGTGAACGTTGGCATCCTTGAAAGAGTGTCCTTTATCCTTAAGATGCAGATGGACTGCTGAGTCTTGTCCTGTGGAGGTGGCTCTTCTGTGTTGTGTCATGCGCTTGTGAAGTGGCTGTTTGGTCTCTCCAATGTAGAGGTCTGGGCATTCCTCGCTGCACTGTACAGCGTACACCACATTGTTAAGTCTGTGTTTTGGCGTTTTATCTTTCGGGTGAACCAGTTTTTGTCTGAGTGTGTTGCTGGGTCTGAAGTACACTGGGATGTCATGCTTGGAGAAAACTCTCCCGAGTTTCTCTGATACACCGGCTACATAGGGGATGACAATGTCGTTGCATCTGTCCTTCTTATCCTCCCTCGCTGGTGTCTGGTCTTCTTTCCTGTGCATCTATGCTGACTTTATAAACGCCCAGTTAGGATAACCACATGTTTTAAGTGCTTCCTTTACATGTGTGTGTTCCTTCTTTTTTCCTTCAGGCTTAGAGGGAACATGTTCTGCCCGATGGTGTAGGGTCCTAATTACTCCAAGTTTGTGTTCCAGAGGGTGATGGGAGTCAAACAGGATGTACTGGTCCGTGTGTGTGGGCTTCCGGTAAACTTCGATGTTGAGGTTGCCGTTCTCTTCAATGTGCACGGCGCAGTCCAGGAAAGGCAAACAGTTATCCTTTGTGTCTTCCCTGGTGAACTTGATGTTTTTATCCACAGCGTTAATGTGCGCAGTGAAGGATTCCACTTCTTGTGTCTTGATTTTGACCCAGGTGTCGTCCACATATCTGTACCAGTGGCTGGGTACTCTTCCTTTGAAAGAGCCAAGAGCCTTTCTTTCCACTTCCTCCATGTAAAGGTTGGCTACAATAGGTGACACGGGGGAGCCCATGGCACAGCCATGTTTTTGTCTGTAAAAGCCTTCGTTGTATTTGAAATATGTAGTGGTGAGGCAGAGGTCTAACAGTGACAGGGAACAACATTAGAAATATAATCATCCTCAACTCATCTGCCCCACTCACACTGAACCTTCAAAGGCAACACTTTAGCTTTATCGTAAGTGTTAATGTATGGAAACATCCTGTGAGTGAAAGTGTGTGTGAAGGTGTGTATGTGTGTGTTAGTATCAGGATCAGAGAACGTCAGCTGTCCTCTGTTCCAGTCCAGATTCACTCTGATCCTCTGGAGTTTCTTCTGTACTGAGAGATCAGTGATAGCTGATGGTGAAAGTGTGTAGTATTTACTTGCACTGCACCCTATTCTCCATAAAACAGACCCTATGACTCCCTTCCTCTGCCCAGACTCTGCAAATACACCCAGTGCCCACTGTATACTGTCTCCAACCTCAACATCCCAGCTGTGACTCCCTGAGTTAAAGCCCTCAGAGCCCAGGACACAGCAGGAATGATCAAACCTCTCTGGATTATCAGGAAGCTGCTGCTTCTCTCCTCCTCGTCTCACACTGGTCAGATCTTCAGACAGGATGAGGTTTGGATTTGCAGTGTTTGGGTCCAGAATGAGAGGAGTGTAGGAGACCACGTCCTTCATGTTGTTCCAGATGTTGAAGGTCAGGTTGCCCAGGTGTTTGGCCTGGTCTATCAGAGCTCCTGAGGGCAGCTGTGGATCATCCAGCAGGGGGCAGCGCTGGACTCTTTCCACTGCAGCCTTGTAGTTGTGCAGGAATGAGACGTCTTCAGCTCTCAGCTCCTCCTCTGTGGCTCTGACTGTGTCTGAAAGAGCTGCTATCTCTCTGCTCAGAGCCTCCATCTTCTCCTTCATCATCCCACTCTTCTGCTCCTCTTCCTCCCTCAGTGCAGCCAGCCTGGCCTCCTCTTCCTCTGCTAGAAACTGGTGAAGCTTCTTAAACTGCTCCTTAATCTGCCTCTCTGTGTGTCGGGCCTGGACCTTAATGTGTTCTGCTGTTTGATCAAACTTCACTTGAACTTCTTCACAAACCTTTAACTTCTTCTTTAAGGGCTCCAGAGTTTCCTGAAGTTCCTTCTTGTGTTGTTGTGCAGCTTCATCGATGGGTCTGAATCTGTGATTGGTGTGTTTTTCTGAGTCTCTGCAGACGACACACACTGGCTGCTGATGGTCCAGACAGAAGAGTTTGAGTTTCTCAGAGTGCAGACTGCAGAGATCCTCTGAAGCTCTCTCCTGTAAGAACGACTCACACAGGTTCTTTAAAGCTCGGTTTAAAGGTGGATGCTTCTTTGAAGATATTTCCTTACAAACTGGACACTCACGTTCCCCTTTCTCTCTCCACCATCTCTTCAGACAGTCTTTACAGAAGCTGTGGCTACATGACAGAAGAACAGGATCTCTGAAGACCTCCTGACAGACCGGACAGCAGAGAGCCTCCTCTGAGCTGGAAGCCATTGAGTCTGTGAGTGAAGCTGAAAACAGCAGACAGGAAGTACAGTCAGTCCTGGCTCCCCTCCCTCCTCTACCACCTTCACTGAAACTTGCTTTGAGTCGTGTTTTTGCTCAAACTCACATTCAGTGTGTGGAGCGTCAGCAGCTTGAAGCAGCAGTGTTGGAGTTTTCCACTTTTCTGTCCTGTAGCTGGACTCACTCAGAGGAAGCTGCTAGTTTGGTCTGAGCTCAGTCTGATCGTCTGTGCGTCTCTCTTTACTGAGGACAAAGAACGGCCAGTTTCTTCTTCTTCTTTCTTACAGTTGTACTGGCTGTTGGCAAACAATTGAAAGGTGCATTACCGCCACCAAGTGGTATGGAGTATGGTCTGGAACGACGCTCGAAAAAGAAAAAAAAACTTTATATAAGCAGGTCCTCTTAGCGTGGACCCTCATTTATAAACACAACTTCTCACCTCACAAATACCTCATCTGGAACAAAAGAGATATAAAAATTAATCACTTTTCCTGGAAACTTGGGTCCAAAATGGGATCCTATTGGTGGCTCAGCTGGTTAATAAAGAGGGACAACTACTTACTTACAACGACTTTATTGCACTATATAATTTTCCAATGAGTGTTCAGGAATTCTCAATGGTGCTTGGTGCCATACCCTCATTGACTTTAATATTATATAAAAACACTGACAGCTCAATATCTGCCTCAGTCACTCTCCCTGATCCAGCTGAGTCACCAATAGGAAAAATCTGCTTTTCACAGGAACTTGGTAACAGCAATAAGAGAATACGTAGTTTATTCCAAGAAGATATCGTCTCTCTCCCATATATAATATCTTATTGGAACCGATATGTTCCAGATATCAAGTGGAAGACAGTCTGGATGGTCCCCATAAATATTTGATTGTAAATAAGGTAAAAGAAGTCTCATTTAAAATTCTACATAAATGTTATCCAGCCAGTCACTACATGGTAAAATTTAAAAGGGACATAAATACTAATTGTACTTTCTGTGGGGATCATCCAGAAACTGTGACACATCTTTTTTGGTACTGTTCTTTTACACAGAGATTCTGGAAGGAATTTAGCAGGTTTGTTATTGTCCATATTTTAAGGGAGTTTTCTTTACGATGGGAAAATGTTTTATTCTGTTTCTTTAAGTTCCCCAAGAAGTATGATAAATGTTTTTATATGATAAATTTGTTAATACTTTTAGCTAAATTTTTTATCCATAAATTTAAGTTTACTAACAAAACACCATATTTCTGTCATTATTTTAAGGATGTGGAAATGTACATACAATCAATATCAGACTCCACCAACAAAAAGGCTCTCAAAACAATATATGTATGTGAATTTTTGCGTGTATTCTTATAACTGTTACCTTTTTCTTTTACCCTTGGCTTTTTGTGTTAATGTTCTGTTGTTTTGTATACTTCATCTGTTCGTATGTTGTATACTCATTGTTTGTTAAATTAAAAAAAAAAAAAGCCAGTTTCCTGGTTTGTTGCGTGTTAAACACGTGGGGGGGGGGGGGGCGGAGCTTCATTCAACTTCCTCTTATAAATGTGTGAGTGTGACAGCAGAGCGCAGACGGTCACCGCAGGTCAAAAATTAAACATTTTGTGAAGTTCAGAAAATAAAGCATGACTCAGTGTTGCAGCTGTTTGGCAGTTTTTCTTTCAAACTTTCTTCTGATTATTAGAAGGGCTCACCCCGCCCGCAGACTGTGGACCAATAGGAGAGCTGGCCCACTGTAGACTACCAATCGTCTGTCGACGGAAGTTGCGTCACCAGAAAACAACATCGGCACCTCCGCTATGTTTGGAAAGTCGCTTTTCGTTTATCTTTACAGTAAGTTATCGACTTTAAGATATTTGGATCTGGATTTAGCTGAAATGACACCAGGATGAAAAGCTCATTCAACCCTTTACGTCATGGCCAATATCTAACCTATTACTGCCATTTCTAGTCTTTTCAGTGGCGACACCAGCAATTCGCGTTGTTAATCCCGATGCACGTCGTCACTCGGCCCTACTTAAGACAACCAAAGAGGCACGTTACTGTGGGAAGTATGGTCTTCTCCAAACCTCCACTGGAGCTGCTCAGCCAAATCACTGCGTTGACTCACGCAGAGAAGCTTCTCCGAGCAGATTGTATCCACGCGCCTTCACGTCAGCAGTGTCTGGGAGAGCTGGTGGTGCCATTAGGACAATATGAAAAGGCACCGCTTCGGTGGCTCGTTACAAACGATGTCGGATATATGAAGTAGTAAGTGTATCATATATTTAATATCATACTAGGCAGGATTACTAAACCATTAATACTCATTTACCTGAGAATGGCTATTGTCAGCATATGTTGCTCGTTGTAAACTTTCTTTAAGTGTGTAACATTCACGATGATATTGCTGACGGTATGCATGATTCCAGCATACTTGACAGGCGCAGAACGGAGCTGACAAATAGTGATGGGCAGATGAAGCCTCATGAAGCACTGAAGCTTTTCATCCAATTGGTTCACCCCAACGCGAAGCTTCTTGAAGCTTCATTTGCTCTAGCAGGACACCTACTGGACGTAAAAATAGTAGTTGGCATGAATTTGAAGAGTGTGGCATTTTGCACACAGCCTGTAAATGTCAACAACAAAAGGAGTGTGTAAAACATCTATATTGTAGTGATGGCAGTACACTGTGTATATTTATGCTGGCAGTATGGAAAATGATCATTTGCGGCAAAGTTCGAACTGCTTCCTGAACCAGTCACGTGGTACAGCCAGGCAGCGAGGCTTCGGACGTCATCATTTTCAGCTCCTCCCATAAATGAAGCAAGCCTCGATACGCGCTTCGCGGAAACGCCCCCTCCATTACTCGACACAAGCCTCGAAGCCTCGATACAGAACGTCACATCACTACTGACAAACCCACAAAGAAACGGAGAGATGGGGAACCACCTTTTTCTACAAAGTAATCGTAATTACAAAACTACTTGTTCATCCCATTTATAGATGTACTAAAGTCCCAACACTCCTCGTCCTGGAGTGAAGTCTGACAAGCGGGGAACTGGGCAGACCTCAGCTTTCCTGTCCAAGGAGTTTGAGACCACTGTACAGTCACATCAAAATAATTTTGAGTCCACAGAGGCTGCTGTACGGTCCAAAAACATGACACAGTTTGACTGAGTGAGTCACCTGCATCCCAGGGTCATGATCATGCCATACAATTACCTTTGAGTCACTCACCTGTAAGTGCTGTTTATTTGAAATCCAAACAATTTCAGTTAGAGCATTTGTATGTGTGTGTTGTATTCTATGTTTTCTGTGTGTGTTTCAAGTGGAGACAGAGGGATGGGCATGTCTCTGGGAAAATCCTGATATATCCCATCTGGTGACTTTTCCTGGCTTAAAAAGGACACTGACAGAGGGCTGTTCACCCCTGTTCAGACATACAAGGACACTACTGTTGTGTTAAAGAGGCGACGGGTGATGAAATCACATCACATTTGTTTTTACCCACCAGAACCTCCTGAGGTAGGGATGCACCGATACTGTAAAATGTGTGTGTACTCATACTCGTAAAAGTTAACCGATACCAACTTATTTCATTAATCAGAGGGTGGCTTGTCATTTTTGTTGTCGTTTTTTAGATTGGCCACTAGGGGGACATCCCGCGCTAAACAGGCACAGGGCTAGGTGAGTGAGACTGACGGCTCCAGGTAAAAAAGAGAAACTGGAGGCTGCTGTAGCTAGGCTAAACAAAATGTCAGCAGTGTGGACCGGAACAGCCAACTTTAACTCAGGTTTTGGAAAAGCAATGAAAAATGTCAAGAGAGAATCCACGGGCAGTTAAAATAACAGAGGCTCTGACTCATTTTATCGCTGAAAACATAGGATTGCACCATCTTCTCAGCATACTCGAGCTGCGATATGAAATTCCCAACCGCCCATACATCAGGGAGATAGTGGTGCCAAAACTGTCTGAAGAGGTAAAGACAAGCAATGTGTGCGCGACGGCACAACGGACGCCAAATACTTTCGTTATTTTGTTTGTTTGTTTACAATATGGACACTCTGCAACAATTTAAAAGTTTATTTTATTCTCAAACCTTATTTGTATTTATTTTATTCCAAACAGAAGTGTTTATTTATTATTCTGAAAGCTCGAGACAGTGCCAATAATTCAGTGATATTTTGTAAAATTACAATGTGGAGACTCTGCAATAATTTAACAGAAGTGCTTATTTTTCACTTGAAAATTTTTTGTGGTCATTTTTATTAAGATTTTATTTTTTATCGGCAGGGAATATAATAAAACCTCTCTTCCAATTAATTGTATGTGTGTGTGTGTGTGTGTGTGTGTGTGTGTGTGTGTGTGTGTGTGTGTGGTAGAAGTATCGATTTTTGTACTCTGTATCGGCAAGTACTCAGATCCAAGTATCGTATCGGTTTGAAAAAATTGGTATCGTTGCATCCCTATCCTGAGGTGCTGTGATCAGTGTACAGCTCTTTTTTTCACAGCCGCATATTTTTTGTGGCACTCTGTTGGAGTGTGAAAGTGCTCCTAGAAGTATCCTCAAGCTGATGAGTGTGAGGAGGTTCACCTATATAAGTCTGGCTATCACCACCGTGTAATTTCACATTAATATTTTACTCCAATGTAAACAGTAAAACCCCTATCCTGGATTCATATTTACATTTTCCCTCTTCTTCCTTATATACTTAAGGTACGTCACACCTGTGATGTGTCCAACTGGTGCATGATGCTTACTGAGGTCCTGTGCTGCGGGCCATGGACAAAGGCAGAAGTGGCAGAGGAGGGTTGGTGGCTCGCCTGGAGTTCAGGAATTTAATCACAGCTCAGTGAGGGACATCAAGCCATGTTCCCTGCCATCTTGACTAGCAAGTGAGTAAAATGACCATCATGTTCATGTGTATTTTAAAAGCTTTAAGTTTTTTTTAATTTTTCAATCGCTCACTCAATTTAACATCAAGATCTTAATTGTGAGAGTCCTTGCAGGCGTGGTGTGGATAAGAATGTTGCACGCCTTCTGAGAGACAGAACCGGCAGATAAAGAGAATCACATGAATCGCACTTTGTGCTAACCTGTGAGGAGTCCTTTGACAAGCTGGAACCAATGTGATGTGGAGTCATTGAGAGGTTTCACTTGGCCAATCAGCCTGTTCCCAACATTTTGGATGCTTGTTGTCGTGCAAAGGGACCATCAGTAGTAGAGGCCTTGTTTCAGCCTCGGGTGGACTGTGGGATGGTTGTGTGTCTGGACATCTTTCACTGGATCCCCTGGTTTGACGCAGCCATCCGTACAGAGTCTCATGCAAAGTACTCAGCATTTAAGTCTGCACTAGCTGGGGCGCTGCTGCCTTAAAACCGCGAAGACCTCGAGCTGCTTATAAGGGTCGCCAGAGCAAAGGACCCAGTAACAATGCAGTCTGTGTCTGCAGTTGTCTGCCTGTACATTTCCAGGGACAGGTAAAACAGCATGTGCGGAGGGTCACACTGACGCCCGAGGAAACATTTCGGATCATCCATTTGGTTATTGAGGAGCTGAAAGTTCCAGCTGGGCTGGATGAGGGTGGAGTGAGTCTGTTCAAAACACCTGGTAGGAAAGTCCTCATTCCAGAAGGTTATTAAAACAAGAATTTAAATTGTGACAAACTGAAGATCACATAAAGTTTGTCTGTTTATTTCCAGGTGTCATTGTTGAGGGCAGCACAGCAGTGACACCTGGAGTGCATTCAGGACCCAGCAGACACAAACATGTACAGGGTGGGTACCACAAGAAAAAACAACGTGGATGTTCCCGATTAAAAATGTCTGCGTGGAAGCAACAGCCTGGAAGGTTTTCACGAATAACTTCCTAACATGATTTCAGGTACACGGCTGTAATCTGTATACTTGTGACAAATTACACTTGTAGTCATGTCATTGACATTTCCATTATTATTGTTGTTTTCAGGTCCTCACTGATAAGTGGCTTTGCAAGGTGGAAGGAGGAGCTCAGATGCTGTATTTGGTGGTAAAGGATTTACTCTGCAGCACTGATCAATTGCCTCAACACTTGCTGTCAGCAGCTGTTTGGAGAACCTGTAGAAGTAAACATCTGTGGCCCAGCTGATCTCACATCCACTGAATTACTCAGACTGGAGTACTTGTTCAGCCAGAGCAGAGGAGACTCTGTAATTTTCTCTCTGTAGGACATCGTCAGTGATGGACCTGTTTCTGAGGAGGAGGTGCTTCAGCCTGAGCAACCCGAGCCAGATGATCCCGGTGAAACATTGCAGAGTGACGAGGAGGCATGTGACACTGTGCTGCATGCTGTCCTTCCCCACATTACACTCACCAATTATAACCTCCACTGTTCACCCTCCAGTCTGTGTGAGTAGCTAGGTTTACTTTTTATATGAGGGACAACATTTTTACATTAAAGCAAGGATTAAAACACACACTGCTTGTCTGAAAACAAAGACAATTGTTTATATATTTACCGACCAAGTTTGTATGGGATTCATTTTACAGGAAGATTCCTGCAGTACAAAAGCCATCCTGGATTTGAAAAGCTGGAAATGTTCTGCTCTGTGTTTGTGGAGATTAGCCTGATAGAGGACAAATTATCACTTACCGCTGAGCAGAGGAACAAGGTCCTTCAGTGTGGAGGGGCATGACAAGCAGCCACAATAGTTTAACCAGCTGTACAAGACCCACTGGGACAACACCCTCTACTGCCACACTGACAGGGATGACCTCGTTGATGCTGCTCTTATACAGAGAGTAAAGATGACCAAGTGCTAGGGACCCGCACAACGTGACATCAGCACTCGGAGCAACAGTTAAACTAAACACTTGTGGTTATGCTCACCTCAGGGTACTCACAACAGTCCAGAGAAAGTCTCTATTTTAAAGGCCTGTGAGCGAATCCAGCATCGTGTTCTGGTGGAAGATGCGGTTCTTTCTAAAATAAACATCAAGACTATGCGGGACTTCAACCATCAGCAAGAAACTATCCTCAATCTGCATGCAAGAAAACATACATAGGATTCAGTGCATGAATAAGTTCCTGAATCCTTTATCATCCACAGCTAAAATGGTTGGAAATCAAGTGCAATCATTTTGGACAGGTCTTTATCAATTAAGTTCTGTCTTGCTGGGGTCACAGACCTCTGCAAAAACTTTCTTATAGAGCTCTGGGTTGGTTTAGGTGGTTGTGGTGGTATACTGCATGATGCTGTAGATACTGCAGCAGCTAAAGTTGCAGTAGACACACTGGCACCTTCATTAATATCACTCTCATTTGACTGTGTTTTATCTTCCCAGTGCACTGATGGGTGGACTGTTCTCAGGTCTCTGTGCAGGTTGTTTGAGTTCTGTGATATCTCTGTGAAGGTTCTCAGTCATCGTAGTCAAAGGAGCTTGCAAAGAAAAGCATCTGGACTTCTTTAAGTTACTTGAAGACGTTTCACCTCTCATCCGAGAAGCTTCTTCAGTTCTAAGGTCAGAAGGATAAAGGACACTCTTTCGAGGATGCCAATGTTCACATTTTGGACAGAGAGGACAGATGGTTTGAAAGAGGAGTGAAAGAAGCCATCTATGTCCACTGTGAGCGACCATCTTTGAACAGAGGCGGTGGTTTGCGACACCAACTGTCTGCCATCTATAATCCAGTTTTGAGATCCCTTCCCAGACGCCTTAACACCCACTCACATCCTGGGCCATCTGATCTCAGGAATTCGCATGATAACGTGGGGCCAGGTTTCACAATGAACTCACCCGAAACTCTGATTGGGACCCACACCCAGTTTCACACCTTGGCTCAGGCGATTAGAGGATCATCAGGGGGTCCTTTTGTCCCTCTGTGGGGGGTTACTCCCACTAGGTTTATATCTGGGACTCTCCACCATTTGACCTTAGAACTGAAGAAGCTTCTCGGATGAAACGTCTTCAAGTAACTTAAAGAAGTCCAGACGCTTTTCTTTGCAAGCTCCTTTGACTCTATGTGATATCCTTTTCTGGCACACTCTACACTCTGCCTTTGTATTGTCAATAAAATTGAAGTGGTTTCAGATTTTGCTTCTTTTCTTGGTGTCACGTATTTTCTTTATTATACCTTTCTAATGTGTCGATGTTGTCTCTTGTTGTTGCCCCTGGATCCCTCTCTATCTCGATCTCCTCCTATGAACGTAACTACCACCACTGGTGACGTTTTTTTTTTTTTTCCAATTCAGGAATGTTTTTGTTCTTTTTTTCATTAAAGAAGAAAGAAATAATTTTACCTCATCGCAGCTTTCCCTGCTTCCCAGAGGACAGATGCTGATCTTCCAGTCAGGTTATTATAGTGTATATCAGGGGTGTCAAAGTCGTTTTAGTTTACGGGGCAACATGCAGCCTAATTAGATGTAAAGTGGGCCAAAGCAGTACAATCATAACATAATTACTATGTTATGCTATGTGGGGAAAAAAATCGATACTGTGTAGTATCGTGATATTTTGTTTGCTAATAATGTATCGATACAGGGACAGCAGAAATCGATATTTTGTTACAAAAAAGGTTTTTGTGCTCTGACTTCAGAGCATGTTGATCCTTTTTCTGAGCAAGGATCCTGACATTCCTTCACTGTCCAAATGTCACAGTTTACTTATTTTAATTTAAGACATGTTTTATTTTAATTACGTTTAAAAAATTTTTATTTAATGTAAAATTATGTTTTGTTTTAACTCATTCACTGCCAGCCATTTTCAAATCAGGTAACTCCCCACTGCCAGGGTTTTTGAGCATTTTTACTCATTTTTGAAGAGTTTTTCAATTGACATCTATAGACGTCAATGGCAGTGAATGAGTTAATATACTTTCAAATTCTTCAGTTGCTGAATGGGCTGCATAGTTTTCATAAATTGCATAGTTCAGAATAGCTATAATTGTACCAGATGGTTGCATTCAGTTAAGTTGGACTAGACTGTAATACAAACCGTTCAGTTTGTCAACAATAAAACTGACTGAAATGAGAGAAAGACTGAGTGCGAGGCTTTGATATTAGATAAAATGAATATTGATAAAGTTTACCTTTATGTACAGAATCTGAATATCGCTAAATATTTTAAAAAATTGCAATAATATCGTAACGTGCGTAAGTATCGTGATAATATCGTATCGTGGGACGTATGGTGATTCCCACCTCTAATAATTACCTATAAATAATAATAATACGTCCATGTTTTTCACTTTGATTTTATACAAAGTACAACAGCGTTACAAAATCTTCATATTTAATCAAATATCCTTTTAGTGAAGCTTTCAATATTGAATATTTTTCAACTTTTTCTACAGCAAGAATTCATTTTTACAGAACTATTTTCTTTAAGTGTAGTTGGTGTCTGAAGCAACATCTCAGATTCTTATCTGGAGTGATGTTAATATAACCAGGGAGTGATGCAGGGTCACGATAGAGCTGTCCGTCCACGTAGAGCCCTTATTAATGAAGACTTAGGAACAGGACATTGCGTTGCTCCAGGATCTCTTTAGGGAAATGGTGGTTTATGCTGAAGTCCAGTCCTTTCACCTCCTTGATGCAACTTTTCGCTGGTCTTTCCACAACAGGATGCTGTCTCCCGGCACCCTCTTAGGTCTGAGATGATGGACTCGAGCGCAGCTTTTAATTAGTTGCTTCTGCATCCTCTTCAGTAGACCTCGAGATACCAGAAAACACATAGTTTTCTCTCATACTACAGGCCTGCATTTATTTTCTGTATTATGATGGGTCACATTCTCATTTACAGACTTAACTCAGTCTCGTAGCGAGGACTTTTTAGCAGTGACCATTTCCACCTTATTCTGGCTGAATTCCAGAGATTCCCGCGGGGATTTAAATTCCTGGTGTAAAATCTTCAGCAGGGACAACATCGCATCCAAGCTGGACCATCGCCTATCAACTGACTCCAGGAGTTCGATAAAGTCGTTGTATTCTTGGAGAGCGTCTAATTTCTCCTCCCTGTGCTCCAGGCTGATGGAGATGATTATACAAATTTGGTTTATTATTTGTCAATTGATTGTATACTATAACTGAAGCTTTGTGAGCTAACATTTAGAGGTTTTTTTTCTTGTCAACTCTCCAGCATCTAATGTGACCTACGGCATTTCCCGTCACTTCCCTCTCCTTGCCTCACCCAGTTCTCTCAGAATTGGTAACTCTCGTAATCCTTGATGAGTGACAAACTACAGATAAGTGTGTAAGCACCAGTGATCTACACACTGCTTCTTACACTTTGAAGTCTTCCTATTAAGTTCATAAGAGCTTGTACTGTCAGTCCATCAAGTGTTCGTGAGCTCTCTTAAACACTGTTAAACTTTCATGGGTTTCTGTATGTATGCGTTCTTAAATTGGTCCCAATTCATATTGTTGTAATGTTAACACTTCTAATATAGAGGACAAAAAAGAAAACGCCTGAAGGTTCAAAAAAAGCACTTGATTTTTTTAAATTTTTTATTATTATCTCTTTTATTGGGACAGCTGTTGAACATAACAGTAGTTTGCCTTTTTACATTTTCTTTGCTGTCAGATTTTAACTTATAATTGAAAAATAAAGAAGACAGAAAAAGAAGAGAAAAGAAAAGAAGAAAAGAACAAAAACAATCCCCCCCCCCCCAAAAAAAAAACAACAAACAAACAAACAAACAAAAAAAACTAGGGTTAGGAGGCAGCAGGGCAGGTAGGTTTACGTAGTACTCAGGGTTGTAACATCATACACAAAATCACACCTCATATGCTTAACATAGTCTGTCCATTTAGACCATATTCCGTAGAAGGTATCCCTCTGAAGTTTAAGAGAAAATTACACTTTTTCCATTGTATAGATCCCTTGTACAGAATGTATCCAGTCTTCTATCGTTGGTGGTTCAGGCTTAAGCCATCTTCTCGTAAGAGGCTTTTTACTTGCGACCAGAAGGATATACAGGAGTCTTCTGTCGTTGGAATTCAGTTTATCCACTGGTGCATTGCACAAAAAACGATCAGAGGAGTATTGGAAGAAGAATGGTGCATTTTATGGACGATTTTGGACTACTAGATGTGTGGAGAGATTTACACCCAAATGACAGAAAGTATACCCACTTCTCAATTCCACACAATGTATATTCTAGGCTAGATTATATTGTCATGTTTAAGAATGACCTATTTAGAATTAAAAGCTGTGAAATAGGCGCTTGTACCATCTCAGATCATAACCCGGTTTATCTTGAGATCTGCCCGAATAGCAAAAATAGATCAACCTTATGGAGGCTGAATACAAACATTTTAAATTATCCAAATATTAAAGAGAGTTTGAAAGAGGAAATAGAAACTTATTTAGAGTATAATGAAAATGAGGAGGTATCTCCAGGAATATTATGGGATGCATTGAAAGCAGTAATTAGAGGAAAAATAATTAGTATATCCTCTTACCTGAAAAAATCTAGGTGGGAAAACCGTTGTCAATTAGAAGACAAATTGTTAGAGCTACAACATCTACATTCTGTGACGCTGGATGATGATATCAAATCTGACATAATAAAACTTAAGAAAAAAATAGATGATTTAAATATGATGGATATACAAAAGAAAATCGTTTTTATTAAACAACAGCAATGCGACGTAGGGAGGAAATCACTAAGACTTCTGTCTCTTAAACTTAGGAAGCAACAAGCAGAGAGGACTATACATAGAATAAAGAATCCTTTTAATGGACAAATAGAAACTGAACTGGGGAAAATTAAACTATGCTTCCAGAATTACTACAGAAAACTTTACTCCCAATCTCCTGTAGATAACAACTCTAGTGTCAATATTTTCTTGTCAGGTCTAAAGTTGCAAGGTGTGACAGAGGAACAAAATAAAATGCTGTTGGGTTCGGCCCTGAATGGTATAAAATAATGCAGGATCATTTGATCCCCACCATGATAAAGACATTTAATTGGGTAATGGAAAAGAAAATTATCCCTCCTTCATGGAGGGAAGCAATAATTTCC
The DNA here is from genome assembly GCF_963969265.1 of Rhamphochromis sp. 'chilingali'. NCBI lineage: Eukaryota > Metazoa > Chordata > Actinopteri > Cichliformes > Cichlidae > Rhamphochromis > Rhamphochromis sp. 'chilingali'. The sequence continues at coordinate 65,904,227 of NC_137929.1, read as the reverse complement.
ATTATACCAAAAGAAGGAAAAGATAAATTAGAATGTAGCAACTATCGCCCAATCAGTGTATTGAATATTGACTACAAGTTGTTCACATCTATTGTCTGTAAGAGACTAGAAATGATATTACCTAGGTTAATACATAATGACCAAACGGGTTTTATTAAACATAGACAGGCCCAGGACAACATCAGAAAGGTTTTGCACATATTGCAGCAAGTTGACAAACAAAAATTAGAGACCTTAGTGTTAAGCTTAGATGCCGAGAAGGCGTTTGACTCAGTGAGATGGTCCTTTTTATACAAAGTGCTTGAGAAGTTTAATTTTGATAAATCTATAATTGATATTATCTCAGAGCTATACAACAAACCAACAGCTAAAATCAAAATCAATGGGGACCTCACCGAATCATTTATACTGGAACGAGGGACACGACAGGGTTGCTGCATTTCACCGCTGCTTTTTGCTTTGTTTATAGAACCACTTAGTCAGTGGATTAGGCAGAGTCAGCATATAACAGGAGTACGAACGCCAGGAGGGGAACAGAAATTAGCATTATTTGCTGACGACTTACTTTTAACATTAACCTGTCCCTCACAGGCACTCCCCCATCTCATGGAAGCACTATCAAAGTATGGTTCTTTATCGGGATATAAGGTCAATATAAATAAAACGCAGGTATTAACTTTAAATTATGAACCACCAGTCAAAATTAAGAATCGTTATAAATGGAAATGGGATGCAGATAGCATTAGGTATTTAGGGGTGGTAATACATCGTGACTTCACCAAAATGTTCAATGCCAACTATGCCCCTCAAAATGAATCCATAAAATCAGATATACAAAGATGGAACACTATTCCATTTCTGGACCTACACTCCAGGATTGAATCAATCAGATTAAATATTCTTCCCCGACTGCTGTATTTGTTTCAGTCTCTACAGATTACCATACCACAAAAACAGTTTGTGGTATGGGATAGAACATTGTCAAAATATATCTGGAATGGGAAAAAAGCTAGAGTTAAATATAAAACGCTTCAATTAAAGAAAGAAAAGGGAGGTCGTGGGCTTCCCTGTCTACGAGAATATTATTGTGCAGCTCAGTTAAGACCACTGATTTGTCTCTGTTGTCCAAACTACACCGCCGGATGGAAAGATGTTGAAGGAACAATAGTAAAAGAAATACCAGTTTCAGCTTTAATATCGGACATAAAATTGCAGAATAAAATACATATGGCAGATAAACCTATACTACAAATAATGATATCAGCTTGGAAAGAAGTAATAAAAATTGGTGGTTTGGAAAATGCCTCTAAGGTTTTAAGATGGTGTGCATATGATTCAGATTTTACTCCAAATCAATATGATAATAGATTCAAAAACTGGATTTCAAAAGGTATAACCAATTATTATTCATTTGTCCATAAGGGTGCATTTCAAAGCTTTGAATCTTTAAGGAGTAAACATGACTTGGGATCTGATGATTTTTTTAGATATCTACAGATCAGAAATTATTTTAATCAAAACTTAAAAGTGAACCTAAACGAATTACAATTTGTAGAAACATTCTTATTACTAACCAAATCTGAAGTGCAAAGCAAAATTATTTCTAAATTATATAACAGCATCCGGCGGTGTAAAAACGACAGCACTCTGTATATTAAAGCGAAGTGGGAAAAGGAGGGTAATTTGACAATTACAGACAAGAGTTGGGCTCACGCATGCAAGATACAGTGGGCTACCACTGGGTCTAACGTTTGACGTGAATTTTGCTGGAAAAGCATTATGAGATTTTTCATTACCCCTGCTCAACAAAGATATCGAGGAATAGGTGATAAATGTTGGAGATGTGGGGGAGATGGAGCTAACCATTTCCACATCTTTTGGGACTGTAAAGATATTCGCCAGTATTGGTCTCAAATCCATGATAATTTACAAAATGTTTTTTCATTTGTTTTTCCTTCAACTTTTGAGACCATGATCTTTTTGTTTTTTAAACAGGTTTTGCCTAAACATGATTTCATTTTCATTTTGCTGACTCATTACTTCCACAGTAGGAGGATCTCAAATTCATTATAATCAGACAAAGTCAATCAAATGCCACGATGGATCATTTGTTCATGGTGTTTACACTTATTTGTGAAATATTGTTTCGTTATAACATTATTCATATTTTATCTTTAAGCTGGGCTATCCTGAGGCTCAGTGCATCTTTCGCTCTTAAACTCCTCCTACAAACTCAGACTCTGCTCCTGCAAACCTCAGGTGGGCTTTGTTTCAATCTGGCAAAAGAATATTTGAATGTTTTGCATCTCTTTGTGCTTTGTGACATTTAGTGAAGATATGTGAGACTTTTTTGAGTCATGAGCTACTTTTATTTTAATTAATATAAAAACAGTTTATGTACTTAATAACTTCTAACTGTCGAAAACAATGAATTAAAAAAAGATATAAAATTAGTATAAAGAATATATAAAGAAGAGTATATAAAACATTTATTAACACACAAGCTTGGAGCTCATATGTTTTAATTAAGCTCCATATATCTCAATAGACAGACAGATAAAAAACATGAATCACTTGTAATGATTAGAAACTTGATAGAATTTCAAATCTAGTTTGGGGAGTCATTCAGTGAGAAACAGTGAAATGATTTTCCATGTGAAAAGGTGGACAGCAGAAACAGAAAGAAACAGTGAGACTAAAAGAGAAACAAAGAGCTTTGGAACAACGAGGCAGCAGGAGGACAGCTGCAGTTTAACAGCTTCAACTCACTGACAGGAAACAACATTAGAAACATCATCATCCTCAACTCATCTGCTGCACTGACACTGACACCTTCAACGGACACACCTTCACTTTACCACCATCAAAAGTGCTAATGTATGGAAACATCCTGTGAGTGAAAGTGTGTGTGAAGGTGTGTATGTGTGTGTTAGTATCAGGATCAGAGAACGACAGCTTTCCTCTGTTCCAGTCCAGATTCACTCTGATCCTCTGGAGCTTCTTCTGGACTGAGAGAACAGTTTTAGCGGATGGTGAGAATGCAAAATATTTACTTGTATTGAACACTATTCCCCAAAATCCAGACAGTATGCTTCCCTTCCTCTGCATAGACTCTGCAAATACACCCAGTGCCCACCGTATACTGTCTCCAACATCAACATCCCAGCTGTGACTCCCTGAGTTAAAGCCCTCAGAGCCCAGGACAGAGATGTAATAATCAAACCTCTCTGGATTATCAGGAAGCTGCTGCTTCTCTCCTCCTCGTCTCACACTGGTCAGATCTTCAGACAGGATGAGGTTTGGATGAGCAGTGTTTGGGTCCAGGATGAGAGGAGTGTAGGAGACCACGTCCTTCATGTTGTTCCAGATGTTGAAGGTCAGGTTGCCCAGGTGTTTGGCCTGGTCTATCAGAGCTGCTGAGGGCAGCTGTGGATCATCCAGCAGGGGGCAGCGCTGGACTCTTTCCACTGCAGCCTTGTAGTTGTGCAGGAATGAGACGTCTTCAGCTCTCAGCTCCTCCTCTGTGGCTCTGACTGTGTCTGAAAGAGCTGCTATCTCTCTGCTCAGAGCCTCCATCTTCTCCTTCATCATCCCACTCTTCTGCTCCTCTTCCTCTCTCACTGCAGCCAGCCTGGCCTCCTCTTCCTCTGCTAGAAACTGGTGAAGCTTCTTAAACTGCTCCTTAATCTGCCTCTCTGTGTGTCGGGCCTGGACCTTAATGTGTTCTGCTGTTTGATCAAACTTCATTTGAACTTCTTCACAAACCTTTAACTTCTTCTTTAAGGGCTCCAGAGTTTCCTGAAGTTCCTTCTTGTGTTGTTGTGCAGCTTCATCGATGGGTCTGAATCTGTGATTGGTGTGTTTTTCTGAGTCTCTGCAGACGACACACACTGGCTGCTGATGGTCCAGACAGAAGAGTTTGAGTTTCTCAGAGTGCAGACTGCAGAGATCCTCTGAAGCTCTCTCCTGTAAGAACGACTCACACAGGTTCTTTAAAGCTCGGTTTAAAGGTGGATGCTTCTTTGAAGATATTTCCTTACAAACTGGACACTCACGTTCCCCTTTCTCTCTCCACCATCTCTTCAGACAGTCTTTACAGAAGCTGTGGCTACATGACAGAAGAACAGGATCTCTGAAGACCTCCTGACAGACCGTACAGCAGAGATCCTCCTCTGATCTGGAAGCCATTGAGTCTGTGAGTGAAGCTGAAAACAGCAGACAGGAAGTACAGTCAGTCCTGGCTCCCCTCCCTCCTCTACCACCTTCACTGAAACTTCCTTTGAGTCGTGTTTTTGCTCAAACTCACATTCAGTGTGTGGAGCGTCAGCAGCTTGAAGCAGCAGTGTTGGAGTTTTCCACTTTTCTCTCCTGTAGCTGGACTCACTCAGAGGAAGCTGCTAGTTTGGTCTGAGCTCAGTCTGATCGTCTGTGCGTCTCTCTGCACTGAGGACGAAGAACGGCCAGTTTCTTCTTCTTCTTTCTTACAGTTGTACTGGCGGTTGGCAAACAATTGAAAGGTGCATTACCGCCACCAAGTGGTATGGAGTATGGTCTGGAACGACGCTCGAAAAAAAAAAGCCAGTTTCCTGGTTTGTTGCGTGTTAAACACGTGGGGGGCGGAGCTTCATTTAACTTCCTCTTATAAATGTGTGAGTGTGACAGCAGAGCGCAGACGGTCACCGCAGGTCAAAAATTAAACATTTTTATGAAGTTGATAAAATAAAGCATGACTCAGTGTTGCAGCTGTTTGGCAGTTTTTCTTTCAAACTTTCTTCTGATTATTAGAAGGGCTCACCCCGCCCGCAGACTGTGGACCAATAGGAGAGCTGGCCCACTGTAGACTACCAATCGTCTCTCGACGGACGTTGCGTCACCAGAAAACAACAACGGCACCTCCGCTATGTTTTTTTTTTAAATTAAACTTTATTTACAAACAACAGTTTAACATACAAGGCACCATCATTAATCCGATTATGTTACATCCTCGGTTGAGCATTATAGCAAAACAAACAAACAAACAAAACGAACAAAAAAAACCCCAAAAACAACAACAATAAGCACAAAGTTAGCACAAAAATAAAGAACAGTCATTGAAGGATTCGAACCAAAGGCAAAAACTAACGTGCAAAAAAAGGGCAGTCGTGATTATAAAATAGGGAGTTTTTTGTTTTTTTTAACATAGGTTAAACTCTTTAAATAAAACAACAAGTTTATGGGCTTTCTTGTTATTCACAAGTTTCAGCGATTTAGCCCAGAGTCTAAAGTCATTCAGCCATCTGTTTATACATGGTTTAGCTTTAAAGTATCTGCATTTGTGAATAAAAAATTTTCCCATTAACAAAATCGTCCTAATCAACAGGTCAAAATCTGCATTCTCAGCAAGTATTCCAAATTTTATTACTGTCACCGTCAAATGTGGTAACTGAATTCTCCTGGACTGTAGCCAGCTCCACATGTCAGTCCAGAAGGAGTGCACTGATTCACAGTTGAAAAACAAGTGATCCAGACTTTCAATATCATTTTCACAAAATGTGCAGGCGTTCACATCTAAATTAAATTTCCGTCTTAAGAATTCATTGGTTGGATAAACCTCATTAATGATTTTAAAGTGAACCTCTTTTGCTTTAGGGGAAAGAGGAAGTGAAATATACTTTTTTCTTATCGCCTTAACCTCCATGGTCTCAAATTCTTTAAGGATATAATTTCTTTTAACCGGATTAGGGAAAATTTCGTTTATCAAAATATTCCTGATCACTTTGTTTGTAAACCTGCTGTCACCAAATTCAACTCCAGCTATGCAGAGCTGCCTCAGTCCAGGAGAAATTTTAGAGTGCACAATATCTTCTTTTATCATTGATCTCAAAGGGACTGGAATGGCTTTCACTAGTGTTGGGGGAAAACTCTGTAAAAAACCCAGGAGAAATAAAGACACAATGAGACAAAGTTACTTTCTTTGCTAAACGTGTACACGGGTGAGCTGCTGAGAACAACTCACGTCGTGAACAGAGGCTTGGCACTTTTTATAGGAAAGACAGTGAGAACAGGATAAGAAAATAATAAACAGATAAAATAAACAACTCCATATGTGGCGCTAGTCTCGTCAGCAGAGAGCTGGGAGAAAGCTGTGAGAGATAAAACAATCTAAAACAATATGTCCTTGCTGGGAAAATCTGAAAGACACTTCTAAACTACTTATCTTAAACACAGCTTGTACATTTAAAAGAAGGTAAAGTTACATAGAATCATTTTTCCTCTAACAACTAGGGATTTATATCTCTTAACAGTACATCTTACATCAAATTTCTCACAAAACGTCTCATGCTTTAATAAGACCCCATTATCATCCATAAAATGAGCTACAGCCCAAATCCCTTTAGATCTCCATTCATCCACGTACACAGATTTCCTACACAAACGGATATACCTGTTGTTCCATATAGGGGTATTGTGAGGAGTAAAGTTATGTTTGTAGTAGGGCTGGGCCATATTATACCGTTCACGGTAATACCGGTATAATGTTAGGCAACGATAGGAAAATGAAATATCGCGATAGAATGGGAGTAAAACGCGCATGCGCAGTGCCTTTGTTTTCATACGCACATGGCCGATTGTTGAGTGAAACAGATGATCCAGAATTGGTTTGTAAAAATGGTGCAACTTCCGTGATGTGGAACTGGTTTGGTGTTTGTCCATCAGATACACAACAAAGCACATTTTTTTGCAGAACATGCAAGCGGCCGTTGTTATTGTCGTATTTGTCGGACTAAGATGCTCTTAAATCTGGGAGTAATCTGGGTCCTAAACTCTTTATTCTTCAGGTCAAACAACACTGCAGCATCACTGAGAGTTAAAAACTGTCTAAATTCTTTCATCTTTAATAAAACGATCAGCATTGCTGCTTTACCAGGTGTAACTATAAAGTTTAACTTCCAGGCATCCATGAAAACAAAAGTTATTACATTTAACGGAGTTAGAAGTTAGCAGGAAGCTAGCGGAAGTTAGCTCGCTAGTTTCGCTAGTTACCTAAGCATGATATTGCATGTTCTGACTGAGAGATTTCTGAAAAAAATCAAACGTATGCAATCGCATGGCAGGATGCTGTAAACGGACCAAACTTCAGTCAGGAGAACAACTGAGATAATCCATCCACAATACGAGGTTAGTCATTAATATACTGCAACAACATGGGAATAGAGCAGCTGCCAGAGAATTCAACATTAATGAATCAATGGTACAGAAGTGGAGGAAGCAAGAAGAATGAGTTTAATAAAGTTTGATTTATCTGACTGCTTTGTTTCGCTTAATGTGCCTTATAATCCCGTGCACCTTATGGTCCGAAAAATGCGTACTGCACACTGCAGTTTAATGTTGCAAAGCACCTCTTTTTAACTTCAGTGGATATTATACATGGTTATGCTCAGGATATGTCAGCCCATTTCTACTGGAAATGCCTTTTGGTTAAACTTTCAGCAAGGAATTAGCATTTGCACTGTTACATTTTTATAAAGCTTTAATGTACATAAAAACCAGCTTCTTGTTTAAGTGAATATAAATGGAAGGTTGTCTTTTTGCGCTAGTAATGTTGTGGAGTTGTATTTTGTCTCGCATCAATTATATCGTCGGTTATATCGTTATCGCAAATTTTCAAATATATATCGTGATAAATATTTTTGGCCATATCGCCCTGCTCTAGTTTGTAGATTAATTTCCAGTAGAGAAGGACCTGCTGATGGAAAGCTGAGAGTTTAACAGGTAACGAACTGCAATCAAAGTCACAACGTAACAAAAAGTCTATTCCACCCATTTTGCCAAAAATCACACTGGGAATAATGTTCCAAAAGGAATTTTTGTTCCTAATGAAAGATCTTAACCATTTCAATTTTAGTACACCATTCATAACATCAAAGTCAATGGCATTAGCCCCACCCTCTTCATAATTCTTAATCATATCATTTTTCTTTATATAATGACATTTGTTCCTCCATATGAGCCTAAAATTAAGATTATTTATAGATTTAATTAGTTTTGGAGATATGGGCAGAGAAAAGGCTGGATAGATTAGTCTGGACAGACTGTCCATTTTGGTTAGCAAAATTCTCCCAAACAGAGTTATGTCCCTTTGCAGCCACCTGTTTAAAATAGACTTACACTTTTCTATATTGGTACAGATATTCTTATTTTCAGTTGATGTCTTATCCTTGCAAATTACAATGCCCAGATACTTAACCTCTTTTTTAATCTGTATATTATCTATTGCTTGCAGGGTACACTCATGCAGAGCTAGAATTTCGCATTTATTAATATTCAGCTGTAGGCCAGAAGCTTTGGAGAAATGGTTGATCGCCTGTAAGGCTAAAGGAATCTGGTCTTCATTTTTTAGAAACAGGGTGGTATCATCTGCGAGCTGACTGATTATTATCTGTTCACCCATCACAGTTAACCCCTCAATGTGACTGTTTTTAATCAAAATAGACAACAGCTCAGCAACCATGATGAACAGAAGTGGTGAGCTGCTACATCCCTGCCTTATCCCTCTATTAACCTCAAACCTTGAACATGTACCATGTTCTAGCAAAACAGAGCTGTTAATGTCATTATATAGCATCTCTATAACATTGACAAATTCCTCTCCAAAACCAAAAGACTGCAGAGTTTTTAATATGAACGTATGTTCAACTGAGTCAAAAGCTTTGTAAAAATCCAAGAACAGGATGTATCCTCTCTCTTGGATTAATTCACTGTATTCAAGGAGATCCAAGACCAGCCTAATATTGTTATGAATTAGTCTTCCTTTCAAAAAACCTGATTGTGTTTCACTGATGATGTTTGAGATGCCTTTCTTTAGCCTCTCAGCTACAGCTCCAGACAGGATCTTATAGTCAGTGTTTAGTAAGGTGATGGGTCTTAAATTGTCTAAAATTCTTTTATCCTTGCCCGATTTGGGAATCAGGGTTATCAACCCTTGTTTCATGCTCGGCATCAGTTCTCTTTTCTCTATCGATTCCTTTAATGCATCAAACAATAAAGTTCTTAGGTCCTTCCAGAAGAATTGATAAAAATTAGTAGTGAGTCCATCTGTCCCTGGGGACTTGTTTAATGCCATTTTCATGACCACCAAATCCAGTTCCTCAATTTTAAACTCTGAATCACACAGATCTTTGAAAGGCTTGTCAATACATGGGATGAGATTATGAATCTTATCAAAGAAACTATCAGAATCAGCTGCTGAATATTCTGAGGAGTACAATTTGGAATAAAAAGTGAAGACTTCCTTTTCAATCTTTCTGAAATCTTTACATTCAGTCCCATTTATCAACAAGCTTGAGATTAGATTTCTCTGCTGTCTACACTTTTCCAGCTTACTAAAATATGAAGAGTTCTTTTCACCTGCCTCAATCCACTTGGCTCTCGATCTTATAAAGGCACCGTGGGCTTTCTCTAGGTAAAGATCGTCCAATTTAGATTGTAACTCCATCAATTTATTCTTCTCTTGCACGTTTAGTTTTTCTTTACTACAGCACTGAGTTATTTCACGAAGTAAATTACTTTCATATTCCCGTTTTTCCCTGTTCAGTTCTTTGCAGAATTTTATAGTGAATTCTCTGATTTTGAATTTAACAAATTCCCATTTCTGTATATTACCCACTACTGAGTCATCATTTTTTATATCTATAATTATATGTCTAATTTTATCACAAAACTTGTCCTTATTTAAAAGGCTGGCATTAAATTTCCAATATCCTCTGCTACTACGTTTCGTCCTTGTTGGTTCTAAGACAAGATCAATGAAACAGTGATCAGAAAGGGGTGCTTTGGAGATTTTAGATTGTGAAGTACACCTCAAAATGTCATCGCTCACTAACCAATAATCAAGTCTTGACCTGCTTTCTCCATTAGGTTTAAACCAAGAATAATTCTTAACTCCAGGATTCAAACTTCTCCAAATGTCTGTAAAATTATTATCACTAGAAAAGTTCTCAATAATGTTATTCTGTTGCCTCCTTCCTAAGCGAGGAGGCCATCTGTCCATCCATTCATCTGGTGTCATGTTCCAGTCTCCTCCTACTAGGATGTAATCTGTGGGGTACATAACTTTAAACTCTGAAATAACATTTGTTAGATTTTCCAATAGACTTTTATTTTGACCCTCATTATTATGTCCATAAAGATTTGTAACAATTAGAAATATACCTTCGCTCTTCAAGACTGCAGTTAACCAATGACCCTCACTATCAGCTTTATATGTTATAATCTCCCCTGGGAACTTATTAAAACAAATCGCCACACCTCCAGATCTGTTAGATCCATGACTGAAAAGAATCTTGTCTCCCCACTGATTAGCCCAAAAGGTAGCATCGGCATCCACAGAGTGAGTTTCTTGTAAAAACAGACAATGACATTTTTGCACCTTGCAAAATAAAAAAAATGCCTTTCTCTTAACAATTTCCTTCAAACCCCGAACGTTTAATGAACCAAAAGAAATTTTTGAGTGAACCATAATAAGAGTATGCTAAGAAAATAACTTCTTTTTTTAAAAAAAGAAAAGAAAAATATATAAATATGAGTTTAAATTGTAACACTTGTCACCAACTCAGTGACTAATAACCTTTAACTTTAAGTAGAACTCTTTTGTCCCATTAATAATATTCCACTGTATACAGTCTTACATCAAGTCTTTCATTCAACGTCGATGATCCTCCGTCCTTCGATGTATCCATGAGGACCCCGGAAAAAGGCCCGTTTCCCAGCCCGTCTGGCTTGTTCAATTTGCGGCCACAGCCGCCTCCTCTCTTCCCAGTCCTCCCGCGGCAGTACCTCAGCGAAGTGGAAACCCCCGTTCTTACAGACAGCCGAATCTTTGGTGCGACGCCAAATCTCCTCTTTCACGTGTCTTAGAGCAAACAGAATGATGATATGTCGGACCTTGTTCTCAATCTTCTTCCCAACTCTATGCACCACATCCACAGATTCTTCAAGCTTTGATATCATATCAGGTGCGATCTTGCCAAGAATTCCAATAACCAGCGATCTGACATCTTCATCTCTTTTCTCTTCTAATCCTTTAATCCGGAGGCACCACCTCATTTTGTACCTTTCTTGCTCTCTCACTCTCTCCTTGAGATCGTAGTTATCTTTGGTCAACTGCTCGTTTCGTCTCTCCAACTCTCTAACCTTTTGTTTACATTCTTTCACCTCCTCCGAGTTGAACTGAACCGCTTTGGCTAGGCTGGCTAGCATCGTACTAGCTTGCTTGCATTGCACACTCAGGTCAGCTAGCTGCTCGTCCACTCTTTTTTCAAGGTTTAGAATCGCTTTCAATATAGTAGCATTGGAGACTTCGTCACTTTCACTTATCTCTGCTGACTTAGCTTTCTTTTCTGCAGGCTTCTTACAAGGTGTAGATGGAACCGAATCGTTGCCCCGTTCCCTTTTGCTCATCACTGCTACGTCCATTGCTACGTAGTCATGATCCGTTCCTTCTCTGCGGTCTACCTTTCCATCACATGGCGATGTTGTTTCTTGTTTTTTGAGGTCGAGTTTGAATTTAGCAGGTTTAACTATACTTGGGGCAGTCATTTTACTACTTTCGAGTGGAAACAATAACGAACACAAAGTAAATTCTGGGACAAGTTCAACGAGCTCCTAATTTGTACGACTGCTCAACACGCCATCTTGCGCCCTCCCGGCCCGCATGTATTTTCACCTCCGCTATGTTTGAAAAGTCGCTTTTCTTTTATCTTTACAGTAAGTTATCCACTTTAAGATATAAGCTGGATGAAATAGACATGAAAGGAAATATTATATGGTGTGGGCATTTTAATGCACACCATTGGTTATGGGTGAGTGAGAAAACAGACTACAATGGTAAAGTGTTAGAGGAATTTCCTCTTATATGTTTATTATATGTTTATCAAGGATGCAACGATACCAATTGTTTCAAACCAATACGATACCGATACTTGGATCTGAATACTTGCCGATACAGAGTACAAAAATCGATACTTCTACCACACACACACACACACACACACACACACACACACACACACACACAAATACAATTAATTGGAAGAGAGGTTTTATTATATTCCCTGCCGATAAAAAATAAAATCTTAATAAAAATGACCACAAAAAAATTTCAAGTGAAAAATAAGCACTTCTGTTAAATTATTGCAGAGTCTCCACATTGTAATTTTACAAAATATCACTGAACTATTGGCACTGTCTAGAGCTTTCAGAATAATAAATAAACACTTCTGTTTGGAATAAAATAAATACAAATAAGGTTTGAGAATAAAATAAACTTTTAAATTATTGCAGAGTGTCCATATTGTAAACAAACAAACAAAATAACGAAAGTATTTGGCATTGACGAACAAACTCCTCATCAGTCCACTGTGCCGTTAAACCGAGGACTGACATCGCGCACACACTGCTTGTCTTCACCTCTTCAGAAAGTTTTGGCACCACTATCTCCCTGATGTGTGGGCAGTTGGGAATTTCATATGGCATCTCGAGTATGCTGAGAAGATGGTGCAATCCTATGTTTTCCATGACCGGCATTGGCTGGTCATCCAGAGCGATAAAATGAGTCAGAGCCTCTGTTATTTAAGCTGCCCGTGGATTTTCTCTTGACATTTTTCATTGCTTTTCCAAAACCTGAGTTAAAGTTGGCTGTTCCAGTCCACACTGCTGACATTTTGTTTAGTCTAGCTACAGCAGCCTCCAGTTTCTCTTTTTTATCTGGAGTCGCCAGTCTCACTCACCTAACCCTGTGCCTGTTTAGCGTGGGATGTCCCCCTAGTGGCCAATCCATGAACCGATACCAACTTACTTCATTAATCAGAGGGTGGTTTGTCATTTCTGTTGTAGCTTTTTGGTATCAGTTAACTTTTACGAGTATGAGTACACACATATTTTACAGTATCGGCCCAGATGCTAATTGTATGAGCCACTTCATAGTGAGTTTAAGTTGTTGCCTTCCGGCCGCGTACCTGTGAGGAAGACCAAAAGACTCCAGGTTTCTTTTATCCTTACTGCATCCCGTCTTCTTAATGGCAAATAACCATCCTGTGACTTTCTATTACTATTATTGTCATTATTATTTTATATTATTGTTTTGTCTACTAAACTAATTTCCTCTTGTGGGACAATAAAGAATTTAATTTAATTTAATTTAATTTAACTGACAGAGGGCTGTTCACCCCTGTTCAGACATACAAGGACACTACTGGTGTGTTAAAGTCTTTTCGTGGCACCCTGTGCTGGATGCTTTCCTTCCCCACATTACACTCACCAATGATAACCTCCATGGTTCACCCTCCAGCCTTTGTTAGTAGCTAGGTTTACTTTTCACATTAGGGACAAAGTTTGTACATTAAAGTAAGGATTAAAACACACACTGCTTGTCTGAAAACAAAGACAATTGTTTATATATTTACCGACCAAGTTTGTATGGGATTCATTTTACAGGAAGATTCCTGCAGGTTAGGGAGGCAATGTTAGAGGTGAACTTCACTCAGAAAAATTATGGTTCTTAAATGGTTCTTCAGATGTCTTCATGGTTCTTTAAAGAACCATCATACGTCAAAGAACCTTTTTATTTTGTGGATGGTTCTTCAGCTATTACAAATGGTTCTTTAAAGAACAAAAGGTTCTTCATCCTTAGCAATCTAAGTTTGATGGTGTAAATGGCATAAATATTTATTCACTATAATGAGGCTGTGAATTATACTGTGTGTTTTCTTTGTGTGCATGTGTGTGCGAAGGGGGAGGGCGGGATACCTGGCAATTACCCTTTAAGAGAAGATGGTAGGAAGCTGAATATTCAAATAAAAGTTAGAAATATTTGCAAACAGTAGACACAATACACACATTCAAATACTGAACTTTAGTTTTAAATTTTAATAAAGCATTACTATTTTCTACTCCAAGGCATTACTTTTGAGATTATTATATATTTTTGAAAATATAGCATAATGATAATACTAGTTATTGTAAACTTTACAAACCACCCAGCAGTATGTAAAGTCAAATTATAAAATACAAGTAAATAACAATTGCAGAACAGAATGTCAGTGTAATGAACACACACTTCGTTTTGACAAAGCGCACAGCTTAGGTAAATGATCTGAGTAGTTGTTCATCACTGAGCAATTTGTTGATATGTGTTTCGAGCCAAATAAATGACAGGGAGAGAGAGAGTGACGTCAGAACACGTCATACTATAACCTCCCGGGAGCGGACGGAGGGGTCCGTCGTTGGGATGCGCATGCGCAGACAGAGTGTGCGAGCGGCGGGCCTTGACCTTTCGGGAAAAAAAACTCACGGACGGTGACAGCGAAACGGATAACAGTCTTCAGTACCTGCTGGACTTTGAAGCTCTGGACTCTGGGACTGTTGGAAAAGGTAAAACATTTCCATTGAAACCTTATTACTGTTTTGTTTTTGTTACTCGTCATTGTAGCTTGCTGTTAATGTTGTGCTAACAGTAGCGATTAGCTAGATACGTTAGCCGTTGATGTCAGCGCAATTTAGTATCCAACTGTTTTCCTAACAAAACCACTGTTATAATTAAGTGAAGGTGCTCCCAGCTAATTTGAACCTTTGGCTTCTAAAATATGTGGTTCAATTGCGTGCTGCGTACATAACCCAATGTCAGCTAGACCGAAATTAAAATTTAATATATTGTTAAAGTCACTAAAATGGCGCCTGAAGCCTGTTGAGACGTGAGCTCTGTGTCTGCTCTAGAAACTCTGAAATTCTGTAGATCTGAGCCGTACATTAAATACTCACATGAACCTGTACTTTGAATTCTGTATGAGCTGTATAAAATACAGCTATGCATAAGAGTTTTGAATGAATAATTAGATTAGATAACTCTTTATTGTCTAATCTAATTATATAGAAATGAATAGAAACGTGACATGAGAAGGTGTCTTTGACTGTTCCTGCATAACTTAGTTTCGGACTAGTTGACAAGTTATGCTCCGGTCATTTGATGTTTCCAAGATAGATGTTCTTTTGTAATATAGTTAATTTTTTTGTATATTTCATTTATCCACCATCATACATACAAGCTAAGAAGAGGTCGTTATACTAACAAGAGGTATCAACGCCGGGCCAAAGTTCAGCACATGGTTAAAGTTTGTAATCCAGCCAGGGTGTAAATATCACTCAGCAGCCAGAGCTGAAGCAGGTAGCATCAACACATAAATCTACTCTACCCGGCTTAAATCACAAGAGCACCTCTGACCAAAAAGCTGTAGATTTTTCTTGTTTGCACAAATTAATCCAGATTCACATTAATTGTGTTCACAGCTCCAACAAAATGAGGAAGAGGAGGGGGAGAAACACAATTAGTAGTGATGGCCAAATGAAGCTTTCCAAAGCACTGAAGCTTGTATTGAAAAATGGTTCATTACTCGAAGCTTTTCAACACAGTCCTCTCCGGTGACATCTGGTGGCGAATATTTTGAAGAGCAGCTTGAATCTGCAAAATAAAACGGACTGCTCAATCATCACTGCTCACTCAAGAGTGGAGTTCTCTCCGATATTGGGCCACCGTTCCGTTGCTTTGAACATGTAATTGGTTTTGTTTTCTCGATTGGGGGGCTGAAAAAATGTAATGCGTATTTGCGTAATACATTTTGATCAATAAACTTTCCCTATTTAAACATGCACTATGGTGTGGCCTTTCTTTGCTCATAACTCCTTGATGTTGGTAAATACAATAAGTGAGCAATATATACATTATACATATGAAAACGCACAGCACATTATGGAGTATGCCCCTGCTGTGGAGTCCTGCCTCCATCTACTTGTCATTTAATCACTGGACAGCTGGACAGGTTCATACAAAATATTAGATGAGGCCAATTGTCCTATACATATTTTTGACCTAGGGGTGGGATTGATTGTGAACTGGAAAGGGAAAATGCTTAGGGGGCTGAGTACGGCTGCATCGTCACTGATTTGTAGAATCATTGTGATTCGATACAGGATCCGATTCAATTTGATTGGAATCTGGAAAGTTTTGCCTCAGTCAGAAATATTACAATTCTGGTCATTTAACAGTATATATCCATAATTTCGTATCTATTAAAAGAAAGCTGACACATGTGAGACTTAATTAGAGATGTAAACAGAGAGTTATGAAACCTGCAGCTGCAGAAGCCAGCGCAAAAACAGAGGCAAACACAGCTAGCGCGGACCTGACGACACACCAAAATCTGATTCTGACGCGTCGGGTCCGCGCTCTGTGTTCACGTTTGTATGCAGAATCCGTAAACCTGCTCCCAGGTACTGTTTTACTGTATGGTGTTTGACGACATGTTGTGAGGTTTAACCTGATATGCTGGCGTTTCAGGCATAATAACGTTAATTTACAAATCGACACAGGATTGTAATGAATCAATATCACTTTATTCAATTTAGCATGGATTGTAATCAGAAAAGCGATAATCAAACCTAATCAAGAACTTGCAAAGTAAAAACATGATCTATGTCAGGTAGCCCTTTTGTTATTTACATTTAAAAAGAGGATTAGTGTTACTGTGTGCTGGCTGAGTCTGTTTCTTTTCTTAGAAATAGTTTCTCCTGCCCTGGAGAAAATCCACTTGCATGGAACAGAAGAGGCTGTGGAGTGCAGGAACCACACTGCAAGCTGGTAGATATGCAGGTATTCCTGGGTCCTGCAGACTATCACCTAAAAACAATAAACAAAATGATTTTCTAAACTGTGTAGCAATGTAATGTACGTATAGTGTCAAATACATTGTTGTAGTCTTCATCAGCTTTAATTCACATGGAAGTGTTCCTAAAGTCATATGCTGTAATGATATTTACATTATGAAAACATGATTTTGGACATTTCAAGTTTTTCACTTCGGCAGATAAAATGAATTGAGCAAAATCAACTCAAAATATCTCCACATGCCAGAACGTCCTCTCTTCCTCGCTGGCTCCATATCTGTCAGTGGAATGATCACCTCTTCGCTCTCTGTCACCATCAACACACTCCACGAATCCCGTGGATGATTCACTTCCTTATATCCGTTTGAATCAAGTACCGAAGCAGTTACGTGCGTAATGAAGCTTCGGACGTCACTGGTCACGTGACTTTTGCCAAACGAAGCAAGCCTCGACACAGTGCTTCTGAACCAGTGTGTTGTTTTTTTCGACACACGCTCCGGAGCGTCAGCTTCAAGCGGGCCATCACTAACAATTAGGTTGAATTACAATTGGATGGAAGGCGAGGACAAGGAGAAGGAAGCTTAGGATGAGGAGGAAGAGAAGCAGCAGGAGCATCTTTAGGGCTCCCTATGATGAGGTTTGTTTCATTAATATGGTCCTCTCACAAAGAAAGATGACTTGTTTTAGTTCACCTACTTCCTGTATTAAATAGTGATGTGCAAAATGTTGTGAAAAACCATGGAGCAGGCACGTATAGTGCATCTGCAGGTAAATGAACATCAAATCTCTAAGACAGACTGAAATTTGTATATTTATCACCCTTATGATAAAACCCACGTCAGCCATTGGTTTATGGACTTTGTATTTTGAAGCCTCAACATTTGCTTTATTGCTGTTGCTATGTTGGGACCATATTAGGATGAGGGATCAGAATCTGGAGTCATGCACACTATTGTTTCATTTAGTGTGTATCCATAAGATTCGTACAGCAGATCCAAGTTGTGCCTTCAAAACAGGAAAGTCGTCTGCATAGAGGAGAACTGTAATAGCAGGCTTTTACAAAGTGAGGCTTTGTGCACTCGTTTTACTTCTGTCACCCTGTTTTGATGCAGATTTCACTTGAAATCAGGCAAGAACTGGACTTATTTTTTATAATGTGTTCTTGTGAATTGATTGTGTATCGCATATGTTTGATTTGACTTTCTGCAAGACAACAGTCGTCCACTGGCCAAAAAAGTTTTCCAAATACCTCCACGTGATCTAGCCTGGATTTAGAAAAGAATAGCACAAAAAATCTGCACCTCCTGCTTCAGATGAAATTTGTGTTTCTGTGTTCAGAGGCAGCGGTGAGAGGGGAGACCTCGGCTCATCCAGCTGGAGAGCCTGACCAGGACGAGTCGAACATTAACTCAGCTCTTCCAGGGCACCCTGCAGACTCGGCTGTTGGCAACAACGAGGGATGACGTGAACGCCAAACAGGAGTCCATCACAGGTCAACTGCAGGTATGCGAGTCAGACCTTCTGAGGAGGGTTTCACTTCTCTCTCTTCTTTATAATTGACTCTTTTCTCTCTTTCAGCTCCTTGTCTCAGAGTGGGAGGGGTTTGAAGCACAAAGGGAGGAACTTGTCGTTTGGTTGGCTGATATGGATGTCTGCCTGAGTGAGGTTGACCAGCTGACAGGAAACACCAGTGAAAAACTGAAACAACTGCAGGTGTGGGCTTGTTTTGATATGACATATATTTGATATGATACATACGTCAGAGACATTATCCTAAACTGGACTAACAAAGGACCATGAGTACAACATGAAACGTACATTACATAGCGTAAGGCTGAAGTTCATTGATCATTTTAATCATAAACTTGTTGAAATATTTTTACTGAACATGCAAACATCTGCTGATGAAAATGTGTTGATTTATTGGTCTGTTATGAAGCTATTGCTATTTCTAATGTGTTTTATCACTTTCTGATGTTTTATTAATTAAACAATACATGTATTATTTGTTGTGTTATCTGTAGCTATAGTATTTATATATATTTATTTATAGTATAGCAAATATATTTAATTATTACTGTTTAAAACACTAATATGTGACATGTATTAGTAGTGATGTTGTGCTGAGGGTTAAAATGCCTTTTTGTCTTTTGGTAACTACAAAATGACAATAAACCATTAATATATGTCTACGCTGTGCTCGTATTTATTTTACCCTACTCAAATTCAATTTATGATGCATTTTATTTTGAAAGATTTAAAATGGTTTTTTAAAGAACCACTCAAAAAAGGTTCTTTAAAATGGTTCTTTTAAAGAACCATTTGAAGGACCTTTTTAAAAATGGTTCTTTAAAGAACCATTTTTAAAAAGGTCCTTTGAAAAACCATTAAAGGTGCCCCAAAGAACCATTTCTTGATGGTTCTTTGGGGCACCTTTAAAGGTTCTTCAATGAACCACTGAAAGAAATGGTTCTTCAAAGAACCATTGTTTGAAAGGTTCTTTGTGGCACCAAAAAAGGTTCTTCTATGGCATCAGTCTAAAGAACCACTTTTGGTTCCAGTTGGCACCTTTATTTTTCTGAGTGTTGTTTCTATTAACAGAGTCCTATGAAATAAGTAAAAGCCATTAAAACACAGAGCCAGATACACCAGCCAAAACCTGAAGTCTATTAAGTAGGATTTTATGGTCAATATTACAGAAAATGATTACAGATAAAAATCCCTGCATTAGAAGCCATTAAAAGATCATTACAGACCTTGAAGAGAGCAGTCTCAATGGTTAGGACTGAACATGCAGTTTGCCCTTCGTGCCTCCCTCTTTGAACGGTGTTGAGTTGTTCATAATGCTGAACTTTGTGTGTTAACCTTGATGCATGCTTGAACTTAAACCTGACTAGAGTTTTGAGATGCTAGCTTGCTTTGATTAGAATTTTGTGAGGCTACCTTGCCTTAGTTATCCCTTAGCTTTTATGTTTGCTTGTGTTATTGCTTTACATGTGTTAATTCGTTTCCCAGTCTGCTGAGCAGCCCTGTCGGTTTTCTGTTTAAAAGTTGCAATAAAACCTTCTATTTTACTCAGTTTTTGTGTGGCGGCTCGTGTATGTTACTCCCATCCTGCCGCCTAGCAGAGGGGGGATACATAGATACAGACACACAAGTCAGAGAAAATTGGTGTTAAAATCTTGCCCATGCAGACTAGGGGGAGCCAGGGATCAAACCAGCAACCTTCCAATCAGTAGATGACCTGCTCCACCTCTGGAGCTACAGCCACCAGAACCAGAAAGCAGAAAGTGTAATTCCAGAAAAAGTAAATGACCCAGGACACTGAGGGTCATCACCTCCATAAGGGGAGCCACTGGAGGAGATTTGGGATCTCAAGTCAATCAGCTTGTGTAAAAGTAGTTTGAGAAATGTATCGCACTCATCATCAGAGAGTAACTCATGATCCTGGGTCTTTTGACCCAGCGTTTTAAGTTTTAGTTTATGTTTGATGTTCATGGTTTATTTTTAAGTTCATTAGATTATCTAAGCTCATTTGTCTATTTCGATTCCCCTTGCGTCTTCTACCCCTGTGTTTTAGTCTCCCTTTGCCCTTCATGTGTTCAAGCTGCATGTCTTATTTTGTCAAGTTTGTATTATCAAGTTTATATGTCTGCACCTCATGTTTCCTGTTTCCTTGTGAAAGTCTGTGTCCTAGTTCAGCATAGTCAGCTTTGCTTCCTGTGTCTCGTAATGTCAGATTAGTGTCAGCTGTTTCCCCATGTGTTTCCACTTCCCCTAATCACCCTTGTGTGTATTTAGTCTGTGTGTTTCCGTTCGTTCCTTGTCAGGTTGTCTGTTCTTCACACCACGTTTTCCATGCCTTGTTTCCAAGTTTCATGTCCAAGGTTTTTCTCATCGTTTATTTAGTGCTCCCCGTTTAGGTTGATGTTAGTTTACTTCAGTTTGCCTTGCCCTTCCTTTGTACCTTTTTTACCGGCCTTATTAAAGGGCTCGCTTTTTGTTGATATTCAAGTTTTGGTCCAAGTTCCTTGTGTCTGCATTTTGGGTCCTCCATGTCAAATGCTCCTACAGACTGTGAAAGTAACACAGGATGCTGAGGTGGAGGAGAAACAATACTTCTGACTATTTATGATTTTATTGAAATAAGAGGATCTTGCCTCTTTCACTCACTCATTATAAAAGTGAAGAAGCTCTTTGAAGTATTCACGACGAAAAATCAGACCCGTGGACTTCCATAGATGTTCTGCTTTTTGACAGGAACATCAAAGACCACAAGTTTAATTATTTAACCATAAAGAGTTTGCAGGAGCTGACAAAGCAAAGCTGGTTTTGTACAGAGCGACTTGATTGACAATTGGAAGGCTGAGTTCATTAAAAGTTTAACGTCACCAGAAAACGTTGTAAAAATAAAATTAGAAATAAAATGTAGAAACTTTAGAATTTTTTAATGTCTTTTATTAAATTAAACATTTTATATATCAAACATCCCATCTTGCACCACACACACCACTACATGTCTCATCAATACACTGATTAGACTTATTTTTTTATTTATCTTTGATTAATAATAAATGATTTTTACAAAATAGAGAAAAGCTCTGTTTTAGCCATTTTTCCTCACAGAAGGCGAGATATTAAGACCTTCAGCTGTGATTTAAAGGACACCTGAGGGAATGCAATCTCTTTCTACACCAGGTGTCACGACAACAGTAACATGGAGCAATTTTAAGTAATAGTTTAGTGATACACTAACAATGACATCATTGTTCCAGCAGGAGGCAGTGATACACTAAACTGCACCTGTTGTGCTGAAAAGGTGTGAGCATGTGCAGTAACCCAGTATGTTACCTGAATATCTCTCTCTCTCTCACACACACACACACACACACACACACACACACACACACACACACACACACACACAGAGACTCTGCTGTTTCTGTATACCTCAAATTCTTGTGTTTAGTAAGGTTTACTAAGAGATGATGTTCCTTTGGTGTAACTGAGCTGCTCACACATCTTTGATTTTACAGTTTTTCTCGATTGCTTGAACATATTTCTTGGAACTATGCCTAATATTCCCAAAACAGTAAACACAAATCCATAACGTGTCACCCAATTTTCCAAACATCATGTTAGGTCAAAATGAAGCTCTACACTCAAAACCATTCACTCTTGCTGAAAAACCAAACTTTGCCCACAGACATCACACACAAGGCCTCAAAAACACACACACTACAACATAGTCCTACACATCGCTGCAACAAATATTAAACAATATTCCCAAAACTGGCAAGTTATGTTGCTTGTGGTTCTTCCCTTCAATAACCTTTTCACATGATGAACACAAATCATGTAACCAATGTACATACAGTGGCACGTTTTTATTCATGTACCATACAGTACAACACACATCAAAAACATTATTCCACCTCAGCATCCCGTCTGTGATCTGAGTCAGGCTAGAGAATCTCATCCACATCACAGGCTGTATTGGTCCTGGCCAGGCAGCGGGGTTAAAATCCTCTTGCATGCCTGATCCACCCCTGACATGCATCTACTGATATGTCTATGCAGGCTTCTTCCATGACCTGGAGGAGGTGCACACGGACATAAGGTTCTCTATCGTACACCTTCCACCGCCAAGTCAAAAATAACTCCTCTATCGGGTTTAGAAAGGCCGAATATGCAGGCAGAAAGATATTAGAAAACCTTGGGTTATTGGTAATCCAGTCATGAACCACAGCAGCGCGATGGAAGCTGACGTTATCCCACACAACAACGTAGTGAGGCTGTCTGGCTGTGCTGGTTCCCTATAGTCCCGCTGGATCATATGTTGTCTCAGACCATCAATAAAAGCAAGGAGAAGCATAGTGTTATAGAGTCCTAGAATGGCATGGAGGTGGAGCATCCCTCGTTGGCTGATGGCTGCACACAGAGTGACATTCCCTCCATGCTGACCAGGGACATTTAGACAGGCCTCTTCCCTTCCTGTTTTTAAGTCACTCCTGAAAACTCACCTCATTACCCTGACCTTTGACACCACGTGACATGTTGGTTTTTATTTTTTTTTAGTTTTATTTCAGTTGTTTTAGTTGTTTCTATGCTGTTTTATCTTGTTTTCTTTTCTTTCTTTTTTTTACAGTTTTCCCCAATTGTTTACACACTTTTCCTGAAAGCATCCTTCATATTGTCAGAACTCTACACACAAATAAAAAAAACGTAATGTAAAACACTGTGGCCACTTCTTCTCCAGTCATCCTAATGAGTTACTGGAAACCTTTTCTGTTCAATGTTACACTTATGAAGACAGGACATAGGCCTACATAAGTGCATTGTGAAAGATTTCAGAATGTTTGTATACAAAACAGACAAATACACGGTACCAAATATATTTTACTATATTTTTCCCACTAAATCAATGTACACAATGTTCATCTCAACCAACACAAAGTTGCACATACCATGGTCTACATATACAAACAACAGAAGAATTTACTGACTACAGTTACAGTCAAAACAAAACAAAAAGACTGCATCCTCTCTTCTGTTTCCATCTGGCCACAGCACACAAGCAACTGATCAGCAGGGCAAATGTTGCCTAGCAGGACAAATCCAGCCATGAATAGCATCAACTGCTAAATCTCCACATGTGTCTTCCATATTTTGGGGCAGGGGTATATGTGTGTGTGGATTTTGGTCATACACTTTCCATCTCCAGACAAAAAAAGATTCTTTATAATAGGATTGAGGAATGGAGAATATGGGGGGAGATAAACAACTAAAAAGCGTGGCTGGACAGTGAACGAGTGACGGACTCTGAAACACACATGATAAGTAATACAGACTTGGAGTGGTCTCTATTGTGAAGCATAATCAGAGTACGATTACTGTACAGTACTGTAATTTATACAGTGTTGAGAGTTTGCATCAATTGTGGGATTGTGTGGGACTTATGTGCACATAGTTGTTTTGTAATTCTTTGACTCTTTCTGAATTGCATTCTAATGGCGCCCTCTAGAGCTGCTTCATCCTCAGATTATTTCTGTACAAGAAATGATCCACTGTTGATTAGCTGACCCTATCAATATTTTGAAATATGTTGAAATATGAAAGATGTTCCCGACAACCTCGTGTTGGTAAACTTTCAGCTCTGCAATACAAATAGTATATTGTAAAATACTGTGAATAGAAATCCTGTGCGGGAATACAAAGTAGGAATACATTTCCCAAATACGTGAAACATACTTTACAGTATTTTCACGGTCTACAGAACACAGTCTACAGCCACATAGTCAACCAAAATCCCACAATTGATGCAAACTCTCAACACTGTATAAATTACAGTACTGTACAGTAATCATACTCTGATTATGCTTCACAATAGAGACCACTCCAAGTCTGTATCACATATCATGTGTTTCATGTGTTGAATGACAGTGTGTTCCTTGTGCAAACAAGAGATTTTCTTCCTGTAAATTGTGCCAAATGCAGAAAATTTGTGTAGTGTTTTGAAAATAGTGTTTTAAAACTGCAATTTGAGTGTAAAGCAGGAATTGTGCTTCTGGTTTAGCAGAATTGGTTCAGGGAGTCGGTGGATCAGTTACATGTTGTAGTCATTGTGTCTGAAGTACAAGTAATTGTGTGTAAACAACTGGGAAAAACTGTAATATGGCTGTTTTAATCTTTATGTATTATGTGTTTTATTTATTTATTTTGCTGTTTTCTGTTATTCTATTGTTTTTAAATTATTTTCTGCACAGCTCTTTAGTCCTGTACTACATATTTTAAAGGGCTTTATAAATAAAATTGGATTGGATTTAGAAAACCTCAATGTCCATTTATGTTCCTCCACCTCCTCCTCGCTGGTGTCCTAGACCTCCTTCCTCTCCCTCCACCTCTTCCTTTGCATGTCTTTGGAACCATTATTTCAAAGCTGACTTTGGCTGTTTTGTCTCTCCATCAAAGTTTCAGATTGGTGTGTGATACGATTTGACTCCCAGTGTTTCCACTTCATTAATTGTGCTAATTTAGCTGAAGCTGTGCTGATGTGAGTTAACATTATTAACTGCTAGTGCTTTCTAAGTGACCACATGGCGTCAGCACTGAAAAATTTAGATATTTGTGTGTAGAAATTTGCAGTAACAATTCATCACATCTGACTCATGTGGTAAAGCAGGAGCATAGCGTTTATAGTTCATGGAAATGGGTGTTCATTTTGGAAAGTGGCATTATGGTTTCGAAATTCGGTTCACAACACTGGTTAAACAATCGATAAAAGCTGTAATAAACAAACTGATTAGAGAGAAATACCAGGTGACTCAAGACTTTTGCACAGTAATGTCTGACTTACAGTGATTTTTCTGGGAAGAGCTCTGTGTGAGGAAGTGTTGTAGATCTACACCTGTGTGTGTGGATTGTGATTATTGATGTGTAGCTGGGCCCAACATGCAGTGAACACACCAGTCAAACAAACTGAAGGTCAAAAGAGCTCGAGCACAGATCAAATCAAAATCAAATCAAAAATATTTATATAGCACATTTAAAGACCGAAGTACACCAAAGTGCTTTCCAGTAAAACCATGATAATAATAATAATAATAATGGATACTTTATTGATCCCCATGGGGAAATTACTTGTTTTTCTCTGCATTTGACCCATTCACTCAGTGAAGCAGTGGGCAGCCCACTAAGCAGGCGCCCGGGGAGCGGTGTGTAGGGACGGTACCTTGCTCAGGGGTACCTCAGGGTAGCCGTTAAGTGGATTCGAACCGCCGACCTTCCGATCATGGGGCGACCACTTTACCTACTGAGCTATCCCCTGATACAGAGAAAATCACAATATAAAATATATAATAATTACATAATCTAAATGCAGAGCCAGATGTAAATCACACTAATTAGCCTCAAATGAAGACTTAAAACAGAAGAGAAGAAAAGAAAATCTAAACATTACACAAAGAAAATAAAAGAACTAAACTCTATAAATTCTAAAAATGTCTTCTTTTCTTCTGGCACTCAGTACAACAATTGATGTTCCTTCAGGTGGAAGACAGCTTTTGAAACAAAATAAAGCATGGATGATTTTTATGGAACGCCAGGACTGCCATAATGAATGAATTAAATATACCATTAAATAATTAATTAAATGTGTCAATAATTAATTAAAATTGGAATTAATTAATTAAATATGTAGTTATGACACATGCAATTAATTAATTATTGACACATTTAATTAATTATTTATGCATTTCACATTTTAATTAATTATTGACACATTTAATTGATTATTTAATGATATATTTATTTATTTCATTTTGGCAGTCTCTGATGACCTCTCCTGGACTGCAAATACCACGGCGGTGGTAAAAAAGGCCCAGCAGCGTCTCCACTTTCTGAAAGTGCTCAGGAGGAACAACCTGGAGGAGAGGCTGCTGGTGACATTTTACAGAGCCACCATAGAGAGCATCCTAACGTACGGCATAACAACATGGTATGCAGGGTGCTCAGCTGCAGACAGGAAAGTACTGCAGAGGGTCATCAACACAGCCCAGAAGATCACTGGCTGCTCTCTGCCCAGCCTGGAGGTCACTGCAAACTCTCGGTACCTCAGCAGAGCTGGCAATATCATCAAGGACCACTCTCACCCCAGCAACCAACTGTTTGAACTATTACCATCAGGCCGACGGTACAGGTCACATAAAACCAGGACAAACAGATTCAGGGATAGCTTCTTTCCCAGAGCTATCACCGTAGTAAATAAGCACAAAAACAATTGAACCTATTCCATACCGTCACTGTCATTATATTAATGCTGCTATCCTGTATATATTGTACATACTATTGTTTGAGTACTTACGATTGTCTTTTTGTACTTTTTATATTTTACATTTATATTTATTATTGAAACTTGCACCAAGGGAGTGGCACTCCAATTTCATTGCACTCTGTACAATGACAATAAAGACTATTCTATTCTAAACTACAGATAAGTGTGTTCAGCCCAACTAGTTTATCTCATTACAGCAGTTTGATGTTTCCCTTTGAATCCCCCTGAAGATCCTGACAGTGAAGCACGTACATAATACTCCAGCCTTTCAACTCTGAGCTTATTTAGTTCTATTAATACACTGAAATCTCATTTGTGTCATGAAGAAAGTCTTTAATCAAACAGAATTCAAAGAGCAGAAACATTTCATATATGGAGTTAAACATGAATCATTGTTTCAACAACATATTTATTGTTGTCATAAACAGACAAGAAGACAACAACAAACTGCTCCTCCCATTCAACACATGTCAGTCCATATCCCAGCAAACTAAATCATCTCCATTTACACATCAAATAGAAACATGAATCACTTGTAATGATTAGAAACTTGATAGAATTTCAAATCTAGTTTGGGGAGTCATTCAGTGAGAAACAGTGAAATGATTTTCCATGTGAAAAGGTGGACAGCAGAAACAGAAAGAAACAGTGAGACTAAAAGAGAAACAAAGAGCTTTGGAACAACGAGGCAGCAGGAGGACAGCTGCAGTTTAACAGCTTCAACTCACTGACAGGAAACAACATTAGAAACATCATCATCCTCAACTCATCTGCTGCACTGACACTGACACCTTCAACGGACACACCTTTGCTTTACCACCAGTGTTAATGTATGGAAACATCCTGTGAGTGAAAGTGTGTGTGAAGGTGTGTATGTGTGTGTTAGTATCAGGATCAGAGAACGACAGCTTTCCTCTGTTCCAGTCCAGATTCACTCTGATCCTCTGGAGCTTCTTCTGGACTGGGAGAACAGTGAAAGGAGCTGATGGTGAGAGTGTGTAGTACATACCTAAACTGCACACTATTCCCCATAATCCAGACTGTATGCGTCCCTTCCTCTGCACAGACTCTGCTAACACACCCAGTTCCCACCCTGTACTGTCTCCTACATCAACATCCCAGCTGTGAGTCCCTGAGTTAAAGCCCTCAGAGCCCAGGACAGAGCAGAACAAATCAAATCTCTCTTGATTATCAGGAAGCTGCTGCCTCTCTCCTCCTCGTCTCACACTGGTCAGATCTTCAGACAGGATGAGGTTTGGATCAGCAGTGTTTGGGTCCAGGATGAGAGGAGTGTAGGAGACCATGTCCTTCATGTTGTTCCAGATGTTGAAGGTCAGGTTGCCCAGGTGTTTGGCCTGGTCTATCAGAGCTCCTGAGGGCAGCTGTGGATCATCCAGCAGGGGGCAGCGCTGGACTCTTTCCACTGCAGCCTTGTAGTTGTGCAGGAATGAGACGTCTTCAGCTCTCAGCTCCTCCTCTGTGGCT
Source organism: Rhamphochromis sp. 'chilingali' (assembly GCF_963969265.1). NCBI lineage: Eukaryota > Metazoa > Chordata > Actinopteri > Cichliformes > Cichlidae > Rhamphochromis > Rhamphochromis sp. 'chilingali'. The sequence continues at coordinate 65,876,215 of NC_137929.1, read as the reverse complement.
CTGACTGTGTCTGAAAGAGCTGCTATCTCTCTGCTCAGAGCCTCCATCATCGCACTCTTCTGCTCCTCTTCCTCCCTCAGTGCAGCCAGCCTGGCCTCCTCTTCCTCTGCTAGAAACTGGTGAAGCTTCTTAAACTGCTCCTTAATCTGCCTCTCTGTGTGTCGGGCCTGGACCTTAATGTGTTCTGCTGTTTGATCAAACTTCACTTGAACTTCTTCACAAACCTTTAACTTCTTCTTTAAGGGCTCCAGAGTTTCCTGAAGTTCCTTCTTGTGTTGTTGTGCAGCTTCATCGATGGGTCTGAATCTGTGATTGGTGTGTTTTTCTGAGTCTCTGCAGACGACACACACTGGCTGCTGATGGTCCAGACAGAAGAGTTTGAGTTTCTCAGAGTGCAGACTGCAGAGATCCTCTGAAGCTCTCTCCTGTAAGAACGACTCACACAGGTTCTTTAAAGCTCGGTTTAAAGGTGGATGCTTCTTTGAAGATATTTCCTTACAAACTGGACACTCACGTTCCCCTTTCTCTCTCCACCATCTCTTCAGACAGTGTTCACAGAAGCTGTGGCTACATGACAGAAGAACAGGATCTCTGAAGACCTCCTGACAGACCGGACAGCAGAGATCCTCCTCTGATCTGGAAGCCATTGAGTCTGTGAGTGAAGCTGAAAACAGCAGACAGGCAGTACAGTCAGTCCTGGCTCCCCTCCCTCCTCTACCACCTTCACTGAAACTTCCTTTGAGTCGTGTTTTTGCTCAAACTCACATTCAGTGTGTGGAGCGTCAGCAGCTTGAAGCAGCAGTGTTGGAGTTTTCCACTTTTCTCTCCTGTAGCTGGACTCACTCAGAGGAAGCTGCTAGTTTGGTCTGAGCTCAGTCTGATCGTCTGTGCGTCTCTCTTTACTGAGGACAAAGAACGGCCAGTTTCTTCTTCTTCTTTGTTACAGTTGTACTGGCGGTTGGCAAACAATTGAAAGGTGCATTACCGCCACCAACTGGTACGGAGTATGGTCTGGAACGACGCTCGAAAAAAAAAGCCAGTTTCCTGGTTTGTTGCGTGTTAAACACGTGGGGGGCGGAGCTTCATTCAACTTCCTCTTATAAATGTGTGAGTGTGACAGCAGAGCGCAGACTGTCACCGCAGGTCAAAAAGTAAACATTTTGTGAAGTTCAGAAAATAAAGCATGACTCAGTGTTGCAGCTGTTTGGCAGTTTTTCTTTCAAACTTTCTTCTGATTATTAGAAGGGCTCGCCCCGCCCGCAGACTGTGGACCAATAGGAGAACTGTAGACTACCAATCGTCTGTCGACGGAAGTTGCGTCACCAGAAAACAACAACGGCACCTCCGCTATGTTTGAAAAGTCGCTTTTCTTTTATCTTTACAGTAAGTTATCGACTTTAAGATATAAGCTGGAGGAAATAGACATGAAAGAAAATATTATATGGTGTGGGCATTTTAATGCACACCATTCGTTATGGGTGAGTGAGAAAACAGACTACAATGGTAAAGGAAGATAAGATAAGATAAAACTTTATTAATCCCTCGGTTGGGTTCCTCTGGGAAATTTGGTTTCCAAAAGCACAGCACCGACAGAAGTTACAGAGCGTGAGCAGAATATTATATATATATACACATATATAAATACAGAGACATATATAAATAAAATATACAAAGAGGATAAACAGAATAAATAGGAATAAGAATACAAGTGAATTGCACATTTCAAGTATTGAGGTCTATTGCACCGTTGATTATTAACAAAAGTATTGCACAAAAATTATTGCACAGTGAAGTGAAGAGGAACTACAGCTTAGTTGTTCCCCCCTCCTTTGTCCTCCTGTCTCCCCTCCCTCTCCCCTCCAGAGAGGAGTTAAACAGTCTGATGGCGTGTGGGACAAAGGAGTTTTTAAGTCTGTTAGTTCTTATCTTTGGGAGAAGCAACCTGTCACTGAACAGACTCTTCTGGTTGTTTATGGCCGTGTGCAGAGGATGCCCAGCATTGTTCATAATGCATAGAAAAGTACTCCAGCAACCACTGAACTGCGTATAAAGTAAAGGCTTTAAAACAAAGTAAACGCTGAAAGTACAAACATCGCTAATGTCACATAACTTTGCCGGCATGTGGCCAACAGTAATGTTTTAATGTTCTTCATTATTAAACATTTGCGATTAAGTGACCTTAAATGAATGCCGTCTTTTTAATTCTGCTCCGGACTCGTGAATCTCAACCCAGCAGCAGCGGTAACGTTTGCACGTCCTTTCCCGTTAATGCGGCAGGTAAATAATCAACTGATAGTGCTAATAATACTAATAATAATAATAATAAGGGGCAGTATTATGTTAGCGCGACCTGCCTTATTACACAACCTGCCATTACTGTGCATTTAGGTGACCATGATGAGAGAGACAGAGTCTGGCTCAGATGCTGGCAGTTTTCGCTGCAGTCTACCGGTAGAGTCTCCTTTCAGGCCAGGATGTCACCGAGCAGTGACTAAGTTTGTAGTAAAAGGCATTTGCCACAGCAGATGCCCCCGATTTCCGGTAAGTGAATGTGTTTAATTGTAGGCAGGGAGATTACTGGATATTCTTGTGTAATTGCTATAGAATAATTTATGTTATACTTTGTTATTGCTACAGAAGAATATTTATTTTATTATTTTACATATACATTTTTTTTCCTGGGGACCCTGTGACACCCCATTGAAGAGCCGTAGGCTGTGGATCTCTTAAGATCTCACTGTTGGGTTTGTAAGGCCATGTTACTCCTAAATTTCTATCTCGTTCAAAGAGAAGATATAAAACAAAGTTCTAAGCTAATCAACCTTAGTGTTCTCCTTTTTCAAAAGAATCGATAAAGAATCGAATCGTTAAACAGAATCGAAAATGGAATCTGAATTGTGAAAATCTTATCAATACCCATCCCTAGTACTTACTTTTGAAAGTTTACTCTTTGGCCGCCCCGCTTCCACTTCTTTGAAGTGTCTCCCAGTCCCAGTGCACTTGTTAGCATGTTTTGGTTCATGCAACTGGTCCGTCGGGTTATTTTCTCCCCAGAAACATTTCCATTGTGTCTTGTGTGCTTTTGCAGCATTTTCCTTTTTGCAGCGTTTTTCTTTTTGCAAGTGTTTTTCTTTTTCTGGGGCTCAGTCACTCAGGCACAGCTGGCTGCCGGCGGAGCTCACGGGCGCGTCACTACAACTCCCCCTGGCTTCTGCTCCGCGGCTGCTGAGTGAGCCCTCATCTGGGACTCTCCTCAGCTCTTACTGGGACAGTGGCGCGGCTGCCCCTCTGTTGGTCTTCCTTGGTCTCTTGTGTTCTGGGGGCCTCTGGATGTCTGGAGTTTTGATCTCCTCCATACCTGCTTCATACCCTGGAGGACGGGGCTGTGGCCCCCCCCCACCCACCCACCCACACACACCCTCTAGCAGATCATTACATGAAGGAACCTTTTAAAAACAAGCGCGTCCATGCTCACAGGTGTACACACGGGTGATCACACCCACAAACTACACCCTTTTTGGCTCCTACCTCAAAGCACACTGTGTTCTGTTGATCTTATGTGCTGCACAATAATGTTTAATATTTAGTATTTACTGTCATATTCCCATATATCATTGTGATGTTGTTTATTCTATTACTCTTGTTTTCTTCTGCTTGTTCTCTTTTTTCTTTCTCAACAGGTGATCCAGGTGATCGATGTTATGATATTTTGATACCACGGTTAGCATTTACAGAAGATTGTTTTATACAGGAAAACTGTTACTCAATAAGGTCCATCTACTAGTTGTTTTTCTCTTTCTCTCTGACCCAAGAATTAATGTGTAAGACTCACAGGCTGGTACCCCAAGGTCGAAAACACCACAGAGACGAGACCACTTCCTTACTCCCATCCTCCCTTCCTTATCTCTTAGAAAAAGGCTCGTTAAAGGCCAGGTGGTTTGTTTCAGAATTCACTAATGAAAGAACTCTGTATTCTGTGTATTTTGCTGGGATGATCATAAATTATAGCTGAACTGATAAACTACACAAGGGATACTTTGCTCAGAAGGCAGGAAGACGTTTCCTTATTTGGTCTGTACTGGTTTGAACTGAGAACTTGCTGACACACGAACCTTTTTTTCCTCTATATAAACTGCTGTGTATCAAATAAACCTTTGAGTCGATTGGGAAGGCAACCTAAAGCAGTCTCTGTTTTCTTGTTCTCCCAAGCTGCTCCCGAGCTCGTACTAACACGCTGAATGGCATACCTGAGTGTTACTTTAAATAATTAGGAATCTTAGAAGGAAAGGACAAAACTCTGCTTATCGCTCACGCCACGGAGGAAACCCGGGACGGCAATTTCCTTCAATTTTGGTGTCATTAGTGGGATGACTGACAGAAGGTAAATATGCGTCTTTCATATTTATATAGAGACCTATTATACCTCTCTCAGTGATCGATCCATAAAAAAACGGGATATGCTGACGAAGTTTCACTTAGTGATCCAGAGAGATACACTGACGACTTCCTCAGTCCCCGAATAAAGTAAATTAACCCTTGTGTGGTGTTGGTGGACACAGGAAGTTGCCTGTTGTCTTGAATATTTTAATTTTGTTTAAAAAAAAAAAATAATAATAATTAATTGTTTAATTAAACGTACGTTAAAAAGTGAGAAGTTGCTCACTCAGAAAAAGTGACACAGAAAGTTGCCTGTTGTCTTAAATACTTCTCGTTAAGTGAGAAGTTGCTCAGAAAGAGTGACACAGGAAGTTGCCTGTTATCTTGAAACGTACGTTAAAAAGTGAGAAGTTGCTCACTCACAGAAAGCTAGTAAATAATTAAATTTAATTTTGTTAAAAAAAAAAAAAAAAAAAAAAACGAAAGAAAACTGAAAACGGGTCTCACAGACCCGATTACCATACAAGGGTTAAAAGCAGTAAATTAAAAGCAGAAAGACACAGGAAGTTGCCTGTTGTTTTACGAGAAGTTGCTCGTTAAGCGAGAAGTTGCTCGCTAAGTGAGAGTTGCTCACGCAAACAAAAATTGCTAGCAATAAATTTGAAGTAACCTCAGCTGTGCCGCAGCGAAAATACTAACATAAATCCTTCAAGCGTGTAAACCCCTCTGGAAATCACTGAACATGGGTCAGAATAATTCAAAAACCACAGACAAGTCCGATAAAAAATCAAAATTACCTGTAAAACCAAAAAAAAATTAAATTTAAAGTCTCAAACAACAGCTCAGTACGACTCCCATTTCCAGTTACGTGTAACCCACGTCCACGAATCGGTGAAGACGTCCATGATCACGTATCCAGAACATGCGGGAGTGCTTATGTGACTGACTTTGTTTACAACTTAAGAAGTTCAATGCATTCTAATTTATTTTCGGAGCCTTATCCCGAACGATTATCGCCAGAAACCAGGTCAGTAGAAATGTTGAATATCATTTGTGATAAGAAAAGTAGTCTGCTTAAAAAGTCCTGTAGAAAATATGATAGAATGCCGCGACGTGATGCATCAAATGTTACCGCTATGGACAAAAGGACCGGAACCAGGCGTAGATGCTTTAACATCAAATAAAACTAGTGCAGGCTCTAGCAAAGAACATAAACCTACCGCAGGAAAAGCTAGTCTTGCATGTTCAGCCGTTCAGCCTACAGCCCCACCTCATTACGATGAGACTGAATTAATAGTTGCTGCCGCAGCCGCATGCAAACAACGTCAGCGCTTTGATCCAACCAGCTTAAAAGACAGTGACAAAAAACCTGAATCATATGCAACGGGTCTCAGCCATCTCTTTAAACAGGATCAGGAAAAACAATATATACGCCGCGAGGAAGAATTAGCAGAACATAGAAAGAGAGAAAAACTTTTGAAAGAAGAATGTGAGGAACTTATGAAAAACAATTTAGACGACTATGAAGAAAAACTTTTGCATCAGGCAGTGTCCACAATAGACACCCACATGAAACGCCACGATATCGTAGCTAGAGGTTTAGAGGTAGCTAAAGAAAAACCTGTTACCCGAACTTTAATAAAGACTTATCTAAAAGGAAAAAAGGAAAAACAAAGCCGGAATGACAAAGGTCCTCACGCCAACACTCGCGGTAGTAAACAAACAGACCCAAAGCATGATAAAGCATCCACAACTGCAGAGTTTTTGTGGGTAAATAATGACAAAATCACCAATTTCTTTAAGAATCTAAAGAAATTCCTGCTCACAATGTCCAGAGACAAAATTGACTTAAATGCAGTAACTATGTGTAAACAGAAGCCTGATGAATCTATCCTAGTATTCATAAAACGCTTTATGCACTGTTGAACAAGCTAGAGGTGCAAATTTAGCTCAGTTTTCCAGCAGCCGCAGACACCCAAAGCAAAAATGAATTTGTGTATTTAATTTAACACAAAGGGTGAAATGTTTGCTGACACTGATAACAGCTTATGTTTTCTCTGCCCTATGTACCGACATGATGGAGAAGGAACATCCTCTGTGTCAGCTGGACCCTCAGCAGAGAATGAACTCAACATCCTTTTTGTCCGGTACTCTATGTCACACACTGTGCCAAAAAAACGTGTACAGACGCCACTAACAGGTAATCCCATGACTGGGAGCCACACTTTTGTTTCTCTCACACTGTTCAACAACATGATAACTGCTCACACAAGTGAAGGTCAAACAGTGATTTTGTTACATAACTCAGACATAGGTTACGAAATATGTCGTCACATAGATCTAACCTAACCTATCCACTGTACTATTTCTGCAGTTACATTGCCAGCTGAATACCAGAATATGACATTGTGGTCAAAAAGTGAGAATGATATAGGATTTATTGACTGTACACTTTATCACGTACACCTATTAAAACACAACAAGCCAGTATATGTCAAGCAACATCCCATTTCTGCCGAAAAAGCCGCAGCCCTAGATGTCATGATAGGAGATTTAGAGACTACAGGAGTAATAAAGCCTACAGTATCTCCATATAATACTCCTGTCAATCCTGTGCCAAAGCCTAACAAACCTGGCGTATGGCGTTTCATACAAGACTTAAGGCAAATTAATGCAGTCAACATTCCTCTGCCACCTCTCGTTTCAGATGTTCACAGCATATTGACATGCATTGCATACACATTTCACCGTGGTGGATTTATGCTCCGCTCCTTTTTCTCAGTAAGACACACAGCCGTTATTTGCATTCACACATAGAAATAAGCAGTACACTTGGACTCGTTTGCCCCAAGGCATGATAGACAGCTCTGCTGCTTTCTCAATGGTGCTTCACTCCTCCAGGGCTGCACCCTGATCCACATGTGGATGACCTCCTCCTCTGTGCTGAAAGTGAAAAACTATGTCAAACTGCTACACACATGCCTCTCCAGCACCTCCAAAAGACTGGCCACAAAGCATCAGCAAAGAAAATGCAGTACTGTCAGACTTCTGTTCAATATTTGGGATTCACACTGTCTCACGGAAAACGTTCCATGACTGCAGACAGGGTCAAAGCTGTGACCTCTGTCCCTCGTCCCACTACACAGAAGGAAATGTTGTCCTTCCTGGGCATGGTGAACTATTGCAGACAGTGGATACCAGACTGTTCTTTTCATGACCACATTCTGCGTGACTGTTGTAAAAAAGACAAGCCTCCTCGAATACTGTGGTCCACAGAAATGACTGCCTCTTTCAATGCATTACAGGGAGTGCTGACCTCCGCCACTCAAAGGTGCTGTCCGTGGTTGTTCAGGAATGCCGGCCTGCCTGAGGGCAGTAGCAGCTTGCTCTATCATGATAAGGGACTGCGAGAAGCTTACACTCTCACATGACACTATTCTACACACCAATCACCAGGTCACGACCATTCTAGCAAACATAACTACACAACATATGCAAATCTCACTATAAAAGCGAGCAGCACACCTGATTCGCCAGCACATTTATTGATCCTATGCTGTGTTCTTCTGACCGACAGGATGGCTCAGACAGGCTTGACGATCATGACTGCATGACACGTATACAGGAATCGACAGCACCACGTCCAGATTTAGAGCAGACACCTATCCCAGACTCAGCCACGGTTTATGTGGACGGGTCCTGTTCAAGGCCGAGTGACAACTCATTTCTTTGTGGCTATTCAGTGGTAACATTGCCTGACATCATACTAGAGGCTCACTCATTACCATTTCACTCAGCACAAAAAGCAGAGCTCATGGCTTTAATACGCGCCTGTGAGCTACATTTGGATAAGCGTATGACAATTTACGCAGACAGCCGCTATGCATTTGGCGTTGTGCATGACTTTGGCACATTGTGGAGACAAAGAGGATTTAGATCTGCTGATGGAAAATAAATTGCTAAATTGTGATTTTGTTCAAAGACTTTTTCAGGCTATACAGCTACCATCGGCCGTTGCAGTTGTAAAAACGAAAGGACACAGTACAGCTGACACAGACGAAGCAACAGGTAATGCCTTAGCAGACGTGACAGCCAAGGCTGCAGCTGCATCACAGCTCCCACCTCCGCAGGAAGTATTATCTGTGCCCCTACAGCTGTCACTTGTTAAACTCCCAGACTATTTAGGAACAAATGTTGATTTAAAATTCATACAAGAGCAAGCCTCTGCATGTGATTACACCTATTGTGAGAATAATGACTGTACCTTAGATGACAGAGATGGCTTATACAAAATCTTAAGGGTTTGATTGCCCTCCCATATTCCCTGATGCCAGTCCTTGCCCGACATTTTCACTGTGTGAGTCATGTCGGACAAAGAGGGGTAATAGGGGCAATAAAATTAAGATTTGTAATTGAGAAAACATCACATGCAGTAAAAAGCATATTAGCAACCTGTCTAACATGTGCGCGAACTAATGTAGGTAAATCAAAAGCAAAACATCAGCATTTACCACAACCAGATTTTCCATTTCATACATTACAAATTGATTTTACACATATGCCAGCGCAAGGAAGCATCAAGTACTTACTGGTAATAGTGGATCAATTTAGTAAATGAGTAGAAGCTTATCCAACATCAAAAGAAACTGCAGAAGTAGTCTGTCAAAAGTTGAGCAATGAAATAATACCCAGATTCGGAATACCTCACCAGATTAACAGTGATAGAGGATCTTCATTCACATTAGAAGTAATTCAAAAGTGTGCTAAAACTTTAATGACCTGGGTCAAATTACTTCCTCAAGTCCTGTGTGAGATTAGAATGACTCAATCTACAGTAACCAAATTATTTCCATTTGAAATAAGACTATTTCCAACACCATGGTCAGCTTCCAGAGGGGCACCGCTAGTAGAAGGTGATGTATATTGCATTGTCCACTGATGTTCACAACCTGGTAGAAAAACTGAATAATAACTATCAGAAAGTTTGTCTCTCTCAGCCTTTCCCCTCCACAGTTCCACCAGTGGAGACAAGGAGATGCATGTTGGAGAAGCCACTAAAACCAAGGACTCTCTGGGAGGCCGCGCGTGTTCCAGCCCCAGACTGTACTGGCAGTGACGAAGAACCAGCATCCTCACAGACGGACAACCTCAGTGGATTCATGCCAGCAGGGTTAAGACCAGCCCAATCGGACCATCTCAGGCGTCGGATCAAGCAGACGACATCTCCGGCGAGCCAGCGCCCGGAACTAGAGCAAATAAACACACACGGGTAGATGACATCTCAGGCGAGCCAGCGCCCGGATCCAAAAGTTACATACACACACGCAATCACTGATTAACACACAACGTCTGAAAGAACAACAACAAGGTACTCAAACATCCAGCAGGAACAGAAAGCCAAAAGTACCACATGATGTCTAACCTGATAAAGCTAGACTCATTCCATCCTGATAATGGAGAAAATGAAATGCCCATTGTCATCATACGACGCTTATTCAATGTCTCTCGAACCTGGGACCAGGCCAGGAGACGACTGAAGAACTGTTTTTCTTATATATTTAGGTTATTTATCACATCTATCGCATTAACCTTAGGATTTCTCTTTGCTATTTTGTATTGTAAACTGCAACCATGTTCACATTTCTGCAGGTCATATTTTGCTGACTATACCTCATGCTCTATTTTGCAAGACACCTACTTAATGCACTCCTCACGTTCCCTAAAATCAGTAAATAGCAACATAGACGCCACTAATGAACCATTTTATGCACCCTCTAGAGCAGGAGCTAACGCCTGGTATGAAAATGCCAGAACAGCCGCTCGTGATTTAGGAAACAGTAACTGTTATGTCTGTTCAAAGGCTAATCCAGAACAGGTAATAGTAGGATACCCCATATCCGGTTTCCCCCTCACTGAGGGACTAGAGAAAATCGGCGGAGATAATGCTCTCTTTAAAGACGCTTTACAGTTGACTCTGAGCCCTCTCGACTGCTTACTTAGACACACACACACACCAACTAACCCTGAGACTCCATTAGGCGAATTATTGAAGTTATCTAATGACACCGCAGGGACCTGCGCCCCAATGAAACGCCCTAAGAATAGGTTAAAACCCTCACTGCCCTTAGGACAGATCCCTCTCCATTTTAATACTAGTATGATATGTCTGCGCAGACTAAAGTTAACTGGCCCAGACACACACATAGATCATACAAAGGATAACTATACATTCTTCTCTGACTCCCCAGGTGCACGCTGTAATGAGACATGGCTAGCTGTCTCTGTGGCTGAAGTTTTATCATATCTGGAGGAACACACACACAGTTCAAGTTCGAGCAGAGAATCGATCATTGTTCCCCCAGAGGGTGTCTTAAATGACACTGACTGGGGGGAGTTAGTTAAATCACACATGGTCACGCGCCTAACTAGAGCAATCCCACATGCTTATTGGATGTGCAATAATACCCTTAGATTAGCTCTACCTGTTAATTGGACCGGTACCTGTGGTCTAGTAACCGCTGATGTATGCTGTACTTTCATTCCCAATAACACCGCTCCTAACGGTTCATTCACACAAGCTATGAATAAACTTGAAGCATTGCAGATAGAACTAATTGCCAATGCAGGTCACGGTCAGTGGCTACATAAGTGGCTACAGGACACGTTTGGAAGATGGAAGGAACTAATTGTAGCCTTTGTAACCGTTGCAGCATGTTTTCGATGATTATTGTCTGTTGTGTGATACCATGTATACGCTCTCGGAATTTTTGATATTAAGCTTCCTCAAAGGACTAGTTACATTTATGATTTGTTTCACATTTATGATTTGTCTTTATATTATGTTATTACATTCTGTCTTTATACTATGTTATCATTTCATGATAAAAGGGGAGAACTGTTATGATATTTTGATACCACGGTTAGCATTTACAGAAGATTGTTTTATACAGGAAAACTGTTACTCAATAAGGTCCATCTACTAGTTGTTTTTCTCTTTCTCTCTGACCCAAGAATTAATGTGTAAGACTCACAGGCTGGTACCCCAAGGTCGAAAACACCACAGAGACGAGACCACTTCCTTACTCCCATCCTCCCTTCCTTATCTCTTAGAAAAAGGCTCGTTAAAGGCCAGGTGGTTTGTTTCAGAATTCACTAATGAAAGAACTCTGTATTCTGTGTATTTTGCTGGGATGATCATAAATTATAGCTGAACTGATAAACTACACAAGGGATACTTTGCTCAGAAGGCAGGAAGACGTTTCCTTATTTGGTCTGTACTGGTTTGAACTGAGAACTTGCTGACACACGAACCTTTTTTTCCTCTATATAAACTGCTGTGTATCAAATAAACCTTTGAGTCGATTGGGAAGGCAACCTAAAGCAGTCTCTGTTTTCTTGTTCTCCCAAGCTGCTCCCGAGCTCGTACTAACACGCTGAATGGCATACCTGAGTGTTACTTTAAATAATTAGGAATCTTAGAAGGAAAGGACAAAACTCTGCTTATCGCTCACGCCACGGAGGAAACCCGGGACGGCAATTTCCTTCAATCGATATATGCATTTTTTTTTCTCTGCCCATTCTGTTGGTTTTTGTTTTTTGCCCTTCTCCCCCGTCCCTCTTCTCAGCTGTTTCTCTTTCCCTCTTTCTTTCTCCCCTTCTTTCCCCCAGTCAAGTCTGTCCCGTATTCAGCAAGTGAAAATAAAATAAACAATAAAAGGTGAATCAAATGGACCATTATGGCAAGGCTGGGATGGTCAATTTGGTAAAGTAAATCCGTTGGGCATCTTTCTTTGCCTTTAGACAATAATTCTGATGGCAAAAGAGCCAAACGGGACAGGCAAAAAAAAAAAAAAGTGTTTTTCTTTTTGCAGGTGTTTTTCTTTTTGCAGCGTTTTTCTTTTTGCAAGTGTTTTCTGAAGTTGCAGTCCGTTTGCCTCTCAGGGCCACCGTAGGAATGCAGTGTGGCATGATTAAAGTCTCCAGATATAATAATGAAAGTGTTAGAATTTCTGCTTGTATGTTTATTATATGTTTATGTTTAAAATCTTATATATTTAAACGACGGGAAGAAGACAAGAATTTATATTAGCTCTGGCAAGGATTCCATATTAGATTTAACTTTTGCTTCTAGTTCTTTAGCACCATTATGTGAGTGGCAAGTAAAGAATAAGCTTTTTGGTAGTGATCATTATCTGGTAGTAAGGATTGGTCAAATACAGGTACCTGAAGCATTTGGAGGGAAGTGGGTGTTTGGGAAGGCAAATTGGGGGAAATTTAGTAGGTTGTGTGAGAGGAAGCTTTTAGAGGTTCGTAATCATTTGAGTGTTGAAAGAATGAATCAAGAAATTAGTCAAAGTATTTTAAGCTCTGCTGAGGAGGCTTTTTCAAAGACATCAGGAAAAGTTAGGGGGAGATCAGTTCCACGGTGGAATGATGAATGTAACCTAGTAGTTAGAAAAAGAAATGGCGCATTTAAGTTGGTCAAGCGGGATCATAATTTTCAACATTTAATTGACTACAAAAAAGCACAGCCAAAAGTCAGAAGTACAGTAAGAAGAACAAAGAACGTATTGGAGAGATTTCTTTAATACAATTGGCAGTAGGCCTAATATTCAAATAGGGGAGGTTTGGGGGATGATCAGGAAAATGGGGGGAGACAAAAGAGAATGGAGTTATCCAATAGTTGATAAGAATAATCAAGTAGCTGTAACTGATAGGGGAAAAGCTGATTTATTGGCAATTACTTTTGTTGATATACATAGTGGGAGAAATTTATCAGATGAGAGTAAACGAGGAAGAGAGAGGACTAAAGGATACAATTTTGAAGCTTTAGGGAGGAAGGAGAGTACTGAAGATGTAATGAGTTGTCCCTTTTCTATTGGAGAACTAAAAAAGAGCTCTGGGTAGAACCAGGAGTACAGGGAGTGCAGAATTATTAGTCAGATGAGTATTTTGTCCACATCATCCTCTTCATGCATGTTGTCTTACTCCAAGCTGTATAGGCTCAAAAGCCTGCTACCAATTAAGCATATTAGGTGATGTGCATCTCTGTAATGAGAAGGGGTGTGGTCTAATGACATCAACACCCTATATCAGGTGTGCATAATTATTAGGCAACTTCCTTTCCTTTGGCAATTTTATATATATATATATATATATATATATATATATATATATATATATATATATATATATATATATATATATATATATAAAAATACTAAAAGGATCAATATCTGTGGTGCCTACTGATACAGAAAAAAATTAAAACAAAAAACAAAACCATCGACAGCCGCAACAGTCAGTCTGTCGACTTACACCAGTTTAAAACAAATTAAAACACACTGATGTGTCGGGTCCTTTGGCCGCAGCCAGAAATCCACCTGGCAAAGCAGCAGCTCGGTACTCTGTGAATAAAAGGCAGGAGATCACTAGCTGGACAATAAAACAGAGGAATATTCCTCAACGGAATTGGTTTTGTTACCTGGCCACACGTTCGTGTCACACCCTAATAAATGTGGGTCAGTGGCGATGAAGTCCACTATACCGTTCTCACGGGAGCAATGTTTCCCACCTACAAAGGTGGAAATAACTGTAAACCTCTGCCAACAGCCAGAGCTCACGTGGTACATTTTTGTGTAACCTACCGTTCTAACAGAAGTTTAGGGGATGACCCGTATCAGACTTTCATAGACAGGAGTTAAGAAACACCAACTTGCCCAACTCGGACCAAGCACTCGCAGCTTCAGGTTTGCAGAGGAATACCCAATTGCCCACACCTGTGCTTATGAAAGGAGCAAAGACCAGCTCCGCCCACCAGGGGCGGTCCCAAGTCTCCAGGTCTCACCTGTCACACATACTCACCATAAAAGTTCTGTCTGAGAAACAGGAAGTGAACCAGTTGTGTACAGCACCAGAGAGGCCCACCATGTGTTTCAGCCTGTTTAAAAGAATAGCGTGGTCTACTGTATCAAAGGCTGCACTTAGATCCAGTAGCACCAGGACTGAGAGCTTTTGGGAGTCCCAGTTACATCTAAGATCATTTAAAACCTTTAGGAGAGCCGTCTCTGTGCTGTGGTTCACCCTAAATCCAGACTGGAATATCTCCAGGATCTGTCTATCATTCAGAAAATCATTAATCTGAGTAAAAACAAGTTTTTCTAAGATTTTACTTAAAAATGGTAAGTTGGATACAGGTCTGTAGTTATTAAAATCATTACAATCCAAATTGCTCTTCTTCAGAAGGGGCCTCACTTTCTGAAGGTTCTCAGCATTAACCAGGACAAAGCTGTCCAGTGTCTCCTCAGGTACAATCGAGCCCTCAGATGTGTTTAAAATCATATCACAAGAAGATAAAATATCAGATCTGATGGCGCTGATCTTTCCCCTGACGTGGTCTGTAAACTGCTCACAGAGCGAGTCTGTGGGGGTTCTTTGGGAGCTGTTAAAATCAGGGTTAAATAAATGATCTATGGTGGAAAAGAGGACCTTGGGATTATTTTTGTTATTACTGATTATTTTGGCAAAGTATGAATTTCTTGAATTCCTTAATGTATTATTGTACATTTTAAGTTGCTCTCAGAGTATTTGATGGTTGATTACATTTTTATTTTTCCTCCATCTCCTTTCTGCTGCCCTGCAATTTCTTTTGAGTGTTTTGACTTCTTCGTTTCTCCAGGGTGATGCACGTTTTACATTAATCTTTTTGGTGGTGAGTGGAGCAACGGAGTCAAGGCTTTTCTTCAGTTTGCTGTTGAAATGATTAAAAATCAAATCACAGGGTGCAGGTAGAATCACAGGGGGGCATTCGTCTAAAACCCTGGTAAGATTTGCAGCCTCTTCAGAGGTTAGATAGCGCCTGCTCACAGTTCGCACCGAGGTCTCCCGCTGAATAAAACTGGTGATGTTAAAAACACACAGTAGTGGTCAGAGACAGCCAAGTCAACAACAGAGGACACGCTGGTGGACAGCCCATGGGTGACGAGATCCAGAGTGTGTCCTCTGTTGTGAGTCGGCTGTGTGACGTGCTGGGTAAAATCCAAACAGTGAAGAATGTTTAAGAATTCTTTTGCTGCAGGGTCAGAAGGATTATCTATGTGCAGGTTAAAATCACCGGTTAAAATTATCATATTATATTTTGAGTGAATGTTTGTTAAAGATTCTGAGAATTCCTTGATAAAAGCAGCGCTGTCTTTAGGTGGTCTATAAATTGTGACAGATAAAACTGGAGGGCTGCAAAAAACAATAGCATGGAATTCAAAAGTGGTAAAATGATCAAATAAAATTTGTTTGGAGGTGAGTGTGTTGTTGGTCAAAGATGCAGTCCCACCACCTCTCTCACCACTTCTAATAGAAAAATAGAAATTAAAATTTGGTGGGGAGGCCTCAGTGAGAACAACTGGTGCATCCGAACCCAGCCATGTTTCAGTTAAAAATAAACAATCAAGTTTATTATCTAAAATTAAATCATTAATAATAAAAGACTTGTTCCACAGAGAGCGGACATTTAAAAGTGCCATGCTGATTGAGACTGGTGGATTTTTGACAGAGTTCAATGAATGCTGACATTTTTGAAGAGGCCAGAGGTTATTAATGTTTTTGGAGTTACTGGATTTATGATAATTCTGTTGCTCTCTGTTTGTGATTATGACAGGTATTGTGTTGACTGTGGGAGAGAGAGGACCGATTCCAGAGTTTAGTGTATTACTGTTAAAAGTGGAACAGATATAGGAGCTGGGACCAGGGGACATCAGTCAGTGGCGGACAGATCAGCAGGTAATGTCGGTTTGGGGTAGTGACAGGGCGGTGTGTGGGAGTGCTGTACGCCAAATGTCAAATTGGCGGACAGCAAACGGCGTCCCCAGGCGTTGAGGTGGAGCCCGTCTTCCCCAAAAAGATGCCTCCTCTCCCAGAAAGCATCAAAATTGTTAATAAAACCCAGATGTGACACAGGCGGAGGAAAGTCAGGTGTTAAGGCTGAGCAGCTGGCTGAAACGGCCTATCCCTCTGCTGCAGGTGGGGGTGTGGAAAGTTTCCCTCGAATCTCCGTAGTCCTCAAGGCCAACATTTATGGGTGCATCTATGAGTACAGCAGCCAAAAGGACAGACCTGAGAAGTACAGTGATAAGCATTCAGAGGGCACACAGTTCTGTGAAGAGGTGGTTGAACACACCGGTGACCCACATCACAAGGTTCAGAAAATATATATGCAACAAGGAACAAGTAAGTGCTCTGGAGCAGGACAGACAGCAGAACAGGGTAGTAAATGATTTGGTTAAAGATAGTGCTATGTGAATAATCTTGTCAAAGTGTGCATGTGTTATTTTCTGGTGTGTTTTGGCAAATAAAATTTGTATGTTATAAATCAAGGTACTCACAATAAACTGTATTGTTTAGCAACGGCTGACAAGTACCCCCAGGTGTGATCCTTCATTGTGACCAGGTGATGATGCTGAACTGTTAGCTGCATCCCAGTCTGTTTAAATATGTGAGAGTCAGAGTTAAGACCACAACCAGGCTCCGCCATCAGCCAGCAGGCCACAGCCAGGGTCCATCAAGAGCTAGTGAAGCTACAGGAAAAGGCAGGCCCAGAGTTAAAAAGCCTAAGGATTGATTGAGGCTGCAGTAAAAAAGGGGCACAAGTATTGAGAAGATGCTGCCTAAAAGAAGCAATGTCAATGAGAAAGGAAGAAATCTTTGAACTTCATGTCAGAAGAAATAACAATCATTGCAAAACAACAAAAAAAGGACAAGAAAATTGCTATGTTGGAAGGATGAGTGGCAGAGTTGGAACAATATTCAAGAATAACCGATGTGATAGAAACGGGTCTGGAAACCAAGCACCAGACATATGCATGGGCAGCAGGAGAAGAGAGAGGGCAGCCACCTGAGCAAGAGTTGCGCTGCCTGGAAGAACAGGTAATGGCCTTTTTCAATAGTTGAGACAACGCCGGTCTCTGCGATTTTTTTGGTCCCGGTAGAGATCACGCTGAGATGTTTCCATGTTTTACACAATTCTTTTATTACCCATTATTCTTACAGATGCATCTGGAGATCATCACACTGCATTCCTATGCAGTCCTATGCTAAAGGCTGATCTAAAGAACTCCACACAACAGTTACAGTTATAACCTCTGGTCTCCTCCCCTCTACAGTAAACACCCCCGCAATGGAAATACACTAGTACAGTGGCCAAGGGTGCTGACACCCTGACCCCCATCTCCTTTTATTGTAGTGCCCGTTTGCCCTTTGTCTGCTCCTCACCCTCAGTAACTCTTGCTACTGTCCTGGGGGTGGGGGTTGATTGTCCTCCTGCCCTGTACCTCAGTTCTTTGTTCCCATCCCAGGCCTTTTTTTTCTATTTTGTATTCTTACACTCATTAACCGCAATATTATAATGTTGCAAGCAATCACAAACTATATTCTCTTTAACTTTCATGTACATTAAGGAATCTATTCTCAACAATAGTAAAGGCATTGAAATGGATATTAAGGACATTGAGGGATGCCATACTCTTCCAAGGAAAAACAAGAATTAAAAACCTGCCATTATTATAAGATTTGTTAATAGGAAGCAGAAGAAAGAGCTACTGAAGCAAGGAAGAAAGTTGAAAGGAACGGATGTGTATGTTAATGAACACCTAATCAAGAAAACAGAAGAAAATACAGTTAAGCTGGACAACAGATTGTAAGGTGTTCATTAAGTTAAATGGAATACCGGAGCAGGCAAAGGTCTTAGTCATTAAAGAGCTGACAGAATTAGAAAAATACGGCTGATAAAATGTAAGGAAAGGCATTGGTCAATGGCACTTTCAATGCACTGTCAACTTGGTGGTTCTTGACTAAGACAAAGTATTGTTAAAGGTGATGGTGTGTGGATAAGATGTATAATGAAGTCAGATGTCTGATGAATTTCAAGTAACTGTTGTGGAAATTTTAATTACCAAAGCCTGCAGACACGATGAGTTGTAACAACACCTTTATTTCAGCTCTCTCATGCATAATGAGGGACGTCAGTCAGGGGGCACTGAAAGTCATCTCTGACAATGAACAATTCAGGTCCCTTTTATACACAGTCGTAGAACAAAAGGCTTTTACAGTTGCAGTTCACGCCTTGGCTCTAAACAGAAAGACTCTCTATCACTAATACGAATCTCCCCCACTCTGGGGTCAAGCCAGGGCTCTAGACTAACTTTTTGCCATGGTTGCACTGGTGCGCCTAAAAATAAAATTTAGGCGCACCAGCACAAAATTTAGGCGTACAAGCACAAAAGTTAGGCGTACCCAAATCTTTTAACTGCATTACTTAACACCGCAGTAAATGCAGTGCATCATATTGTCAGCTTGGCTGTATCTTAGCCAGGGAAACTGGTCAAGCCACTCGATTCGAAATTTATACATTTTCTCACTTTTACTTTCAGTGGACTCCGGCTGGGAGTCGATCGTATGTGGCTCATTTTCTGATGCCGTCTCCGGACCAGTGTTTGACAAAAACAGAGAGGTTGATGGCTCCGTGTCAGAGCGCTGGCTGAGAATTTTGGACTGATCAGGTCTTAACTTAACGAAAAAGTTATCAATTGTTCTTTTCATATTTTCTCAATACCAACTTCATAAACTTCTGACCTGGGCTACTCACCCTTCTCTATCTGCCCGCACTTTCAAACGTAAACACAAGTAGGTCTGCAGGAATATCTGGACCACGGCCAATCACAGAGGTCCCCGCCTCTGAGTATCTCTGATTGGTTTAGAACACGACATGGGCATAATGTGTGTCTGTTGTTGAACACACGGAGACTTTCAGGGTTGCTGAAACTTTTTTTCCGAGAAAATACTTGGTTGCATCGGTGCAACCAAGTATTTTTTTTACTTGGTCGTACCGGTGCAACCAAGTATTTTTTATTAGTCGCACCATGGAGAAATTTGGTCGCATTTGCGACCAAATTGGTCGCACTCTAGAGCCCTGCAAGCCCTCCTGGGTGAGCTTCCGTCTCCTGGCTTCCGTCTCCTGGGAGACATTCACCAGTTTCTCACCGTCTGTTTCCCAGCGTGAATGAGGTGTGAACCAGACGTACTAAACTAAGGAACATGAAAGCATTTCATCAAGACAATACATCGAAGGACAATACGCTAAAGAGAAATCCCACAACATAACAAATCAAATGGATGTTGAAAGTGGCACACTGAGGTATGATAGCAATATAGATCCTGACTGTAATGTTTTTTTTGTTTTTTTACCAAAATGTTAAAAGACTGTAATTATTATGCAATGGAACAATTTAATAGGAACATAGAGCGGGGTAAGAATATAACGATGGTTCATTTTAATAGTAGAAGTCTATAGGCAAACTTTCAATTTATTAAAGAATATATGGCACAATTGAATCAACCATTTGACGTGATATCAATATCAGAGACTTGGATAAACACTGGAAAAGAAGATTTTGAGATAGAGGGATATGAATTCCTCCACTTAGATCGGACTAATTAAAAAGGAGGTGGGGTGGCACTCTATGTTGATGAAAATCTAAGGTTTGAAAAAATGAGAAGAATGATGAGGGTGGTAGATGGAGTGATGGAATGTATAACAGTGGAAATAAATATGAAAAAACAGAAAAATATAATTGTCAGTTGCATATATAGAACAGATCAGTATAGACTGATACTTTTAAGGACATTGTGGAGGACGTATTTACAAATCTGAATCAGAAAAGAATTGTTATTTGTGAAGACTTTAATATTGATTTATTGAACCCATGTATTGTATGGGATTATTTTCCCTTATAATGAGACCGAGGAGAATAACCACTCGTGGTGCAACTCTACTAGATAATATTATTTCCATTTTTGTAATGGAAGAAAATATAAAAGGGGGGATATTGATTAATGATATAAGTGACCACTTACCAGTTTTTGTAACTTATGACTGTTGTTATAAAGCTCATAGAAATGAACGTAAGAGAATATATAAAAGAATTAGAACAGAAAAGACATTATTAACTCTCAAAAGTGAGTTAATAAAACAAGATTGGAGTATTGTATGTAAACAATAGGATGACATAGATGACAAAGGGACTGCAAAATGCCTGTAAACAAACAAACAAAACAAAAAACAGAAGTATAGAATCTGAAAAGAAATATAAAAAGTATAACAATAAATTAACTAACATAATGAGAACTTATAAAAGAGAATACTTCATCAAAAAGTTGGAAGATAAGAAAGATAACATGAAAGGGATATGGAAGGTATTAAATGGACCAAGGAACAATGACTACCCTGGGTATTTTATGGAAGGGACAAACACTATTAGTAAAATGAATGAAGTAGTAGATGGATTTAATTAATTATTTGTAAACATAGGGCCAAATCTGGCAGTGGAAATAAAGGTTGATATGATAGAAAGGGAGACGGGTGGAAATATTGAAAGGGATGCAAGTTCCATGTTTTAAGAGCAGTGGAAGAGAAGGAGATATATGATATTGCAGTGGACTTAAGAACAAAATGGGTACTGACTGTCATCATATTGATATGGTAACGGTAAAGAGAGTAATTGGTGTTATTGTAAAACCGCTACAATATATTTTTAATTTGTCTTTCCAGGAAGGGGTTTTTCCACAAGAAATGAAAGTTGCGAAAGTTATTCCCATTTACAAATCAGTTGAAAAGCATTGTTTTACAAATTATAGACCAGTGTACTCTCCCAGCTTTCTAAGATACTGGAAAAACAATTTATGAAAAAGATTTGATAACTTTGTGGATAAACATGATTTGTTGACAAATCGGCAATATGAGTTTTGAAATAATAGATCAACAGTTTTGCCATTAATGGATTTAATGGAAGAAATAACAGAATGTATGGATAACAAGATGTACAGTATGCACTTGGAGTCTTTCTAGATCTAAAAAAAAGCATTTGATACTGTTGACCATGAAATTCTAAAAATCAAACTGGAAAAATATGAGTTTAGGGGTGTGGTATTGGATTGTATAAAAAGCTATGTGATGAATCGACAGCAGTATGTACAAATAAATGACTTTAAATCTAAATTGATGGATATTGAATCTGGAGTACCTCTAGTCCAGAAATTTTTATTATGTATATAAATGATATTTGTAAAGTATCTACGATACTAAAGTTTGTAATTTTTGCAGATGATACCAATATACTTTGTTCAGGTGTGAAATTCCAACAGATTTTGGACGTGATGGCACAGGAGTTAAAGATATTAAAGAAATAGTTTGATAAAAACGAATTGTCATTAAATTTAAATAAAACAAAATTCATGTTATTTGGGAATTATAAGTAAAAACATTAAAATAGAAATTTGTATTGATAATGTATATCTAGAAAGGGTTAATACCATAAAATCTCTTGGTGTGATCATTGATCATAAGGCCTGTTGGAAATGACATTTGACTTATGTGAGGGGAAAGTTCGCTCGGGGCATTGCTGTCTTGGGGAAAGCAAAACAATTTCTGGATAGGAAAACATTGTATATGTTATATTGTGCTTTAGCCTGCAGTGCGAGAGCGAAGTGCTCTAATAGGGTGATGTGGTACTACAAGGTCATTAAGATAAGATGGGGCCTGATTATTTAAGACCTTGTATGTGAGGAGCAGGATTTTGAATTCAATTTGGGATTTAACAGGAAGCCAATGAAGGGAAGCCAAAACGAGAAGTATGCTCTCTCTTTCTAGTCCCTGTCAGGACTCTTGCTGCAGCATTTTGGATTAGCTGAAGGATTTTCAGTGAGTTTTTAGGACATCCTGTTAATAATGAATTACAGTCGTCCAGCCTGGAAGTAATAAATGCATGAACTAGTTTTTCAGCGTCACTCTGAGACAGGATATTTCTAACTTTAGAGATGTTGCGCAAATGGAAGAAAGCAGTCTTACATATTTGTTTAATATGTGCGCTGAAGGACATGTCCTGGTCAAAAATGACTCCAAGGTTCCTCACAGCGTTACTGGAGGCCAAGGTAATGCCATCCAGAGTAAGAATCTGGTTAGATACCATATTTCTAAGCTTTTCAGGGCCGAGTACAATAACCTCAGTTTTATCTGAATTAAGAAGCAGAAAGTTAGTGGCCATCCAGGTCTTTATGTCTTTAAGACATTCCTGCAGTTTAATTAATTGGTTTGTGTTATCTGGCTTCATGGACAGATAGAGCTGGGTGTCATCTGCATAGCAGTGAAAATGTATGCTATGTCTTCTAATGATGCTGCCTAAGGGAAGCATGTATAATGTAAACAGAATTGGTCCTAGCACTGAACCCTGTGGAACTCCATAATTAACCTCAGTGTGTGAAGAGGACTCTCCATTTACATGCACAAATTGGAGTCTATTAGATAGATATGATACAAACCACTGCAGCGCAGTACCTGTAATACCTACAGCATGTTCTAATCGCTCTAATAGGATATTATGGTCAACAGTATCGAACGCTGCGCTAAGGTCTAGCAGGACAAGCACAGAGATGAGTCCACTGTCAGAGGCCATAAGAAGATCATTTGTAACCTTCACTAAAGCTGTTTCTGTGCTGTGATGAGCTCTGAAACCTGACTGAAACTCTTCAAATAAACCATTCCTCTGCAGATGATCTGTTAGCTGTTTGACAACTACTCTTTCAAGGATTTTTGATATGAAAGGAAGGTTGGAGATTGGCCTATAATTAGCTAAGACTGCTGGGTCTAGAGATGGCTTTTTGAGTAAAGGTTTAACTACAGCTAGCTTGAAGGCCTGTGGTACATAGCCGATTATTAGAGATAGGTTGATCATATTTAAGATCGAAGAATTAATTAATGGCAGGACTTCTTTGAGCAGTTTTGTAGGAATGGGGTCTAAAAGACACGTTGATGGTTTGGAGGAAGTAATTATTGAAGTTAACTCAGAAATATCAATTGGAGAAAAAGAGTCTAACTTAACATCAATGGTACTGAGAGTAGCTGTAGATAATATTATCTCCTTAATAGCTCCTTAACTACAGGACTACAACGCCTGTGGATTTATTTCCAATATTTGTCGCATCTGCGGCAGATTTACTGCTGACTCTGACCAGGAAAGCGAGACGCCGAAAGAGAGGGAAGCGAGCCGGCGCACTCGTGCGTTTGAGGAGACGCGGACTGCGAACTGCTCTTCCTGGGATCTTCCTTTCTAATGTACGCTCACTCGGGAATAAGATTGACGAACTGGCCCTGATGAGAAGCATGAACAGAGACTTTGCCTCCTCCTGTGTCTTATGTTTTACGGAGTCGTGGCTCAGTGAGAACATCCCAGACTGCGCGCTCAAGCTGGAGGGCTTCCATCTGCTGCGCGCGGACCGGCAGGCCGCTCTCTCCGGTAAGTCCAAAGGTGGAGGTGTCTGCTTCTACATCAATAGTGGCTGGTGCACAGATGTGACAGTGATTGCTCAGCACTGCTCTTCCTCTCTGGAATATCTTTTTATCCACTGCAAACCGTTTTATTCTCCGCGGGAGTTTGCTTCATTCATCCTGGCCGCTGTTTACATCCCGCCAGACGCAGATGCGCAGGCAGCTCAGTGCGCACTCGCGGAGCAGATTCTCCACATGGAGCGGACATTCCCGGACTCTCTCATCATTGCTCTTGGGGACTTTAACAAAGCCAATCTGAGCCATGAGCTTCCGAAATATAAGCAGTATATTAAATGCCCGACCAGAGAGGAGAGGACATTAGACCACTGCTACAGCACGATCAGCGGGGCCTATCGCGCGGTGCCCCGCGCTTCACTCGGACTTTCTGACCATGTCATGATCCACCTAATCCCCGCGTACAGACAGAGGCTGAAGCTCTCCAAACCTGTCGTGAGGACCAAAAAACTGTGGAGCAACGAGGCTGTGGAGGAGCTTCGCACGTGTTTGGAGACCACAGACTGGGACACATTGAAGGCTGCTTCTAACAGCTTGGACGAGTTTACGGACACTGTCACCTCCTATATCCACTTCTGTGAGGACAGCATTGTGCCATCACGCACCAGGGTGAGTTATAACAATGACAAACCCTGGTTTACTCCTAAACTCAAAAAGCTGTGGCTGGAAAAGAGAAAGGCATTCAGAAGCGGAGACAGGGACTGCTACAGAGAGGCCAAGTACAGGTTCACTAAAGAAGTGGACATTGCTAAACATCAGCACTCTGAGAAGATGCAGCAGCAGATCTCAGAGAATGACTCGGCCTCTGCGTGGAAAGGTTTTAGGAATATCACCAACTACAAGCCTAAAACCCCCCACTCCACTGATGACTTGCTCTTAGCCAACACCCTTAACGACTTCTACTGCCGTTTTGACGAGCCATCAGGCAGCCTTCACACCTCCAACGGCCCCAACAATAGAGACACTTTGGACACTAATTCCCCCACCTCTCCCCCCTCCATAGAGCCATCACCACCTTCAAACTGTTCACCTACAACACCCCACACAAAAGAGGATTTCACACCACCTCCTCCCACCACAACTCTTCACATTCATGAAGCAGATGTGAGGAAGCAGTTTAAGAGTCTGAATGCTCGGAAAGCTCCCGGCCCAGACGGCGTGTCTCCTGCCACCCTCAGACACTGTGCATACGAGCTGGCCCCAGTGTTTTCTGGCATTTTCAACTCCTCACTGCAGGCATGTCATGTGCCTGCCTGCTTCAAGTCCTCTACCATAATCCCTGTCCCCAAGAAACCTAGGATCACTGGACTAAATGACTACAGACCCGTGGCTCTGACATCTGTGGTCATGAAGTCATTTGAGCGCCTGGTTCTCTCCTATCTCAAGACCCTCACTGCCCCCCTCCTGGACCCCCTGCAGTTTGCATATAGAGCCAACAGGTCTGTAGACGACGCCATCAACATGGCCCTACACTTCATCCTGCAGCATCTGGACTCCCCAGGAACCTACGCCAGGATCCTGTTTGTGGACTTCAGCTCTGCCTTCAACACCATCCTTCCAGACCATCTCCGAGGCAAGCTTTCCCAGATGAATGTGCCTGATCCCATCTGTCGGTGGATCACTGACTTCCTGACGGACAGGAAGCAGCATGTGAGGCTGGGAAAGAATGTCTCGGACTCCCGGACCATCAGCACCGGCTCCCCTCAGGGCTGTGTTCTTTCTCCTCTGCTCTTCTCCCTGTACACCAACTGCTGCACCTCCACCCACCAGTCTGTCAAGCTAATCAAGTTTGCAGATGACACCACCGTTATTGGACTCATCTCGGACGGGGATGAGTCTGCCTACAGGAGGGAGGTTGAACGACTGGTGTCCTGGTGCAGCCACAACAACCTGGTGCTGAATGCCCAAAAGACAGTGGAGATTATTGTGGACTTCAGGAAGCACACAGCCCCACTCCCCCCCATCATCCTGACTGACACCCCCATCACCTCTGTGGACTCATTCCGCTTCCTGGGTACCACCATCACCCAGGACCTGAAGTGGGAGCCCACCATCACCTCCGTCATCAAGAAAGCCCAGCAGAGGATGTACTTCCTGAGGCAGCTGAAGAAATTCAACCTGCCAACACGGACGATGATGCAATTCTACACTGCAATCATCGAGTCCATCCTCACCTCCTCCATCACCGTGTGGTACGCTGGAGCCACTATCAGGGACAAACAGAGACTGCAGCGTGTTGTGCGCTCTGCTGAGAAGGTGATTGGCTGCAGACTCCCATCTCTGCAGGACCTGTACACCTCCAGGACATTGCGGCGTGCAGCTCGGATCTCAGCTGACCCTTCTCACCCTGGACACAGTCTGTTTGACCTGCTCCCCTCAGGCAGGAGGCTCCGGTCCATTCGCACCAGAACCTCTCGCCATAAGAACAGTTTCTTCCCCTCTGCTGTTGGACACATGAACAATAACCATATGACTGTCCCCGCCACTAACACATGACCCTACGCTGTGTCACTGCATCATTCCATGTTTGGCACTGATCACCACCTGCACTCATGTATATATCTTTCTACGTAGCACTCTTAATTCTTATTCTCATGTATATATCTCATGTATATCTTATGCACATATCTTTCTACGTAGCACTTTTAATTCTTATTCCTACTTTTATTTTTTCCATGTCTATTTAAGTGCTATTTATGACACTATGTTTGCACTGAAGCACCGCAGCAATTTCCTAATGTTGTAAACCTGCTCAACATTTGGCAATAAACCCCTTTCTGATTCTGATTCTGATTCTGATTACATCTGTGGGATGATTATTGGTAATTTTTTCTCTAATGATAAAAATTTTATTTGTGAAGAAATTCATGAAGTCATTACTAGTTAACGTTAAAGGGATTGTTGGCTCAGTAGAGCTCTGACTGTTTGTCAGCCTGACTTGTGATGTGAAAACATGGCACAAAATTTTACATTCATTGTAATGTACATTGTAACATTTTAATGTTAGCGATGTGTTAAAGCTACCTGATGTTGTAGAGGGCATGAAAATCACAGGCAGTGGCATGTTAGATTGTAATGTGTGCACAGAAGAGAAATTCACTAACAACAGAAACAGACAAAGCGACCCAAAAGCGAGTGAGCCATTACAGTTGGTGCACACTGATCTAGCCAGCCCCCTTTGACCAAGTGGCCAAAGTGGTTATAAATATGCTATATTATTCACAGATGATTTTTCAGGGGCAGTGTCAGTTTACTTTCTAAAACAGAAAAGTGACACCACAGAGGCCACAGCAAAGTTTCTAGCCGACTGTGCACCATACGGCAGTGTTAAGTGCATTAGATCGGACAATGGCACCGAGTTCACAAGCAGTTCATTCCAGTCTCTTTTAAGGGAAAAGGGCATAAAGCATGAGACATCTGCATCATATTCTCCTCATCAGAATGGCACAGCTGAGAGGGAATGGAGAACTGTCTTTGAAATGGGGAGGTGTCTTACTAGAAAAATGTCTGCCAAAAGGATTATGGCCTTATGCCATTCAAAATGCAGCACACACCCACAAGAAATGCTACAGTAACAGGACTAAAAGTACACCCTATCAGATGTTAACAGGGAAAAGACCAGATCTCTCAAAACTGTGGATATTTGGGTCAGACTGTTATGCATACATACATGATCACAAGAAACTTGATCCCAGATGTGAAAAGGGAATATTTGTGGATTATAGTAAAAATTGCCCAGCATACCTGGTTTATAACCCCCACACAGGAAAAGTGTCAAAACACAGACTCCTGAGATTTATCAAGAAGAACACTGTTAAACAACACAGACTGATGAATATGACACAGAAATTCAGACTGATGAGCATGTAGTGCCTTCAAAAGAAAGTACAGAACAACAAAATGAAAATGCAGCAGAGAACAGACCTCCTAGAGAAGAGGAAACCAACACAAATGAACCAAACCCTGACATAGAAAGAAATGAGGGTGATGAGCAAAACCAAACTGAACGCTATCCTAACAGAGAAAGGAAACCTCCTAAATATTTAGCGGATTACACATCTAACTGCAAAGAGTTAGCTAATGTAACCTCTGTAAGTGTTGATAATTGTTACAGATCAACCTGTGGAATCCCCCAAACCTATAAAGAGGCGCTGATGTCACCAGAGGCACCAAGGTGGAAACAGGCAATAGCAGAAGAAATCAACTCTCTGAAAGAGAATGACACATTCATATTGGCTACTTTACCTACTGGTAGAAATACCATTGGAGGAAAATGGGTCTACGCCCTCAAGGAAAATGAACAAGGACAAATATTCAAAGCCAGGTTTGTAGCAAAAGGTTACAACCAGACACAAGGAATAGACTACCAAGAGACATTTGCACCAACAGCAAACATGACATCTGTGCGAACCCTAATGCAAATAGCAGTCCAGAATGATCTTATTACCCACCAAATGGATGTTAAAACTGCATATTTGCATGCTCCCATTGAGGAAGAAATATACATGGACCAACCAGAAGGTTTTGAGCAAACGGAGTTGTTGTGTTTTAATAAAACATCAGTAGTAGTGAGCAAGCTTCTTTATTTTAACGTGGCTCACATCCATGCATGTAAACATAACCTGCCGACACAGTATATATCACAATTTGGTTTAGACAGCCCCCTAGTGGTGAAGCTGAACTAACCCACATAAGTCCTATCAACACAAGAGTCAGGAGAAAGTTTGGTGTACAAATTAAAGAAATCCCTTTACGGGTTAAACAATCAGGTAGAAACTGGTTCAAACTCTTGAATGACTACCTTGAACAAAAGAAACCTTTCTGATCACTGTGTATACAGGAAGGACATTGAACATGAAACTACTGGTTATCATCTGGGTAGATGACTTGATCATTGCGGCTAGCAATACTAACTTGTTAAACACATTCAAAGAAACAATGAGGTCAAAGTTTAACATGAAAGACCTGGAAAAAATATCCAGTTTTCTTGGGATACAGTTTGTACATAAAGAGAGTGAAATCAGGATGAATCAGAAGAGGTACATTCAAAGAATGTTGGAACGCTTTGGGATGTCTGAATGCAAACCCAGATCCACACTATGTGAACTAAAAACGGACACTACTACATGTGGAGGAAGTGATGCAAATGAGACTGTTAACTCAAGGGAGTACAGAGAAATAGTGGACAGTCTGATATATGCCATGACGTGTACGAGACCAGATATAAGCTGTGTTGTTAGGAGACTATCTCAAACACTAGCTCAACCCACGAGAGAGGACTTAGTAACAGCAAAACAAGTCCTCAGATACCTAAAAGGCACAAATGACTTTGAACTGATCTTTAAGAAAAGCAGTGAGGATCTAGATCTAATTGCTTACAGTGGCTCTGACTGTTCATCCTCTGTAAAAGGTACACATGTACTAAACTGCTTGGGGACAACCAAGGGGCCATTGCTTTAAGTAAAAATCCAGTGAACAGAGAGGTCAAAGCATATTGATGTGAAATATCACTTCGTGAAGCGGTAAATGAAGGGAAAATCCGCATTGAACACTGTCCATCAGAAGAAATGGCTGCAGACATACTAAGATAAGATAAGATAACCTTTATTAGTCCCACACGTGGGAAATTTGTTTTGTCACAGCAGGAAGTGGACAGTGCAAAAGTTATGAAGCAAAAATTGGAGTAAAATAAAATAAGAATAAATACAGTACACAACTGTACAGAATAGAATAAAATTAAATACTATATACAGTAGAATAAAATAGAATAAAAATATACAATAAGATAAAAATAGAATACGAATGCTATATACAACTGAGTAAAAATACAACGATGCCAGAAAAGATTATTGCACTTAGTGTTATTGCACATGTGTGGATGTGTGTGTTTGTTCAGTTAAAGTCTTTGTTGTGGAGTCTGACAGCAGTGGGGAGGAAAGACCTGCGAAATCTCTCTGTCCCACACCGTGGGTGCCGCAGTCTCCCACTGAAGGAGCTGCTCAGTGCTGTCACAGTCTGCTGCATGGGGTGGGAGATGTTGTCCATCAGGGATGACAGCTTAGCCACCATTCTCCTGTCACTCACCACCTCCACTGGGTCCAGAGGGCATCCTAGAACAGAGCTGGCCCTGCGGATCAGCCCGTACTTATGTGCCGACACCGGTGTTTTAGCAAAGCGGCGTGGCTGATGTGGAGTGAAGCCACGATAATGACAACGTGTACAAACATTGGAGATGTGAGCAGGACAGACGGAACAATTGACGGAAACAGTTTGGACTTTATACCAGTTTTTAAATTGTGTTGATCGGCCACGTAAAACCAGAGTTATGATAAAAATATCTGCAATGTTTGGTTTTCTTCCTGAATACTGTCGTTGTTTATATTTCCTGCGGGACGAAACGTTTTACAAGAAGAAAGGCTCGAAAGCACTCTCCGCCTGTGAGCAAAAAACAAAAACACCCCCACCCTTTCCTATTGGTCGAAAAAAGTACCATGTCGACCAATCAAAAAATGATATGGCAAGTTGTTAAGAAAACGTGGGGAAGTGTTAGGAGTTACTGCGGTGTTTTGAGATGTGAGAGATTTGCGACGTTTAGCACAAATCTTGTGTAGTTATTGTGTCAATAGTTTTGTTGTGTGTGTCAGAACAATGAGGTGACTGCTGAATGTTACAGGAATTACAGCAGTGATACATCTGCTGTTGTCAGGCCTGCAGGTATCAGGCTGTTGTTCTCCTTTATCTCATAGTGGACAGAAATTATTTTTTTCAGTGGCACAAATAATTTGTGTGGCATCAGATTTGATGCAGAACAGCTGATTGTTCAGTAAATAGTTTGAAATGTTTATTTTAAAACGCCTTGGCTGCATTTAAAAAAAAATAGCCGCAAAAAACTTTGTTGTTTGCCAAACTGAGTTACTTTTTTGAAGAAATAACTATATAATTAATTGCCCAACATTGGTCCAGCAGTTCTCAGTCCTTCAGACTACCCCCTGTTGAATTATGTGCCCACACCCAGCACTGCAGGGACCAAGGTTTTGAGGGGAAGGACCTCTTCCACCTGTGTCACTACCGCCCCCACCACCACCACTTGGTAAAAGCCCCACAACCTCTACAATCACCCGACCTTTGTCTTCACTGGCTGCTTGTACATCAACCTCTGAGACTGTTGGACCCTCCATACTGCCAAAAAAATCCTGCAGTCAGACCAACCCTGGTGATTGTGGCCCTCCTACATCACTCTCTTCCACAGTGGCCATAACACCCACAATTAGCAATCTAGACACTGCAGGCAGGGCTTCAGTCTGGACAAGGGCAACCCAGTATAAGCGTAAGCTGAGGGCTCACCCCTCAGATGTAGGAGCCGAAGTGTCATGGGTGCAAAACCTCCCCATTTGCAGAATGTGCAACCAGCCAACCCAAGGACATAAAAAGGATTTTCCATTCCAGTGCAGGACCCAGTATGGTAACCCGTACCACATGTATAATCATTCTTATTGTGTGATGTTGGTTTTAGAGGCATCTTGTCTTTTACAATCCAATGATCAAAACATTCTAATTTTCACTTTTTTTTATACAGTTGGCTTTTAAAATACCTCACATTACATTCAGAATCAAGTTCACTGATTGCAGTGCTGTTTTTTTGTGCTTTGTTGTTTCATCCACTTTAATAAAGTGTTCTGTGATACAGCAACAGTGAGTTGTGGAACCACTTAATGAATGCCTAAGTTGGGCTTTAATCTGCATTCGACTTACTGACCTTCTTTCAATCAGCATCCCAATAGTCCTAAGTGCACTGTCAAAACATACAAGTATAAATAGATAAAATGCTGTTTTGGAGAAGAATCTCTCAGAGGGTATCGATGTTGCCACAATGCACAGTGTCTGTGTCGTCACTTTGGTAAAACCTGGATAAATTGAAGCCTTGGTATCCCACCAGCTCAGTGGGTCTGCACTTCTCTGGCAAAGGGCCCCATCAATGTAGGATCTCACTTCCAGTATTGCATCTGCTGAGGGATTCCTTCTGGTAGTGTCTGTACTTGCTTGTTCTTCAAAGAACCTCTAAAGAGCAGATGCTTGTTGCGCCTTCTGTTTACCCTCTTCTCCCTCTTGGTCCCCTGGCAGTGGAGTTGGTTTGCTGGATCTTTCTGCTGCAGTTATTCTCTGAAGAGCTTCATCCACCGCTCCGTTGTCATTAAAGACCAGCTTCTTGAATCCTGGATCAAGAATGGTGGTTTCAGAGAGAACAGCGTTATATTCCATTCTGTGGAACTTTCTGTCCATGGTGCACAGAGAGCATCCACCAACTACTTCACTTTTCCTGTAGTTACTCTGGTTTGACGCTCAGCTTCACTGTCTGCAGACCCTTGCACAACAATTTGGAGGCCGTGACATGACTGAAAAAGGGTAAATAATAAGTCTCAAAGTTATTTATGTTTGTTTTTTCAAAATTCAGCAGTATATTATAACCACCAGCAAAACCACTTTGTTTTCCACATCCCACTCTTTTGCCACTTTGAGCTGTTCTGCTAAGTTCTCAGAAGTGTGTCTGTTGCTGATCTCAAAACAATCTAGAAGACAGAACTCTGTTTTATAATTTGTGTCGGTGACACATAACTGACAAGAAGGATGTGGTGGTTTGGGATGTCCAGCTGTCAGTTGTTGGACAGACTGCTGTAGCTCTTTTAACCCTCTCGCAGTGATGCACGTTCTCTGTCATATCACACATAACTGACTGTGTTTTATCTTTCCAGTGCACTGATGGGTGGACTGTTCTCAGGTGTCAGTGCAGGTTGTTTGTGGAGTTACTCTATGTCAGCTCCTTTTCTTGCAGACTCTACACTCTGCCATTTGTTTTGTCAATAAAATTGAAATGGTGCCAGATTTTGCATCTTTTCTTGGTGTCGCTTATTTTCTTTGCTATACCTTTCTAATGTGTCGATGTTGTCTGCTGTTGTTACCCCCTGTCTCTCTTTCTCTCCTGGTCTGTTCCTCAGCTACTGCTGCTGTGTAACTACTGCCCCTCCCCCCTCTGCTCAGTGCAAACACAAGGCTCAGCGTGAGAGAGTAAGAGAAAGAACAAACAAACATGGCTCCAATTAAGGAACCGGCTCCTGTCGTTCACTTCAAAGATCGTGATCGACCCATCACTGCAGTTCATCGAATGATCTGAAAAACAAACCCAAAAAAACAATTACCCCAGAGAGAGGTTTGGGAGTTTGGGAGAAAAAGTAACACATCATCTGCCTGAAGACTGATTTTATGTTCCACATTCTTGCATCTTAAGCCCTCAATCACTATAGGTTGTCTAATTCCTGCTGAAGTTCGCCTGATATCAGCGGTGAATCCAGTGTTATTGCTCAATGTCTGTTTACTTTGTATTGAATATGAAGTTGTAAAAATCCCTAACAGTGTTGTTCATTCTTTCAGGGTCACACACACACTGTGTTCCCAGATAAATCTTTAACAGAACTTTTAGTCAGGGGTGCACATAAGTGGTACGCAGGTGCGCATGCACTGTCAAAACAAAAAAACGCACACCAGATTACCGGCAATTACTTTGGCGTATTTTCTGAGAATAGGCGCTTCTTTTGCGGTTCAGACTCCTTCTGACATTTCTTTGGAGGTGGAGGAACATCACAGTAATTGCTTAAAGGAGCTTGGTTCTTCGACATCTTTAAGAGTTCTAAACAAATCTCTGTCCTCCTCCAGAAAATCTTATGTACACAACGCGCGTTGCACATTTTTTATTTTGACAGTGCATGCGCACCTGCGGACCACTTATGTGAAACCCTGCTTATAGTTGTTTTTTAGTATTTATTTTTAACTGGTTCGCTAGAAATTGACCAGATTTGTTACCATGTTCAAAATTTTGCAAGCAAAGCCTTTGTGCAAAGAATTGTGTTTTTCTCATATTAGTGATTTCATTTCATTTAATTTTAGTTTTGTTTTATGTATTTTGTTCAGTATTTCCTGTTCCTGGTGGGACACATAGGCTTCTTTAAAGGATTTTATGTTTTTTTTCCCAATGCTTGAATATTTTTGTTTTCTTTTTTCTTTGTAAAATAAAATGAAATTATTTTACCTCATCATAGCTTTCCCTGCTTCCCAGAGGACAGATGCTGACGTTCCAGGCAGGTTATTATAGTGTAAATCAGCAGTCCCCCACCCCTGGGCCTCGGACCGGTACCGGTCCGTGAGTCATTTGGTACCGGGCCGCGAGAGTTGAGGCTCAGGTGTGAAATGTATGGTTTTCAGGATTTTTATCGTTTTTTATCGTTATTTTGTTATCGTTTTTATCGTTAACCCGGTTTTCCTTGGTGACTTCACGTGTGTCATGAATAAATCTTCTTTTTTTCGGTACTAGTTTTATTTTGTTGTATTTATCCACGACACCTCAGAGGCTGGTCTGTGAAAATATTGTCGGGCATGAACCGGTCCGTGGCGCGAAAAAGGTTGGGGACCGCTGGTGTAAATCAGGGGTGTCTGTGGTGGGCGTGGCCTGCGGTGCCGTGCAGAGGAGGCGGACGCAGCAGCACGGCATCCGCGATCATGATCCGCCGAATTAAATATTGTACTGGGTCTTATGGTTGGCGTTGTTGTTGTGGTCGTTATGTTGAGCTGGCAGCGGGAGAGCTGCAGCTCTGTGTGCCTTGTAAACAGCAACCGTGTGTCAATCAAAGGATTGCAAAGCATGTTGATGTCACCAGGTCTGCCGTGGTCGTTTACAGTGGTGCCGAAACCCAGGACGGGAGGCACGGCAGATCCAGGAGTGGGCCAGCAGAGGGAGGAGCTTTCGAGAATGGTGGCCGAGCTGGCAGCCACGCAGCAGGAGCAGGCAGCAGTGGAGGCGCAGTGCAGGGAGCTGCTCCAGCCGGGAGGGGTGGAGAAGCCGCGGGATAAGTCGGAGGTGCCCGTGCTAGGGGAGTCCGCACCACCATAGCCCGAGGTTAGCGGGCTGAGCAGAGCGGCCTCACCTCCACCAGAGGCCGGTGCCCGCCTGCGAGCGGCTGGGCAGAAAAACATAGTATTGCACCTTAAAAAGTATCGCATTGCATGGAACGGAGAGTGTAAACACAGTTTGTTATCAAGAGAGATTATTTGTTATGTTCAGTTCCAGTCTTGAGACCGCAGCTGGTAGCCGCATAAAATTAAAAAACCACAGCAAATTAAAAAACTGTAACAAATTAAAAATCCTTGACGGAAAAGGATTGTCTGAAATACCGGAAGTGACACAACAATTAGCCTAATAGGGCTTTTGCCCTATAGGGCTTTGGAGTTGACGTCACGCCGCAATGCATTGTGGGAGTGCAGCGCCATTTTCGGGGTCTACGAATTAAAACAAACACACTGTGTTGGAACCACGACTACAAGAAAGATGCTTAAAAGCAGCTCAAAAGAGAATGGACTGTGTAGAGACCGATTGCGTCCAGAGGCGAAGCAGCGGTACTTGCAGAAAATAGCGTGCATTGTAAATGTGGACCCGTATGAAATACGGCCGTGGAGTAGAAACCCTGAAGACCAACCGCTATTGACGTAGCCTGACATATTTTCGTACCTTGTCTGTGGAGTCAGTGTGTACAAGTCGTCATTCAAACAAAGGTAAGTCAGCTCGACTACTGCGTGTGAAATGCGTTTGATTTCCCTGCAAACATTCACATTAGTGCAGCATAAATTCATTGATGAGGGGAAATTACAGTGAGAACATGTAAAGGCTGTTAGGGGGATAACATAGTGAGTTCAGTGCATTGATGTGACATTGTCCTGAAGGATTTAGTTATTCTTTATGGTTAAAGAAATTGCACTAATTTATTCACATTTATTATAAATAATTCTAATTATACATCTTGCTTCCATGTTTGTATCCTGTGTCACTAAAAATACATTTTATTTTAGTTTTATACATTGATTAATGACCTGCAGAATCTCCTTATCATATTAAGTGATTCATAATTGTCACTTTATGCTTTCTCCATCTCTAAAGTGATGACATCCTTGCATTACATACTTTAGGTTCATTTTCTGCAGGCAGGTTTCTGACAGAGAGCAGACAGATTTAGAATATAACATGCAGCGTTCTATAGATGGACACATAAAGAAATGAAAAATTACATGTATGTGCTAACTTTCTAAACACTTTGTTACATTTATGATAAAGTAGATTAAACACATTTGTGTCGGCCTTGGCTCATAGTTCTTGTCTTTAAATGAACTTTGTCTGTGTGTGTTTCAGGTGCTGCTCTCTCAAAGACTGAATGAACCAGCATTGCAGCCATGGGTCACTGTGAGCATCACAGGGAAGGTTGAAGCCGCCCACTGCAGCTGTATGGCCGGAGTCGCAGAGACCTGCAGCCATGTCACTGCTCTTCTGTTTAATGTAGAAGCAGCAGTGTTGATCCGTGGCACAAGGACTGTTACAGATGAACCTGCATACTGGGTTTTGCTGGGTAATATGACCAAGATACAGCCAGAGGTTGGCCATAAGATGGACTTCTCTTTAGCTGCCCAAAAAAAGGCTCTTGTTCAAAACATAAACAGACCATCTGTAGTGACAGGTAAAAGGAGCCGTCCTCAAAACAGAAAAATCCCACCTGCTACTGTGGAGGAGTCTAGATTTATGCCTGAAGTGCACTGCCATGTAAATAATTTGCATTAACTGAATATGTACTGACTGAGTACCACTGTTCAAAAGTTGAATAAAGAAACAAACTAATTTTTGCCTCTTTTTTTAAATTTTTTTATTAAAACCACCTTATAGAACATCACATCAGTTACAGTGTAGAATCCATGTCATTTATAGTTTACAAATGACAAAATGTTTACACCAAATCATGAGTGTTTACATGATATCACCCACTACTAACATTACTTTATTTACTGTATCTTTTGAAAAAATAACAGCACAAGACTTAAGAATATTTAACAGGAGCAGGTTTCATTCTTCCCTGGTTTTATTATCACACTGTTCACCAAACGCAGCAAACCTTCACCATCTTATCCTGAAGGGTCACCTCTTCACCCTCACATGGAAGAAGTAATCTGATTGGCATGGTGGTATGTTTGAAGCAGGTCCCTTGTGTAGCGCTGGAAACCAGTCATGATGTTTCATCCATTTCATCGGCTGGTTTGCTGCAATAATGCCAAATAATTAGCAACTCTATAAATAGAAGGTAGTTCTGCAAAATCACTCAGTAGGATGTTTGTTCTAATTTGCTATGAGCTCAGAGCGCATAGAAAATAAAACTAATAGGCTATAAAGAGTGATATGAACATATTTAGAACTTACCGGAATGAAAATGTCTGGAGCACCAACAGATATTTGGAGATGGAAGAGAACTGCACGTCAGCTCGTCTCACAGCTGCTATCCAGGCTGGACGCCTTCGTTTGCTAACATCGATACACGAGCTGCCTCATGTTGCTTCCAGGTTGGGAAAGAATGAAAATGTAAGGACAAGAAAGACGTGGACAAAACAAGACACCCCCCATAATCTTTAGTGACAATATTGTAGTTAGTTAAATGGTCTGATTGTTCAAATCTGTATTTTCTTTGATTGTGGTAAAATAATGTGTGCCCCAGTCTCCAAAAATGACATAGTGCAGGAAGCGTAGTTATTCCTCCGTTACACCACAAGAGGGAGTATCCCCTAAAATGAGCAGCTCTAGCGGGAGTAAAGAAGCCAGCCACTACCCATAAGGCAGTGCGCCTATAAGCGTTATGTGAGACTGCAAAAGTGTGTAACGCTGTGCTATGTCCATGTATATATTTGCAGGTAAGCAGATACAAGATGGTAAATAACTTAAAATGTGTCTACAGATGAGTCCACGGGGTTGCAGAGAATGTGGGAAAGTTGGCCGTTAATCCCCACTATGTGTCATTAGTGTATAAGTTATTGGTAGCGATGTGAATTAGCTGTGATGCTAACGATTAGCAGCTAGATCTGATTCATTAGTTTGTGCGGAAACCTCGTGGCACTTTTGTGGATTTATACCTGTACCGGGCTCTAATCACAGCAGATGTAGACTGGTGGATCACACTACCTTGTGTTTATGTTTATTTCATTGTTCCACTGTAAGAAATATTAGTGGTTTGAGTTTAAACACTACCCATAAGGCAGTGCGCCTATAAGCGTTATGTGAGACTGCAAAAGTGTGTAACGCTGTGCTATGTCCATGTATATATTTGCAGATGCAGTAAAGGCAAACTCACAAAGCCACACTGGTTTCAATTCATTTTAATTCAAGTGTGCAACAAAAAGATAAACCATTTTCAAGCTTATTTTCTTGCTGGTCGTGCGATCGAACATTGCAGCCGACCACACAGCAAATACGAACCATGGCTGTTGTGTGTGCCTTCTCTCCCTTTTCACTTGCGCTAGACCCCCAAAATGGCGGATCGGGCCAAAATCCTTTCCACGCCCACCCCCGTGACATCACGCTCCAAACCCTATTAGCAGCTGTGAGACGAGCTGATATCCAAATTTAATTTTATTTGATCATTTTACCACTTTCGAATTCCATGCTATTGTTTTTTGCAGCCCTCCAGTTTTATCTGTCACAATTTATAGACCACCTAAAGACAGCGCTGCTTTTATCAAGGAATTCTCCGAATTTTTAAAAAACATACACTCAAAATATAACATGATAATTCTAACCGGTGATTTTAACCTGCACATAGATAATCCTTCTGACCCTTGTGAGATTATTCTGTAATCATATGTTATCTTATATTTGTAGTTAAAGTAGTTGAATTAGGATACTGCTGTAGGTCATATAATATCCTTTAGTCTAGATTGTGTGCTGTGTATGTAGCTTAGTTTCCATTATATTCTTGGGTTAAAAGAATGTGACCATTTTTGGATTTGTTAGACAGGCGTGCATTACCCTGTACCCTTGATCTGCTGTGAATGTGTTACACTGTTTCTTGACATTTCATACTGCTGAATCATGAAGAGAATGTTGTGTGCAGAGGACCTTGTGCCGATAATAGAAGAGACTGACCACATTCCATACCCCCACCTTTACAGAGAGCAGAGAAACAAGGAGCCGAGATCATAACTTAGGCGCCGTAAGAGAGAAAGAATGTAATGTTTAGGCTTTTACGACTAGGTGGGGGCCACTAGAGGCTATAAGAAGCGGAGTAGCCCGTCACCATTTTGAGATTTGCTGTGACCCTCTTCACGCATGTCTCCCCATCCGGATGGCTTATGCTCATAAGTGTTGAATTGTATGGAAATAAAGGATTGTTGATTGAGCATTTATACACCGAGTATTGTCCTTCCTTCAGCCCAAAGATTAAAAGAATTGGGAGATTTTAACACCCTGCATCAAAAGCATTCTTAAACATTCTTCACTGTATGGATTTTACCAGCACGTCACGCAGCGACTCACAACAGAGGACACACTCTGGACCTCGTGACCCATGGGCTGTTCACCAGTGTGTCCTCTGTTGTTGACTTGGCTGTCTCTGACCACTACTGTGTGTTTTTAACATCACCTGTTTTAGTCAGCAAGAGATCTCGGTGCGAATTGTGAGGAGGCGCTATCTAACCTCTGAAGTGGCTGCAAATTTTACCAGGGTTTTAGACAAATGCCCCCCTTTGATTCTACCTGCACCCTGTGATTTGATTCTTAATCATTTTAACAGCAAACTGAAGAAAAGCCTTGACTCCGTTGCTCCACTCACCACCAAAAAGATTAATGTAAAACGTGCATCACCCTGGAGAAACGAAGAAGTCAAAACACTCAAAAGAAATTGCAGGGCAGCAGAAAGGAGATGGAGGAAAAATAAAAATGTAATTAACCATCAAATACTCTGAGAACAACTTAAAATGTACAATAATACACTAAGGAATTCAAGAAATTCATACTTTGCCAAAATAATCAGTAATAACAAAAATAATCCCAAGGTCCTCTTTTCCACCATAGATCATTTATTTAACCCTGATTTTAACAGCTCCCAAAAAAACCCCACAGACTCGCTCTGTGAGCAGTTTGCAGACCACTTCAGGGGAAAGATCAGCGCCATCAGATCTGATATTTTATTTAATTGTGATATGATTTTAAACACATCTGAGGGCTCGATTGTACCTGAGGAGACACTGGACAGCTTTGTCCTGGTTAATGCTGAGAACCTTCAGAAAGTTTTCTCCACAGTGAGACCCACCACATGTCTTTTAGATCCAATCCCTTCTTCACTTTTTAAAACACTTTATGGATTTTTTGAGGCTGAGCTTTTATACATGATGAATTGCTCTCTTCAGTTGGATGTCTTCCCTGCTGCCTTTAAAACGGCGGCGGCGAGGCCCCTTCTGAAGAAGAGCAATTTGGATTGTAATGATTTTAATAATTACAGACCTGTATCCAACTTACCATTTTTAGGTAAAATCTTAGAAAACCTTGTTTTTACTCAGATTAATGACTTTTTGAATGATAGACAGATCCTGGAGATATTCCAGTCTGGATTTAGGGTGAACCACAGCACAGAGACGGCTCTCCTAAAGGTTTTAAATGATCTTAGATGTAACTGGGACTCCCAAAAGCTCTCAGTCCTGGTGCTACTGGGGCAGCCTTTGATACAGTAGACCACGCTATTCTTTTAAACAGACTGAAACACATGGTGGGCTTCTCTGGTGGCGCACAGAACTGGTTCACTTCCTGTTTCTCAGACAGAACTTATGTGAATATGGATACATGCTCCTCTAAGATCCATAAAATTACATGTGGTGTGCCCCAAGGGTCGATTCTAGGCCCTGTACTTTTTAATTTGTATACGCTCCCTCTTGGCGGTGTCATCAGGAGGCATGGAGTGAACTCCCACAGTTACGCTGTTGACACGCAGCTGTACATCTCTGTGTCTCCTGATGACACCAGACCAATGGATGCTCTTTTTAACTGTATTCTAGATATTAAATCTTGGATAGCAGAAAATTTTTTACAGCTTAACCAGGACAAAACTGAAGTTTTAATCATTGGTCCCGAGGCTCAGAGAGAGAAACTCTTGTCTAAATTAGAGGCATTTTCACTGTCCATCGCTACAAGTGAAAAACCTGGGTGTTATTTTTGACTCTGAGCTTGGTTTTATCCCACATATTAAACATGTAACCAAAATGGGATTTTATTATCTAAAAAATATAGCCAGAGTCCGCCCTATTCTCTCTCGGGCCAACACGGAGATGCTGATGCATGCTTTTATTACCAGTCGCATTGATTATTGTAATGCCCTGCTCTCTGGTCTTCCTAAGAAGAAGAAGAATATTTCACCTTTACAACTTTTACAAAACTCTGCAGCTCGTGTGCTGACGAAGACCAGAGGGCGGGCCCACATTACACCGGTTTTAGAATTGCTGCATTGGCTCCCCGTATGTTTCAGGATTGATTTTAAAGTTCTTTTATTGGTTTTTAAATGTCTTAATGGTCTTGGGCCTTCTTATCTCTCAGATCTGCTTTTACCATATGAGCCCTCGCGGACTCTGAGGGCCTGAGTCATATGGGCCTGCATGAATAAACTTTCTGAATCCTTTATCATCTGCAACTGAAAATAGTTGTGGATGATTAATATAGCTTTCTAATGTGACGTTCTTGTCCCTGGCTCTCTCTCTCTCCCTCCCGCTCTGTTCCTGTGCTACTGCAAGTGTAACTACTGCCCCTCCCCCCTTTGCCCAGCGCAAAACACAAGGCTCGCATGCGGAGTGAAGGCGAAAAAAAGTGAGAGAGAGAGAGAGGGTGAGAGAAAGAAAAAAAAAACACTAGTCTGACATCACTAGCCGTGTCTGGGTCTAAACTCTGCTGCAGGTCCATATATCAAACGATCAGTATGGCATTACTGAGAGTTGAAAAACTGTCTAAAGTCTTTCATCTTTAATAAAATGATCAGCGTTCTGCTCTACCAGGTGTAACAATTGAGTTTAACATCCAGGCATCCATGAAAACTGAATTTATGACATTTAACGGAGTTAGAAGTTAGCAGGAAGTTAGCTCGCTAGCTTCTATCTAAATACAATATAGCATGTCCTGACTGCGGGGTTTTGGAAACAAATTAAAACGTACAGCTCTGCTATCACTTGCAGCATAAATGAAGACAGAAAACTAAACAGCAGTGACGTTTGTAAGGTTACTGAAGTTGGGCTAGCTGGTATATAATGATGTGCTACGTGACCGCTAGCGACACAGCTATGTTAGCATAATATAAACAAGCTAACTTTTTTCCACTCGATAAAAGTTAACGTGAGTGTTCTCGGTGGTCAGGAACAAATGTAATCGCATAGCAGGATGCTGTAAAACTTCACCCAGGAGAACAATCCATCCACAATACGAGGTTAGTCATTCATATACTGCTGCATGGGCTGGGCTGTAGTTACATCCTAAGGTTTTAAAAACTGAGCTTAAATAAATGATTAGCTGTAATAAAATCCGAGGGAGGTCAACAGTGATCACTGACTGTTTTAGGAGCTTTTTGAGGTCAAATAGAAGAAAATACATAACATTAAACATGTTAACAACACAAAAGCCATATTAAACGCAGACTACTTTAGACCCGGAAGTAGGATTCGTCGCGTCATCACTGAACAACCGGATAAGGAGCCAGCTCTCGTCGTTCACGTCAAAGATCCGGCTCTAAGAGCCTTTTCACTAGCGCACGCGCGCAGCTTAGAAGGAGCATTGCTCCTAGCCATTAGGAACCCTCATATTAACCTTTATCGAGTGGAAAAAAGTCCACCGTTTGTTAGCGTTCGTCCTCCAGCTTTACTGTTTATCTTATGCTAACATAGCTTGTCGCGCTAGCGATCAAATAGCACATCATTATATACCAGCTAGCCCAACTTCAGTAACCCTACAAACGTCGCTGCTGTTTACATTCCTTTTGTCATTTATGTTGGAAGTGATAGCAGAGTTGTACGTTTTAATTTGTTTAGTAAATCTCCCAGTCAGAACATGGTATATTATATTTAGATGGAAGCTAGCGAGCTAACTCCCTGCTAACTTCTAACTCCGTTAAATTTCATAAATTCAGTTTTCATGGATGCCTGGATGTTAAACTTAATTGTTACACCTGGCAAAGCAGCCACACTGATCATATTATTACAGATGAACAAATTTAGACAGTTTTTCAACTCTCGGTAATGCTGCAGTGATCATATTATTGCACTTTTGCAGTGGAGTTTGGGCCCATACATGGCTAATAACGTCTGACATATTGTTGTAATGTTGGCACTTTTAATATAGAGGACACAAAAGAAAACACCTGAAAGTTCAAAGAAAGCACTTGATTTTTTAAAATTGTTTTTTAACAGGTTTTGCCTAAACGTGATTTCCTTTACATTTTCCAGTTTACTGACTCATTACTTCCACAATAGAAGGATCTAATTTTCATTGTAATCAGACAAAGTAAATTAAATACAAACAACCACAATTTAAATATCAGAAACATTTCATGTATGGAGTTAAACATGAATCATTGTTTCAATAATATATTTATTGTTGTCATAAACAGACAAGAAGACAACAACAAACTGCTCCTCCCATTCAACACATGTCAGTCCATATCCCAGCAAACTAAATCAGAAAGAAAGAAACAGTGAGAACTAAAAGAGAAACAAAGAGCTTTGGAACAACGAGGCAGCAGGAGGACAGCTGCAGTTTAACAGCTTCAACTCACTGACAGAAAACAACATGAGAAACATCATCATCCTCAACTCATGTGCTGCACTGACACCTTCAACGGACACACCTTCACTTTACCAACAGTGCTAATACATGGGAACATCCTGTGAGTGAAAGTGTGTGTGAAGGTGTGTATGTGTGTGTTAGTATCAGGATCAGAGAACGACAGCTTTCCTCTGTTCCAGTCCAGATTCACTCTGATCCTCTGGAACTTCTTCTGGACTGAGAGAGCAGAATCTGCTGATGGTGAACGCGCTGAATATTTACCTAAAAAGAAACCTATTCTCCATAATCCAGACAGCATGATTCCCTTCCTCTGCACAGACTCTGCAAATACACCCAGTCCCCACCATTTACTGTCTCCAACATCAACATCCCAGTTGTGAGTCCCTGAGTTAAAGCCCTCAGAGCCCAGGACAGAGCTGAATAATTCAAACCTCTCTGGATTATCAGGAAGCTGCTGCCTCTCTCCTTCAGTCACACTGGTCAGATCTTCAGACAGGATGAGGTTTGGATGAGCAGTGTTTGGGTCCAGAATGAGAGGAGTGTAGGAGACCACGTCCTTCATGTTGTTCCAGATGTTGAAGGTCAGGTTGCCCAGGTGTTTGGCCTGGTCTATCAGAGCTCCTGAGGGCAGCTGTGGATCATCCAGCAGGGGGCAGCGCTGGACTCTTTCCACTGCAGCCTTGTAGTTGTGCAGGAATGAGACGTCTTCAGCTCTCAGCTCCTCCTCTGTGGCTCTGACTGTGTCTGAAAGAGCTGCTATCTCTCTGCTCAGAGCCTCCATCTTCTCCTTCATCATCCCACTCTTCTGCTCCTTTTCCTCCCTCAGTGCAGCCAGCCTGGCCTCCTCTTCC
Organism: Rhamphochromis sp. 'chilingali'; assembly: GCF_963969265.1. Classification (NCBI taxonomy): domain Eukaryota; kingdom Metazoa; phylum Chordata; class Actinopteri; order Cichliformes; family Cichlidae; genus Rhamphochromis; species Rhamphochromis sp. 'chilingali'. The sequence continues at coordinate 65,831,940 of NC_137929.1, read as the reverse complement.
TCTGCTAGAAACTGGTGAAGCTTCTTAAACTGCTCCTTAATCTGCCTCTCTGTGTGTCGGGCCTGGACCTTAATGTGTTCTGCTGTTTGATCAAACTTCACTTGAACTTCCTCACAAACCTTTAACTTCTTCTTTAAGGGCTCCAGAGTTTCCTGAAGTTCCTTCTTGTGTTGTTGTGCAGCTTCATCGATGGGTCTGAATCTGTGATTGGTGTGTTTTTCTGAGTCTCTGCAGATGACACACACTGGCTGCTGATGGTCCAGACAGAAGAGTTTGAGTTTCTCAGAGTGCAGACTGCAGAGAGCCTCTGAAGCTCTCTGATCTCTCTCCTGTAAGAACGACTCACACAGGTTCTTTAAAGCCAGGTTTGAAGGTGGATCATCCACTGATATTTCCTTACAAACTGGACACTCGTGTGTTGGTCTCTCTCTCCACCGTCTCTTCAGACAGTCTTTACAGAAGCTGTGGCTACATGACAGAAGAACAGGATATCTGAAGACCTCCTGACAGACCGGACAGCAGAGATCCTCCTCTGATCTGGAAGCCATTGAGTCTGTGAGTGAAGCTGAAAACAGCAGACAGGCAGTACAGTCAGTCCTGGCTCCCCTCCCTCTTCTACCACCTTCACTGAAACTTCCTTTGAGTCGTGTTTTTGCTCAAACTCACATTCAGTGTGTGGAGCGTCAGCAGCTTGAAGCAGCAGTGTTGGAGTTTTCCACTTTTCTCTCCTGTAGCTGGACTCACTCAGAGGAAGCTGCTAGTTTGGTCTGAGCTCAGTCTGATCGTCTGTGCGTCTCTCTTTACGGGGGAAGAAAAACAGCCTGTTTCCTGGTCTGTTGCATTTGAGTAATGTGGGGGGCTGAGCTTCATTCAACTTCCTCTTATAAATGTGTGAGTGTGACATCAGAGCGCAGAGTTATATTGCAGGTCAGAAATGAAACCTTTTCTCAAACTCAGAAAACAAAGTGTGACTCGGTGGTGCAGCTGTTTGGCAGTTTTTTATTTCAGACTTTGTTCTGGTTATTGTTCAGGTTCCACAGCATTGGGAGTGTAATGCAGGCTCACAAACAGGGTGGATGTACTTTGTGACAGACTTTTAAAAGTGAAATGGATTGTAAATGTGTGTTTTTGGCTCCTCTCACTCGTTTAATCTTCACATATCTGGCTGGTTTGTCAAGAGAGAGCCTCTTTGCATACGTGCTTCGATGATTTTGGAGATGTCTGCCCATATGTCCTACATGTTTCAGTCGCCAATTCTGAATTATAACTAACATTAAAAACATGTTTTATTTATTTATTTATTAACCTTTATTTTAACCAGGAAGATCCCATTGAAATTAAAAACCTCTTTTTCAAGGGAGACCTGGCCAAGATAGGCAGCAGCAGATGTCTCACAGTTACAGAAATTACTCAAACACAGGCAGCAACAACACACATGCAACAATAAGTGAAAGAATACAAATAAAATAAAAATAAAATTCAATAAAATTCAAATAAAATAAAAAGTCAGTTAAAATGACAATCAATCTAATTGAAACAGTTGCATGTTATGGACTTGGCCTAAAGGATTCGTAGTTTAGATTTAAAATCACTGTTTATGGAAGACAGAGAGCAAATAAATCAGATTAACATCCGATCGTTGGGGTTTTGTTCAATAATCAGCGTATCCTTTGTATAAACGCATGAACTTTATTAAAGAGATAATCAGGGGTGATTTTAGCCCATTTCGCTAAAAGTGGAAGGCCTTTTTTGAAAAATTAACCTGTAATAAGACATACCATATCAAGATAGAATTGTTACTATAAAACTAAAGACGAATCAAACTGTTGACAATTTTAATCTAGTTCTCAATTTTAAGAAAGGCTGGTGACCCCTGCTATTGAGTCTGACAGCTGCAGGGATTATATACAAATATTCAACTGGTTCTATGCCAGATTTAAACCAAGTCTAAATTTTAAAAAAGGACTTTATAAGATAGATCTTTTGACTATCACTACAAAGATTACCAACAGTGGTCCTCATACCACAGTTTGATATCAGAAAACACCGAGAGCATACATTGATATGACACCACAGCCAAGGCCAGGAAGATCGTGAAGGACCTCAGCCATCTGTTCTCTCTGTTTCCCCACAGGAAAAAAGGATCGAAGGCGTTTGGAAAGGGAGGGGGATAAGTGTTTGCTTTTCAGTGTAAATGTATGTGTGTGCGTGTCCAGAGTTCAGCGGGGACAGTGTCCTTCGCCCTATCAGGCTAAGTAAACAGTCTGCAAGCCAACCCGGGTGGCCTTACACAGAATGGGAAGGATAGTCATCACACAGTCGTTATCAGGGAATTGTTTTTGTTCAGCACCAGCCTTGGACCCACAGCTGGCGCCGTGGTGTCCATATGTTGATGTCGTTGATTTTTCTTCTCTGCGAGCAGCTCAGGAGAATTTCAAAGCTGTTCTTTAACAGTCCGACACTGGTCTCTCAATCTCCCGTTGGATAGCCGCGAGCCTCCCCACGATGGTATCAAACTTCTGTTCCGTGGTGTTGGTGAGACCCCACAACTGCGGTGATCCGTTCTGCGATGTGATCCAACTTTCGCTCAAGGGTCTCATTTTGAGCAGGCCTCTCTTTGATGTATCCCGCTGCCAATTTTATTTTTTTGACGGTGCAAAATGTTTCGTCAACATCGTCGACATACAGCACTGCACTTCAGAGTCACACTGCTAGCGATCGATGCAGCGATTCTGTACTGTACAGGAGACGGCACGGAGGAGATCGTTTGCAGCGATCAGGACACAATGTGATGTAAAAAAAAATGCAAACTTGCACTAAAAAAATCTGTGAAACAGCGAGGTGAAAGGTGAACTGCGTTATAGCGAGGGACCTCTGTAATTTTGAAGGTAAGTCACAACATACCCTTCGTAAATACTAATGTATAGAAACCCTTACCAGCAATCGTTCATTTTTTGTGTGGCTTTTTTTTTTCACAGTTTGTTAACATGCTGTGTAGTTGTGTACTTGACTAGCTGATATCGACATAATGGGGAAACATCTGGTTTGACTATTGTTCACCTGTAGTTTGAATGCTGAACATTTGCCTGTTTAAATCATGAGACCAGTCACTATACAGAGATGTGCTTCTGAATGTGGACGATGTGTCTTCTGCTGCAGTGATGCCGTTCTGCTTGTGTTGAGTGATGTAAACAACTGATCGATCTAAACTCTTTAAACGTCAAAATTGATCATTAGATTTTTTATGACACAACAGTGGTGAGTGTTCCCACCTTATGCTCTTTGTAACGTAATGCAATCTTTCAGTTTTTGAGTTTTGGACATGATTTTGGAGGATATCTTCGCAGTAGCGATTGACCGCAAAGTAAAGCTACAGGAAATGTATAACCCCACATCCGGTCTCAAACCAGGAAGTTAGCATTTTCTTGTGCACAGGGTCTATTATGGATCTTCAGATCCACATTATGTCAGCAGCTATTCTCCACCGTGAATTATGTTAAAAACAAACACCGCTCGCGCCTCACAGATGGCAGCTTACAGTCCTGCGTAAAGATGAAAGTAAAGCCCCGATTTGCAGACGCTGTGCGTAGAGGTTCTGGAGCAGAAGTCCCATTGTAAACATACCACGGCAGACCCGACGATGTTTGCATGATGGTTTTTTTTTTTGCAATATCTTTTGAAAGCCAGGTCAAGTCTCCAAAAGTCCAAAGGCGAAATAAGGGAGGCGGCTCACAACAGTTTTTGTTTGCTTGTCATGGTCCCTGTGCCTTCTTAGCTGACTCTGTATGGCTAGAAGTGTTTCCTGTTGTGCTGTCTCTCTCTCTCTCTCTCTCTCTCTCTCTCTCTCTCTCTCTCTCTCTCTCTCTCTCTCTCTCTCTCTCTCGCGTGCGCATAACTGCCTGACCTCATCGGCCACTGGACTGTCGCCGTTCGAAGCCTCTCTGGGCTACCAACCACCACTGTTCCCAGCCGTGGAGGGTGAGCATGCCATCCCTTCAGTGCAACACCATTTCTGCAGGTACCACTGGGCATGGCGTGCCACCGAAGCCGCTCTGCTACAGACAGCGGAGTGCAACAAGATGCTGACCGGCGCCAGGTCCCTGCTCCTCGCAACATGTGTATACATAATGTATTTCATGTCTCCCAGGTCAAACGCGTGCTGTCCAGCCCGTTGTGCCCTACTTTCAGGCCCCCTCTGCCCGCCCGGCTTGTGGATGGGCAGGAAGTGTTTAATATCACCTGCACTATGCATTATGTCTCTCTTCCACAGCATGTCTTTATCCTGTCTTCCTTCTCTCACCCCAACCGGTCGCAGCAGATGGCCCCGCCCCTCCCTGAGCCTAGTTCTGCCGGAGGTTTCTTCCTGTTAAAAGGGAGTTTTTCCTTCCCACTGTCGCCAAAGTGCTTGCTCATAGGGGGTCATATGATTGTTGGGTTTTTCTCTGTATTTATTATTGTGCTATCTACTGTACAATATGAAGCGCCTTGAGGCGACTGTTTGTTGTGATTTGGCGCTGTATAAATAAAATTGAATTGAATTGAAAATTGAATTAATATTCAGCAGTAGGATAGTGCAAAACATAGTATTAATAACTCTAACGAAGTAATATACACTGAACAAAAATATAAACGCAACACCTTTGTTACTGCTCCCATTCCCCATGGGATGGACGTAGAGACCTAAAATTCATTCCAGATACACAATATAACCATCCCTCCCAAACAGTGGTCACAAATCAGTCCAAATGTGTGGTAGTGGGCACATCTGCTATATTGAGATAATCCATCCCACCTCACAGGTGTGCCACATCAGGATGCTGATCTGACATCATGAGTAGTGCACAGGTGTACCTCAGACTGCCCACAACAAAAGGCCACCCTGGAATGTGCAGTTTTGTCTCACAGCAAAATGCCACAGATGCCACAAGCAATGAGGGAGCGTGCAATTGGCATGCTGACAGCAGGAATGTCAACCAGATCTGTCGCCCGTGCATTGAATGTTCATTTCTCAACCATAAGCCGTCTCCACAGGCATTTCAGAGAATATGGCAGCACATCCAACCGGCCTCACAACCGCAGACCTCGTGTAACCCCACCAGCCCAGGACCTCCACATCCAGCAGGTTCACCTCCAAGATCGTCTGAGACCAGCCACCCAGACAGCTGCTGGAACAATTGGTTTGCACAACCAAACAATTTCTGCACAAACTGTCAGAAACCGTCTCAGGGACGCTCAACTGCATGCCCGTCGTCCTCATCGGGGTCTTGACCTGACTCCAGCTCGTCGCCGTAACAGACTTGTGTGGGCAAATGCTCACATTCGATGGCGTCTGGCACGTTGGAGAGGTGTGCGCTTCACGGATGAATCATGGTTCACATTGTTCAGGGCAGATGGCAGCTGAGAATGTCCCAGTTCTTGCATGGCCAGCATACTCACCGGACATGTCACCCATTGAGCATGTTCGGGATGTGCTTGACCGGCGTATACGACAGCGTGTACCAGTTCCCACGAATATCCAACAACCTCGCACAGCCATTGAAGTGGAGTGGACCAACATTCCACAGGCCACAATTGACAATCTGATAGACTCCATGCGACGATGTGTTGCACTGCATGAGGCAAATGGTGGTCACACCAGATACTGACCGGTTCTGGGTCCCCAGACCCCCAATAGCGCAAAAAGCTTTAGTTATGATAATATATATAATAATATATATAATAATATATATAAATTTCCAGTGTGTGGGGATCATTTGTCACCAACTGCATCAGGTGCTACAACCCTGGTCTACATATCACCGTTGATGAACAGCTTTTCCCATCAAAGACCTGGTGCTGTTTCCTGCAGTATATTGCAAGTAAACCTGACAAGTTTGGGATCAAGTTTTGGGTGGCTTGCGACCTAAAATCCAAGTACATTTGCAATGTCTTCCCATATCTTGGCAAGGACCCCAATCGTCCCACTGGGGAGAGACTTTCTGAAAATGTAGTCATGAGGCTGATGGAACCATTCCTAGACAAGGGCAGAAATGTTACCACGGACAATTTTTTCACATCGCTTTCACTTGCGCAAAAACTTCTTAGACGGAAAACCACCATCCTCGGCACAGTCAACAAGATTTGCAGGGAAATTCCTCAATCCACTAGACAGACAGATCGCAATGAATTCACCACTCAGGTATGTTGCAGGTCTTTTGTGGTTCTATGTTTATGTGTTTCATTGTGTGTAAAAGGGCTATGGAAATAACAATTTATCTTATTTCTTAGGTGTTTTCAACCTCTGCTGCCATGCTGACGGCGTATGCGGCCAAACGGAAGAAGACAGTCTATATTCTTAGCAGCATGCACAGCGTGGTTCAGACTGATAACACTACCAAAAGGAAGCCAAACACTGTCACCCTTTACAACAAAACAAAGTGTGGCGTGGATGTGATGGACCAGATGGTTCGGGAGTACACTGTCCGCAGAGGAACACGGTGCTGGCCAGTTGCCGTGTTTTATAACATGATTGACATGGCAGCACTGAATGCACATGTGCTGTATCAAGCATGCACCGGGATGAAGGAAAGACAGGTGGACTTCCTGGTGGAGCTTGCAAGAGAGTTGGCTCACTCTCATGTAGCTGCGAAGAAGGCAAGAAAAGAACAGTTGCTTTGGACACAACCCTCCACACCGAGCCCTGGAAAAAGAGCCATGTGTCAGGTCAAACACAAATGCAAGAACAATCATGCCACTGTGCGATGTGTTCACTGCAACAGATACACATGTGGTAAATGCAGACTACAGATACCATGGCAGTGCCAGGATTGTGAGTGATTGCTGAAAATGTTGAAATGTACTCACTCACTTTTTATTATTATTTGTAAATATGTGTACAAATGGTTGGTTTTTTGTACTGTTTTTATCAATAAATCTCAGCAACAAAGGACGATGAAACACAAAAGGAAGTTTACAGCTTTTAGCAGCTCCCCCACCCCCTCATTCACACACCCCCACTCCCCTCCTTCCAGAATTCCCAGGTAACAACCTAATGTACATATGAATGACTAGCCAATTTAGCTTCCACTTGGCTGAAGCTAAAGCCTAGCTAAAAGCCAAATGGCTGCTCTCCGGGGGTTTAAGTGTGAACATGCTGTTGCAAACTCTGCAAAGAAAAGCGTCTGGACTTCTTTAAGTTGCTTGAAGACGTTTCACCTCTCATCCGAGAAGCTTCTTCAGTTCTAAGGTCAAATGGTGGAGAGTCCCAGATATAAACCTAGTGGGAGTGACCCCCACAGAGGGACAAAAGGACCCCCTGATGATCCTCTAATCACCTGAGCCAAGGTGTGAAATTGGGTGTGGGACCCAATCAGCCAGAGTTTCGGGTGTGTTCATTGTGAAACCTGGCCCCACCTTGTCATGCGAATTCCTGAGGTCAGATGGCCCAGGATGTGAGTGGGCGTTGAGGCGTCTGGAGGCGTCTTGAGATCCCTTCCCAGACGCCTTAACGGTCACTCCCACTAGGTTTATATCTGGGACTCTCCACCATTTGACCTTAGAACTGAAGAAGCTTCTTGGATGAGAGGTGAAACGTCTTCAAGCAACTTAAAGAAGTCCAGACGCTTTTCTTTGCAAGCTCCTTTGTCTGTAGTTGCTTGTTCTTCAAAGAACCTCCAAAGAGCAGATGCTTGTTGCTCCTTCTGTTTACCCTCTTCTCCCTCTTGGTCCCCTGGCAGTGGAGTTGGTTTGCTGGATCTTGCTGCTGCAGTTATTCTCTGAAGAGCTTCATCCACCGCTCTGTTGTCATTAAAGACCAGCTTCTTAAATCTTGGATCAAGAATGGTGTTTTCAGAGGGAACAGCGTTATATTCCACTCTGTGGAACTTTCTGTGCATACATAGGATTCAATGCATGAATAAACTTTCTGAATCCTTTATCACCCACAAGTAAAAATGGTTGGAAATCAAGTGCAATCCAGATTGCCAGGTCTTTATCTTGCTGGGGTCACAGACTTCTGCATAACTGTGTGTCTGGGTTGTTGTAGGTGGTTATGGTGATATACTGCATGATGCCGTAGAAACTCAATTTCAATTTTCAATTCAATTTTATTTATATAGCGCCAAATCACAACAACAGTCACCTCAAGGCGCTTTATATTGTACAGTAGATTGTACAGTAATAGATACAGAGAAAAACCCAACAATCACATGACCCCCTATGAGCAAGCACCTTGGCGACAGTGGGAAGGAAAAACTCCCTTTTAACAGGAAGAAACCTCCGTGGGTCAGTGGTGGGCCTCTTCAGATGCAATTTGTTTTTCTCTTGACAATGAGACAAAAGTGCAGTTTGTAAGAACTGACCTGTTCCGTTCTAGAGAGAAAAGTTTCTCAGGTATGAGGTAAAAAAAAAAGGATCTGTGAATCTTGACTATGTTTAGCTCCACACAAAAGAGACAACAGTTTTCTCCACAGTGAAGATAGTATCATTCCCAGCTCATCAATGAGCTACTCCACATGTGTATGAGGACTCCATTCATGCCAAGGTTTAAAATCCTGGCTGTATAAGCTAGAGCTAAATCCCCCCACTGAGCAGAAAAATGGGGGAAATTTGACTCAAACATATTGCAAAAATGTTTGATACGCTCCACAAGCATAAACTAAGACTTACAAATGTGTAAAATGATTTGTGTAACTTACAACTGCGTGCTTCAATCCACACATAATCACGAAGCAATCTGATCACACGTTTGAATTTACTTTTTATCTTTGACATTTACATAACCCATTATTTTAAAATTTCACAATTACCTCATAACTCATACAACACATTTGTTTTATCATTTACTTTCACACGTGTATTGTAGAATAGCTTTGGATTAAGATTGTTACACTCTGATACTAACAGACACAAAACTACGACTGCCTCTCAGGAATGTGGATGGTGGTTGTAAACCAATGTAGTGTGGTTTGTACTATGGTTGCCATGGTGATGTGAGAGGCGTCATCCTGATATGAAAGGCGCAAGACATGAAACGTGAGCTGGACACTGGATTCAAAGCAAATAAGGGGAACTAGGGTTTTCCCCCAACTTTGTGACCAATAAAACAAACATAATAAATAATAGTAATGATAATAAAAATTCTGCTTTTATCACGCAATTATTTTATTATTTACCACACGCAATTAAAGTGTTTACAGCTTGGGTGTGTGTGTCACTCTGAGCAGTTTGGGGAGGTGGAGGTCAATGGCGCCATGTAAAACTAAATTGAAATTCTAACAGTTTAACAAGAAATTGTGAAAATGTGTAATTTCAGCATATTTTTCTTCTCTCTCATAAAATGAACTGGACACAGGTGCGTAGATCCTTTATATAAAGAAAGTGTTTTAGAAGAGAAAATGAGCAAATTCATGAAGCTGAACTTAATAAATTTTGCATAAAATATCAGTATTCAGGTTTGAGCATATGATTTGTAAAATAGTTTTTACGTGTGGTCATTTCTCTCAATGGGTGAAGTGTCTTGCCCAAGGACGCAACGACTGAGACTGTCCAAGCCGGGGCTCGAACCGGCAGCCTTCCGATTACAAGGCGAACTCCCAACTCTTGAGCCTCTTGAGCCACAATTGCCCACAGTAGTAATAGTAGTAATAGGGAGAGAAGAAGGGGAAACTCTGGCACGTTTCAAATTCTTAAGCTTTGTTGAGATTTGCAACGTTGGTTGAGATTGTTTAATCAGAAAGTGGAAAAGAGGGAAATTCAAGCTTTTCCTCCCTTTTTGTTTAATTTTTCTGAAGTTACGCACTTCATTTGAACATCCACAATTTGAAATTTGTTCACTTATATGTTGGGTGATGAAGAATAGTTTTTTAACTATTTGTCAAATTACTTATCTAATGTTGTTGTTAAGTGCATGTGTATGTAATCTAACAGTTGACATTATGATCAATAAAATTCCAAGTACACTTGTTTAAATTTTAGTGGATTAGCCCAGGTTTAAAGATTCAAATATTTAATATCACATTTGACCTCTGACTTTTACTTTAAAGTCAAAACTGTCATGGTCCTGGGTCGTTGACCCAGCGTTTTGTGATTATTTTCCTCTGTTCTGGTTGTTCTGTGTCCTCCCCCCTTGTGTCCGGTTCGGGTCCTAGATTTCCTGTTTTGTTTTGAAAGTCTGTGTCTGTTGCCATTGTGTTCAGCTTGTCTCCTCCGGTCCTCATGTGTATTAAGTTCAGCTGTTCTTCCCTCCTGTGTGTGATTACCTGCTTACCTTGTGTGTGTGTGTGTATATTTAGTGGGTGTCGTAGTCATCAACGTTTGGTGCCATTGAGAAAAGCAGTTGGTTGATGTCGCTGTTGTAGATGGTGACCAAGTCAGTGAAGTGTTCTCTGCAGTAACTCTGAGCTTCAGTCCAGGGCCCTGTTTCAGGAAGCCGGTTTAGTGGAAAAACTGAGTAAGTATACCCTGAGTTAACGAAAACTCTGGGTTTTCGGTTTCACAAAGCGAGTTCAGCTGCAGCCTGAGTGAGTCACTATGACGACACACTCCGTGAAGCTAACCTGCCCCCTAGCAGGTTTACTACAACTAACCCTGACTGTCTCCGCCCCTTTGTCGGAAACCTGACAGTAGGAAGTGTCGGACATGGCGTGCCACTTCCTTGAAGAGCCAGTAGATCGTGAAGCCCAAATTCTCCGCAGAGCTCTCCGCCGGGAGAGAGTGATCAGAGCGCGTTTGGACATTTTATCATTTCCTGATGATTTTCTGTGCGAACGTTACCGTTTCTCAGCACAATCTATAATTTATTTGGATAACATCCTCAGGCCATATATTACGCATGTGACACATCGCGGACATGCTCTCAGTTCATTGCATATTATTTGTATTGCACTTCGGTTTCTTGCAAACGGGAGCTTTCTGTATAATATTGGTGACGCTGAGCACGTTTCCAAGGCTACCGTCTGTCGGGCAGTCAGGAATGTTACAGTTGCACTGAAACGTCTCCTGTACTCGTTTGTGGTGTTCCCCGGTCACAGACCCACAAGATTTATCAAAGAGGGATGCCACAAAATTGCAGGTATCAGGATGAACAAAACTTAATTTATGATGTGGTGATACTTGGACTACTACTTAAATTGCACATTTATTTTCAGGGTTCCCAGGCGTGATTGGCTATACAGATGGCACTCACATTCCAATCATTGCTCCTTCAGTAAATGAAGGAGACTATGTGAACAGGAAGTCTTTCCACAGCATTAATGTACAGGTACATAGTTCCCTGTAGCATGTCAAACTAACAAATTATTTCATTATAGTAATGGATGCTAATTTGTGTTCTCTGCACTGTGAAGATCATATGTGATGCTGCCAACATTATCACAAATGTGGAAGCCAAGTGGCCAGGCTCTGTCCATGACTCACAAATATTCCGTGAATGTACACTGAGCACAAAATTTGGACATGGTGAGTTGAGAATACTTTAAAATATATAAAGACCAATTGCTTCAGGGACATTTGAACTGAAGTGTACCCTTCTGTCTTAGGAGAGTTCACTGGCTACTTGCTTGGTGATAGGGGGTATCCATGTTTACCCTATTTGCTTACCCCTTACCCTGACCCTGAACCGGGCCCACAGCAGCGATATAATCTGGCTAATTGCAGGACAAGAGCCAGAATTGAAATGACTATCGGAATGCTTAAGGCCCGGTTCCAGTGCCTGCAAAGACTCAGGGTCACCCCAGAAAGGGCATGTGACATTATTGTGGCATGTGTGATTCTTCACAACATTGCCACAATTAGAGGAGAACACTGTCCTTCTGAACCAAACATCAGCAGTGATCCAAACCATGAACATCCTGACCCTCCCACGGACATACAAGATGGAAGAGCAGTCAGAGACACCATATGTCACAATCATTTCTTTTGACCCATCACCTCAACATGTTGAAAGAAGAATAAACAGATTTTTTGTTCAACTGGCTTTATTGGTCGCCTGTATTTCCTGTACACAAAGTATTAAAAGATGTAAACCTCATAAAGTGTCTCTGTTGCTTCCTCCTCTGTAACAGCTGTCAATGTTTCTTCATTATTTTCCTGTAGTAAAGAAATAAACAACATTGCTGTTCTACTGTAAACTCATATAATCTGTGGAGTATTACTCACAACTGCATGTTGGTCTGGCTCAACAGGAGGCTGCACCAGATGCAGTACACCATCACCATCAACTGATAGAATATGAGGTTTATACAGGTCACTTATGACTTACAAGGGACCAAATGGCAATTAACAAACATACCAAGCACCTTACACTTCATTGTCATTATGCTCTCAAAGACAACCAAGGCTGAGGGAAGGCAAAATCAGTCGGAAAATAACTTCACTACAAAATAATTCATTATGGTAAAGAGTTTATCAAATGAATGTGTCGCACTGCAAAGGTGACTGTGAAGAAAGGATGTATGCACATCATGTATTATTTTGAATTTACCCCTTATGTAGGCACTTGTGTCTTGCGGGGTTATTGCCTCAGAGGATGTCCCCGCAGAGATGCCTTCGGCCACAGGGCGCCCACTGTTTTGGCTGAGGGCCAACTGCTCAGCCTCTGTGAGTGGTGGTGGTGGAGGACCCCCACCTGTTTTTCGGGCCTCTGCTTTTTTTCTGTTGGCTATAACGGGCCACATTTGAGCATACAGAGTAAGCAAATATGTACTTGTAATGTGCTCAGATAATTTCAATAAGTGCTTACAGAAAGAAAATTAATGTAGCCTCTAACTGCAATTGATTTACATCGGACAAACAGACCAAGCACTATGGCTCATAATACAATTACACCTTACCTGTTTGGACTATATTTTTATATTTCATTTTTACTTGCTGCCAGGCACGTTTGGGGCCTGTTGGGTTGCACCTGCGCTCACATCACATCACAAAATAAAATGTATAAAATAACAAATAAAATAACATATGATAAAATAACGTGTTAAATGGGTGGAAATCCCTCGATCAATGTTTAAATTAACACTCACGCATTGACTCTGTCGGCTATGTTTTGCCATGCATGCTTTTGCAGCTGTGGCTGTGTTCCTTTTTTTCGCGGAATTTGCATGTTATCGGCATATGCTGCCATCAGAATTTCGGCCTCAAGTGCTGTAAAATACATTGACCGCGCCTTCTTTCCCTCCGTCTCCATGGTGACTCGCTTAATCTGTGCTCCGCTTATCAGGGCTTTATGTATCCTCGTCCGCGCGCTTCACTTGGGGTTAAAGCAACTCCGCGTTGACTGAACTAATTGTTATCAGCCTTTCTGAAACGGAATATTCCGAGTTGGACAGTTCGGGGTTACTCAACCGTGAGTGTCGTTTTTCACTCTGAGTTTTCCAAACCGGCTTCCTGAAACAGGGCCCAGGTCTTCAGCTGGCTCACAAAGTGGTATTCTCTGGAGTCGGGAGGAAGAGTGGAAAGTCCTCCTGAAAAAAGTATCACTAATTATTGTTGAAACTGGGCTCTTGGGCTGAAAAAGACAAACTTACAGAAATAACAATTACAAATATTTACTATGTGGTGCAAGTATGAGGTGGGACATATGGTATTAATACATCAGATAAAGACATGTATTTATTTACATGTTATTTAGTTTTATTCTTTCTTACACAGATTTCTGTACTTTTTATTTCACCTCACTGTGCGCCTTTGAACATCAAACTTATTTAGGCTAAACAGAGACAACAATAACACCAAAAAGACAGACCTACTGGTTAATCCATTAGCGGGACTTATACAATAAAAAGAGCAAAAAGAGGCAAAAACATGTAATTATGTTTAAATATATGTAACATATGTTGAAGGTAAGATTGTTTTGAGGAAATCTGAAAGTGGTTCTTTATGGCCTCAAACTCTTCCCACACCGGAGATATTGCTCGGGATCAGCTGCCTCCAAAGACCTAAAGGCTAACTAAGCTTGATATTATCACTCCGTTTTCAGCTTAATGGCTTCTCGCTGCTTTGAGTGCATCCTGATCAGTTGACCAGCTCAGAATCCCTTTTCACCTGGATATTGTTGAATTCTCCCAATTCTTTGAATCTTTGGGCTGAAGGAGGGACAATACTCGGTGTATAAATGCTCAATCAACAATCATTTATTTCCATACAATTCAACAGTCAGAGCATTACAACGTCCGGACGGGAGAGATGCTACCAGAGGGTCAGGCACATGTCTCAAAATGGTGACGGGTTGCTCAGCTTTTTATAGTCTCTAGTGGCCCCCAGCTAGTCGTAAAAGCCAAAACATCACATTTTTTCTCTGTTACAGCGCCTAAGTTATGACCTCGGCAGTTGTTTCTCTGCTTTCTGTAAGGTGGGGGTGTGGAATGTGGTCTGTCTATCTCCCCTGTCTTTAGACACAGAGTCTCCTGCTTACAACCTTCTCTTCATGATTCAACAATTAAGCATGTCAAGAAAACAGTGTAACACATTCCCAGCAGATCAAGGATACAGAGTGATGCACATTTATCTAATGAACTAATATGTGAATATGTTCTGTTAACTCAAAAGTATAATGAGAACTAAACTACATACAGCTCACACACTCTATATTAAAGGGTATAATGTGATCTACAGCAGTATTCTAATTCAACTACTTTGATTACATATATAAGGTAACATATAATAACAGAATAATCTAATAATTCCCCCTTTTGATCTCTGAAAGAGATCACTTACAACATGCACTCCAGGGTCGCAAGGTCCAAGTTTTCTTGATCCTGAGGCCCTCTGTCCCCCTTTAACGGGTGGACCATATGTGGGATGACCTCTGTGTTCACGCAGTTCAGATGCAAGCAAAGTTAGATTTACAACCATAACAGCAGTTACAGATGACTCTCCCATCACTCCCCAATTCTCCCACAGCTTTATTTTGGTGCTCCAGTTTTCCACTCCCATTTTAATGCCCCCTTATACCTTTCAAATGTACTTAGACTAGAACCTCTGTCTAAGGAGCTTTTAACCTTTATTTTTATTGCTGCAGCTACCAGTGTCTTCCAGTTGGGTGATTCTCAGCTTCTTTCTTCGACCTCCGGGGTTAGACCACCCTTTAGTCATTGCACAGTTCTGGGGATTATTATGCCCCGATTTCAAACAAAGATCTGTGTATTTTGGGTTCACCGGCGTGTCCCCCTTTTTGCCAAGAGCCTCTTGAACCTCGTTGGTCTGGTGTTCCTGGTTTTCGCCAACCCCTTCATGGTTATTGCTGTGTTTGTGGGATCCATCTTCTCCAGGAGCCCAAACGTCATGACACTTGACCCCAGTTGCTGTCTCGGCAGTCCCTACATCTGTCCCTGCTGTGAAGGGTCCTCACATCTCCGGGTCCCCGTCTGGTGTCTGTTCCTTTCTCTGCAAGAGACAGAAAACCAAAACACCTCTCTCCCTAGCCTTGATAATCTAATATTGTTATCCATTGTTCTTCTAATGATTCAAATTTGGTTTAAAATATTATGTTCAGGACTCATTCTAATCATAATCTATGTGTGTGTGAAAGAAATCAAAAATTAGTGAACCCTTTCTAAGTCTAACACATTATAAGCTTAAGTTTTACCATAGCTAATTTATTAAACACAAAAATAAACTCATAGAAATTTTCATATCACCATTGTTTGATGTTCAAACTCAACTTCCACTTCCCCCTTTTTTGACACACTCCCATGTGTCAATTCACCGGAGCTAGACACTTAAAAGAGAAGGTTGGTGACATCATATCTCAGAAAGTATCAGAAATTCTTCTCTCGAGTACCGTTGCTCCAGCCTTGTCATCCCTGAGGATCTTCGATCCCGAAAATGTCCCTTCTCCTCATGTAATAAAGTCTGTCATCCTTCCATGCCCTGGTAACTGGTCCATCCAGAGCTGTAACATTTTGAAATGTACATACAACAAGCCAAACCACACCTTGGTCACACCAACCCTCTTCCGCCCCGAAGATGTCCAATGCCATCCTAGTATGGACTGTCAAAAGTGGCTTTAACGCTGACTGTCCTGACAATCCATTTTATAACGTTTCCTGGTCAGATTTGCCAATCTCTGCACCAGGGTTTTAAACTTTTCGCCATTTCCATTAGTTGTTATTTTTATTTAGTTTCGACTCCAGATTTTCAATTTTTACCAGTTGTAATTAGTTTTTACCAATTCTTTGCTAGTTTAGTGTAGTTTTTATTTTCTGAAAATCCTTAGTTTCAATTTAGTTTTATTTGTGTTTTGCAAAAATTAAGTGTAACAAAATCCCAGTTCCATCATATCAGTCAAGCTCTTCTGGTTATCCTTGGGTGTTGAGACTAATAACTATTAACTCTTGCCGCACCGTGTGGTCCTAATTTTGGTTGAAGTGAATTGATAACCTTTTGAAGGCGATTGTTTCACACCTTTATTTAGATGTCCCAGTCCTGTTGTCTCGGGATACATCACGCTGCCTTATCTGGGGTTAGCTGTTTTCTGGGGATGCGGGTTGAGTGGGTGAGCTCTTCAAGGAGGGGGAGTGTGCTCCCCCTGATGAGGTCTTCTAGGTAAGCTAGGTTAGCCTTCTTGTGTGAGCTTTTCAAGTGCACTTTAAGGTTAGTGGGACTTTTAGTTTTATAAATGTCCCTCATGACCCCCTGATGACCCAGTATTTCATTTTTGCACACTGTAGTACACATTTTAGTTTTTGCTTGTAGCTCGCATACTCTACTTGCCACTCCTCTAATTCCTGATGTTTCTTAGAGAGGGCAACAGTACCTTTAAAATTATATCACATGTGTGGGGGTGTGGCCTTGCCAATTGTTTTGCCCACCTTTTCAAAATGGCTGGCGTGCCCACAAGCACATTTCATGGAAAAAGAAAGGTAAGCTTGATATTTACATTTAAAATGTTTTGTTAAACTCAGATTTTTATTTTATTCTTTTTGCAAGTACCCCTCCTCGGTGGCGAGAAACTGTTGGTGTGGTCAAGTGGGTGCTCTAGAAACAAACGCTCAGGACAGAACAGTTTATCAGTCATGTACTTCCTACAAATTTTGCATATGTTTTATTCCATATTGATCCTCTGAGTGTAATGGTACATTTTAATTTGAATTTATCCAAACTAAACACAATATTTTCTTTATTTACTTTGCTCTTGTTCTTTTTCAGTACCACATCCTATCAAATGTCCCTGTCGATTATATTCTACATTTAATAACTTACTATTTCAAGTGAGAACCTAAATCACGTGGACCAATGTTTATTATTGCATATCTCTATTCTGAATGTGGCCAGTCATTCATAGGTATTGTTCAATTTAGGCGATTTTCCTCTATAAAATTTAATTGACTTTTTACAGTGGCCTGCTGTGGTTAATAGTAACATATTCCAGTCATGAGTGGTATCAAAAGTCTTCTCCACTGTAGCATTTGGCATTCCCAATAATATAACATGATACCTTACTCAAAACACAGCTAATATAGCACAGTTTTCTTAATGCAAACATCGGTAACTCAAAATCAGCAACCACAGTGTTAAGTCTGCAGTTCATACTTATATGAAGCTACAGTCTCCTCCTCCAGTCTCTCTTATCCTCCTGCTCCTGAAAAAACAAAACAAAACAAAGCGAAGCATCCACCCTTCTCTTGTCGGCTGGGTGAATTGTTTATGAATTGTTTATTGGCATTTACTAATCCTAAAGTGGGTGCAGTCATTGTCTCAGTATCAAGTCAGTCAAAACTTTTAGTCGTCAGTCCATCACAGTCCATTCACATGCATACCTCCATACACATTCATACCAGATGTTGCTGATAATGGAGTCTCCCGCGCAACCTATTCGAGCATCCATCACCAGCAAGATGACGTCATCATTTTAAAGGAAAACAATTCCTTGTTGTTTTTTGGGCCGGATTGACTCGGTGCAATCCTTTTAGATCAGTGTTCCCTATAAGTGAATTTCTCCCAAGCCAATTACAATCATGGAGAAGCACACTTTGCAACTGTTTACAGTAATAATATTTTATAGCGCTTTAAATTTCAATCTTTCAGGCCTTGTTTAAAGAGCTGATTGTTAAATCATGAACTCACAAAATATCAACATATCACCACCGGTGGATCACACCTCTCAGATGTTTTTTCTCCAGTGCACTGTAACAAAAACGAAAACAGACATAACCAACAAAATACTACTAAAATAACACAAACTAGGGCCCGTTGCAGACATGTCCAAGCATAAAACTATCCCTCTCTCGCTTACGAGAAATAACACAAGCCAAAGCTCACTGATAAAATCAAGCTAGCGCTAAACAAAACCAAACAATCAACCAGAAATTCACAGGAACATTTTGCTTCCTGCCGGGACAATATTGTGTGGGAATGAGAACCTCAGGTGCCGTAACACCTTTTGTTCCTCCTTGAATTAAAACTCAATCACAGAAAATGCCGTACTCCAACCTAAACTTACACTATTAATTCATCATTTTCACTCTGTGCCACTGTTCCTCATCAGGGCTGTGTGAAGCACAGCAAAGAATTCAGTCAAGGCCTTGAGCCATAAACAGACATCACGCACAGACATTGTTTTCATAACCAAACCGTTTTAGAGCTTATTCCTAAAATCTACATAAATGCCCTCTGGGTGACATATAACACATTCTAAGTATTTAATGGTAATCAATGGCTCCTCATAAAAATTATGCATTGGGATGTTTGTGTGCAGCATTTTGCATATCAGCATAAGCAAAGCATTCTTCATTGCATCAGCGTGTATGTGTGTGTGCGTGTGGATCACTCTTCATTGCACAAGCGTGTGCATGTGTATGTGTGTGCATCACTTCTCAGTGAATCAGCATTCCCGTGTGTGTGTGTGTGTGTGTGTGTGTGTGTGTGTGTGTGTGTGTGTGTGTGTGTGTGTGTGTGGGATCTGTGGGATCTGTGTGAGGTCAAGATGTGACCCTGTGAAGACTCCCCAAGGCTGGCGCCTAGAAGTCTAGCAGATTTATCTAAACAAAAGGCTCTTATACTTAAACAGATATACGTGTGTTTGCTATACCATAAATCAGCAAAGGAAGATACGATCTCTCCTCTGTAGGGGAGTGAACTCACCCCCTCTTCATGCTACACAGAGTTGTTACAGACCTCTTAGGATGAGACATTCTTTCAATCTACAAATGATTATATACTTCTAAACATATATGAGTAAATGTTTCTAAGCATAAATGACAATCAACAATACAAAACCTATCATTCCCCCCTTTTGACCTTTATGCTGGAAAAGTTCCCAGTTATGAATACCTCATGTCTGACAGTTTCAATGCAAACATTGTTATATTCAGCATGTGTCAAATCACCCTAAATTACTGAAAAAGTACACAGTTTAACAAATGTATTAGCAGTTATCCCATTCATTGATCTCATCTCATGGCAAACTGCATCCTACAAACAAACAAAGAAATTGTTAATTTAATAGTGAAAATAAGAAAGTAACATTTTCAAAAACATCTCAGCTTGGTGGTGTTTTCTCCGGGTGTGCAAATCACATGTCTCTGCAGGGTGGTTTGAGTTCTGCAGGGCGTCATGAATGTCTCTTCCAGTTGTTTCATTGTCCATAGGACCAGAGTCCAAATGTATGTAGAATAAACATTCAAACATACCAGTTGGTTTTGTTATTTGTCAACATGGGTCTCAGCTATTTCCAAAGCTGCAGACCTCTCAGCACTCTAGTTTTATGGCCTCCCATTACCCCATTCAAGCCTTCGTCCTGTGAGGGGGATATTTATGACTCCTTCATTGTCCACGCTCTGCAGAGAAACACCTCTGTGAAAAGGGTGCAGGGTTCAGTTATCTTACTGCTGTTATGATCCCAGCAGCCTTCAGAGTGTCATCGTATGCACATAGGAAACTGCTGTCATCACCACCATAGCTTCTGGTTCCTGTGCTTTCACAGAATCATGATGTCATCCTCGAACTCCTTCTGCGCTGTCAATGGAGCTTGGCACGCTCCTCATCCCTCGAGTTTTCATGTTCCAACGCTGCTGAAGGTTTAAGGCAGAGCACGTCGTACACCTTAGTTGTCTTCCTCAGCGTCAATATTGAATCTTTCATTTTATTTAAAATCTCCTGGAAGCTCAGTAGCACAGCTCTCTGTGTCATGTCTGCTGTGCTGAAGATGATCTCTGATCCTCCTGAAGTCTCTCTCCTGGCCTCAGCTCCCATCTTGTGGACAATCCTCTCCTCTATTTTGCCGGCAGTTTCATGGTCCTTGCTGTGGCTCCAAGGTCTGATTTCATGATGGGCCCCAACCAGCTTGATCTTTGACCTCAACCACTGCCTGGGCTCTCCATCATGTACTTCTAGATGTGTCATACAGGGTTCAGCATATTAGTTATTTTCACAGGTGTGCTCTATATCTCAACAATGGCTCATAATAAGACGACAGTCTTTCACACAGGACAAGTGCCTCTATGCACTTCATTAGTTTAAATATTTACCTATATCACTTCACCTCACATGTCATTGTACTGAATTTAAGCAACCACAAGCTTAATGTAGATTACTTTTAACAACTATCCACCTCAATTACGTCTATGGTTTGGCACACAGGCTGTTAACATTTTGTGTCAGGAAGGGGTGGGGGGAAAGCCACCCACCAGAGCATAGCTGCTGATGTGGGCTGGCCTTCTCCACACGCTCTTCAAGGCTGGTGTGTTTTCTGAAAACTTCTAACATTTGAATCTCTTCCATTTATACGCCTGCGATTAACCGCACGGCTCAGGTCCGCATGAAACCCGCGCGACCGCATTCGCGTGCACCCGCGCAGCTGTGGAGCCTTCGCTCTCTCTCTTTTTTACATAGATACTTTGTGCTGCCAGGAGCAAAGTCCAGCACAAACGTGTTTCTCCCTCCGACTCACTCTTGGTTGCTTAGAAACCCATGATAACAACAACAGCTGCTGACGTCACACACCACGCGGTCTGCTCCGCACACACAACAACAACGAGGACGAAAATAACAATAACACAAAATAGGCCTACTGTCCAGCACAATCTGGACCCCGCGGAACCTCTCAACATCCCACAAAGCGGCGGAGAACCAAAAAAGTTCGAACTGCGCAACTCCGCGACTTAATGCTTCTGTACAAAAAAACCCCACTGAGCGGCTTTGTACATCGCCCCACTTAGACGGCGAATTTTATCCCCACTGAGCGGCCACGGACAACATCCCACTGAGCGGCGAAGACGTAATTTTATCCCCACTGAGCGGCCACGGACAACACCCCACTGAGCGGCGAAGACGTACAGTTATAGAGTTGGACTCTAAACTTACTCGGTGTTGCTTAGCGTGTAATATCGGCCTCGAATCCCGCCGATCGCCATTCATCGAGGAGAAGGACAGACAGCGAATCCACAGGAACTTCCTGGCTGACGTCAGTCTTTCAGCGTGTCCTCCTCCCCTCGGTGAATGCGATTCCAGGGATCCGGCATCGAAGGACCAATTAATGATAGGTTTGTAGCATAAACCTATTCGCTGGAACGTTAAGACAATATAATTACACCGCAAAGCAAGACACGAAGTAGGCAAGCTCTTCATGTTACTCGTGCACGGGAGAGACCGAAGAGGCGCCGTTCCCTCGCCTGACCCGGTTGC
The DNA here is from genome assembly GCF_963969265.1 of Rhamphochromis sp. 'chilingali'. Classification (NCBI taxonomy): domain Eukaryota; kingdom Metazoa; phylum Chordata; class Actinopteri; order Cichliformes; family Cichlidae; genus Rhamphochromis; species Rhamphochromis sp. 'chilingali'. Next base: position 65,810,340 of record NC_137929.1, on the reverse strand, counting down.
TCTCGTCCGTTCTCCCGTACCACTGTCCTTTTATTGAGGTTACATGAATATACATAAGTTCATTAACATATGACGTCTACATTCACACAAAGAGTACCTTGCCTGTGTGTGTGTGTGTGTGTGTGTGTGTGTGTGTGTGTGTGTGTGTGTGTGTGTGTGTGTGTGTGTGTGTGTGTGTGTGTGTGTGGATCTGTGGGATCTGTGGGATCTGTGTGAGGTCAAGATGTGACCCTGTGAAGACTCCCTAAAGCTGGTGCCAGGTGTCTGAGTCCATCTAACAAAAGGCTCTTATACTTAAACAGATATACGTGTGCTTGCTATACCATAAATCAGCAAAGGAAGATACGATCTCTCCTCTGTAGGGGAGTGAACTCACCCCCTCTTCATGCTACACAGAGTTGTTACAGACCTCTTAGGATGAAACATTCTTTCAATCTACAAATGATTATATACTTCTAAGCATATATGAGTAAATGTTTCTAAGCATAAATGACAATCAACAATACAAAACCTATCATTAAACAAAAAGCGAGCCTTTATTGTGGCTGTTAAAATGAACATCAAAACTCAAACAAAAGTAAACAAGCGAAGAGCTTTTTTTTACAATGTTTATGTAATATTTCAAAAAAGAAAACCAATAAAAACAAAAACTAGAAGATATTGGGGGCAAAATAGTTGAAGTTGATCAAAAATAATAAGTTGAACTTATCTCAAATGAAGGAAAATGCTAGATCAACTTGAATATAATTACAACATTTTAATTAATTAAAACAATTTTATTCAGGAGCATTGTTTTTTAAATTAAGTTTACATCGTTAATTTATTTAATGCCAGTACCAATGTTTGTACCTTTATTGTCTGCAACACACCAGCCAGTTCTTTCCATTTACAGTCATAGTCACTATATTTAAAATCCCTACTCTCAACCATCATACTGCCTTTCCTTTACACACATTCACCTATCCTCCTCCTGTGCCAGCACCAAGCTCATCAACAGCACTGGTGTTGGCAAGTGTTAACTCGGGGTGCTAACAATCCAGTATGGAAATGTAATTATTCTATCTGGGCTTAGGACTGGCAAGAGGGATAAACTGGCTGTTGTTCATGACAGTAATTCACAGTAACTATTTGGTTCAATAGCTATCATAGAAATAGCTGTAAAAAAGTAAATAAATAAATAAAATACACCCAAATAAATAAATCAATAAATCCAATATTTATTTTTTTATATGTAACATAATTTAAATTGAATATAAGAATCATGTTATGGTGAGGCAAAAACTTTCTCTCTGTTCTTGTGGTTGATGTGTTAATGAATAGACGGGTTTTTTTTTTAACTCTACATGTAATCTGATTACCTAAATCACATCAGTGTTCCTTAGTGTGTTTAAAAGCTATATTTCAAATGTTGAAGATATTAATATTACTGACCTGAGAGCAGCAGGATGAACAGTGAACACCTTCCATCCATTCTTGGAATCTGTATAACAGATATAGTTATAATTATTATTGTACCAACATTTTTATCACACATTTTTAACATTAAGGTTTCTTATCTCCAGTCTATTAAGTTTTTTAGTTAAGCTCACAGTAAAGCAGCTCATCTGATCATCTGCTGACTGGGGCTGACTTTTAACAAGGTGTTTATTTGATCTCTTAATATATTTTACTGTCAAATGAGGACATCAGGAGGGAGTGAACTTTCTGTAGAAAGTGAAGACGTGTGGAGTTATGAAAATGGTATGGTAATAAAAATGTTTTAATGAATGTTAATTAATAATATTATTGTATTCGTGTAGATAAGCAAATGCTATAAACACTTTTATCTAAACTATTACAGTATTATGTTTAGTGCATTTTCTGAACTTTGATCAAAGGCAAAACCAGTTTATTGATTATCACCTTACCTTTTCTAATTATGGCCTATCTGTAATTTTTAAAAAGGTAATAAGTGGACTTGCAGATGTTCTATAAAGCCAACAGGTTTTTTATGTCATTAAATGTTTTCGCAGTGGCACCAAAGCAAACTTTAAGCTTTTATTTAACGCGTTTCTATGGTATATTGACCAATAAAGCATTCTATAATGCTCAGGTTTCAAAGAGTTTTATTGACAATAAAACAACTACATGTAGTTGTGCTGCTCTGAAAACTAAATATAGTGGTATTATTGCGCATGTTTCATACCTGTGCTTCTCCAAAAGAAAACATATCTGGAAATGACGCACCTCTGGGCTTAAAGAAACACAAGCAAGGTTATCAAAGGTGAACCTACTTCACCAACATGCAAATCATTAGGGAAATCAAGCTGTTAAAGCAGGTAAAATCCTAAAAGCAAATAAGGTAGACGTGTTTCTAGGAACAGACAACATGGGTGTGAGTAGCAAGAAGTGGGGAAGGATTATGGAGTCTGTACTTGTCATTTGTCTTTATGAGTCATGGTACTTGAAGGATAAACCGCCCGCAGGGGCATGCTGGGTGTTGTTTTTATATATATATAAACAACACCCAGCACACCCCTGCGGACGGTTTATCCTTCAAGCTCGGGTCCTCTACCAGAGGCCTGGGATCTTGAGGGTCCTGCGCAGTATCTTAGCTGTTCCCAGGACTGCGCTCTTCTGGACAGAGATCTCCGATGTTATTCCCGGGATCTGCTGGAGCCACTCGCCTAGCTTGGGAGTCACCACACCTAGTGCTCCGATTACCACGGGGACCACCGTTACCTTCACCCTCCACATCCTCTCAAGCTCTTCTCTGAGCCCTTGGTATTTCTCCAGCTTCTCATGTTCCTTCTTCCTGATATTGCTGTCATTCGGAACCGCTACATCGATCACTATGGCCGTCTTCTTCTGTTTGTCTACCACCACCATTTTGTCCGTCTGTATCTGGAAGTCCCACAGGATCTTAGCTCGGTCATTCTCCACCACCCTTGGGGGCATCTCCCATTTTGACCTCGGGACTTCCAGGTTATACTCGGCACAGATGTTCCTGTACACTATGCCGGCCACTTGGTTATGGCGTTCCATGTATGCCTTGCCTGCTAGCATCTTGCACCCTGCTGTTATGTGCTGGATTGTCTCTGGGGCATCTTTACACAGCCTGCACCTGGGGTCTTGCCTGGTGTGATAGACCCCAGCCTCTATGGATCTTGTGCTCAGAGCTTGTTCTTGTGCTGCCATGATTAGTGCCTCTGTGCTGTCTTTCAGTCCAGCTTAGTCCAGCCACTGGTAGGATTTCTGGATATCAGCCACCTCCTCTATCTGCTGGTGGTACATACCGTGCAGGGGCCTGTCCTTCCATGATGGTTCCTAGTCTCCCTCCTCTTTCTTGGGTTTCTGCTGCCTGAGGTATTCACTGAGCACGCGGTCAGTTGGGGCCATCTTCCCAATGTACAGGGAGTGCAGAATTATTCGGCAAATGAGTATTTTGTCCACATCATCCTCTTCATGCATGTTGTCTTACTCCAAGCTGTATAGGCCCGAAAGCCTACTACCAATTAAGCATATTAGGTGATGTGCATCTCTGTAATGAGAAGGGGTGTGGTCTAATGACATCAACACCCTATATCAGGTGTGCATAATTATTAGGCAACTTCCTTTCCTTTGGCAAAATGGGTCAAAAGAAGGACTTGACAGGCTCAGAAAAGTCAAAAATAGTGAGATATCTTGCAGAGGGATGCAGCAGTCTCAAAATTGCAAAGCTTCTGAAGCGTGATCATCGAACAATCAAGCGTTTCATTCAAAATAGTCAACAGGGTCGCAAGAAGCGTGTGGAAAAACCAAGGCGCAAAATAACTGCCCATGAACTGAGACAAGTCAAGCGTGCAGCTGCCAAGATGCCACTTGCCACCAGTTTGGCCATATTTCAGAGCTGCAACATCACTGGAGTGCCCAAAAGCACAAGGTGTGCAATACTCAGAGACATGGCCAAGGTAAGAAAGGCTGAAAGACGACCACCACTGAACAAGACACACAAGCTGAAACGTCAAGACTGGGCCAAGAAATATCTCAAGACTGATTTTTCTGATCATTTGGCAAAGTAAATCCATTGGGTATCCTTGTTGGTCTTCAGACAACAATTCTGATGGCTAAAGAACCAAATGGGACAGGCAAAAAAAAAAAAAAAAAAAAAGACTGATTTTTCTAAGGTTTTATGGACTGATGAAATGAGAGTGAGTCTTGATGGGCCAGATGGATGGGCCCGTGGCTGGATTGGTAAAGGGCAGAGAGCTCCAGTCCGACTCAGACGCCAGCAAGGTGGAGTACTGGTTTGGGCTGGTATCATCAAAGATGAGCTTGTGGGGCCTTTTCGGGTTGAGGATGGAGTCAAGCTCAACTCCCAGTCCTACTTCCAGTTTCTGGAAGACACCTTCTTCAAGCAGTGGTACAGGAAGAAGTCTGCATCCTTCAAGGAAAACATGATTTTTATGCAGGACAATGCTCCATCATACGCGTCCAAGTACTCCACAGCGTGGCTGGCAAGAAAGGGTATAAAAGAAGAAAAACTAATGACATGGCCTCCTTGTTCACCTGATCTGAACCCCATTGAGAACTTGTGGTCCATCATCAAATGTGAAATTTACAAGGAGGGAAAACAGTACACCTCTCTGAACAGTGTCTGGGAGGCTGTGGTTGCTGTTGCACGCAATGTTGATGGTGAACAGATCAAAACACTGACAGAATCCATGGATGGCAGGCTTTTGAGTGTCCTTGCAAAGAAAGGTGGCTATATTGGTCGCTGATTTGTTTTTGTTTTGTTTTTGAATGTCAGAAATGTATATTTGTGAATGTGGAGATGTTATATTGGTGTCACTGGTAAAAATAAATAATTGAAATGGGTATATATATATTTTTTGTTGAGTTGCCTAATAATTATGCACAGTAATAGTCACCTGCACACACAGATATCCCCCTAAAATAGCTAAAACTAAAAACAAACTAAGAACTACTTCCACAAACATTCAGCTTTGATATTAATGGGTTTTTTGGGTTCATTGAAAACATGGTTGTTGTTCAATAATAAAATTATTCCTCAAAAATACAACTTGCCTAAGAATTCTGCACTCCCTGTATTAGGGGTGCAACGATACACAAAATTCACATTTCGGATCGGTTCGACACTTTGGTGTCACGGTTAGATATTTTTAATAAATTTGTCATTTATTGAAATTATAAATATATATTTTAACTCAAAAGTACAGTTTTTAGATTTAATGTTGCTAAAACAACAAAGTAATAAAATAAATAAATCTATCTGATCGAGGAATCACTCATCTTTGGAAAACAGGGTGAATGAATGAGGGTGGGGGAGGTTCAATTTGCCATGTTGCAATGAGAGCTTAACTTCATTCTCGCTAGCTTGCCCTGTGCTCAGTGAATCTGCGTTCGACTACTCCGCCTAGGCTGCACTGTCGAGCACAGATCCACTGAGCGCTCAACACAGACAGCACTGTATCGAACGGTTCAATATCGATACGAATATCGTTGCACCCCTAAAATATATATACAGTGGGGCAAAAAAGTATTTAGTCAGCCACCGATTGTGCAAGTTCCCCCACTTAAAATGATGACAGAGGTCAGTAATTTGCACCAGAGGTACACTTCAACTGTGAGAGACAGAATGTGAAAAAAAAATCCATGAATTCACATGGTAGGATTTGTAAAGAATTTATTCGTAAATCAGGGTGGAAAATAAGTATTTGGTCACCTCAAACATGGAAAATCTCTGGCTCTCACAGACCTGTGACGTCTTCTGTAAGACGCTTTTCTGTCCCCCACTTGTTACCTGTATGAATGGCACCTGTTTGAACTCATCATCTGTATAAAAGACACCTGTCCACAGCCTCAAACAGTCAGACTCCAAACTCCGCCATGGCCAAGACCAAAGAGCTTTCGAAGGACACCAGGAAAAGTATTGTAGACCTGCACCAGACTGGGAAGAGTGAATCTACAATAGGCAAGCAGCTTGGTGTGAAAAAATCAACTGTGGGAGCAATCATCAGAAAATGGAAGACATACAAGACCACTGATAACCTCCCTTGATCTGGGGCTCCACGCAAGATCTCATCCCGTGGGGTCAAAATGATCATGAGAACGGTTAGCAAAGATCCCAGAACCACACGGGGGGATCTGGTGAATGACCTGCAGAGAGCTGGGACCAAAGTAACAAAGGTCACCATCAGTAACACACTACAACAGCAGGGAATCAAATCCCGCAGTGCCAGACATGTTCAAAGTAGAACTTTTTGGTATAAACTCAACTCGTCGTGTTTGGAGGACGAAGAATACTGATTTGCATCACAAGAACACCATACCTACTGTGAAGCATGGGGGTGGAAACATCATGCTATGGGGCTGTTTTTCTGCCAAGGGGACAGGACGACTGATCCGTGTTAAGGACAGAATGAATGGGGCCATGTATCGTGAGATTTTGAGCCAAAACCTCGTTCCATCATTGAGAACTTTGAAGATGAAACGAGGCTGGGTCTTCCAACATGACAATGATCCAAAACACACCGCCCGGGCAACAAAGGAGTGGCTCCGTAAGAAGCATTTGAAAGTCCTGGAGTGGCCTAGCCAGTCTCCAGACCTCAACCCCATAGACAATCTGTGGCGGGAGTTGAAAGTCCGTGTTGCTCGGCGACAGCCCCAAAACATCACTGCTCTCGAGAAGATCTGCATGGAGGAATGGGCCAAAATACCAGCTACTGTGTGTGCAAACCTGGTAAAGACCTATATTAAACGTTTGACCTCTGTTATTGCCAACAAAGGTTATGTTACAAAGTACTCTCAGTGGCAAGGGAACAATAATAAGAGAACAGCACCACCAAGGCTGGAGACGGAGCAATACTGGAAGAATATGGGAGAAGGACGCAACCCATAACGGCAATGCTCAGTGGCTAGTGGATCTGAGGGCAGACCACAGCGACCTCCCTGAACAGGGTCCAGTAACCATCACAGTGGCAGATGTCCAAGAAAGGGTCTCCAGTATGAAGAGTTGGACAGCACCAGGGCCCGACATGGTTCACGCCTACTGGCTAAAGAAGCTGACTGCACTCCACGAGCGTCTGGCAGCACAAATGAACCAGCTGCTAGTTAACGAGAGACACCCGGAATGGCTAACCGAAGGTCGGACGGTCCCGATCCCAAGAAGGGACCGGTCCCCTCCAACTACCGACCAATAACCTGCCTCAGTACCACATGGAAGCTCCTGTCAGGCATCATATCGGCTAAGATGAACAGGCACGTGGGTCAATACATGAGCGGGACACAGAAAGGAATTGGCAAAAATACCAGAGGCGCAAAACACCAGCTACTGGTAGACAGAACAGTCAGCCGAGACTGCAAGACCAGACTGACCAACCTGTGCACTGCCTGGATTGATTACAAGAAGGCCTATGACTCAATGCCCCACAGCTGGATACTGGAATGCCTAGAATTGTACAAGATCAATGGGACCCTAAGAGCCTTCATCAGGAACTCAATGGGGATGTGGCGTACAACACTAGAGGCCAACTCCAAGCCCATAGCACAAGTCACCATCAAGTGCGGGATCTACCAAGGAGATGCTCTGTCCCCACTGCTGTTCTGCATAGGCCTGAACCCCCTCAGTGAGATCATTAACAAGACTGGCTACGGATACCTGAGCAGTTGTCAGCCACCTCCAGTACATGGATGACATCAAGCTGTATGCCAAGAGTGAACGAGACATCGATTCACTGATCGACACTACCAGGGTATACAGCCATGACATTGGAATGTCGTTCGGACTGGAGAAGTGTAGTCGGATGGTAACAAAGAGAGGGAAGGTAGTCAGAACTGAGGGGATTGAACTACCAGAAGGCAACATTGCAGACATAGAGGACAGTTACAAGTACCTGAGGATCCCGCAGGCAAATGGGAACCATGAAGAGGCCGCTAGAAAGGCTGCAACCACCAAGTACCTGCAGAGGGTCAGGCAAGTCCTGAGGAGTCAACTGAATGGTAAGAACAAGATCCGGGCCATCAACACGTACGCCCTGCCCGTGATCAGGTACCCTGCTGGGGTAATAGGCTGGCCAAAGGAGGAGATAGAAGCCACTGACATAAAGACAAGAAAGCTCCTTACCCCCGAAGTCCAGCACACATATATATATATATATATATATATATATATATATATATATATATATATATATATATGTATATATATGTATATATGGCAATACTTGGGTTGCTACCTTCTTATATATGTTCCCTTCTTGTAATGAAACATGCTGGTCGGTATTCTCTTCATCCACATGGTTACTTCTTGCTTTCTGTTTAATTTGCCTGAACTGAATTTGGTAAAAGACCTTTTGTTCATTTAGCACCCTTTGCTTGGAACAACCTGCATGAATGGAAAATGACTGAATTCATTTTATTAAGTGCTTTTAAATCTAAACTATGAATCCTTGAGCCAAGTCCATAACATGCAACCGTTTCAATTAGATTGATTGTCATTTTAACTGCTTTTTAATGTTTATTTGAATTTTACTGAGTTTTATTGAATTGTATTTTTATTTTATTTATTTATTTCATTTATTTTTTGCATGTGTGTTGTTGCAGCCTGTGTTTAATTGAGTAAGGTGTAAGGAGGTAGGAAGGAGGTGGCTCTCTATGAAAGCATGGCAAGGGCGTTAAGACCAAGGTTATTATCGTTAACGAAAACTAGAAGTGAAAAAACATTTTCGTTAACGGAAATAAAAATAAAAACAAAAAAAGGAAAACTAACTAAAACTGTAATGAGTGTTCACAAAACTAACTAAAATTAACTGAATTTATAGCAAAAATGTGTTTAGTTTTCATTGATGTGTGCGTGTCATACAATAGTCAAGGGTGAAAATGAAGTTTAGTTTCCAGAGTTTTTTGTTGCTGTCTAATTATGCCAGCAGGTGGCAGTACGTTAGTCGAGTTGTCATGTCAGGAAAAGTCAGGAGAAAGTGCCATGGCCAATTTGGGATTACTTTGAATATGACTGTGTTTTGGATAAAGCAAGTGTCTTGTAGTGGAAAGAGACAAATTATGAGAGACATTTCTAAAGGGAAAAAAATCCCACAAACCTTAAAGTGCACTTTAAAAGCTCACACAAGAAGGCTAACCTAGCTTACCTTGAGAAGGTAAGGGAGCACACTTGTTAGAGGAAAAATGATTCTATGTTTCTTTACCTTCTTTTAAATGTACAAAGATACCCTTTGTCTGTGTTTAGATTAGTTTAGAAGTGTCTTTTTAGACTTTCCCAGCAAGGACATATTGTTTCAGATTGTTTTATCTATCCCAGCTCTCTGCTGACGAGACTAGCACCATATATGGAGTTGTTTATTTTATCTGTTTATTATTTTCTTATCCTGTTCTCACTGTCTCTGTGATTTGTGCCTATAAAAATGCCAAGCCACTGTCCATGGGTGTGGGTTGTTTTCAGCAGCTCACCCGTGTACACGTTAAGCATAAAAAAGTAACTTTGTCTCATTGTGTCTTTATTCCTCCTGGGTTTTCTCCCAACAACACTCAACCCTCATCCCCAGAAAACAGAAGCTAACCCCAGGCAAGGCAGCGTGATGCATCCCGAGACAACAGGACTGGGATATCGACATAACTGTGTGAGTCAATTGCCTTCAAAAAGTTTATCAATTCACTTGAACCAAAATTACGAACACCCGGTGCTGCAAGAGTTAATAGTCTCATTGGGGCCAAGATATACATTTTATAGTTGCCTGGTATCAATGGTTGTTCATCTGCCTTTATTTATTTATTTAAAGAACCCATAGGTGGGTGTTACGTCCCCTGGCTAGTCTAGGGGGTTGAAGGGATGAACATAAATGTGGATAGAGAAGGAGGAGCCAAGATGGTAATTTTAGAAGGTTTATTTAATACTGGTGATGGGATTTGGGTTCAGACCGAGGTATAACGTCAGGGAGAGCCAAGGCCAACATAACAAACAAAACATCCCTGACGTAGAAATAAAAGAAACTTACCTAACTCCAAAGAAACAAAAATATACAACCTATAACCATAACCTACCTAACAACACATAAACAGGAGAAAACAGGGTGTCAAAACAAAAGGCAGCTCTCCCCTACAAGCAGTCTGAACATGAAGAAAACAACAATGCTCATACAAGATACAAAGGCCTACACAAGTATGGCAACCAAAATGGCCAGAGGGCCCAGAAACACAGCTCCACAGGCCTTAAATAGTGCTCTGCTGATTACCAATTAGCCGGACTCTGCGCAGCATCCAATCAGGACAGAGGAGGTGGAGCCTGGACAAAACAAAGGGTTAATAGGGAGGAGAGACATCCTCCTGGGGATGTAACAGTGGGAATGTGAGTTGTCTGTCTCTGCGTGTTAGCCCTGCGACAGACAGGCGACCTGTCCAGGGTGCAGGGTATGGTAGCTGGAATAGCAAAATATCCAAGGATAAGCAGAAGAGAATGACTGATATGATGAAACTGGGATTTTGTTACACTTAATTATTGCAAACACAGCAATTATTGCAAAAGCAGAAAGCTTTTGACGTGGTTCAGCACACACTTCTGGAGCTGAAATTGGTTCTCAATGCAGAAAAGACAAAGCTAATGTTGTTTTCAAACATGAAGAGATTTCCTCAAACTGTCCCTTTGGTGTCCACTCTTGAGGGAAACCTCATAGAAGTGGTGCATACGTATAAATATCTTGGCTTTTTAATTGATGATTCTCTGACCTTTAAACCTCACATAGACAATCTTGTGAAAAAACTCAAACTAAAATTGGGATTTTTCTTTCGAAACAAATTTTGCTTTTCTTTTGATACAAAAAAGCCTCTTGTAAATGCCACATTTTTATCTGTTTTAGATTATGGTGATCTGCTGTACATGAATGCTTCCGCCCAGTGTCTTCATAAGATTGACTCAGTATATCATGCCTCTTTACGGTTTATCACAAACTGTAGGGCCTTGACCCATTGTTGTGATCTGTACGCTCGAGTGGGATGGCCTTCGTTGTCCTCCAGGAGGTTTGTTCACTGGTGCATCTTTATTTATAAGGCCCTGCTTGGACAAATGCCCACCTACATTTGCGATCTGCTCACACGGAGAAGTACTGTTTCTTACAACGATCAAGCGATGTTTTTTTGCTCAATGTTCCATTTGTCAGAACTGAACTGGAAAAGAGGGCTTTTACTTATGCTGCCCCTTTCACATGGAACATGATGCAAAAAGACTGGAAGATAGCAGATCTTATTTCATTAACCCTCTGTAGAACCTGGGACCATTTCGTGGCCTTTCCGTTTTTTAATTCCACGCCATTTCCACTGTGTTTAATGGAGTATAGCCAAATTTTCAAACATGTATTTTTTTCCCATTTTATTTTAAAATTTCAGTCTGAGTTTTTTAAATGAGCTTAAATGGCTGAATAAAAGGCATACATCCACTATCGAACCTCGTGGCCGATTTGTGCCCCATTGAAACCCATTATAAACGCTATTTTTCACGCCAGAAAAATTACGGTCAAAGGGATCGTCAGGTTTCCAGCTTAGGTTTCGTTTTGGACTACAGGCCTTAGAGTTGTAATTTTTTTATTTGTCCACCGGGTGGCGCCCTTGCTTCACATTTGACCTCTGCTGGAAAACAGCGGGCTGCTTGGACAGACCTGCCGGAAATGAAGCCTCATTTCCGGCGTGCAGCAGCGGCTTCGCCCGCTGATCGGGCGGGCCATTTTTTGGTCCCTAGGACCATGAGAGGGTGCATTTATTTTTTTAGTCAACAGGAAATGACGTATTTGTTGTCACGTGGTATCGGACGTGTGGGCTGGAAAAAGCAGTCCCCGGTGATCGTGCCCCGGTGATCGTCGCGACTTACCCCGGCAACATGCACTTATTTCGGCCTAGAGGAGGAGCATTTGCCGCCTGGAGACCATTTTCTGGTCCTGAAAAAAAAAATAAAAGGCGATCGAAATGACTCTTGGTGCCAATCTTTAGTCCATCTAAAGGCCTAATTATAATAACAATCAAATATTACTTCAAATGTTTTTTTGGGAAAATATTTAGTTTTTTAGTTTTTTTTTTAGTTTTTTTGTAATTTAAAGGGTTAAAACAACGAAAATATAATTAAAACTTTATATGAATATTTCAGGGAGAAGTAGTTTTAAAAGACTGACCAATTTAAAGTGAAAAAAAAATTAATATTTAATATTTTTATTGCACTTTTTGGGCGTGGTCGATAGTGTGCATTTTATGAAATGCGCTCCTGGAAAAAAAATAAAAGGCGATCGAAATGACTGTTGGTGCCAATCTTTAGTCCATCTAAAGGCCTAATTATAATAACAAACAAATATTACTTCAAATGTTTTTTTTGGAAAATATTTAGTTTTTTTGTTTTTTGGGGCTAAAAAAACAGGGCGCTCATGTAATAAAACTGGGATTTAAAGGGTTAAAACAATGAAAATATAATTAAAACTTGACATGGATATTTTAAGCAGAAGTAGTTTTAAAAGATTGACTAATTTAAAGTAGAAAAAAATATTGATATATAACATTTTTAGAGCACTTTTGGGGCGGGACCATTTTTTGGTCCCGAGGTTCACGAAAGGATGGGATTTTGAGGTCCAGATTGAGAGAGCCAGAGAAAAATGTTTTTAAAATGTAATTGTTACTTATAATATGTATATAACTTTGTAATTTCAACATGTTGTCGCCTCTTGGCCAGGACTCCCTTGAAAAAGAGGTTTTTAATCTCAATGGGACTTTTCCTGGTTAAATAAAGGTTAATAATAAAAAAACACAACTAAAACTATAACTGAAACTAATCAAAACTAAACTGAAACTAAGGATTTTCAAAAAAATAAAAACTAAACTAAACTAGCAAACAATTGGTAAATACTAATTAAGACTGATATAAAATTGAAAATCTGAAGTCAAAACTAAATAAAAATAAAAACTAATGAAAATTGCAAAACTATTAAAATGAGCTTCAGCAGGTGTCATTAGAGTGAAGATGAGGATGTTAAACAGTCCCTGTCTTAGAGGAAGTCTCCTGGAGGTGGTCCTTGCTGAGGTCACATGACTTATTTTCGATGATGGGACTGGTTGGACTTGTTTCTTTGGAGAACAGACAAAGACTTGTTTCATCTCTGACATCTTCTTAAAGTCACGGATCACTAACATCTCGTATGATTTCAGTTCCCCGCCTGCCCTGTAGGTGGCCTCATTATGTTCCCACTGTTTCCAGTCACCTGATCCCTCCTCCATCAGCACACCTGTTTCCTGCTCCTCCTCCTGCATGTACAGGAAATCTAAACACTCTGTGGTAGTGATGGCCAAATGTAGCTTTCTGAAGCATTGAAACTTGTGTTAAAAACGGTTCATTACCCGAGGCGTTTTAATACAGTCCTCTCTGGTGACATCTGGTGGCCAACAAATGAATAACAGCTTGAATCTTCAAATAAAAGTGTACTGCTTCATTATGCCTGCCCACTCTACAGAGTAGAGTTCACAATTCTGTCTGATACTGGGTCACCTTGGTGTTGCTTTGAACATGTATTTTTTTGGGTGAAAAAATAATGTCTATTTGTTAAATAAATACATTTGATGAATAAACATTCCTTATTTAAACATGTGCCATTGTGTGGTCTTTCTTTGCTTCTGACTTCTTGATATTGGTAAATACAATAGATGAAAATACATTATGGAGAATGCTTCTGAACAGAAAGCTGTCTGTTCTTGCAGACCAAAATCAACTCAAAATACTCCCACATGTAAGAGCCTCCTCTCTTCCTCGCTGGCTCCATATCTCTCAATAGAATGATCAATGGAAAGATCAAATACCATGAATAACCAACTTCCTTATAAACCATTCAACAGGTTACAGATGCAGTTATGTTCTACATGAAGCTTTGGATGTCACTGATCATGTAACTCTGGCCAAACAAATGAAGCCTCGGCACAGTGCTTCTGAAGCAGTGTGATGGTTTTTTTGGACACGCACTGGAGCGTCCCTTCATCACTACTCCATAAAACTGAATGAAATGATCTCAATCGGATATTTAATGAGAACAGTTCAAAGTCAGGAGATCAAATTGTTCAAATTGTAAATTTCTCTTATTTTGAAAAAGTTCTTTTTTGAATTTTGATGTCAGTGATATGTTTAAAATATTTTGCTCAAGGCAAACAAAAGGCTGCATCCTCATTGGCCGACCTTCCCAGGAACCTTTAATGTAACCCGACACAACCAGATCCATCCATCCGCTTCCACTTATCCTTTTCAGGGTCGTGGGGGGGCGCTGGAGCCTATCCCAGCTGTCATAGGGCGAGAGGCAGGGTACACCCTGGACAGGTCGCCAGTCTGTCGCAGGGCCAACACACAGGGACAGACAACCATTCGCACTCACATTCACTCGCACATTCACACCTAGTGACAATTTGGATTATCCAATTAACCTATCCCCACAAGCTGCATGTCTTTGGACGGTGGGAGGAAGCCGGAGTACCCGGAGGGAACCCACGCAAACTCCACACAGAAAGACCCCGGCCTGATGGTGGAATTGAACTCAGGACCTTCTTGCTGTGCGGCAACAGTGCTAACCACCGTGCCACCGTGCTGCCAGATCCATATTTGGATATTTACATCATTTCACTCATTTCATTCACACAACAACATCTTCAATAACAGAGTCTGAATGAAGGTCAGGTGTTGATGCTGTTTGCTGATTGAATGGTTGGTTTCAGCTCTCCTCTCAGTCTTTACTGCACAGGTGAAGGCAGAAAGTTTGACTGTCTCTATAGACTGGAAACAGAGAAACATGCTGAACATTTAAGCTTTGCAGTAGAAATGTTCATATTACAAATAAAGCAAACAGTTTGTCAGCAATGTGCTCACACTGGCAGCTAAAACGGGATTTTGTATCTTCACTGTGAATCACTGTGAATATTTGCAGTATAAAGATTTATGTTCCAAATAAAGTGAATAGTGTGGTTGTGTCAGAGCTGTGATCAGTGTGTTCAGCTACAACAGAGATTGATGTTTTCACACATCAGGGGTCTGTTTCAGAAAGCGGGTTTAGAAAACTCCGAGTGAAAAACGATACTCAGGGTTGAGTGACCCCGAACTGTCCAACTCGGAATATTCGGTTTCAGAAAGGCTGATAACAATTAGTTCAATCAACGCGGAGTTGCTTTAACCCCAAGTTAAGCGCGCGCATGAGGATACATAAAGCCCTGATTAGTGGAGCACAGATTACAGATTAAGCGAGTCACCATGGAGACGGAGGGAAAGAAGGCGCGGTCAATGTATCTTACAGCGCTTGAGGCCGAAATTCTGATGGCAGCATATGCCGATAACATGCAAATTTTGCAGAAAAAAAGGTAACACAGCCTCAGCTGCAAAAGAAAGGGAGCATGCATGGCAAAACATAGCCGACAGAGTCAATGCGTGAGTGTTAATTTAAACATTGATCTAGGGATTTCCACCCATTTAACACATTATTTTATTATATTTTATTTTATTTCATATTTCATACATTTTATTTTGTGATGTGATGTGAGCGCAGGTGCAACCCAACAGGCCCCAAACGTTCCTGGCAGCAAGTAAAAATGAGATATAAAAATATAGTCCAAACAGGTAAGGTGTAATTGTATTATGAGCCATAGTGCTTGGTCTGTTTGTCCCATGTAAATCAATTGCAGTTAGAGGCTACATTAATTTTCTTTCTGTAAGCACTTATTGAAATTATCTGAGCACATTACAAGTACATATTTGCTTACTCTGTATGCTCAAATGTGACCCGTTATAGCCAACAGAAAAAAAGCAGAGGCGTGAAAAACAGGTGGGGGTCCTCCACCACCACCACTCACAGAGGCTGAGCAGTTGGCCCTCAGCCAAAACAGTGGGCGCCCCCTAACCCCTAACCCTACATAAGAGGTAAATTCAAAATAATACATGATGTGCATACATCCTTTCTTCACAGTCACCTTTGCAGTGCTACTCATTCATTTGATAAACTCTTTACCATAATGAATTATTTTGTAGTGAAGTTATTTTCCTACTGACTTTGCCTTCCCTCAGTCTTGGTTGTCTTTGAGAGCATAATGACAATGAAGTGTAAGGTGATTGGTATGTTTGTTAATTGCCATTTGGTCCCTTGTAAGTTATAAGTGACCTGTATAAACCTCATATTCTATCAGTTGATGGTGATGGTGTACTGCATCTGGTGCAGCCTCCTGTTGAGCCAGACCAACATGCAGTTGTGAGTAATACTCCACAGATTATATGAGGTTACAGTAGAACAGCAATGTTGTTAATTTCTTTACTACAGGAAAATAATGAAGAAACATTGACAGCTGTTACAGAGGAGGAAGCAACAGAGACACTTTATGAGGTTTACATCTTACAATGGAAAATATAACAATTGAATAAAATGTGGTACTATAATAAAACCATGGACTTTCTATGTCTCTAACAGAGTGATGATGGAAATGAAGAGGAAGAGGGTCCAGCCACTTCTCCAACAAACCTTTCCTCAGTAAGATGTTCAGCACTGATTTACAACCAACCTAAGTCGGCATGTACTATGAATGTCAATGCTATTTTCTGTGTTTCAATAGCTCCCTGTAAAGCAGCTGTACAAAACCTATTTGATCAAGAAAATAAAAAAAATGCGACTTGGATTTGGAACACTTCAAGCAGCAGATCCAAAAGACCAAGATTGAGATTTTACTGCTGGAACATCAGTTAAGGGTGGGTGAAGTGGTCAGAGATGGACGAATTATTTCAGTGTTTGAACAACATAATAATATACTTATTAATACTTTGTGTACAGGAAACACAGGCGACCAATAAAGCCAGTTGAACAAAAAATCTGTTTATTCTTCTTTCAACATGTTGAGGTGATGGGTCAAAAGAAATGATTGTGACATATGGTGTCTCTGACTGCTCTTCCATCTTGTATGTCCGTGGGAGGGTCAGGATGTTCATGGTTTGGATCACTGCTGATGTTTGGTTCAGAAGGACAGTGTTCTCCTCTAATTGTGGCAATGTTGTGAAGAATCACACATGCCACAATAATGTCACATGCCCTTTCTGGGGTGACCCTGAGTCTTTGAAGGCACTGGAACCGGGCCTTAAACATTCCGATAGTCATTTCAATTCTGGCTCTTGTCCTGCAATTAGCCAGATTATATCGTTGCTGTGGGCCCGGTTCAGGGTCAGGGTAAGGGGTAAGCAAATAGGGTAAACATGGATACCCCCTATCACCAAGCAAGTAGCCAGTGAACTCTCCTAAGACAGAAGGATACACTTCAGTTCAAATGTCCCTGTAGCAATTGGTCTTTATATATTTTAAAGTATTTTCAACTCACCATGTCCAAATTTTGTGCTCAGTGTACATTCACGAAAAATTCGTGAGTCATGAACAGAGGCTGGCCACTTGGCTTCCACATTTGTGATAATGTTGGCAGCATCACATATGATCTTCACAGTGCAGAGAACACAAATTAGCATCCATTACTATAATGAAATAATTTGTTAGTTTGAAATGCTACAGGGAACTATGTACCTGTACATTAATGCTGTGGAAAGACTTCCTGTTCACATAGTCTCCTTCATTTACTGAAGAAGCAATGATTGGAATGTGAGTGCCATCTGTACAGCCAATCACGCCTAGGAACCGTGAAAATAA
Source organism: Rhamphochromis sp. 'chilingali' (assembly GCF_963969265.1). NCBI lineage: Eukaryota > Metazoa > Chordata > Actinopteri > Cichliformes > Cichlidae > Rhamphochromis > Rhamphochromis sp. 'chilingali'. The sequence continues at coordinate 65,792,677 of NC_137929.1, read as the reverse complement.
ATGTAAAATTTAAGTAGTAGTTCAAGTATCACCACATCATAAATTAAGTTTTGTTCATCCTGCTACCTGCAATTTTGTGGAATCCCTCTTTGATAAATCTTGTGGGTCTGTGACCGGGAAACACCACAGACGAGTACAGGAGACGTTTCAGTGCAACTGTAACATTCCTGACTGCCCGACAGACGGTAGCCTTGGAAACGTGCTCAGCGTCACCAATATTATACAGAAAGCTCCCGTTTGCAAAAAACCGAAGTGCAATACAAATAATATGTACAGAACTGAGAGGATGTCCGCGATGTGTCACATGAGCAATATTAGGCCTGAGGATGTTCTTCAAATAAATTATAGATTGTGCTGAAAAACGGTGACGTTCACACAGGAAATCATCAGGAAATGATAAAATGTCCAAACGCACTCTATATTAAGCTAATCACTCTCTCCCGGCGGAGAGCTCTGCGGAGAATTTGGGCTTCAACATCTACTGGCTCTTCAAGGAAGGAGCACGCCATGTCTGACACTTCCTACAGTCAGGTTTCTGACACAGAGAATCAGAATCAGAATCAGAATCAGAATGGGTTTATTGCCAGATGTTGAGGTTTACAACATTAGGAAATTGCTGCGGTGCTTCAGTGCAAACAATAAGAATTAAAGTGCTATGTAGAAAGAAAGATATGTGCATGAGATATACATGAGATATATACATGAGAATAAGAATTATGAGTGCTACGTAGAAAGATATATACATGAGTGCAGGTGGTGATCAGTGCCAGACATGAAATGATGCAGTGAACACAGCGTAGGGTCATGTGTTAGTGGTGGGAACAGTCATATGGTTATTGTTCATGTGTCCAACAGCAGAGGGGAAGAAACTGTTCTTGTGGCGAGAGGTTCTGGTGCGAATGGACCGGAGCCTCCTGCCTGAGGGGAGCAGGTCAAACAGACTGTGTCCAGGGTGAGAAGGGTCAGCTGAGATCCGGGCTGCACGCCGCAGTGTCCTGGAGGTGTACAGGTCCTGCAGAGATGGGAGTCTGCAGCCAATCACCTTCTCAGCAGAGCGCACAACACGCTGCAGTCTCTGTTTGTCCCTGATAGTGGCTCCAGCGTACCACACGGTGATGGAGGAGGTGAGGATGGACTCGATGATTGCAGTGTAGAATTGCATCATCGTCCGTGTTGGCAGGTTGAATTTCTTCAGCTGCCTCAGGAAGTACATCCTCTGCTGGGCTTTCTTGATGACGGAGGTGATGGTGGGCTCCCACTTCAGGTCCTGGGTGATGGTGGTACCCAGGAAGCGGAATGAGTCCACAGAGGTGATGGGGGTGTCAGTCAGGATGATGGGGGGGAGTGGGGCTGTGTGCTTCCTGAAGTCCACAATAATCTCCACTGTCTTCTGGGCATTCAGCACATTCAGAGGCGGAGAAAGTCAGGGTTAGTTGAAGTAAACCTGCTGGGGAGCAGGTTAGCTTCACGGAGTGTGTCGTCATAGTGACTCACTCAGGATTAATCTAAACTCGCTTTGTGAAACCGAAAACCCAGAGTTTTTGTTAACTCAGGGTATACTTACTCAGAGTTTGCACTAAACCGGCTTCCTGAAACAGGGCCCAACATGTGAACTTTACTCTGACTTAGACTCACTCTGAGCAGTCAGGCAACATATTTGTAAATCAGCACATGGAGGTGTGGCCCTCTCACCCTCTTCAGGTTTAGTTCCGCCTCCTTCCAGGAAGCAGCTCACCTGTGTGTCTGTGTTTAGTGTCCAAGTGTGGATTGGAGCTTGTTGTTCGTGTATCTGTTTGAAGAAACTGTAAGTTTGCTTTGTGTCGTCCTTTAACAGTTTGTCTTTAGGAACTTTACTGTTTGTTTCTGCTCTGTAATATTTGGACCAGATGTTTAGCTCTTATTTCAGGACAAACTTTGGATCACTCTTGTGCTTGAAGATAAATCCACATGATTTTAGATTATTGATTGAGTGGAATCCACACTGGTTAACTCTGCACTGAAACATTTGTTACTGTGATAAACAGTTTAAATGAATCTGTTTGACACTGATCATCACTCATGGGACGTTTTTCCTTCTTTAACTGGAAACAATCAGATATAATCATTCTGTTCTTAGAAGTCGACTTTCAGGTTTTAATGAAGTGACATTGAAAAACAGAAAGTGAATCATCTCCAGCTCAGATCAGTTTACTGCAAACAAAGTTAATGAAAATGAAATCTAGAAGTTTACAAACAACATGAACAATTACTGCATTTTTTTAAATGAACTTTATAATATCTGCATGTGGAGGCTGGGATATTGTGCAGGAAAGTATTTGGATTTGTTATTGCGTTGTGTCGCTGTCATGTTCACTTTGTACTTTGTGTTTTAATCAGTGGATTTGAGTTTTCGTCTTCTAGTGTTTGAAGTTTTTAGTCAGTAATCGTTGGTCAGAGTGTGTTCTCTTGTGTTTTCCTGTTTGTTGCCCTCTTTTATAGTCCTTGCATTTTTTGATAAACATTTTGAATTTTGTTCCTCGTGAACAGTTTTAAGTCTGAATGAATGTGTGCTGTAAGTTATTTGAGCCAGTTGTCCTGGATTTGGCTTCAAAACTCTGCCGGCTAATGAAAATAGTCTTTTGTTACATTTATAGAGTCACTCAGTGGTACGTTTTCATGAAATAAATAATTGAACAGATATATGTTAAAATTATGTCAGTTGTATTAAAATAAACACAAGTAACTGATGATAGATGATTTTTGGTGGTTTTGTGTCCCTTTGTGAATTTTATTTTTTAGATAAGACCAGAGGCCCACTGACTCTTTGCACCTCTAGTCTGGTCTCAGTAGTCAGTTCATTATTCTGTAAAAGACTGTTGTTGTTTTAGAGCAGGTAGTCATGTAAAGGTTAACATCGTCACACAGGATGCAATCAGAAGCTCAAGTAATGAAAATTAAGCATCACTCAGTACTGATTATCTGATATCAGAGTCATTATACATCAGACACTTGGTGAACTCGGTAACATCACACAAAACATTTTAATTCCTCATGTATATGATGGAAGCCAGTGAGGGAACTAATGCTGACTTAAATGAACAGCTCAGGATCCACTTCTACTCTTCTTTTCTATTGTAAACAATATTATGGGGATTGTATGTAAATATTGTAAGGATCTTTCTAATGTTTTATACCTTAAAGGTTTTTGAAACATCTCTTTATGCCTGTGTCTGTGAAAGAACTGATGTCTGCACATGGATTATTTTTCTATCAGTAAAGACTATTAATTCTGATGATATTATAGCTACTCTTCGTCGGTCTGTCTGTCAGCTTTATATTTAGCTACCTCCACCCTCAACCAGTTAATGTTGCTAAAGGCAATATTTCCAATTAGGGGTGGGTTTTTATAATCGATTCATCGATTAAAATCGATTCTGGCTTGGATAACGTAAAATCGATTCATTAAAATCCTGAATCGATTTTTTAATATAAATTTATTTTGCCCGAAATGCCAGAATCTCTGGTGACATCTCACAAAATTTCAAGAACCACCAAACAGTTAAGACAGTAAATGAGAGCAGGTACAGGGATTCTGCACATAGACTTAAACACACAGCGCGACCCGCGGATCAGAATCAGTTAGATGTCGCCTTTCTCACGGTCGGGGCTGAAAGCCGACAGCTCGCTGATTCTGATCTGTGGGCGGGTCCGCGCTTTGTGTTCACGCCCTTTATGCGCTGATTCTAAAGCTGTTAGTTTGATGTCTCTCCAAACAATATTGACCGAACCAGCAGCAAAAGAAGATCCAAACGCTTCACATAAACATCGTCATGAATTCACTCTGACTTTTACTGTTTTGCTTCCATCGCGATGCGCAGCTCTCTCTCTCTCTCTGTACTTTAAGAACAGTTTCCCTTTCTTCATTATTCGCTTGCTTGATACGCACAAGTCTACTGTTGCTTACAGCGCTGTCAGCCGCTGTTTTTTTCCCTTTTACATTCTTCCGAAAAGAAAACCTCATTTCTGCTGTTCAATACTGAACAAATTTAAACTTTTTAAAATTAGTCAAAATGCAAAACGCTTAGCCGTGTCTCTAATAAAACCGCTGTAACGTCAGAGGTAATGTTCATATGTTGATTAATGGTTTTCTTTCATTTTTGATGTACTGCAGAATATTTTTATAAAATCCCAGGCCAGGAAAATCACCTTCATGTTTTTCTTTGTTTTATCCTCAGCTACTTTGACACAAAGGCATCTGCTGTGACGCTCACACCTTGGATAAAGTCTTGCGAGTGTCAGCTTCCTTTTTATTGATACAAAAATATGTAAATGTACTGATCTGAATTATATTTCTGACTGTCAAAATTTCCCAGATTTAAATCGAATCGAATCGAATTAAATCGAATCGTGGATCGAATCGATTCGGGACCTTGTGAATCGGTATTGAATCGATTCTAGAAATCAGTGACGATACCCAGCCCTATTTCCAATCAAGGATGGTGGAATAGAACACAGCCAAAACTCGGTCTCCTCCTCTCTGATGTGATCAAAGGTGCTCGTCAATCATCTGTAATTCTTCTGTGCCTTTAAAAAAAAAACAAAAAAAACCCCAAAAAAACAACAAAAAACAACAACGTAGATTTAACAATAGAGAAAAACTTTTGTTCATTTGACTGAATATCCACCGAAGTGGGTGGACGAAATGGCGTCTTCAAGCACCAGATTCTATTTTAAACCAACAATCCGAAGAACGTTGGATTAGAGACAGGGAGGGGAACTGAACTGGCATCCAGACAGAGGATGAACTGGGTTAGAATAAAGACAGAAAATAAATTATTATTTTGAACTTATAATCACATAAATTTATTCTAATCACTAAATTCACAAAAAGTATACACTAAAATATAAACCCCAGTTACAAAAGAAAAATCAAACAATAACAGAAGTCCGTATTTTCACAAAAAAAGCAAAGCTTTTTTGCTCAGCTAGAGCAAATGAGAACAGGAAAAAAGATATTGCAATATTATGCAGCTCTTACATAAAAGGCTGCATAATAACAGAAACATCTTTTCTTTTAAGCCCAAATATGTACTTACTCCAGTGAGTAACTAAGTAATGTTCTGCATTACTTTTAAGAAAAGAAACCAGTAATGTGTAATATTTTATTTAACTTTTTGAGTGACCGCCCTAACAAAGCATGTGAAGTTTACTCTGACTTAAGTCTGAGTAGTCAGACAGCATTTTTCTGGAGTGAACACACACACACACACACACACACACACACACACACACACACACACACACACACACACACACACACACACACACACACACACGCACTCATGCACGCACGCACGCACACACTTTATTCTGGGCTGATAGACTATGAGGTCTTTTATTTATTATTCATTGATGTTGAACAGCAGTGTGGACAGAGCCTCTTCTTGGTGGGTCCCGCACTTGATGGTGACTTGTGCCATTGGCTTGAAGTTGACCTCTACTGTTGTTCACCACATTCACATTGAGTTCCTGGTGAAGAGTCTGGGGTTCCTGTTGATCTTGTACAGTTTTAGGCATTCCAAGCTCCAAGTGTGGGGCATCGAGTCAGGCTTTGTAATAAATCCAGGCAGTGCATAGGTTGGTCAGTCTGGCCTTGCAGTTTCGGGCAACGGCTCTGTCTACCAGGAGCTGGTGTTTTGTTCCTCTGGTAATCCTACAATTCTATTTTTGTGCCTCGCTCATGTATTAACTGTAAATGTTGAAAAAAAAATATTCGTTGAGCAGCTCTTGGAGCTTTTTTGTTTCAACAGTTTTCTGAATTCTCATCCTGATCACCAGCTCCATGCAGTCCTGTCTGGTGTTCATGGGCTTACAACAACATAATAAATCGATTATTTTTCAGGGTTAGTAATTATCAGTTTATTGAAAGATACAAACTCATTATGTTATTTTAATAATAACCAAAACTGCTTGGTGAATAATTGAATTAAATGACACAAGTTGAATTCTACTTTAAATCTGACAACATAAAGGCATATTTTCAGTAACTCTTCTGAAAATCTGAAAATCTGCCTCCTCCAACCTGTCCTACTTCAGGTAGAGTCCCTCCTCCTTCCATTAAACAGCTCACCCGTGTGTCTGTGCCTGAGCTTGTTCTTTGTGTGTCTGTGAAGAACCTGTAAGTTTTATTTTTTTCCTCTTTTAACAGTTTGTCTTTAGTAACTTAAGCTTGAGATCTGTGGACTCTGTAGAAAACAACTCAAACTATTGTGTTTGGCAATCAGAAAAATGTTAACCAAACTCCTGATGTCTCTTTGCCTTTCTACAGCTCTTTTAATAACCTTTTGTTGCTGTTAATGCTTCAAAAAGATTGTGCATGCTGCAAACTGAAACTATGCTGCATGCAGTTTCTAGTTTTTCTAGTTTAAACATGTGAGGAATGTTTCCCTAGCTGCAAACATCGATAATCAGCTTTAATGTCTGCATGTGATTCCTACTCTTTAAACTCGAGTTTGTGAACTCTGCAGATTGGGACAGTTTTGCTTTTCTCTGTTAAAATCCCAGAACCAGAAATGTGTGAGGCTCTGCTCTGAGATCCAGAACCAGATCACATCTGGGTAGATTTTGGCATAGAAAAAGTGTTCATGTGAATTTGTGAGTGCCCTGATATACTCATTTCTAATTTACTCACTCGGCCTCTCTCAGTGAAAATCTTAGTACACTGAGCTGTCACTAAATGTTTCCTTCAGTCTAAATTAAAGCTACACAGTCAGAAAACACCAGTCTGGCATGAACTGAATTCAAGACCAGTTCTCTTACTTTGAAGCTCTGGCTCCTCCTTTCTCTGACTGGCTGTTCACATTAACCCTGAACTGAAGATTCGTATTACCAGTGAATCAGTGTGTCTACAGCTCTCTGCAAACTCAGCAGGAATAGTTAGTCTGAAGCTTTTAGCTCTAATGACCCTAAAGGTTTTTTTCATGGATCGGCAGAAATGTTTGAAAATGTTGTTCAAAATGTTGTTATGTGCACATGAATGATTTGTGTTTCCTCTGCAGGTGAAGGTAGAAAGTGTGTGTGTGTGTGTGTGTGTGAGCTGATGTGAATTCAACAACATGGATCAGTGTGAGGACAGAGAGGAGGGAGTCCCTCCCTCTAAAAGCACTCTGTGTGGGGAACATGAGAGCCAGACCAAAGAGCAGAGGTGAGATGACCATCTCTAACTGTCCATGACTCTTCTCCATGTCACAGCTCAGCACTCACATCACTGCTCCATCATTATTCGCAGGAACCAACCTGGACCTCCACCCTCCTTAATGAGTGACCGGTCTAAAAATGAAGCCATTGATTTTAAACACCAGCAGGTGTCTGCTGCAGAGAGGTGAGCAGTTATTAACATGAACTATTTGAACGTCAGCCAGGTGTCTGATTTAAATGGTGATGCTCGTTGTATTTTGTTTTTTTTATTAATCTTTCATGGTTTCATAAATGCATCTCTGTAGGAGACCACTGGCTAAAAGGACATACACAAAAAAACGAGGAACTAAATGTAAACATGAGCCTGAACCCAGCTGTATGTCCTTAAGGAGTAAACAGTCAAAACGTGACCCCATTGAATTTCAACAGCCGCCTGCTGGAGAGAGGTGAGCTGTTAGTAACACTCTTTCATGTCAGTACAGTGTCTGATTTAAATGATGATTCTTATTTTATTTTTTACTTTTATTAATCCTTCATGGTTTCAAAAATGTATCTCTGTAGGAGACCATTGACTCAAACAACATGCAGGAGAAAACGAGGAACTAAACGTATAAATGAACCTGGACCCAGCTGTATGTCCTTAAGGAGTAAACAGTCAAAACGTGACCCCATTGAATTTAAACATCATGGGTCTGCAGGATACAGGTGAGCTGTTAGTAACATGAAGTCTTTGAGAGGTATCCTGATGCATACTTAGTCATCCATTTAAGTTAATCCCAAAAAGATGATTCTGTTCATCTGGACGTTGTGTTTTCAGTGATAGAAACATGTTGTCACTCATACAAGTGACACTTTTTGGATTTACTTTCTTGGATTATTGACCATGCATCAAGACATTTTAACCCACTTTGTCAAGTACTGGCTTAAGCTAATATGACTATGAGCAAACAGCACATAAGATGGTTGATTGCCTGAACCACCTGTTGTTCAGCCTCAGATGCAGACAAAACAGGATTACTCCTAGAAGTCTTTAGATGAGCTCTTCAGTTAAGGGCCTTGGAGCAACAAGAAATCTTTAGGAAGACGCAGAACTAGCTCCTCAATGAATGTTTCAAAGAAACACATTTTATCATTAATGTGCTAAAATCTGAGGAGGAGTGGATGCCACAGAGACTTACAATGCGACCGTGGCTCAGGGGGTTGGGAATCGCATCTGTAACCGGAAGGTCACCGGTTCGATCCCTGGGCTCTCTGTCCTGGTCGTTGTGTCCTTGGGCAAGACACTTTACCCTACTTGCCTACTGGTGTTGGCCAGAGGGGTATGGCAGCCTCGCTTCTGTCAGTCTGCCCCAGGGTAGCTGTGGCTACAACTGTAGCTTGCCTCCACCAGTGTGTGAATGTGAGAGTGAATGAATAGTGGTATTGTAAAGCGCTTTGGGTGCCTAGAAAAGCGCTATATAAATCCAATCCATTATTATTATTATTATAATGCTTCTAGATGAGAATACTCCTCAAAGGGTGTTTGAATTCAGTAAGACAATCCAACTAGCACAGCATGAAAAGTCCAAGACTAACAAAGAAAGTTTTACTTAATTGTTGTTTACCAGAAACCACAACAAATTGAGTATTGAGAGACTTCCTAATCAATGGTTCTTGGTCAATGGTCATGACATTTTGCATATAAATGATCAAGTAACTGACCTCACAGCCCATTGTTCATTCTGTGGAGATTTCAGTCATTGTACAAAGGTATTGTTTATAAGGCTTAGGAAACCTGCAGTCAGCTGAGACTGAAGTATGAGTGACTAAATGTTTCTCCCATTGAAAATGCTACATCCAGATGAACAAAATCAACTTTTTGGGATCTTTGAGAGGTAAATAACTACCTGATGTTGTTAAAAAGAAGACTGTAACTGGGTGTAAATTTACACAAATGTGAGAGTTCTAAAAAAAAAAAAAAAGTAATACATTTAACTCTGTCTCTTAAGCTGGATGTAAACAAAAAATAAATGTTCAAAGTTTTAGAACATGTTTAGTGCCATCTTTGAACATTTGAGCCTGCTGCCAATAGACTTACATTACATTATTTCCTGACTAGTTACAGAATCAACAACAATAAAACTAAATATCAAGTTCAATGCTGAGTTGCTGAAACAATGAATTGATGTTCATAACAAGGATATACTCTCCACTTTCACTTGTTTTTCACTGAGATATCAGTTTTGTCAGTAGTTAGGTAACATTATGTTTTGTAAATCTATTGGCAGCAACCTACATGGTGACATCTTCTGTAACAGCAAAAGATGGCGCTAAATACTTCTAAATCTAGTGTTTCAAACAGTATTTAAATCTAGGACAGTATTTAGAGCAGGGCTCTGACAAAAAAAAGTAGAGACGAAAAGCCCTGAGGAACTAAACATGAAAGAAATTAACTCCACAGAAAAATAAGCTTAATCATGGGCAAAACAAACTCAACAGGCACACAGGAATCACACAGGAGCTTATATTCAAAATATCAGCTGGATACACTACAAGCTCTAATTTGCTTTTCTCATGGAATATAAACCAGCAGATTGGCTACTTTTTTTCCTGGACTAGATGAACAGCTAAATATTGTTCAAGAGTTAAATTATATTGATGAGATGAACATCACTAGAAGCATCTGTTTCTTTTCCTTTCCTTGTCTCTCTGGAGACAGATTTCATGGGGACTAACTCTTCATGATTCCTCCACAGAGTGGATCAGGAGAGCTCAGAGGTTCCGAGGGGTCAGTCTGCCCAGCAGCATCAAACACAGCTGGACTCCATATTTATGGTCTGTACATGTACAAAACTTTTGTCTATGAAAGTTCTCAGTTATCCAGGTCATCGTAGTCAAAGGAGCTTGCAAAGAAAAGCGTCTGGACTTCTTTAAGTTGCTAGAAGACGTTTTACCTCTCATCCGAGAAGCTTCTTCAGTTCTAAGGTCAAATGGTGTGGAGTCCCAGATTTAAACATAGTGGGAGAATATCCCCCCAAAGAGGGAAAAATGGACCCCCTGATGATCCTCTAATCGCCTGAGCCAAGGTGTGAAAATGGGTCCCAATCAGCCAGGGTTTCAGGTGAGCTCATTGTGAAACCTGGCCCCACCTTATCATGCGAATTCCTGAGGTAAGATGGCCCAGGATGTTAGTGGGCGTTAAGGCGTCTGGGGAGGGAACTCAAAACTGGATTATAGATGGCAGACAGTTGGTGTCGTAAACCACCGCCTCTGTTCAAAGATGGTCGCTCACAGTGGACATAAATGGCTTCTTTCACTCCTCTCTCAAACCATCTGTCCTCTCTGTCCAAAATGTGAACATTGGTATCCTCGAAAGAGTGACCTTTGACCTTTAGATGCAGATGGACTGCTGAGATGAGATGATGAGATAGCCTTTATTTGTCAGTTGCAGGTCTTTTGCCCACAACCGAGATGACAGACCTTGCCGACCGTATATACAATACACAAACATCACATTGGGGAGACAGGTCAGGCTAGGTAGCGAGGAAAAAAAACATCGAAATGTGTAACACAAAAGGATAATACAGGAATGCACAGATATCAACACACCATAGCATAATAAACACAGACAAGCAACATGGGAAAGAGTTCCAGTGTGTACATCTGATCTGGGACCGCTGCAATCTTTCGACTGCGCCTCCAACTGACCCGATGTCCACATCAGAGGGGAGGTAAGCGTTGGAGGTGGCGTTGGATCCGGGGTAGGGAGGGTGATGCATCAGTGAGTGCTTATCAGTATCAGTATATGGATGTGTGTGCGTGTCCAGAGTTCAGCTGAGACAGTGTCCTTCGCCCTGCCAGGCTAAGTAAATAGTCTTCCAGCCAACCCTGGTGGCCTTGCATGGAATAGGAAGGAACAGACTAAACACAGTCGTTATCAGGGTGTTTTGTTCAGCTCCGGCCTTGCAGCTGGCGCCGAAGGGGTATCCGCATAAGTGATGTTATTTTTTACTTTAGTGCGAACAGCTCATATGAATTTCAAAGCAGTTCTACAGTCCAACACTGGTCTCTCAATCTCCCGTTGGAAAGCCGCGAGCTTCGCCATACTTGACTTCTGTGATGTTGTCATTTCTTGTGCTCAAGGAGCTGACTTCTGAGGACTCACGGCAGTGTGCCTCCCCGAGATGTCATCCAATTTTGCGCCCAGAGATGTTATTCCGGGCTAGCCCTTCCGAGATGCATCCAGTCTGCAGTCAAAGATCTTATTCTGAGTATTCACAGCAGCCGTAGCCTCTCCAAGATCTTATCCGTGCTGACTCAATGAGCCTATTTTGAGAAACTCACGCCTCTCCCATCATTCCAATCCCAGCGGGCAGCCTTGTGGGAGTTTGAACAGCCGGTTCCGCTTTCTTAATTCTTCGATAAGTCAGGGCCAAGCCAGCTCTGATCAGCCAGAACCCTGTTACCATGGTTCCGAATAGGTAGATATCTTCAGCACTCAGGCTCACCCAAGCCCAAACTTCTCGTTGAGAAAGGGGTGTCTATTGCATTTAGGGACCAGTTGATTCAATCCATAATTCCTCTTTTAGGTTTTAGAGAACAGACTGTGAGAGAATGTTCCAGGGAAAATACAAAAAAACCACGAGACTAGACAAGGACATAAGCAGGGAAGATAAGGGAGAGGAGAAAAAGTGCGTCCGCCTCCTCCGAGAGCCAAAGAAGAGAGTCATGTCCTGTGGAGGTGGCTCTTCTGTGTTGTGCCATGCGCTTGTGAATCGGCTGTTTGGTCTCTCCAATGTAGAGGTCTGGGCATTCCTCGCTGCACTGTACAGCATACACCACATTGTTAAGTTTGTGTTTAGGAGTTTTGTCTTTCAGGTGAACCAATTTTGGTCTGAGTGTGTTGCTGGGTCTGAAATGCACCGGGATGTCATGCTTGGAGAAAACTCTCCTGAGTTTACATAGGGAATGACAATGTTGTTGCGTCTGTCCTTCTTATCCTCCCTCGCTGGTGTCTGATCTTCTTTTCTGTGCCTCTTTGCTGACATTATGAACGCCTAGTTAGGATAACCGCATGTTTTGAGTGCTTCCTTTAAAGTCTCAGTCACCCTCTCCAGTGCCAAAGTCCCTCCGTCCAACCTCACAATACAAGAAAAGAAGGCCGTCGCTTCCCTGAGCAAAGACTACAACATCACTGTTTTACCAGCTGATAAGGGAAGATGCACCGTGGTCCTAAACACTACACATTACCACACAAAGATCACTACTCTCCTCAGTGACAACAATACCTACGAAGCCTTAAAGCGAGACCCCACAATCCGCTACAAAAAGAAAGGTATAGGTTGCCTTCAGGACCTTGAAAAGGACAAAATCATTGACCGCCTTACATATCACCGCCTTTATCGAGAGATTGCCATACCCTGCATTTACGGACTTCCTAAAATCCACAAGGAAGATGTCCCACTCATAGTCAGTAGCAAAAACTCAGCCACTTATAACATTGCAAAACACTTTGCTACCATCCTTGCACCTCTTGTGGGGAACACCCACATCAAAAACTCCACCGACTTCACCGAAAGGTCCAGAAACTTACCCTGGATTCAGATGAAACCATGGTGTCCTTTGATGTAGTCTCTCTTAACTTGCATACCCACCACAGAGGCCGTGGAGACAGTCAGAAAACAACTACAAGACGACAGCTCCTTGGAAGACAGGACCAACTTCACACCCGATCAGATCTGCACACTGTTAGACCTCTGCCTTACCACAACATACTTCAAATACAACGAAGGCTTCTACAGACAAAAACATGGCTGCGCCATGGGCTCCCCCATGTCACCTATTGTAGCCCAGACCTCTACATTGGAGAGACCAAACAGCCACTTCACAAGCAAATGGCACAACATAGAAGAGCCACCTCCACAGGACAAGACTCACCAGTCCATCTGCATCTTAAGGATAAAGGTCACTCTTTCACGGATACCAATGTTCACATTTTGGACAGAGAGGACAGATGGTTTGAAAGAGGAGTGAAAGAAGCCATCTATGTCCACTGTGAGCGACCATCTTTGAACAGAGGCGGTGGTTTACGACACCAACTGTCTGCCATCTATAATCCAGTTTTGAGTGTCCTCCCCAGATCCCTTAACACCCACTCACATCCTGGGCCATCTGACCTCAGGAATTCGCACTATAAGGTGGGGCCAGGTTTCACAATAAGCTCACCCGAAACCCTGGCTGATTGGGACCCATTCCCACACCAGTTTTCACACCTTGGTTCAGGCGATTAGAGGATCATCAGGGGGTCCTGTTGTCCCTCTTTGGGGGGATACTCCCACTAGGTTTAAATATGGGACTCCCCACCATTTGACCCTAGAACTGAAGTAGCTTCTCGGATGAGAGGTGAAACATCTTCAAGCAACTTAAAGAAGTCCAGACGCTTTTCTTTGCAAGCTCCTTTGAACACTTACTTTTACAACTTCATGCTGCTCTTTATGCAACAGTGGATAATCAGTATTTGGCTCCATGATTTCAGTATGATTGGGTCATTCATGAAGTATTCTGTTCCAGCTGCTGGAGGACAACATCATCAGCTTTGTGAAGAAAGAGCTGAAGAAGATCCAGAAGGTTCTGAGTCCAGATTACCCAGAATGCTTAGAGAGTCAAAGGGAGGAGGAAGAGCAGAGGAGGAGCAGCAGAGAGGCATTTGTGAAAATCACCCTGGACTTCATGAGAACAATGAAGCTTGATGAGCTGGCTGACCGTCTGCAGAGAAGTAAGTGGATTTCACTAAAGATTTAAGTTGCTGGTGTAAAGAATTTACTAATTTCAAAATAAATAGAACAACACATAACAATGATGATATATGGAATTTTAATTGTCTATACATTTTTTTTAAACAGTACCTTATGTTGTACTTTTTTTGTTGGTTTATTCTCTGAAAATGTCTAGATGCCATTTGTCCTCACAAACTTAAATCTACACTAAAGGAGAGGTTCCAGTGTGTGTTTGAAGGGATCGCTAAAGCAGGAAATCCAACCCTTCTGAATCAGATCTACACAGAGCTCTACATCACAGAGGGAGGGACTGCAGAGGTCAATGAAGAACATGAGGTAAGACAGATTGAAAAGGTATGCAGGAACCGAGACAGACCAGAAACATCAATCAGAGAAGAAGACATCTTTAAAGCCTCACCTGGACGACTTGAACCAATCAGAACAGTGCTGACAAAGGGAGTGACTGGTATTGGAAAAACAGTCTTAACTCAGAAATACATTCTCGACTGGGCAGAAGACAAAGCCAACCAGGACATCCAGTTCATATTTCCATTCACTTTCAGAGAGCTGAATGTGCTGAAAGAGAAAACGTTCAGCTTGGTGGAACTTGTTCATCACTTCTTTACTGAAACCAAAGAAGCTGGAATCTGCAGTTTTGAAGACTTCCAGGTTGTGTTCATCTTTGATGGTCTGGATGAGTGTCGACTTCCTCTGGACTTCCACAAAACTACAATCCTAACTGACCCTAGAAAGTCCACCTCAGTGGATGTGCTGCTGATAAACCTCATCAGGGGCAAACTGCTTCCTTCTGCTCACCTCTGGATAACCACGCGACCTGCAGCAGCCAATCAGATCCCTCCACAGTGTGTTGACATTGTGACAGAGGTGAGAGGGTTCACTGACTCACAGAAAGAAGAGTATTTCAGGAAGAGATTCAGAGATGAGGAGCAGGCCAGAAGAATCCTTTCTCACGTCAAGACATCACGAAGCCTCCACATCATGTGCCACATCCCAGTCTTCTGCTGGATCACTGCTACAGTTTTGGAGAATGTGCTGAAAACCAGAGAGGGACGTCTGCCGAAGAACCTGACTGAGATGTACATCCACTTCCTGGTGGTTCAGGCCAAAGTGAAGAAGGTCAAGTTTGATGAAGGAGCCCAAACAGATTCACACTGGAGTCCAGAGAGCAGGATGATGATTGAGTCTCTGGGAAAACTGGCTTTTGATCATCTGCAGAAAGGAAACCTGATCTTCTATGAATCAGACCTGACAGAGTGCGGCATCGATATCAGAGCAGCCATAGTGTTTGCAGGAGTGTTCACACAGATCTTTAAAGAGGAGAGAGGACTGTACCAGGACAAGGTGTTCTGCTTCATCCATCTGAGTGTTCAGGAGTTTCTGGCTGCTCTTCATGTCCATCTGACCTTCATCAACTCCGGAGTCAATCTGCTGGAAGAGCAACAAACCACCTCCCAGAATCCTGAAACAACAGAATCTTCAGCGTCTCACTTCTACCAGAGTGCTGTGGACAAGGCCTTACAGAGTCCAAACGGACACCTGGATCTGTTCCTCTGCTTTCTCCTGGGTTTTTCACTGCAGACAAGTCAGACTCTCCTACAAGGTTTGCAGACACAGACAGGAAATACTTCACAGACCAATCAGGAAACCGTCCAGTACATCAAGAAGAAGCTCAGCGAGAATCTGTCAGGAGAGAAAAGCATCAATCTGTTCCACTGTCTGAATGAACTAAATGATCGTTCTCTAGTGAAGGAGGTCCAGCGATACATGTGCTCAGGATGTTTCTCCATACGTAATCTTTCCCCTGCTCAGTGGTCAGCTCTGGTCCTAATCTTAGTCTCATCAAAAAAAGATGTAGACCCAAAGACATTTTCTTCAGATGACGTTCTTCTGGAGCTGCTGCCAAAGGTCAATGCCTCTAATAAATCTCTGTAAGTAAATATGTGCTGGTGCTTTTATTTGGTAAATGGTTATTCTAGTTAACATAAAGCAGTTTGAAAACAGCTGTAATGGTTCAGGGTTTTTTAAAAATATATAAAACATTTACATTATCATCAGTACTCAATCCAACTGTTAATGCATATGTAGCGGCAACGATTGTCAGCATTTCTGACAAAGAAACTAGGTGCAATTGTTATTAAAGTGATGTCCAGACCCACCCTGTAGTGAATACACAAGTGCTAAACATAAACTCTTCAAAAACATTTTGTTCATACCAAAACCACATGGAAAAAAACAGTGTTCTGTTACTGCACTGTTCTCTCTTCAGTTCTACCTCATTTCCAAAATACTGCTCTGCTACATTCGGCCTTGCTTGTACAATCACCCAAATTTCACCAGCTGCTGGTGAACTGAATCATTTTCCTCATGTTGCTTGTGGTTCCTGTTGCCAGTTCTAAGAAAAAAGTCTTTATTTTCTACAACTTTATCTCATTTCCCTCACCCTTGATTCCTCTATGCTGGTTAGTCCTGTCCTCCCTTTCAGTCTTTGTGGTGGTTTTGTATTCAGTTGGATATTTAATTTCTTACTGACTTCTATCAGTCAAAGAATTGCTTGCTTTTTTTTTTTAGTCCACATGTCCTCTGCATCCTGCACTTTGAGTCAGTCCTGTTCCACAAACTGTGCGATTCTTGACAGTTTGTGACAGAATGCCATGACCAGTATGGACCTGTGAAAAGGTACCATTAACACTGTGGAAAATAAGGCATTAGACTGCTGAATTTAGGTGTCAAAAACTGTGGTAGAGCACTACAAAGGATGCCTTATTGTAAGGCTAAAAAAAACAAACCCCGATTGACAAAAAATACATTTTCCTTGCTGCTTTACTTTTGGTTTTACCTGAGAACAATAATTTTCCTCTTAAGTTGATATTTTAGCTAATTTTCTTTATGGACACATTTTAATCGGAACACTGTTTATATAAATTTGTTTAGTTTAATCCCAAACTGCATTACTCTTTCAGACTGAGTCTCTGTAACCTGTCAGAGACAAATTGTGAAGCCCTGTCCTCAGTCCTCAGCTCCCAGACCTCCAATCTCAGAGAGCTGGGCCAGAGTAACAGCAGCCTGCAGGATTCAGGAGAGGAGCCCCTGTCTGACGGACTGAAGAGTCCACAGTGTAAAACTCTCAGGTCAGATCAAATGAAACAACACCCAGCACGCCCCTGCGGGCGGTTTATCCTTTCAAGCTCGGGTCCTCTACCAGAGGCCTGGGAGCTTGAGGGTCCTGCGCAGTATCTTAGCTGTTCCCAGGACTGCGCTCTTCTGGACAGAGATCTCCGATGTTATTCCCGGGATCTGCTGGAGCCACTCGCCTAGCTTGGGAGTCACCGCACCTAGTGCTCCGATTACCACGGGGACCACCGTTACCTTCCCCCTCCACATCCTCTCGAGCTCTTCTCTGAGCCCTTGGTATTTCTCCAGCTTCTCGTGTTCCTTCTTCCTGATATTGCTGTCATTCGGAACCGCTACATCGATCACTACGGCCGTCTTCTTCTGTTTGTCTACCACCACTATGTCCGGTTGGTTAGCCACCACCATTTTGTCCGTCTGTATCTGGAAGTCCCACAGGATCTTAGCTCGGTCATTCTCCACCACCCTTGGGGGCATCTCCCATTTTGACCTCGGGACTTCTAGGTTATACTCGGCACAGATGTTCCTGTACACTATGCCGGCCACTTGGTTATGGCGTTCCATGTATGCCTTGCCTGCTAGCATCTTGCACCCTGCTGTTATGTGCTGGATTGTCTCTGGGGCATCTTTACACAGCCTGCACCTGGGGTCTTGCCTGGTGTGATAGACCCCAGCCTCTATGGATCTTGTACTCAGAGCTTGTTCTTGTGCTGCCATGATTAGTGCCTCTGTGCTGTCTTTCAGTCCAGCTTTGTCCAGCCACTGGTAGGATTTCTGGATATCAGCCACCTCCTCTATCTGCCGGTGGTACATACCGTGCAGGGGCCTGTCCTTCCATGATGGTTCCTCGTCTCCCTCCTCTTTCTTGGGTTTCTGCTGCCTGAGGTATTCACTGAGCACTCGGTCAGTTGGGGCCATCTTCCCAATGTATTCTTGGATGTTCCTTGTCTCATCCTGGACTGTGGTGCTGACACTCACCAGTCCCCGGCCCCCTTCCTTCCGCTTAGCGTACAGCCTCAGGGTGCTGGACTTGGGGTGAAACCCTCCATGCATGGTCAGGAGCTTTCTTGTCTTTATGTCAGTGGCTTCTATCTCCTCCTTTGGCCAGCCTATTACCCCAGCAGGGTACCTGATCACGGGCAGGGCGTATGTGTTGATGGCCCGGATCTTGTTCTTACCATTCAGCTGACTCCTCAGGACTTGCCTGACCCTCTGCAGGTACTTGGTGGTTGCAGCCTTTCTAGCGGCCTCTTCATGGTTCCCATTTGCCTGCGGGATCCCCAGGTACTTGTAACTGTCCTCTATGTCTGCAATGTTGCCTTCTGGTAGTTCAATCCCCTCAGTTCTGACTACCTTCCCTCTCTTTGTTACCATCCGACTACACTTCTCCAGTCCGAACGACATTCCAATGTCATTGCTGTATAGCCTGGTAGTGTGGATCAGTGAATCGATGTCTCGTTCACTCTTGGCATACAGCTTGATGTCATCCATGTACAGGAGGTGGCTGACAACTGCTCCGTTCCATAGTCGGTATCCGTAGCCAGTCTTGTTAATGATCTCACTGAGGGGGTTCAGGCCTATGCAGAACAGCAGTGGGGACAGAGCATCTCCTTGGTAGATCCCGCACTTGATGGTAACTTGTGCTATGGGCTTGGAGTTGGCCTCTAGTGTTGTACGCCACATCCCCATTGAGTTCCTGATGAAGGCTCTTAGGGTCCCATTGATCTTGTACAATTCTAGGCATTCCAGTATCCAGCTGTGGGGCATTGAGTCATATATATATATATATATATATATATATATATATATATATATATATATATATATATATATATATGAATTGTCAAAAATGAATTAAAGATCAAGGTAAAAAATACAATTATTATTGCCAAATGTTTTAGTCCTTTAGTCCTGATTACTCTTTAGCAGTTTTGTTTGGTTTGTTTTTCAGAGTGATGGGCTGTAACCTCTCAGAGAGAAGCTGTGAAGCTTTGTCCTCGGTTCTTCGTTCTCAGTCCTCTAGTTTAGGAGAGCTGGACCTGAGTAACTCCAACCTGCTGGATTCAGGAATGAAGCTTCTTTGTGATGGACTGAAGAGTCCAAACTGTAAACTGAATACACTTAGGTCAGACCAAGCTATATATATATATTTTTCATCTGATGACAGAATTAATAAATTAAATGTTTTGGCTAAAGGAATTACAGGGTCCAGAGGAAAAAAACAGTATTAGATATTGATAAAATAATAATTCAAAATTTCACTTTAAAAACAAATTATTTTTTCAATGGTTACTAATCTGTAATCTTTCAGACTGAGTCACTGTAGCCTCTCAGAGAGAGATTGTGAAGCTCTGTCCTCAGTTCTCAGCTCCCAGTCCTGCAGTCTGAAAGAGCTGGACCTGAGTAACTCTGACCTGCAGGATTCAGGAGTGAAGCTTCTGTCTGTTGGATTAAAGAGTGCAAACTTTAAACTGGAAACTCTCAGGTCAGGTTCTACTGATTATCATCTAAAATCTATATTCAATTGTTGTATAAAAGTGAACCTTTAAAGAATTGTATTTGAGATTTTTCATAATCACATTTCTTTTGTGATGTATTCAAAGAATATTATGTTGCACTAGTAAAGTTAGAGATTTGGGGCAATTTGTCCATATTATATTCTATTAAATTCTGCTCTTTGCATACTTTTGGAGGCAAAGAAAAACTCAAGGCTCAAAGTGGTCTAACTCATGATCTTTATTTCCATTCCCGAGAATGGGAAGCTGTTAGGCGCTCTCATGCACCCACAGCTCTGAAAAAAATCACAAGATGAATCTGTATGTGTCTAGTTTGGCTATGTCACACACACATAGGGGCGGATCTAGAGAAATATTCTTGGGGTGGCAAGGAAATCAAATGGGATGACAAAATCAAAGCCCCCCCCCCCTCCCCCAAACACACATGCAGGTGGTTACATATGGTTAATTACACACTTTAGTTACATAAAACATGTGAGTTTTGATCTTATGTACTGTATAGCCTGTATAATAAATAAACATGTAGCCCAATAAGTATAAAATCCAGAAAGCTACACAACATGGTTCATTTACAAACACAAGTCTAACTTAAGTTTCACAGTTTTTTGTTAGAAAACAATCAAATTGTTAGATGCTTAAATTACACAAAATGTCAGAAATCTGCACTGTCATGAACAAAAATTTAAACCTAATTTTTCATGATTTGTTGGATTAACCCACTGAGGTCTGAAATACAACCGGCCATTTTTGACTCCTTTTGAGTTTACGTTTCTATTTCACCATCAGATTGTTTCATTTTATTTTTTTCCCCTTGCCTTGTTTGGTGTGATTCTTTTCAGCTCAACTTATTATTTAGCTCAATTTAGTTGTTTTGACTGACATACTGCATTAGTATTACTGATCTGAAATCACACAAAGAACTTAAAATCCGAGTTGTATTTTTTTACTGTAAAAAAACCCAGTAAACTTGAAATGCAAATATAAATTGTACATTTTGTAAACATATACAGCTATTTATCTAAAAATGCAGCCAATACACCTGCCGTTGTTTTTTTCATTTTCTACAACCATTTAAAAATATTACTAAAACTAAAATGAGAGAACAATCAGGTGTCGCAATAAGATGCCCCACAAATGATGTGTACCAGTAAAAAAAGGGTTTGTCCACCAAAAGACAGAGGAGAACAGCACAGGAATAAACCTGCAGGCCTGACAACAGGAGGTGTATCATTCCGCTGGTTTTCTACTTAGTGACAGTGTTTACACTGCAATGTGCCTTCGTGACATTCATTCGTGCCCTCACTGATACACAAAACAAAACAACGACTACACAACAGAACAACTACACAAGACCACACAACACACTAAGTAAACACTCCACACTAAACGTCACAAATCTCCCACATCTAAAAACTCTTTCGCTCTGTCTCGCTGCCATTACCGTCACTCCCAAAACTTTTCCCTCTTCCTAAACAATCAAATCCCACATATTGACTTTTTTTAAAAATTGGTCGACATGGTACATTTTTCCACCGACAGGAAAGCATGTGGCTTTTTTTCCTTTCTTTACTGTTTTCGCGCTGTCCTTAGAAAACGCTTAAAAAACACACACACACAAAAACGTGACGACAGTATTTAGAAAAAAGCGTGGCTTATATATATTATCATAACTCTGGATTTACTGGCCTGTAATTAAAATTTAAAAACTTTGAAGTCTGAACTTTCAATGTGGGCTGAAACAGAGACTCAGCAGGGCTGCAGCTTATGTCAGCTTACATCAGTCATGTGATTTGGAGGTCCAGCGTGTCCGTGGACCACAAAGGGTTAATAACACTCACCTTCCTTCCATTTCCAGAGTGTAACATCCAACCACCTGTGTACAATCCGAAATTCCCATGGTGTTGTTCAAAATGTGCTCTGGCCGGTCCTGCTTTGGGCTGAACCATTTGTTAATGGTGGAGGGGGGGGGGGGGGGGGGGGGGGGGGGGACACTATCCAATATATTCAGTTTTAGTATTTATATTCACTGTTGACTGTAACTACGCTCAAACTGTTAATGCTATCTTATTTTAATAAACAACAGTGTCACATGCAAAACTGGGGTGGCAAGAGATCATTTTAGCGTGGCACTTGCCAACCCATGCCACCCTTCTAGATCCGCCCCTGCACACACACCCTCAGTTTACTCAGTTCCTCTTTCTTTGTGTCAGATTTCTGGTGCAGCTCTGCGCTAAACTTCCTCTTTTCTTCACTTCTTCTTTCTAAAGTCTATTGCCAGGGCAACTTCTCACCCTTTGACTTAGTTCTTTGTCACCTCTGGGCCTGGTTTATAAAGGCCTATACATAAAACAATATAATCAGAAAATAAGCATTATGAATATATATTTAAATCCCAACAGACCCCCTTTTTAACTAATTTTCTTAGTTAACCTAATTAACTGACTCCCTCAATAACTAGTGTGAACTAAAAACAGATATAATTAACTTTTTCTGGTAAAAAAATCCTACATTACTTTTGTCACTCTTTGGAAACAGCCTCTATAGAGTTAACCCGTTTCCTCTTTAAAAATTTACTCCTGGTTTTTCACTCCCTTTAATGGGTAGCACATATCCGGCCTTAACACTATTTTTGGGCAAGTTACATAACATAGAAATCCTACCAACTATCACTGTCCTTAGTTTAGGTCTTTACTTTTAGTTTAGGTCCTTAGTTTGTATTTTGTTTATTGTTTTTTTTTTCATCTCTCTGAGATCATCCCTTCTTCTTGCCCTCACTCTGCCACCAGTAATGGTAGATGGTCCTTTTGAAGACTGAAGATATTGAATAATGTTATTGTATCTGAAATACAGAAAATCATTGTTCACAGATGGATTGTTGTTTTGTGTGTCTGCAGTCTGTCAGGCTGTCTGATCACAAAGGAAGGGTGTACTTCTCTGGTCTCAGCTCTGAGCTCCAACCCCTCCCATCTGAGAGAGCTGGACCTGAGCTACAATCATCCAGGTATATCAGGAATGAAGCTGCCGTTGGCTGGACTAAAGGATCCAAGCTGGACACTGGACACTCTCAGGTATGGAGGGAATGTCTGATAGAGACCTGGAAACATTTCCTGTGGCCTTCGCTCACTTCCTGTTTGTTTCATACACATGTCACATGAAACGATCCATAAAGGATAGGATGTCTCCAGGGAGACCAACATATCTCAGTATTATTAACAGTTCAGATTAAGGAAATATTTATCCCAGAACACAACAACCATTGGAACCAGAAGGAACTGTTGGGCTTGCTTTATCAAAAGAATAAAATCACTATTCTATTTTTAGAGCTGTGGTAGAAACTGAGAACTACAGGGAGATGTTCTCTGTAGACTTAAAGAAAAGCAGCCCTGCAGTAAGGGATTTATGTGTTTCTAGTGCTTTTCATAGACAAAAGTAGCAATGTGATTTTGAAAGCCAATACACAATATACAATAATGGAACTGGAAACAGTCCAATGTCTTGACACATAGTGAATCATCCAGGTAAGTAAATCCCCAAAATATGATTCCACTGATCAATGGCCATGAGTAGCATTCACAGAGAGCCATTCCTCACAGAGAGAGGAATGGCTGCAATCACAGCATTGATCCAGTGAAACAGAAGAGGAATATAAAGATGATGAAGGTCACAGTTTGAATCAGTCATATTTCTTTCAACACAGTGGCATACTGACAGATCCAGGATCAAAATCATCATCAGTTTGAGCAACATATGGATTGAAGAGAATTTGTAAAAATGTTGGACTGTTCCTTTATCAGTGTTTAACAGTATGTGTGTGAGAGCCATGTAATGTCCATGTGTGCATGCTGACTGTGCTGGTCTGACCCTCCTCCTCCTTTCAGGGTGGAGCCTGCTGGAGTCCGATGGTTGAGACCAGGTCTGAGGAAGTGTAAGTGTGTTTTTAATGTGATGCATGAAAACAAATCAGCACTCATTCAACCATCATCAAACTTTCACATCACTTATTCACATCTCGGATGTCAGGAGTCATCATCAAAGTGTCAATCAATGATCAATGGATCAATAACTGCAGCTGAATTGTGTTTGTTCTCTCCATCAGATTCCTGTCAACTCATAATCGACACAAACACAGTAAACAGACACATTAAACTGTCTGACAACAACAGCAAGATGACACATGTGGAGGAGGTTCAGTCATATCCTGATCATCCAGACAGATTTGATTATTTTTATCAGCTGATGTGTAGTACTGGTCTGACTGGTCGCTGTTACTGGGAGGTCGAGTGGAAAGAAACAGTTGAAATATCAGTGAGTTACAGAAGAATCAGAAGAAAAGGAGACAGTTATGACTGCGTGTTTGGATGGAACGATCATTCCTGGAGTCTGATCTGCTCTGAATACGGTCCTCATTATGTCATGTACAATAACAGAGTGACATTCATCACCTCCTCCTCCTCCCCTGTCTCTAACAGAGTAGCAGTGTATGTGGACTGTCCTGCTGGCTCTCTGTCCTTCTACAGAGTCTCCTCTGACACTCTGATCCACCTCCACACCTTCAACACCACATTCACTGAAACTCTTTATCCTGGGTTTGGGTTCAATCCTGGTGCCTCAGTGTCCCTGTGCTGAGTTGGGTGTAAAGAGTGTCCTTCTGTTAGAGAAACACTCTGACTGCTGAACAGTTCAGTCTGTACATGTCTGTCTGTTTCACTCAGAAACACGTTTTCAGATTCATGGATTCAATCAGTTGATGTTTTAAACTGTTCTAAATGATTCCTTGTAAACTTCTTCCTCTTCAGTCCTTTAGCAAACAAATGTTAACATGTAGATACTAGACTAAGATGAATCATTTCATCTGAATTCAGTGAATGTGATCTTTGAGCTTTAGGAAATTAACATAATTCGTTTCGTCATTTTATAATATTAAAATATTTAAAATCAATCCAATGTATTTGAAATGTCAGATATAAAAATCAAGCACTTCGCTCTCGCACTGCAGGCCTACTTGTTGTTCCTAGAGTATTTAAAAGTAGAATGGGAGGCAGAGTGTTGGGTTTAGATTTTATTATTGTCATTTGTATTAGGAAACATTTAACCATATATGCTTAGAGGTGTATAATCAATTGTGTAGTGATAAGTTGTGTGATCTTTAACAGGCTACAGAGGCTTGGTGTGTATTCCACACTGGAATGCACCCCTGCATCTTGGGGGCATGGGAAAAGTTTGCATCTTGTCTTATTGTTTTATGGTAGGATTAACGTAGCTACGTCTGTTCTAGTCTAAGTGCTTTTCTGTTTAGATGAACTGCTGGACTTCCTCACCGGGGGGGGGGGTCTAGTCTACCCTCTTCCTGACCAAGGATGTTATATGACCCTTTGATCAGCAGTAACACACACACACACACACACACACACACACACACACACACACACACAGTATTCTTTGTTCACATGTATACCTATGTAAGATGCTATATGTTAATGACCCTATGCATATTCATGTAACCACAATAAAAGGAGTGCTATGGGGAGCCTGGCTGAGAGTCTGACAGAGGTCAAGTGGTGGAACGACGCTTGGCTCCAGCCAGGTCTCCCTCATGCATGAGTAACCAGAGAACTTTGGTGCCTTGAGTCTTGCTTTTTGCTGCGTAGCAGATTGTCCTTAACGTTCCAGCGAATAGGTTTATGCTACAAACCTATCACAGAGCCTTCAGTTTTCAGGCCCCTCTTCTGTGGAAACAGCTTCCTGTTTGGATTCAGGAGACAGACACTATCTCTACTTTTAAGATTAGGCTTCAAACTTTCCTTTTTGCTAAAGCATATAATTAGGGCTGGACCAGGTGACCCTGAATCCTCCCTTAGTTATGCAGCAATAGTTGTAGGCTGCTGGGTACTGAGTGTTTCTTCTTCATTCACCACGTGTGTATACAAGCCGTATGCCTTTAATTATGAGTTACTGTATTATTGTCTTTACCTTACAATATAACATGTAAATATAAAGCACCTTTAGCTGACTGCTGTGCTATATGAATAAAATTTAACTGAAGGTAACACTGTAATGTGTGTGTGTGTGTGTGTGTGTGTGTGTGTGTGTGTGTGTGTGTGTGTGTGTGTGTGTGTGTGTGTGTGTGTGTCCTGGAACTACCTGCGGTACTGTAAGACAAATATGGACCAGTTCTAGGTTGGCAGAAGTGTTGGGCAAAGCACAGTGAAAAGACCAGAACTTTAAATGAAAAGCCGGCATCTTTAATTAAATAATGGATTGCATTTATATGGCGCTTTTCAAGACCCTCAAAGCACTTTACAATACCACTATTCATTCACTCTCACATTCACTCACTGGTGGAGGCAGCTACGGTTGTAGCCACAGCTGCCCTGGGGCAGACTGACAGAAGCCAGGCTGCCATATCGCGCCATCGGCCCCTCTGGCCAACACCAGTAGGCGGTAGGTGAAGTGTCTTGCCCAAGGACACAACAACTGAGACCATCCGAGCCAGGGCTCAAACCGGCAAACTTCCAACTACAAGACGAACTGCCAACTCTTGAGCCACGATCGCCCCTAAGTAAACACAAACAAAGAAACAAAACCAAATCAGTGACAGTTGAGTAGGTCATGCTTAACCTTCCATAGTTAAGATAATTTTAGTTATTGTACTAAATTACACACCGAGGTTATTCTTTAAGCTTTAGTTCTTGATTTACAAATAAGATTTAAACTAAAACCTTCAGTTTCACAATCCACTTACTAAAGACCATCTGAGAGTCTGAGGGTCTCAAACCGGTCTGTCCTGCAGGGCTAGTAAAGACAACTTAGTGCTATGAGCTCATTGAATTTATGCCCACTACTGATGACATGAATAGCAGGTTCTGTCTTTCCTTGCATGAGCTCTTGCTTTCAACCCAATTTGGTGCACTGATGCTTAAACACAGAGTTCCTATAGAAAAAAAATCTGGTTGCTGCAGTTACTGCATCAGACTCGCCATCTGATGTCTCGTGTGTGTGAGTCTGTCTCACTACACATGCAGAGGGGGAGAGAGGAAAGTCTGAGCCTCGTCCGATGGCTGGAAAGCAATGCAATAAAACCTGGACTGCATAAAACAGACTTTATATTTACAACACAAAAATCACAATAAAGACACAAAATAAATCATTTGTGACTCTGAGGGGAAAAAAAACAAAATGGCGACAGTTTTTCCTCTTGTCGCTAGCTTCAATGTGACAAAAACGCAAATTCAGATCATCGTGCAAAGGAACTGTGTTTAGTTATTTACATGAACAAAAAACACACATCACAGTCTGTTTGCTTTTTCTACTTTTACCCAGCAAAGAGAAAAGCTTCAATTACCTCAGGCTTCAAATACCAAGTGTGCATGTGACAAGCAAACTTTTTCTAAATTCAAATAAAACATCATAAAATTCACCAAAACTCTCCGTTTGTTTTTCCAAAACTTCAACAGTCACCAGTTTTTCTTTGAGTAAGAAGACCTTTGTATTTTCCAAATCCCTGATTCTTGTCTCTGGTGTTTTTTTTTCACAAAGCTAACTCGCGCTTACGGGAAGAAGTGGGAAAGGTTCCATTAAAGGAGCATTCCCATAAACTATTTGTTTTAACAAGAGTTTTTACACACGTTTGTTCAATTCTTTACAGCATGAATGTGACTCATGATGACTTTCTCTTTAATCATATTTATTCTTATATTTTGTATGGTATTATTTCCTGTTGTGTTATTGTAACAGTTGTAACCACGGTTACATGTGCGCTTCAGAAGCTCCACACAGCGTGAAACAGTGTGGAGCTTCCCATCCCTTTCTCGTGTTTCCTTCTCATAGTTCCTCTCTTCTGAACTTGGTGTCCCAGTTGATCATCTCTGTGTGATCCTACATGTGAAGCTGATGGGAGCAGTCTGTAATGTTTCACCTGCTTTCACTTCATCTTTTCGTTTTTTCACTTCTGCACTCACTTCAACCAAGAGGTCGCCTCACACTTTCTCCTTATCGTCTTTTTGATGGACAGGGTGGTAAAAACTCCCTACTGATGTCATTTTATCTCAATTCAAGTCAAAGTCAAAGCAAACGTTATTGTCATCTCTCTATATACATTACAGTATACAGAGAGACAAGACGACGCGCCAACTTTGAGCTCGCTATTCCGGTTCTCCGAACACACCTGTTGTTGACGATTAGTATAGCTGGATGAAGTAATGTGAGATCACTGGGTGTCGTAAAAGGGGCTACGCATCGATAGTAGAAACTTTGATCGGCAACCCTTTGATTGGTCGGCGAAAATGTCGAAGGAGCGCGCTCGGTATTTTTCGGCAGCAGAGCAAGAACTCTTGAGTGAGGGATTTCAGGAGTTTCAGAGTTTAATTAAAACACAAGGGAACACTGCAAAGGCTGCAAAAGCAAGGAGAGAGGGCTGGCAGAAAGTTGCTGACAAATTAAACTCGTAAGTAATTTAATAATAATAATAATAATAATGGATTGGATTCATATAGCGCTTTTCAAGGCACCCAAAGCGCTTTACAATGCCACTATTCATTCACTCCCACATTCACACACTGGTGGAGGCAGCTACGGTTGTAGCCACAGCTGCCCTGGGGCAGACTGACAGAAGCCAGGCTGCCATATTGCGCCATCGGCCCCTCTGGCCAACACCAGTAGGCGGTAGGGTAAATTTATTATATTACACTATATTATATTATAGTATATTACATTATATCCTCTTTCATATTAGAGCAACAACAGGACCCACTAGAACATGGGAACAAGTAAAAGTGAAATATAAGAATATTCTACAGAATGGTAATATTTATGCTTTTAGTCTCTTGGAAAGAGACCCTGAAATAATCTGTTTGTTTGTTTATAACAGCAACCAAGAAAAGGGCAGAGCAAAAAAAGACAGGTGGTGGTCCTGCACCCCCTCGTCAACAAGTTGGTTAAGTAAATAATATCCTCACGGGAAAATCGATATCTCTCTATGAGCACACTGTCGCGCTGAGCTAAAGGATCCTGTCTGTCCCACAATATACGCTGAATTCTGAGGACTCTCCTTATCAATCTTGCACCTTCCGCAATGGGTGGCTCGCGTATACGGACAGGACATGGCTGCGACAGGCTTCCCAAATCCACCTTCGCTTTTATAGCCGTGGTCTCTCATCTTGATTACATGAAGTAATTTACAATTACTACTCTGAAATATGAATTACATCTGAAATAATCACATACATGTAATAGAATGTTAATAGTTCATTTCCCTTTTTTAGGAAATGACCTGTATGTATCTGTGTGACATCAATAAAAGGATCAAGTGCTGCATTATCTTTAGTTACATTGATAATATTTATTTATGGAAAAACACTGGTAAAATATCGCTGTTGCTTTCGTATAAATGAAGCGGACATACCTGCGTGGCCGCGATCTAATCTTGTTTACATAAAGTAAACATGCTCCCGAGCAGATTTGAACCGCCGACCTTCCGATCGTGGGGCAAGCTCCAGTTTATTGGCAACAGCAAGCACTGGCATGGATCCATCTAGCAACAACACAGCATTAACGCCATCCTCGCAGACAGAGCTGCCAGGAATGCAGAAGAACATCATATCAAATCAAATCAAATCACTTTTTATTGTCACATCACATGTGCAGGCACACTGGCACAGCACATGCGAGTGAAATTCTTGTGTGCGAGCCCCACAAGCAACAGAGATGTGCAAAACACAACAACACAAACGAGCAAAATACAAGAATGGCCAACCTGAAACTAATAAATATATGTACAATATATAATAGTGTATGCATTTCTGGATGTGTATACTAAATATTTTCCTACGTGTGTGTGTGTGTGTGTGTGTGTGTGTATACACATTTTTACAAATTAAATAGTAAAAAAATAAAATAAAATAATAATAATAATAATAATAATAATAATAAAATATATAAAATATACAGAGTTGAATATGTGCAAAACAAGTGGCATTTATATACAGTATGGAGTGCATAATGTTGAAGTTCCAGTAGTGAAGCTGAGGTGTCTATGACGTGTTCAGCAGTCTGATGGCCTGATGGAAGAAGCTGTCTCTCAGTCTGCTGGTACGGGACCGGATGCTGCAGAACCTCCTTCCTGATGGAAGCAGTCTGAACAGTTTATGGCTGGGGTGACTGGAGTCCTTGATGATCCTCCCCGCTTTCCTCAGGCACCGCTTCCTGTAGATGTCTTGGAGGGAGGGAAGCTCACCTCCAATTATCCAATTAAGAAGGCCCTGAGTAAATGTGGTTATCCCTGCTGGACATTTGTAAAAGATGCGAAGACACCTAAAGAAAGCTCCAGACGATCCAGGAGAGAACGACAACCGCAGCCTAAGTGAAACCCTGCAGTGATCCCGTATGTGCCAGGAATATTGGAACAGTTGGATCTCTGTGGATTTCAAACCAATCAAATTCAATCAAATTGAATATAGTGAATATTTAAAAGTTAGAAAGAGACAAGCACAAAAGGCCAAAAGAAGAGGAATCTAATTGAATATTGAATATTGATTTATTGATTAACATTCAAATATCTCAGTGAATATTCACTGAGATATTTGAAGAGGAATCTAATGGTGGCTGAATGGTTTGAGTTGAATGGTGTTAAAGGAGAAAAAGTATACAGAATTAACCGGAATAATATTAGAGATTTGGATAACAATACTGTGAATGCTTAATCAGCATTCACACTACTAACCATCCTGAACTCATCAGCTCCGCTCACACCGACATCTTCAATGGAAACACGTCCAGTTTACTCACAAGGCCAATGAATGAAAATATACTGCGAGTGAAAGTTTGTGTGAAGTTGTGTATGTGTGTTAGTATCATGATTAGAGAACGACAGCTTTCTTCTTTTCTTCTCTAATGACAGAGCTGTGACAGCTGATGGTGACCATGATAAATATTTACCTTCATCAAACCATATTTTCCATAATCCAGATTGTATGTCTCCCTTCCTCTGCACAGTCTCTGGTAACACACCCAGTGTCCACCATGTACTGTCTCCAACCTTGACATCCCAGCTTTAAGTACCAGAGTTAAAGCCCTCAGAGCAGGGATTATCAGGAAGCTGCTCACCACCTCCACTCACACTGGTCAGATCTTCAGACAGGATGAGTTTTGGATGCGCAGTGTAATTGCGAAACAGTGCCCTCCTCTTGTTGTGGCCGATTAGGTGAGGCTGGCTGCAGTAATCGCTGCCAGTGTCCTGTAGCCATACCAGAGGTTAGTTGTGTTGTTCCACACACAACATAGTTAAGTATTATAGATACATAAAACTTGTTTGGGCAACTGATGGGCACAGATTGTAATAAGTGCTTAGTGGACACGTCCAACACCAGTTTTATATATTTTTCATTTGTTAAATATCGTGTAAAACTGTATGCTGAAGCAGAATGGGATATGTTGCCATATTGTGCTGTGTGAAATTGTGTGTCATGAGCCATTTGCACTGATCAAACACCGTTACATTTCCATTCAGGAAATGAATTAGCAACAATCAACCTGAGTCTCCTAGTCTTCTTAAAAACACAACACAATGCAGAGCAAAGGAGCCTGTTTGGGACGAACTGTTACAGCAGGGTGAAGCAGATGGTTACAAAAACTTGGAGAATAAGTAGAAAACAACAGACTGAGAATTGCTAGATAATATTAATGTAGCAAGGTTAGAAAAGAAAATCTCTTTCAAGGGGAAGGAGCAGATGCAGACGAGGTCAGACATGGATGAAGTGCAGAAGAAGATCCAGTCAGGAGATGGCAGGACCGGTTGCTTGTTTCCCAGAAAAGAGTCATAATAGTATTTGTTTTTGTTGTGGTATTATACTGTATTGCCCACTTACAGGGTCATCATGTTTGTGAAGCAGACCGCTGATTCACATTGAGGTCCAGCATGCTGGAACTTCTAATTTCAACTGCTGAAATGAATTAAATCTTTTAAAAGGTAGTCATTGTCCTGTACTTCCCAAGAGAAAGAAAAAACAAAGAACACTAACAGAGGTCAGGTTGCCCAGGTGTTTGGCCTGGTCTATCAGAGCTCCTGAGGGCAGCTGTGGATCATCCAGCAGGGGCCAGCCTTGTAGCTATCGGAATATGAATGTGAGTGAATGTTAGATAACCAGCATTTATATAGAAATAAAAGCTTAGAAAAAGTGCGTGTGTGAATGGGTGAATGAGGCAAGTTGTCCAGGTGTCTTCCCTGCTCACCCTGATACGAAGAAACCTGAGTAGTCTCACTTTTACTGCACATGTGATGTGACAATAAAAGTGATTTGATTTGATTTGATTTGATATGGGTCAAATCGTATCAGTCACACCTACTATGGCAGCTCCCCTATTGATCATGGCACTTTGTTTTTTATCTGACTTGGTTTCAGAGGCTGGACAGCAGGCCATCAAAGATAGATATTACTTGGAAAGGCTAAAGCAACTTATTTGGATTAATATAGATTAATAGTCATATTCATATATATAATGTTTCATAAAAGTTAAAAAAGGAATGTTCATTATTTAGACTTTTTGTCTAGAAGATTGTATTAAAGCAACTTAGAGCAAAACAAAAGCAAAACTGATTTTAGAAAAGGATGATAGAATCACATCAATTCGACTTATTAATTTAATCCACTATTTAATCTCCACTCTTTGGAGGGAGAGAGATTGGTGGTGATATGGAAGAAAATGTTTTCCACCTCAGTGCTCTGTGGAAATAAGAGCACATCTTCTTAAACTTATACTTTTGCTTTTCCACAGGAAAAACCTTCAAAATATCCCCTCTGGATTGTGACAAATTAATGTTCAGATTTTTACCCTTACTGTTTCATAAATGGTTGAGAGAAAATAAGAATTTTTTTTTCACAAATGAAATTTTAATTGCAGCAATTTTTTTAAAGAATTGTAGCAGGACAAAAACAAAAGAAGAATGAAATGATAATAAAAATCGAATAATAATCAAATCACATCAATTACAATTGTCTAACTAATCTACTCTGAGCTAATGCTGACTCTGTTCTTATCTTTAAGAGGTGAGAGGTTGGAGAGGAGACGGGCACATCAGCCCTGAAGATCTGTTATCTCAGTGTTCTAATGAAAATAATCCATTAAGAAAACAATAAATCCCTTCTGAAATAATCCATCACAGCCACTTTCATAAGCAGAGAAAAATCTAATTCAATTAAAGTGTCTGTCAAGATGACGTCCAGCCTGCATTAAAACTGCACACAGTTGAAAGTGAGCGTCCAAATTTAAATCGGGTAAGGTCTGATACTCTTATGGTTACATTTTTGTGGTTATCAAACAGTCTGAGCAAAAACAGGAAATAAACAGTACAACGTTTTGTTCAGGGGAGTTTTTTTTTTTTTTGCTTCGCATCTCCTCACTTTCATGTTTACCATTTCTTTAAGTCAGCAGAGGTTACTGTCACAATCAAACAGAAATATGGATCCTAATAAACTGCTTGCACAAAAAGCCAGAACAGTGTCTGTAGTGCTGAGACAGGTGAATTCAAGAAACTACAGCCTATAAAAACTTCTAGATGAACAACAAAATTAGTGCAGGGACCTCTAATTAAAAGATTTTCTGAAAAACTACAACCGCACCTGAACAAACAAGTTATTGGTGGCACTTCTGCAATCAATATACTCTGAAATAAAAGATTTAAATGATGAGACAACTCAGCACAGCATGTTATTAACTTCACACATGAAGTGGTTCAGTCCAGTCAGACTTCAGTTTTGCAGCCACCGTCCACATCCTGCTTCTTCAACTGGTCGTCATGGTAACTCTGGACTTTCCTCCAACGAATCCTGAAGTCTGTCAGTCCTTCTGACAGCATGAGGCCTGACAGCTGGACAAAATGTGCAGATGATGAAAAACATGAAGCATAGTTTGAACTTGTGTCAAGTTTGTGTTGGTGACTGAACTGCTGACCTGCTGTGAAACCTGCTGCTGGATCTCTGTGCTGTGCATGTCTGCCTCTGACTGAAGCTTCATTTTCACCACTGTTTGCTTTGTCACTGCTAAAAATGAACCACATATAAAAACACAAATATTAGTGTTTTACATGATGACAGGATCTTACAGTGTTTGCATTCTGGACCTCACCTGTGAAACAGAAAACATAGTTACTGCTGCTGCAGTGGTCATCAGCCCATTTCCCTGACATTAAATTCAGTGCTCCACAGTACTGTGAGTTGTAATTATTAGGTTGAGAAGACGCCCAGTTAGCTAATGTGGAGGTGGTGTTGTCAGACCAGAAGGCCCAGGGATCCCTGTAGAGACCAATCCACACATACTGAACCCCTGATCCATTCAAAGTGAGCGTGATGTTGGATTTCTCCTCTTTGCTTCTTATACTGGTCAGGTCTGTGTGGTATGTCCTGCAGTACGACTGAGCCGCTGACCAGGTGTAATTCTCCATCACGAAGATGTAACTTGTACTACTGGCTGTGAATGTTTAATAGAGGAATTATATTTAAAATAGGTGAACTATGAATCTTGTAAAATTGCAGACATAACTAGGGTAACAATCTATTTTCCTACCATTGTAACACAGGAAAGGGTAAGAATCTCCACAGGGTTTATCGTTCATCTGTGTTTGTCCCTGAAGAGCCACACAGTATTCCTTTGCATTTGCACAGTTTGGTTGGCCGTTAGCCCAGATCAAAAATTCATTTTTACTGCCAACATAAAAAAGTTTTCCCTCCATGGACCACTTCCAGCTGTAACGATCATCATAGAGCCCTATCCAAGCAAAAGCATCAATCCTTGGTGACATTGAGAGAAGCAGTTGGTTGATGTTGCTGTTGTAGATGGTGACCAAGTCAGTGAAGTGTTCTCTGCAGTAACTCTGAGCTTCAGTCCAGGTCATCAGCTGGTTTACAAAGTGGTATTCTCTGGAGTGGGGAGGAAGAGTGGAAAGTCCTCCTGAGAGAAAGGATTCATTTTTTAATTGGTGAAATTGGATTTGTAGACAATTCATGGATGTTAAGTCCCCTGGCTAGTCTAGGGGGGGTGAAAGGACAAACATAAAGGTAAATAGTGATGGAAGAGCCAAGATGGTAACTTTAAAAGGTTTATTTAAAGCTAGTTATGAACTTTTTGTACAGACTGAGAGTTAACTTCAGGGAGAGCCAAGGCCAACATAACAAACAAAACATCCCTGATGTAAAAATAAAGTAAACTTACCTAACTCTAAAGAAAACAAAATATACAACCTATAACCATAACCTACCTAACAACACATAAACAGGAGAAAAAAGGGTGTCAAAACAAAAGGCAGCTCTCCCCTAGAGGCAGTCTGAACATGAAAACAAAAATGCACATACAAGTCACAGAGGCATGCAAGCCTGTACAGGTATGCCAACCAAAATGGCCAGAGGGCACAGAAACACAGCTCCACAGGCCTTAAGTGGTGCTCCGTTGATTAACAATTAGCTGGACTCTGAGCAGCATCCAATCAGGACAGAGGAGGTGGAGCCTAGACAAAACAAAGAGTTAGTAGGGAGAAGAGACATCCTCCTGGGGGATGTAACAATGGAAAAAGGTCAATTTACAAAAGTAAAAATTACAACAATCTCAGTAGTCATACAGTAAGAAGCCAGGTTTTGGAAGAAGCAGCCTAAGCAGAGAAGCCCAGACCTCACTCTACCCAGCTACCTCTTTCAGTATATCTTGGAATACACCGAAGTACTCCCTGGCCAGTTGAGAGGCATAATCTCTCTGGCGTGTTCCAGGTCTTGCCAGGGGACTCCACCTTGTAGTATATGCCTTGAAGAGCTCCATCCAGGTCAAGGTAGGTGCTCTACCTTGACCTGCCTGGCAGCTCCATCTTCATCATCTCACCACATGTCTAAACCACCTCGGCATCACCTCTATAACTTTGTTTTCAAACTCTTTATTCCCATTTTAGTCTTGTCAATCCTGGTCACTCCTAATGAACATCCGAACACCTTCAGCGCTGCCTTTTGCCGTTTTGTTAGTGCAGCTGTCTCTAAACCATACATCATCGCGGATCTCACTATTATCTTGTAAACCGATAGAAACACATCTACACATCTAAGAAGTCTAGGTTAGTGGAAGATGAGTGTTGTGTGTATAAAATAATACAATAATACAAATAAACAGCAATGGGGTACAGGTGTATCACTGAGGTGTATGGGAGCTATTCCTTCTCTGTCCCCTTCTGGCCACCTGTGCCTCAATTTTATTCTACAACCTAGACATCCACATTACTTACACTCTCAGAACACATAGGGCCATGGGGGTAGGCACGCTTTTGGGGGGCTAGAGGACGGTCTGTCAATTTTAAATGCATGTAGACATTGAGAGGTCTCAGGAGGGTCCATGCTGACATTTGCTGCTTTCTGGCAGAAAGCACCATGCCCCTCCCATGTTTTAAATGCACTTTAGAACAGCATGTAGCAACACCACATATGAGCAGGCAGAGAGAGGCATGGGGTCTTCACACCCCTGTTCTCTGGAGGAGGAGTTGGCGATCAGATCTGGGTCTGGGATGCTGGACCTCCCTGCTGCTGCAGGACCGGGGGCGGACTGCTTGTCTCCACCCCAGGGAAGCGGGCAACATCTCCTGAGTCTTGGGTCCCCTCTGGGGACAATAGTTCTGGACATGGGGTATAGAGTATATTTGGGGAGTGTGATTGTGTTTGTTAATTTCTGTTTGTCTCCACATTGGTCCACTCTGGTGCAGCTGGCAGCTGGCAGAGCCCGCAGGCACGTCGCTGTAGCCCCCTGTGGTTTCTGCACTCTGTGGCTGCTGGGTGACTCCTCATCTGGGGCTCTCCTCAGCTCTTTTCTCAGGAGGGTGGCGCGGCTGCCCCTCTAGTGGTCCTCTCTTGCTCTGAGAGGCCTCTATATGTCACATGGGTGCTCACAGACACACTATATCTTCCTTTGCTGCTGCTGCTTTATAGCATACTGTGTGCTGTTGGTCTTGCGTGCTGCTCGGTAACATTCAGTATTTATCATTTACTGTTACTTATACTTATCTAGATTGTTGCTGTGGAGTTTTGTGGTCTTTTCACACTAGACTTTTCCCCTCAGCTTTTCTTTCTTTTCCTGTCTTTCTTTCTACTTTCATTGTCCGGCCGAGTCTGAGTAACTTTCCACAGCGTCAGCTCTCCTATATCTATATATATCTGGCAGCGCACACAATGAGTCTTTGCCAGATTGTCTGCTAACCTCTGTTAGTTCACAGCCTCATGTTTCTGTGTATCTCTCAGTGTGCATTACTAACCTCTCTCTTCCTGTCTCCTAGTCGGCACCTGGACTCATCATCCAAACCCTGCCATAGCCACGCTTCCGGATTCTGGTCAGCTTAATCCTTTTCATGCAAACTGCCATTCACACCTGCCTGCCTCCCTGCGCACCCGTAAAGGACTCAGTACTCGCCCGGACCTCGCCTCACCTCCACCTCCAGCTTATCCCTGCCTGTGAACACGTAATCCATCTCAGCTTATAAAACTGGGAAACTCTCCCAACTCCTTGGACCGTTCTGATTATCCTCTCCTTCGTTTCAGTGCCCCTGGTCTGCCATAGTTTCCACCTGCCCCACCCACTCCAGCCCTCAGCAGTTTTTGTGACCCGACAGTTTCATGCCTAGCCTAAGCCCAGCACTTCATAGGCACCACGTTTGTGCACAAAATTAAATCTTGTTTTTGTCTTGATTATCTAAGTTAGGAATTCTTGTAAATAAAAATTTTGTTTTTGCAAATCACGTCAAGCCCCCGGTCTTTTGGTTCTGTGCATGAGTCCATTCCACTTCACGGGCCTCTGAGCCATGACATCTACCTTTCCTATCCCCCAGTCATGTCACGGCTGAGGAGGCGAGCCGTGTGGTGTGGAGGAAGGAGGACCCAAGATGCAAGCAGTGGATGAAAATGCTAGTGAAGTTTATTTACAAGGTGATTTACGAGCAGTGGGGCATGACAAAATAACTCAAGACACCTAAACTGGGAGAACTAAAATAACGGCCCTGGGAGGATATGAGGAGCAGAACGCAAAGGAACCAGCAACAGGCAGGAGCACACACAGGGCTTAAATACACACACTAGTAATCAGGGGATGAGAGACAGGAGGGCAACACAGCTGGGAGGAATCAGGGCTGACGGGACAGGGGGAGCACAAAGCTGAACGCACTGACATAGGACACAGACCTACAAAATAAAACAGGAAGCACGTGCCAGACAGAGACACAGACTCGTAAACAGGCATAATGACGTCATGGACAGACAGAGGGACATACGGGCAGAGAAGACTAAGCACAGGCGACCTAAACCAAACATGAGGGCAAGATAACAAAACCTAAACCAGAAATAATCATCGTCATCATCATCAACAGATAGCTAAAGAATCTGAATATAATTATAATCAAAACAGTATCACCAGAGAATAAGAACTAATCCATAATGCAAAAATAAACCAGAACATAAGAAACTCAAAATGCTGGGTCGAACCGACCCAGGACCATGACAAGTCATGTCTGTCCTGTTTGTAATAACTTAAATTAAATTAAATTAAGGGAGGGTGCATGTGTCATAACCCCCCCCCCCCCCCCCCCCCCCCATGTGCATAACGAACACCCTGTTCGAACATAAGAGTGTCCATAAGTGCACGTGGCACCAGGACGCTCTAGGCCGTAGGTCGATGATCGATTTTGTAATCGTATCAGCAGACCTGCGACCATATGTTCTGGACACTCGGGTAAAGAGAGGGGCTGAGCTGTCAACTGATCACCACCTGGTGGTGAGTTGGATCAGGTGGCGGGGGAAGACGCTGGACAGACCTGGTGCACCTAAACGCGTAGTGAGGGTGTGCTGGGAACGTCTAGCAGAGGCCCCAGTCCGCGAGATCTTCAACGCACACCTCCGGCAGAGCTTCAACAGCATTCCGAGGGAGACTGGGGACATTGAGTCCGAATGGACCATGTTCAGCGTCTCCATTGCCGAAGCTGCTGCATTGAGCTGCGGCCGCAAGGTGGTTGGTGCCTGCCGTGGTGGTAATCCCCGAACCAAATGGTGGACACCAGAGGTGAAGGGAGCCACTAGGCTGAAGAAGGAGTCCTATCGGGCTTGGTTAGCCTGTGGGACTCCGGAGGCAGCCGACAGGTATCGACAGGCCAAGCGGAATGCGGCTCGGGCAGTGGCTGAAGCAAAAACTCGGGTGTGGGAGGAGTTCGGAGAGGCCATGGAAAAACACTTTCGGACTGCCTCGAAGAGATTCTGGCAAACCGTCAGACGTCTCAGGAGGGGAAAGCGGTGCTCTACCTGCACTGTGTATAGTGCTGGCGGAGCGCTGCTGACGTCGACTGAGAAAATTGTCAGGCGGTGGAAGGAATACTTCGAGGACCTCCTTAATCCCACTGACACGTCTTCCGAGGAGGAAGCAGAGTCTGGGGATGAGGGGAATGACCCGCCAATTTCCGGGGGCGAGGTCACTGAGGCAGTTAAACAACTCCTTGGTGGCAGAGCCCCTGGTGTTGATGAGATCCGCCCCGAGTTCCTGAAGGCTCTGGACGTTGTAGGGCTGTCCTGGTTGACACGCCTCTGCAATGTTGCGTGGAGATCAGGGGCAGTACCTGTGGACTGGCAGACCGGGGTGGTGGTCCCCATCTTTAAGAAAGGGGACCGGAGGGTGTGTTCCAACTACAGGGGGATCACACTCCTCGGCCTCCCTGGGAAAGTCTATGCCAGGGTGCTGGAAAGGAGAGTTCGTCCGTTAGTCGAACCTCGGATACAGGAGGAACAATGCGGTTTTCGTCCTGGTCGCGGAACACTGGACCAGCTCTTTATCCTCTCCAGGATACTTGAGGGTGCATGGGAGTTTGCCCAACCAGTCTACATGTGTTTTGTGGACTTGGAGAAGGCATTCGACCGTGTCCCTCGGGGTGTCCTGTGGGAGGTGTTGCGGGAATATGGGGTGTCTGGCCCATTGCTACGGGCCATTCGATCCCTATACAACCGTTGCAAGAGCTTGGTTCGCATTGCCGGCAATAAATCGGACTCGTTCCCGGTGGGTGATGGGCTCCGCCAGGGCTGCCCTTTGTCTCCGGTTCTGTTCATAATTTTTATGGACAGGATTTCTAGGCGCAGCCAAGTGGCGGAGGGCTTTCGCTTTGGTGGCCTTAGAATCTCATCTCTGATTTTTGCAGATGATGTGGTTTTGTTGGCTTCATCGGGTGAGGGCCTCCAGCTCGCACTGGAACGGTTCGCAGCCGAGTGTGAAGCAGCGGGAATGAGGATCAGCACCTCCAAATCTGAGGCCATGGTTCTCAGCCGGAAAAGGGTGGAGTGCCCACTCCGGGTCGGGGATGAGTTCCTGCCCCAAGTGGAGGAGTTCAAGTATCTCGGGGTCTTGTTCGCGAGTGATGGGAGAAGGGAGCCGGAGATCGACAGACGGATTGGGGCTGCAGCTGCAGTAATGCGGACGCTGCACCGGTCCGTCGTGGTGAAGAGGGAGCTGAGTGTAAAAGCGAAGCTCTCAATTTACCGGTCGATCTACGTCCCTACCCTCACCTATGGCCACGAGCTGTGGGTAGTGACCGAAAGAACGAGATCGCGGATACAAGCGGCAGAAATGAGCTTCCTCCGAAGGGTGGCTGGCCTCTCCCTTAGAGATAGGGTGAGAAGTTCGGCCATCCGGGAGGGGCTCAGAGTAGAGCAGCTGCTGCTCCACATCGAAAGGAGCCAGCTGAGGTGGTTCGGGCATCTGACAAGGATGCCCCCTGGGCGCCTCCTGGGTGAGGTGTTCCAGGCATGTCCCACCGGGAGGAGGCCCCGGGGCAGACCCAGGACACGCTGGAGAGATTATATCTCTCGGCT
Source organism: Rhamphochromis sp. 'chilingali' (assembly GCF_963969265.1). Lineage (NCBI taxonomy): Eukaryota > Metazoa > Chordata > Actinopteri > Cichliformes > Cichlidae > Rhamphochromis > Rhamphochromis sp. 'chilingali'. The sequence goes on along the minus strand of NC_137929.1, from coordinate 65,752,228 downwards.
GGCCTGGGAACGCCTTGGTATTCCCCCGGATAAGCTGGAGGAGGTGGCTGGGGAGAGGGAGGTCTGGGCCTCTTTGCTTAGGCTGCTGCCCCCGCGACCCGGCCCCGGACAAAGCGGATGAGGATGATAAATTAAATTAAATTAAATTAAATTAAATTAAATTAAATTAAATTAAATTAAATTAAATTAAATTAAATTAAATTAAATTAAATTAAATTAAATTAATAATAATAATAATAATAATAATAAAGATCAACAGGTGAAACGACATGGCAAAGCTGTAATGATCCACTTGGAAAAATACATCAGTTAGTCACCTTTCTTGGCCTTCAGACAATAATTCTGATGCTAAATTAATGAACAGGACAGGCAAAAAAAAACCCAACAACCCCAAAACAACAACAACAAAAACCCAAAACAGAACACTGTCAAGGCTCCCTCTTCCCTCTGATTCCACACCTTTTTGTCTCTGTCTCGCTCTCTTTGTGTTGGGTCTGTGTGGAGGGTTAATTATTCTATTACTACCTCTTCCCTGATGCTATCATATATTTTTCACATGTTTGTACTTGTTTGCTTGAAATATGGTATTTGGATTTTACTTCATATGTCCTTGTGTGTTGTGTGTGTTTTGCCCTTTTTCTGTCTTTTTAAATCTCAATTTAATTCTCAATGACACATTCACCCTAGACAAATAAAGAATAATAACTATCACCTACTTTTCGGCCCTGTGCAACATGGAATGACTTACCTGTTTACTGAACAGTGACAGAAAAACACATCCAGAACATGCACTCAGCAGACACTGACCCAGTACAGAAAGGTCATGAGCCAAGGTGCTTTAATCAAGCTTCACAAGCCGTATGTGTGCAAAACTGCACCTGGCACCCTGCTAGTCAGCAGTGTTAACCTGGACTACTAACAATACAGTTTTTAAATTTCATTAGTATATACAATTACATTTCCGCAAAGATTTCATGGGACTAGAATCATACTGGCTAGTGGAATCGTAGTGTTCTAATAGAACAGTAAAAAAAAAAAAAATTAACGATTTAATTAGATAAATACAATATTATAGAAATAGTACAAAAAGCCTTTAAATAAATCAGTCTTATTGCGATACAATGAGAAACTTACATTTCAAAATGAATGGAGCTATTGCACAATGAGGAGGTAAATGAGTTTCTGTCCTTGATGGGTTATCAAATTGTTTGACAAAAACAAAACAACATAAAGATGTAACCTGATGACCCAAATGTCTCTCAGTATATTTTTATGCTATAGCTCCAAAGATTAAGATACTAATATTACTGACCTGATAGCAGCAGGATGAGCAGCAAACTGGTTTCTTCCATTCTTGGATTAATAGAAAGATTAATGGTAGATAACATACCTGACAACCCGTATTTTCATTTGTTGAGTGAAACTGACTTTTAAAGAGGTCTTTGTTTGCACTTTTCATAAATTTTACTGTCAAATAAGAAAACCCGGAGGTAGGAGTTATGGTAATAAATGTCTTTCATGGATGTTAGTAAATCATACTAATAGACTCATTTAGTTGTGCTAATCCTTTTAATATGAATTTATCTAAACTCTTGCATTTATGGTAAATGGTAAATGGCCTGCATTTGTATAGCGCTTTACTAGTCCCTAAGGACCCCAAAGCGCTTTACACCACATTCAGTCATTCACCCATTCACACACTGGCAATGGCAAGCTACATTGTAGCCACAGCTGCCCTGGGGCGCACTGACAGAGGCGAGGCTGCCGGACACTGGCGCCACCGGGCCCTCTGACCATTTATGAGGGGAAAGAAAATGTACTGACAGAGACATCTCTTCATTCTTCATGTATTGGCTTCCCTTTATTGGCTCCCTTTTAAATCCTCCCCCTCATATACAAGGTCTTCAATGATGAGGTCTGGATTTAATCATGAATTATTATTAATCTCTGGCTTGATTTCACAGCATATCTTTTGTTCTGTCTTCCTCCTCTTATCCTAACTGGTCACATGTGGCTGCCCCTCCCTAAACCTTGTTCTTGGCTTCTTCTTGTTGGTTCCTTTTCACCATCGCCAGGGGTCATATGATTGGTCATATGATTGTCGAGACTCTTCTGTATTATTGTATGGTTTTTACCTCGCAAGATAAAACAGCCTGAGGCAACTTTTGTTGTGTGTTAGGCATCACTCTCTGGAAATTCATGACTTTCGCTTTTGCCACTCCCATACCGCTTTGACTGGTGAAGAAACTAGGCAATAGTCCCTGTGTTGTATGTACAGTCTCTGAAATCTGAGCCACTGAAACTTTTGACTCCTTCTTAAAGGTCACAGATATCTTGGTGGCCTCGATAATTTACCTCCTGCCCAGACCCTCAGTTTGTGAGCACAGTTAGCTACTCACTCTCACCAATAGGGATGAGAGGGATGACTTGCCCATCACTAGGGGAGAGGCCACGAAGGTAGTTAAACAACTCCTTTGTAGCCAGACGCCTGGAATACACGAGCTTTGTCTTAAGTTTCTAAAGGCTCAGGATGGTGTATGATTGTCCTGGCTGTCCTCTGCAATATTGCTTGGTGATCAGGGGCAGTACCTTTGGAAAGGCAGAAGGGGTGTTGATCCCCATCATTAAGAAGGGGGACCAGAAGGTGTGCTAAACATTATGTCCAGAGGAAAGCCGACTCATTCATTGTCAAGTTTATACCATTCAAATGTTTATGCATGTTTCTTTGAAAACTAAAATGCTATAAATGTTATGTCCCAAGACTTAAAGAAAAATAAGTACGGTTACTAAAAGGTGACTCTCCCTCACCAAAATGCATATCATTAGTAAAATCAAGTTATTAAAATAAGAAACAAATGCAGCTAAGATCATTCGAGGTTCTGGGAACAGGTAAAATAGCATTTCATAATGTTTATGATTAAAAGACGTTGACAAATAAACCAACACAAAAGTGGGGCCTCTCCCAGAACTGATTAAAGTTGGATTTTTGTTCATGCGACCATACCTATGTTTCTTAAAAAAAATAAAATTCTGTGAATAATATTTCTCAGGGCTTAAAGAAACATAGGTAAGGTTACCAGAAGGTGACTCACTTCACCAACATGCATATGATTAGGAAAATCAAGTTATTAAAATAGAAAATAAATGTAAATAGGCTTCTATAGGGTTCCAGGACCAGACAACATACAATGCCTATAAAAAGTATTCACCCCCTTGAATGTTTAATGTTTATTGCTTTATTAAATGAAATCATGGTCGTTATAAATTAGATTTTTTTAAATAGACATATTAACTAAAAAAGCTTATTTCATGTCAAAGTAAAAGCAGAGATTTAGAAGATAATATGTATAAATTAAAAATGTTTAATGTAAAATAAGCAGCTGGAAAAATATTCACCCCATTCAGGCTGCAATCACAGCACTTTGTCATGATGCATCTGTGGCGGCCCTGGGGCGCGGTGCCTGCCTGTCTGTGGTCACCTGATCTTCATGCCCACTCTCATCATGGCTGAATACACCAACCATATTTAAAGCATGGTTGGAATGGTGTTCCTTGCTGGAGCAATGTACATATTAGTGTTAGTGCTGCATGGCCTAGTCTCTTGTTGACCTCCCTGTGTTCCTGGGCGTATTTTCTTACGTCTGTCTCCGTCTCCCTTGTACAGACTTCCTTGGCCCTAAACCTGTCTTCCCTGGACCCTTCACTGTTGAGCGTGAGTGAGAGAGAGAGCACGGTGTGTGTGGCCTTGGTGATCTTGACTGTACATAGTGGATTGTAAGCAAGAGTTCCCTTTTTCCCTGCCCTGGACCAACCCTTGGAATCCCTGGACCCCTCTTCTCTCTGCCCCACTGTATATATGTACATATCACTGGTGTTGTAATTAAACCAACTTGATTTGACTGCACAGTTCAGAGTGCTTTTTTTTTGAGTCCCACACCAGCCAACGTGGCACACTTGGTCTGTGCAGATATGTGTTAATGAGGTAGTGATTGGTGTTTGGACCCCTGGGTTGGTTTTGGTTTGCCCTGAGTTCCTAAAGGCTTGGGATGTTGCAGGGTTGTACTGGTTGACACGTCTCTGGAACACTGTGGTCATCGGAGACCATAACTTTGGATAGGCAGACTGTGGTGTTGAGGGACTGGAGTGTGTCCTTCAGTTACATGGGGATCACACCCCACAGGATCCCCAGGAGGGTCTATGTCAGTGTGGTGGAAAGGAGAGTTTGTACCTTGTTAGTCGAAGTGTGATTCAGAGGGAAAAGTGTGGATTTCATCCTTGTTGTGGAACAGTGGTCAGCTTTTTATCCAGTATGGATCAATTTATACTACTTTTTCCCACCTGTTTTGTTGGGAAAACTTCCATAATTACACAACATATCTGTTATTTCATTATCAAAACCAACGACAAACTGCTCCTCCCATTCAACACATGTCAGTCCATATCCCAGCAAACTAAATCATCTCCATTTACACATCAAATAGAAACATGAATCACTTGTAATGATTAGAAACTTGATAGAATTTCAAAGCTAGTTTGGGGAGTCATTCAGTGAGAAACAGTGAAATGATTTTCCATGTGAAAAGGTGGACAGCAGAAACAGAAAGAAACAGTGAGAACTAAAAGAGAAACAAAGAGCTTTGGAACAACGAGGCAGCAGGAGGACAGCTGCAGTTTAACAGCTTCAACTCACTGACAGGTATCTGTACTTCTACATAAGTACACAATGTCTGTATTACTGAGGCTAACACACAACATTTGTAAAAGTACAACAACTGTGTGTAGTGCAACTATGTACAACTAATATAGTCAACATATACAGATGTCAGTGAATACTTCATTGTCCAATAACATCTTATCAAATGTGCATTTATTAATACTAACACATGTATTACAACTGCTTTGGAAAAAAAGAAACTTGACACCAAAGGAGCAGCTGCAAATAATGAGTCTCACACACAAAAGAAAACTGCGACGCATCTGATATTTTCTCCTGCCTGGCAGCTCCATCTTCATCGTCCTCTGTCGAGCATCTCTACTCCCCCTCTTGTGCACATGTCCAAACCATCTCTATCAGGATCCTGGGTCTCCTGACCCAGCGTTTTTAGTTCCTTGTGATTTTTGTATTTTGTACTCATGTGATTTATTCTATAGTTTCTTGTTTTGATCCCTTGCCCTTCCCTTGTTTCTCTGTGCCCCCTCTGTTCTGTGTAAGTCTGTGTTTCTTGGTCTGTGTCTTTGCATGTTTTGAGTTTCTTGTGTTTTCTGTCACTCTGGATTGTGGATTATGTTCTCATGGTTGGTCTTTTGTTGCTCCCTCGAGTCTAGTTTCTTGTGTTCCATGCTGAGTATTTCCCTCTGTGTATTTTGGTTCTTAGAGTCCTCTGCTTTATGGTTTTTGTCTCTGTGTTTCTTAGTTGCTGTCTCCACCGTGTCAAGTTCACGTCTCTGCGTTATACTGTTTTATTTTGAAGGTCTGTGTCTTATGTGAATGTGTTCTGCTTTGCTTCCTTGTCTCATCAGTTCTGATTTCTCCCAGCTGTACCCTCCTTCTGCATCTCATTCCCCTCGTTACTTCCCAGTGTATTTAAAACCTGTGTTTCTCTGAGTCAGTGTCGTGTTGTCCCTCATGCTGTGTGGAGTGCCCTGTGAGTTTAGTTGGCTTTCGTATGCTTTTTCCCTGCCAGTTAGTGATGGCCAAATGAAGCTTTCTGAAGCACTGAAGCTTGTATTGAAAAACGGTTCATTACTCGCTTTTCAACACAGTCCTCTCTGGTGACATCTTGTGGCCAAGAATATGACGAGCAGCTTGAATCCACAAAATGAAACCAACTGCTTCATAATGATTGCAGAGTGGAATTCTGTCTGATATTGGGCCGCTGTTGTGTTGCTTTGAACGTGTATTTTTTGGTGTTAAACAATGTGGTTTATTTGTTTAATAAATAATTTTGACCAGTAAAATTTCCTTGTTTAAACATGCACCATGGTGTGGTCTTTCTTTGCTTGTGACTTCTTGACTTCTTGATGTTGGTAAATACATTAATTGAAAAATACCACGTTACATATAACATACTGTGAGGTCCCGCCTCCATGTACTTGTGCAATTAATCGCTAGACGGGTGTATTTATAAATAATATTATATTAGGGAAATTTTCCTATACATATTTTGACCTGGGGGTAGAATTGATTGTGAAATGGGAAGGGAAAATGCTTATGAACTTGCAATTTAAAAACATGATGCATTTAAGGTAACCCTTTTTCATTTTTATTTAAGAAGAGAATTTGTTCCTCTGTGCGATGGCCGAACCTGTTCCTTTTCGTGGAGATAATTTCTCCTGCCTTATGGAAAATCCCTTCACATGGCACAGAAGAGGCTGGAGCGCACAGAAACTGGTACACAGCAAATTCAAAAGTGTTAAATTTTTTGGTGTTAATAGTCTTCTTGCAAAAGTAGAGTTAATTTTACTCTAAGCAGAGTCACATTCTTTTAATGTAACTCTGAGGTGTAAAATGATAGTAGTTAAAATCGAGTGTTAAAAATGAGTGTTTCTCTGTCAAATCTGGAGGTGTTACAATGGAAACATTAACTCTTGACCTCTTAACTCTGAACTCCTAGAGGGGCTATGACACCAACAGAGTAAATTCACAGACTCCGCCCCCAGCACGGCTCCAATCGAAGCTGAAGTGAAGCCGTTTCAGAACATTTTGCTCTACATATTTGAGTTGTTTGCCATGCTTGGTAAGTCATTTTTTCAAAGATTGTTTCAATTATTATTAGCTTTTACTTCTGTGGCTCTTTGGAGTTGAGACAAAGCTGTGTGAAAGGCATTAGCCATGTTGCTCGCTGATAGCATAATATTCTGTTTTAGCTAGCTGAAAGGTATTGTCTGCGGGCAAATACCACAGCCTTGAAAAAAAGCTTGCATGTGAATTTTCAGTCAAACTTTTGGTCAAATACACCTAAAACAATGTCTAGAATGTGAAATGTTGGTATAATGGTGCTACTTGAAGCCTGAAAACGATCGCCCATAAAAAACAAACAAACAAAAAAACCGAGCAAACAGCAGTAGCAGACGTCCTGACTCGATTCTACGTTAGCATAGATCCCTCCAGAGTTTTGTGCACACGGTTTAGGTAAAAATGAAAAAAGTTGAGGTTTTACATTTAGTTCAGTATTACCTGTTGCCTGTGTCCTTGTTTTTTGGGAAAATACTTTACACAAGTAATGGCTCAAAGAGGATTCCTTTTTTTTTTTTTTAACTGTGCTGCAATTGTTTACTGGATTATTTGTGCCATTAATTACTGTCAACAAATTTTTATTCGATCTCCACACAGGATATGCTTGTGAAGATGGAATATGGGGGAGAGCAGAAGTGCGTTGAAGTTCCACAAAGGGATGAATGAAGGACATGCATATTGTATTGAAGAAATAAGTGATGAGAATGCTGTTATTTGCATTTACCATGTCAGACCTTTTGATAAACAAAATTCTAATGAAAGTGAGAACATGTATACTGTTACATCTTTCAGAAAATGTTTTGAAATTGTGGTGCACAGTTCAGAATAAATGTTTTTCAAAAACCATTGCATCTTTTTAGTAAATGTTTATTTCCAAAAGAAATTTCTAGAAGTTCAGAACAGTAAAATTCCCGCTTTTTAGAATTAATTAGAAGATAACTCTTAAGTAGTTAAACTAAAATACTCTTTGAGAGTTAATATATAAACTCTTAACACCAAGTGTTAAATTATCAACTCCAGACAGATTTGGTGTTTAACACTAAATCAGAGTTAACGTACCAACTCTCCAAAAAGAGTTAAATTAACACTCTCTGGTGTGGACCCATATAGACACTTTAATAGTGTTGAAATCAAATCCGACAGTGTTAATTTGGACATGCTGGATTTACTGTGTAGAGATGCAGTTACACAGTCTACCTGGGCCCCACCAACTATCAGCTAAAGAGAATAAATACATTAAATTGCTGCACATTTTGTAGACTAACATTTTAAGATTATTTAAAAAATATAATATATCTTTTTATAACATTAAATGTTATGAGTCATACAGAAGTCTTTCTAAAGTTCCATCCATCCATCCATCTTCATCCGCTTTATCCGAGGCCGGGTCGCGGGGGCAGCAGCCTAAGCAAAGAGGCCCAGACCTCCCTCTCCCCAGCCACCTCCTCCAGCTTATCGGGGGAACACCAAGGCGTTCCCAGGCCAGCCAAGAGATATAATCTCTCCAGCGTGTCCTGGGTCTGCCCCGGGGCCTCCTCCCGGTGGGACATGCCTGGAACACCTCACCCAGGAGGCGCCCAGGGGGCATCCTTGTCAGATGCCTGAACCACCTCAGCTGGCTCCTTTCAATGTGGACCAGCAGCTGCTCTACTCTGAGCCCCTCCCGGATGGCCGAACTTCTCACCCTATCTCTAAGGGAGAGGCCAGCCACCCTTCGGAGGAAGCTCATTTCTGCCGCTTGTATCCGCGATCTCGTTCTTTTGGTCACTACCCACAGCTCGTGGCCATAGGTGAGGGCAGGGACATAGATCGACCGGTAAATTGAGAGCTTCGCTTTTACACTCAGCTCCCACTTCACCACGACGGACCGGTGCAGCGTCCGCATTACTGCAGCTGCAGCCCCAATCCATCTGTCGATCTCCGGCTCCCTTCTCCCATCACTCGCGAACAAGACCCCGAGATACTTGAACTCCTCCACTTGGGGCAGGAACTCATCCCCGACCCGGAGTGGGCACTCCACCCTTTTCCGGCTGAGAACCATGGCCTCAGATTTGGAGGTGCTGATCCTCATTCCCGCTGCTTCACACTCGGCTGCGAACCGTTCCAGTGCGAGCTGGAGGCCCTCACCCGATGAAGCCAACAGAACCACATCATCCGCAAAAATCAGAGATGAGATTCTAAGGCCACCAAAGCGAAAGCCCTCCTCCACTTGGCTGCGCCTAGAAATCCTGTCCATAAAAATTATGAACAGAACCGGAGACAAAGGGCAGCCCTGGCGGAGCCCATCACCCACCGGGAACGAGTTCGACTTATTGCCGGCAATGCGAACCAAGCTCTTACAACGGTTGTATAGGGATTGAATGGCCCGTAACAATGGGCCAGACACCCCATACTCCCGCAACACCTCCCACAGGACACCCCAAGGAACATGGTTGAATGCCTTCTCCAAGTCCACAAAACACATGTAGACTGGTTGGGCAAACTCCCATGCACCCTCAAGTATCCTCGAGAGGATAAAGAGCTGGTCCAGTGTTCCGCGACAAGGACGAAAACCGCATTGTTCCTCCTGTATCCGAGGTTCGACTAGCGGACGAACTCTCCTTTCCAGCACCCTGGCATAGACTTTCCCAGGGAGGCTGAGGAGTGTGATCCCCCTGTAGTTGGAACACACCCTCCGGTCCCCCTTCTAAAGTTATTTAATGATATTTATATTATGAAAAGCAGATTTGTGACATTTTAAGTTTTTCCCGTTTTCAGATAAAATAAACATGCACAAAACAAAAGCAAACAGCCAGAACACAAAATACGATTTGATGCGCTTTCGCCTGCAGTGTGAACGTAGCCTTAGACTCAACCAACAGAGGATCATGTACGTGTAGCAGTTTCTGACAGCCAATGAAATTACAACATAATACGACATGACAAAGAAGATACATTTTAGGGTTCAATGTAATCAAAAATCACAAGTTCTAATTTAGTCTGATTGAACTGTTGCCTTTTCTTCGACAGTTTAAAGTGCATTCTTAGTTTTCGTCAGCTGAGGTTAAAGCTCCACAACGTCTGAACTTCTTTTATATATAGAGAACCTGGAGCTGAGGGTTAAAATGAGGAAGTGTAGCTGGCACTGTGCAAATGATGCATTTGGCTTAAGCTTCTTAGAAGTATTCTTGGTTTATTCCAAGTGTTTCTCTTTTCCCTCATGCTTTATTGGTCTTCTCTTTGCTCACCTTTTTGGACTTTGTTGTTAATGACTTTCCCCAGCCTGAAATAAATAGCTCGCTTTTTTTTTTTAACTGAATTCTGCCTTACATTTAGTCCCTCTCATTCCATACAATATCCTGCTAGCACTTATTTACTCATTACTTTTCAGTCACGCTTCCCTGGCAATATACTAACAAAAATATCACAGCAGCAGAAATACTTTTATTATGTGAGGGTGTGTTTTTAGTCTTACTCACACCATGAATGTTAAATAGATAGATCCTCTTCCTTCTGACATCAGCACCAACAGCTGCAGCAACAGTTCCACCGCTGGCTGAGTGTGTAAACTATACAAATGAAGCACACAGCTGGACCGTGTATTACGACTCATGCCCTTCAAGGAAGAGGTATAAAGGACAAAAACCTGAAGTATCAGCACCAGAATGTACCTGGAAGTAAATGCCATTTTTTTCTTCAGTTGTATGAGACATGGAGTATTTTGGATTGATAGTACTGCTGTGTTTGTGGCATAATATTGCTGTAGATGTTTATATGCTTTATACATTTTGAGGTAAGTTGATTTAGAGCATTACATGATTTTAAAAAGATGTGTTTGTATCATCTCTATCTACTCGTTCCTGTTTGTTGGAGAGGTTGTGGACAGATCAGGAATTTCTCACATATATTTTGTCTTTAAATTAACCGTCCCTCAAACACCTCACAGCTGGACATGTGAACAGCTGCATGTGAGTAAGTTAGTATTGTGCATTTTCACTCTCAAAGTGCAACAATAAAAGCTTTTCTGTCATGTTAACTACAGTATAAGATGAAAACATTTACTTTGAAGACAAAACAACAAAACAAAACAGAAAACAGTAGATACTCTAATTTTATTGATTATCTTTGAGGTACAGTAATACATTTTTATATAATGTTTACAGATTATTTTCCTACAGCCTAATCCCAAATCTGCTTACCTACATGCTTATTATTATTATTTTTTTCTTGTGCTGGAATTGGTGTCTCGGTTAACCTGTGGTTAAAATCATAGTATGATAAACTGTAGGTACTTCTTGGGAACATTGGGATTGGACATTTTACTATCATTGATTATAATTATAGAATATTCACATCACTAATGAATGACTTACTTCCAAATAGTCAGGTTTCGTATCATGTGTGGTGATCAACCTTCCTGTTTCCACTACACATAGGAAAAAGTAAAAGGCTAAAACTAATATCATAACAATAACTATGACCATGCTAGATTTGGCTCCCAGCCACTAAAGTTAAATTGAAGTTAAACTTAGAGATACGAGGACATCCAGCATGCATTACAGCCGGTATCCTGATCAAATTTGAAATCAGGTAAAGTTTGAGGCTCTCATGGTCCCATTTATGGCTGATATTTTTATAGTTATCAAACAGTGAAAGCAGAAGCAGAAAGATAGTGTCAAAGTGGTCAAAAAGAGATACTGCAAAACAAAACAAGAGACTAGAGCCTATCAGGAAAACTAGTGAGTGGACCTCTGATTCAAGAATTTCTACCAAACTACAACTGCAGCTGAACAAATGAGCTGTTGGTGGAACTTTACACTCTGAAATATTGAAAGATTTAAAAGATGAGACTGCTCAGCACAGCATGTTATTAACTTCACACATGAAGTGGTTCAGTCCAGTCAGACTTCAGTTTTGCAGCCACCGTCCACATCCTGCTTCTTTGACTGGTCGTCACGGTAACTCTGGACTTTCCTCCAACGAATCCTGAAGTCTGTCAGTCCTTCTGACAGCATGAGGCCTGACAGCTGGACAAAATGTGCAGATGATGAAAAACATGAAGCATAGTTTGAACTTGTGTCAAGTTTGTGTTGGTGACTGAACTGCTGACCTGCTGTGAAACCTGCTGCTGGATCTCTGTGCTGTGCATGTCTGCCTCTGACTGAAGCTTCATTTTCACCACTGTTTGCTTTGTCACTGCTAAAAATGAACCACATATAACAACACAAACATTAGTGTTTTACATGATGACAGGATCTTACAGTGTTTGCATTCTGGACCTCACCTTTGAAACAGAAAACATAGGCTGTGTCGAAACAGGCGGAATCAGACCATGTCCCTTTGATAAAACTTATTATTGCACAGTACTGAATTGAATTGTAGTTATTAGGCTCAGAAGGCTTCCAGTTAGTGAATGTGGAGGTTGTGTTGTCAGACCAGAAGGCCCAGGGATCCCTGTAGAGACCAATCCACACATACTGAACCCCTGATCCATTCAAAGTGAGCGTGATGTTGGATTTCTCCTCTTTGCTTCTTATACTGGTCAGGTCTGTGTGGTATGTCCTGCAGTACGACTGAGCCTCTGACCAGGTTTGGTTCTCCATCACTAAGATGTAACTTGTATTTTTGGCTGTGAACAAATAAAAAGGATGAATTTTCAAACACTGAATCTCATAAAATTGTAGCATAAGTAGGGCAACAAATGTTTTTTTCCTACCATTGTAACACAGGAAAGGGTAAGAAGCTCCACAGGGTCTATCATCCATCTGTGTTTGTCCCTGAAGAGCCACACAGTATTCATTTGCATTTACACAGTCTGGTTGGCCGTTAGCCCAGATCAGAAATTCATGTGTACTGCCAACATAGAAAAGTTTTCCCTCCATGGACCACTTCCAGCTGTAACGATCATCATAGAGCCCTATCCAAGCCCAAGCATTGATCCTTGGTGCCATTGAAACAAGCAGTTGGTTGATGTCGCTGTTGTAGATGGTGACCAAGTCAGTGAAGTGTTCTCTGCAGTAACTCTGAGCTTCAGTCCAGGTCATCAGCTGGTTCACAAAGTGGTATTCTCTGGAGTGGGGAGGAAGAGTGGAAAGTCCTCCTGAGAAAAATATAAATATAAAAATATAAAGGGCCTTTCTCAATATGCATACTTGTGTGTAGTTGCGTTCTCGTGTACTCGTGATACGTCATCAGTCGGAGACAAAGTACTGTTCCAATTCAAAGTAGGCACCAAGCCGAGAACGCGAAAAAGTCCCGGATGTGTTCTCGCTCCGTCTGTTATATCAAGTATGCATCGGTGGTGGTAAATATCCCAGAATGCATTTCGTCCAAAACTCAAATGCGGCAATGGCGGACGAGCGGGGCTAAAAACTTTTAAATATTACTCTTTCTGGGTCACAAAATAAACTTTTAAGTTATTTTCAAGCGAGAATGCAGCTGTGTAAACTTCAAATATCTGCTCGATTTATCAAGATATCATATATTTCCAAACATGCTCCGATGTTTTCGGAGACGTCTGTGACCCGCCAGCTCCATAGCAGACAGCGAGGTCGAGGGTTATTAGAGCCGGCAAGAACAGCGAACTCCCTCACGTTGTTTTCAACCCCGCCCCACCCCCACCCCGCGGTCTTTTCGCTACCCAGCATAAACAAACCCTAAACCCCAGTAGCTGTCTATTGTATTGAATGTCCACTAAAATAAAAATAAAAGTGCTCTAACATCTCACCTGCTTGTTTTTATTAAGGTATGTACATGTACACTATTTTTATTAAGAGAGATTTCACTACTGAGGTTAAACATGATATATAAGTCACTTAGATCACTTCTAAATGTTAATGTTTGGTTTATTTCAGTGTTTTATTTGTTCCTGAGTAAACCGATTTGGCTGTGATTAAAGTTAAGCTTCATAACATATTACTCACAGTAAAAATTCCGGACCTGTGACATCATCAAGTATGCTGGTGTTCTCGGCGAGTATGTACTTGCGTACTTGACAATTGAGAAAGGGCCAAAGTTTTTATTGGTGAAACTGGACTGTCAGACGAATCACTAAAAAGGTTTTAAAAATTAAACCAATTTAAACTAATTTAAACATCGGAGCACTTTTGCAAATATGTGATATTTGAAGTTTGTAGAATGTAGAATGATGTAGAAATAGAATTTCCAGGTGTTTTACTTTTACTTTTACATATTTACAGATACAGATTTCTGTTTGTTTTCTTTTTTTCTTTTTTTTTACATTTGTGTTATTTGTGTTTGTGTCATTTGTGTTTTAACACATTTTGGAAAGTCTGTATTTCACATCACTGTGTGTTGTCAAACACAAACATATTTAATCTAAATGAATGGAACAAAAACAGAAAAGAATGTCCAGCTAGAGATTCCACCACCTGGACTTTTAACCATGCAATGAGATGAAAGAGGCAAAAACATACAGTTTTTTTGTTTAAACACATGTTGCATATGTTTAAGACAACAGAAAATAGAACTATAGTTTTTATGCTATTTATTTTTCTCTTCTCTGTTGTTAAACTGCAACAACTACATGTAATGCAACAATGTACAACTAGTTTTCAACCCTCTGAAGCCAGGGCAAGTGATGGTTCCTGTTGGTACCTTCGGGTGGCACTGTCACTTGGTGTTCACTCTCGCTGTGGTAGAGTATCACTTGCTGTTCCCGTTCCAACCCACAAGGTCCAAATTCGTAGGCTGCATCCTCCTGAGGACCCGGTCTTTGCGGTCTACGTGGGCCGGGTCCTCAGAAGGTTGGGTAAGCCGGAAGTAAACAGCTGTGAAACTGGACGGTCTAGCTTTCACCGCCGTCTCGGTGGAGTTTAATAAACTCAGCCATCTGCTCGTATATCAAATATAAAACGACACTGGTGTAAATTCTCAACCATCTCACGCTTCTAAATCAGTTTTTTGTTTGACGTTTATTCAGTGGTGTGAAAACCAAGGAGGAACCCACCCGAGGCATTGATAAAATGTTATGGTCCTGGGTCAGTGACCCAGAGTTTTTGGTTTTTGTACTTTTACTTTTGATTTCATCATGGTTTGTGACTGTTTGTGTTTTGGGTTTCTGTGATAGTGTTTCTAGCTCTCAAGTTTCGTGGTACTTCCTGAGTCCTGATTCGTAGGTTTTGTTAATTCTGTGCTCCCTCTGTTCTGTGTCATCCCTACCTTTGTATCCCCTCTAGTGTAGTCAAGTCTCCACATAAAGCCCGCATCTCTAAGTCTGTGTCTTTGCGTGTGTTTTGAGTTTCCTGTTTTATTGTGAAGGTCTGTCTGTGTCTTATGCCAGTGTGTTCAGTTTGCGTTTCCCCTGTCTCCTCTTGTCGATCACAATCAGCTGTGCCTCCCTCCTGTGTGTAGTTTCCGCGTTCCCTTCTGTGTATTTATAGGCTGTATCCCAATTCAGGGTCTGCAGCCAGTTTTTTCAAAAAGGTCTCAAAGACTTTAGAGTCAGACCTGTTACAGATCGTCAACTTTTCTTTATTATCAGGTGTGTTTCCAGAATCACTAAAAACTGCTGTAATAAAACCTATACTGAAAAAGGACAATCTTGACAAGACACAAATGAACAACTACAGGCCGATCTCAAATCTCCCATTTTTAAGTAAGATCATTGAAAAAGCAGTTTCTCAACAGCTCAGTTACTTCTTAAAACAGAATAACTGCTATGATGCCTTCCAGTCAGGTTTTAGACAGAACCACAGCACTGAAACCGCTCTGACCAAAGTGTTTAATGAGAAATATGTCTGAATACAGACAGTGGAAAAATGTCAGTCTTAGTTTTACTGGATCTCAGTGCAGCATTTGATACAGTTGACCACAACATATTACTCAAATGACTGGAGAACTGGACAGGTCTTTCAGGAACTGTACTAAACATACTTAGAAAACAGGAAATACTTTGTATCAATAGGTAACTTCACATCTGAGCAGACATGTGGAGTTCCCCAAGGTTCCATCTTGGGACCCCTTCTGTTTAACATTTACATGCTCCCACTGGCACAGATTATAAAGAACAACAAAATAAACTATCATAGCTATGCAGATGACACACAAATATATATCACAATGTCACCAGGAGACCAAGGCCCTGTACAGGCTCTTGGTAAATGCATTGAGGAAATTAATGACTGGTTGTGCCACAATTTTCTAAAACAAAACAAAAACAAGCTAAACAAAAACAAAACTAAAGTAATAGTCTTTGGTGCCAAAGAAAAACGATTACAGGTCACCAGAGAACTTCAATCTATACATCTAAAAACCACAAACCAGGCGAGAAATTTGGGTGTAGTGATGGATGCAGACCTAAACTTAGAAAAACACATTAAGACAATAACAAAGTCAGCTTACTATCACCTCAAGAATATATCAAGGATAAAAGATCTGATGTCTCAACAGGACCTGGAAAAACTAGTCCATGCGTTCATCTTTAGTAGGCTTGATTACTGTAACAGCATCTTTGCAGGTCTACCTAAAAAATCAGTCAGACAACTACAGCTCATTCAGAACTCTGCTGCTCGAGTCCTCACTAAGACCAAAAAAGTGGACAACATCAGTCCAGCTCTGAGGTCTTTACACTGGCTGCCTGTCCATCAGAGGATAGACTTTAAAGTTCTGATGCTGGTCTATAAAGCTCTGAATGGTTTAGGACCAAAATACATCAGTGACCTCCTGACCCAGTATGAACCTTCCAGATCCCTCAGGTCATCTGGATCCGGTCTTTTATCAGTTCCCAGAGTCAGAACCAGACACGGAGAAGCTGCATTCAGGATGTCCAAAAAACTTGCTGAAAAGCCTTCAGCTTATCCAAAATGCTGCAGCAAGAGTCCTGACAGGGACTAGAAAGAGAGAGCATATTTCTCCTGTTTTGGGTTCCCTTCATTGGCTTCCTGTTAAGTCCAGAATTGAATTCAAAATCCTGCTCCTCACATACAAGGTCTTAAATAATCAGGCCCCATCTTATCTTAATGACCTTGTAGTACCATATCACCCTATTAGAGCACTTCGCTCTCGCTCTGCAGTCCTACTTGTTGTTCCTAGAGTATTTAAAAGTAGAATGGGAGGGAGAGCCTTCAGTTTTCAGGCCCCTCTTCTGTGGAACCAGCTTCCAGTTTGGATTCGGGAGACAGACACTATCTCTACTTTCAAGATTAGGCTTAAAACTTTCCTTTTTGCTAAAGCATATAGTTAGGGCTGGACCAGGTGACCCTGAATCCTCCCTTAGTTATGCTGCAATAGACGTAGGCTGCCAGGGGATTCCCATGATGCATTGAGTTTTTCCTTTCCAGTCACCTTTCTCACTCACTATGTATTAACAGACCTCTCTGCATTGAATCATATCTGTTATTAACCTCTGTCTCTCTTCCACAGCATGTCTTTATCCTGTTTTCCTTCTCTCACCCCAACCGGTCGCAGCAGATGGCCCCGCCCCTCCCTGAGCCTGGTTCTGCCGGAGGTTTCTTCCTGTTAAAAGGGAGTTTTTCCTTCCCACTGTCGCCAAAGTGCTTGCTCATAGGGGGTCATATGATTTTTGGGTTTTTCTCTGTATCTATGAAGCACCTTGAGGTGACTTTTGTTGTGATTTGGCGCTATATAAATAAAATTGAATTGAATATTGGGTTATTTAGACCAAAATAATAAATTTTGCTCAACAATGGCCTAATATCCACTTACGAGGACATCATACTGCTACTGTTCTATCGATCTTTTAAACGAATATCCTGATATGTGGCTCTCATTTTTCTTAGAAACAAAAATCAGGTAAAAAAAAAAAGATTTGGTAATTCTTTGTTTTTGCATTCATCAGGCCCCAATATGCCCAGATATCAAAGAGAAATTAAAAATGCATGCCGTGGAAGAGTTCAGGTCTTAGGAGGGATTTTTTGTCATAAATTCCTTTTAGAATGTTTATATAATGTTTCAAAAAAGTGAATGCAGGTATTTTGGTAAAAGGAGAAAAAGGTTTTGTCTTTGTACTTGTGGCGGATGTTTTAATAAATTACATTTTAAAACCCTTACATGTAATGAAATTACCCAAATGGTTTCAGTCTGTCACTGTGTGTTCATATGCTACAATTTGAATGCTTAAGATAATTATTACTGACCTGAGAGCAGTAGGATGAGCAGTAAACAGGTTTCTTCCATTCTTTGCATCTATATAATAGATACAGTCATTACAATTACTGTGCCATATTTATTTATGATATAAGATTTTTATCATTTAAAATTTCTTATCTCCATTCTAATAGCTGCTTGGTATGTGTTTAATATGTATATTTGCAAAATAATCATATGCAATAGTTTTTCAATGTTTACATGTATCTATCATGTCTTAAAAATTTTTAAATAATCATTTATAAGTTTTATCATTAATAAAGTAATGATGTATAACTTACCTGGCAGTTTATTTTTTCATCTGTTGACTCTTCTCTCAGAGAAGAAGACAAATATGTTTTAAATTATACTTTTTTATAATTTATTATCAAAGATTTAGAATTTTAAATTAGTTTTGAGCGGTACCATGGACCTGCGTCTCTCTGGCTCTGACACAGAGTGCTGCCTCACCCAGACAGTAAACACTTTTATTACATGTCATAAAAACAGAATGTTAACGTGATTGGTCAAAAAGCTCAAAAGTTCATGTTTCATCTCCTGCACCTTTCAGACATCTCCCTATAAGGAGACATTGCTTCTAACATCACCATGGCAACCATCTCTTGTCAGGCCTGTAATGCGAGCGGTGGCCATTCCCTAATAACTGATTGGTTGCTCTGTTTTTTTCTCTCAGAGAGTCAGCCATACTTCTGGTGCCATCTCTAGTCTAGTCTCTGTCTACTTATGTCCTATAAAAGAATAAATTCTAACATGCCTGAAGCTTTAAACAAGGTTTTTATTTAATCTTCTAACAGATTTTACTGTCAAATGAGGACACAAAAACAGAGTGAATATCCTCTAGAAAATCGAGACATGTGAAGTTAATGGTAGTTCAGATTAGTCGAAGGAGTTTGCAAAGAAAAGCGTCTGGACTTCTTTAAGTTACTTGAAGACGTTTCACCTCTCATCCGAGAACCTTCTTCAGTTCTAAGGTCAAATGGTGGAGAGTGCCAGATATAAACCTAGTGGGAGTAACCCCCACAGAGGGACAAAAAGGACCCCCTGATGATCCTCTGTTCAAAGATGGTCGCTCATTCACATCCTGGGCCATCTTTGTCTTAGTTTCACAGTCCAACTGGGGAGGGTCTCCTAAAATCTACTCCTAAGTTCATGACACAATCAGGCCTTTATTACATTGAGGGCAGTGTCAGTGTCTCTACAATAATACTAAATACACACATTAACACATTTCTCAACTCTAAAACAGCTAAACATTCCTACATCTGTCAATCTCTATTGTGCTTTGTACATTGTGCTTTTTCCACAATGTTGACACAGTAGTATTCCTAAAATTTAGACAATACTTGTACAATATCTAATTCCATTCAATCAGTCCCTCTGCTTTAATAATGATATTTCTTTACCTGACAACAGAAAGTAGTATGTAAAAACAAATTGCTTGCTAATAAAAACTACTTCACCAGCATTCAAATCACTAGGAATATCAAGCTGTTAAAGTAGGTTTTAAAAGAAAGGCAAATGAGGTTAGATGTGGTTCTAGGAACAAACAACATGTTTAGTAGATGTCGGGAAGGATTATAGAGTGTGTGCTCATAAATTGTCTTCATGATTCAGGGAATTTGTAACCTTGCTTATGCTTCTTAAAGCATCAAGACACGTCACTTACAGAATTTATGGGTTTAAAGTAGCATAGGTATGGTTACATGAGAGAAAAATGGCGCTACATTTAATTTTGGGAGATCTCGAATAAGAGATCTTAATCTTAAATTACAGAAGGTAAGGTGAATAATCATTAAACTGATTTTGCCTTTGATCAAAGCTCAGAACATACAATACAAGTATAATACTTGTAATACTAGTTAAAAGTTTACAGCGTTTCCTTAACTACAATCTCTAATCTGAACTACGTCTGTGAAGGTTCTCAGTCATCCAGGTCATCGTAGTCAAAGGAGCTTGCAAAGAAAAGCGTCTGGACTTCTTTAAGTTACTTGAAGACGTTTCACCTCTCATCCGAGAAGCTTCTTCAGTTCTAAGGTCAAATGGTGGAGAGTCCCAGATATAAACCTAGTGGGAGTAACCCCCCACAGAGGGACAAAAGGACCCCCTGATGATCCTCTAATCGCCTGAGCCAAGGTGTGAAACTGGG
The DNA here is from genome assembly GCF_963969265.1 of Rhamphochromis sp. 'chilingali'. NCBI lineage: Eukaryota > Metazoa > Chordata > Actinopteri > Cichliformes > Cichlidae > Rhamphochromis > Rhamphochromis sp. 'chilingali'. The sequence continues at coordinate 65,732,240 of NC_137929.1, read as the reverse complement.
TGTGGGCTCCAATCAGCCAGAGTTTCGGGTGAGTTCATTGTGTGAAACCTGGCCCCACCTTATCATGCGAATTCCTGAGATCAGATGGCCCAGGATGTGAGTGGGCGTTAAGGCGTCTGGGAAGGGATCTCAAAACTGGATTATAGATGGCAGACAGTTGGTGTCGTAAACCCCGCCTCTGTTCAAAGATGGTCGCTCACAGTGGACATAGATGGCTTCTTTCACTCCTCTTTCAAACCATCTGTCCTCTCTGTCCAAAATGTGAACATTGGCATCCTCGAAAGAGTGTCCTTTATCCTTAAGATGCAGATGGACTGCTGAGTCTTGTCCTGTGGAGGTGGCTCTTCTGTGTTGTGCCATGCGCTTGTGAAGTGGCTGTTTGGTCTCTCCAATGTAGAGGTCTGAGCATTCCTCACTGCACTGTACAGCATACACCACATTGTTAAGTCTGTGTTTTGGCGTTTTGTCTTTCGGGTGAACCAGTTTCTGTCTGAGTGTGTTGCTGGGTCTGAAATGCACCGGGATGTCATGCTTGGAGAAAACTCTCCTGAGTTTCTCTGATACACCGGCTACATAGGGGATGACAATGTTGTTGCGTCTGTCCTTCTTATCCTCCCTCGCTGGTGTCTGGTCTTCTTTTCTGTGCCTCTTTGCTGACTTTAAAAACGCCCATTTAGGATAGCCGCACGTTTTGAGTGCTTCCTTTACATGTGTGTGTTCCTTCTTTTTTCCTTCAGGCTTAGAGGGAACATGTTCTGCCCGGTGGTGTAGGGTCCTAATTACTCCAAGTTTGTGTTCCAGAGGGTGATGGGAGTCAAAGAGGAGGTAATTAATAAGATTGTGAAGTTCTTCTCCTCAGTTCTCAGCTCCCAGTTCTGCAGTCTGAAAGAGCTGGACCTGAGTAACTCTGACCTGCAGGACTCAGGGGTGAAGCTTCTGTCTGTTGGATTAAAGAGTGCAAACTTTAAACTGGAAACTCTCAGGTCAGGTTTCAAACTTTTCCACTGATTATCATTTAAAATCTATATTCAATTGTTCTATAAAAAAGTGAACACGTAAAGAATTATATTAGACTTTGAATTATTGTTTGAGATTTTTCAGAGTCACATTTCTTTAGTGATGTATTCAAAGAAAATTACTTAACACTGGTAAAGTTAGACATTTAGGGTCATTTGTCCATATTATATTTTTATTAAGAAAATATCCAAACCGGATGTTTAGGGGTCTATTATTTTTTCTTAATGCGGAAAAATTTATTTATTAATGCCACATCTGCACATTTAGATGTAAAACATTAAGAAACTAGACATCTTAACGCTTTATTCCCCATGATTATAATAAAATTCTAACAGAATTCTAACAGAAATCTGATGAGCAGCATAAACTCTTAAATATGGCTTTAAAAAAAACATTGGAGAATGTTGGTTATGAATTTGTTTTAATTTGGATGTAGATTGTCATCTTTTTTTCAGCAGATAAGATTCACAATGCCCTTGAACGTGGATTTAAAAAATGTGAGCGTGAATGGATTCGTTGACACTGAATCATCCCTTAGTTATGCTGCTTTAGTGTCAGGCTTTTAGTAGAGTTCCCATGGTGCTCTCTTTTCTTCTCCATTCCCTTATTTTCACCCCTGATGCTTTTATGTGCCACTGGTGCATGTGCTTATCTCTTTCTTTAGTTTGTGTTTTGTTTTTTTGGGTTTTCTCTCTCTCTCATCTCTTCTTTTTGCCCTCACTCTGCCACCAGTCATGGGAGATGGTCCTTTTGAAGACTGTTTTCATTGGAAATATATTTGTGTATAAATAAAGAAAAATTAAATACTACACAAAGAAGTAAATACTGAATAATGTTATTGTGTCTGAAAAACAGAAATTTGTTGTTCACAGATGGATTGTTGTTTTGTGTGTCTGCAGTATGTCAGGCTGTCTGATCACAGAGGAAGACTGTACTTCTCTGGCCTCAGCTCTGAGCTCCAACCCCTCCCATCTGAGAGAGCTGGACCTGAGCTACAATCATCCGGGTCACTCAGGCATGGATTGATTGAAGGATCCAGGCTGGACACTGGACACTCTCAGGTATGGAGGGAATGTCTGATAGAGGAGGAACAGCTGGAAACATTTCCTGTGTCCTTCAATCACTTCCTGTTTGTTTCATACACGCATCACATGAAACGATCCATAAAGGATAGAAATGTAGGAGACCTACATGTATTCAGTATTATTAACAGTTCAGATTACAGAAATATTTATCCCAGAACAAAACAACTACTGGAACTGTTAGATTGAAATCATTCTTCTATTTTTGAGCTGTGGTAGAAACTGACAACTACAGGGAGATGGACAAAGGTCACAATGGGATTTTAAAAGCCAATACACGATATACAATAATGGAACTGGAAACAGTCCAATGTCTTGACACAAAGTGAATCGTCCAGGTAAGTAAATCTCCAAAATATGATTCCACTGATCAATGGCCATGAGTAGCATTCACAAAGAGTTGGGATGGCTGCAATCACAGCATTGTAAGATGGTGACAGATTAGGCCCCCTGCTTGATTCAGAGATGGTCCTTCCCTTTTCACGTAAATGGCCTCCTTGACTCTGTGCTCAAACCAGCGTTCCTGCCTGTCCAGGATGTGTACATCCTCATGAAAACAACCCAGTAGAAAAGCTAATTTGGAGAAGAGCCCAGTGAAAGCTATAGAGCAGGGGTGGCCAACCAGTCAGAGACCAAGAGCCACTTTTTTTTTACTGTGTTACCGCAAAGAGCCACATCATACGCATGGGCACACATGAACATCACCCATCCTTTCCTCCCTCTCCCTCTCTCTCTCTCTCTCTCTCTCACACACACACACACACACACACACACACACACACACACACACACACACACACACACACACACACATCTCTGCTCAGCCAGATTTATTGTAAATGTCACACACCAACATGATAATGACAGAAATGGACTCCTACAGTACTAAAACCACAGGCCAGTCATTTTCAACAATGAACATTGTGTGCACTGTCTCACACACACAAACTCTCAGTTCAACCAAGTCCACAAACAAAAATATAATAATCTACAATAGCATTTACTTTTATAATGCATGTTGTTTAGTGGGACTTCTGGCATTCCTTGCCTTGAACAATCCTCTTTAAATCTGGCTTGTATTCCGTTGTTGTCACTCGAAGCAATTCTTTCACATGTGTGTCAGTCAGAACAGATCGATGCTTTGATTTCACATGTTTTAGGGTAGAAAACACAGACTCGCAGACGTATGTTGACCCAAACATTGACAGTATCTTAAGCGCAGCCCGTTTGACATTGGGGTATTTTTCCATTGGCACACTTTTCCAGAACTCAATGGTCCCTTCCCTTAAAGCAGGTTTCAATTGGTCCTCTTCACAAAGATCGATCATCTCCAACTCAGCCGCAGCTTCATCTGTGACTAGCGGGACTTTCAAACAGCCGGTCTCTGCATTAAATGGGTCGACGAGGAACGTAATCTGTGGCCTTTTCAATTGTAGATCATGGAACCGGGTCACGAAGCTTTCGTGCAAGTTTTCAATCAGCGTTGCATATCTGGCTCTTTGCTTACTCAGGGCAGCACTGGCAACTTGCCCGCTGGCTTTTAGCAGAGTGGGAAAATGCGTTAAATCTCCCTTTTGAATATGTGTCTTGAACAGCTTCAGTTTGTTGACAAATGCAAACACACTTTGCACTAGGTCAGGGAGCATTTTTAACTTACCCTGCAGGGTCAGGTTCAGTCTGTCCAAGTGACACAGCATGTCGACCAAAAAGGCCAGATCCATAATCCACTTGAGGTCCGAGAGCTCGGGATAGTCCTTGTCCTTCTTTTCCATAAACAGTTTCACGGCATCCAAAAGCTCAAAGAAGCGAGAGAGTACCTGGCCTTTTGACAGCCACCTCACAGTGCAGTGCAGCGGCAGGTCACCTGGAAGCCCTTGGTCCAGCTCAGCGATGAGATTCTTGAATTGCCTGTGGTTAAGCGCATGTGTGCGGATATAGTTGCCGATTTCCATCACAGGCTTCATGACGTTATCTAAATTCAATGATTTAGACACGAGTTGCTCCATGTGGATGATGCAGTGGAAATTCCAAAAGTCAGGGATAGTTTGGTCAGCTTTGCACAGCCCCACAAGCCCGTTCACAGATCCCATCATGGCTGGTGCTCCATCCGTGGCTATTGCAGTTAATTTCGTTATGGGCAGATTTGCTTTTTCAAATGCAGCCATCATGGTTTCTTTCACATCTATGCCACGGGTTCTGTCTTTTAATGGCACAATATCCAGGAGTTCTTCTTTGATCACACAATCGTTTGAAACAGACCGTGCAAATATTGCCAACTGAGGCTTGTCTTGTATATCACAACTCTCATCCAATGCGACACTAAAATACTCACATGCTTGAAGGTCAGAGTGCAACTGTGATTCAATAGCCGTGTTAATGTCCGATATTCTGTGTTCAACAGTGTGGCGGGACAATTGGACGTCTGATACCATGCGTTTTAATTTGTCGTTTTCAGGAGACAAGATTTCAACAACATCACTGAGGCATTTTTTAACGAACTCCCCTTCATTGTATGGCTTTTTAGCCCGTGCAATGTTCCAAGCCAGCTGATAGGATGCGAGCGTTATGGTCTCTGACCGCTTCGTAAATTTTTGGAAAAACTGTATCTGCTTTTCTGCCTGACTTTTCAAAGTGGCCAACTCGTGCTTGCGAAGTTCAGTCCCTTTTGGAAATTCCTGGTCGATGTTAGCATGGAGTGAGCTGAAGTGGCGCTGAAGATTTGAAGCTTTGAAATGCGCTAATGACGTATGACATATAAGGCAGAATGGCTTACCATTGCGTTCAACAAAAAAATATAAACTCTCCCACTCTGTTAAAAACGTCCTGTGTTCATCTTCATATTTTCTTTTTGCTGTGCATTTTTTTCCTGCCATTTTAAGGGCGAACTTGCTCCTACTGGGAAACTTTGCGGTATTTTCATCTCACACACATGCGCATTTGATGAAAATACCGTATTGAACTCAAGCGAAGCGAACGCGCACATTTTAAAACAACAACATAAAAAAAATCAAAACACAAACATAAACTTTGATATGAACGTAAGAGCCGCATGAAACCAGGCAAAGAGCCGCATGCGGCTCGAGAGCCGCGGGTTGGCCACCCCTGCTATAGAGGCAGGAAGGAAGTGAAAAAGTGAAGCATGGTGGATCAAGAATGTAACACAGCAGTAAAGGACAGAGACAGTATTAAGAGATCTTAAAGGAAGTACAATATAACAAAGATCATCACATTGAAATGTTAAATCTGAAATATCCTGGAGAAGAAGATGGTTCAAAGCAGCTCTTAAATCCATGACAATTATTTCCTGTGGGAAGGATCATGATGCTACATCATGATGAAGCGTTTTGAGGGTGAGGTACTGAATATTCTGCTGCTCTTCTACAATTGAATATGGCAGGACATAAACTATTCACAAACAAATACATGGCTCACTGTTTGTGTGACACAGGCAGACATTTTTCTGTGAGAGAAATAGGATCAGAACATGAATAGTTTTCATATTTCATTCAACACAGTGGTGTACTGACAGATCCAAGATCAGTAGAAATCATCATCAGTTTGATCCACGTATGGATTGAAGTGTATTTGTAAAAATGTTGGACTGTTCCTTTATCAGTGTCTAACAGTATGTGTGTGAGAGCCATGTAATGTCCATGTGTGCATGCTTACTGTGCTGGTCTGACCCTCCTCCTCCTTTCAGGGTGGAGCCTGCTGGAGTCTGATGGTTGAGACCAGGTCTGAGGAAGTGTAAGTGTGTTTTTAATGTGATTCATGAAAACAAAGCAGCACTCATTCAACCATCTTAACACGGTCACATCACTCAGTCACATCTCTGATGTCAGGAGTTATCATCAAAGTGTCAATCAATGAACAGATGATGGATCAATAACTGCAGCTGGATTGTGTTTGTTCTCTCCATCAGATTCCTGTCAACTCATAATCGACACAAACACAGTAAACAGACACATTAAACTGTCTGACAACAACAGGAAGATGACACATGTGGAGGAGGTTCAGTCATATCCTGATCATCCAGACAGATTTGATTATTTTTATCAGCTGATGTGTAGTAAAGGTCTGACTGGTTGCTGTTACTGGGAGGTCGAGTGGAAAGAAACGGTTGAGATATCAGTGAGTTACAGAAGAATCAGAAGAAAAGGAGACAGTTATGACTGCGTGTATGGATGGAACGATCATTCCTGGAGTCTGATCTGCTCTGAAGATGATCCTCATTATGTCATGTACAATAACAAAGTGACACCCATCTCCTCCTCCTCCTCTGTCTCTAACAGAGTAGCAGTGTATGTGGACTGTCCTGCTGGCACTCTGTCCTTCTACAGAGTCTCCTCTGACACTCTGATTCACCTCCACACCTTCAACACAACATTCACTGAAACTCTTTATCCTGGGTTTGGGTTCAATCCTGGTTGCTCGGTGCGTCTGTGCTGAGTTGGGTGTAAAGAGTGTCCTTCTGTTAGAGAAACACTCTGACTGTTGAACAGTTCAGTCTGTACATGTCTGTCTGTTTCACTCAGAAACACGTTTTCAGATTCATGGATTCAATCAGTTGATGTTTTAAACTGTTCTAAATGATTCCTTGTGAACTTCTTCCTCTTCAGTCCTTTAGCAAACAAATGTTAACATGTAGGTACTAAGATGAATCATTCCATCTGAATTCAGTGAATGTGAACATAGATTTTTAGGAAATGAACTTTTTTCCAACCGTCATTTTACAAAATTTGAATATTTCAAATCAATCAAGTGTAATTGAAATGTCAGATATAAAATGAATGTGGCGGAGGCGTGGCCCCGGGCGCAGCTGCAGGGGAGGAGTGGAGCGGAAGGCTCAACAGGGCGGCGCTGCGAGGCCGGTAAGAACAGCTGATGTTGTTTATGGACTGATGATGGTCTCCCTCCGCTGTGTTTATAGTGAGACGAGGAGGAGCGGCCAGGAGAGAGATCAGCTGGGCTCGTGAGCTGTCAGACTGTGTGACTGAGTCAGCTGTCAAAACAACAAACACTTGAATAACCCAGGAAAGTGCCGGTGGGGAAATGTCCGACCCACAGGCCGCGCCGCCCGCCCAGCCTCTGCAATTCTTGGCGCAGATGCTGGCGGAGATGGCGACGATGAGCCGGGATCAGGCGGCCGACCAGCGGGCCCACCTGGCCGCGCTGCGGGAGCAGATGGACCGGCAGACGCAAGTTCTGGAGCGGCTGGTCGGGGCCGCTGCCACGCCGAAGCCCTCGCCACTGTCGGTGGCGGTGCCCCGGATGGGGGACGGGGACGACCCACAGGTTTTTTTGGAGACCTTCCGTGCCACGGCGGAGGCTTGCCAATGGCTGCGGGAGGAGTGGGCTCCGAGGCTGCTCCCCCTGCTGTCCGGGGAGGCACAAACAGCGGCCCTGAGTCTGCCTCCGGCGTCGAGGAGCAGCTTCGCGGACGTGAGCCGGGCGGTGGTGGACAGGCTAGGGCTCACCGCCGAAGACCACCGCCGGCGGTTCCGGGCCTGTCGGCTGGCTACAATGGACCGACCATTCGCCTGGGCCCGGCAGCTGCGCGACGCGGCGGTACGCTGGCTGCAACCGGGAACATCGGAGGGGGAGACGAAGCTGGTGGACAAGGTGGTGCTGGAGCAGTTCACGGAGGGATTGCCAGCGGAGACGGCGAGATGGGTCCGGTGCCACCGGCCTGCAAGCTTGGAGGTAGCGGTGACGCTGGCGGAGGACCACCTTGCCGCTGGAGCAGGGGAACCCGGGGACGCCGGACGGAGGCCGAACAAACAGGCCGAACAAACAGGCCCCAGTGCCGGCCCCGAGGCGCCGTGTGCCGGCACCAGGGCAGGCAGAGCGGCTGCCGGCGCTGAGCCCCACTAACCCTTTCGCGGCGTTGGTGCCGTCCAGGGGAGCCGAGCCAAGTGGAGCCGCCCCCGAGCCACGGAGAGCAGCACAAACGCCGGGGCCGGAGTGTTGGAAGTGCGGGCAGCCGGGGCACCTGAGGAGGGATTGTCCGCTTATGGAAGTGGGGCAGGTGTTTCGTGTTGCTGGCGCCCCAGCACCCTCCCCCGGTCCAGGAGGGACATGCAGTATTCCGGTAAGGACTCGAGGGGGTATACGCCAGGCGTTGGTGGACACGGGCTGCACGCAGACCCTCGTACACCAAAGCTTGGTTCGCCCCGGGGCATTGCTGGAGGCAGAATGGGTGGAGGTGAGGTGTGTGCATGGTGACGTTCACAGGTATCCCATAGTGCCGCTGTTATTAAAGTATAAGGGCAAAACGCATAGAGTAACGGCGGCGGTTAGCCCACGCCTGTCGCACCCCCTGATTCTGGGTACCAATTGGCCGGGGTTTCATCAGCTACTGGGGCAGTACGCGGGGGTGCGATCACGACCGGAAGCGGGGTGTAGTGTGTGCGCGGCGTTCAGCGGTGACGCGGGGTCGTCCGACACTGACTCCGGGGGGGAGGAGCCGGCGGGTCCCTCACGGGACGTCCCGCCGGCCCCGGAAGTGTCCCCCATGGGCGATTTCCCACTGGAGCAGTCTCGTGACGGCACCCTACGCTCAGCCTTTGACCAAGTGATGGCTATTGATGGTCACGTGGTGCGCCCTGAGGCCGCGCAGACCTACCCGCGTTTCGTCGTATTAAACGACCGATTATATCGAGTGAGTCGTGACACTCAGACAGAGGAAACACACACCCAGTTGTTGGTGCCGCAGGGCCGCCGGGAAACGCTTTTCCAGGCGGCCCACTATAACCCCATGGCAGGGCATATGGGCTATGAGAAAACTCTGGAGCGAATAACGGCCCGATTTTATTGGCCGGGCATCCGAGCGGATGTGCGCCGCTGGTGCGCGTCCTGCCCGGACTGCCAACTTGTTAACCAGCCGGCCATACCGAAGGCGCCGCTGCGCCCTCTCCCCCTCATTGAGGTCCCGTTTGAGCGCATCGGCATGGACCTCATCGGGCCGTTTCACCGGAGTGCACGCGGCTACCGCTTTGTGTTAGTCCTGGTGGATTACGCAACGCGGTACCCGGAAGCAGTTCCGCTGCGCACCATCTCTGCAAAGAGTGTGGCGCAGGCACTGTTTCAGGTCATCTCCCGAGTCGGAATCCCGAAAGAGATACTGACTGACCAGGGCACGTCGTTTATGTCTCGTACACTGCGGGAACTGTACGAATTACTGGGCATTAAATCTATTCGGACCAGCGTCTACCACCCTCAGACTGACGGGCTGGTGGAGCAGCTGAATAAGACTTTAAAGTCCATGATTCGGAAGTTCATTAACGAGGATGAACGCAATTGGGATCACTGGCTAGACCCTCTGTTATTCGCAGTGCGGGAGGTGCCCCAGGCCTCCACGGGATTTTCTCCCTTTGAACTGCTGTTCGGCAGGAGGCCACGTGGGGTGCTCGACCTGATTAAAGAAAGCTGGGAGGACGGTCCGAGCCCCGCCAAAAATGAGATTCAGTACGTGTTGGACCTGAGAGCAAAACTCCACACTTTGGGGAGGTTGTCACGGTAGAATTTGCTCCAGGCTCAGCAGCGTCAGCAACGCCTGTATGACAGAGGGGCTAGGCTCAGGCAATTTTCACCGGGAGATAAAGTGCTTGTGTTACTCCCTTCTTCCAGCTCAAAGTTGCTCGCCAAGTGGCAAGGACCCTTTGTGGTCACACGGCGAGTCGGGGACGTGGACTATGAGGTCGCTCGGTCGGACAGGGGAGGAGCCACGCAGATTTATCACCTCAATCTCCTCAAACTGTGGCGAGAGGTCAAAACCGCTTCTCTGGTGAGCTTGGTGAAGGAGAGAGATGAGTTGGGGCCTGAGGTGCCAAATTCTATCATTCCCACCTCCCTCCCTTGTGATGACCATCTCACACAGGCCCAGAGAGCGGATGTTGTCGCGTTGCAACAGCGTTTTGCGGACGTGTTCTCCCCCCTGCCCGGCCGGACGTCCCTCATCGAGCACCATTTCGTGACGCAGCCCGGCGTGACGGTGCGTTCACGGCCCTACAGGCTCCCGGAGCATAAGCGAAAAATCGTGCAGAGGGAATTGGCGGAAATGCTGAGGATGGGAGTAATAGAAGAGTCGCACAGCGCCTGGTGTAGCCCCATCGTTCTGGTGGCGAAGAAGGATGGGTCTATACGGTTCTGTGTCGACTATCGCAGGGTGAACGAAGTGTCACGCTTTGATGCCTACCCCATGCCTCGGGTCGACGAGCTCCTGGACCGGTTAGGCACGGCCCGCTTTTTCACGACACTGGACTTAACCAAGGGCTATTGGCAGATTCCCTTGTCTGCCGAGGTCAGGGAGAAAACGGCCTTCTCCACTCCGTACGGTTTGTACCAGTTCGTGACACTTCCGTTTGGCCTGTTCGGGGCCCCGGCCACTTTCCAGCGTCTCATGGACCGGGTACTGCGTCCGCACGCAGCGTATGCTGCCGCCTACCTGGATGACGTGATCATCCACAGCGACACCTGGGCGGAGCATGTGCTCTAAGGGAGAGGCCAGCCACCCTTCGGAGGAAGCTCATTTCCGCCGCTTGTATCCGCGATCTCGTTCTTTCGGTCACTACCCACAGCTCGTGGCCATAGGTGAGGGTAGGGACGTAGATCGACCGATAAATTGAGAGCTTCGCTTTTACACTCAGCTCCCTCTTCACCACGACGGACCGGTGCAGCGTCCGCATTACTGCAGCTGCAGCCCCAATCCGTCTGTCGATCTCCGGTTCCCTTCTCCCATCACTCGCGAACAAGACCCCAAGATACTTGAACTCCTCCACTTGGGGCAGGAACTCATCCCCGACCCGGAGAGGGCACTCCACCCTTTTCCGGCTGAGAACCATGGCCTCAGATTTGGAGGTGCTGATCCTCATTCCCGCTGCTTCACACTCGGCTGCGAACCGTTCCAGTGCGAGCTGGAGGCCCTCACCTGATGAAGCCAACAGAACCACATCATCCGCAAAAATCAGAGATGAGATTCTGAGGCCACCAAAGCGAAAGTCCTCCGCCACTTGGCTGCGCCTAGAAATCCTGTCCATAAAAATTATGAACAGAACCGGAGACAAAGGGCAGCCCTGGCGGAGCCCATCACCCACCGGGAACGAGTCCGACTTATTGCCGGCAATGCGAACCAAGCTCCTGCAACGGTTGTATAGGGATCGAATGGCCCGTAGCAATGGGCCAGACACCCCATACTCCCGCAGCACCTCCCACAGGACACCCCGAGGGACACGGTCGAATGCCTTCTCCAAGTCCACAAAACACATGTAGACTGGTTGGGCAAACTCCCATGCACCCTCAAGTACCCTCAAGAGGATAAAGAGCTGGTCCAGTGTTCCGCGACCAGGACGAAAACCGCATTGTTCCTCCTGTATCCGAGGTTCGACTAGCGGATGAACTCTCCTTTCCAGCACCCTGGCATAGACTTTCCCAGGGAGGCTGAGGAGTGTGATCCCCCTGTAGTTGGAACACACCCTCCGGTCCCCCTTCTTAAAGATGGGGACCACCACCCCGGTCTGCCAGTCCACAGGTACTGCCCCTGATCTCCACGCAACATTGCAAAGGCGTGTCAACCAGGACAGCCCTACAACGTCCAGAGCCTTCAGGAACTCGGGGTGGACCTCATCAACACCAGGGGCTCTGCCACCAAGGAGTTGTTTAACTGCCTCAGTGACCTCGCCCCCGGAAATTGGCGGGTCATTCCCCTCATCCCCAGACTCTGCTTCCTCCTCGGAAGACGTGTCAGTGGAATTAAGGAGGTCCTCGAAGTATTCCTTCCACCGCCTGACAATTTTCTCAGTCGACGTCAACAGCGCTCCACCAGCACTATACACAGTGCAGGTAGAGCACCGCTTTCCCCTCCTGAGACGCCTGACGGTTTGCCAGAATCTCTTCGAGGCAGTCCGAAAGTCTTTTTCCATGGCCTCTCCGAACTCCTCCCACACCCGAGTTTTTGCTTCAGCCACTGCCCGAGCCGCATTCCGCTTGGCCTGTCGATACCTGTCAGCTGCCTCCGGAGTCCCACAGGCTAACCAAGCCAGATAGGACTCCTTCTTCAGCCTGGTGGCTCCCTTCACCTCTGGTGTCCACCATTTGGTTCGGGGATTACCACCACGGCAGGCACCAACCACCCTGCGGCCGCAGCTCAATGCAGCAGCTTCGGCAATGGAGACGCTGAACATGGTCCATTCGGACTCAATGTCCCCAGTCTCCCTCGGAATGCTGTTGAAGCTCTGCCGGAGGTGTGCGTTGAAGATCTCGCGGACTGGGGCCTCTGCTAGACGTTCCCAGCACACCCTCACTACGCGTTTAGGCGTGCCAGGTCTGTCCAGTGTCCTCCCCCGCCACCTGATCCAACTCACCACCAGGTGGTGATCAGTTGACAGCTCAGCCCCTCTCTTTACCCGAGTGTCCAGAACATATGGTCGCAGGTCTGCTGATACGATTACAAAATCGATCATCGACCTACGGCCTAGAGCGTCCTGGTGCCATGTGCACTTATGGACACTCTTATGTTCGAACAGGGTGTTCGTTATGGACAAACTGTGATTAGCACAGAAGTCCAATAACAAAGCACCGCTCGGGTTCAGATCAGGGAGGCCGTTCCTCCCAATCACGCCCCTCCAGGTCTCGCTGTCGTTACCCACGTGAGCATTGAAGTCTCCCAGCAGGACAACAGAGTCTCCAGGTGGAGCACCTTCCAGCACCCCCCCCCCCCCCCCCCCCCCCCCCCCCAGGGACTCTAAGAAGGCTGGGTACTCTGAACTGCCACTCGGCGCATAAGCGCAGATGACAGTCAGGACCCGTTCCCCGACCCTAAGGCGCAGGGAACAAACCCTCTCGTCCACCGGGAAAAACCCCAACGTACCGGCAGCAAGCCGAGGGGATATTAGAATACCCACCCCAGCCCGCCGCCTCTCACCAGGGGCAATTGGGTTTAATGTTAAACCCATGATTCAAAATCCTGCTCCTCACATACAAGGTCTTAAATAATCAGGCCCCATCTTATCTTAATGACCTTGTAGTACCATATCACTGCTGGTGACTGAGTGTTTCTTCTTCATTCACCATGTTTGTATACAACTCTCTGCCTTTAATTATGAGTTACTGTATTATTGTCTTAACTTATAATATAAGATGTAAATATAAAGCACCTTTAGCTGACAGCTGTGCTATATGAATAAAATTGAACTGAAGGCAACACTGTAATGTGTGTGTCTGTGTTTGTCTGTGTGTTTCCTGGAACTGCTGTACTGTAAGACAAATATGAAAGCTACTGGACCAGTTCTAGGTTGGCAGGAGTTTTGGAGCAAAGCACAGTGAAAAGATCGGAACTGGAAAACTTTAAATGAAAAGCCGGCATCTTTAATAAAACACAAACAGAGAAACAAAACAAATCAGTGACAGTTGAGTAAGTCACACTTAACCTTCCATAGATAAGATCATTTTAGTTATTCCAGCTTTGTTCTAAATGACACACCGAGGTTGTTCTTTAAGCTTTATTTCTTGATTCACGAATAAGATTTAAACTAAAACTTTAGCTTCACAATGCACTTATTTAAGACAATATGAGGGTCTCAGACCAGTCTGTTCTGTAGGGCTAATAAAGCCACTTGGTGCTATGAGTTCATTGAATTTATGCCCACTACTAGTCACGATGAGCAGGTTCTGTCTTTCTTTGCATGAGCTCTAAATTGTTCTCAATCCCAGTTTGGTGCATTGGTGCTTAAACACAGAGTTCCTATAGAAAAATCTATTTCAGCTCAAAACAAGAAAATATCGTCATCATATAACATGAGTCAACAGTCCAAATTATCACACTTTTACACAGTTTAGTTCTTTGTCACTGTGATCAGATCAAATCCACAGTTTTTCTTTGAGTAAGAAGACCTTTGTGTTTTCCAAATCCCGGATTCTTCTCTCTGGAGTCACTAGATTTTTTTTTGTTTTTGTTTTTTCACAAAGCTAACTCTCTCTTACAGGAAGAAGTGGAAAAGGTTCCATTAAAGGAGCAAACATAGCAAACACAAAACACTCGTTCAATCAGAACCTGTTTTCTAGTTTTAACAAGAATTTTTACACACGTTTGTTCAATTGTTTACAGCATGAATGTGACTCACGATGACTTTCTGTTTAATCATATTTATTCTTATTTTTTGTATTGTATCATTTCCTGTTGTATTATTGTAACAGTTTTATCCATGGTTACATGTGCGCCTCATAAGTTCCACACCGTGAAACAGCGTCCCATCCCTTTCTCGTGTTTCCTTCCTTCTCAAAGTTCCTCTCTTTTGATCTTGGTGTCCCAGGTGATGATCTCTGTGTGATCCTACATGTGAAGCTGTTGGGAGCAGTCTGTAATATTTCAGCTGCTTTCACTTCATCTTTTCTTGTTTTCACTTCTGCACTCACTTCAACCCAGAGGTCGCCTCACACTTTCTCCTTATCGTCTTTTTGATGGACAGGGTCGGAAAAATTCCCTCATGATGTAATTTTATCTCCATTTCAAAGTCAAAGTCAACTTTATTGCCATCTCTGCTATGTGTATTACAGTATATAGAGAGATGAGACAACAAGGCACCAGTTCCATTCAGTGCAAAAAAAACCCCAAAAATCAATAAATATAATATATAATATAAGAAGAGTAAGAAATAAATATGCACTTTAAGACTAGGGTAAGGTAAAGGGAGTAAATAAATATACACTTTAAGGTAAAAAGGATCAATAACAGTTCTGAATTTACAATTTACAGTTGAATTAATATTTTTAACAAAAGTTGTTTAAAAGCATTATCATTTGAAAATAAGTGATGTACAAACAGAGTGAGCATTTCTGAGGCCACAGAGAGAAAAGAGGAGCACAAACACTGTGAGCTCACCAACACACACATTTACACTTGGTTTGTCTTCACAAAGAAAAACACACTTCCTGCTGCTAATGTTTCACAATAAAAGCCTCGATAAGAAACAGAAAAACTGTAAAAACATTTGATTGTATTGGGGAAAATGTCTCAATGTGTCTAGTATTAAAATAAGTATCTGTAACTATAACGAGTGTCTAACTTGTATAAGGATGATTTACTAAATGTGACTATAACATTTCCATGGTGACGAAGCACCATCATAACAACGAAAAAGAAACCCACACAGTTATACCTGAAGTTATGTCGCTGAGTAACTAAGAGAGTGGTCACTGTCAGTAACTACAACTCTCCACATAAGATAATACTGACATTAGGACACATTCACTGCAGCGTTTCACCACTACTGTTAGTCAGTGCGATAATGATGCTTTACATGTGAACTGTGGAGATCAGGGAAATATTTTACTGCTACTATTCATAACATCATCATTACCATTACATTAAATATCATTTCATCAAAGCATTTATTTAATAGATCACACATGTTCTTAGTTAAGATTGTTACACCTATCACAGAGAGCTTCTGTCTGGTAAAAGGTTAGAAGCGCCGACGGGCGGAGTGAGGCTGAGTGCGTTGGAGGTTGAGACACACACACACACAAACAGTAGTTAGATTCATGTTTAGGTAAGAGTTCAAATAATAGTTTGCAAAAGCTTGTGACTGCCCGCTATCACCGGCTTTAAAGGGTTAACAAAGTTCAAAAGCATCAATACAGTGCTATGATTGGATTGAATTATTGAGACTAACATGCTGAGCTACAGAGATATTTGTCCCGGATGTAACAGTGTTTATATGGTATTATTCCACTTTCCAACAAATCTCAGTGTAATTGGGAAACAGCGGCTTCCTCTTGGTGTGGCCGATTAGGTGAGGCTGGCTGCAGTAATCGCTGCCAGTCTCCTGTAGCCATACCAGAGGTTAGTTGTGTTGTTCCACACATAACATAGTTAAGCATTATAGATACATAAAACTTGTTTGAGCAACTGACGGGCACAGATTGTAATAAGTGCTCAGTGGACACGTCCAACACCAGTTTTATATATTTTTCATTTGTTTAATATCGTGTAAAACTGTATGCTGAAGCAGAATGGGATATGTTGCCGTATTGTGCTGTGTGAAATTGTGTGTCATGAGCCATTTGCACTGATCGAACACCATTATGTTTCCAAATAGTATATGAAATGCATATACTATTATATATTGTACATATATTTATTTGTCTCAGATTTAGCCATTCTTATATTTTGCTTTTTTTACGTTATTGTGTTTTGCACAACTCTGTTGCTTGTGAAGCTCGCACACAAGAATTTCACTCACATGTACTGTACCAATGTACCTGCACATGAGATGTGACAATAAAAGTGATTTGATTTGATTCAGGAAATGAATTAGCAACAATCAACCTGAGTCTCCTAGTCTTCTTAAAAACACAACACAATGCAGCGCAAAGGAGCCTGTTTGGGACGAACTGTTACAGCAGGGTGAAGCAGATGGTTACAAAAACTTGTATAATAAGTAGAAAACAACAGACTGAGAATTGCTAGATAATATTAATGTAGCAAGGTTAGAAAAGAAAATCTCTTTCAAGGGGAAGGAGAAGATGCAGACGAGGTCAGACATGGATGAAGTGCAGAAGAAGATCCAGTCAGGAGATGGCAGGACCGGTTGCATGTTTCCCAGAAAAGAGTCATAATAGTATTTGTTTTTGTTGTGGTATTATACTGTATTGCCCACTTACAGGGTCATCCTGTTTGTGAAGCAGATCGCTGATTCACATTGAGGTCCAGCATGCTGGAACTTCTAATTTCAACTGCTGAAATGAATTAAATCTTTTAAAAGGTAGTCATTGTCCTGTACTTCCCAAGAGAAAGAAAAAACAAAGAACACTAACAGAGGTCAGGTTGCCCAGGTGTTTGGCCTGGTCTATCAGAGCTCCTGAGGGCAGCTGTGGATCATCCAGCAGGGGGCAGTCTTGTAGCTATTGGAATATGAATGCGAGTGAATGTTAGATAACCAGCATTTATATAGAAATAAAAGCTTAGAAAAAGTGCGTGTGTGAATGGGTGAATTAGGCAAGTTGTCCAGGTGTCTTCCCTGCTCACCCTGATACGAAGAAATCTGAGTAGTCTCGCGGGTCAAATCGTATCAGTCACACCTACTATGGCAGCTCCCCTGTTGATCATGGCACTTGGTTTTTTATCTGACGTGGTTTCAGAGGCTGGACAGCAGGCCCCAAAGATAGATATTACTTGGAAACACTAAAGCAACCTATTTGGATTAATATAGATTAATATTCATATTCATATATATGATGTTTCATAAAAGGTTAAAAAAGGAATGTTCAATATTTAGACTTTTTTGTCTAGAAGATTACAGGGAGTGCAGAATTATTAGGCAAATGAGTATTTTGTCCACACCATCCTCTTCATGCATGTTGTCTTACTCCAAGCTGTATAGGCTCGAAAGCCTACTACCAATTAAGCATATTAGGTGATGTGCCTCTCTGTAATGAGAAGGGGTGTGGTCTAATGACATTAACACCCTATATCAGGTGTGCATAATTATTAGGCAACGTACTTTCCTTTGGCAAAATGGGTCAAAAGAAGGACTTGACAGGCTCAGAAAAGTCAAAAATAGTTAGATATCTTGCAGAGGGATGCAGCAGTCTCAAAATTGCAAAGCTTCTGAAGCGTGATCATCGAACAATCAAGTGTTTCATTCAAAATAGTCAACAGGGTCGCAAGAAGCGCAAAATAACTGCCCATGAACTGAGAAAAGTCAAGCATGCAGCTGCCAAGATGCCACTTGCCACCAGTTTGGCCATATTTCAGAGCTGCAACATCACTGGAGTGCCCAAAAGCAGAAGGTGTGCAATACTCAGAGACATGGCCAAGGTAAGAAAGGCTGAAAGACGACCACCACTGAACAAGACACACAAGCTGAAACGTCAAGACTGGGCCAAGAAATATCTCAAGACTGGTTTTTCTAAGGTTTTATGGACTGATGAAATGAGAGTGAGTCTTGATGGGCCAGATGGTAAAGGGCAGAGAGCTCCAGTCCGACTCAGACACCAGCAAGGTGGAGGTGGAGTACTGGATTGGGCTGGTATCATCAAAGATGAGCTTGTGGGGCCTTTTCGGGTTGAGGATGGAGTCAAGCTCAGCTCCCAGTCCTACTGCCAGTTTCTGGAAGACACCTTCTTCAAGCAGTGGTACAGGAAGAAGAATTTATTATTCTAATAGCTCTTTTTTGCAGTTTAAATATTGAATCCAAATATGTTTTGTATGTGGCACGGTTCTGGGTCAGTTTCGACCCAGTATCTTGAGTTTTGATTGATTAGTTTATTTTTGAATGCCGACTCCAAGGAGGAAGCGACGTGCGCGGCACCGGCGCGGCACACCACAGCCGGACTTCAGGATGTCAAAACAGCCGGCTGTGGTGGGTGAAACAGACACTCTTTCTGTTCCTTCTGACCCAGATACTAGGTCTATTTCTTCTGGAGCTATTTTTTGTGTCTCCTCTAAAAATAATAAGGATTTCTCTGTCTCACCTATGACCATTGCTCCTAAGACTGCCTTTGTTGAGCCGACTTTTCGTGTTAATGACTATGTTCACGCTGTTGTTCCCATGCCCGGAGTAGCTGAGCCTAGCACTACGAACATAGGGAATTTAAGTGTCAGGGAAGCTTTCTTGTCTCCGTCAGTCCCTTCAGGGAAAGCAATAAACCTTTCTGAAACTGTTTTTTCTGGCCATATTGTCCCATCCTCACTTTCACCCCAGTCGCCCTCAGTTCAGTCAGCAGCCCAGCTGCCCTCAGTTCAGTCAGCAGCCCAGCTGCCCTCAGTTCAGTCAGACACTCCACAATTTATTACACCTCCACTACAACAGTCTCCGCTACTGGTAGGTCAGTCTGTAGCCACTTCGCTGCCTATAGCTCTGTTGCCACCAGTTCAGCTGTCTGCCCACTCATTTGCCCAGCCACCATCCTCACCTTCTCATTCAAAGCAGGAAACACACTTCAACACAATATCTGCTGGTTATCTTAAGCTGGCCATCTCAGAGACAGTTGCCTCCCCAGAGGCAGTCAGTCACCAGCCAACTCTGGACCCCTAGAGGTCAAGACGCCAGCGCCAGCAGCTCACCCGGAGAACTCACCAGAACGGTCTCGGCTCTCAGCACCCCCTGAGAGATCAAGTGAGTTCACCCGTCCGCCTCCGTCCTCTGCTGAGTGTATTGGGGAACACTTGCAGCCCTCCGAGGACTGCATCCCACTATTGCTGCCTGAGTCAAGCCACTGTGCTGCTCAGCCCCAGCCAGTGTCCACACTGCCAGGGGTCTCCGTACCTGCTGCTTCAGTGTCTGTCTCCACTGGAGGGCCCGAGGAGCCCGTCCAGTCTCAAGCCACATTAGCTGGGGGTTCAGGTGAACCCAGCCAGCATCCTGCCTCATCGGCTGGAGGGCCTGAGGAGCCCGTCCAGCTTCAAGCCACGTCTGCTGGAGGGCCTGAGTCGCCCGTCCAGCTTCAAGCCACGTCTGCTGGAGGGCCCGAGCCGCCCGTCCAGCTTCAAGCCACGTCTGCTGGAAGGCCCGAGCCGCCCGTCAAGCTTCAAGCCACGTCTGCTGGAGGGCCCGAGCCGCCCGTCCAGCCTCAAGTGTCGTCTGCTGGTGGGCCCGAGCCGCCCGTCCAGCTTCAAGCCAAGTCAGCTGTTGGGTCCGAGCCACCCGTCCAGCTTCAAGCCAAGTCAGCTGGTGGGTCCGAGTCGCCCGTCCAGCTTCAAGCCAAGTCATCTGGTGGGTCCGAGGAGCCCACCCAGCACCACGCCTCGTCTGCTGGGGGTCCTGAAGGACCCAGCAAGCACATCCTCACATCTGCTGACGGTCCGGGGAAGTTTGTTCAGCCACCACCTGCTGAATCAGCCCCTGTGATTTCTACACCTGTGCCTTCATCCACGCCTGGTCCAGCCTCCGTGCCTTCGTCTGGTCCTGCCTCGTCGGGTCCAGCCTCCGTGCCTTCGTCTGGTCCTGCCTCGTCTGGTCCTGTGGTTGCCACACCGCCGTCAGAGCCAGCTCGACCTGTTCCGCTTCGCCTCTGCCGGCCGTTTTCCAGGCCTCTAAGTTGGCATCATGGCCTTCGGGGACGGCCTCCGGAAAGAGTTCGACGCCACCGCTGGCATCGCGGCCGACCTCCGGACTTGCTTAGTGGCCGCCACTGCCTTCCGAGTGGTCGGCCTCCTGATTGGTTTTGCCTGCGCCGCCGCCGTGTGCACGGTCGGCCCCCAGAACTGTTTGCCCGTCGCCGCCGTTGCTGTGTGCACGGCCGGCCCCCAGAACTGTCTTGGTCCTTGTGTTGTCGACCCCCGGGTCGACCCCCTGAACTTTTCTTGGACTCTTGTTGAGCTCTAGTTTTGTTTTTGATCTGTTTTCCTGTGTTCATGGACTGTTTTCTTGTGTTTTTGGACTCTTGTGCCCCTTGTTTTTGGTTTCATCCACAGCCGTTGCAATATTTTCAATAGATTCCATCACAGCTAGAGATGTTGAGTGATTTCTTCTGAACGATGAATGAATGATCATTCAATAAATCATATTTATCAATAAAAGAATCTAGTTTGTTTGTAAATAGCTTTTCAAGAATCTTTGAAAGGTCCAAAGTATGGATGCCTATCTCCCCACACCACACTCCCGGTGATGCCGTGAGACGTCGGTGTGTTGGTGGTTCTTGGTGGTGAGCGTTCAAGTATGCACACAGGTGTACAAACGGGTGTTCACAGACACAAACTACACCTTTCATGGATGCTACCTCAAGGCACATTGTGTGCTGTCGATCTTGTGTGATGCACAATAACATTTAATATTTAGTATTTACTGTTATTTACACTTAGCTAGACTATTGTAATTATGTTGTTTTCTTTTGCTTGTTTTCTCTTATTTTTTTTTCCTCTCTCAACAGCTGATCCTGAGCTGTGTGTCAATATGGCAAGGCCATAATAATCTACTTGGTAGAGCAAATCCAGTGGGTGCCTTCAGACAGCAATTGTAATGGTTACAGAACCACACCGGACCAACAACAAAAGAAAGTCTTTCTGTTCATAATATATAAGTATTTTTTTATTTAAAAATTTGTAAAATGAAATATATACCACAATTAAAAGAAAAAACACTTTTTATCTATATATCGTAATCCTTACATGTTTTTAAAAAGCGCAACAGAAGCAAACTGAATATTTACATTTACAAAAACAAAATGTCCCTTTTTCAGATGGTAAAACAAATTAATCTGAATAATTAACAAAAATGAATTATTCTTATTGGTTATCTGTTCAGGCATGGAGGATTATTGGATAATATGTATACCCATATAACTATATACACTACATATTTATCTGCATTGAAAATATATACTGTAACTTACTCGTAGACCCTTCTTCACCATTGTTTATTTAGGTGGTACAGTAACAGGGCCGTTAATGCCACTGAAAGTTCTCCTGAATAACTCGCTCTCCATCTCTCAATACTCACTCAGTCTCTTTCATGCACCACAACCAAAACAGTAACATTATAACAGAAATACTGAACCCATCACGATAAAATCACCTTAAGGATAATTTTAATGCTTTACAATCATACACAAAAACACTATAAACCCACACTGGGATATTTTATATATGAGGATAGAGCTGGGCGATAGAACAATAACGATATGTATTGCGATATAACTTTTTCTCGATAGAAAAATTAAACTATTGCGATAGACCTCGCCGCTCTTGTCCTCTTAAAAAAAAAAAGAAAAAAAAGAACAGCCAATCCAAATTAAGTAGCGCAGAGCCGAACCAATCACAGCCGCAGCGTCACGTCACGTGACTTGTTACGTACAGCACAAGTGCCAAGCCGCACATGTGTATTTGTTTGGGAAGCAGCCAGCCACCATACCGCCCGGGTAAGGAGGAAATGAGTGTGCCGACTAGAAAAATCAACCGAGCGTGACCGAAGGTTACCGAAGAGAAAACAGATGATGGTTCCAATGCCGGAGAGATTGTTGAACGGAAGAGCCACAGAAGTTCCGTAGTGTGAAGGTATTTCGGCTATTTCAAGTCTGACAAAAAAAAAAAGAGTAGCGTTCACTGTAAATTGTGCCGAAAGCAAGTCTGGAAATAGTCTCTGACTGGAAGCGCTAATTCGTCATTCGGCTTTTGTCAGACTAAAGTAACTGTTAAAACTGTTTGAAAAGCTCAGCTATACAACAAGGAGAGATTGAGAATTTCCTTTTAGTTCTCAGTTTATTTGATATTGACAAAAGTTAGTCAGTTTTGTCTGTTCTTCTGTAAAACAAACTAAGATTTATTTTTAGAATTAATATTTTGTTTCTAAGTGGAATTGACAATTTAGTAGTCTGTTTCGTTTGTTCTATTTTGAAACTTAAACGCTTTAGCGGCTGCCTTTTGTGTAGTTTGCAATATTTGCCTTTATCTGAAAAAGTCTCATGTTCCTTAAGTACATCTACCCTGTTGAACTTATTATGGGAAATAAATATTTAAATAAAAACAAGCTGCTGATTATTTCACATTTTACTTGTGAGCAACGGCACATTTAAATCTTACAAATATAGTTATTTGGCTTATATCGTGATATATATCGTTATCACCTGAAATGAAAAAAAAACATATCGTGATATGAAAAAATCTTATATCGCCCAGCTCTATATGAGGATCACCATAATATATGTATAATAAAAGATTATGCTGACTGCCTGTTGTAAGATTTAATATTTAGTATTTATGTGCGATGTTTGACCGTGTCTTGACCTATTATGATAAGCCAAAGCAAAGGGTTTCTGTCTGTCTCTGTGTTCCTTTGCTGCTTGTGCTAAAGGCTGTACACCCCAGGTGGTTTTGCTTTGTTCGCTTTCTGCTGTATGTATGTTCTTGCTGTTCATATGATGCAGTGAATAAACTCTGTTTCAAGAATTCTAATCTTCTCCAGAGAATCTTTCTGAGTGCATTGATTTTAATTGGATCTTAAAAGCAATCCCGCTCGAAAGCTGTGCAGTCTTACAATTCATCACAATTGTATTATTACAATTTGTCAGTGAGAGTACAAATACAACTTAATAAGAGGAAACAACATTAGAAATGTAATCATCCTCATTTCACCTGCTCCACTGACACTGACACCGTCAATGGCAACACCTTCACTTCTTCACGACTGCGAATGTATGGAAACAACTTCTCAGTAAAAGTGTCTCTGAAGGTGTGAATGTGTTTGTTAATATCAGGACCAGAGAACGACAATTTTCCACTGTTCCAGTTCAGATTCACTCTGATCCTCTGGAGCTTCTTTTGTACTACGATAGCAGTGAGAGGAGCTGATGGTGAGTGTGCGTAGTATTTATCTTCACATAATTTTATCTTCCATAATCCAGCACATAACTCTTTCTTCTTCTCCACAGACTTTGCCAACACACCCAGTTCCCACCCTGTACTGTCTCCAACTTCGACATCCCAGCTGTGAGTCCCTGAGTTAAAGCCCTCAGAGCCCAGGACAGAGTAGAACAAATGAATCCTTTCTGGATTATCAGGAAGCTGCTGCCTCTCTCCTCCTCTCACACTGGTCAGATCTTCAGACAGGATGAGGTTTGGATGAACAGTGTTTGGGTCCAGGATGAGAGGAGTGTAGGAGACCATGTATTTCATGTTCTTCCAGATGTTGAAGGTTAGGTTGCCCAGGTGTTTGGCCTGGTCTATCAGAGCTCCTGAGGGCAGCTGTGGATCATCCAGCAGGGGGCAGCGCTGGACTCTTTCCACTGCAGCCTTGTAGTTGTGCAGGAATGAGACGTCTTCAGCTCTCAGCTCCTCCTCTGTGGCTCTGACTGTGTCTGAAAGAGCTGCTATCTCTCTGCTCAGAGCCTCCATCTTCTCCTTCATCATCCCACTCTTCTGCTCCTCTTCCTCCCTTACTGCAGCAAGCCTGTCCTCCTCTTCCTCTGCAAGAAACTGGTGAAGCTTCTTAAACTGCTCCTTAATCTGCCTCTCTGTGTGTCGGGCCTGGACCTTAATGTGTTCTGCTGTTTGATCAAACTTCATTTTAGCTTCTTCATAAACCTTTAACTTCTCCTTTAAGGGCTCCAGAGTTTCCTGAAGTTCCTTCTTGTATTGTCGTGCAGGTTCATCGATGGGTCTGAATCTGTGATTGGTGTGTTTTTCTGAGGCGCAGCAGATGTGACACACTGTCTGCTGATGGTCCAGACAGAAGAGTTTGAGTTTCTCAGAGTGCAGACTGCAGTGAGCCTCTGAAGCTCTCTGATCTCTCTCCTGGAAGAATGAGGAACACATAGTAATGTAAGTTCTTAACTTTGTGCACATTTTTTGTAGAATTTCTTTTAATTGTTTATTGAATTGTTATATTCAAACACATTGCAGGGTCTACCATATATTACAAGGTAGATCCTGCAATAAAACAACAGAGAAAAATCCAACAGTCATATGACCCCTTATGTGCAAGTGCTCATGTGCAACATTGGGATGGGAAAACTCCCTTTTAATTGAAAAAAAAAAAATCAGCAAAACCAGGCTCAGGGAAGGGTCCAATTCAATTTTATTCATATAGCACCAAATCACAACAGAAGTTGTCACAGGGCACTTTATATTGTAATTTAAATCATATAATACAGATAAAAACAATTATATGAACCCTCATAAACAGGACAAAAGACATGCTGTGGAAGAGAGCCAGAGATGAATAATCATAATTCAGTGCAGAGAAATATATAAAGGAAGAAAGGTGTATTTACACAGTGTGAGGTGTGTATACACCTCAAAGATGAGAGACTCACAACATCATGAGAATGCCCCAGCAGCCTACACCTATTGCAGCACAATTGTCATGATACTGGGTCGTGTGACCCAGTGTTTGAGTTTTTATGTGTCTTTTGTATTCATTTGTGTTCTAGTTTAGCTCATCTAGTTAATTTCTAGGTTGCAGTTTAGTCCTTTGTTTCTTAGTTGTTTCTGTCATCTCGCCCTGTACTGTCTACCTGTCATGTCTGTGTTGTACTTGTTGTCAAGTTCGTGTCATGTCTATTTCTCCATGTTTCCTGTTTTACTTTGAAAGAGTCTGGTGTTCTTTGTTCATTGTATTTAGATTGCTGCCCTGCTATTGTACTGTCTCCCTGCTGCCTCGCGAGCAAGAGGCAGTAGTGATGAGTCGTTCTGCCGGCTCTTTGATGTGAACGACGCGAGCTGGCTCCTTATCCTTATCACGTGTTTTTTTTTTTTCCTTTCTCTCACCCTCTCTCTCTCTCTCTCGCACTTTTTTTCCGCTTCACTCTGCACGTGAGCCTTGTGCTTTACGCTGGGCAGAGGGGGGAGGGGCGGTAGTTACACTCAGTAGCACAGGAACAGAGCCAGAGGGAGAGAGAGAGAGAAAGAGAGCCAGGGGCAACAACGTCACATTAGGAAGGTATAGTATAAATAGTGGTTTGCAGTGTTTTGTGTTGTTTTCACTTTAAATTTGTTTAAAAGGAAAAAGCTGAAAATTTAAATAGTTAAAAGTTGAAATGTGAATAGTTGATTTTTGTATTTTATGATTTCATTATTACATTTTATGTGGAGTGAATAAATAAAAGTATATTTACGGTGGCCCCTAGAGACAAAGCACGTACAAACTTCAAATCACGTACGAACTCTGAAGCATGTACAAACTCCAAAACACGTAAAAACATGTACAAACTCCAAAACACGTAAAAACTCCAAAACACGTAAAAACTCCGAAGCACATAAAAACTCAAAACACGTACAAAAGACAACAGAACTGCTCCAGGATGCTGGGCGCAGTGTTGAGCTTTTGTTATTTTGAGGCTACACAAGCCAGCAAGTACCAACAACCTGATTTGGTGTGTGGTAGTCAGTGTTGGGTAAGTTAGTTTAAATTAGTAACTTAGTTACATTACTAGTTACTTCCATCAAAAGTAACTCAGTTACTTCAAGTTACTTGTTACTTTCAAAGTAACTAGTTACTAGGGAAAGTAACTTTGGTTTTACTCAGACTTTTCTTGTTAATGTGTTGCTAAATGGATACCCAGCAAGAGTGCCAGTCTTCTAGCTTGCTTACTTGCCACAAGTGCACTATGCCACCTACCAAAGGAAAAAATAATATGCATATTTCCATGAGAGAAATCCCACGCCTGGACCGTCGTTGACCGCTGCCATGATTCTAGCCTACTTTACAGCGTCATGTGCGCTTTTTACATCCAACACAAAAACTGCAGTCGTGGTGCTTTTGATTTATTAACAGTACTCATTTCTCTGAACATCTTTCATTACATGAAACAACAATGGGAATACTGAAGATCTCCTGACTTACCTGACAGCAGAGATCCTCCTCTGATCTGGAAGCCATTGAGTCTGTGAGTGAAGCTGAAAACAGGAGAGAGGCAGTACAGTCAGTCCTGGCTCCCCTCCCTCCTCTACCACCTTCACTGAAACTTCCTTTGAGTCGTGTTTTAATTTCAAACTCACATTCAGTGTGTGGAGCGTCAGCAGCTTGAAGCAGCAGTGTTGGAGTTTTCCACTTTTCTCTCCTGTAGCTGGACTCACTCAGAGGAAGCTGCTAGTTTGGTCTGAGCTCAGTCTGATCGTCTGTGCATCTCTCTTTACTGTGGAACAACAACAGGGTGGAGTTTCACTCGACTGTCTCTCACAGCTGCGGTTGCTTCACCCACAATGTGGGTGTGCTTAATTCCAGAGCTTAGACGTTTAACTGATAACTGCTGTAAGACAAGTTAGAACATGCAAACTTGTAGAAAGCTCAAAAATAGCATGCCATTGTTTGGTGTAGTGTTTATTCTGCACCAGCTACAATGTGGAGTTTGCTCTAGTGGGATTGTCGCATATTAACACACAAAGGTGGACTCTTTTTCTATCTCAAGCTGTTATTCACCGTTTTCAAGGGTGTAGTAGTATTGTACTGTGTGCATTATTTATACATTATTTATACATACATACATATCAGTGAAATATATCTGATGTTTCACTTCCACTGAGTGACAAAGCCTAGAGGGGGTTTCTAATGTCAGGCTCAGAGATATAGAAAAATTAGTTTTGAACTGATGTGGTTTGCTGAACCAAGCACACCCAGAAGTCATGATGGTCAATGCTTGCTTGATTGAATGGGTCGAACAAAAACACATGTAGGCATTCTGAGCATGCTTTGATATACAATACATAGTTTCAGTTGCAACAGTAGAAGTGAATAAAATACTACTTACAGCAGAATACAAATACTATACACACAAGTCATGACCAATCCTTGCTTGATTGAATGGGAAGAACAAAACATGTAGGCATTCTGGGCATACTTTAATATACAATGCATACTTTCAATTGTAACAGTAGAAGTGACTGACGTTTCAGAAGTAAACACAAGGGTCAAAAATATTATATAATAAACCTATAGCCTCAGTTAGAACTAACAACATCATATCTAGACCATTCTATCTAGGGTAGAGGTACACGCCAAGGCTGCCCCCTTTCGCCTCTTCTCTTTGTCCTAGCAATTGAACCATTGGCTATTGCGATAAGGAACAATCAAAATATCTCTGGCATTAGAACAAATAATATTGAGTCCAAAATTGGATTATTCGCGGACGACATTATCTTAATGCTGTCCAAATTAAAGAGCTCAATTCCCCAGCTACTCAAGACAATTAACTCCTTTGGCAATATCTCCAGTTAAAAAATTAATGAATCCAAGTCGGCCATCCTCTTCTTTAACCATTCTGAAAGAATTAAACCACCTATTCAAACAATGTTTCAAGTTGCCAGAGACAGTCTTACCTATCTAGGTATAAAAATCACTCCAAAAATTAACAATTTGGTACATGCAAATTACTCTCCTACAATCAACTCTGTTATTGACTTAATCAATAGATGGTCTATGCTGCCAATCTCTCTGATTGGACATGTAAATATTCTCAAGATGAACGTTCTCCCAAAATTTCTATATCTCTTCCAAGTCATTCCTCTCAGCCCTCCAGATGACTTCTTCACAAAGGCAAAAACAATATTCATTAAATTCATTTGGAATAATAGACGAGCCAGACTGCGCCTTTCACTACTATATCTCCCGTATGACAGGGGAGGTCTGTGTGTTCCAAACCTCATATGGTACTACTGGGCTGCCCAGTTTTCTGCGGCCTCTTGGTGGTTTTCAACGACAACCTTACCCTGGGTAAATTTAGAAAGGACAAGCACTACCCCCTTACCGCTCAGCACTTACCTGTACTCCGCAAAGTATAAAGATCTGGTGAAAGATACATCGAACCTCTTTGTTAAAAATACCATCCGTGTCTGGTTCGATGCACTCAAGTTTAAAAATGAAACGCCAGCACTATCCCAATTCTCACCTATCTGGGGCAATAGGGCCTTTAAACCCGGTTTGAAAGATTTGGGTTTTAAAATGTGGGCCGTCAGAGGCCTGTGCAAAGTTGCAGACCTATTTGACAAGGACACCCTACTATGTTTTAATGGCTTGACACAGAAATTTGGCATTCCAACTAAACATTTCTTCAAATTTCTTCAAATCAAAAGCTTCATTTCAAAAACTCAAAAATCCCTAACATTGCCCACTCTAAACTCATTAGAGGACATAGCAATAAACCATCAGCTGAAGAAGGGTTTAATATCCCGTTTTTATAGCAACCTCAGAGATGGCTCTCAAACATCCTCAGAAAAAGAAAGACTCGCCTGGTGTCAAGACTTAGAGTGTAGAATAACTACAGAGGAATGGCAAAAAAACAGCTTGAAAGCCCAAACACAATCTATAAACACTCAATTTAAACTAATCCAGTATAAATGGCTAATGAGAACACATATAACCCCAACATTATCAAACAAATTTGACCCCAAAACTCCGGACATATGTGTTAAATGTGTGGAAAAAGGCACACTGATGCATTGCCTGTGGGGATGCTCAGAAATCAGAAAGTTTTGGAAACAAGTTTTAGATGTATTTGCGCATATTACAAGTGTCAAGCTGAATCTATGTCTGAAACTATGCATCCTAGGAATTTTCCCCGCTGAAATCCAGCTGAGCAAAGTTCTCCAAAAAACCACAATCTTCTGCCTGTTACAGGCGAAATATAGCATAGCCAAATCATGGAGATCCATTAGTAGACCACACTTGAGAACTTGGTTGTCGACACTGTCAAAATCCCTCGCTTTGGAGAAACTTACGTCTATGATAAAGGGTAAACATGCTTCCTTTAAAAAAATGTGGGGAAATTTTTTGTTATTTTTGGAAAGTGAGGAGATGATCGATAGTGAACAGAAATGACTATATCCATTTAACCTGTATGGGAGAAGTAGTGTTGCAGCTGTCAAAGAGAACCTGGGGGGCCTGCGAGTGCTGGACTGTTCAATCGAAGTACAGGAGATGAGATGTGAAATTAAATGGACTGGAACTGAAGAAGACACAGCTTATTGTTGCAGCCGTTAGGTCAGATGCCTCTCTAACTAACTTGACACCCTTGGACTAAACTTCAGCCCGAAGGCCTGGAATAATGCACTTCAACCTATTGACTCGCTGTGTTATACCTGTTTGTTTTTTTTGGAGCACTGTCTGTTCCCCTTGTTTTTTTTCTGTTTTTGGTTTTTGTTTTTTTGTGTGTGTGTGTGTGTGTTGGGGGGGGGGGGGGGGGGGGGGGGTATTTTACTTATCTGTATATAATTTTTTTTCTGTAATAATATCTGAATGATCTACATGTGAGAGTATGTATAACTATATCTGTGTTTCCCCAACACTGTTCATACACGATGTACATATATTACTATTATACACTCAATTTTTTTTTAAATTTCCTCCTCTATTTTATTTGAACTCTCTCTTCCTGTTGGTTAAAATGTTGTTGGAAAAGCAATAAATAAATCTTTGAGAGAAGTAAACACAAGTACACTTATTGAGAAACATCCTGTGGTTAAGAGAGATAAAAAAAAAAGATAAGATCACCTTTATTAGTCCCACACGTGGGAAATTTGTGTCACAGCAGAAAGCTGACAGTGCAAAGTTACAGTAGCAAAATGTATAGAACAAACAAACAAACAAAAAACAGCAACAGTGGAATAGGATAACAATAATAAGAATAAGATGCTATATATAATAGAATAAAATACAATAAATGGTGGTGAACAACAATTGGTGCAACAGTGCGAACGTTATTCCTCTCACACGCTCCTGCACACCAAATCTGGAACTACTGTCCATCATGTGTCGTCCTTTTTATCTACCTCGGGAATTTACATCGGTCATTATAAGTGCCGTTTATATTCCACCACAAGCGGACACGGTCACCGCCTTATGCGAGCTGCATGAGGCACTCACACAGCACCAGACACAACACCGGGACGCTGCGCTTATTGTGACGGGGTCTTTAATAGTGCCAACCTCAAACGTGCAGCGCCGAACTTTTATCAACACATCACCTGCCCCACCAAAGGTGAGAGGACACTGGACCACTGCTGCACTACGGTCAAGGACGGCTACAAGGCACAATCTCGCCCTCCGTTTGGCAAATCCGATCACGCCGCCATCTTCCTCATGCCAAAATACAAACAGAGGCTGAAACAGGAAGTTCCTGTTCAGAGGAAGGTCGCGCGCTGGACGGATCAATCGGTGGCCGCGTTACAGGACGCACTCGATGACGCAGACTGGGGCATGTTCAGAAACAGCTCCGACGATGACGTCAACGTGTTTACGGAAGCGGTTGTGGGATTCATCGGGAAACTAGCGGATGATACCGTGGAGACAAAGACTATCACAACGTTTCCCAACCAGAAGCCGTGGGTGGATAAAACCATCCGCGACGCTCTGAGATCCCGCACCGCTGCCTACAACACGGGACTCATGACGGGGGACATGGACCCGTACAAAGCCGCGTCATATAACGTGTGGAGGGCGGTGAAAGAGGCGAAGCAGCGCTACGGGAGGAAACTAGAGTCACAACTCCAACAGAGTGACTCTAGGAGCCTGTGGCGGGGACTAAGGACAATAACGGACTATAAAGCACCAACAACCGGTATGACGAACGCGGCCGTGACTCTGGCAGACGAGCTGAACACTTTCTATGCTTGCTTCGAGGCTGCAGCTAAGGTCTCCAACAATGCTAGTGTTAGCGGCGCTAACGGCTGCAGACAGGAAGATACTGCCAGCACCGGAAACGTGCTCGTCATCTCCGAGCATGAAGTAAGGAGAGCCTTCAAGAGAGTGAACACCAGGAAAGCAGCAGGACCAGACGGCATCCCAGGTCGTATCCTAAGAGACTGCGCATACCAGCTAGCTCCTGTGTTCACTGAGATATTCAACATCTCTTTATCTCAGTCGGTGATCCCCACATGCTTCAAAGAGTCCATCATTGTTCCTGTCCCGAAGAAACCCCACCCTGCTTCTCTCAATGACTATCGCCCTGTAGCCCTCACCTCAGTAGTGATGAAGTGCTTTGAACGCCTGGTCAGAGACTTCATCATTTCTTCACTACCAGACACACTGGACCCACTACAGTTCGCTTACCGTCCAAATCGTTCCACAGACGATGCCATCTCTCATCTCCTCCACACATCACTCACTCACTTGGACACTAGAAGGGGGAATTATGTTAAAATGCTCTTCATAGACTACAGCTCTGCATTTAACACCATAATTCCCTCCACACTCACCACCAAGCTGGAGCATCTGGGACTCAGCTCATCTATGTGTCAGTGGATCTCCAACTTCCTAACTGGCAGACCACAGGCAGTAAGGATGGGCGGACATGTCTCAGCCTCCACCACTCTCAGCACTGGAGCCCCCCAGGGGTGTGTTCTGAGCCCCCTGCTGTACTCTTTGTACACATATGACTGTGTGGCCACTACCAGCTCCACCACCATCATCAAGTTTGCTGACGACACCGTCGTGGTGGGCCTGATCTCTG
This sequence comes from Rhamphochromis sp. 'chilingali', assembly GCF_963969265.1. Classification (NCBI taxonomy): domain Eukaryota; kingdom Metazoa; phylum Chordata; class Actinopteri; order Cichliformes; family Cichlidae; genus Rhamphochromis; species Rhamphochromis sp. 'chilingali'. The sequence continues at coordinate 65,700,264 of NC_137929.1, read as the reverse complement.
ATAACAACGAGACGGTCTACCTGAAGGAGATTAGGAATCTGGAGAACTGGTGCCAGAGGAACAACCTCCTTCTAAACGTCAGTAAGACAAAGGAGCTGATAGTGGACTTCAGCACTAAGCAGGAGAGGAACTACCAGACCCCCGTCATCAACGAGTGCCCAGTGGAGAGAGTGGACAGCTTCAAATACCTCGGAGTTCACATCACGCAGGACCTGTCATGGTCCTGTCACATCAACACCGTGGTGAAAAAGGCCCGACAGCGTCTCTACCACCTCAGACGCTTGAGAGACTTCCAACTGCCCTCCAAGGTGCTCAGGAACTTTTACTCGTGCACCATAGAGAGCATCCTGGCGGGAAACATCTTAACCTGGTTCGGGAACAGCACCATGCAGGACAGACGAGCTCTACAGAGGGTTGTGCGGTCAGCTGAGCGCACCATCCGCTCCGAGCTCCCTGACCTGCACTCAATCTACAGCAGGCGGTGCTGGACCAAGGCCAGGAAGATCGTGAAGGACCTCAGCCATCCCAACAACAGACTGTTCTCTCTGTTGAGGTCAGGAAAGCGATTCCGCTCCCTGAAGACCAACACAGAGAGACTGAGGAGGAGCTTCTTCCCGCAGGCGATACGGTCTCTCAATCACACCACCACACAGTACTGACCCACACATACGGTTCTTACACACACACTGGACTTTCTGGACTTTGGTTTTGCACAACACTGGTCACTATATTCTTCATTTCCGGTTAATACTTGTACAGCTGCTGTTATTGTGTATATATTTATTTATATTTAGATTTCTTCATACATTCTTATATAGTTCTATATTGTGTATTGTGTATTTTGTTGTACAGTTATTTTATTTTCAACTTTAATTTATATATTTATCTTTATCTTATTCTTCCCAGTTAAATTTACCCTTCATTCTAATTTGTGTTGTACAGTTATTTCATTTTTAACCTTAATTTATATTTTATTCCTTCCTAGTTAAATTTACCCTTTTTAATTTTTCATATTTATTTCCTATCTTATTCATAGCCTTTTCCGTTTTTGTTATCTTTAGGTCACGAGCAGTTGTCCAAGCATTTCACTACATATCGTACTGTGTATGACTGTGTACGTGACAAATAAAATTTGAATTTGAATTTGAATTTGATCCTGGCTGAGAAAGGAGGATTGTGTGTCTTATTCAACACCACGTGCTACACCTATATACCAGATAATGTACATTCTTTAAACCTCAGATGCTATAGAGACTTTTGATCGGCATTGGAGTTTTCCTGGTTTTATTTTATTTTGCTCTTCTTTACTTGTGTTATACCTTGTTTAAAGGCTGTAATCCCACAGATGATAAGTTTATTACTCACAGCGTATGCAGATGTACCACAAACCGATGAAGATCATGAAGACTTCCTTTCCTATTTGTAAGATGAAGATGAAGTGCAACTAATGATGTAGTAACTGAAAATGTGAAAGACAAGTAGTTACTGATGACTTGTACATTTCATTTTTCTGTTCAACAGGGGGGAATGTCAAAGGAATATTGTTTTTATATAATGTGATCAGCTTCATGAAATGTATTCTTTTATTGAACACTAAGCAAATGTCTACGTTACTTTTGACATGTACTTTTGTGTGATAAACAACTAATAGCTTTCTCTTTCTGTAAGAACATACAGATTTAGAAAAAGCTCAGAGTTCTTAGAATAAGAAGCTATTTGTACACACACACACATACAGACAAGTATAAATAAAGTATAAATAAAGAACGCAGACAGTGATAAGACGCAGTTCGTGTGTCTATGACTGCCCTCGCGAGTAAAAGACAACTGCAGTGTTTGTGTTTTTCTAACTCAGGTGTCTTAGCTGAAGAACTATGGGGTGATTTAAAGAAATCCCCTGTCAGCACTAAAATATTTTATCTCCTTCTCTTTACTCCAGTTGTTTGTCCTTCTCTGCTCTCTAATTAAATCAGCCAAGATGCTTGCTTATCTTTGTCGGCAGCCAGGTGCATGTACACACTAACAATAATTTTTGGTTTTGAAGAAAAGGCAGGGTGCCATATATTTGCTCGGGGGGCTTCTTCAAAAACACATCACAAGATGACCTTTGTTCACCTCCTATCCGGTTGTTCAGTGATGACCCGACGAATCCTACTTCCGGGTCTAAAGTAGTCTGCGTTTAATATAGCTTTTGTGTTGTTAACATGTTTAATGTTATGTATTTTCTTCTATTTGATCTCAAAAAGCTCCTAAAACAGTCAGTGATCACTGTTGACCTCCCTCGGCTTTTATTACCGCTAATCATTTATTTAAGCTCAGTTTTTAAAACCTTAGGATGTAACTACAGCCCAGCCCATGCAGCAGTATATGAACGACTAACCTCGTATTGTGGATGGATTATCTCAGTTGTTCTCCTGGCTGAAGTTTGGTCCTTTTACAGCATCCTGCCATGCGATTACATTTGTTCCTGACCACCGAGAACACTCACATTAACTTTTAGCGAGTGGAAAAAAAGTTAGCTTGTTTATATTATGCTAACATAGCTGTGTCGCTAGCGGTCACGTAGCACATCATGATATACCAGCTAGTCCAACTTCAGTAACCCTACAAACGTCACTGCTGTTTTGTTTTCTGTCTTCATTTATGCTGCAAGTGATAGCAGAGCTGTACGTTTTAATTTGTTTCCAAAACCCCGCAGTCAGGACATGCTATATTGTATTTAGATAGAAGCTAGCGAGCTAACTCCCTGCTAACTTCTAACTCCATTAAAATGTCATAAATTCCGTTTTCATGGATGCCTGGATGTTAAACTCAATTGTTACACCTGGTAGAGCAGAATGCTGATCATTTTATTAATTTGATTTTTGATTTGATTTTTTTTTTATTGATTAGCATTCAAATATCTCAGTGAAAACAGAACAAAGATCTACCACAAAGCAAGAAAGCATGAGACAAGGCTAATCAAAAGGTATTGGCTGAAGCATTTGCTTATTACGCCAACCCTTTTCACAAAATATCTTTTTGCATGCAGCTCCTGTACACAGGGCTTGAAGGAAATAATAAAACAAAGCAAAAACCAAACAAACAAACAAACAAACAAACAAAAAACGTTCCACCTTAGATAAGTAACTACATCAAAGCAAAAGAATCAAGAGGGTTTTTTTTTTTTTCTTTTGCTCTTTTCATTCTTGATTTATATATTTTTCTAATACTTTATTTTTAAACATATTCAGAATCAGAATCAGAATACTTTATTGATCCCTGGGGGAAATTATTTTTTGTTACAGTGCTCCATTTTAAACCAACATTAAGACAAGACAGACAATACACTAACTAAGAATAGTACAATATATACATATATATACATACATACATACATAAGTCACTCATAAATAAATAGTTGGAAAAGAAACGTGTAGTTGTAGCAGCAAACAGTGTGTTAAGTGCATGCGTTGTACAGGGAGATGGCCACAGGCAGGAAAGATTTCCTGTGTCGTTCAGTGGTGCTTTTCGGTAATCTCAGTCTCTCACTGAACGTGCTCCTGTGACTGACCAGCATGTCATGGAGTGGGTGGGAGGTGTTATCCAACATTGTCTTTATCTTGGACAGCATCCGCCTCTCCGACACCACCTTGAGGGTGTCCAGCTCCATCCCCACAACATTGCTGGCCTTACGGATTAGTTTATTAAGTCTGTTGGCATCTGCGACCCTCAGCCTGCTCCCCCAGCATGCAACAGCATAGAGGATCGCACTGGCCACAACAGACTCATAGAAAATCCTCAGCATTTTCTGGCAGATGTTGAAGGACCTCAGTCGCCTCAAAAAATAGAGACGACTCTGGCCCTTCCTGTAAAGTGCTGTGGTGTTTTTAGCCCAGTCCAGTTTATTGTCAATGTGTGCTCCAAGGTATTTATAGTCCTCCTCTAACAGAAACACATCTCTGCTTTATATTTGTCCTTATCTTGTTTTTTTTTTAAAAGAAATCTGTTCCCCTTAAGTCATATTGACTCTCTCTGACTTTGAACAGCTTCTGAGTACTGGGGCAAAGCACGTTATTTTGTGCTTTATACATTATCTGTGCCATTTTATATTCAACTAAATCATAAAATTTCAGGGTATTCAGATTAATAAACAAAATGTTAGTTGGTTCTATATAGTTTGATTGGTTTATAATTCTTATAGCTCTTTTTTGTAACTTGAAAATAGGAAAAGTGTTCGTTTTATATGCATTACCCCATATCTCCAGACAGTAAGTCATATATGGAAGCAACAGAGTACAATAAAGTGTGTATAATGATTTTTTGTTCAGGACATGCTTTGTTTTATAGAGAATAGCAATGGTTTTTGACATTTTTGTTTTCACATGGTTTATATGAGACTTCCAACTCAGCTTCTCATCAATTATCACTCCAAGAAATTTATTTTCGTACACTCTTTCAATTTCAATTCCATTAACCCTTATTTTAGATACATTTTTCATTTGTCTAGTGCCAAAAATAATAAATTTTGTTTTCTTTATATTTAATGATAACTTATTTACATCAAACCAGTTTTTTAATATATTTAACTCCTTTTCCGCTGTAGTCAGAAGCTGTTCTAGGTTTTTACCTGAGCAGTACAGAGTGGTATCATCAGCAAACAATACAGATTTTAACAGTTTGGAAATGCTACATATGTCATTTATATATAATATAAATAATTTAGGGCCCAGCACAGAGCCCTGAGGAACACCACAAGTTACCTTCAACTGCTTAGATTTTACATTATTGAATTCGACATATTGATACCTTTCATCCAGGTAACTTTTCATCCACTTGTATGCTAACCCTCTTATGCCATATCTCTCTAGTTTATTCATTAATATAGAATGATCAATTGTATCAAACGCCTTTTTTAAGTCTATAAAAACACCAACAGTATATTCCTTATTATCTATTGCATTAGATATCCCTTCAACAAGTTCCATCACTGCCATCGAAGTGGACCTTTTCACTCTAAAGCCATATTGTTTATCACTTAGGAGATTATGCTTCTCAATATATTTATCAAGTCTATTAACAAATAACTTTTCTAAAATTTTTTGAGAACTGTGGGAGTAGTGATATTGGCCTATAATTGGTAAACTGACATCTCTCTCCGTATTTATGGATTGGAATAACTTTTGCTATTTTCATTTGTGAGGGAAACACACCAGTTTGAAAGGACAGATTACAAATGTATGCGAAAGGTTGCACTATATATTCTATAATACTTTTAACTAATATCATGTCAATACCAAAACAGTCAGTGGACTTTTTATTTTTAAATGTCTTCACAATGTTAATTATTTCTCTATGAGTTACAGCACCAATAAACATGGAGGACACATTCTGAGTAATATGTTTATTTAGATCGTTATTATTTCTTGACTCTGGAATTTCTTTTGCTAAATTAAAGCCAACATTTACAAAGAAATCATTAAATTCATTTGCAATGTCTTTAGTTTTATCAAGCACAATATCTTTATCTTTTTTAAAATAATCTGGATAATTCTTATTTTTTGAGCCCTTTTTGATTAGACTGTTTAATATCCTCCATGTTTCTTGTGTGTTACTTCTACTTTGCTCCAATAATTTGTGGTAATATTCTTTCTTACTTGTTCTTGTAATATTTACTAATCTATTTTTATATAACGTGTACTTTATTTCAGCATTTTTTGTCCTCTGTTTTATGAATCTCTTATATAGATTATTTTTCTTTTTACATGCATCTTCTATCCCCTTTGTGATCCATGGCTTATTTGATCTGTGATGCTTTCTAGTGATCTTCATTAAAGGACAATGTTTTTCATATAGTGAAATTACAGTTGATAAGAATGCATCATATGCACTATTTGAATCTTCATTTGCAAAAACCTCATTCCAACTGTGTTCCTTTAAGTCCACCTAGAGGGCAGCAATGGCTCTTGTTGTTCTATGTCGTGTCATATCAAATATTTGATTCTTTTGTTTAGTTTTAATCCCAAAATAATTTTGAAAAATTGCAAAAACAGGAAGATGATCGCTTATATCAGTTATAAGAAGTCCACCTACTATTTCATGGTCAATTTTATTTGTGAAAATATTATCTATCAATGTAGCTGTATCAATTGTTATTCTACTTGGTTTTATAATTACAGGGAAAAGGGAGTTACTATACATTGTATTTACGAAATCTGTTGTTTTCTGATGTCCATTTGGGTTTAGCAAATCTATATTAAAATCACCACAAATTATTTGCACTTTTTTATCACTTAGGTTGCTAAACATAGCAGCAAGTTTTTCATTGAATATCTCAAGGCATGAACCTGGTGTCCTATAGATGCAACTTATAATTATATTGTTAGCTTTTTCAACATTAATTTCAATAGTGACACATTCCAATACATTATCTATGGTGCATGACATACATTCAATCAGACTACATTTCAAAACTTTATCTACATATAAAGCAACACCGCCTCCTTTTTTATTCACCCTGTTCATTGTAAATAATTCGTATCCTTCCAGTCCCATTTCACTAACTTTCATATTATCGAGCCATGTTTCTGATATTGCAATTATATTAAACTTTTTTAACTTACTTAAACATTCTGTAATTTTAGAAAATTTTTTATACAGGCTCCTACTATTGAAATGTATGACCGACAATGCATTTGCCATTTTAATATTCACATTGAATTGGTCATCTGTATAGTACTCACAAGTATTATTGGTGTTATTGTAGAAGTGGGTATCTGGGTCAATGTTACTTTCAGGGTCATGCATGTTGTGCTCTGCATAGTTAAACGTTTTGAAGTTCGTTTTCTCAGCGTGTGTGGCAAAATTGAAGATGAAAGACTTTAGACAGTTTTTCAACTCTCAGTAATGCCATAGCGATTGTTTGATATATGGACCTGCAGCGGAGTTTAGACCCAGACACGGCTAGTGACGTCAGACTGAACAACCGGATATCAGGGACTGGCTACCTGCAGCTCCGGAGCTCCATGCGGTTCTTTAGTCCTTATACTGCGGCGCCACGTGGTTTGGGGAAAAAAATTATAAGTATTTAACTGAAGTGTATTTGTGTTAGTTCTTTTAAAACTTGTAGTTCTAAATTCTAAGACTATTGTGATCTTGAAATATAACAATAAAACTATATGCTACAGGGCTCGGAAAATTTCAAAATCCCTGGTAGTCCTTTGGGCAGGGACTCTTCAGTTTTTGGTAGCCCGAAATAAATTTAAGTAGCCCGAATAAAAAAGAGCAATTTTGTTTTGTTTCTTGTTTTGTTTCCGTTACAATAGAACAAAACATTAATCAAAAAATTTTTGAAACACAAATTACAACTTTGTATAAAAATTACAATCATCAACTCAAATATTTGGTTCTAATTGAACAGAAATTTCTATGAACTTGTAAGAACTGTCTAGGACATGAATCAGTCTGTGTCAGATCCTGAATTTGAAATTTCCGCTGAAGTCACGGGTAAGAGGCAAGTGGAACCAAGATCTAGGCCATTTGCTTTTTGAAGTTTGCAAAGACTGCTAAATTGTGCCAGTGGTAGTTCACTCTTTGCAACATAGTACACTGTTCTAAACAGATTTTTTCAGGTTTATTTTTAGTATGTTACTTGCAATTGGTGTTTGTTCTGGGAAAGATATTGGAGACTGAGCAATAATGCATTTCTTGCATTTCTCACAGGTTCTAATGCACTGTAAAATGTAATATTGTGTTTAATTAAAAATATTAAATAGGCTGAACTCAATTTTTATCAATTTGTCATTAGAACTCGATTTAAATAAGTTACCAGTACTTTTTATGCAAAATGCTGATAAACTCAATTTATTTGAGTTGTCTTAACCTGGAAAAACTTTTTTTTTTTTTGCCTGTCCCGTTTGGCTCTTTTGCCATCAGAATTATTGTCTAAAGAAAGATGGCCAAGATGATTTACTTTACCAAATTGACCATCCCAGCCTTGCCATAATGGTCCATTTGATTCACCTTTTATTGTTTATTTTATTTTCACTTGCTGAATACGGGACAGACTTGACTGGGGGAAAGAAGGGGAGAAAGAAAGAGAAAGAGCTGAGAAGAGGGACAGGGGAGAAGGGCAAAAAACAAAAACCAACAGAATGGGAAAAAGAAAGAAAAATGCATCTATCGATCACCTGGATCACCTGTTGAGAAAGAAAAAAGAAAACAAGCAGAAGAGAACACAAGAGACCAAGGAAGACCAACAGAGGGGCAGCCGCGCCACTGTCCCAGAAAGAGCTGAGGAGAGTCCCAGATGAGGGCTCACTCAGCAGCCGCGGAGCAGAAGCCAGGGGGGGTTGCAGTGACGCGCCCGTGAGCTCCGCCGGCAGCCAGCTGTGCCTGAGTGACCGAGGCCGGGGGCACCCCACCTCCAAAGTGGCCCGAGCGAGCCCCAGGCTCCGATTAGCGGCCGCCAAGGAGTGAGCCGGTGTGTACCTGGACGCCCATCCCCAGACACAAAGAACCACCAACGCACCGATGTCTGAGAGTGTCTGCCACTGGCAGGGGAAGTGGTTGTGGGGGGAGATGTCCCCAGAGAACCACCAACGCACCGATGTCTGAGAGTGTCTGCCACTGGCAGGGGAAGTGGTGGTGGGGGGAGATAGGCCTCCAAACCTTGGAGGGCCTGAGAGGTGGCTTTTTTTTTCCTATCAGCCTACCTTTCTGACATGTCTCCCCAATGTGATGTTTGCGTAAAGTTGGTCAGAAGGTTCCTTTGTAAGTGCACATGCGCCATTAGCGTGCTGCCTGCTGAAACCGTAATTTCCTTCGGGATTAATAAAGTATTCTAAATACTACAACAAAATTGGAAACTGTCCATCATTGGCACGAGATCCCCCCCGAGGGGATGGGACGGGATGGGAAGGGAGGGCGGGGTCAGGGGATGCGGGTCCCCCGCCGAGGGAGGGAGGTAGGAGGTCGGGGTCGCGAGATCCCCCCGAGGGGATGGGACGGGATGAGAGAGAGAGAGACAGAGAGAGAGAGAGACGTGAGTTTGACAGAGAGCACACGTGCAAGCGCGGACGATAAAGTCTTGTAAAAGGTGGCCGAGAAACACCCCGGCGAAAGCACAGCGCGTCGCGCGGCGAGATGATAAGAGCACGGATGGCGGGTACTAAGCGCGTCGGGGTTACAGGTTACAGAGGCGGTGTCCGGGCGCGTGCCGTACAACAACGGCAACAAGGTGCCAACAAGAAAGAAGAAGACGAAGAAGACAATGTCACGCACTAGACCGTGGGAGCCAAAGAGCACTAAGGTCGGTACAGGTGGATCGCAATCGCCGGCGGTGTCATCGTCCTCCTCCTCCCGCTCACCATCGCCATCGCCAGCACGTTTGGCGTACGCGGGGTGGTCGGCTCCGGTTGCGACCGGCCACGTTTCGCTATCAAGGGCTAGGGGTCGAGGAAGACCAAGAGCGGTAGCGGCGGCAGCAGCAGCGGCGGCAGCAGCTACAGGAGAACTTGGAGGAGGACGAGAGCGAGGAAGAGGAGCAAGAGGCCGAGGGGGACGACAACGACGGCCCGAACGCTCGCAGATGAGGAGGAGCGCCACTCGGAGGATCAGGAGGACGAGAGCGAGGAAGAGCAGCAAGAGGCCGAGGGGGACAACGACGGCCCGAACGCTCGCAGACGAGGAGGAGCGCTACTCGGAGGATCAGGAGGACGAAAACGATGGGGTGGCGGACCATAGGTATTTCGCGGAAGAGGATCACGGTTACGAGATGGCGTCGCAACTCTGCCAGGACGGCGGCTCGCAAGGCGAGTCGAACCGCCGAGGGGGAGAGGAAGAAGCAGGCGCCGAACCGGGGCGGCGGACTCGGGAGGTTTGGCGAGAGGACGACGCCGGCCGTGCTGCAGTTGGCATTCATGATCTTGGACGCGGCCGCGGCGCTGTCAGTGAAACTTGCGACGCAGATGTAGCCGACGATTATGACTACGATGACGATGACGAAGAAGGCAAAGACTATGAAGAAGAAGAAGACGTCCTCGCCGATGATGATGATGAAGAAGAAGAAAAAGAAGAAGACGTCCTCGCCGATGATTATAACGATGACGATGAAGAAGAAGACAAAGACTATGAAGACGAAGAAGAATTAGAAGAAGAAGAATTAGGAGAAGAAGACGACAACGACGACCTCGACCCGCCAGGACGAGGCCCCACCGAAGAGGCCGTGGCGGCGGCGGCGCGAGACGAGGCCTCCGCGTTCATGGCCTACTTTCCGCCGGAGATAGAGGACTCGATGATCGCCATGACCAACCTGGAAGCGGACAGGCGCAGGCCCTCGGCGGCTCCGCGGGACGAGGAGCAGGAGGACGAGGGCCCGACACGATCATCCTCTCCTACGTGGCCAAGAAGAACAAGAACGTGCTGCTCCTCACCACCGCTCCTCGCTACTACCACCGCCATCGATCCGGCCCCGGCCTAGCCGCCGCATCAGCAACGGCAGCGGCGGCAACAGAAGCAGCGGCGGCAACAGAAGCAGCGGCGGCAACAGAAGCAGCGACAGAAGCGGCGCAAAACCGCCATTGGTGCTGCATTACAACCGCACCAAGGGAGGCATCGACAACCTGGACAAGGTCGTGAGCACGTACAGCTGCAGGAGAAAGACCCGCAGGTGGCCCGTGGCCCTTTTCCACAACATGGTCGACGTCGCGGCCTACAACGCGTTCGTGCTGTGGAGGGAAATTCATCCCGACTGGATGCCGGGCAAGCTCAACAGACGACGGCTCTTCCTCGAGCGACTGGGCAAAGCGCTCGCGCGCCCCATGCTCGAAGCCAGGGCTTTAGCGCGAGGAGGAGGAGGAGGCAGAGTCGCGGCCTGAGGCGCTACCGCCGAGGCCAACAGTGCCGACGAGCGCGATGCTTGCGCCGCCGCCTCTGACGCTACGCCACGCGACTCCTCTCCGGTCAAGAGGCGAAGGTGCCGCGTTTGTCCCAGGAGCAAAGACGTCAAGACCAAGATCCTGTGCCTCGAGTGCCGAGCGCACATGGATGATACAGCAGAGGATTGGGAGAATGTCATATGGTCAGATGAAACCAAAGTAGAACTTTTTGGTATAAACTCAACTCGTCGTGTTTGGAGGACGAAGAATACTGAGTTGCATCCCAAGAACACCATACCTACTGTGAAGCATGGGAGTGGAAACATCATGCTATGGGGCTGTTTTCCTGCCAAGGGGACAGGACGACTGATCCGTGTTAAGGACAGAATGAATGGGGCCATGTATCGTGAGATTTTGAGCCAAAACCTCCTTCCATCAGTGAGAACTTTGAAGATGAAACGAGGCTGGGTCTTCCAACATGACAATGATCCAAAACACACCGCCCGGGCAACAAAGGAGTGGCTCCGTAAGAAGCATTTGAAAGTCCTGGAGTGGCCTAGCCAGTCTCCAGACCTCAACCCCATAGAAAATCTGTGTCGGGAGTTGAAAGTCTGTGTTGCTCGGTGACAGCCCCAAAACATCACTGCTCTCGAGAAGATCTGCATGGAGGAATGGGCCAAAATACCAGCTACTGTGTGTGCAAACCTGGTAAAGACCTATAGTAAACGTTTGACCTCTGTTATTGCCAACAAAGGTTATGTTACAAAGTATTGAGTTGTATTTTTGTTATTGACCAAATACTTATTTTCCACCCTGATTTACGAATAAATTCTTTACAAATCCTACCATGTAAATTCATGGATTTTTTTTTCACATTCTGTCTCTCACAGTTGAAGTGTACCTCTGGTGCAAATTACTGACCTCTGTCATCATTTTAAGTGGGGGAACTTGCACAATCAGTGGCTGACTAAATACTTTTTTGCCCCACTGTATGCCCCGGGGGGTCCTAGCGACCCCCACCGTAATCACCATAACACACATATGCCCCGTGGGGGTCCTAGCGACCCCAACCCTATCATCGTCATCATCATCATAACACATATATACACATATGCCCCGGGGGGGTCCTAGCGACCCCCACCCTAATCACCATAACACACATATGACCCGAGGGGATCGCTAGGACCCCCACCCTAATCATCATACAACACACATATGCCCCCCCCCCCCCCCCCCCCCCCCCCAGGGGGGTTACCAAGACCCCCCCATCACCACCACCACCACCACCATCATCATCATCAATACCATCCTAATAACAACACACACGCCCCTCGGGGGGTCACCACGACCCACGCCCCGAGAACAGGCGGGCGCACAAGGGTTAAGTAGTGATGTGCGATACCACTGATTTTCTTTCCGATCCGATACCAAGTAATATTCAGGGTGGTATCGACCATACTGATCCGATACCAATACTTTGTACAAAAACTTATTTTATTTATTGTATCTCAAATTATAGCATCATAATGATTACAGGACATCAGATTACTTGTTCTTATCACTTAATAATGCAGGGTTCATCATATAGAAATACAAAAACTGAAGTTGTGCCTCTTTGAACAGCTTGCCTACCTGCAGCACTAAAGGACTCCATGAGAGACGTCTGTCTCGCCCTAGCAGCACCTGTCCCTGTCCTCCTCTTCAGTTCGTCTCAACATACGCTCGTCATATTCTGTGATATGATCTACTCTGAGGTGTTTGACAAGGTTAGTGATGTTGCCACAACCATACATGCCAACCCTGCCAATTTTTCCGGGAGAATACCGAATTTCAGTGCCCCTCCAGAAAATCTCCCGGAGCCACCATTCTCCCGATTTTCCACCCGGACAACAAAATTGAAAAACCATATCGCAGAGTTCATAGCGCGCCCCAGCCAATTCCAGTTTCCAGCAATGGCGGCAGCGACTTAGTTTTAATATCACTCTTATTTCTCTTTCTGGGTCGCAAATTTTTTTTAACATATTTTCAGGTGAGAATGTAGCTGTGCAAACTTCAAATATCTGAGTCGATCGACACATTGTCTTCAAACCCCCGCGGTCTTTCACTACTCAGGTTAAACATGATATATAAGTCACTTTGATAACTTAAAAATGTTATTGTTTGGCTTTTTCAGTGTTTTATTTGTTTGTGAGTAAATCGGTTTGGCTGAGATTAAAGTTATTAGATTAGATTAAGTTAAATTTAACTTTATTAATCCCTCGGGAGGGTGCCTCCGGGGTTTTCACACAGCTGAATAAACGTCAAACAGAAAATGATTAAAGAGAAGTGTGAGACGGTCGAGTGTTTACGTCAGTACCCTATTATATTTTAGATAGCAAGGAGCAGAAGGCAGAGTTTCACTCCACTGAGGGAGCTCATGACGTACTACCCAGCTTTCTTTAGACCGTAAAGGCCGGGTCCTCAGAAGCAGCCTCTGAATTTGGACACCCCCGCTGTTTCCGGGCCGGCCAATAATAACGGTGACATTTAACATATTTTATCCGATAAATAAACCCTGTAAAATGTATTAAACCCCCCCCCCCCACGGCCCTTTTGAATGTCTCCCTAGTGTGGCCACAACACCTCACTCTTGGAGCACTTTTTTGCCACATGTATCGCAAACCACGTCTCAGCTGTTTTGTGGAGGTAAAATAAGTCCGCACATGACTCCAATTACGCTCAACCATTGTTGTGAGTGCGCACGCCAGCGGCTGCGAGACATTTATACAGCCGTATTTCGCACATGACTATGAAAGGCGGAAGAGGAAGTAGTTCCTTTGAATGTAGACAAACTGAATGTTATAGTTTCTTTCCACTGTGTTTCTTTTAATGACAAACTACAAATTTACTCTAAATTACTAAAATATCGATATTGTAATGTGAGAATTGATTCTAGAACATAAATGACTGGTATCGGAAGAATCGATATTTCAGGATCGATCCACACATCACTAGTTTTAAGGCTAAGGGCAGAGGAAAGATGAGGTCCCACTCTAACTTTCTGTACATGGTCTGAGCGAAAGTTTATAATCTAGTGGCATGTTGTAGAAGGAAGTCCGATATCCAGCAGTTTTACTATTAGTCTGTTCAGGAGTATCTTATTAGAAGTAGAGCTAAAGTCAACAAAGAGCAGCCTAGTGTAACGCCCGCCATTGTAGCAATGGCGTTTTCAGTTGATCTGTTAGCAAAATATTTTCATTGTCTTTCATTTTACATTATGTAAATACATATTTTTATTAAAAAATTATTTACAATTAAACAAAAAGAAAAACACTTTTTTAAATATACTGTAATCCTTATATGCAGTGTTGGGAAGGTTACTTTTAAAACATATTCCACTACAGATTACAGATTACATGCCCCAAAATGTATTTTGTAACATATTCTGAATACTTTGGATTACTTAGTATATTATCATGCTTTTTACAACTACATCTACGTGAATGTACTATTGCTGTGTGATTTATTACTGTTACTGAAGGTCCGCGGCTGCGAACCGTAGTAAAGGGACGTCTGGCTAATACGTAGGGTTTGTGTCGGGCTCATAGCCAAAAACTACCTTTACTTTGTTGTGTGGGTTAACTTTGCTAGTGAGAGACAGAGAGAGGCATTGAAAGGCTGCTCCAACGGAACTTATTGTTTCGGAGGAAAACACGAACACGGTGTACAGTCGAGTCTTAATAGCTTACTTACAACTGGGCTAGCTTACTTACAACTGGGCTCGTCAGGCACTCTTCTTGGCTGCAGTGGTTGTTATTATATTTACATGCTTCCAGCTCCCGTTTCTGCTCGATGACAGCTCGTACTTTTCGACTATCCTTTTTTTCCCTCCCTCGCTCACAGACAGATAACATGTATGGCACTCTATTCTACCTGCAGCACCGACTACACTGCCCATGAGGCTACATTCTTTAGGGCTATGCCTGTAGCATTCTGCCTATTAGCTTAGAACAACAACAACAAAAAGGCACTCTCACCCAGGAAACACACAGTCGCACAGAGAGAGAGCGGCACCCTGTAATCATGGCAACCGTAACACCACAATATGAAACAGGAAAATAATCGAGTAATCCATTTATTTCAACAAAGTAACTCTATTCTAAATACAACCTTTTTAAATGGTAACTGTAACGGAATACAGTTACTGATATTTTGTATTTTAAATACGTAATGGCGGCACATGTTTTCCATTACTTTTTTTTTTTTAAACCACAAGAGAAATAAACTAAATATTTATATTTTGATTAAAATGCCTTTTTCTTTCACATTATAAAACAATAAATATAAAGTTTAATTGAATCCTGATTGTCTACTACATATCCTTGCTATATATTTTATTAACCCTTTAAGACCTACCATAGAACCAAGTCCGCCAGAGCTTATATTATATTTTCACATGCTGTGGAGCCATTTTCTGGAGCATTTCAAGTTGCTATACATCAATACAACCATTATAGCCCAAATTTTAATAATATGTATGCATTAAGTGCATAGTAATTACATAAATTGCAAAAAAGTGCAATAAACTACAAAAAAATTTAAAATCATTTTTGTTTTTTTAACATATATTTCTAGTTAGAGAAATTTAAGAGGCTTATCCCTCAAAACTGTAAATACAAAAAAGTTGCACAAACTAGTTTCCCACCAAAGGAAATTTATTTTGAGTGTTTTCATAGTTTTATTTTTGAGATACACCAATTTTCATATACTACAGGAAAAACAAAAAAATATATTATAGTGCAAATTTGCAAAATAACAGCATATGCATCAAAAGAAACTATTTCCAGCAGTGCAATGTGAGTCCTAAGCATCCCAGAAATGACACAGAAAGTCATGAAGTTAAACATAACTTTTAAAAACGATGGTAAAAAAAAAAAACTACATTTCCGTAAAATGACGTCACTTCCGGTTTCGGGCAGGTCATGCAGTCATGTGATAGTTCGCGCTGATGGACGTAGGAAGTGTTACAAACAGCTGATAGGATCGGCAAAGCGTGTTTCTGGAATATTATGTTTTTGTTGCTACAAGCACTTTTTATGCAGTTTTTGCAAAGCTATATGTGGAAGGAAACTGTGACCTAGGACAAGCTGATGGCATAAGATGTCAGTACAATTCCTCCGGTTTCATATGCAAAAAAAATTATTGCGCTAGCTCACGTGGTTGCAGTGCTACCGGGATATAAAAATAGTTACGCAAAATGGAGCGTGTCCGCTCCTACCGGTTCTAAAGGGTTAATATCATTTAATGTGGCAGGAGTTCCATTCATTAGCATGATATATTATAACCAGTTATAATTTTTTCATCTGAGGTTTGTATTCACTCTGAGTAACAACTCAAGCTGATTTTTAACCCTGTGCTGAGTTTTCACTTTTTAAATCATTCTTAAATACATTCAAATGTGAACCTTCTGTTAGACTGGGTGTATTATTACATCTGGACCCAATGTACATTTCACTGACAGGAAACGACATTAGAAATATAATCATCCCTAACTCATCTGCTCCGTGACACTGACACTTTTAACGGCAACACTTTCACTTCTTCACGAGTGCGAATATATGGAAACATTTTCTCAGTGAAAGTGTTTCTGAAGGTGTGTATGTGTGTGTTAGTATTAGGATCAGAGAACGACAGCTTTCCTCTGTTCCAGTTCAGATTCACTCTGATCCTCTGGAGCTTCTTCTCTACTGAGAGAGCAGTGAGAGCAGCTGATGGTGACCATGCTGAGTATTTACCTTCAAATAACTCTATTCTCCATAATTCAGACCATAACTCTTTCTTCCTCCCCATAGACTTTGTCAACACACCTAGGTCCCAATATGTACTGTTTCCAACTTCAACATCCCAGCTGTGAGTCCCTGAGTTAAAGCCCTCAGAGCCCAGGACAGAGTAAAACCAATGAATCCTCTCTGGATTATCAGGAAGCTGCTGCTTCTCTCCTCCTCTCACACTGGTCAGATCTTCAGATAGGATGAGGTTTGGATCAGCAGTGTTTGGGTCCAGAATGACAGGACTGTAGGAGACCATGTACTTCATGTTGTTCCAGATGTTGAAGGTCAGGTTGCCCAGGTGTTTGGCCTGGTCTATCAGAGCTCCTGAGGGCAGCTGTGGATCATCCAGCAGGGGGCAGCGCTGGACTCTTTCCACTGCAGCCTTGTAGTTGTGCAGGAATGAGACGTCTTCAGCTCTCAGCTCCTCCTCTGTGGCTCTGACTGTGTCTGAAAGAGCTGCTATCTCTCTGCTCAGAGCCTCCATCTTCTCCTTCATCATCCCACTCTTCTGCTCCTCTTCCTCCCTCAGTGCAGCCAGCCTGGCCTCCTCTTCCTCTGCTAGAAACTGGTAAAGCTTCTTAAACTGCTCCTTAATCTGCCTCTCTGTGTGTCGGGCCTGGACCTTAATGTGTTCTGCTGTTTGATCAAACTTCACTTTAGCTTCTTCACAAACATTTAACTTCTCCTTTAAGGGCTCCAGAGTTTCCTGAAGTTCCTTCTTGTGTTGTTGTGCAGCTTCATTGATGGGTGTGAATCTGTGCTTGGTGTGTTGTGCTAAAACACAGCAAACGAGACATAGAGTCTGCTGATGGTCCAGACAGAAGATTTTGAGCTCCTCAGAGTGCAGACTGCAGAGAGTCCCTGAAGTTTTCTGATCTCTCTCCTGTAAGAACATAGTAATGTACATTCTTAATTTTTGCTAATTTTTTTGTAGAATTATTTTTAATTGTTTGCTAAATTGTTTTGTTCAGACACATTGCAGGGTCTACCTTTTATTATAAGGTAGACCCTGCAATAAAACAACAGAGAAAAAAAACAACAGTCATAGACCCCTTATGAGCAAGCGCTTTGGCAAAAGTGGGAAGTTAAAAATCTATTTTAACAGGAAGAAACCTCCAGCAGAACCAGGCTCAGGGAAGGGTGTTTATATGATGTGACTGATTGGTCTGAGGGGAGGGTTAAGACAGGGTTAAAGGCATGCTGTGTAAGACACCCAGAGAATAATCACAAGTAATAATTCAATACTCAGTATTCAAGTGTATAAACACATAGTGAACGCACCCTGGGCCATTTGACTACAGTAAATCACCTAATACAAGGGGGCTAGGTTTCACAATGGGTTCACCCAAAACTTTGGCTGATTGTGACCCCACCTTTTTTCACCCTTGGCTTGTGTGATCAGGTAGAAGATCAATAGGGGGTTTGTGACCCTCTTGGGAGAACACTACGATAGGGCTAAAAATCCAGGACTCTCTACCAGTCGCTCTTAGAAGTGAAGAAGCTTATCAAATGAGAGGTGAAGCGTCAACTTTTGAGGATTTACTTACCTGGATGACTGAGCATGCATTAATACGTAAATCTAAGTGTGCAGGTGCCTTTTTGTCACTGGTGGATCTAGAGGACGGCGCATGCGGCTTGGTACATCCCCTGGAGAAGACGTATTTGACACTGCCACGGATGACCAAGTAGATTTATCCTCAGTGCACCCCAACTAGCAGACCCTTTTGTTACTTGCTTGATGATGTTGCTAGTGATGGGATTTCCGTCTCTTTTTGAGAAACGGCTCTTCAAACCCCCTCACTAAAAAGAGCCTCTTTCGGCTCCGAACCGGCTCTTCAGGTTGTTTTGTTGTTTTAATTAATTTATTATTAACAATAATACAAAATTATGCAAAAAAAAGAATTACTAATGTAAAAAAGGTGGTTTTATTTATATTTGTTTATATATAAATATATACGGTGGCCCCTAGAGACAAAACACGTACAAACTCCAAAACACATTTCTAGCGTTAACTGAAAACAGAGCTACCTAGATCACTTAAATTACACAATTGAAAGCACATGTGTATTGTTTGTGTATTAATACACAAGCACTCATATATATACAGCTATGTTAGCATAATATAAACAAGCTAACTTTTTTTCCACTCGATAAAAGTTAACGTGAGTGTTCTCGGTGGTCAGGAACAAATGTAATCGCATGGCAGGATGCTGTAAAAGGACCAAACTTCAGCCAGGAGAACAACTGAGATAATCCATCCACAATACGAGGTTAGTCATTCATATACTGCTGCATGGGCTGGGCTGTAGTTACATCCTAAGGTTTTAAAAACTGAGCTTAAATAAATGATTATTTAATAAAAGCCGAGGGAGGTCAACAGGGATCACTGACTGTTTTAGGAGCTTTTTGAGATCAAATAGAAGAAAATACATAACATTAAACAAGTTAACAACACAAAAGCCATATTAAACGCAGACTACTTTAGACCCGGAAGTAGGATTCGTCGCGTCATCACTGAACAACCGGATACCTTTCTAATGTGATGTTGTTGTCCCTGGCTCTCTTTCTCTCTCTCTCCCTCTGGCTCTCTTCCTGTGTTACTGAGAGTGTAACTACCGCCCCTCCCCCCTCTGCCCAGCACAAAGCACAGGCTGCCAAATGTTACCATTGTATTAGTTATATAAACCTTGTTAAAACATTCCTTCCGCCTTCAATCTGGGTTACTGCTCTTAGGTTCCTTTCAAGTTTCTTGCCTCCGGGCCCCTCTGACAGTAATACTCCGTACATGATGGGAATCCCCCAGCAGCCTACACCTATTGCACCATAACTAATGGACGATTTAGGGCATTTAATCTCTCATCAAAGTTTCTTGGTGTGCAGTCCCAGATTTTAAGCCCTTTGGGATTTTCCCCAAAGGGATACTCCCACACTCCGCTACTGATTCTCTACATAATCACATGAGTCAATGTGTTAAAACAGGTGTAGGTCACAATCAGCCAATGTTTTGGGTGAATCCATTGTGAAAGCTAGCCCCACCCTATCATGTGATACTTTAGTCAAATGGCCAAGGATGTGAATGGCATTAAGGCGTCTGGGAAGGGATCTCAAAACTGGATTATAGATGGCAGACAGCTGAATGCTGGAATCATTTTGGACAGAGAAGACAGATGGTTTAAAAGACTAGTGAAAGAAGCCTTCTATGTCCACTGTTAATGACCATGTTTGAACAGAGGCAGTGGCTTATGACACCGACTGTCTGTTGTGTAGCTGTTTTCAAATACATTGATATTTATTTATTCTTTTTCTTCAACTCTCTAGTAATTACTTCTTCCAAACCATCAATATGTATTTTAGACCCCGTTCCAACAAGACTGGTCAAAGAAGTCCCACCATTAATTAATTTCAATTTAAAATATTAAAATTTAAATAGTTTAAATATTATCAATCTATCTCTATTAATAGGTGACATGCATGGCTAACCTGCCATTTACGGGTAGTTCAAGATCATGCTAAAGAACCTCAGTAAAGGTTGCCAGCAGTAATCAGAATTCAAGGTTCCATTAATCATGACAAGTTATCCAGGTCCCGAAACACTTCTCTTCTCTTGGCTGTCACACTTTCTCCCTCTTCCTTATCTTTCCTGCTTAGCTTCTCATGTCTTGTATAGTCTTGCTTATTCTCTAACCCTTAGAGACTCTCCCAGACTTGTTCGCTAAAAGACAAAAGAAGAATTATCCCGATTGTCCTGTGGAGGCATTCCCTGCCGGATACTCTATGGTCGGTTGTGTCGTGTGTCTGGCAACACTCGATGGAGGACATTGAACGATGAGACCTGGTGACCAGTGACAGACATTAGACCTACTGTAAAATTGGATGCAGTTTGTTCGCACTAACCAAAACAACTACCATCTTCGTCTCATGCGCCCCCCCGGCACCAGCTGGATGCTCAAGGTAAAAGCTGACGGGAATGACAAAATTCTCCCCTAGATAATCAGACTATTTGTTGTGACTCTCTCTCTCCTCATTCAAGGCCACCCACGTCGACCGAAGATTGTTGACTTTTGCCTAACCGGGTGAAGGGAGTCACTTACTTTATAAAATACCTTTTAAAATAGGGCCAGGCAGGTTTGAATAGCTTTTTTTTTTTTAAAAAAACCTTAATAAATGCATTGATTAAAAAACTGCAATGTGCATTTTCTCAAGTTAATTTTATCTAATATTAAAATATGAGTAGTTCTTTAAAGCCAGGTTTACAAGTGGCTCATTTATGTACTAACTTTTCTCTTTCCACTATCCCTTCAGACAGTCTTTATAGAAGCTGTAGCTACATAAAAGAACAATGGGAATACTGAAGATCTCCTGACTTACCTGACAGCAGAGATCCTCCTCTGATCTGGAAGCCATTGAGTCTGTGAGTGAAGCTGAAAACAGCAGACAGGAAGTACAGTCAGTCCTGGCTCCCCTCCCTCCTCTACCACCTTCACTGAAACTTCCTTTGAGTCGTGTTTTTGTTCAAACTCACATTCAGTGTGTGGAGCGTCAGCAGCTTGAAGCAGCAGTGTTGGAGTTTTCCACTTTTCTCTCCTGTAGCTGGACTCACTCAGAGGAAGCTGCTAGTTTGGTCTGAGCTCAGTCTGATCGTCTGTGCGTCTCTCTTTAATGAGGACGAAAAACAGGGTAGAGACTCATTCAACTACACCCACGTGTGTGTTTCATTCCAGAGCGTAGCTGTTTGTCTTCTTAAGACAGGTCAAAACATGTAAACTTTTAAGAAGCTAAGAAGACAGAGTGCCCTTCAGTGGTGTAGTGTATATTCCACAGCAGCCACAGGCACAACTATGAGTTTGTTCTATTGGGATCTGTCACGCATTAACACACAAAGGTGGACTCTCTTTGTATCTCAAGCTGTCGTTCAGCCTTTAGGACCCTTGATGATTTTCTTTTTTGCTAATTTAATCAAAAATATTTAATCATGATGCTGTGAATCCTTTTAATAACAGAACAAAGTTTAAAACAGGCAAACCTTTTCTTTTCTCTAAGATATTTTTGTTTCCCCACCTTTTTTTGTCTCTATGCACCAGCTGATGATCACTTACCTGTTCCTTATGCTTTAATGAAGCCACTACTAACCAGAGTGGTGGATCTTCACTGGATCGTTGAACTGCTAACAGTTAGCGTAACATGGCGCTGATGCTTGTTGTCTTGTTACCGTCATGATCCGGGTGAGTTTCGGTGTTTTCCACAGAGTCAGCAGTTCCACCTCTGGGAGGGGCCATTCATTTCATCTGTTGACATATAACACCAACACTCTCCACTCCTCTTCAACAGAGTCTCAGCTAACCAAAGTTAATGTAGGCCACAATAGTATTTGTGAACCGCTTAAGTGAATTGCATTATCTTTCCTTGTGATACTCATTTATAATAACTCTCCTGATGCAAACCTTCCCCAGAAAAGCTTCATTCAGAGGCAGGACTTCTAGACAGTTTTCTCAGCCATGGCTTTGCTCGCCCTATGCACCTGCCTGCCTCCCTGCCTCAGCTTCTGGAGTTCTGGATTCCTCCCCACTCACTCGGACAATTCTCCCCTCCATGCTACTCCTCCACCTGCAGCAAGTAAGCATCAAAGGAACACTCTACACCACAGTCAGCCAGCATTTTCCTGGAACAATACCTGAACTTATGTTATTTCCATATCAGGGAATCCCCATGAACCAGCCATCCAGTATGTCTACACCCTTTTTGGCCACAAAGTCATAGAAGTGTCATTTTCACTGTCCAAGTTTCTCTGATTGCTTTCATAGCTCAGGTTGCATATGTACTTCACAGTTTTGCATTATTCATAGTTTATGTTCATTCCCACAGTTCACGGTTTACTTGTCTTGTACATTCACTTGTTTCTCTAAATAAATTTGGTTACTAAACGTTTACCAGTGCCTCCGTCTGAATCCTACATTTGAGTCCTTTTTCTCTGAGTCAGCCATAGGCCTGACAACTGCCTCTAGAAGCTGTCTCATTTTTATGTGTCTGTGTGTGTGTGTGGGTGCAGGCATCTGTCTGGACTCGTTTTTGTTCTGCACTACAGTACTGATTAAGAGCAGAAGAAAGAGACGGATGGTGAGTGAAGCGGGAGGGGGGTAACTGAGTTAGTAACTAAGTTACAATATTATGAAAGTAAACATTTACTAGGGAAAGTAACAATTGCATTACTTTATAAAAAAGTTTAACCCTCTGGGGTCCAGGGTATAATTGGCCGTTTTCTGACTACATTGACCTCTACATTTCAGGTTTAAAAGCTGTTTATCTTGTCTTGTTTGGTATCATTCTTTTCAGCACAACCTCACATCTAGTTTTATAGTTATTTTTTTCATTTTAATATACTCTATTAACACAACTGATTAATCCATCTATGTTCAGACAAAATTTCACAAACATGTTTAACGAATCATTTCCAAAAGTTCAAATGCAAATATAAATTGTACATTTAAAAAAATCTACAAGTTTAAAACTTGTGGTTTACAAAACTTTTGCAAAGTTATATGCAACTATTTACCTAAAAAACTTTTTTTTTTAAGAACCATTCCAAACTATTTACAGAACGATCAGGTGTTCTTCATCAAATAAGATCCCACAAAAATTATTTGTGCCTGATACCTGCAGACCTGACATCAGGTGTATCGCTCCTCCTGTTTTCTGGCTTTGGTGGCTTCTTAGCAGCACCTGTGACATTCAACAGTTTCCTCACAGAGATTGCCATAGTATCTTGATGCTATGCCATCTTAAATCGGTCATGTGATTGGTTTACCCTAACTACTTTATTCTTCCTCAGCCAATGAGCAGCACTGCCTGCGTAGCTCCCGGTATGCTGAAGACAGGTTCAGCTGTCTATGTGTTGAAAAATAGTAACGCGTCTGCACTTGTTAGTAATGGCATGGCAACAATAGAAATAGTAATTTGTTAGATTACTAGTCACTGAAAAAAGTAATGCCGTTAGCAACACCATTATTCCCATCACTGGTGTTGGGTGTCACAAAATAACAGATTACACAAAGTACATTACTTTTTTCAGCGTTGCTTTAATGTAACATGTGATTGTACTAAATTCAGTAGTTAGTTACAATTACGTCGAAACAAAGGTACAAAGGTTCTTGTTTTTATTCGACAAAAGGACAAGAGCACAACTCTGAAGTGTAAAATGCATAGAGGACAGGTGTTCTCCAGACAGATCATATGTTAGAATTTTATTTCTATTTTAGCAGAAACCCAAGACTTTCAATGGTCAGCTGGTGTTTAGAACAGAGTTGAATAAATAACCAAAATTAACCCCCCAGAAATCTGATCATTTCTGCAGTAGTCATCAGGATGAATATGCTGGTCCAGATATGTCTGCTCCAAGTGAAAACACACTTCAGTTTAGAAAAAGTGTTACAATACGTATATTACAATTTAACATCGAGAATAATGGTGGCTGAAAGAGTCTTTCTTACTGACAGCAGTGAGACATCATAGTTAAATAAAACGGTCCAGTTATGAAGATTAACTTCAGTCTCAGCCAAAAGGATTTACTCAGGAACAAGTAAAAGACTGAATGAAAGAAAAATAAAAACAAGTTAGAAATCATCTAGGTGAATTATGTCATGTTTCACTTCCACTGAGTGGTGAAGCCCAGAGGGGGTTTCTCACCTGGTCATGTCAAGCTCAGACATGTGCAAAAATGTCAGAGCACTTTTGTAAATACTGTCAATGTCTTACATAATTATGTTTTTATTGCAATTTAATAATTTCAATTTTAAGTGAATATTAATGTATTAATTGCTTAATAAATTATAACAAAATCATAAGAATATTATTATTATTGGTCCATGCAAAGCCTCACACTTTGAAGATCAAAGTTGATGGTGACAATAAATAAGATACTTAAGCTAGTGAACATGATGAAACACTACAGCTATGACAACTCTATAATTTTGAACATCTTTAACATTTTCTTCAAGCATGTTAACAATTTTGAAAAGTTGCTGCCATACTGCAGTTTACTGCCATCTTATGGCCACAGTACATTATTGATAGGGCTGGGTATCGTCACTGATTTCTAGAATCGATTCAATTCCAATTCACAAGGTCCCGAATCGATTCGATCCACGATTCGATTTAATTAGATTAGATTCGATTTAAATCTGGGAAATTTTGACAGTCAGAAATATTATGATTCAGATCAGTACATTTACATATTTTTGTATCAATAAAAAGGAAACTGACACACGCAAGACTTTATCACAGGTGTGAGCGTCACAGCAGAGGCCTTTGTGTCAAAGTAGCTGAAGATAAAACAGAAAAACATGAAGGTGATTTTCCTGGCCTGGGATTTTATAAAAATATTCTGCAGTACATCAAAAACGAAAGAAAACCATTAATCAACATATGAACATTACCTCTGACGTTACAGCGGTTTTATTAGAGACACGGCTAAGCGTTTTGCATTTTGACTAATTTTAAAAAGTTTAAATTTGTTCAGTATTGAACAGCAGAAATGAGGTTTTCTTTTCGGAAGAATGTAAAAGGGAAAAAAACAGCGGCCGACAGCCTGTAAACAACAGTAGACTTGTGCGTAACGAGCAAGCGAATAATGAAGAAAGGGAAACTGTTCTTAAAGTACAGAGAGAGAGAGAGAGCTGTGCATCGCGGTGGAAGCAAAACAGTAAAAGTCAGAGTGAATTCATGACGATGTTTATGTGAAGCGTTTGGATCTTCTTTTGTTGCTGGTTCGGTCAATATTGTTTGGAGAGAGATCAAACTAACAGCTTTAGAATCAGCGCATAAAGGGCGTGAACACAAAGCGCGGACCCGCCCACAGATCAGAATCAGCGAGCTGTCAGCTTTCAGCCCCGACTGTGAGAAAGGCGACATCTAACTGATTCTGATCCGCGGGTCGCGCTGTGTGTTTAAGTCTTTGTGCAGAATCCCTGTACCTGCTCTCATTTACTGTTTGGTGGTTCTTGAAATTTTGTGAGATGTCACCAGAGATTCTGGCATTTCGGGCAAAATAAATTTATATTAAAAAATCGATTCAGGATTTTAATGAATCGATTTTACGTTATCCAAGCCAGAATCGATTTTAATCGATGAATCGATTATAAAAACCCACCCCTAATTATTGATGTTGCTCTGCAGAGTGTGTACCCTGGACACCCCCTGCTTTTTAAAATAAGATAGCATTAACACTTTGAGTGTAGTTACAGTTAACAGTGAATATAAATGCTAAAACTGAATATATTGCATAGTGTTACCCCCCTCCACCATTTTCTTGTTTTCAGTAGCAAGCGATGCTTATGATTGTGCCAAAGCACATTTTGAACAACACCATGGGAATTTCGGATTTCACACAGGTTGTTACACTCTGAAAATGGAATGAAGGTGAGTGTTACTAACCCTCTGTGGTCCACGGATATCCTGCACCTCCAAATCACATGCCGAATTTAAGCTGACATAGCAACAAGCTGCAGCCAGGCTGAGTATCTATTTCAGCCCGTGTTGAAAGTTCGGACTTCAAAGAATACACCGATCTTTAACTTTTAATTACAGGCCAGTAGATCCAGAGTTATGATAAAAATCTAATTATATATAAGCCATGCTTTTTTCTAAATACTGTCGTCACAGTGTTTTTGTGTGTGTTTTTTATAGCGTTTTCTAAAGACAGCGCAAAAACAGTAAAGAAAGAAAAAAAGCCACCTCTTTCCTATCGGTGGAAAAATGTACCATGTCGACCAATTTAAAAAAAAAAAAAGGCAACACGTGAGATTTGGTTGTTTTAAAAGAGCCGAAAGTTTTGGGGGTGACGGCAACGACTGCGAGATGAGAGTGAGAGAGAGAGAGTTTTTAGATGTGGGTGATTTGTGACGTTTAGCATGGAGAGTGTAGTTAGTCTGTTGTGTAGTCGTTGTTTTGTGTGTCAGTGAGGGCACAAATGAATGTTGTCACCAGGTGGAAAACCAGCGGAGTGATACACCACCTGTTGTCATGCCTGCAGGTTTATCCCTGTGCTGTTCTCCTCTGTCTGACAATTTTTTTTTTACTGGCACACATCATTTGTGTGGCGTCTTATTGTGACACCTGATTGTTCTCTCATTTTAGTTTTAGTAATATTTTAAATGGTTGTAGAAAATGAAAAAAAAAAAACGGCAGGTGTATTGGCTGCATTTTTTGACAAATAGTTGTATATGTTTACAACATGTACAATTTATATTTGCATTTCAAGTTATAAAAATACTTTACTCAACATGTCTGTGGGGGGTTTTTTTACAGTAAAAAAAAACTACTACTACTAGGATTTTAAGTTTTATGTGTGTGTCAATGAAAAAACAACTAAATTCAGACACGTGAGGTTGAGCTGAAAAAAATTATACCAAACAAGGCAAGGGGAAAAAATAAAATGAAACAACCTGAGGATGAAATACAAACGTTAACTCAAAAGGAGTCAAAAATGACCGGTTATATTTTGGAGGGTTAATCCAACAAATCACGAAAGATTAGGTTTAAATTTGTGTTCATGTCAGTGCAGATTTCTGACATTTCGTGTGATTTAAGCATGTAACAATTTTACTGTTTTTTCTAACAAGAAACAGTGAAACTTAAGTTAGACTTGTGTTTGTAAATGAACCGCCCCATGTTGTGTACCTTTCTGGATCTTATATTTATTGGGCTACATATTTATTTATTATACAGTACATAAGATCAAAACTCACGTTTTATGTAACTAAAGTGTTTAATTATGTGGGTGTTATGGCCCTGTCCATAATCTGTTTTGGTGGCTGTTGTTGTCTGTGCCTTTAAGTCTTTGCAGGTCCCGGAGTGGATGAGCTGACGGCTGCTGATTGGTCCCCTGGCCATGTGATCTTCATTCAAATCCCTCACCAGCAGTTGTCCCGGGGCAGCCACTGACAGCAGCAGCAGACCTGACCCTGGCCTCCAAAACCTGAGACTTTTGTGCCTGTGACTTTGTGCGACTTTTTTGGAGTTTTGTATATAGTGTGTACATTAGTTTTCATTGTAAATAGCCTTGTAAATAGCACTGCAACAGAAGGGGTGAGCTGCCTTATTGTTTTTCCTTGCACTGTTTTCTCCTGTTTATTTCAGTTAGGGAGTTAGGTGTAGCGCTTGTCTTTTGTTTGATATTTGATTTCACATAGGGTTGTAGATAACACCTCCTCCTGACTTAGCTTGTTTTGTTTGTTATTTTGGCCTTTGTTCACCCCGGAGCTTCATTTTTGCAGTGCAGAAAAATAAATCACGATTCACTAAGAAATTGGTTTCCCTTTGTGTATGGTTTTGGGGACCAGGGCGGGGCAATTCTTTCAAACTTGTGTTGCGTTCCTGTACCCCTAGACTGGGGCGTAACATAAAGTGGGGGCTCGTCCTTTTTTTTTTCTTTTGCCATTCTTTTTGCTCATTGTATTTTGTGGGTTGTCTGCAGTTTTTGGTTGGCAGTTTTCTTGTAGTGTTGGGGGTGATCTAGTCACAATGACTTTTGATGTGGATGATTTTGCACTACAACCCACCGTGGATAAGTTGGATCGATGCACAAAGGCGGATTTGTTGTTGGTGGCAGATTTGTTTAATGTGGGTGTGCCTTTACATGCTAAAAAGGCAGAAATTAAGCAGTGCCTGACAGCTCAGCTGGTGGATAAGGGGGTATTTGCGGAGTCGAAACCTCGGCCGGCTGAGGCGACTGGAGGTTTGGTGGTGGATGCGGGAGCAGAAGCTGCTGCAACCCTCCCAAAAGCTCCCAGTGGACGGGTGTCGCCAGGGGCGGAGGCTCCTGCTGCCATTCAGATCCCAAACGTTAGCCCAGCCGGACAATCAACAGGATTGGTTACGGAGGATCTTGGGCTCGCCCTTCGCCTGAAAGAGGTGGAGCTTGCGACTAAGTCCAAAGAAGTTGAGCTTATGCATCTCCGCATAAGGGCTATGGAGCTGGATCCTTCCCGGCAGCGCAATGTTACCTCTACCCCAGTGAGTAAAGTTGTGAGTAAATCTTCTGATTCACTCTCCTCTGACCAATTTGATGCTAGCAGGCAAATTGCTTTAGTGCCACCTTTCAGAGAAAGTGAGGTTGACTCTTACTTTAATGCCTTTGAACGCATCGCAACCACTTTGAAATGGCCCAAGGATGTGTGGAGTTTGTTGCTGCAGTGTAAATTGGTGGGGAAAGCACAGGAAGTGTGTGCGAGCTTGTCTATTGATGACAGCCTGGATTATGAAATTGTGAAATCCACTATTTTAAGGGCTTATGAGCTAGTTCCAGAGGCATATCGCCAGAGGTTTCGGTCGTGTGAAAAATCTGCCAACCAAACACATGTAGAGTTTGCCAGGGAGAAGACTCTCTTGTTTGATAAGTGGTTAGCTGCAAGTAAAGTGAAGGACTTTGCTCAGCTAAGAGAATTGGTCCTGCTGGAGGAATTCAAAACGTGTCTTCCAGAGAATGTTGTTGTATATATCAATGAGCAAAAGGTGGATTCGTTGTCTAAAGCTGCTGTTCTCGCAGATGAGTTTGTGTTGACCCATCGCGTTGCGTTTTCAGCTGTGCGCCGTGAATGTGCCCCGTTGTCGAAACCTGCGAGGAGTTTGAGGGTTTCTCCTAAGCGTCAAACGCGCCCTGATCAGGTCCCCATGACTGTCCGAGAATGCTTTTATTGCCATGATACTGGCCATCTCATTGCCAGTTGTCCGTCGCTCCGTCGCAAAGAGCAAACTCACACATGGAAAAAGCCAAAAAGCATTGGTTTTGTTCAATCGGTTGCTACTCCTAATCCCGTCAGTGATGAACCAGGAAATGACAGTCTTGACAGCAGTTACCGACCATTCATTTCACAAGGGTTCGCCTCACTGACTGGAATAGAGGAGGATCGCGTGCCGATTGTAATTTTGCGCGACACTGGGGCTGCCCAGTCTCTCATTTTGGAAAGCGCGTTGCCTTTCTCAAGTAACTCGTTTTGTGGTGCTGATGCTCTCGTGTGGGGAGTGAAAATGAGTGTGTTACGAGCTCCGCTGCACAGAGTCTTCCTACAGTCGCCTCTCGTTTCGGGCCCGGTAACAGTTGGGGTGCGCGCTCGCTTGCCCGTGCAGGGGGTTACTATGATTCTGGGGAATGATCTAGCCAATGGGAAAGTTTTCCCGATCCCTGAAGTAATTGAAAACCCCGTCGATGATTTTGATTTTGTTTCCGAGCCTGCTGCTGACAGTCTGCCCTCTGTTTTTCCTGCCTGTGTTGTCACACGCGCCCACAAGCGTAAATATGGTGATGTTGACTTGTCTGACTCTTTTCTATGTTCTGAAGCTGTTCCTGAGAAAGCCGAACTGCCTGTGGAAAAAGCTGAAAAATGTGTGTCTGATAAACTGCTACCCGCTACACCTGACCTGTCTTTTGAGGTAAACAAAACAGATTTTATTCATGCGCAACAGAATGACCCGACTTTGGCCAAATGTTTACTTGCCGCAAATTCAAGCGATCAGAATCCCTGTGTCTACAGCATTGAAAATGATGTGTTAATGCGCAAATGGCATCCTCCCTCCTCTAGTGATCTTGGCTGGAACGTATTTCAACAAGCAGTTGTACCGCAAAATTTCCGACACCAAGTACTCAGCCTAGCACATGACAGTTTCTCTGGACATTTAGGAATTAGGAAGACCTACCTTCGTATTCTGCGTCACTTTTTCTGGCCAGGTTTGAAGACTGATGTGACCAAATATTGCCGCTCTTGCCACGTTTGCCAGGTCAGCGGAAAACCCAACCAGGTTATTCCTCCTGCTCCATTGCATCCAATCCCAGCCTTAGGCGAACCATTTGAGCACATAATCATCGATTGTGTAGGTCCGCTTCCAAAAACCAAGTCAGGACATCAGTACCTCTTGACTTTAATGTGCGCCGCCACACGCTTCCCCGAGGCTATTCCGTTACGCACTATCAAAGTCAAAGCCATTGTCAGAGCATTAGTAAACTTTTTCTCCCTTTTCGGTTTGCCTAAATCAGTTCAAACAGACCAAGGGTCTAACTTCATGTCCAAGATATTCGCTCAGGTCTTAAAATCGCTATCCATCAAGCATCAAAAATCCAGTGCATATCACCCCGAATCACAGGGTGCGCTTGAGCGTTTCCACCAGACTTTAAAAGCCATGATGAGGAAGTTCTGCCTCGAGTCAGGAAGAGAGTGGGACGAAGGTCTGCCACTTCTCCTTCTAGCGGTGAGGGAGAGTGTGCAGGAGTCCACGGGTTTCAGTCCCGCAGAGCTGGTGTTTGGACACACAGTGCGTGGTCCCCTGCGGCTGCTTAAAGAGAGATATCTGTCCGACACAGCTACCCCCGAGCAGAACGTATTAGATTACGTAAGTTGTTTTAGGGAGCGTCTGCATAAAGCATGCGAAATTGCACGCGAGGCTCTTTCCGCGTCTCAGGAAAAAATGAAAAGGAAATTCGACAAAAAGTCCATGCAGAGAAAATTTGAAGTGGGTGACAAAGTGTTGACTCTCCTACCCGTTCCTGGATCCTCTCTCCAGGCAAAGTTCTGTGGGCCCTATACTGTCCAAGAGAAACTGAGTGACACAGATTATGTTATAGGTACCCCAGACCGTAGGAGAAAGCGTCGTGTGTGTCATGTTAATCTGATGAAGCCTTATTTTGTTCGTGATGCAGGTGTAAACTCCTCATCCCCCGCTGCGCTGTCTGCCGTGTCGGTAGTTGTGCCAGCATCCCCGTCTCAGTATAGCCCAGAAAGTGATGGCTTAGCTTTCGTTTGTGCTGAGGGTTGCTCCCGACTCAGAAACTCTGAAGTATTGGATAAGTTGAATTCCCACCTAAAACATTTAGATGAGGCTGCCCAGACCGATGTGTGTTCTCTGATCAATACTTACCCATCTCTGTTTGCTGACACTCCGTCTCGCACTACTGTCCTCGAACATGACATAGATGTAGGTGACCACCCTCCGATCAAACAACACGCTTATCGTGTGAACCCTACCAAACGTGCACTTTTTCAGCAAGAAGTTTCCTACTTGCTGGAAAATGGTCTTGCTGTCCCTAGTTCGAGTGCCTGGAGTTCCCCATGCCTTCTTGTGCCGAAGGAAGACAAAACTCCACGTTTTTGTAGTGATTTTCGAAAAGTGAACAGTGTGACCAAACCCGACTCCTACCCTCTTCCCCGCATGGAAGATTGTGTTGACAGGGTTGGCTCCGCAAAGTTTGTCACCAAACTGGACTTATTAAAGGGTTATTGGCAAGTTCCCCTCACTCCGCGTGCATCTGAAATTTCTGCTTTTGTCACTCCGGACCACTTCCTCCAATACACCGTCATGCCTTTTGGCCTTCGAAATGCCCCTGCCACATTCCAACGCCTTATGCACATTGTCTTAGGTGGTGTCACAAACTGTGAAGTGTACTTAGACGACATTGTAGCCTATTCAGAGACTTGGTCAGATCACCTTGGAACACTCACGGAGATTTTTGAAAGATTACAAGAGGCATCCCTTACCCTAAATCTTGCCAAATGTGACTTTGGTAAGGCCACTGTGACTTATCTAGGGAAGCAGGTGGGTCAGGGACAGGTGCGCCCCCTGCTGGCTAAAATCCAGGCTATCCTAGATTTCCCTGTGCCTCGCACTAGACGTGAGCTTCGCCGGTTCCTTGGTATGGCCGGCTATTATCGTGGCTTCTGTAAGAATTTTGCAGATGTAGTTGCACCTCTCACCAGTCTCACAAGTGTGTCAAAACCATTTGTATGGTCCCCCACATGCCAGAATGCTTTTGAGTCTGCCAAAGCTCTCCTCTGCAGCACACCAGTACTTGCCGCTCCTGTTTTTTCACATCCGTTTAAACTTGAGGTGGATGCCAGCGCCAACGGTGCAGGTGCGGTACTGTTGCAGGAGGATAGGCAGGGTGTTGATCACCCAATTGGTTACTTTTCGAAAAAATTCAACTCCCACCAACAGAAATACAGCACCATTGAAAAAGAAGCCCTCTCTCTATTGCTTGCTCTACAGCATTTCGAGGTCTATGTCGGTTCCAGTTCAGCACCTGTCATTGTTTACACAGACCACAACCCCCTCGTGTTTTTGACCCGAATGCAAAATTCTAACCAAAGGCTCATGAGATGGTCCCTCTTAGTACAAGATTTCAATCTGGAGATCCATCACAAAAAAGGGACAGAGAATGTACTGGCAGATGCGCTGTCACGTGGTTTTCGGAACCCCTAAGCGCCAAACATCTTTAGGGGAGATGTTTGGTCTTGGGAAGGGGGGTGTTATGGCCCTGTCCATAATCTGTTTTGGTGGCTGTTGTTGTCTGTGCCTTTAAGTCTTTGCAGGTCCCGGAGTGGATGAGCTGACGGCTGCTGATTGGTCCCCTGGCCATGTGATCTTCATTCAAATCCCTCACCAGCAGTTGTCCCGGGGCAGCCACTGACAGCAGCAGCAGACCTGACCCTGGCCTCCAAAACCTGAGACTTTTGTGCCTGTGACTTTGTGCGACTTTTTTGGAGTTTTGTATATAGTGTGTACATTAGTTTTCATTGTAAATAGCCTTGTAAATAGCACTGCAACAGAAGGGGTGAGCTGCCTTATTGTTTTTCCTTGCACTGTTTTCTCCTGTTTATTTCAGTTAGGGAGTTAGGTGTAGCGCTTGTCTTTTGTTTGATATTTGATTTCACATAGGGTTGTAGATAACACCTCCTCCTGACTTAGCTTGTTTTGTTTGTTATTTTGGCCTTTGTTCACCCCGGAGCTTCATTTTTGCAGTGCAGAAAAATAAATCACGATTCACTAAGAAATTGGTTTCCCTTTGTGTATGGTTTTGGGGACCAGGGCGGGGCAATTCTTTCAAACTTGTGTTGCGTTCCTGTACCCCTAGACTGGGGCGTAACAGTGGGCTACAGAAAATAATTAAGTTATAGACTATATTTATATGAAAAACATGTACGTACTGCATTTGATTCATTTTAACCATATGTAACCACCTGCATATGTGTTTGAAAAAAAGGCTTTGATTTGCCACCCCATTTGATTTTTTTGCCACCCTCATACCACCCTAAGAAAATTTCTCTAGATCCGCCCCTGCTTGAGGGCCTCGTCAAAGGTACACCAAACACATCCCTCCAAGATGGTCTTTGTTCACCTCCTAAATGATCAGTGCATGTTGATAGATTTATACACTCTCTCTCAAATGCATGCATGTATACCATCCAACACAACATAACACAGCACAATAAACACATAAAATTAACAATTTAATTATTGGTAACAAAAAGCAGACTGTTTTGATTACAGTATTATAAAGTCGCATATGTCTATACATGTAATGTTTCATACTGATTATTTTTCCACATACAATTACAAAAAGAATCATGTTTTTCCTGTAATTCCTTTTTTTTTTTTTTTGTAAAGTACAAGGACAAATGAACAGTGAATAATCAAAACTGATGTATATTTATAAGGTAAGATTATGGTAAGAAGGGAAAATATCATGAAATCACTTCTTAAAATTACCTACACAACATTATGTCCCTTTTTTGGTAAAAAATACTCTAAAGTTGCTGACCACTTAAAAATACTAACTTATAATACAAATAGAGTAATTTGTTTGTTCATATCCATATAACCTCAAATTGAATATTTACATTTATAATAAAATGTCTCTTTTTTTCCAAATGATAAAAAAAACTAATCGGAATAATTAATTACATATACATATATACATATACAAATACAATAAATTGTTCGGATTGGTTTTCTGTTCAAGCCAAATGTGTTACAAAGGGTTCAAAATGGGTCCACCAAACACTTTTATTATGTATCAACAAATTTGAAATTGAAAATTGAAATTTAATCTTACTACCAGATATATAATGTCATAAAATTCTTGTTGTTTGTTACATATGCCTGCTATATATTTTTTTCAAATCATTTAATGTGGTAGGAGTTCCATTCGTTTACATTAACCAGTTTTAATTTGTTAGTCTGAGGTTTGTACTCACTGTCTGAGTTACAACACAAGCTGGTTTCTAACCATGTGCTGAGTTTTCACTTTCTAAATCATTCATAAATACATTCAAATCTGAACGTTCTTTTAGACTGGGTGTATTATTGCATTTTGTCAGTGAGAGTATAAGTACATGGGGAATTCACTGACAGGAAACAACGTTAGAAATACCATCATCCTCAGCTCATCTACTCTACTGACACTGACACTGTCAATGGCAACACATTCACTTCTTCACGACTGCGAATGTATGGAAACATCTTCTCAGTAAAAGTGTTTCTGAAGGTGTGTATGTGTGTGTTAGTATCAGGATCAGAGAACGACAGCTTTCTTCTGTTCCAGTTCAGATTCACTCTGATCCTCTGGAGCTTCTTCTTTACTGAGAGAACAGTGAGAGGAGCTGATGGTGAACATGCTGAGTATTTACCTTCAAATAACTCTATTCTCCATAATCTACACCATAACTCTCCCTTCCTCTGCACAGACTCTGCCAACACACCCAGGTCCCAATATGTACTGTCTCCAACTTCAACATCCCAGCTGTGAGTCCCTGAGTTAAAGCCCTCAGAGCCCAGGACAGAGTAGAACCAATTAGTTCTCCCTGGATTATCAGGAAGCTGCTGCCTCTCTCCTCCTCTCACACTGGTCAGATCTTCAGACAGGATGAGGTTTGGATGAGCAGTGTTTGGGTCCAGAATGACAGGAGTGTAGGAGACCATGTACTTCATGTTGTTCCAGATGTTGAAGGTCAGGTTGCCCAGGTGTTTGGCCTGGTCTATCAGAGCTCCTGAGGGCAGCTGTGGATCATCCAGCAGGGGGCAGCGCTGGACTCTTTCCACTGCAGCCTTGTAGTTGTGCAGGAATGAGACGTCTTCAGCTCTCAGCTCCTCCTCTGTGGCTCTGACTGTGTCTGAAAGAGCTGCTATCTCTCTGCTCAGAGCCTCCATCTTCTCCTTCATCATCCCACTCTTCTGCTCCTCTTCCTCCCTCAGTGCAGCCAGCCTGGCCTCCTCTTCCTCTGCTAGAAACTGGTGAAGCTTCTTAAACTGCTCCTTAATCTGCCTCTCTGTGTGTCGGGCCTGGACCTTAATGTGTTCTGCTGCTTGATCAAACTTCACTTGAACTTCTTCACAAACCTTTAACTTCTCCTTTAAGGGCTCCAGAGTTTCCTGAAGTTCCTTCTTGTGTTGTTGTGCAGCTTCATCGATGGGTCTGAATCTGTGATTGGTGTGTCTTTCTGAGACACAGCAGACGAGACAC
Organism: Rhamphochromis sp. 'chilingali'; assembly: GCF_963969265.1. Lineage (NCBI taxonomy): Eukaryota > Metazoa > Chordata > Actinopteri > Cichliformes > Cichlidae > Rhamphochromis > Rhamphochromis sp. 'chilingali'. Next base: position 65,664,319 of record NC_137929.1, on the reverse strand, counting down.
ACTGGCTGCTGATGGTCCAGACAGAAGAGTTTGAGTTTCTCAGAGTGCAGACTGCAGAGAGCCTCTGAAGCTCTCTGATCTCTCTCCTGTAAGAACAAGGAACACATAGTAATATGAGTACATAATCTTTTTCCACTTTTTCTTTCTTTTTTTTGCTGAATTGCTTTATTCATATACATTGTAGGGTGTACCTTACATTACAAGGTAGATCCTGCAATAAAACAACAGAGAAAAACTCAACAGTCATATGACCACATATGAGCAAATGCACTTTGACTCCCTTTTAACAGGAAGAAAGCTCCAGCAAAAAGAGGCTCAGGGAAGGGCGGCCGTCTGCGACGACCGGTTGGGGTGAAGGGAGGAAGACAGGATAAAAGGCATGCTGTGTTCAGGAACACGGCAACTGGCCAGCGCCGTGTTCCTATGCGGACAGTGTACTCCCGAACCATCTGGTCCATCACATCCACGCCACACTTTGTTTTGTTGTAAAGGGTGACAGTGTTTGGCTTCCTTTTGGTAGTGTTATCAGTCTGAACCACGCTGTGCATGCTGCTAAGAATATAGACTGTCTTCTTCCGTTTGGCCGCATACGCCGTCAGCGTGGCAGCAGAGGTTGAAAACACCTAAGAAATAAGATAAATTGTTATTTCCATAGCCCTTTTACACACAATGAAACACATAAACATAGAACCACAAAAGACCTGCAACATACCTGAGTGGTGAATTCATTGCGATCTGTCTGTCTAGTGGATTGACGAATTTTCCTGCGAATCTTGTTGACTGTGCCGAGGATGGTGGTTTTCCGTCTAAGAAGTTTTTGCGCAAGTGAAAGCGATGTGAAAAAATTATCCGTGGTAACATTTCTGCCCTTGTCTAGGAATGGTTCCATCAGCCTCATTACTACATTTTCAGAAAGTCTCTCCCCAGTGGGACGATTGGGGTCCTTGCCAAGATATGGGAAGACATTGCAAATGTACTTGGATTTTAGGTTGCAAGCCACCCAAAACTTGATCCCAAACTTGTCAGGTTTACTTGCAATATTCTGCAGGAAACAGCACCGAGTCTTTGATGGGAAAAGCTGTTCATCAACGGTGATATGTAGACCAGGGTTGTAGCACGTGATGCAGTTGGTGACAAATGATCCCCACACACTGGAAATTGCAGCGAACTTATCAGTCTTTGCTCGATTTGCTCCATTGTGGCATCAATCAGACCACTGGTATAATGTTGAAAATGTTGAAATGTACTCACTCACTTTTTATTATTATTTGTAAATATGTGTACAAATGGTTGGTTTTTTGTACTGTTTTTATCAATAAATTTCAGCAACAAAGGACATACACCCATGTGTGTTGATTTCTCCCTAAGATGGCAAACTGAAACACTCCAAGTTGGTGACTTTTGGAGATTTATTTCCCTGGATGATTGAGAATGCATCAAGACGAACACAAAAGGAAGTTCACAGCTTTTAGCAGCTCCCCCACCCCCTCAATCACACACCCCCACTCCCCTCCCTCCAGAATTCCCAGGTAACAACCTAATTTACATATGAATGACTAGCCAATTTAGCTTCCACTTGGCTGAAGCTAAAGCTTAGCTAAAAGCCTACCAGCCATTTGGCTGGAAGGCGGGTTTTAACACTAGGAGTCCCAGGCTTCTACCTTTCTACCTTTAAAACCCGGAGAGCAGCCAAATGGCTGGTAGGCTTCATTATTCTTGGTTTAGTTAGGTTTTGTGTGTTTTACCCCTTTTTGTGGGCTGATCAGCCACTATTTAAGTTTCCTCTTTGTCTCATTAAGTTAGGTCAGTTTGTTTGAGTTATCAGTTGTGTTGTCAACTTTGAGTAGAGTTTTGTTATTTTGACCTCTTTTATGGGCCCAAGATTTTGACTCTTTTTGTATGAGTTAACCAATTATGTTTTTTGGGTTAAATAAAAAATCATTTTTTTGGACTTTAACCTGTGCCTAAGTTTCCTTCACTGCTCAGTCCATCACAAGTGGTGTCAGAAGTGGGATCAGCAGTTGAAGGCACAGGATTTTTTTTCTATTTTTTTCCCCTCTTCACTTATCAAGCCATGCACAGAATGGGAAGGAGTGGCAGAGGAGCAAAAGGAGATTGTCAAAACCAGCCAGTTGGAGTGGTAGAGCAAGTAGAAGGAGGAGAGGAAAATGGAGCCACTGGAGGGGTGGATATTACTGAGAGCCAAGGTAAGGAGCCGACAATGTCAGAACTGATTTCCATCCTTCATTCTCATATGGGTCAGCAGGAGGCCCAGGAAGCAAGAAGAAGGGAGGAGTTTACCCGCCAGGAACAGCTCTTTAGAGCACTACAACATCAGTTTCAGCTGTTGCAGGTAGAAGTGCAAGCTCGTACCTCCCCGGTCCCTGAGCCGCAAATGGAGGAACCTAAACAACCAGAGGTAGAGTCCTTTGAAGAGGAGGATCCTCCCTGTGCTGGCTCCAGTAATGAGCAAATACATCCTCAATCAGGTCAGTCTCGCTTTTATGAACCCAGGCTGGAAAAATTGACAGAGGAGGATGATATTGAACATTTTTTAACAACATTTGAATGCATGGCTGTAGTTTGCCAGTGGCAAAACATGGACTGGGTTTTTCATCTGATTCCTTTACTCACTGGCAAAGCAAGAGGTGCGTATGTCCATATGGATATGGATGACTCTGACTCTGACTATGACAAAGTTAAAGCAGCTATTCTTCAAAAATATGACATTAATCCTGAGACATATAGACTGAGATTCCATTCACTGGAGGTAAAACCTGATGAGAATCCAAAAGAACTATATGCAAGATTGAAAGAGTTATATGAGAAGTGGGTAAAGCCAAAAGGAAAAACGGTGCATGAGGTTAGTGAAATATTAATTTTAGAACAATACTTGAGAATGCTGTCTCCTGAGTTACAGATATGGATTAAAGAACACAATCCAAACTCTGCAGTGGCAGCTGCAGAGCTGGCTGATGTGTTTGTGGCGGCACGGAGAAAAGGACAGCCATGGAGCCACACAGCATGGAAAATGAGAGATAGTTCAAAATCTGTCCCTCACTACCAGAAAGCAGGGTAACAAGAGCTCAAGCTAAGAAGAAAGAGGAGTCCCTACACCCACTCCATGCCTTGCCCTTCTATGATGCGGACATAGAGACTGCACCCGGGAAGTCTCGTAAGTCACGTGGACAGAGAAGAAAGCTGCAGAGAGGAACCAAGGAACTAAGCAAGATTTGAACAGCAGGGGGGAGTTTCTGCTGAAAGATGGCATTCTGTATCGTCAGCAGGGTTCAGCATCATCATCATCATTTATTTATTTATATAGCACTTTAAAAACACACCTGGTAGACCAAAGTGCTGTACAATACTAATATGCACATAGTAATAAAACCAGACATAGCAATCAAGTTAAAAAACAATAAAAAATGTCAGTTACCCACAGAGTTAAAAGCCAGGGAATAAAAATAGGTTTTTAATAAAGACTTAAAAACGGGCACTGATGTAGCCTGTCTAATATGGAGAGGAAGGTTATTCCAAAGCATCGGCGCGGCAACAGAGAACGCTCGGTCTCCTCTAAGTTTCAGCCGTGACTTTGGGACCGAAAGCAGCAACTGCTCAGCTGACCGAAGGGAACGAGTGGGGACGTGGGGCTTCAACAAGTCAGACAAATAAACAGGTGCCAGACCATTTAGAGATTTAAAAGCCAATAAAAGGACTTTAAAACGGATCCTGAATTCAATTGGAAGCCAGTGTAAAGAGGCCAAAATCGGAGTGATGTGATCAAATTTTCTTCTGCTAGTTAAAAATCGTGCCGCAGCATTTTGCACTAATTGCAAGCGTGACAAAGTGCCCTGCCCAACCCCTGTTAAAAGAGAATTACAATAATCTAAACGTGAGGTAATAAAGGCATGAATAACACTTTCCAAGTCACGCTTGGAAAGAAAGGGCTTAACTTTTGATAAACGTCTGAGGTGATAAAATGCTGATTTTACCACCCCGTTTATGTGGTCATCAAAGGTGAGTGCAGAATCAATTTTAACTCCGAGATTTGTGATCGAACTCTTTAGTTGGGAAGTCAAAGCTGCAAGATCAACATCCAGAGTATGAGAAGAACGAATCAGCATTGCAGTTGGTGGTTCCTAGAGCAGTCCAGAAGGTGGTGCTCTCCTTGGGACACTCCATTCCATGGGCTGGCCACTTGGGAAAGCACAAAACCATGGCCCGCATTAGAAAATATTTTCATTGGCCTGGAGTGCGCTCGGATGTGACACTGTTCTGTAAAAGCTGCCCTCAGTGCCAGAAGTCTTCTCTTAAAATCCCCTCCAGAGCTCCTCTCCAGTCTCTACCAATTATCAGCACTCCATTTGAACTGCTAGGAATGGACATTGTTGGTCCTCTAGAAAGAAGCAAGGCAGGCAACCGTTACATGCTGGTTGTGACAGATTACGCTACAAAGTATCCAGAGGTCTTTCCTTTGAGATCAATAAAAGCCAAAGCAGTCGCTCTCTGTCTCATACAGTTCTTCTCAAGGGTTGGTTTTCCTCGTGAGATTCTTACTGACCGTGGCACTAACTTTATGTCCACTTTGTTGAAGCAGGTGTAACAGCTCCTTGGGATTAAGAGCCTGAGGACAACGCCATACCACCCTCAGACAGATGGCCTAACAGAGCACTTCAATCAGACCCTGAAACAAATGTTACGCAAATTTGTCAATGAAACTGGTACAGACTGGGATCAGTGGCTGCCCTACCTACTCTTTGCATATAGAGAAGTACCCCAGGCTTCTACAGGTTTTTCACCTTTCGAACTATTGTATGGCCATGAGGTACGAGGCCCCTTGTCTCTTCTAAGGGAGACTTGGGAGGGTGACCAAGAAAGATCACAGGCTGTCAATGTTGTCTCTTATGTTGTCCAGATGCGGGAACGGTTGGGGAAGATGACGGAGCTGGTCCAAGCCCACAAAGCAGAAGCACAGCAGCACCAGAAGGCCTGGTACGACCAGTCAGCTCGGCAAAGATCCTTCAGTCCTGGTGAGAAGGTGCTAGTGCTTCTTCCAAGTGATGACAGTAAGCTGTTAGCAAAGTGGCAAGGGCCATATGAGATCCAAAAGAAACTTGGACAAAAAACCTATAAGGTCGCTATTCCAGATCAGCCCCGCTCCAGCAGAGTACTGCACATTAACCTGCTTAAGGAATGGGTGGAGAGGCCAAAGGCAGATGTCTTTCTGATCCGGGAGGTTTCGGAGGAGGAGGAAGTAGATGATCAGTATCTGCCAAAACCCACTCCTCGGATCTCAACCATCTTCCTGAGGAAAGACGGGCTCAGGTGGTCAGTGAAAATCCTGGTAGAACTGACATTGTGGAACATGACATTGTGTTGAAAGATGGAGCTTCTGTGAGGAGAATGAGTTACAGGATACCTCAGCGTCTACTGATCCTGTTGAAAGAGGAGATCGACCTGATGTTGTCACTAGGAATCATTGAAGCCTCGAAGAGCGAGTGGTGCCACCCGGTGGTCCTGGTGCCAAAGAAGGATGGCAGTATCCGTTTCTGCATAGACTTCAGGTACCTGAATGCAATATCACAATTTGATTCATATCCAACTCCCCGCATTGATGACATGGTTGAGCGCCTTGGGAAGGCCAGATACCTGACAACAATAGACCTCTGCAAGGGTTATTGGCAGGTACCACTGACTAAGCGCTCAAAAGAGCTGACTGCTTTCCGGACCCCGTGGGGCTTGTTCCAGTTTAAAGTCATGCCCTTTGGACTGCATGGTGCCCCAGCAACATTCCAGAGACTGATGGACCAGATACTGTCTGACATGTCTGATTTTGCTGCAGCCTACCTTGATGACATAGTGATTTTCAGTTCTACCTGGGAAGAACACCTGAAACACCTGGAGAAGGTATTGGGGCGTCTTCAGTCTGCAGGGTTGACTGTTAATCCAGCTAAGTGTGCCATTGCCAAGGCTGAAACTGAGTACCTTGGGTTTGTGATTGGAAATGGAGTAATAAAACCTCAAGTCAATAAGGTCACTGCCATAGAATCCTATCCCTTGCCAGAGACCAGAAAACCGCTGAGATCATTTTTAGGTATGGCAGGATTCTATCATCGGTTTATTCCTCATTTCTCTGCCAGAGCAGCTCTTCTGATGGATCTGACTGGTGCCCGAAGTCCCAATAAGATCACCTGGACAGAGGAGGCTAAGATGGCTTTTCAGGACCTACGACAATCTCTGAGTAAGAGCCCAGTCTTGCACAGCCCTGATTTTGAGAGAAATTTCATTCTTCAGACTGATGCCTCAGAGAGAGGATTGGGAGCTGTTCTGTTACAGGGACCGCCTGGAGAGCGTCATCCAGTGGCCTTCATCAGCCGCAAGCTGTTTCCGAGGGAAGTGCGATACTCAACCATCGAGAAGGAGGGACTTGCCATCAAATGGGCCCTGGACTCCTTTAGGTATTATCTTCTCGGACGGGAGTTCATATTGGAAACAGACCACAAGGCTCTTCAATGGATAGAGAGAATGAAGGACACAAATGGAAGGATCACGCGATGGTATCTTGCAATCCAGCCATTCTGGTTCACTATCAACCACATCCCCGGCAAAGATAACTGTACTGCAGACTGTCTCTCTCGCTGTCCCAGGGAGAGCTCTGAAGAGGGGGAGTGTGTGATGGCTGCACTTACAGCCACACAGTGGTAATATCACCATGTTAGTGTAGAGGCTTATAAGTAACATTGCATTCACATTTCTTTCTTTAAATATAGGAATTTATTTACAGGACAATAAATAACTGGTTTTGGTTTAGAGTTAATTCACATATCCACATAACACTGCATTCTAAAATAAGTGCACACATTTTAGTTTACACTGTTATGTATGATTAATTTTTTGTTTTCTGAGTTACCTTAGTTGCAGCTGTTCCAGTCCCTTGATTAAGGAGCCAAGAGGTGGAAAAGGGGCGGAGCGAGCTTTAAAGGAAGACTACAAATTGGTTCACGCCATAACTCAGGACCATGGGGGGAATTGGAGTTCATTATGTTTGGTTCAGTTAGGTTTTGTGTGTTTTACCCCTTTTTGTGGGCTGATCAGCCATTATTTAAGTTTCCCCTTTGTCTCATTAAGTTAGGTCAGTTTGTTTGAGTTATCAGTTGTGTTGTCAACTTTGAGTAGAGTTTTGTTATTTTGACCTCTTTTATGGGCCCAAGATTTTAATTCTTTTTGTATGAGTTAACCAATTATGTTTTTTGGGTTAAATAAAAAATCATTTTTTTGGACTTTAACCTGTGCCTAAGTTTCCTTCACTGCTCGGTCCATCACAGTTAACATATGGCCAGTGTTGGGGAGTAACGGAATACATGTACCTAGTGATGGGCAGATGAAGCCCCATGAAGCACTGAAGCTTTTCATCCAATTGGTTCACCCCAACGCGAAGCTTCATGAAGCTTCATTTGCTCTAGCAGGACACCTACTGGACGTAAAAATAATAGCTGGTATGAATTTGAAGAGTGTGGCATTTTGCACACAGCCTGTAAATGTCAACAACAAAAGGAGTGTGTAAAACATCTATATTGTAGTGATGCAGTATACTGTGTATATTTATGCTGGCAGTATGGAAAGACAATAAAAACAAAGCACAAATTTAAATATCACACACGTCACTTATTGCATTGTATGATATTGTTATATCATTTAGTAACATTACAGCATGCTATAGTATCATGGCATTTGATGGCTCACCTGGTCTTGCTCCACAATCGGTGTTCCCCTTATTCTCATGCATAGCTCTGTAGTGCCTAAGCATGGATGAGGTGTTGTTGTTATATCCCAGCTCCCTGGCACATAGCAAACACCTCACCTTGTACAAAAGTACAGACAGCCTAACATAGGTTTTATTGCACCATCAGTATTATGAAAATCCATCTTCTGTGGAAATTCACATACCTTGTTGGGAGGAATAAGATCAAAATGTTCCCACACAGGGGAGGACATCCTCCTCTTCTTAGCTGGCTCCATTCTCTCCTGACTTTCTCTCCTCACTCTCATAAACCTCCAAACTGTCTCCAAACTCTCACTAACCGCAACTCTTCATCAAACACCCACATTTTGAATGAAGTCTGAGGGGTTTATATCGCTCTCATAGCTCGCGGAAAAAATTCGAACCGCTTCATGAACCAGTCACGTGGTACAGCCGGGCAGCGAGGCTTCGGACGTCATCATTTTCAGCTCCTCCCATAAATGAAGCAAGCCTCGATACGCGCTTCGCGGAAACGCCCCCTCATTACTCGACACACGCTCCGAAGCCTCGATACAGAACGTCCCATCACTACATGTACCGCCGTTACGTATTTAAAATACAAAATATGAGTAACTGTATTCCGTTACAGTTACCGTTTAAAAAGGTGGTATTCAGAATACAGTTACTTTGTTGAAATAAATGGATTACACTGCGGTACTTTCCTGTTTCATTTTGTCGCGGGTCAGGACTGTTTGGGTTTTGTTTGACAGCTACGTTCTGTTGTTCCAGGCGGCAGTGTTACGGTTGCCATGGTTACAGGGCGACGCTCTCTCTCTCTCTCTCTCTGCGACTGTGTAGTTCCCTGGGTGAGAGAGCGCCTTTTCATTGTTGTTGTTGTTGTGCTAAGCTAACAGGCAGAATGCTACAAGCATAGCTCTAAAGAATGTAGCATCATAGGTAGTGTAGTCTGTGTTGCAGGGAGAATGCACTGCCATACACGTTATGGGTCTGTGAGCGCGAGGAGGAAGAAAAAGGGGAGTGGAAAGGTACGAGTTGTCATCGAGCAAAAAGGGGAGCTGGAACCATGTAAATATAATAATAACCACTGCAGCCAAGAAGAGTGCCTGACGAGCCCAGCTGTAAGTAAGCTATTAAGACTCGACTGTACACCGTGTTCGTGTTTTACTCTGAAAACAATAAGTTCCATTGGAGCAGCCTTTCAATGCCTCTCTCTGTCTTTCGCAAGAAAAGTTGACCCACACAACAAAGTAAAGCTATTTTTCGGCTACGAGCTGACAGGGACCCCGCCGTATTAGTCAGAGGTCCCTTTACTACAGTTTGGAGTCGCGGACCTTCAGTAATAGTAATAAATCACACAGCAGTAGTACATTCACGTTGTTGTAAAAAGCATGATAATATATTAAGTAATCCAAAGTATTCAGAATACGTTACTGTCATTGAGTAATGTAACGGAATACGTTACAGAATACATTTTGGGGCATGTATTCTGTAATCTGTAATGGAATACATTTTAAAAGTAACCTTCCCAACACTGCATATGGCATAGAAACTGAACATTTAACAGTATTTCCTGAAACCCCTCTCGTGTCTGATCATTTCCTGATAACATTTACTTTTACAATAATTGATTACACAGCAGTGGAGAGTAGACTTTATCAAAGTAGATGTCTTTCTGAAAGTGCTGTAACTAAGTTTAAGAATATAATCCAAGCGCTGTTATCATCTTCAATCCCCTGTACCAACAATGAGCAGAGCAGCTACCTGAACTCTACTCCAACAGAGGTCGATTCTTTTGTTAATGGTTTTACCTCCTCACTATGTACAACACTGGATACTGTAGCTCCTGTGAAAATAGAGACTCAAATAAGAAGTACCTGACTCCGTGGTATAATTCTCAAACACGTACCCTAAAGCAGATAACTTGTAAGCTGGAGAGGGAATGGCGTGTCACAAATTTAGAGGATCATCATTTAGCCTGGAGAAATAGTTTGCTAATTTATAAGGAAGCCCTCCATTAAAGCCAAAACATCTTACTACTCATCATTGATTGAAGAAAATAAGTGCAAGCCTAGTGTCTTTGAAGATTTTAAGTCATCCAGGTCATCGTAGTCTAAGGAGCTTAAAGAGAAAAGCGTCACCTCTTACAGTGGGGCAAAAAAGTATTTAGTCAGCCACCGATTGTGCAAGTTCCCCCACTTAAAATGATGACAGAGGTCAGTAATTTGCACCAGAGGTACACTTCAACTGTGAGAGACAGAATGTGAAAAAAAAATCCATGAATTCACATGGTAGGATTTGTAAAGAATTTATTCGTAAATTAGGGTGATAAAGAGAGATAAAGAGAATAGGATGCAACTTTTGATGCGAGTGAGCTTTATTTTGTAAGATGGGTGGAAACAAACAGAAACAGCAAGGCCAGGATAAAACTTCAACTGGAAAAAACTAACAAAACAAACCTGAAACCAAGAACAGAAATGCAGGGAGACACGGAGAGAAAACACAGAATTGACCAGCAACCATGGAACACAGAAACAGAAACCAAAAGACTAGAAAAAATAAACAATGACAAAATCAAAGTTCAATAATGATACAAAAACTCAAAACACTGGGTCACTGACCCAGGACTATGACAGTGAATACTGAAGACCCCGTGACTTACCTGACAGCAGAGATCCTCCTCTGATCTGGAAGCCATTGAGTCTGTGAGTGAAACTGAAAACAGCAGACAGGAAGTACAGTCAGTCCTGGCTCCCCTCCCTCCTCTACCACCTTCACTGAAACTTCCTTTGAGTCGTGTTTTTGCTCAAACTCACATTCAGTGTGTGGAGCGTCAGCAGCTTGAAGCAGCAGTGTTGGAGTTTTCCACTTTTCTCTCCTGTAGCTGGACTCACTCAGAGGAAGCTGCTAGTTTGGTCTGAGCTCAGTCTGATCGTCTGTGCGTCTCTCTGTACTGAGGATGAAGAACTTCCTGTTTCCTGCTTTGGCGCAGTTGGGTGATGTAAGAGTCAGAGCTTTATTCACCTTCCTCTTGTAAATCCTGTAGCTTTGCCCACAGCATAGGTCTGTTTCATTCTAAGGTTCAGACTTCTGAACTCTGCCTGCAGCTCAGAAAATATTAAGATGGAATTGAGATGGAATGTTACCTCTCTGATGTGGAAGGAGCCTGAGCTATTTCATGAGGTGTCCAATTCTAAGCATGGCTTGGGCTCTGGAACCAGTCTCCTAGAGAGGAACTGGATTGTTTCAGTCTGGAGCTGCACTCAGTAAGAGGCAGTGGTCAGGCATGGGTAATCTTGTATGCCCACGGCCTGGCGCCAGTTCGTTGGGGTTTTATCAGCATCGCTTTGAGATAGAATATTTCTCATCTTAGAGATTGCGTAAATGCAAGAAAAGCAGTCTTGCACATTATTGAATATGCATATTAAAGTCATATTCTGAGATCTTTTGGGGTTTTTTTTGTTTTTTAACACTAATGTCCCTTTTTCATTGGTACTTACTTGGCTTGACTCACAGCTCGTCTCTACTTGACTGGGTTTTGGTCATTTTCCAGTACAGTCAATTACAAACCTAATGTTTGTGTGGTCGTTAAAGCAACATGGCCAAAGGTCCTGTATGTGACACTGATTCTATTTATATTATACAAAACCCATTTCCAGAAAACTTGGCACTATTTCTAAAACTGCAATAAACACTAAAATCTATGATTTGGTACGGCATTTAAACATTTAGTTAGCGGGCAAAGGGGTAAACAAAATATTTCAAGAAACACATTTAAACATTGATGCCTGCAACACATTCCAAAAAAAGTTGGGACATGCAAGTTTACCATTGGGTCACATCCCCTGTTTTTTTTACAGACTTTATGTCTGTGAAGCCAGCCTGTTGTAATTTATGCAGAATGAGGCCTGTTGAAATACACATGGAGTTGCTAGGAAAAGAGCATATGTCGCTCCAAAGTTCCTGTGTAAGCCTTCGCATCAATAGTGCCTTCACAAATCCCCCATTACATGGACACTGATGTACGCCCATTTATCACAAAGGTTTGTTTTTGCACCTTTCTTTGGTAACAATCTGGAGCAGGGTTTTTTTCTCGTCTTTGCAATGTATATGAGGTCCAGTTATCCCCCCAAAACAAGCTGAAATGTGCACTCGTCTTACCACAGAAGACATTTCCATAGTCTTGCGTTCCATGTCAGATGATCTTAAGCTGAAAAAACTCATTGGCATTTCTCCACGAAGTTAATATTTGCTTCCTCTTTCCTCTCTGCTGGCAAAGACTGAACCTTTGGTGGATGCTTCCTTTATAGTATAAAGTTTATACCAAAGCTTGACATGCACACGAGTTATCTCTTAACCTGCTAATTGAGACGATTAGTAGATGCAGAAGTGGGAATAAGTACTTTTTTAATTACTTTGTTACTGTTCTTAAGTAGAATTGTCAGATATCTGTACTTTACTTGAGTATTTATATTTTTGCTCCCTAGATTTTTAAACAAATATCTATATAATCTGTACAATCTGCACTTTCAAAACAGACTCCTTACTTTAGGTTCAGTGGTATCATCTGTAGCATTTATACTTGGGGGTGTTAAAGTGGGACGGAGGGAGTGCAGGTGTCCTGTTGTGTTTGTGGTACTTCAGAAATATAAGAAAGAAAGGGCAGAAGAGGAAAAAGAGAGCTTAGATTTAAAGGGAAGGACTGCTCAGTAACACTTGATAAACTGCAAATTTAAAGCTTACACGTGACGTCATCATTTTACTCACATATTGGATTTGTATATGATGTGATTTGATAAATTATGTATTTTGATTTATACCAAATAAACTGAGTAGACTGACTTTGTGTAGTTTTGTGAAGGATAAACAGGTTAGTCTGCATTAATGTGGTGAATTCAGAGTGTCTGTGGTGCTCATGGTCAGATTAAGGTTTACATCAAGTATAACAGAGATTAATTTGCATTTAAGATAATGATGTTTGGATTAATTAACTGAATTTTTCATATATACTGGTATAAAGACAAGTATATAGTATATTGTTTCAGTGTAGGGGATAGATAGCAGCCATGATAGCTTGTGAAACTGCTGATGTCTTGTTGAATTCAGTTGTGTAATTCCACAAGGAGCAGCAGGTCAGCTGATCACAGTCTAAACAGAAAATCTACTGAAGCTCACATTATAAATTATTGTGAGCTGTGATTCATTTCCCTGTGCTGAGACTCTACACAGATCTTAGGGTTCCCCCACTTGCTGAATCTCACTTTAAACCCTGAATGTTCTCATTTTACTGTTTAGGTCAGGGCTCCGGAGCCGCATGTTGCTCTTTAGTCCTTATAGTGCGGCTCCGCGTGGTTTCGGAAAATAAATTAGAAGTATTTAGCTGAAGTGTATTTTATTTATGTTAGTTTTTTTAACTTGTAGTTCTAAATTGGAAGATTATTGTGATATTGAAATATAAAAATAAAATTATATTCTATTATTTTTTCATCGCTCAAAATAAGCGTCACACTCGCGGAAGCCGGTATACCCGCCAAAACGCCGTGCATTTATCGAGACTTTCAACCCCAGATAGGCCAATTATGGATCTTCGGATCCACATTATGTCAGCAGCTCCACCGTGAACTATAAACAATGAAAGATGTTGGCAGATGTGTAAAAATAACTCAGTTGTTTGGTGGTGGCTTTGGCGGAGCTGCCACAAGAGGCCAGGTGGATGAGGGAAGGGGAGGCAGGAGGAGGAGAGACCCGAGGCGGCCACCGGTCCGAGTGTCAGGTGAACTGAACTTCAGGTAAGAAGTTATGACCTGCAGCCTATCTGGGTCAGATATAAACTAAGTTTAGGTATAGTTTATTTTCGTTATGCTGAGTTTTTACAGTCAGTTACAATAACTCGTACTGCGTACTAGCTAGCATGACGGAGTTTCTATACAGCTGGGTGGGTGCTATGATGTTACTGATGTTAAACTTTATTTAATTCATAAGGTTAGTTAGTAGAGTTGTCAACCGTCCCGTAAAAAACGCAATCGTCCCGCATTCAGAGAAAATATTACACGTTTGGTGCTGAAAAGGAACTGAACGGAAAAGGAACGCAGTTTGTCCCGGACTTCAGCTAGGATGAAAAAAGACACAAAGCTGGAGTTATTCTGCATCTTTACACTGTCAGCTGCCTCTTCTTCTTTCATTCAATCATGAAACTGATCAATGATCAGCTGATCGGTATTTCTGGCACAAGCCCCGTCTCTTGTTTGTTTATCGCCCACTTTGCACCAGAAACAGGAAACCAGCGGATGTCGCACTAAACAACAGCTGCGCGTTTAAGCTTGATCAGCTGTTGTTAGAATTTATTTAATATTAATTTCTAGTATCAGCTGATGTTTGCTGGAGCCACAGCTGTAAACCTGCTGGTCATGATATCGGTTTGGTTATCTGGTGAGAGGGAAACATGAGGATGAAACCAGGAGACGTCCTTACTGAATCATCAGAGCTGAACAGGTGATGGAGAAACAGGCTTACCTTTCAGGTGACATGAATGAGTTGAAGTGAAGTTATGAACAGTTTCTGAGAGACAAATAACACCAGGATCCTTTTCTAAGCAGCTGACAGCTGGTAACTGTGCAGGTGCGGGTCTAGCAAAGTTTTGCCAGGGGGGCCAGGTAGGGCATTAACAGGGAGAGGGGGGCACAAAGAAATACTTTTCTTTCTTATTCTCATTTAAAATGTCTAGCTTTTAACAAATACTCTCCAAACCTTACAACCAAAGTTTTTATCTGACGTAAAATGTATAGAAATCATACATATACCAACAAGACTGTACATCACTGTCACAACAGCGTTTCTTTTCATTCAAAGGCTTTATGGATTTTCCTGTAATACCTGGTGGGCCGGTCTCTAGTCAAAATGCCCGGACCGATTTTTTTTCCCAGTTCAGCCCTGGGCACGACACGGAGAGAATTAATCTGAGAGGGTGCATTAAAAAATAAATGGCCAGAGGTACACATCGCAAATTAGCTCACATAGACACATTAGTTGTGCCTCTTCTTAATGACGGTCTCTCAGCTAACAACCCCAACTACCAGATTCAACTTGTAACTGGCTAAAAATCACTTAACCTACTGGTGAGAGGGACGTTGCTAGCTGTCAGTTTTTTCAAGCGATGTTGACATTTCCACGTTCTGACACTTCAAATGCTTCAGTAATATAGAGCGTTATTAAATTTATTGCTAATGCAATTATATGGCACATTGACTTCTGAGGAAATTTTAGATGGCACTCGTCATCAAAAAGGTTGCCTACACCCGATAGGCAACAGGAAATAGTACTTGAACTGCAGATTCATACATAACAGATTCAAAGTAAGGACATTCATTGGAATTAGAATTTAAAGTTAAGGATTTACTAATATCACATTATTTTTATCATTATTATCCTGTTAATATAGCACAAGGTTCTGTTTCCTTGTTAGTAGAATTATTCTTCAAAGAGCTACTTTTTCACTTTTTCACTTTGAGTATCAGAGCAGGTACCTTTTTAATTTTACTTGAGTAAAAAAGTTGCTTCAGTACTTTCACTGGAGTATTTTTAAACAAAGTTATCTGTACTTCTACTTAAGTAAAGAAAATCAGCACTTTTACTACCTCTGGTTACTTGTTGCTACATTTACAGGCTTATCTGCCTCTGTCTCATTTTTTTATTTTTAGAGTGTGTTGCTGTCGTCAATGTTTAAATGTATTTATGTTTAGGAAATGAAATTAAGTTCGTTGGAGAAAATATTCTAACCTTTTCATTGTCCTTTTGCTTTTTAGTGTCAGCGTCTTTCCCTGCTCGTTATTGCGTCATCCCTCATTCTTCACTGTGTGTTCTGTTTGCCAACTTGCCTGCCTGTTAGTTTTGCTTTCCCAGTTTAGCTAGTTTTCTGTTCTGTCTGCAATCCCACAATAAAGCCGTATGTTTTGAGTTCACTTTGCCTCTGCGCTTCCAGCTCTTGGGTCCACCATTCCTGCCTACCTTCACACAGCCATGACATGAGGTTTGCACATCCTTCCCTTTGGGAGTATCAATAGAAGGCACAGCATATATTTTCAGTGCTGTACAGATAATACCCAACGTTATCTATCCATGGTCTGTGATCCTGAACTGCTGGAATATCTTAAACATATAAAGACCCGGATGACCTTCCTGATTCAACATCCTGATTAAAACATAGGTCATTGTACCCAGATCTTAAAATGTGCTCTAAAAATTATTTTGTTAGTGTACTACTTGCTCCTGTATTTTAAATTGCTATTAGTAGAATGTTGGTAATAAAATGAACTAGATGTGTCTGTTTTTAATAAATGTATAAATATTTCACATTTATAATAATGGCTTACACAGCAATTGGGAATACATTTCATTATAGTAGATGTATTTCTGAAAGTTAATAATTTTTCCAAAACTGTGAATTTAGCCGTGAGAATAAAGGTAAAAGTTAATGAGCAAAAGTATGTCAACAAAGAGATGTGTAATTGTACTGGGTCTTGGACCCAGGACCCCTGTAATACAGTTTTGTAGTTTCTGAGTTCCCTGAATTCAATTAGTCCACCATGGGTTTTTTTTCCAGCTTTCCCCTGTGTTCTCCTGTGTCAAGTTTCTCTGTTCATTACTTCCTCTTTTAATTGATTAGTTTTTGTCTCTTTAATTTAGTTTAGTTCCTGTCTGTGATTGTATTCATTCATTTCACCGGTCTTGTTTCCTAGTTGTGTCTCATTCCCCTGATTAGCCCTCAGCGTCTGGGCGAGTATTTAAAGTGCATATGTTCTCTGTGCGAGCGTCGCAGACGAGGAGAGGAGTAATGATAAAAAAGCCCAAAGAGATGGAAGTACTGAAGAGAAGAGGAATTAGAATCAGTGGAAGCAAGAAAGATTACATATATTTGAATGAGAGGGAGATAGAAGGTGGATCAGCTTAAATACCTGGGGTTGTGATGATTTAGATATTGTTAGTTTACAGCAACATTTGCCTCAAGACGCTTTATATTTGCTACTTTTAAAAAGATTTTTATATAAGTTTAAGTAATTGTAAGTGTAACTACTCTCAGACATGTTCTGAGAGTAGTCTTCGGTTATAGTTCAATAGTTTTAGTGCCAGTGGTGGGACAAAACTTTGTTTATTCAACACAAATGAACCCTGTTGTATACCTTAGAACTGGCTCCGTTTTTTGCATTCTCAAGCAAGCTGTCTCAGAACACAAGTGTATGCACAGCACTGTGGGGCTGAAAATGACAAAGGCCGAGCTATTAACATGCTGGCATGAATTCAGAAGGTATAGTATGGTGAAAGTTGTCCAAGAACTGCATCACGGATCTCCGGACACATAAGATAGAATTTGTTTATCATTAACATTTACAGCTTTTGGCAGTTCATCGTCTGAACTTTGGAATAAAACATATCCTGAGTCAGAGGAAGAAAAATACCATTTACCAGACTGACTGACAACAAGGGAAGCAGAAAATCTGTCTTTTTGTCAAGAAGCTGTTTAGGTCCATTCACACCTGGCCACTGAATTAGGACTAATGTTGCAAGTGCGCGGTTTGACAATTTAAACAGAATGAGAGTAACAGGAAGTTAATGGCTCCAAAGTCATGATAACAGCAAATACCTAGATTACCTGTGCTGTTGCCCTTTACCCATCTGTAATGTATTTTATTGGTGGACATACACTGATGCTTGGTGAATGTTGAGTGCTATAAAAGAAGAAAAAAAGTGGAACAAGATTTGGTACTTTTTCTACAGTTAATAATAATAATAATAATTTCTAAAAGTTGATTCTGTTCATCTGGAAATTTTCAGTGGGAGAAACGTTTTGTCGCTCATCCAAGTGACTTCTTCAGCCTCAGCTGACTGCAGGTTTCCCCAGTCTTATAAACAGTATATTTGCACTAAAACTAGCAGCACTGAATGAACAATGGGCTGGGAGGTCAGCTCCTTCATCATAATTATGACGCTGTTAAGTGCCAGGAGGATTGCCAGGTGAGCTGTGACGTCCAGAAGAATCAACTTTTGGAGATTTACTTACCTGGATGATTGAGCAAACATCAAGACAAAATAATAATAATGTAATGCTTTTATCATTTTCTGCTATTAGCTACACAAAATATTACAATATTAAGAGCAACCTGTTGAAGAGTAATACCAGATAAATAATAAAGTCAAATTCAACTTCATAGTGTTTTTCCTTTCTTTCTTTCTTTTTTAGCTCCTTCTAATTAAAACTTTTAAATAGAATTTCTTTGTTGAACATTTAAGAATACATAATAGATATTTATACAGTAATACATTGTACGTATATTTATATTTCCCAAATCACAAAGAGATAGTTGAAATCGAATAAAGGCTTTTGATTGGTCGTTATGTAAAATAAATAAATAAATAAAATATGTAACTTGAATACATAAAATCATGTACTTGTAGGATTAGGGCCACCGGGAGAAAAAAAGTGGGCACATCTTTTTCTCTTCTTTTACAGAATTCAGAGATATAAGTAAGAATTCTTAGATTAAGGTCACAATTTTCTTTCGTTTTTCTCAGAATTCCAACTTTAATCTAAGAATTCTGAAAACGCCGCACACGCTTCCTCGCTACGATCCGCTCTCCTCTGGGAGTTCAGAAAGCAGGGATGGATCTCTGTTAAAGGTGCGGCTGGCACGTCTCCATTTGAAGGCTGAAGAGAAGGCCCAGAACAGGCGGCTGAGCTAGAGCTCGAAACCAGAAGGCTGGAGATAGAGGCAGACAAAGCTGTAAGGCTGTGAAAGCTTGAGCTGGAGTCTCAGCCACAAGCCTCATCTGCCTCTGCTGAAAATCTCAGTTCCACCTCATCGTCTGCTTCTGCTTTCGATAACAATAATTGCATTTCTTTAGTGCCTGCTTTTAGTGAAGCTGAAGTTGATACATACTTTGCAGCATGTGAACGTATTGCTGGAAAAAGGGGACCCTCTTTGATAAGTGGTGCATTGCCTTAAAAGCAAGGACTATGATGCCCTGCGTGAGTCTGTAATGTGTTTTGTTGGTGTACATACACTGATACATACTTGGTGAATGTTGAGAGCTATAAAAGCAGAAAAAAGAGGAACCAGATTTGGTACTTTTGCAACAGTTAATAAAAAAATAATAATACTAATATTAATAATAATCTTATGCTTTTGTCATTTTATGCATAAGCTACACAAAAATATTACACATTATAACATTATGGACACAAAGTAAGAACAACCTGTTGAAGAGTAATACCAGATAAATAATAAAATCAAATAATAAAATCAAATTCATCTTCATACTGTTTTTCTTTTCCTTCTTTTTTTTTTTTTTTTTTTAGCTCTTTCTAATTATAGGGACCAAAATTTTTAAATAGAATTTGTTTGTTGAGCATTTAAGAATATATAATAGATATTTATACAGTGTTGAGAGGAAATTATTTGAAGTGCCTCAGTTCTATGCTTTATATTAACTAAAATGCCATATAACCATATAGTGTAGTATTAAATGGACACGGCCCTGAAAAATAAAGGTATTAGACTACGTGTCCTTGGGGGGCAGAATGCTGTAGGCTCTTGCCCACACTTGCCTGGGAAAAAGTAGATAACAGGGGAGCATCTTTGAGTAGAAAGTTACTGAGACACTGTTGTTTAGACTGGAGAGAGCTTCTGTAATAAAACTGTTGGGGGTCCACCACCATTTTGAGATGCACTGCAACGGGTCATGCAGGACGCATCTCCCTCCTAGAAGTAATTGTGTAAGAGAATAAAGTGTGAAATGGTCCACTGAGCAGTGTTTTGTCTTCTATCAGATTGAGGAATCAAAAGAACTCGGTGAAGTGTTGATATTTAACAACAATAATACATTGTACGTATATATATGTTTCCAGAACCACAAAGTGATAGAAGAAATCAAATAAAGAAGTTTTATTGGTCGTTATGTAAAAAATAAATAAATAAAATGTAAAAGTGAATATAATAAAATAAAGAACTCGTTAAGTAAAGATTTTCAAGAATATAATAAAATATGTAACTAATAAAATAATTAACAAAAAGTAAAATAATATTAAGAATACATGCTATTTATGAACAGTTAAGACCTTGAAAAACTTCAACTTGAATACATAAAATTATATACTTGTACTCCTTCCTCCCATACGGAAGGGGATTAGGGCCACCGTAAAAAAAAAGAAAAGAAAAGTGGACACGTCTGTTTTCTTCTTTTCCAGAATTCTGACTTTTTTTCTCAAAATTCTGAAAACGCCGCACACGCTTCCTCGCTACGATCCGCTCTCCTCTGGGAGTTCAGAAAGCAGGGATGGATCTCTGTTAAAGGTGCGGTTGGCACGTCTCCATTTGAAGGCTGAAGAGAAGGCCCAGAACAGGCGGCCGAGCTAGAGCTCGAAACCAGAAGGCTGGGGATAGAAGCAGACAAAGCTGTAAGGCTGTGAAGGCTTGAGCTGGAGTCTCAGCCACAAGCCTCATCTGCCTCTGCTGAAAATCTCAGTTCCACCTCATCGTCTGCTTCTGCTTTCGATAACAATAATTGCATTTCTTTAGTGCCTGCTTTTAGTGAAGCTGAAGTTGATACATACTTTGCAGCATGTGAACATATTGCTTGCGTATTGCAGTGACCTAGCGAGTCTAAATATGCGTACTTGTGCGTAGTTGCGTTCTCGTGTACTCCTCATACGTCATCAGTCGGAGACCAACTACTGTTTCAATTCAAAGTACGCATCAAGACAAGAACGCAAAACATTCCTGGACGTGTTTTATCGAGCATGCATCGGTGGTGACTTGTGTGGACTTGGTACAGCTAAATATCCCAGAATGCCTTTCTTCCACAACTCAAACGCGGCAATACAGTAGCGGAGAAGCGCAGCTAAAAAATGACTCTTTCTGGGTCACAAAATAAACGTTTACTTTTTTTCAGGCGAGAATGTAGCTGTGTAAACTTCAAATGTCTGCTCAATTTAACAAGACATCACATATTTCTAAAAATGCTCCCACGTTTTCGGAGGCCTCTGTTACCCACCAGCTCGATAGCTAGCCAGGGTTTCAACGCTCACTAGAGCCGGCGAGAACAGCAAACTCCCAGCACACTGTTTTCAACCCCCCCGCAATCTTTCGCTACTCAGGTTAAACACGATATATAAGTCACTTAGATCACTTCCAAATGTTAATGTTTGGTTTATTTTAGTGTTTTATGTGTTCCTGAGTAAATTGGTTTGGGCCAGATTAAAGTTAAGCTTCATAACATAATAATCACAGTTAAATTAAGAGGGGATGGCAGTAAAAACTCTGGTGTTTCCAGAACCACAAAGTGATAGAAGAAATCAAATAAAGGCGTTTTTTTGGTCGTTATGTGAAAAATAAATAAATAAAATGTAAAAAGTGAATACAATAAAATAAAGAACTCATCAAGTAAAGTTTTTCAAGAATATAATAAAATATGTAACTGATAAAATAGTTAATAAAAAGTAACGTTATATTACAAATACATGCTATTAATGAACAGTTAAGACCTTGAAAAACTTAAATACATAAAATGATATACTTGTACTCCTCGAAACCAGAAGGCTGGAGATAGAGGCAGACAAAGCTTGAGCTGGAGTCGCAGCCTTATCTGCCTCTGCTGAAAATCCCGGTTCCACCTCATCGTCTGCTTCTGCTTTCACTATCACTAATTACCTGCTTTTAGAGAAGCTGAGGTTGATACATACTTTGCAGCATTTGAATGTATTGCTGGAAAATGTCAGATTCTCAGCAAGCCAAAGGGGTTGGTTTTGTAAAAGCTGAAGCCCGTAATGAGGTCCATGGTTGTGGTGGTAAGGTGCCAGACCCCTGTTTATATATATAACTTTTTCTGCTCTGATTTTATGTTTTTTGTCTGATTTTAGATCAATTGTGTTTATACAGTGTGTCAAAATGAAAACATAACTGTAACTTCAGACACGTGAGGTTGTGCTGAAAAGGATGACACCGAACAAGGCAAAATAAATATTTTTTAAAGGTAAAATGTGGAGGGAAAATCAAAAGTAGTTAAAATGGCCAATTATACCCTGGACCCCAGAGGGTTAAACGTTTTTTAAAGTAACGCAATAGTTGCTTTTCGAGTAATTAATTACTTTTAGAATATTGTAACTCAGTTACTAACTCAGTTACTTTTTTTGAAGAAGTAACTAGTAACTATAATTAATTACTTTTTCAAAGTAACTTGCCCAATACTGGCGGTTACCCATGCACAAGCAAATAAAGGTGCTGACATTACCCTCTCTGATTCTTTGTTGATATCTTAGTATGAAGTGTGATGTTTCACAATTTTGTCGTAGTCGTCATGTGTGCCAGATTGCGGGTAAGCCTAACCAGATCATACCCCATGCCGCCTTGTGTCCCATTCCTGTAGTGGATCACCCATTTGACCGTGTCATAGTAGACTGTGTGGGTCCACTATCAAGAACAAAATCAGGAAAGCAATGTCATCTCACAATCATGTGTGCAGCTACCCGTTTCCCTGAGGCTGTCCCATTACATAAGAAAATCACTTGCCCAAGGTCATATAGACTGACCAGGGTTCAAACTTTCAGTCTATGTTATCTAAACAAGTTGCTAGCACTTGTGGAGATCAGGGAAATTATTTTGCTGCTATTGTCCAGATTAATAATATAATCTACAGCATTGATATTGCATTCAGATGTTTAAACAGTGTGTGTCTTTCAGAAAGACTAAGTTGCAGGCTGACAGGAAATTGCAGGTTTGCAGAGTGTGCCCTTTGCAGAAGTGAAACCTAGGTGTTAAACATGTTGTGTCCTCTGCTTATCATCCTGAATTGCAAGGTCCAATAGAGCGGCGGCATCAGACTTTAAAGATGCTACGTAAGTACTGCCTAAAAGTTGAAAGAAGTTGGGATAAGGGAGTCCCATTTGTGTTATTTGCTGCCCGTGATGTTGTTCAGGAATCACTGGGGTTTAGTCCTTCTGAAACAGTATTTGGCCATACGCCACGCCGTGGTACGTGAGTACTGCCTAAAAGCTGAGAGAAGTTGGGATGAGGGACCACGCCGACCCCTCAAAGTTCTGAATGAGACACTTTTGATTCAGGAGGGGAGTTCCAAAACAAAAGTAAGGAGGTATGTGAAAAACTTCCTTGAGCATTTGAGTTAAGCCAAAGCTCTGGCTAAGCAGCACCTTGCTGTTTCCCAGGAAAAAATGAAATGCCAGTATGATAAGGCTTTTGTTAAAAGAACCTTTCAGGTGGCATGTGGATAGGTTGACGCGACCCTTCAAACATGAAGTTGATGCCGGTGCTGTCGGGGTTGGGGCAGTGCTGTTGCAAGACTTGCAGGGTTTAGACCGCCCCGTTTGTTATTATTCCTGCAAGTTTAATAAAAAACAGGTAAACTACTCCACAAAAAGGAGACCCTGCCTTTGTTCTTGGGGTGCAGCATGTCACTTGTTCTGTACACTCATCACAACCCACTCATATTCCTTGCTCGCATGTTTAATCACAACCAGCATCTCGTGCGCTGGGCTGTGTTATTGCAGGAATACAATTTAAGTATTCATCATAAAAATGGTTCTGAAAATGTTTTAGCTGATAGTCTGTCCCGATTGTAAACTTGTTTTGAGCTGTTTTTTTGTTACACTCTGTGGGGTCTGCTTCCATGATCTAATCTCTGTAATAAAATATTATGATTAACAAAAAGTCTAAAGTCATCATTGGTGGAGTGGACCTCAATGTTTCCTCTGCCATGTTTCACTGTGGGTCTGGTCCATTGTGGTATCTGCGGTTGTTGAATTTATCCTTCTATTATCTACACTGATGATACTGATCAATAAACAATGTCATCAGAAAATGCTTTAGTTTTTTTTTTCTCCAGTTTTTAGTGGTTTGGGTTTGTTTGGGGTTTTTTTTTAGGTTTTTCATAACAGTTAAGATTTCAATTCAATTTTATTCATATAGTGCCAAATCACAACAACAGTTGCCCCAAGGCACTTTATGTTGTAAAGTAGATCCTAATACAGAGAGAAACCCAACCATCATAGGATTCCCTGTGAGCAAGTACTTTGGCGACAGTGGGAAGGAAAAACTCCCTTTTAACAGGAAGAAACCTCCAGCAGAACCAGGCTCAGGGAGGGGCGGGGCCATCTGCTGCGACCGGTCTGGGAAATAGTTGTAAATGAAAGAGACAGAATCATTCAATCATTTCAGCTTCATTAGAATGAACAGAAATTTAGCAAATACAGAATATCATAGATTAAATAAAACATTTGATATATGTACATAAACATGAACCACATTTAATGACTGAAGGCATTATAAATATAATTATCCTAAATGGCACTGCTAAGACAATACTGACACCTTCACTAGTAGTATCTTCACTTTATTCATAGTGCTAATGTATGGAAACATCCTGTGAGTGAAAGTGTGTGTGAAGGTGTGTATGTGTGTGTTAGTATCAGGATCAGAGAACGACAGCTTTCCTCTGTTCCAGTCCAGATTCACTCTGATCCTCTGGAGCTTCTTCTTTATTAGGAGAGCGTCTGGAGCTGATGATAAACATGCTGAGTATTTACCAAAACTTAAAGCCCTCAGAGCCCAGGACAGAGCAGGAACACTCAATCCTCTCTGGATTATCAGGAAGCTGCTGCTTCTCTCCTCCTCGTCTCACACTGGTCAGATCTTCAGACAGGATGAGGTTTGGATGAGCAGTGTTTGGGTCCAGAATGAGAGGAGTGTAGGAGACCATGTCCTTCATGTTGTTCCAGATGTTGAAGGTCAGGTTGCCCAGGTGTTTGGCCTGGTCTATCAGAGCTCCTGAGGGCAGCTGTGGATCATCCAGCAGGGGGCAGCGCTGGACTCTTTCCACTGCAGCCTTGTAGTTGTGCAGGAATGAGACGTCTTCAGCTCTCAGCTCCTCCTCTGTGGCTCTGACTGTGTCTGAAAGAGCTGCTATCTCTCTGCTCAGAGCCTCCATCTTCTCCTTCATCATCCCACTCTTCTGCTCCTCTTCCTCCCTCAGTGCAGCCAGCCTGGCCTCCTCTTCCTCTGCTAGAAACTGATGAAGCTTCTTAAACTGCTCCTTAATCTGCCTCTCTGTGTGTCGGGCCTGGACCTTAATGTGTTCTGCTGTTTGATCAAACTTCACTTGAACTTCTTCACAAACCTTTAACTTCTTCTTTAAGGGCTCCAGAGTTTCCTGAAGTTCCTTCTTGTGTTGTTGTGCAGCTTCATCGATGGGTCTGAATCTGTGATTGGTGTGTTTTTCTGAGCCACAGCAGACGACACACACTGGCTGCTGATGGTCCAGGAAGCTGATGGTCTACTACCACTTAAGGTGGTAGAGTTTGTATGCCCCTGTTGTCTGGGAGCTGGACTAAGCAGAGCAATTGACCCTTGTAATATCACCCAGCATATTGGTTTCAGAACCAATCTCCTGGGTCTGGTCTGGATTGTGTCTTTATCCAGAATGCCCATGGTGAGAGGTTCAGAGTGAGGGATACTAGAGTTATCCTGAAAGAGAAAGGTAAAGCCTTTTTATCTTTGCTTTTCCACAAAAAATCAATCCTGAAATCAAGACTTTTTTGGGGGTGGGGGGGCGCTTTGCACCCAAACAGACAGACAGACATCACGTTCGTAATAGTAAGTTTTAATTTCCCATCACAATCAAGACGAACAGGATGATTTGAAAGATTCACCCACTTAGGGTGGTGGAGTTTATATGCCCCTGATGATCAGGGTCTCATAATTCTATGCCTGCTTTGTACTGAAGTCTATAATCAGCCTCCTTAGTCTTGCTGATGTTTAGGAGGAGGTTGTTTTTCTGGCACCATTTCTCCAGGTTTCTAATCTCTTCTGATGTTGTTAGAGATCAGGCCACAATAACAGTGTCGTCAGCAAACTTGACAATGGAGGTGGTATCTGATTGGTTACACAGTCATAAGTGTACAGTGAGTGCAGCAGGGGGCTTTAAACACAGCCCTGAGGCACTCCAGTGCTGAGTGAGATGTAAGGAGACATGTTTTTTTTTCACCCTCCCTGACTGGAGTCTGTCTGTGAGGAAGTTGAGGATCCACTGACACAGTGAATGAGTCAATGAGACCTAAAACCTTCAACCTGGTGAAAAGCTTTGAGGGAATTATTGTGTTAAATGCTGAACTGTAGTCCATGGACAGCATCCAAGCATAATTCCCTCTGCCAGTGTCCAGGTGACTCAGGGATGTGTGGAGCATCGTCTGAGAAACGATCAGTCAGCTGTATGTTGCTGAAGGAAAAAATACTGGTCTAGACCTAATATCTATTATTTTCAAGATGTCTAAAGACACACTCCCACCTCTGTCACACTGCAGGGAAACAAAACAACCTTTTTGAATTAAGAACTTTATGGTCAAAGTTCTCAAATGGCTTTTAGCTTGATTCACATCCGGTGACTGAGGAGTAGTAGGTCTAAGTGCATTAAGATGAAGTCAGTGGCTTTCAGGTCACGATAACAGCTCATGCAGAAGACTGTGCTGTTGGTCTTTACCCACCTGTCACAAGTTTTATCAGTGCACATACTCTCAAATATTCTGGGTGGATGTTGGATGCTATAAAAGGAGGAAGAAAATTGAGTTTCTGGATTAAAATGTTTTCATATTATTCACAAAGTGACAGTGACAGTCACAAGGAGAGAGAAAAAAAGTCCATAAGAAGAAATCATCAGACTTGCACAGACTACACCAAAAACAAGATTTAACAAGAACTGCACCAATACAACATCAACTGTGGATTGTTTCCCCCATATTTTTTTGTTGAAGAAAATTTCTTTAATCCAGATTTAGTACTTTTTGTCACACTTACAACAACAACAACAATAATATTGTTACACTACTATATAACACTATTGCTTCTATTATTTGCTCCTTTATTTAAACAATGAGATCAAGTTCTCTTAGTCAAAAGAGACCTGAGCACAAAAAATACAAAAATTGAGAAAAAGAGCCAGATAACAAAATGACACATTATAACACACACAAACTCTGGAATATTCCTTCCAGATAAAACCTTTAAAGTGTAATCAGAGGATGCAACTGCATATTCCTTTACGTTTTTCACAAGTACAATTAAATTAACACAAGAAAGAATTTAGTATTGTATTTTTACAATGTGCTAGTAATAAACAGAAAAAAAACTAGTCCTCCCTCCCGCCAGACGTTTCTGCGCAGTGACGTCATAGCCAGAGAAGATGGCGGCTGTGCTGAAGGCGGAAGGTAAAGGAGCTTTAAACAGATTGTTTTACCTCCGAACTCTGTGCTGCTCTCGACTAGCTCGCTCTGTTTTATACGGTATATCTGGAAAGGAGCCACCGCTGGCTGGCTCGGTGTAGCGTGCTGTGACCGGCAGGTGAAGCCCTGCAGCTGGGCTCCGGGACTGCTTTAATCACCGCGGAGGCGAGCCTGTTACCAGCAGCTAGCCGAGCTCCGCCGGTGGAGTTAGACGGCTAGCAGAGCAGCTAACACCCAAACATCCGCACTCGCATCTGAGTTCCCCTCCGAGTGTAGATCATGAGGGCTTGAATAAATGCAGCACTGCGTTAAAACCTGTTGTTGTCTGGGTAACTGTGCTAATTGTTAACGCAAAGGCGTGAAACGTTAGCTTTGACCAGCCAGCTGCAGCTGAGCTCCCGCGGGCGGGGTGCTGTGCTCTGCGAGGCGGCCATAGCACCCATGAGAATCCGGGGTCTGAGCCCGGCCTGTGGAGACCGAGCCTGTGTGGGAGGAGGATGGATCCTCTACACAAGAGGCTCAGCGTCATCTGTTATCTGTGAACCTGCCTCAGTGAGCGTCTTGATGATTAGAGCTAAATCAGATATCGATCAAGTGACAGCTGGCATGTTTTCTGTGTGTGTGTGTGTGTGTGTGTGAGTGAGACAGCAGGTGATGTTTGGGTTTTATTCACGAATTAATCAAAGAAGTCATTCTGTGGGTTAATCATCACACACTCACACCGTGAAGCTGTTGTTATGTAACTAAACACACACAAACACACTCCTATCCCAACACACACCCACTTTACACGCTCTCCATGTAAAGTGGGTGCAAATTCAGCTGTTGCTAGGCAACAGGGAGCTATTGAAGAAGTGCGTGGCTGTTTGTGTGTTTGTGTGGAGCTGGTCAGTTGAGATATCAGATGTGTGTGTTTGCAGCTCTTGTTTGTCATTGATCACACTGATGACCTGTTCTGTGTGTGTGTAGCGGGGCAGTGCAGGCCGCCTTGCCTTGTGTGAGACTCATCCTGCATGGACTCGTCACCATGAGCAACAAGGAGATGGTTTCCCCGGAGACAGGTCAGTCCCATCCACCTGCACACAGACAGTGACTGCATGGTGTCGCGTTTGTGTGTCCATCAGATCAATGAGTTCTTCTTTAACGGATTTCTGATTTCCTGCCAGGCCTCACGAGCTGCTGTGTTTGGTGCTGTGTGTCTTACTGTCGGTGTAGCTGGTTGTGTCTTTCATTGTGAGTCAGAGGATCAATATGTCACTTCTTCTTGCAGTTGAAGTGTTTTAGCTCTTTCTGTCTTCTCGTGTATTTGTTTGTGACTGTTTGTCCAGCTGGACCGCCTCTTAAACTTTGCTGTCCTTCTTTTATTATTTATGCTGTTTCTTTGTTATTGTGTCTGTTTTCGCTTTGATATTTGTTGTTATTTATCTTTTTTTTATATAAAACTATTAAATAAATGTAAGATAACGTGTGTTTATTCTTATTTATTTAACCGGTTTTGTATTATTAGGGTTTTTGGTTCTATCTCGGGTATATTATTACTGAACTGTATATTTTAATATTACTGGACCTAGTTTTATTTCAAATAAACGAATTTTATTTTATTACTGATATTTTATTACTATTATTGTTAGTAGTAGTTATAAATTATGCTATATTACTTTTACTTCTACCCCTTTCCTTCAAATCTGTTCTAAAAAGGTTTATTTTTATTGAAGTGAAAAAATGAAAAAATAATTATAAAAAACAAATATTTCAAGTTTAACATTTTTTTATTTATATTATTAATATAAGTTGGATACTTTTTTAAGCTTGTTGTCCACATTAGCTCTTTAGATATTGTTTAAATTTCATTTTCGTGTTGTATTACTTTCATTTTGTTTTTATATATTTACTGTTTAGTTTACTTGATCATTTTAACTTTATGTAAAAAAAATTGTTAAAAAAATTAAATCATGATTAAACAAAATCATTTCATAGCGTTTATTCATGTTTTAATTCATTTTAAAATGTTTAGATATTATACAATTTGTAATAATTATTATTATATGTATATTAATATGTAGTTTTTTTTAATAATAATAACAAACATCTAGCCGTTCTCTTCAGAGCAACGGCTAGATGTTTGTTTTGGGTTTTTTCAACTAGCTGAAAGAAAAAACGTCATTAGTCGGTTAAAAGATTTATTTTTGTTTAATTAATGTTAGTGTTGCTAGTGTTAGCAACACCAACACTAGCAGTGTTAGTGTTGCTATGACGATGTAATGGCGCCCCCTGTGACCTTTGCTCTCTGATGGAAAGCTGTAAATAAGGGAGGTGGACAGTAAGAAGCCGTTTTGTTGGTGTTCTGTGGTTTTTCTGCTCTGTTCGCGTATGAAATGACTCAGTGAAAGGCTGATCGCAGGTCCTGTACTACAGGACGGTATGAAAACAAGAGTGCAGACATATTAATCTGATGAAATCAAAGGATGAACCTGCTGGAGGGCAGATGTTAGGAAGCTCCTCTGAGGGAACATTAGAGACGCTTTGGTTGCCGAGGCGTCTGCAGCTGTTTAATTTTACCTGTTTTAAGTCTTTACCAAAGTTTGACTGCAGCTCACAGCGGTACATCGTGTAGGATTTCATCGTGTGTAATCTGTTTCAGCTACCAGTGACATGGAGATGCTTCAGTCAGATAACGCCCTGCAGACTCACTGTGGTCTGATGATGCTTGCTGCTGTAGAGCTCTGTTGTGTCAGCTGTGTCTCAGTAAACCAAACAGAAGAAGTCAGTGCTGCTCTGACTCAGTGACCTCATCCACTAAACTCTGTTTCAGTGTTTCTGAATGCTTTCCTACTTTTAGACTCAGTGACAGTCTGACTTTTTCCTCTCGATGAAATGATTGAGCTCCTGGGTGCTTCGGTAACATATATCGGAACAAGTGTCCCAGTTTCCTGCAGTACATCAGAGATATAGTGGGTCCCCGTGTATCTTTACTGGTGGAGGAGGGGTGGGGTTTGTGAGATCTTCAAGCTCGGCTCCTCTGTTAGACCTGAGAGTTTGAGGGTCAAGATTAGCAAAATAATAAAGTACAAAAGAAAAAGAAAGAAAGATGGAGGCAGGCTGGAAAAACGGTTAAGTCTCTAATTGAACTTGTTTATATTGTAAAGCCAGTGATGGTGCATGAAGCCCCTGACAGGACATTTTCATACCTTTAACTCGTTGAACTTTGGCACACAGTCATCCACACGGACCCCCGCGCCCAGCTACACCTGAGTTCGGCGGCTTTTTGCTGCTCGCTGTGGTCAAACTGAGGTTGCACACGTTGCCAACTCAGACGCGTCTATTTTTAGTCTCAGTTGTGAGTGAAACGCTGGCTCTGCCCAGCTGCGATTGGTGGAACGTGTCCACTGTCTGACACTTTGTTTGTCTGTTCATCAGTCCTGGGTCATTTTGTCCTTCATGTCATATCCTGTAAAAACCTCTAAAAAAGTGTTTGTTTGTTTTTACCTAAAATGTGACTGTTTTCCGCCGTCTTTGCTGAGATCCTGAGATATTCAGAGATTAATGTTCAGGATTCGGGCCTTTGATCGGTGCTTCTTCCACATCGCATCATCTACCTCCACCTCTTCCTATCCCAGCATGCTCCTCTGTTACACCAACGCTCTGCATGTCCTCCTTCATCCTTGAACCTCCTCTGAGCTCTTCCTCTGTTCCTCCTGCCTGGCAGCTCCACCTTCATCCTCCACTCTCCTCTGCACATGCTCAGACCTTCTCAGCCTCTCTGACTGAGCTGTCCCTGTGATGGACTCATTTCTAATCGTGTCCTCTCTCACTGAGGGTGATGATGATGAGAATTTGAGGTGTTTGTCCGCATCAGAACCAGCAGAACCACTAACTGTGTGTGTGTGTGTGTGTGTGTGTGTGTGTGTGTGTGTGCAGAGAACAAAGGACAGAGGAAGGTGTTTCTTCCCAACAAGCTGCTCGAGTGTCTCCCTCGCTCGTCCAGCCTGCCTAATGAGCGGCTCAGGTGGAACACTAACGAGGTGAGTTCTCGTGTGATTCTCGTTTCCTGTTTGACGCAACCGGTGGAGGCAGGAAGTGACATCACACGGAGGATATTATCATTATCACTGTTTAGAACAACAGACCGAGGTAGGATCAGAGAAGCAGGTTAAGAATGAAAGCAGAGTTTCAAACGTTAAAGGTAAGCTGTTCTATTACCCACGTTCGTGTCCTCCATCACTGCTGTTATCATCACTTTTAAGTGAGGACTTTCGGGGCAGGCTCAGAGGTGCGATCCCTTTAAAACTGGTGTTTACTTGCGACTTTCCCCGCAACCCTCCCTGCCCCAGAAAGACAGTCAGAGAGCCCTTGGGCCTCCACCCACTGTGAGCATAGGTGACTGCATCAGGTCGGACATGCACGTCAATACAATGGTAACAATAGCAGAGGGGCCGTTCTTTAAATGTGAGGCAGAAACCGTCAGTTTGAGGAACTAAAACCTGCACAGGCCTCGCTGCTCTGAGTGTTTCTGCTCTGATAAATATGAAACAGAAACTCAAGAAGTCCCGTTATTTATTCAGTCTGCACACGCCACACTGTCTAAACCTGATGAGCCCGTTACAGTTGACAGTTCCCGCCGTTACCATCTGTGGGGTTTTCTGAGTTTGAAAGGAAGATTTGGCGTCAGCGTCACAGATGTGGCTGATTGTTTTATTTTACATAATTATAACTCGGATATTCTGGTCGTTCTAACTAACAACTAACTGCTGCTCAGTCCGATGTTTTACTGGGACATTGAAAGCCTCCTGAAGTTTTCGGGGTCACTAAACGATATGACAGAAAACGTTTTCTTGAGCGTCAGCAGAAAACGTTTCATCCTGTATGTCGACTGTAACGCTGTTTTTACGAGCAGTTCACTCTGAGCTCTACGTGTGATTTGAAATCATGTAAATCGTCTTTGTTTCTGCAGGAAATCGCTTCCTACCTGATATCCTTCGACAGACATGACGAGTGGCTCTCCTGCACCCTCAAAACCAGGTACAGACCCAGAGCACACCTGTCATACACAAACAGCTGAGGGCCTCTCTCCTGTTGGATTTTATTGATTGATTGATCGGTTTGTGTGTCAGGCCGAAGAACGGCAGCATCATCCTGTACAACAGGAAGAAGGTGAAGTACAGAAAGGATGGATACTGCTGGAAGAAAAGGAAGGATGGAAAGACGACGAGAGAAGACCACATGAAGCTGAAGGTCCAGGGCATGGAGGTCTGCAGCACGTGCACACACACACCTGAGCACAGCTGCTCCCCCTGCAGGACGCACAGTGTCACAGCACAGCAGAAGGAATACTGTTTGTGAGATTATTGTGGGAGGAAATAAGATGCATTTGCTGCCCTGAACATTATCTCTATGAATAAAGACGAAGCTCGTGTCCACATCCTGTTTTAGATCAGTCAGTTAGTCCAGGCTGCAGCAGCGACACAGCGTCTGCTCTTATTTTGAAAGGATCGTGCTGTTCTATTAGCGAGTGTTGAGGCTGACCCCTGCTAAACTGTGCTGGTCTCTGGGTTTCAGTGCCTGTATGGTTGCTACGTCCATTCCTCCATCGTGCCAACATTCCACAGACGATGCTACTGGCTGCTGCAGGTCAGAATAAACACCCCGTCACACACACATTAACACACACCACGCTGCCACTGGTTTGCAGCCAGTTTTCCAAGTGGTGTTGATTCAGCGCTTACAAGGAACCATATAGAAAGAAGTTCTCCTCAGCTTGTTTACAGGTTCCTTTTATTTACTGCAGTGTGTGAGCGACTGCAGGCTTAAACATCATTAAGATTAAGCAACACTGAGATTAAATGTTGGTGTTTCCACTGACAAAGTTCAGAGCTTGACTTTACTCCTGAAGTATGAAGTTGAGTTCCCTAGTTTATTGATAGATGCAGTTTATTCTTTGAGTTTAGTTCCCAAATTTATTTACTGTTTTTAATTTAAAAGTAAAGTTTAGGATTTAGTCTCAGACTGGTTCACCAGTTATGGTACTGAGTTTAGCTCAGAGTTTAGTTCCATGTTTTTCCATCGTTTTCAAATTTTAGTCTCTCCTGGGGTTTAGTTCCTTACTCAGAGTTTAGTTCCCAATCTGTAATTTAGTTACAAAGTTTAATCTAGTATTAGTTCCAACCTGTTACCAAACTTGTTTCGTTCCAAATTTAGTTGTAAAATTTAGTTCCCAGTGATTTAGTTCTTACCTTAAGACCATGGTTTGTAGTTCCCAAACTGAACTTTTGGTTCCCAAGTGGTTACAGCTTGTTTTCCAGTTAGTTAGAAAGTTTAGTTCCCAAACTACACCTTTAGTTCCAGCGTTTAGTCCCAGACTTATTTCCATGTTTCATGTCTAAGTTTAGTTACCTGGGATTTGGCTCCTGACTTCAGACCAGAGTTTAGTTCCCGAGTTTAGTTGTTGTATTTAGTTCCTGGTGTTAGTTTCCAAGTTTATTTACCAGTGTTTGATCCTAGATTTATTATTTGTTTTATTATTTATTACTTGAATTCCTGAGTTTAGTCGCCAGTTTAGTTATGAGGCTGCAGGTAAGCACGAGCAGAGTGAGAGGGTCCCTAAAACTGCGTATCAGAACTAAGACATCAACTGCAGGCGTGTACGCACTTGCAGCCTCAGTTAGCAGTACTTTCCCATGCAGACACGTGCACATACATGCAGACACGTGCACATACATGCAGACACGTGCACATACATGCAGACACGTGCACATACATGCAGACACAAAATAATAGAAAACGTAAACCTAAAATAGTATTAATCAGTGTGTTTCTGTGCGACAGAACCCAGACATCGTGCTGGTCCACTACCTGAACGTGCCATCCCTGGAGGATTCTGGGAAATGCAGTCCACTGCTTTGCGCGGTGGCCGACCGCCATGACAGCGTGCGCTGGAGCCGAGACGACCTGCTGAGCCAGCTGAGGCCCATGTGTATGCACGAACACCTAACTGCATGTGTTTGCCACACTGTGTGGATGCAGAGTGTGTATGTTTTGTAGTACTAATGTGTAGTTTTACTGCGTTTCAGTCCACAGTATGAAGTGTTCAGTTGGTGCGGGAGATTTCAGTATTGAGGAGTTGGTTCAGCAAATCCTGGACCGACAAAGAACCAAACCACAGCCGCGCACACACACCTGCCTGTGTAACACTGCCCAGGGTGAGCCCTGAACACCTTCACTGTGACATCGCTATGACATCACAGAGTGAAACTAACCGCCCAGCCCTGTTTATCTCTGAGCACAGTGTCATCCGGAGTGAACATTCCCCACCGATGTAACAGCACCAAGCATCGCATCATCTCCCCGAAACTCCCGCCCTCTTCCTGTAGGCCATCCGCCTCGCCGGTGTCCTCTGAGCTGGGGGAGGTGGGGAGAGGAGGAGCGGGAGGAGAAGCCAAACTGCCTCACCTTCAGGCTCAGACCAGCCCGGTCTCATCTCCCTGCCCCTCGTCCACGTAAGTCATCCGCACAGGAAAAAGGGAAGTTATCGGTCGAACTGTGAACGTTCCTGCTCGAGTCCTTTTGGTTTGGTGGTTCGTTTTAAGCGAGATAGCCCAAAAACTACTAAACTGAATTTCACGAGCAAAGAAAAAGCCATAAAGCACTTCAATTAAAATAGTTAAAAAAGTCATTGGCTTTGTTGGAGGATCTGTAATTCTCGTTATTGTCCTTTTGAACTGTTTGATCCTGAGAGAAAAGCGTTTTATTTTAAAGCAGCTCTGCCTCAGATTCACACTGCAGAGAACACATATGGACTCACTGATTGTGAAATTCATGAACAATTTGTGCCAGAAAGTTGTCAGAGGGTATTGATCATGAGCTCGTTTCCTGATTGATCGATTAGTCCTGTTTGTTTCCCACAGCTCCTCCTCCTCCCCGCCTCAATCCCACCGAGCTGCTGTCACCATGAGTAACAACGGTAATGGTTTCTACGGAGACCGCCATGGCAACCTGACGACGGTGGCACTGCCACAGAACGCAGTCATTGTCATGGCGACTGCTGCCATAACAGGAGAGGGAGGAGGGGGCGGCGTGGCGAGAGCGGAGGAGGCGGGTTTGCGGAGGAGCCTGTCATTCACCGGCTCTGGGCAGTTGCTGCTTTCCCCAGCCCTCCCTCCCCCAGGCATCAAGCCCACCTCCCCTTCCCCTCCAACTTCCTCCTCCTCACCTGCCCCCCCTTCCCTCCCCCCGCCTCCTGTGCAGGCACCAGGCGTGACCACCCTCTCACTCACTCTTCTGCCCTCCCCGGTTATTGGAGGCCTTCTCTTAACCCCGTCTTCCTCCAACACATCCACCTCCCTCTGCTCCCCACCACCTCCTGCTGCCGCTGTCTCCCCACCCTCTCCCCCCTCCTCCCCCTCACCCCCGCCGCCGCCTCCCCCATCCCTTCCCCCTGCCTTTGATCCTGACTCGTTCCTCAACTCCCCCAAACAAGGCCAGACGTACGGCGGCCCTGTTCCTCCTCCCTCCTCCTCGTCCACCCCCACCTCTGTCATGTGCACCACCTCCTCCCCCTTCTCTCCCCCCTCCCTCGCTCTCTCCCTGTCCCCCACCTCCACCCCTCCATCCTCTGTTTCCCCTCCTTCCTCACTGTCCTCCCTCTCATCTTCCTGTGAAGTGGACAGGAGAGACTCAGTCCTCCCTCTTTCTGCCTCTCCTTCCTCCTCCTCCTCCTCTTCTCCCCAAGTTCAGTCTACAATGCCCCCCTCCCTCTCCCTATCACTGTCTCCCACGTCCACTGTGGCCCCGCCCCTGCTGCCGCTCTGCTTGGAGCTCGGAGCTCTGGGGGAGTCTGAGGCAGTGAGGGAGGATGCAGAAGAAGAGGTGAAGGACAGGAGGGGGGAAGATGATGATGATGAAGGAAGTGCTCCTCCCTCTAAACTCGCTCTCCTGCAGGTGAGGATGTGCTCGATCTATTTCTTTTTAAAAAGTGTCTTTTAGTGGGGGACTATTTCCTGTAGCAGAAGCTTGTGACCCTCCTCCTACATCAACACCCTTTTTATTTCTCTGCCTTCCAGACAAACCATGCCTCCTCCAGCTTGGCACCACGGCAACAGACCATTAGCAGTTCTGCCTCCCTGCTCCTGGTGTGTCAGAGTGCGGCGACCCAGGCCTGCCAGCCGGCCAATCAGACTTACCGACAGGCTGGCGAGCATCAGCATCCGTTAAACCCCGGGCAACACTCCAATCACCTGTGTATACCTGAGGCCCCAACCCCCGCTCAGACATCCCGTCAGCCCTTGTTGCTGCAGCAGCAGTCTTCAATATTTGCCAACAGTGACGCTAACATGGACTCCACACCTGCTGCTGTTGCCATGGATACTGCTATCCAGGTGAAAGAGGAGAGCAGGCGGGGTTCCGACTCTGAGGACACCTGCATGAACACTCAGCTGGAGGAGGAGGCGGAGCCCTGCGAGCGGGGAGGGGAGGAGCTTGACATCTCCTTTGACAGTCAGTTTCCTGACCTCATCTCTGACCTCATGACAGAGGAGGCCAATCCTGTTGCGGCTCATTGCGCTGCCGTCTCCGCCGTGCCAAGCCCTGCCGTGTTTCCGGCAGGAGTCCGCTACGTCGTTCCTCCCCAGCCCTCCCCTTCCTCCTCCTTTCTCCCTTTTCCTCACCCGCTGCCCGCCTCCTCCACACGCCTCGCTTCCATCACAGACTTCTCCCCGGAGTGGTCGTACCCCGAGGTAATCAGTCGCCAATAAATCCGCTTCACAGTCGAGCAATCAGTCAATAGAAAATCAGTCAGAACGTTTACAGTGAAGGAAGTGGAGTCCAGTGATCGGGACATTGATCAGACGAGTCAGTGATTGATGCTCTGAGCTTCTTTCACAGGCAGGGTGGAGTTCAGCTGCTCGTCCACAAGAGGGCAGCAGAGTCCAGCAGCTGATTCAGACCAGTCTCTACCTTCACTGTCGTCATTGTTATTATTTATCGTCAGTGAGGTTTTATTGATTTAACTGGGTAAAAGTCAGAAGATTGAACCTGACGTCCATAAAACGACATGATGCATCGATGCAGCCGACTGGGATTGGCCTGTTCACTATGGTCAGACCCTCCTGCTGCTTCTTGTGGTGTTGGACATTTGTACAGGCCACGTCGTACATTTATCACAGAAGTACAAATCGCACATCATAAGCCGCCCCCAGAGAGCGAGCTCAGGAATTCAAGGCTCCCTCGTGGCATGATGATTTCTTTGTGTTCTTACTCGTCTCTCAATTGAAAAATGTTTTTTGTTTCGTTCTTTCTAACTGAGGGAAAGCTGGCACAACATGACCAATTTAAGACGACACAGCTACAAGATGCAGTGACCCAGAGTCTCCATTTCAAATTGGGTAGAAAGGGAGGACTTCAAACTATAGATTTTAAATTGTGTCGATAGGCCGCGTAAAACCAGTTACGATTAAAAAATGGCGACGGAAAGCGGGCGAGTGGAAGAAAGAGAGAGAGTGAGTTTTCATATTCGAGACATTAGTGACGTTTAGTGTTTGGAGGCTGTAGTTAGTGTGTTGTGTTTTGTGTGTCAGTTATACTGCTGAATGTCACATTTGCTCCACAAAAGCCACCAAAGGCAGATTCCAGTGGAAACGCTTCTACTTGGATTTAACATTTTTTTGTCTGAATTTAGATCAATTGTGATACTATAGTGTGTAAAAATGAAAAAATAACTCCAATTTCAGATATTTGAGGTTGTGCTGAAAATAGTGATACCAGACAAGGCAAGATAAATAGTTTTTAAAGGTGAAATATAGAGGTAAAATCAAAAGTAGTCAAAAACGGCCAGTTATACCCTGGACCCAGAGGCTTAATTAAATATTTCTAAGAGGGAGACTCAAGAGAAATGTGATGAATTGAAGGGGGACAGTACGGTGGGTTTGGTGGTGCGAGGAGCTCAGATGATTATGTCCCGACAGGTGTATTTTGCTCATAGTGAAAGGTAAGGTCTCTCAGAAAAATTATGCGTAGATAATTGTAATAAAATATTAATTTTTAATATTTTTTTCATCGATGTTGTGTGTGTGGTTTTTTTTTTCTAAATGCAAACTCTCTATGGGTTGCAAAAAACCCTGTATGTGATGGAGGGAACACAACTTTCAATTTATCCAAGATTCGACGTGACAAAAAAGATGGAAATTTTTGCAGGATGTAATCAAACAGATTGTCGTCGCCCTGCTGAGTTGGTGATGTGAGCACCCAAGTTTGTGAACGCGATAATTCAACAACGAAGTGATGTAGGATTTTGAAATCGTACCACGGGTGCTTCTACTAACAGGGGTAGCAAACTTTTAACATCCTCATCTTTAATAACGAACTTCTTCTTGTGTACTTTGATCAGTAAACGCGTCGATTGTTCTGTCTTTGGAGACGAAGTGTTGCGCAGAGTCAAATGTCAGGCAAGAGGTTGAAAAACTTATTGTCAGAATTACAGATGTGTCATCCTCACGTCACACAGTATAAAAGGATAAACTAACTGTGTGTTATTAAATACATAATAAATATTTTGTATTTAAATACATGTATGTAAAGGTGTTAAAGTGATGACTCATCAGTCATCGTTGTGTCCTCTGCAGGGCGGAGTAAAGGTGCTGATAACAGGGCCGTGGAGCGAGCCGTCGGGTCGGTATTCATGCGTGTTCGATCAGAGCACCGTCCCCGCCTCGCTGATCCAGCCAGGGGTGCTGCGCTGCTACTGTCCTGGTACACACAGATTTTCCTCTTCCAGCCTGACTATGCTGATTGAAATGGCGCGTGTGACCTGACAGACTCTCCCATCTCCTGTCTTTCAGCCCATGAGGCCGGCCTGGTCTGTCTGCAGGTCCTGGAGTCTGGAGGTTCGGTTTCGTCTTCGGTCCTGTTCGAGTACAGAGCGAGGAACGCCAGCTCTCTGCCCAGCTCTCAGCTCGACTGGCTCTCACTAGACGGTCAGATTTCCCTCTCTATGTCGCCACCTACACATGGCAAATAATTAACGTGGAAGTGGGCTGAAAGAGAATTTAGAGATCCTGATATTTCAGATTTTGTACTGCCAAAAAACAAAAAACAGATGATGCTTGATATGTTTGAATCTCAGGCATTACATGACAACCCCAACACAAGGCAGTCTGTATCAGTGAAATCAACCAATCAAAACCAAGCCTACAAAACATCGAAAAGTCAGTTCAGTCAAGTAAACTCTACCACACAAGCGGTTCAGAGGTCAGATACACTTCTTCAAAGCTCACTCCAACCTCAGAACCAAACTTTCACTCAGTTTAGGATGTTCCAAAATCCCAGTTTGTTCTTATGATCGTGAAGAACAGCCACAAACCCACAGAAACCAACACAGAAGGACAAAAAGCAAACAGAAGTCAAGTATCTGGAAGTATTCTGGAAGATTATCCACCAGGCGAAGTGTCCCATCAGAGGTTCACCTCCTTAATCTTACTTATGAGGCGAAACCAGCCAAAGTGTTAAAGATGTGAGGACCAACCAGTCTGTGGGCTACAGTATTTTTGTTGTTGGTGGTCCTTATACCGCAATGGAAACTGTTCCAATATATAAAGAGCAATCACATCCTCCCTGCACACATGGTGTCATCACCATTACACTCCCTCCAGTTGGTTCTTTGGAGGACTGTACGGAAGTCTGTCTGAATATGTAGTTTGTTCTTGGATGGAAAATGATGTAGTAGAAAAAAACTAGTAGTAATAGAAGTTTTAAATAAATTGTATCAGCATTTTGGGTTCAGTGCCTCTGTACTGTAGTGGTTTACACATTCGTCTAACGTGTTCCTGAGTTCATGTTTGACTCATGCGGTCAGGAACAAATTGCCTGTTAATCAGAATGTTGATGGTTTGAAAGCATTTAAAGGCCAAAGTGCTGTATGAATATGAAGTGTAGTTAGAAGGTTTACAGTGGAGCAACTACTGTTCAGTGATCGGGATATTGATCAGACGAGTAGGTGATACTCTGAGCTGCTCTGCTAGAGTCAGTGTGGGCTTCAGCTGCTCGTCCACAAGAGGGCAGCAGAGTCCAACAGCTGATTCAGACCAGTCTCTACCTTCACTTTAGTCATTGTCATTATTTATCATCATACAGTGAACTTTTATTTTAACTTGGTCTTTTTTTCTGTAACTTTGCGTATGGCAAAGATTTTGTTTTATCCGGGTCGCAGAGGCAGCAGCCTAAGCAGAGAAGCCCAGACCTCCCTCTCCCCAGCCACCTCCTCTAGCTTATCCGGGGGAACACCAAGGCGTTCCCAGGCCAGCCGAGAGATATAATCTCACCAGCGTGTCCTGAGTCTGCCCTGGGCCTCCTCCCAGATATTCTAATATTTATTCCTAAATTCATTTACAGTCCTCACATCTGTCTGCTGCTGAAACCTTGTGGCAGTATAGGGATACTTCCTATTAGGAAG
This sequence comes from Rhamphochromis sp. 'chilingali', assembly GCF_963969265.1. NCBI lineage: Eukaryota > Metazoa > Chordata > Actinopteri > Cichliformes > Cichlidae > Rhamphochromis > Rhamphochromis sp. 'chilingali'. The sequence goes on along the minus strand of NC_137929.1, from coordinate 65,623,846 downwards.
TCTTTCATCAGTGACAGTTGCTTATTATAATGATAATAATGGATTGGATTTATATAGCGCTTTTCAAGGCACCCAAAGCGCTTTACAACATCATTATTCATTCACTCTCACATTCATACACTGGTGGAGGCAAGCTACAGTTGTAGCCACAGCTGCCCTGGGGCAGACTGACAGAAGCGAGGCTGCCTTATCGCGCCATCGGCCCCTCTGGCCATCACCAGTAGGCAGTAGGTGAAGTGTCTTGCCCAAGGACACAACGACCAGGACAGAGAGCCCAGGGATTGAACCGGCGACCTTCCGGTTACAGATGCGATTCCCAACCCCCTGAGCCACAGTCGTTTTTGTTTGTATTAATTAACGCTGCACTCACCGCTGTACGCTGGCGTCCACCTCCTAAAGGTATAACTGCATGTTACGTTGATGCAGCTGACTGCAATAGTCTAATTTTTATTGAGCCAGAAGTGACCAGGATGTCAGCTAATACTAGTTGCCTTAAAATCAGATCCATCCTAAATCAGCACTGAGTAACATTTAAATAAAGTCTTTGAATTGCACTCATTGAAATTAGAGCTTAGAATTCTTGGGCAGTACATTTAACCACACAGCAGTCATATTATTTGTCAGATTATTGGATTTAAAAAAAAAAAGGATCCCACAGCACAAGTTCTAGAGGCCCAGTACAGGTTTCCAATTAGCTGATGCGAGGCCTAGCAGACAGCTAGCAGCTACAGCAACCTGTCAGAGATCACGCCCCTAATAATGAATTATCATAACTTTAACACGTGGCATATTTTAAAAAAAAACACCCTCTGTACATTTGTAGAAGCAAACAAACAAGATGATATAATCTGAATAATAAGCAGAGGATCAGTAATAGAGCCTTGTGGAACTCCATTCTGAGTTTTGTTTTTCTCTGTGATCTGTCAGTTCCTGCATCCAGGAAAACTCAGATTTTTGTTTAAAATACTTCAGGTCAGACATTTAAAGGCTGTTAAATGTGTACTCCTGTTTTTCTGACACAGAGACATGCTGATCTCTGCTGTGAAGTTGGACTTTTTAACACTTACACACTTGGGGGGCCTCTGGTGGACATTAGTGGAACTGCAGCATCTTGTTTTCAGCTCGGTTGGTTGTTGTGGTCAGAGTGAGAGGGCAGCTGTCTGGCCTCAGCTGTCTGTCTGTCGAGGGTTTCCGTCTCACATTCAGGAATGTCACACAGTCAGTGGAGACACTCTATCAGCCTCCCCTCCCCGCCCCTCCCCTTCCCTCTTTGTGGGTTTCCCAGCATGCCTTTCTGCAGTGTTTGGACGTCCTGCCTGCTCTCTCTCTCTCTCTGATCCTCGTACCGCCGCTCAGTCTGCCTCCTCATGGCATGCGTGTCTTTGTGCATTGCTGCACACATAAGGATCCCGTGTAGACTTGTCCTGTGACATCACAGCGTACCCAGCATGCTCCTCACCTGAAATCAGACGCCCACAGACAGACAGACGATGGACACTCGGCAGCAGGATGGTGCCGGTAGGACCAACCTAAGAGAGTGTGTGTGGGGTTTTTTTTTTTTTTTTAAATGTGATGGTTGTCATGGTTACATGGTTGCCACATAACCACGGCAACCACCCACAGTCATCAGAGAGGTAATTTTCTTTCTGTAAACTTGTATTGATTACGTGTTTAATAACAGGAACAAACATGAGAGCTGCAGGTGGAAGTAACTGTTAAAAGTTTTAAAACTGAAGCCACATCTCTCACGTTGTGCGACGCGTAACGTGTAATTATTTTTGACCTTAAACCTAGAAAATGTTAACTTTAATGTGCTGTCTGTCATTCTCTGAGGAGAGAATCTGAATCATTGCTTCTTCCTTAAGCATTGATCATCTCATCATTTCTGTTTGGATTTTAAACTCGGCACTGTTTTTTTAGACTTTCAAAGCCGTCACCACGTTCAGGTCCCCGTGGCCGACGCCCCGGCTGAAGGAGTCCGAATCAGACGTCGTTTTCTTTGAGTTTGTGTCTCTTTGTAGGTGTTTTTGTTCGTTAGCAGACGAAGGTCGATCCAGAGAAACGGGTAAAATAATCACAGCAGCTGTTAGAAAGCAGGGAGTCCCCTGTGTGTAAGAGTGTGTGTGTTTGGGTCAGGTCCAGGTCACAGGCTATATTAGGGACTCTGCTTTTATTTCCTTCACACACACTCGGTGTGCCAGGCGGCTGAGCGATTGAAGTCAGTCAGATAGTTTCCATGTGAGACACTGTGTGTGTGTGTGTGTCTGTGTGTGTGTGTGTGCGCGTGTGTGAGTGATAAAGAGGTGCTCTTTAAAAAGTTATTTAGGAGCAGCCTCATGGTTAGAGCTGTCAACACACACACAGTTTTCTGAGCTTCAGGACTCCGATGATTGACGGTTTGTCCTTCTGCTGTTGAATCTGCAGCAGTTTACCAGAGATAACCCTCGATACCGGTGCATCATGGGAAGTGTAGGACCCAGGGAGTTTTCTCACTCAGCAGCCCTGTTAGTAGCAACCCTGTGCAGTTTACGCTTCAGGAATAAGTGACGTCTGTTAGTGGAGACGACCTTTCAGAAATAAACCTATAAATATTGTAAAGTTTTGTTTCGCCATGCTAACGCCCTACAAAAAATCACCCCGCAGCGCTGCGTCAGTAACTATAGACGATGGATGACAGGGTTTCACCCTCCGTGTTCTCTTCCTGCAGATAATCAGTTCAGGATGTCCATTCTCGAGCGGCTGGAGCAGATGGAGCGCAGGATGGTGGAGATGGCCCGCGACAACAACCAACAGCAGCAACAACGGCAAAATCAACAGCAGCACGGCAGCCAGCTGGCCACGCCCCCTCCTCCTCCACCAGAGGACCACGAACAGGTGAGACTGCTGTTCTCCATCTGAACACCATTTGAAGTCACTTCATACCAAACTTTCCTGAAAGCGCTGCTTACCTACAATAAGTCACAATTGTGTTGGATTTCTGTCTCCATGTGTTCACTCCTCTCAAAGCATGTCAACAAATACTCTTTTAAGAAGAGATTAAAAAGTCAGTAAAGAGGTTTTGATCTCAGTGGGTGGACTGAGCTCTGAATGTAAACGCCTGCTGATCTTTGTTTACTCACATTCACCGAGAGTTAAGAGGTTCTTAATGAACTTCAGAGCAAAGCCATCCAGTGCTTTACAGTTATTAATAATATCGGTGAAGGGAGCTCTGATGGTGGCGTAGAGAGGAGCACGATAATCATGGCGGGAAAAATTAAATGCACTTGTGACGTTGTGCAAAGCATTAGCAGATGACAATGATCCAATTCTGAGCACATTTTAAACAAAGAGAACCAAGATGAACACTTTAACACAGCTTCTTATGTTTGTTCCATGAACTGAGCTGACTGTAGGTCAGAGCGGACGCCGTGTTTATCATCGCTGAGCTCTTAGAAAGTGTTTAGCACCCAGCGTCTGCTATCACTGACGCAGGTGAGCAAACTGTCGAGGCTGACAGGGGGACATAGAGCTGCAGTGGGCGGTATCACAGCTAAGAGTGGTCTGGCTGGGAGAAATCATATATATATACACTGAACAAAAATATAAACGCAACACTTTTGTTTTTGCTCCCATTCCCCATGGGATGGACGTAGAGACCTAAAATTCATTCCAGATACACAATATAACCATCCCTCCCAAACAGTGGTCACAAATCAGTCCAAATGTGTGGTAGTGGACACATCTGCTATATTGAGATAATCCATCCCACCTCACAGGTGTGCCACATCAGGATGCTGATCTGACATCATGAGTAGTGCACAGGTGTACCTCAGACTGCCCACAACAAAAGGCCACCCTGGAATGTGCAGTTTTTTTGCGCTATTGGGGGTCTGGGGACCCAGAACCGGTCAGTATCTGGTGTGACCACCATTTGCCTCATGCAGTGCAACACATCGTCGCATGGAGTCTATCAGATTGTCAATTGTGGCCTGTGGAATGTTGGTCCACTCCACTTCAATGGCTGTGCGAGGTTGTTGGATATTCGTGGGAACTGGTACACGCTGTCGTATACGCCGGTCAAGCACATCCCGAACATGCTCAATGGGTGACATGTCTGGTGAGTATGCTGGCCATGCAAGAACTGGGACATTCTCAGCTGCCATCTGCCCTGAACAATGTGAACCATGATTCATCCGTGAAGCGCACACCTCTCCAACGTGCCAGACACCATCGAATGTGAGCATTTGCCCACACAAGTCTGCTACGGCGACGAGCTGGAGTCAGGTCAAGACCCCGATGAGGACGACGGGCATGCAGTTGAGCGTCCCTGAGACGGTTTCTGACAGTTTGTGCAGAAATTGTTTGGTTGTGCAAACCAATTGTTCCAGCAGCTGTCTGGGTGGCTGGTCTCAGACGATCTTGGAGGTGAACCTGCTGGATGTGGAGGTCCTGGGCTGGTGTGGTTACACGAGGTCTGCGGTTGTGAGGCCGGTTGGATGTGCTGCCACATTCTCTGAAACGCCTGTGGAGACGGCTTATGGTTGAGAAATGAACATTCAATGCACGGGCGACAGATCTGGTTGACATTCCTGCTGTCAGCATGCCAATTGCACGCTCCCTCATTGCTTGTGGCATCTGTGGCATTTTGCTGTGAGACAAAACTGCACATTCCAGGGTGGCCTTTTGTTGTGGGCAGTCTGAGGTACACCTGTGCACTACTCATGATGTCAGATCAGCATCCTGATGTGGCACACCTGTGAGGTGGGATGGATTATCTCAATATAGCAGATGTGCCCACTACCACACATTTGGACTGATTTGTGACCACTGTTTGGGAGGGATGGTTATATTGTGTATCTGGAATGAATTTTAGGTCTCTACGTCCATCCCATGGGGAATGGGAGCAAAAACAAAAGTGTTGCGTTTATATTTTTGTTCAGTGTATATATAGAAAACAAAAGTGGGCCAAGGATAGAGCCCTGAGGAAGCCATGATTAAAATTAACAGCAGAGGAAATGGAGTGCATGTTAATGGATAACTAACAGCGACAATTTTTGTTTATCTAGCACCAAATCACAACAACAGCCACCTTTATAGTGTAAGGTATGGATGATGTCTTTGTAAGAAAGCTGTAAAACTGAACTGTAAGTAACAATTCAGTCTTGTGATGCCCTCTGTTCGTCAAAAAAAATAAAATTAAAAGTCGTTATTTTCACATCTTTCATTTGGTGCCCACACTCAGGTCATTCAAAGTAGCAACCTGGAGCCTGGAGCTAAACAACAACAATCAAAACCACCACGAAGTAACTGAAAAGTTACTTCACAGAGTAAAAGATGACAAATGAAGCTCGATTCTGAGAGCAGTAACAGTTCAGCTGAACTTTTAATTTGAAATTCACTAAGACTGAAACTTGGATGGATCCTCCTCTAAACTCATCAAACTGCAGCAGAGGCCTCGCGGCGAGCGCGTACAGCTGGATCCTGTGAAGAACAAACGGTGTGACCTCTGCTGAACCTCCCTCCGCCCCCTCGCCCTCCCTCTGATGTCATGGGAATTTGGCAGACGCCGCGGTCGAGTTAAAATAGCCTCGCTGTGACAGAGAGACACTTGACCTTAACTGAAACAATCTGCTGTTGTCTTGAGAAAGAAGAGCTGCTCAGGGAGGCCCCGTTAACTCTCTCGTGCCCGGGCTGTTACGCAGCTGTGCACATCTGTCAGTCAGCTGTGCACACACAGATGTTTGTGTGTGTCAACCCTCAGGCGTCAGCATGGTGCCACTTGGATTGAACTCTGCTGGCTTTTTCCACTGATCGAGAAAATTAAAAATCACATTGTCTGAGCAGCTGGACACAGCAACTAATCTACACTGAATTGTGCTAAAGGAGATTCACCAGCAACCTAAACTCCTAACGAGCAACATAAAGCGCAGCTTTAAGCCTTTAACAGGAGCTTTAATGCCTAAAGAGTAACTTAAAGAGCAACTTTCATCCAAAGGGTAACTTTGAAACATTAACAAAACCCTTAATCCTTTAAGCTTTAACAGCAACTCTATCACTTAATGATCAGCTTTTATTCCTAACAGTCACTTTTTTTGCTTAAAAAAGCAACTTTATTCCATGAGGAGCAAATGAAAGAGCAGCTTTAAACCTTTAACAACAACTCAGCTCAAACAGCTGCTTTGAAACTAACTTCAGTCCTTAAAGAGCAAATTAAAGTTAACAGGCTTAAAGTGGATTAAACTGGAACTGGATTAAAGTCATCCTTTAACACTAATCCTTTATTGCTTAAAGAGCACCGTCAGTACTTTCTCGGACTACAGAAACTAAGGGTGGCTTGTGAAGAACAACACTCAACTTCAGCGGCAACTTGAATCCTTCAAAAACAAAATATATTACGCAAATAATATCTGCATAAAGTTAAAGAGCGATGCCTTAAAGATGAAATTCAAGGGCAGCTTCCATACCAAAAGAACAACTTTAAAAGCAACTCTAGCAACTTAAAGGCATTTATTTTTCCTTAAACCTTTCATAGAATGAGTCAGAGTAACTTATCCTCCAGGAGCGTCAGAAAGAGACCCAGTGTTTTAGCTCGATCGCGGCACTTTTGCAGACCTAGAGTCTTTGATTGCTGACCTGAGCGAACGTAATCAATCAGCCTGGAAACGTCACTTTGAATTAAAATAAAAATGTTGCGCGTAAACTGGAGACCGCAGAGTTTATTTACTGCGCGGGTTAGCGTGCGGTTAGCGCGGTGTTAGCATGGTGTTGGTGCTGCAGCTGTCCGAGAGCCTGATGGATGACTGACAGCTGGGTGGATCACAGAGACTCTCTCTCTCTCCCTTTCTGCCTTCAGTCATTTTTAGCCGCGCTTGTCCTCACAGAGAGGGGAGGGGGAGGTGTGCATGCCTGGGTGAGTCGCAGGGAAAACTGGAGGGGAGGGAGGAGGGTATGAATGTAATGTTTCCTACCAGCTGGAGGAGAAGGAGGTGATTTATAAACTATCAGTTATCAAGCTAAAGGAGCTCCCCTGTGATTGGTCTAAAGTGTCACATGACCCTGTGAAGTCAGGTAGCAGGTGAGGTCAGAGCAGGTTAAAAAGGGCAAAGCTGACATTAAGCTGTCTGATCTGTGTGTGTGTGTGTGTGTGTCAGTCCTCTCAGTGGTTCGAAAGGAGGATTGTGGGAGTGTGCGAGCGGATGATGAGGGGCGGTCGGTGGTCAGGGGGAGGAGGAGAGAGGCTTCATCACTCCGTTCGTCACCGTGGCATGACGCTGCTCCACCTGGCTGCTGCACAGGGATACACACACCTGATCCACACACTCATACACTGGAGGTAAACACACACACACATTTTCCTGTTACTGCTGTTGTTTTTGCTTTGTTGACATTGTTGTTGCTGTTCACAGGAATGTAAACAGCGACAGTCTGGACCTGGAACAGGAAGTCGATCCTCTGAATGTCGACCACTTCTCCTGCACGCCGCTGGTAAATATACACACACAAACATCAGTGGCCAACGGGGTCAAAGTTCATTGTTCAATATTTCAAATTTGTACCAAGAAGAGGAACTTCTGCCTTAAAACACCAAGTTTGATCCCTAAAGAGCAGCTTGCATCCTGTTGTGTTACTTGCTGTCGTATTGCTAACTGAGTTGCAACTAAAGGTCAACTTTCATTTTCCAGCAGTAACGCAGTGAGCGCCATATGAGGAATGTAAAAGACAACTTCAACACTAAAAGAGTGACTTTAGTTTTCAACAAATGTTGAAGAGCAATCCTTAATCAATACAGAGTGAATTAAAGCAAATCTATTCACTTTTTGGATAGAGACCATCTTCCATCCTCATAAATGGAAGTGTCAGAGTTGTCATGCCAACATCTGGTTGCTGCTTCCCTCACCTCTGTGTCACGTGTATTCCAGATGTGGGCATGTGCGCTGGGCCATCAGAGGGCGGCAGAGCTCCTCTACAGCTGGAACAGTCTGGCTCTGGGCATCCCTGATTCTCTGGGACGCTTGCCTCTTGCCGTTGCTCGCTCCCGAGGACACACTCGCCTCGCCACGGCGCTGGAGGAGCTGCACATGCAGCGCACGCTCGCTAACGTGGTGTCCAGAGACGTGCACACGCCTCCAGCAGACACGCACACACCACAGCCACCACTATCCCCTCTCTCCACCAGCCCAGATACAGGTACTGCTTACACATGTTGCCCATCATGTGGCCTGAATCCATCTCTGTGATTGGCTGTAACAGTATGCACTCTTCCCAACAGGTCTGAGCTCCTCCAGCAGTCTCCCCTCCCCCAGTGACCCCTCCTCACCCTCCCCCAGCTCTGCTTACTCCAGTGGCCTCGCCCCCATGGAGACATCGCCCTCTTCCCCTTCGTCTCCTTCCTCCTCTTCCTCACTATCTGTCTCCCCTCCCTCCCCCTCCTCCCTCCCTCTGGAGTCCATGTGGGGGGAGGAGACAAACACCACTTTCAGCACAGGTAGCATTAGCGTTCATTTATTTGTAATTCGCTGACGTACCTGATGAGGTCACTGATCGTCAATTTCGATCTTGCAGGTTTGAACCCTGGTGGTTCCAGAGACTCCCCCCTTCACCTCATGGACTATGAGAGCGTCTCTGCCAGTCACGCTCAGTCATACATGCACACGGCGAGCAGGCGGCGGTCGCACGCCACACTGGAGGAGCAGCTGCTGAGCTACAGTGAGAATGCCGAGAACGAAGGCGAGGAAGAGGCGTATCTGGAGGAGGAGGTGCTGCAGGTACCAAAATATAGTCCCTTAGTTTAGACCACACTCATTTTTTTAAATGTATTTAATGAAAAAAAATTCACTGTTGCTATGGTTACCATCCCCACACAACAGGTTGACATGGCAACGCTAGCAGAGCAAATCATCGAGGCAACCCCAGAGCGAATCAAACAGGAGGATTTCCCCAGGGGGGCGGAGTCACCGCTCCGAGAAAGGTGGGACAACCCGGCCATACAGGACACCTGGCTGGCTACATACCTGGAAACGGTCGACACCCACGCACACTCCCCGCCCAGGTAAGCCCCGCCCCAAAAGATGCCAGAAAATGTAACCATTAGAACCAAACGTTGTCATGAGAAGTGTGCACATGTGCTTGCAGGCGCGTGTGCCCCCCCTCACCACTCAGCGCTTTAGCCCTCCAGAGGCTCCGCCCTCCCTCTTCTGCAGCATGGGCAGAATTCCTCAACGCCTCAGCCAATGGAAAGATGGAGCGAGATTTCGCCTTGCTGACGCTGACAGACGGCGAGCAGAGGGAGCTTTACGAGGCCGCTAGAATCATCCAGAACGCCTTCAGGAGATACAAGGTGCACATGGCGTTATGGGAAGTGAGGGAGCGAGCAATATTAGGGATAAAGGTTTCCTTCTAGTGCAGGGCGAGCCGTAATCCACCTCTAAGTTTAGTCTGTGTGTCCAAGAACACAGTTCAGTCCCGTAATCTAGTCCGATCATTCACTTCCTTCTCCCCCAGCTGAATTTGGTCATCCTAGTCTAATTCTCCAAAGGTTTTTTAACAAGGGCTGAACTGTTAACAAAGCATTTGGACCCATTCAGCACCAAAAATGTCTTTCTGTATTCTCCACTGCTCTTTATCAAATTTGTGTCTGCTAACAAAGAAAGAAATGCCCTCAGTATCTCAAACATCCACCTCATATGTGCAGGATGTCTGCAGTCAGATAAGCATACCAGAGGAAATACATCCTTAAACTTCAGAGGTCACTCTTTCATACCATCCATCTGCTGTCATCTAGGTTTGGTTTGGCAGTTTATTCCCAGGAATCTTAGTATTTTTTCTTTATTTTCAGGGTCGGAGGTTAAAGGAGCAGCAGGACATGGCTGCGGCCGTCATCCAGAGATGCTACCGGAAGTACAAACAGGTGTGTGTGTGTGCTGAGCTGTTTGAGTTTGTCTCGAGCTTCACTAACACTAAACTAACCTGCCATGTCTCTTTACCATCTCTCTCTCTCTCTTTCTCTGGCTAGCTAACATGGATAGCTCTGAAGGTAATATGGCTGACAGTAGACGTAGTGATGTGTAGTCAGTACATCGCCCTGTGTGTGTGTTGGTGTGTGGCTCACTGTTTAACGACCGCAGTAATGTATCCGTACTACCTCGAGCTCATGATGTCACTTTATTTTAGATCCAGTTTTCATTCGAGCTGGAACAGAGAGGCCCAAACCTGGGAAATTACATAATATTGTTAAAGTAGGGCTTCACTGTGCAGCAATAAAATACTCAAAGATAACAAGTTTATTGTCAAGTGACAAAGAAAAATAAAAATTATCACCTTTGACAGCGTAAAACAGCAAATATGTTCCCTTCTCTTTTAGTGGCAAAAGCAATGTAAGATAGTCCCAGCAAGTTATGTTCATCGAGATATTGAGTTCATAGCGGGATAAACTTTTACTATTACTGTGAAAGTAAAACTGAGATTAAGTTTATGCCCAACATGAACATCTTAAAAAACATTGTTAAACTCTGCTCAGAGGTTAAATGGGCGAAATGGAAAACCAAACGAGTGCTGTCAGCGTTAATCACGTTAAAATGATGTTAACGCCATAACCGCATTAATGCGGCAAATCTCCGTTAGCGAGCTGATGCTGACAGCACTGAGTAAAACAAAAAGAAAGTCAGATTTATAAAGAGTCCTGAACTGAGGTACGGTATTTGAGGTTCACCGGAGTGACGACATCAAACAGAAAACAGATGATGGATCATCTCCCCGTCAGTTTCTCTAAACACTGTTTCTTCTGTACGAACTCTAACACTCCGTTTGCCCCCTCAGTACGCTCTCTATAAGAAGATGACCCAGGCAGCCATCTTGATCCAGTCCAAGTTCAGGTCGTACTACGAGCAGAAGCGTTTCCAGCAGAGCCGGCGGGCCGCCGTCCTCATCCAGCAGTACTACCGCAGCTACAAGGAGTATGAGCGGCTCAAACAGGCACCAAGAGGCACCGCCTCCCACAACTCCAAGATCAAGTAAGACCTTATCACTCCTGAAACAAGCTAATAAACCTGGTCTGATCGCATGGAAACAAGATTCATTTCTGCCCACAAAAATAATGTAGTAATGACAGGTTAAGACGGTGTCTTCTTCCATACTCTTAAGTATAATAGTTTCCTAAAAGGAAAAAAAGTTTCATTCTGATTACAAATTGTTCCCTCAAGAAAACAAGGAAATTTTTATCTTTTCCCACAAGATAAAAATTTGTTCTCTCAACACAATAAACGAGTTTCTCCTTGTTCCTTCTGAATATGAATTTGTTCCTTCAAGAAATACAACTTAGCCCTTAAATAAATCATTCTTTAAAACAGGTTAATAACTTGTTCAGTCAAGATAACTTTTTCCTCCAAAAAGGTAATTTGTTCCCTCAGGATAAAAACTTGAGGGAACAAGTTGCTGTCTTCTTTCTGTCGTCTGCAGAAAAATAATTTGTTTTCCCACAACAAGATCATTTGTCCCATCATGATAATAACTTGCTCCTTTGGGATATTCACCGACGTGTTGAACATCTGGACATATGTTGTTAACTTGTTTCACACAAGAAAATAACTTTCAAAATCTTCTCTAAATATAATCACTTGTTCCCTCAAGTTTTTCTCGAAAAGATCAGTTGCTGTGCTGCCTTCATGTCAACAATGAAGCTTAATGTAAAAGTTCTCTTTAAATAAGCCTCTGCATCGAAACACAGATTTAGTTCCTCATTTTTAAGTAAGTCCCATTTATTAATGTAGCACTTTTTAAGAAGAGAATGTGCTACAAAGTGCTTTACAGGGAACTTAAGTTATGTTGTTTTTGTGTGATGCATTTTTAAGGCCATAAAAGTAAGAGTGAGGATTTTAAACTGATATCTGTAGCTAACCACAAGCCTTGCAGCAAGCCATTGCAACTAACAGTGGAGTGATATGTGAGACTTTGAGTGTGAGTTGAAAGCCTTGCAGTAACCCGTATCCGCTGCCATCAGAAGGTCATTTGTGACTTTAAGGAGAGCTGTTCCTGTGGAGTGTAACTTCCTGAAACCTGACTGAAAGTTATCAAGAATATTATGTGTCTCAAGTGCCTTACTTACTTGTGACTTGTTTTAATATTTCTGTAATGATGGGAAGTTTCGAAATGGGTCTGTAGCTTGTCTGTGGTCTGTAGTTCTTAGCAGAGGTTGAATATCTGCTGTTCAGAGCACCTGGGTAAAGAGCCGGAGAGCAGAGAATAATTGATCAAAGTGACCACAGAGGGCCCAATTTAAACTTTAAGATAAGGGTTTCGTTTGAGTTAGATAGATCTCTTAAGTTGTGAGGTTTAGAGACACACACTGATGACAGATTTTTTCTTTTCTCGTTGTCATTAAGGGGGTCGTTTCTGACAAAGAAACAGGACCAGGCAGCCCGCAAGATCATGAGGTTTCTGCGGCGCTGCAGACACAGGTAACAGGAGGAATTTTAAAATTATAATGATATTTTTTCTGCCAGCTCGAATTGAGTTTTAATTATATTTTTACAGGATCAAAGAGCTGAAACAGACGAGGGAGCTGGAGAGGAGAGGACTGACCACCTAAACCATTTCAACCTTTTTTCCTCTCCTCCAGCGGGGAGAGGGATGACGGCGGGAACGAGAAAGTTCAGCAGGTTTAGTTTGATGTATACAAAGAGAAAAACCAAACGAGGAAACGACAGATGGAGAGAAGGACAGTGACGGAGAGATGCCTTACCCCACGCCAACTCTATCTATCTACTGATCTATCTATCTATCGATCTATGTCTTCTCTCCTGTTGAATGTAGCTGTCTGTCTGCAGCTTGAAGCGCTCCGTTCGTAAGCAGCTCAGCCTCCGTGGGCTCGCTTCTTTGCCCTGAGCAGTGTCTTGTAGTGAGATTCTGGCGGTCTTTTCTTACTCCTCATCTGACAGGACAATCAGAGCTTTCAGTCTATATTTACAAACTGAAGATGATATCAGGAATTGATCTGATCAGTGAGTTCACTGACAGAAAAAAATGAACTGTTTTTGTAATAAAACAAATCAAGCTTTTTTTTTAGTAAAAACAGAAAAAAAACAATCCTCAGTTTAATTGCTGAGGATCCCTGTTAATATTGACCGCACTGCATTTGTTTACCTTTATATTTATTTATTGATTATTTTCAGTAAAGTGCGGTGAATAAAAGCCTTCCTCACACTGCCAGATTGAAATTCATCCTCTATCGGGCGCTTCTTCCAACAGGTCTGCAGTTTGGTTTTTCCTTTCCATAACAATCAGCAGCAGACGAGTCAGAGACATGAAGTTAAGGAAGAGCGCTTTGGTTTCACAAGGAAGCACACTGAGAAAGCTGCCTCCTGGGAGGCACAGCTCAGGGCACAGTGAGCCCACATCCAAGTGTTGTTCTTTTGTTTTTTGTCCCATAATTCACTGCTGTTTGTCATTTTGGGGTTTTTTTTATATGAGGGATCGAAGGGACGTGTGAATGTTTGATTTCAGCTGCGGCACTTTTGAATGGAGCTCTGCTTCTTTTGAAATGTACATGATTCTATCAAAGCTACTTATAAATATATTTAAACACAGCCACATATAGAAACATATATACATATATATATTCTAGCGTTGGACTTTATAGATGCTCTGGATGTTTTTATTTATTACAGCATGAACTGTTCCTGTGAGTGAATGTGCGAGTGTGAGTTCTGCACAGACTGTGAGGTCGAGTCTTAATAATCCCACCCCCCAGGCGACGGAAGCTTTCCCCTACCCTGACCTCTGACCTCAGTCAGATGCTGATTTTTCTGTTTTAGTGAGAAGATCTGATCAGAAATCAGAGAATTAAACAGCTTGTTTATTGTTTACCTTAAGTACCTTAGAGATCTGGTTGTTGCTGCCTGATCTAAACCAGAAGCTTCATTTATTCTTCACATGTGCAAAAAGGGCTTCTTCCTGTTCCTGCCTTTCACAATAAAGGCTCTTAGTGTATCCACTTGCAGAAGATGGACATTGATAAAATGTAAAGCAGATTGTAGAAGCAAAATCAAATTTTATTTTCAGGTTTATTAGATGCTAAACAGAGAACATGTTAATATATATGTTAATCAGTATTCATGTTAGATTTATTTGGCAGTTTTGAAGTCTGCTCCAGGTTTAGGGAATAAAAAGTAGTAGATTTGTGGAACACAGAGTCCGATGTGGGGAAGTAGAACTTGCAATAAGTACTGCCACCAAGGGAGTGGAGGGATTCAGATCACTTTATGAAAAAACTCCACAATTTCTCTGCTTCCTGTTTCGATGTCTTCTACTGCGCGACACCTGTCAATTAAAACAATGCAATGAGTGCTTCACTCATCAGGCACCTGGATAAGACTTAAAGGGCCCTCCATCCTTTATCTTCCATTTATCTGAATTCAGGCTGTGGTGGCAGGAGGCTCAGCAGGTAATCTGGATGTCCTTCCAGATGCTCAACAGTCTAGTTCCCCCCAGGATTCTCCTCCCAGTTGAGCGATAAACCTTTAAGTAAGATAGCAACACAGATGCAGGTAGTAAGATGTGTTTTCTTTGTAAGTTATTATTATAAATGGTACTTTGAACTTTTAAGCACAGCCGCTTCCATTTGATCAAATCCCACGTTATTCTTCCTCTGATGAGGTCAGAGGTCAGATGGAGCTCCTTTCTCTTCCATATTTTAATCTGTGCAGCATTTTATTTCAGGGCAACATTGAGGACAAAGTACTCTCCAAGTCCTGCTGTGTTTTTTAACGATGTGCTTTTGTTAGGCGGACACTGAAGCGCCCGAGCATGAGCTTTCATTACGAGTTGTTTGCTCTCAGTTTTTCTTCTTCAGCCATTGCAGTGAAGCTTTGCATGAGTTTGTATTGACTTGTTCTGCATTTTAAACCTTTAAGATGAAATCATTGTTGTATGACTCGGATGATTAAATCAACTGTTTGCTACTCGTCTCTGTTGTTTGATTCCTTATTTTGATAAGTGAACCAAAGAGGGGAAAGCCCAAATATATTTGTGATTTTCTTCACCCTTTTGTGTATTTCTGTATTAATGTGTAAATTAGATCCTAAAAGCTTTTAAAACAAAGTTTAACCTTTGTTAACTTGTCATTCCTAAGGGGAGTCAATCCCTATAAACTCCAGTGTTAAGACTTCGCAGTCCAACTTCACAGCAGAAATAAACGTTTACAGCCTGATACATAAAACTGCTCCCCTCTCTCCACACTTGTGAACAAGAGGCCGAAATACTTACACTCCTACACTTGGGACAGTAACTTGTCCCTGACCCGAAGTGGGCTCTTTGCCATTTTCCATCTGAGGACCATGGCCTGACGGTGCTGATGGCCACGAACCACTCCAGTGTGAGCTGGAGGCCAGCACCTGAAGAAGCCATCAGAACAACATCATCTGTGAAAAGGAGGGGTGGGTGTGGCATCATGAGCAGCTGATCCACACAGCTGTTTTACATCAGCTAATCATGCTTCTATATATTTTCCCACAATCAGGTTTTACATGTAAAATGACAAAGGTCTGTTCTATTGTATATGAGCAGGATGCCAGGTTACGAAGGGAGCTGGAGAGCAGGACAGAACTGAAGGGTGCAGCTGGAAAGCTGCTAAGAAGAAACTGTTTAAAAATGAACTGTAAATAAACATTAATTTACCTTGTAACACTGTGTGCACCGGGTTATTTTTCATGAGTGATGCCAAAACCCAGTCATAGGATGACTGGCAAGAATGGTGGCAGAGCTAACCGCTGGATCAGGAGCAGGCGGTGGAGCACCACAGACAGCTCAACTGACTGCAGGACCAGGACCAGGCCAAACACCGGACAAAACCACTGGAGGTTCGGTGTCTCTTGCCAACACTGCTTCCCCTGGCCCCCGCAGTGACACTCCACCGGATGGACAAGGGATATGACCCCCAGCCTTCATGGAGGTCTTCCAAGCAACAGCAAAGGCGTACCAGTGGCCCGCACTGGAGTGGTCACTACAGCTGCTGCATTTGCTGTCCGGAGAGTTGAAAGTGCCAGTGGTGACCCTTCCTGCAACAGCAAGGGCCAACTTTTCAGATGTCCTCCAGGTAATACTGGAACAACTGGGGCTTGAACCAGAGGACCACTTCCTGCCACTTCCGGAGAGATAGAACGGTGCCAAAGGAATGACCATTCATCTATGCCATGTCGCCAGCCAGTAGCGGTTTTTGATACGGGCGGTTGCCCAGGCGGCATCGTGGTGGGAGAGAGGTGAAACGTCTTCAAGCAACTTAAAGAAGTCCAGACGCTTTTCTTTGCAAGCTCCTTTGATTAATTTTAATCTCCCCAATCCATTATAATGTTATGTTGGAATGTTGTTAAAGAGGGTCAAAAATGTTTCAACCCAGTTTGTTTTGCAGATTCTGTACAGCAGCTTTAATATAGGGAGGACAGTAAAAGTAAAATCAGGTTTTTTCTCTTTGTCAGTTTAACAGTTTCTGTTGTGCCTGTCACTGCTCCCTGTCTGTTTGCTTACCTGGTTCTTCCTGACCTTGTACTTTCTCCTCACGTTCCCTCTTTCCTCTCTCCCTCTTTGGACTGACAATCATACACAAGTAGATTGTATTCAATCAGATGAAAAATTACATTAATATGAAAAAAAAATACTATTAAGATCACTAATAAAAAGTCCTCTCTCAGTGTACTTTCAACCAAAAGGCAAATAACCAAACCACATGAACATCTAATAAAAGATAAACATTGAAACATTGATCCAACATTATTCCTGATTCACGGATCATTTGATTTTACACTTTTACCTGAATGTGGCTCCTTTTTTTGAAAAAACTTCCTCATATCCATTATGAACCTGGCTGTGTCTCTGTACACACACACACACACACACACACACACACACACACACACAACAGGAGTTATAAGGTTAATGGGCATTCAGTCAGTAAGTATCCATTTCTAACGGGACAGTGGTAACAACAGCAGGCTACGGACAATTCTAAGTTTTAGATTTTAAATAGGCTGTATACATTTCAATGGGAGCAACAGGACGGTCAAATGTGGCTGATTTTACTACAGAGCAGGACGGATTGTAGGGTAGCAAACATCGACGGAAAAGTTTTCAACACTGCAGGTTAACTGGTGTAATGTATTTCAGCTAAAAGAAACATGGTCTGACTCCTACCTAACTATATAAAGAGTAACTGAAGGTTAAATGCAGCCAACATGTCCTGTTTTAAGCCAGACACTAACACCTCCGCTCTGCTGCGTCTCAGCCACCATCGCTCTGGCAGCAACGGCGCTGGAGCCAGAGTAGGGGAGAGGCGAGCTGGAACAAACCATTTTGGGGGAGGGGGGGGGGGTTGCTCTTTAAATCAATGGCTAAAATCGCCATTGATTTAAAGTCTCACACACAACCCGTCGAAAGGGCAGGAGGGCCGGCTGCTTCCAAATAGAGCACATTTCATTCATATTGTTGTAAATCCAAGCCCATCATGTATTCATGATTTGAATCCTGGGTTGTGTGAAATCCCAGAAATAAACGCTAGACAAAGTGAATCTGTGAACTAAGGTGTAGGTGTGTTAGGTCATGTTGTGGTGATCCTCGGGTTGGAGGATGGGTGTTCATACTGGAGTACAAAATTAAAACCAAGATGGACAAGAAAAGTTCAAAGCCATCAGGTGCTCAGTTTAGAAAAAGAGAAAAGAAGAGGAGGAGAAACGAGCAAAAGATGCAGGTAAGCAGATGTGTGATTGGATAATGGCAGGACATCCTGAACCAATCAGAATCAGAATACTTTATTAATCCCTAAGGAAATGATGTGGGTTACAGTTGCTCCAAGAAGAAATGGTAAAAATAGCAACAGTAACAGACTAAACTCCAAACAATACATTATGTTACAGATTTTAATATTAATTAGTCATTGTCAGTTGTTGATTTGTCCTGTTCTCATTGTGTGACACATTATGATGGCTGTTTGGTATCCGTTTGCATACAATGCATACTCTCTCTCTCTCCATATGTGTGTGTTGGTCTGTGTTTCCACAAGCCCCGCTGGTTTAGAGACTTATTCATCATGAAGAAAACAAGAGAGTCAGCGATCGATCGATTTACTTGCAAGGGAGGCCTCGTTGGTGTCTACAACAAAATGACCCCAAATCCAGCTTCCGACTGCTGCCTTTTATTGGGAACACAGTTCACACAAAACAATAGTACCTCCCCTCATAACCCCCCTCGGTTACAAAGACAAGGCACTGTATGTATGTATGTGTGTGTGTGTGTTATGTGAGAATGTGTGTGAGTGACCTCCTGCTGACCGAAAAGGTCATAAAAGCAGGAAGCAACGTGTGTTTCTCTGGTGAAATTCAGTATGGTTCCGACAGTTTTATGCTAATGTACAATTCTCAATATGTTTTGTGTGTGTGTGTGTGTGTGTGTGTGTGTGTGTGTGTGGGGGGGGGGGGGGGGGGGGGGGCACCATAGGGAGTGTTCGCCCAGGGCGCCAAACAGGCTAGGACCGCCATTGTCGCCAGCCCTCAACACCCTCCCTCGCTCTGAAAGGGATTCCGTCCTCGTCCAGCATCCAGCTGCCCTGGTGAGCCTACAGGAGGAACACATATCATATGTTTTGCAAATGTAAAGTGTCCAAAACTGTAAAACAAAAAACAAACACACGAAAAAACGTTTGAGCTGGCTGAAGGAGTGACAGATTGCCAAATTGCAAAACTCTTATCTGTGTCTCTATCAGGTAATGTTCATATGTTGATTCATGGTTTTCTTCAGTTTTTGATCTACTGCAGAATATCTTTAAGGTTTTCTGCTGTAAAAACAAAACCAGGCCAGGAAAAGCTCCTTCATGTTTTTCTGTTTTATCCTCAGTTACTTTGACACAAAAGCATCTGCAGTGATGCTCACACCTCACAAGCGTCTGCTTAGTTTAGATAGATAGTTTACACTGAGTTTTTAATTGCAGAGGAACAGTCAAATAATTTGGAACGAAATATCTTTAATTTACAAGGTTTACAGGGTTCTTTTAACAGCCCATATCCAAAATAAATGATCGTATTTATAATATTTCTGACTGAGTCAAAATTGAATTGAATCCAATCATGACCTTGTGAATCAGAATAGAATCAGTTGTAGAAATCAGTGACAATAACCAGCCCTGCTCACACACAGGCACGTGCAGAGGGGGGGGGGGGGGGGCTAGAGGGGCTTGAGCACCCGCCCCTTTAAACCTCTCTGCACAGCCCTGCTCACACACTTCTAGATCTGAAAGTCTACTTTTACTGTTTATATAAAGAAAGACAAAGTCCTGCCTGCTGCTCTACACGCATAATAAAAGCACAGTAACAGTGACGTTATTACTGACTCACACAGATTTCTTTAGTCGGAGAAGATTCATTCATGCACACGGACTAGCTGACGAACACCTGCCTTCCCTGACCGCTAGCTCGTTAGTTAACCAGCTAAAAACACAGTTAACTTAGCGAAACAGTGCGGAGGGGTTTCGGGTCCGTCTGTCGGTTATTTTCAGTTTATTGAATAACACCTCAGGCTGTCAGTGTGTAACAGTCTTGGAAAGGTTCATTATCACTAAAACATCATGCCAGTGTTACAGGATACTGTTTTCTTCACGGCTGACTCAGCGGAGGAGGATTTAAAAACGTACTTACGATCGGTGAGAATTAGCCCATGAAAATCTGATAAATGTTACAGTTTTATAAAGAAAAAAGCACATTTAGTGTTTTTTCCTGTAGTTATATATGTTTAAATGAATTAAACATAAAAATCTAGCGCCATGCCAGCTTCTAGCTTTGCTTGACAGTGTGTTAAGATAAGATAAGATAAGATAAGATAAGATAAGATAAGATAAGATAAGATAAGATAAGATAACCTTTATTAGTCCCACACGTGGGAAATTTGTTTTGTCACAGCAGGAAGTGGACAGTGCAAGAGTTATGAGGCAAAAATTAGAATACAATAAGAATAAATACAGTACACAACTGTACAGAATAGAATAAAATAAAATACTATATACAGTAGAATAAAATAAAATAAATATACAATAAGATAAAAATAGAATACAAATACAAATACTATATACAACTGAGTAAAAACAAACAAAGCGGATCACACGAACAAGCAGAAAACACAGAGAACTCTGAGGGCTGAGAACACAAAACGAAGCCGATCGAGCCGCAAACCATCTGCAAACCTGTGCGGTTATTACAGTAAACACAGCAGTCTTTCCTCTCTATGTCAAGAACAACAGAAGAGTCTCTAACGGCTGCAGCCATTTATTTCCTCTCCACACACGGCTCGTTCTCTGGACGTTGAGCACCGTGAAAACTATAAAATAAGAAAAAATTGATACCCGTACAGTCCTTTTGAACTATAACAAGGAGCAACAACAATGAGCTTAAGTTAATTCAGGTAAGTTCAAACAAGTAATTCTGAGATATACAGTCACAGATTAAATAAATGCACAGTTCGGTTAAATAAAATATAACAACAGATCACCTCTCATCACATACCTCAGTCCGCTTGCCAAGGGTGCAAACTCCGGGTGCTGCAGCTGCTAGCTTGCATGACACACATGTCTGGATGGACTTTGTTCAACTTATTCCTGCCGCACGACAGACTGCTCCACACACGTTACGGGGCATGCCTCTGAGCACATCTGTCCTTAGTGCGACTGCGCAAACAGTTCCGACAACCCCCGCAAGGATGATTTATGGTACAGAGTGTGGCTTTATAAACGGAGTTATTGTGAGTAACACGAATGTTAACAGAGGGAGAATTTCACTGAAGCACATCGATCAGCGCTGTCACCGCTTTCTGTCTTTAACAGTCTCGTTATTTTTATTTCCTTGTTATTTTTATTTACTTCCAAAACGTGACGATCACAGTGATCGACAGTCTGATATAACAGGGAGATTTGTTTGGTATTGTGTTGCGTCACTGTTTCACATAATAGCATTATCAAAATGTGGCAATGGCCAGTTTTATGGTAGTAAAAAGTAGACCCCCAAAGACAAATCTTGGGGAAGCCTTTATCTGAGGGGGAGGTTGTCGTCCCACCCGCTAACATGGAGGAGGCGGGGATTATGGGCTGTCCTGCAGCCAGACACCAGTGGGCGAGTCAGCGAGTAGGGTTGCCGAAATGTTTTCTTTACCTTTTTTATAATAAATATGTCGTCCCTTATTTAAAAACAGAATCTAGTCGTTGAGGTTTTATTTCCTTTTGAGATGAATAAAAAAGTTAAATTACATTGTTTTTTAACAGAGCCATTTGTAATGCAACTACTCAGCACCGCAATGGGGGCAATGTGGCAGCTGTGGAGATGGCGGCGACAAGAGGAGCCGGATTAACGTGAATCATGGCGGAGAAGAACCAGGACCAGCAGACCATAAACCTAGAGACCAGCGACGGAGGGCAGCCCTCCGAAGCTCCCAACGAGCTCCAGGTCAGCGTCCCGGATGTTTTTTACTCTACAACGGACCGTTTATCATCCGGTTTATTCTGGTTTTAGTTCGGTTTCGGAAAAAGAAAATAAAGACGGTTGGGCTTTTGGCGCCTCTGAAAAACAAACTAATAAGACGGGGCAACCCGTCCACGAGAGTACCCACGAGAGTACCGTGCTCCAGAAAGCTGTCGTCTGTCCTGCAGACAGCCGGGTTTGAGAGCTGCAGTCAGGCTTCTCTGAGGTTCAGGCTCATGTTAATAAACCATTGTTACTAACAGCCAGACACTGTAAACTTGTGGGGGTGTGCAGTGCTACAGGTTAAATAACCATCCAAACTACTGTTACCCGATGTTCACATATGGCCATGAGTATTATAGCTACATGTACACTTTGTGTTTCTGTTTGTTTCTATCGTCTTCGTTAATCTGACTGTTAAGGTGGATTTCTTCTGTTGTAGTGCCTTAGTTTTCTGTGTTTTTAAATGCCGAAGTTTAATAATTCACAGAAAGAATTAAAGCCACACATTAATTATAACATGTTAATAACCAGAAAATATCTTTAGACACCACATACACCAATAAAAACATGTTATTCCTGACTTTTACAGTACCAATAAAACAATAATAACCCACACATATATTTTAATAGTTAGTATATAAAATGACTAAACTGTTCACCCTATCTGTAAGGGAGAGGCCAGCTAGCCTTCAAAGGATTTGCACCAGAGAGAAACTGTACAGCTGCGATGAATGTGGATCACTATCTACTCAATCAGGTAACCTGAAGAAACACATCAAAATTCATACTGGAGAGAATCTGTTCACATACAGAAAATATGGGAATGCTTTTACTCTTTCAGGCTCCTTGAGTCGCCATCAGCAAATCCATATGGAGGAAAGGTCTTCCAGCTGTGACCAGTGTGGGTCTGTGTTTACTCAGTCAGGTAGCCTAAAGATACATATGTGTATTCACAGTGGAGAAGAACCATACAGCTCTAACCAATGTGGGAAACGTTTAACTGTGCCAAAAACCTTTAGAGTAGAAATGCAAATAAAGAGCTGACTGGAGAGAAACTCGACATGTGTCATGAATATAGAACTGCTTTGATGCTTTTATGTTCCCTTAGATGACCTCAGTCATCCTAGAAAACCTTTACTCAGAAAGGTACTCTGGTGTGCCACATGTTAGTTCAGGCTGGAAACAGACCACACTGGGGGAAAGAATGCAAAACACTTTCAGGAAAAGGTTGAATTTAGTGCACTGTGAAAACCTTCACGGCAGGGAATAAACTGACAGATGGTGCTGCAGCTGACCGAGACACTGAAGTCCAGACTTTAGTGTAGACCTTTAGAGTTAAAAATGTATTGTGCAAGTAGTCTATACATGTTAGAAAGGCTGTTGGGAAGTAACCTTTGACATCTGTGGGATTGAAACTGAGCAGATGAAATCAATCAGACTTGTGGAGCAAATGTTTTGTTCTAAACCTCTGAGATGATATATTGAATTGACAGTTTTCTGTGACTCAGATGAACAGATCAGTTGTTTAACATTCAGTGCTTTTGTGTTTTTGAGAAGCAAAAAAAGGTAAAATATTACAGCTATTAACTTGTTCCTTATGCTGTCTTGTTCACTTAAAAAGAAATGATTGAACTACTCCCCTCTGTCTGCAGGGGGCGAGCAGGGTGGAAAACTACTGATGGTATATAGTGTACCATACCTTCATGAGTATTATTTAAACTGTACTGTACTGCAAAAATAGTGTGTTGTTGTAAAAACGATGCAAAAAATGCAGTTAACAATAGAAGAGATATCATAATAATTCTTAAAGAAAGTCAATGTGTCACTGAGTACAGTTTCCTTCACCATGAAAAGGCACTCAGGAACTGGTGCAAACTGAGAGGAAGAACTCTGGCAAACACAAAGCCACAGCTAAATCAGAAGACAAGTTTCTAAAAGTCAACAACTTGTGTGATAGGCACAAGGCACAAGCAATGAACTGGTAAAGACTGGAAGAAGGTGTTATGAACTGATAAATCGAAATCTGAAATATTTTGTACATCACACAGTGGTTTTTCAATATGTGGCATCAAATGTCAGACATGTAGAACACGTGATGGGACTGTTGCTGAATCCAGGATCGGTGACTTATACAGAGTGCGAGGCGCCCTGAACTAAAATGGCTACCACAGCATTCTGCAGTGTTGTGCAGGACCCACTGGTTTGTGTCCAGTTGGTCCTTCTACAGAAAGATAATGACCTAAAAATTCAAGCTATGATAGTTCTAATTTAGAAAAAAAAAAAGAAGAAGATGAGCTCAAAAACATGGAGGTACCATCATAGAGTGGGCCCATCAAGTTGTTTTGGGATGAACTGGACAGAAGGTTAAAAAGCACCCAAAAAGCGCTACCCATTTATGGAAACGTTTGCAGCAGAATTGGGAAGAACCTTTTGAAGAACATCCCCAAAGTGGGATAAACGTTTCATCACTTATCCAAATGACTTCTTCAGTCTCAGCTGTCTACAGGTTTGACCAATCTTATAAACAGTACATTTGCACAATGACTGAAGCTAGCTGAATGAACAATGAAATGTTTCTGCCACTGAAAATGCTTTTTCCAGATGAAGAAATCAACCTTTTGGGATTTACCTACCCAGATGACTGATCATGCATCAAAACCTTTCGAAGAATATTTGGTTTCCACTGTAGAAAGAATGACACTAGTGTGTTCAGCTGTCATAGGTGTCAAATAGGTTACTATTTTGAGTCAAAAGTCTAGATTAAATTTTGATTACAAATGGATTCTGTGATTTTGTTTTTTAACCTCAGTTGTTTATTTGTTCTGTGCTTTCACTTCAAAATAAAAAAGAGACATTAAACTGCTTGGGTTTCAGTAAGACTCTGGAGGTGGTCTAAAGCTTTTGACCAGAGTGTGTATATATAGAGAAAATATATATACTTCTGAGTAATATGTAAACATCTGTTTTCAAAAGAAAGAAGCTGCTGATAAAAACCACAGTTTTCAAAAAATTGTAATCAATAAACTGTAATAACAATAACTGGGGGCGAAGGCGGGTGGTTGTGGGGGGGGATTAGGGTTTGGCTCCATTCCAAACTCATTTATGGTGGTTCATTATTCTATTGTGAGAGTATAAATTCAGTTACAATATGACGGTAATAGAAAAAGAACTTCTAAATTCGAAAATTTCAAGATTATAATGAAATTTCAGCAGCAGTGTCAGTCCAGCAGACTGCAGAGTTTTCTCCAACTGATACCAGTCCAGCAGACTGCTGGCTGCAGTCCAGCAGAGTACAGGGTACAGTTCAGCAGGCTACAGTCCAGTATCTTATAAGCCCTGCTGTAAACAAACACATTTTTAAGATATTCTCATTTTTAAAAATGGAAGACATATTTTGAGAAATATGAAAGGAAGATGAGCCGATGAGGTGGTGTAACACCTGATCTTTCTCTAGTTTTAACACCTGATGCACTGGGTGCATTTTTAGGTAAATAGTTTGATATAACTTTGCTGTTTGCAGTTTTTAACATATTTTTTTTCAAGATTACAGTTTATATTTGCATTTCAAGTTATAAAAATGATTTTTTTTAAACATGTATGTGGTTTTTACAGTAAAAAAAATACACTTTTTCTACTCAGATTGTATTTTTTTTTAGATTGTTTGTGTTAATGCAGCATGTCAATGAACAAATAACTGTAAATTTAGAGATTTGATGTTGTATGGAAAAGAAAGATACCAAACAAGGCAAGGCAAATAGTTTTTAAAGGTGAAATATAAAGGTAAAATCAAAAGTTGTCTGAAACAGCCAATTATAGCGTTATAGAGCAATGGACCAGCAACACAGCGAACATAAGAGAGCGATTTAAAATTTGCCTCTTCCATTCTAAGTTTCAAACCCCAAACCAATGAATTACAATCCAATTGGCTTTCCATACACAGCTGACATGTCAGACCTTCAGAGATGGTAGCAAAGTACAAATACTTTGTTCCTGTACACTGAAGTACCATGAACACAACGTATTACATTTTTGAAATTGTAGGGATTAGAAAGTACAGAAATTTGTTTAAAGTTGTAGGGGGGGGGGGGAGTAAAATTTTAAGTGGCAGGTATATCAGCAAGAACACAAACTGTTTGTGTGCAGTCTGTCACATTCTGCAAGCTGAAGGTAAACCTGCTATATTTCCCAGAATGAGAGGGAACGTCACTCAGAGATGGAAAAAGCAGAGGTGATATTTAGAGGTAAGGACTGCTTAGTGGGAACTGAAAACATTTACATTTAAAGCTTACATGCAATGTCTTCTTTTCTTAAAATCAGATTTTGTGTTTGTATATGATGATGATTCAGGGCATTGAAGATGATAACAGTGGGGATTATATTCTTAAACTTAGTTACAGCGCTTTCAGAAAGACATCTACTGTGATAAAATCTACTCTCCACTGCTGTGTAATCAATTATTGTAAATGTTATCAGGAAATGATCAGACAGGAAACACTGTTAAATGTTCAGTTTCTTTGCCATATGTTAAAACAAGATCTACACAGAAAATTCAAAAGTGTTAAATGTTTTGGTGTTAATAGTCTTCTTGCAAAAGTAGAGTTAATTTTACTCTAAGTAGAGTCACATTCTTTTAATGTAACTCTGAGGTGTAAAATGATAGTAGTTAAAATCGAGTGTTAAAAATGAGTGTTTCTATGTCAAATCTGGAGGTGTTACAATGGAAACATTAACTCTTGACCTCTTAACTCTGAACTCCTAGAGGGGCTATGACACCAACAGAGTAAATTCACAGACTCCGCCCCCAGCACGGCTCCAATCGAAGCTGAAGTGAAGCCGTTTCAGAACATTTTGCTCTACATATTTGAGTTGTTTGCCATGCTTGGTAAGTCATTTTTTTCAAAGGTTGTTTCAATTATTTCTATTAGCTTTTACTTCTGTGGCTCTTTGGAGTTGAGACAAAGCTGTGTGAAAGGCATTAGCCATGTTGCTCGGTGATAGCATAATATTCTGTTTTAGCTAGCTGAAAGGTATTGTTTGCGGGCAAATACCACAGCCTTGAAAAAAGCTTGCATGTGAATTTTCAGTCAAACTTTTGGTCAAATACACCTAAAACAATGTGTAGAATGTGAAATGTTGGTATAATGGTGCTACTTGAAGCCTGAAAACGATCGCCCATAAAAAAAAACGAGCGAGAGAGAGAGAGAGAGAGACAGCACAACAGGAAACACTTCTAGCCTTACAGAGTCAGCTAAGAAGGCACAGGGACCATGACAAGCAAACAAAAACTGTTGTGAGCCGCCTCCCTTATTTCGCCTTTGGACTTTTGGAGACTTGACCTGGCTTTCAAAAGATATTGCAAAAAAAAAAACCATCATGCAAACATCGTCAGGTCTGCCGTGGTATGTTTACAATGGGACTTCTGCTCCAGAACCTCTACGCACAGCGTCTGCAAATCGGGGCTTTACTTTCATCTTTACGCAGGACTGTAAGCTGCCATCTGTGAGGCGCGAGCGGTGTTTGTTTTTAACATAATTCACGGTGGAGAATAGCTGCTGACATAATGTGGATCTGAAGATCCATAATAGACCCTGTGCACAAGAAAATGCTAACTTCCTGGTTTGAGACCGGATGTGTCACGGTCCTGGGTCTCCTGACCCAGCGTTTTTAGTTCTTTGTGATTTTTGTATTATTGTACTTGTGTGTGATTTATTCTATGGCTTCTAGTTTTGATCCCTTGCCCTTCATGTCTCTCTGTGTCCCCTCTGTTCTGTGTAATTGTGTGTCTTTGCATGTTTGAGTTTCTTGTTTTCTGTCACTCTGCATTGTGCATTATGTTCTCATGGTTGGTTTTTTGTTACTCTCTCTAGTCTAGTCTCTTGTGTTCCCAGCTGAGTATTTCCCTGTGTATTTTGGTTCTTAGACCTCTGCCTTATGGTTTATGTCTCTGTATTTCTTAGTTGCTGTCTCCACTGTGTCAAGTTCGCGTCTCTGTGTGATACTTCCTGTTTTACTTTGATGGTCCGTGTCTCATGTGAATGCGTCCTGCTTTGCTTGTCTCGTCAGTCCTGATTTCTCCCAGCTGTGCCCTCCTTCTGTGTCTCATTCCCCTCGTTACTTCCCAGTGTATTTAAACCCTGTGTTTCTCTGAGTCAGTGTCGCGTCGTCCCTCATGCTGTGTGTGGATCTCCCTGTGTGTTCTTAGTTTATGGTTTCCCAGTTTAGTCTAGTTTTGTATGTTTGTTCTACCAGCAAATAAAGCTGTGTTTTGAGTTCACCTCCCCGAGTCTGTGAGTCCTGCATTTTGGGTCCAACTCCTGCCTGCCGCACAGCGATTCATGACAGGATGTGGGGTTATACATAGTGATGGGCAGATGAAGCCCCATGAAGCACTGGAGCTTTTCATCCAATTGGTTCACCCCAACGCGAAGCTTCATGAAGCTTCATTTGCTCTAGCAGGACACCTACTGGACGTAAAAATAATAGCTGGCATGAATTTGAAGAGTGTGGCATTTTGCACACAGCCTGTAAATGTCAACAACAAAAGGAGTGTGTAAAACATGTATATTGTAGTGATGGCAGTATACTGTGTATATTTATGCTGGCAGTATGGAAAATGATTATTTGCGGCAAAGTTCGAACCGCTTCATGAACCAGTCACGTGGTACAGCCGGGCAGCGAGGCTTCGGACGTCATCATTTTCAGCTCCTCCCATAAATGAAGCAAGCCTCGATACGCGCTTCGCGGAAACGCCCCCTCCATTACTCGACACACGCTCCGAAGCCTCGATACAGAACGTCCCATCACTAGTTATACATTTCCTGTAGCTTTACTTTGCGGTCAATCGCTACTGCGAAGATATCCTCCAAAATCATGTCCAAAACTCAAAAACTGAAAGATTGCATTACGTTACAAAGAGCATAAGGTGGGAACACTCACCACTGTTGTGTCATAAAAAATCTAATGATCAACTTTGACCTTTAAAGAGTTTAGATCGATCAGTTGTTTACATCACTCAACACAAGCAGAACGGCATCACTGCAGCAGAAGACACATCGTCCACATTCAGAAGCACATCTCTGTATAGTGACTGGTCTCATGATTTAAACAGGCAAATGTTCAGCATTCAAACTACAGGTGAACAATAGTCAAACCAGATGTTTCCCCATTATGTCGATATCAGCTAGTCAAGTACACAACTACACAGCATGTTAACAAACTGTGAAAAAAAAAAGCCACACAAAAAATGAACGATTGCTGGTAAGGGTTTCTATACATTAGTATTTACGAAGGGTATGTTGTGACTTACCTTCAAAATTACAGAGGTCCCTCGCTATAACGCAGTTCACCTTTCACCTCGCTGTTTCACAGATTTTTTTAGTGCAAGTTTGCATTTTTTTTTACATCACATTGTGTCCTGATCGCTGCAAACGATCTCCTCCGTGCCGTCTCCTGTACAGTACAGAATCGCTGCATCGATCGCTAGCAGTGTGACTCTGAAGTGCAGTGCTGTATGTCGACGATGTTGACGAAACATTTTGCACCGTCAAAAAAATAAAATTGGCAGCGGGATACATCAAAGAGAGGCCTGCTCAAAATGAGACCCTTGAGCGAAAGTTGGATCACATCGCAGAACGGATCACCGCAGTTGTGGGGTCTCACCAACACCACGGAACAGAAGTTTGATACCATCGTGGGGAGGCTCGCGGCTATCCAACGGGAGATTGAGAGACCAGTGTCGGACTGTTAAAGAACAGCTTTGAAATTCTCCTGAGCTGCTCGCAGAGAAGAAAAATCAACGACATCAACATATGGACACCACGGCGCCAGCTGCGGGTCCAAGGCTGGTGCTGAACAAAAACAATTCCCTGATAACGACTGTGTGATGACTATCCTTCCCATTCTGTGTAAGGCCACCCGGGTTGGCTTGCAGACTGTTTACTTAGCCTGATAGGGCGAAGGACACTGTCCCCGCTGAACTCTGGACACGCACACACATACATTTACACTGAAAAGCAAACACTTATCCCCCTCCCTTTCCAAACGCCTTCGATCCTTTTTTCCTGTGGGGGAAGATGGCGGGTCTGTGTGCCGCGCTGGAATGGTAGCGCTGTGCAGGATGACTGCTGTGTTTTCCTTCGCACTACTCCTCACCGCCTACCCAACCCCGTGGCTTGTCACGTGCTCCAATGTTGTACTGTGGACATTTATGTGCTCTCTGTGCAGAGGAGTTTTTTAGTTTCCTGTTCTCATGCTGTCCTCCCATAGGTGCCCAGCATGAGCAGAGGTCTCTTTTTTTCCTCTTGTACTTTCCCCATTGTTGTGTACTTTTTCAGTGTAACTGTACTAATAACTGTACAACAAAATACACAATACACAGTATAGAACTATATAAGAATGTATGAAGAAATATAAATAAATATATATATATATATATATATATATATATATATATATATATATATATACAAAATAACAGCAGCTGTACAAGTATTAGCTGGAAATGAGGAGTATAATGTCCAGTGTTGTGCAATCCACATTATGTCTTGTGCAGTGCAAATATGCTTAAAGTGATTTAAGTGATGAAGTGAAAACAATGTCCAGAATGTCCAGTGTGTGTAAGAACTGTATGTGTGGGTCAGTACTGTGTGGTGGTGTGATTGTGATTGAGAGACCGTATCGCCTGCGGGAAGAAGCTCCTCCTCAGTCTCTGTGTTGGTCTTCAGGGAGCGGAATCGCTTTCCTGACCTCAACAGAGAGAACAGATGGCTGAGGTCCTTCACGATCTTCCTGGCCTTGGCTGTGGTGTCATATCAATGTATGCTCTCGGTGTTTTCTGATATCAAACTGTGGTATGAGTACCACTGTTGGTAATCTTTGTAGTGATAGTCAAAAGATCTATCTTATAAAGTCCTTTTTTAAAATTTAGACTTGGTTTAAATCTGGCATAGAACCAGTTGAATATTTGTATATAATCCCTGCAGCTGTCAGACTCAATAGCAGGGGTCACCAGCCTTTCTTAAAATTGAGAACTAGATTAAAATTGTCAACAGTTTGATTCGTCTTTAGTTTTATAGTAACAATTCTATCTTGATATGGTATGTCTTATTACAGGTTAATTTTTCAAAAAAGGCCTTCCACTTTTAGCGAAATGGGCTAAAATCACCCCTGATTATCTCTTTAATAAAGTTCATGCGTTTATACAAAGGATACGCTGATTATTGAACAAAACCCCAACGATCGGATGTTAATCTGATTTATTTGCTCTCTGTCTTCCATAAACAGTGATTTTAAATCTAAACTACGAATCCTTTAGGCCAAGTCCATAACATGCAACTGTTTCAATTAGATTGATTGTCATTTTAACTGACTTTTTATTTTATTTGAATTTTATTGAATTTTATTTTTATTTTATTTGTATTCTTTCACTTATTGTTGCATGTGTGTTGTTGCTGCCTGTGTTTGAGTAATTTCTGTAACTGTGAGACATCTGCTGCTGCCTATCTTGGCCAGGTCTCCCTTGAAAAAGAGGTTTTTAATTTCAATGGGATCTTCCTGGTTAAAATAAAGGTTAATAAATAAATAAATAAATAAAACATGTTTTTAATGTTAGTTATAATTCAGAATTGGCGACTGAAACATGTAGGACATATGGGCAGACATCTCCAAAATCATCGAAGCACTTATGCAAAGAGGCTCTCTCTTGACAAACCAGCCAGATATGTGAAGATTAAACGAGTGAGAGGAGCCAAAAACACACATTTACAATCCATTTCACTTTTAAAAGTCTGTCACAAAGTACATCCACCCTGTTTGTGAGCCTGCATTACACTCCCAATGCTGTGGAACCTGAACAATAACCAGAACAAAGTCTGAAATAAAAAACTGCCAAACAGCTGCACCACTGAGTCACACTTTGTTTTCTGAGTTTCAGAAAAGGTTTCATTTCTGACCTGCAATATAACTCTGCGCTCTGATGTCACACTCACACATTTATAAGAGGAAGTTGAATGAAGCTCCGCCCCCCACATTACTCAAATGCAACAGACCAGGAAACAGGCTGTTTTTCTTCCCCCGTAAAGAGAGACGCACAGACGATCAGACTGAGCTCAGACCAAACTAGCAGCTTCCTCTGAGTGAGTCCAGCTACAGGAGAGAAAAGTGGAAAACTCCAACACTGCTGCTTCAAGCTGCTGACGCTCCACACACTGAATGTGAGTTTGAGCAAAAACACGACTCAAAGGAAGTTTCAGTGAAGGTGGTAGAGGAGGGAGGGGAGCCAGGACTGACTGTACTGCCTGTCTGCTGTTTTCAGCTTCACTCACAGACTCAATGGCTTCCAGATCAGAGGAGGATCTCTGCTGTCCGGTCTGTCAGGAGGTCTTCAGATATCCTGTTCTTCTGTCATGTAGCCACAGCTTCTGTGAACACTGTCTGAAGAGACGGTGGAGAGAGAGACCAACACACGAGTGTCCAGTTTGTAAGGAAATATCAGTGGATGATCCACCTTCAAACCTGGCTTTAAAGAACCTGTGTGAGTCGTTCTTACAGGAGAGAGATCAGAGAGCTTCAGAGGCTCTCTGCAGTCTGCACTCTGAGAAACTCAAACTCTTCTGTCTGGACCATCAGCAGCCAGTGTGTGTCATCTGCAGAGACTCAGAAAAACACACCAATCACAGATTCAGACCCATCGATGAAGCTGCACAACAACACAAGAAGGAACTTCAGGAAACTCTGGAGCCCTTAAAGAAGAAGTTAAAGGTTTGTGAGGAAGTTCAAGTGAAGTTTGATCAAACAGCAGAACACATTAAGGTCCAGGCCCGACACACAGAGAGGCAGATTAAGGAGCAGTTTAAGAAGCTTCACCAGTTTCTAGCAGAGGAAGAGGAGGCCAGGCTGGCTGCACTGAGGGAGGAAAAGGAGCAGAAGAGTGGGATGATGAAGGAGAAGATGGAGGCTCTGAGCAGAGAGATAGCAGCTCTTTCAGACACAGTCAGAGCCACAGAGGAGGAGCTGAGAGCTGAAGACGTCTCATTCCTGCACAACTACAAGGCTGCAGTGGAAAGAGTCCAGCGCTGCCCCCTGCTGGATGATCCACAGCTGCCCTCAGGAGCTCTGATAGACCAGGCCAAACACCTGGGCAACCTGACCTTCAACATCTGGAACAACATGAAGGACATGGTCTCCTACACTCCTCTCATTCTGGACCCAAACACTGCTCATCCACAACTCATCCTGTCTGAAGATCTGACCAGTGTGAGACGAGGAGGAGAGAAGCAGCAGCTTCCTGATAATCCAGAGAGATTTGATAATTACATCTCTGTCCTGGGCTCTGAGGGCTTTAACTCAGGGACTCACAGCTGGGATGTTGAAGTTCGAGACAATTTATTTTGGGACCTGGGCATGTTAGCAGAGTCTGTGCAGAGGAGGGGAGACATAGAGCCTGGATTATGGTCAATATGGTTCTATCAAGGTAAATACTCAGCATGCTCACCATCAGCAGAATCTGCTCTCTCAGTCCAGAAGAAGCTCCAGAGGATCAGAGTGAATCTGGACTGGAACAGAGGAAAGCTGTCGTTCTCTGATCCTGATACTAACACACACATACACACCTTCACACACACTTTCACTCACAGGATGTTTCCATACATTAACACTGGTGATGAAGTGAAGGTGTGTCCATTGAAGGTGTCAGTGTCAGTGCAGCAGATGAGTTGAGGATGATGATGTTTCTAATGTTGTTTCCTGTCAGTGAGTTGAAGCTGTTAAACTGCAGCTGTCCTCCTGCTGCCTCGTTGTTCCAAAGCTCTTTGTTTCTCTTTTAGTTTCACTGTTTCTTTCTGTTTCTGCTGTCCACCTTTTCACATGGAAAATCATTTCACTGTTTCTCACTGAATGACTCCCCAAACTAGATTTGAAATTCTATCAAGTTTCTAATCATTACAAGTGATTCATGTTTCTATTTGATGTGTAAATGGAGATGATTTAGTTTGCTGGGATATGGACTGACATGTGTTGAATGGGAGGAGCAGTTTGTTGTTGTCTTCTTGTCTGTTTATGACAACAATAAATATGTTGTTGAAACAATGATTCATGTTTAACTCCATATATGAAATGTTTCTGATCTTTGAATTATGTTTGATTAAAGACTTTCTTCATGACACAAATGAGATTTCAGTGTATTAATAGAACTAAATAAGCTCAGAGTTGAAAGGCTGGAGTATTATGTACGTGCTTCACTGTCAGGATCTTCAGGGGGATTCAAAGGGAAACATCAAACTGCTGTAATGAGATAAACTAGTTGGGCTGAACACACTTATCTGTAGTTTGTCTCCATCCAGGATCATCAGAATATAATGAACATGTGTGAAGAGCCACAAAATGCTGCTGCCCTCTCAGCATGATGAGCTCCAGCCTTTGTTAGCAGGACAACAGGAAACATGAGACAACTTTCAGAGACAGTAACCAACTGTGGCCACAAGATGGCAGCAGCTGATCTGAGATCCTTTATTGGACAGAAGGACTCTGCTCTGTGACGTCATCAGAGAGACGGCCTTCACTCTGATAGATCTGACGTCATGTCTGCACTGCGATGATGAAAGCTGATAAACACATTGTTATTGATCCATGAAATCACCTCTGTCCTCTCAAGTGTAGCTGTTTACAGAGCTGAAGAAGTCCTTCATCATCAAAACAGACAAACATGTATTTCCTGTATTAAGTGACGTCATCCTCACTCTGACCTCTTACATACATTCTGTTCAGTTTTCCTGCTGTAAGAAATAAACTGTGTGAAAATAGAAATGCAGGGAAACATCCATTAATCACAGCTGAGCCGTTTGTTTCTGACTCACATTCAATGAGGCTTCAGGTGTAAATACCTCAGAAGTGTTTGTGAGTTCAGTAGAAGCAGACCCAGTCGACCATCATGGCCTCCACAGCACTACACAATGCAACAGAAAGGCCTTCATCATCTGCTGAACCACCTCTGAACCACGACGCTCTCCCTGCATCTAAAAGCTGTTAGTCAGGATGAGATGCTGCTGTGATCGCTCACAATTTACCTGTGAGACCTTTGTAAATATTGTCTTTGTTTCTGGAGGAAACACCTTTAGTCTGTTTGTATTTGGAGTGCAGATCTGGGCGTCCATCACAGTATATACATGTGTATATAAGCACCACTGAACAACACAGGAAATCTTTCCTGCCTGTGGCCATCTCCCTGTACAACGCATCCACTTAACACACTGGTTACTGCTACAACTACACGCTTCTTTTCCAGCTATTTATTAATGAGTGACTTATGTATATATGTGTATATATTGTACTATTCTTAGTTAGCGTATTGTCTGTCTTGTCTTAATGTTGGTTTATGTTGGTTTATAATGGAGCACTGTAACAAAAAAATAATTTCCCCCAGGGATCAATAAAGTATTCTGATTCTGATTCTCATATATACACTCAACAAAAATATAAACGCAACACCTTTGTTACTGCTCCCATTCCCCATGGGATGGACGTAGAGACCTAAAATTCATTCCAGATACACAATATAACCATCCCTCCCAAACAGTGGTCACAAATCAGTCCAAATGTGTGGTAGTGGGCACATCTGCCATATTGAGATAATCCATCCCACCTCACAGGTGTGCCACATCAGGATGCTGATCTGACATCATGAGTAGTGCACAGGTGTACCTCAGACTGCCCACAACAAAAGGCCACCCTTTAGAGAGTGGTAAGTGGGACCCTTGTGTTCATCATAACGTGGCATATAGTAGGGTGGACCTTGACAACTGTTTCCCTCTTTTGTTGCAGGTTTGCACTATACTGCTGCTGTCTTGTCACATGCTGTTTTGTTTGTTATGTGATGCTTTTATAACGAACAGTACTTTGGGGTGTAATTGTTTTATGTAAATCTTTTATTTATGTGTGTAACGTTTTATGCTCTGTTTTATTGTTTTAGTGGAGGTGCGGCCGCTTGCTGAGGGGCTAGGCACGTGAGGTGGAATCCCCTTCCCGATGCATGCGAGTGTATGCACCGGGCATAGGTAGATTGCACCATTTAGAGTTTAGTGTGAGTGACAGTGAGGTCTGCAGTGAAGTTGCACAGGTGAGTAATTGGTGGCACCCTTGGGCACTCCTCCCTGTAGGTTGCCTCCTCAAGTGGCCGGCCTCCACTATTTTGTTTAGTTATTCTTTTAACATGTTGTGATTGTTTTTAGGGTAGCATCGTGGTAGGGAGTCTGGTCGTTTTGTTAATAAAGTGTTTTAATTATCTATTTTGCCGTCTCAACCCTGCTACCTTAGGTGCCTTTTTGATTTTACAATTCTATGTTTTTAGTAGTAGTTCTTAATAAACTTTGTAAAATTCATCTGTCTCACCTCTGCCGTTAATAACGAGTCTGTGGGCTTTGGTAGCCAGTGTGATACTTTGGCTAGAGAAATCTTTCCTGGGGTGTAACTCCCTCCCCCAGGTGGCGTTGTCAACATCTTAGTTACCGTCCCCGGTTATTCCTCATCGCGACACCACATTATGCTGTGGTGTTTGAATGGTTCTACGTGCTGAGAAGCAAAACAAATCCTGTTTGTCCCGTTTTCTAGAATGTAGTCCGTAAATCCGAGGTGTTTTGAACGCAGCAACTGTCAGTACTTACAGCTGGAGGAAAGCGGGGTGTTTCCCCGCATATACAAAACACAAGGAACAGGAGCCACAGTGAGGCGTGTGTGGGAGCTCTGCTTCATCCAGGGTTACCGGACTTTGTGGCTGCTGTGGTTTTTAAAGGAGGATGAAGATGCTGCTGTTTCTCCTCCTGAGCGGTAAGAAACTCTGAGCTCAGTTAAACTGTTTAATCTGCACTCAGTCACATCACAGCGCCATAAATTCACTCAGTGTCGGAAAACAGCGACCTCATGATGTTGACTTTACCTGTGAGAGTGTGAACGATGTCTGAGAGGGTCAGGACTAACAGACTGCGGGCTTTCAGGTGAAAGCTTGAGAGTTTCTACCATGGGGGAGGCTAACTATGTGCCAAAGTAGCTCAATGTGCCAGGAGTGCAGGGCTGATAAGCGTTAAGTCACATCAGAATATTAACAACTTTTGGAGAAAATGACATCAGGTCATTCTCAGATTATTACCGCCCACAGTTTAACCCTCTGGATTTGTTCAAAATCAATATCTGTTCGGCTTGTTTTTGGCCACAAACAGATTAGGTCTGTGACCGTTGTGATCCAAGATGGGGCCGATAAGAACGATCACGTTCTCATTGTGGGAGATTTTAAAATCCATGTCTGCTGTCCTGACAAACCTCTGGTGAAGGAGTTTTTAAGCCTTATTGACTCTTTTAATCTGGTCCCACACACGAATACAGACACACACTAAACCTGGTCTTGTCACACAGTCTGCCTGTGTGTAACGTGGAAATGTCTGACACTGCCTTTCCTGACCATATAATTGTATTATTTGATGCTGTGTTTTAACACACTACCGTTCAAACTACTGTTCGCCGCTGTCAGATCAGTAACTCTTCCACTGCCGCCCAGTTTTCCTCTGCTTTTAGCCTGTCTGACCCTGCTGATCTCACTCCCTTGGACACAGAGGACCTCAGCTCCTGGTTTGAATCTTCTTGCCTAGCTATCCTGGACTCTGAGGCACCATTAAAAACCAGTGTTAAGTACCAACACTTCACCGAGTTCTTTTGATTCCTCAGAGGCATCTGATGGAAGACAAAACACGGCTCAGTAGACCATTTAACTCTTTATTTCTCTTTCACATGACTTCCTGAAGGGAGATGCGTCCTGCATGACACGTTGCTGCAGATCTCAAAATAGTGGTGTGCCCCTGACAGTTTTATTACAGGGCGTCCCACTCTAGTCTAAACAACAGTGTCTCAGTAACTTTCCACTAGAGATGGTCCCTCTTATCTACTTTTTCCCAGGCAAGCGTGAGTGAGAGTCTGCAGCTTTCTACTCCCCAAGGACACATGGTCTCATGCCTTTATTTTTCAGGGCTGTATCCACTTAATACTACACTATATAACTTTATAACACCTATTAATAAAAAGCATAGCATTATTGAGGCACTGCAAATTAGCTAATCTCAACACCAGGCAGCCCAAGGCTAAAACCGAGCCTTGGTTTAACCTCCTAGAACCTGACATGTGGACATCACACTTTGGGTTGTCTAGACCAAAATAATAAATTTTGCTCTAAAGGGCCTGATATCCACTCACGAGGACATTTTACCGCCACTGTTCTATTGAAATTTAAAACGAATGTCCTCACATGTGGATATCAGGCCCCTGTAGAGCAAAATCAGGTAAAAAGATAATTCTTTGTTTTTACATTCATCAAGTCCCAATCAGCCCGAATAGCAAAGAGAAATTAAAAATGCATGACATGGAAGAGTTCGGGTCTTAGGAGGTTAATGACACCACTCGGGCTGTGAGGAGTAGTGTTGTAGAGCTGAACGCAGATGGAAGAGGGACAAACTGCAGGTGTCTCTTCAAATCTTAAAGGACTGCTGACGTATCAGGATATGGTCAAAGAGGCTAAAATAAAAAAACCTATCTAAGATCATTTCCTCCAACAGTAATAATCACGTGTGT
Source organism: Rhamphochromis sp. 'chilingali' (assembly GCF_963969265.1). NCBI lineage: Eukaryota > Metazoa > Chordata > Actinopteri > Cichliformes > Cichlidae > Rhamphochromis > Rhamphochromis sp. 'chilingali'. Next base: position 65,585,780 of record NC_137929.1, on the reverse strand, counting down.
TATTTAACTCCATTGACTTCGTTTTAAAGTGACTGTTTGGAGGCCTCTCATAAACTGTCTAATGATTTTATGTGTTTTTTCATTGAGGTTACAGCTACTCTCTCATTTCTTCCCCTGAGTCTGACCCCTCTGTCTATTTCCAATTGATGGATTTTTTTTTTTTTTTTTTAAATGAGAACAGTATCTTGGAGGTCTTCCAATCAGGTTTGAAAAACCTCTATAGCACTGAGTCAACACTCTTAAGGGTTTTTCATGATATCCTCCTTTCCTGTGATTCTGGTAATCATGTTGTTCTTGTCCTCCTTGACCTAACAGCTGCTTTTGACATTGTAGACCACAACATTTTACTGTCTCATTTACAACATCTTGCAGGCATTCGTGGTACTGCTTTGAATTGGTTTAGGTCTTAGAACTTTTAGTGTTAACTTTTTAGGGCATGAGTCCTTTTCTGACGCCCTTCAGTTTAGGACCTGCAGGACTCAATATTAGGGCCACTGCTTTTTTCATTATATTTACTAGAGATGGACCGATCCAATATTACGTATCGGTCCGATACTGACCTAAATTATTGGTACTGATTGGTACTGATACTGACGTAAATTACTGGATCGGGTATTGGAGAGAAATAAAAAAATTAATCCGATCCATTAAATATCAAAAAAGCACACACAAAACTTGTGACACGCTGTAACTCGGCTCATAACCGTAGCACGTCGGAGCAGTGTGCTCACGTGATAGAGCGGCTGTGGCGTGGAGACCTGTCGGTGGTCTGGTTCAGTATTTGGAGCCTCACTACCAACCCGGCATTTCATCTCCGAGAAAGTTATCCCAGAGAGAAGTAAAGCAAGTGTGTAAGTTCATCTCTGAATGTTTGTAAAGCATTCCTGCGTTAAGCTTAACAACCGATATATGGAGCGACTGCCTCTTTCCTCTCCCTCCCTCTCCTGCTGCTATTTCAATCATGAAACTGATCAATGATCAGCTGATTGGCTTTTCCGTCGCGAGTCCGTCTCTCTTGTTTGTTTATCGCCCACTTCGCGCCACAAAGAGGAAACCAGCAGCTGAACAACAGCAGCACGTTTAAGTGTGATAATCTGTGGTTAGAATTTATTTAATATTACTTTCTACACTAGGATCTTTTTCTACGTAGCTGACGGCTGGTAACTGTGCAGGGGCGGATCTAGCAAAGTTTAGCCAGGGGGGCCGATAGGGCATGAACAGGGAAAGGAGGGCACAAAGACATTTCTTTCTTATTCTCATTTAAAATATCAAGCTTTTAATAAAAAATTATCTGAATCTTACAACCAAAGTTTTAATCTGATGTAAAATGTAGAGATGGACCGATCCGATATTACGTATTGGTATCGGTCCGATACTGACCTAAATTACTGGATCGGATATCGGAGAAAAATAAAAAATGTAATCCGATCCATTAAATATCACGAAAGCACCTCACAAAACTTGCAACACGCCGTAACTCACCTCAGAACGTTAGCACGTCGGAGCAGTATGCATCACGTGATAGAGCGGCTGTGGCATGCGGGACCTGTCGGTGGTCTGGATAGCATTTGGAGCTTCGCTAGCAACCCGGCATTTCATCTCCAACAAAGTTATCCCCGAGAGAAGTAAAGCAAGTGTGTAAGTCCATCTCTGAATGTTTGTAAAGCATTCCTGCGTTAAGCTTAACAAACGATATATGGAGCGACTGCCTCTTCTTGCTGCTACTTCAATCATGAAACTGCTTAACGATCAGCTGATCGGCTTTTCTGTCGCGAGTCCGTGTCTCTTGTTTGCTTTTGGCCCACTTTGCACCAGAAAGAGGAAACCAGCGGCTGAACAACAGCAGCACGTGATTGTGTTTGGTCCTAGTGGACCTTGTGATCCCTCCACTATTGATTTGGGACCCCTGGCAGAGTATTTTAAAGCTGTTGTTACTAACTTGGGTTTTAAGATGGTCAGTGATTTTAAATTAACTCAAATTAGAACTACTGTCAAGTCCAGTTTTTATCATTTAAGGCCCTTGGCAAAGGTAAGACCTATGTTACTCCATGCTTTTATTTCGTCTCATTTAGATTACTGTAATGCTCTGTATTGTGGAGTTAGTCAGTCTCTTCTCTCTCGTCTGCAGCTGGTCCAAAATGCTGTTGCACGACTCTTAACCAGAACTCGTAAAAGAGAGCACATAACTCCCATCCTCGCTTCAGTCCATTGGCGGCCTGTATATCTTAGAGTTCATGTTTGTTTTTAAATGTTTAAAGGTCTTGCTCCGCCTTACCTCTCTGAGCTTCTTCATCCCTACTCACCCCCCAGGTTTCTCAGGTCAGCTGACCAGCTGCTCCTGTAGGTACCAAGCAGGTCCAAGACGAAGCTCAGAGGGGACAGGGCTTCTCTAATGCTGCTCATAATCTCTGGAACAATCTGCCCCAGCACATTAGAGAGGCCCCTTCATTGTCCACTTTTAAAATGTGTCTTAAAACCCATTTTTACTCCTTGGCTTATGACACTGTATGACCCTGGTTTTATTGTTTTAGCTCAATCTAATGTGCTGATTTTATTAAAATTTAATTCCAATCATTTTATTATTTTTTTCTTTTTATTCAATGTATCGTTTTTGGCATGTCAAGTGTACAGCACTTTGTTTTCAGCTGCTTGCTTGCTTTTTTTTTTTTTTTGCCAGTTTTACTGCAAGTTTTTAAACTAACATCAGTTCTTTTCACAAGTATAAAATAGTAATTACTTTTTACATTTTTAACCCTTAAAACACCAGTTTGTTTGTACAATGCACTTGTTGGAAGACGGCCTCAAAAATACCCATTTCCTATATTTGCAGTGCTACTGGATCTTGTATTGTTAGTAGTAGAGTCTGGGACATGTAATCGATTAACAACAACATCGATTATTATGCTTTTTTTGTTGTTGTTTTTTTTGTGCAGACAAAGAAAAGTCTTTATTGTACAGTGAGGTGAAGAGGCACTACAGCTTAGTTGTTCCCCCCTCCTTTGTCCTCCTGTTTCCCCTCCCTCTCCCCTCCAGAGAGGAGTTAAACAGTCTGATGGCGTGTGGGACAAAGGAGTTTTTAAGTCTGTTAGTTCTTGTCTTGGGGAGAAGCAACCTGTCACTGAACAGACTCTTCTGGTTGTTTATGGCCGTGTGCAGAGGATGCCCAGCATTGTCCATAATGTCCAGCAGTTTCTTTAATGTCCTTTTCTCTGCCACTGTCACCAGAGTGTCCAGCTTCATGCCGACCACAGAGCTAGCCCTCCTGACCAGTTTCTCCAGCCTGTGTGAGTCCTTCTTTGCTGTGCTGCTCCCCCAGCACACCACAGCATAGAAAAGTACTCCAGCAACCACCGACTGGTAAAACATCCTCAGGAGCTTCCTGCAGATGTTAAAAGACCTCAGCCTCCTGAGGAAGTACAGTCGGCTTTGGGCTTTTTTATACAGGTGCTCTGTGTTGCATGACCAGTCCAGTTTATTGTCCACCCACAGCCCGAGGTACTTGTACTTGTTGACCACCTCCACCTCCTCCCCCTCTATCTGAACCGGCAGTGGACCTTCTCTGGACCTCCCGAAGTCCACAACCAGTTCCTTAGTCTTTGAGGTGTTGAGTTGCAGGTGGTTTGTGTGACTCCATGCGACAAAGTTCCTCACCAGACTTCTGTACTCCTCTTCCTGATCATCCCAGATACACCCCATGATGGCCGTGTCATCTGCAAACTTCTGAATATGGCATAATTCAGAGTTGTAGCAGAAGTCAGAGGTGTACAGGGTGAAGAGAAGAGGGGACAGCACAGTTCCCTGTGGTGCTCCTGTGCTGCTCACCACTGTGTCAGACGTGATGTCCTTCAGCCTGACGTACTGTGGTCTGTCGGTGAGGTAGTCGGAGATCCAAGCCACCAGGCAGGGGTCCACCTCCATCCTGTTCAGTTTTTCCTGAAGCATACAGGGCCGGATGGTATTAAAGGCACTGGAAAAGTCAAGAAACAGGATCCTGACCGTGCCTTTTCCCCCATCCAGGTGTGAGTGGGCTCTGTGTAGGAGGTACAGGATAGCATCCTCCACTCCGACACCCGCCTTGTATGCAAACTGTAGTGGGTCCTGGGCATGTTGTACCTGTGGTCGGAGGAGGTTGAGGAAGAGCCGCTCTAGAGTCTTCATAAGATGTGACGTCAGTGCCACCGGTCGGAAGTCATTCAGCTCATTGGGCCGGTTCTTTTTGGGGACCGGGACGATGCAGGATGTCTTCCATAGGGCGGGCACTCTCCCCAGTCGCAGACTGAGGTTGAAGACTCGTTGTAGCGGCTCCCGAAGTTCAGCAGCACACGCCTTAAGCATCCTAGGACACACCTTGTCTGGGCCTGCTGCCTTTCTGGGGCGAAGCTTCCTCAGTTGTCTCCTGACCTGATCCACTGTGACACGGGAGATGTTTGGAAGGAGGGGAGGGGGGGAGATGTCTTGCTGCTGAGAGAGGGATTGGAGGAGGGGGGTGTCATGGTGTCAGGAAGGGGGGGAAGCGAGGGAGGTAGGAGAGTGGGGAGAGGACTCTGTAGTGAAGGTGAGGGTGAGGGTGGGGGGGTTGTGGGCTGGTCAAACCTGTTGAAGAAGTTGTTGAGTTTGTTTGCCTTCTCCACAGTCCCCCCCACTGTGCTTTTCTTGGTGTTGTGGCCTGTGATGGTTTTCACACCATTCCAGACCTCCCTCATATTGTTCCTCTCCAACTTCTGCTCCACCTTCCTCCTGTAGGTGTCCTTTGCTTCCCTCAATTTAATTCAAATTCAGAACTTATACCCTTCAAATACCAGTTAAATTACATATTACTAACTTTTTAGGGGAAAAAGCAATAAAGTTAAATTTTTTTCAGCGTTTTAATGATGAAACCTAATATCTTTTAATCTTTGCAGGCCAGTAACAATAACAATAAGGTTTTTTTTTTTTCAAAATTGGGCAGACGTAAAGTACTTAAAATAGCAGTTTACCATTTTGAAAATGTACTTAAAAATATTGTCTTTAAATAATAATAATACAAATTTCCAAATAAAGTGCCAGCTTTTGGAGTTTTACCAGCTCGGATGGAGTTAAAATGACTAGCTTGTGCTTTTGTTTGTCTAAAGCAGCAAAAACAGCCTCTTGACTTATCCAGCATTGAACTCCACCGCATGGAAACATCCTGTATGAGTGGCTCTTTCTGTTGCCCCACTCTTGTTTGCTCCCAGTGTAGTTCCTCCATATTAGCAGAGCAGACCATGTGTTGAGTTTAGAATGAAAACAATTTAGTACTATAAATAACAAGGAATTATAAAAATGCCATTTAATGAGTAGCTCATTGTGGCTTGTTGATCACTTCAAAAATTCGTTGCGGCATTTAGTCCAAGAAAATGCAGGTGACGTATTGTTACCTTCAGAATAACATTTAAAGACAGACATTTATGAGGGTTTGTTTGCTGGTTGAAAGTGCATGTAGGTGGACTGATACAGGTATCAATAATATCGATGCGATTGCTGGTATTTCTATCTGATCGATACTTTAATTGTAGGTTCAGTGTGTTGCTGTTCTTCATTAGAAAGAAGACATGTTTGTGCATCTTCTCCTCCCTGCTCTGCTGTGTGGTGACTCGGCAGCTCAGAAATTTGCCTCAAAAGCGTTCAGATGTAGATGATATGATCCCAAGCGTAAACTAAGATGTACAAATGTATGCAGCGATGTGTGTGCTATGTTTGAGGACTCACAAGCCCATGCTTCAATCCACACACAGATAGGAAACAGTCTGAGAACACATAAAATTATCTTACACATGCGTACATCCTGCATAAAATGTTACTTTTCATTCGTCATTTAAACTCTGGGTCAAACCCAAAATATTTGATTTGAGTTTCTCTTTGTGTGTCCTCAGTTTCCCAGCATGCTCTGGTTGTGGTGGTGGAGGTGAATGAGGGGGAAAGGTCTGTCCTGCTGCCCTGTCTTTTCTCAGGTATTACACCTGAGGACACCACAGTGATGTGGACTCGCAGTGACCTCGATCCCAAATCTGTACATCAACGACGAGAAGGAGGAGACAATGTTAGAGGACAAAACCAGCGTTACAGCAGACGCACATCAATGAATCGTTACGCTTTCATCATTAAAGACTTCAGCCTCACTCTGAGGAATCCCACAAAGACTGACAGCGGCAACTACACCTGCTCCATCAGTGCTGGAGGGAAAGAACGGAGACTGGGAGACATCCAGCTGCAGGTCAAAGGTCAGTAACAAACCCAACACCTGCTGTAATTACAGGGCAAAAGGCAATACTGCATTCAGAGGTCAAACTGAAGAAAATTACTTCCTTAAGTGTTTAAAAAGTACTGATGAAACACGCAGCATAATTTAGCACAGATGTAACCTCAGTGGAAACACAAACAACAAAGCAGAAGATGACTGAAGAGAATGATATCTTTTAATGATATAAGTTTGCATATGGTAGAATACTGCATGTAATCATTTGTGTTTAGAAGTATATTGTCATGGTCTGGCTAGCAGAACATGAGGAGTTGGGGAAATAGGACCCAAACGCCGGACTCTTCAGTGCAACAGTGTTTATTTACAAGGTGGTGAAGTAAACAACAATAAATCCCCCCATTTCTCAGACTCCCGTGTAGTGTCTTCTTCCAAAAGTCCCCGTGTAGTGCTCTCTGCCCCAGTGTCCCTGCACTCCCCGTGCTCACTGCTCCTTCTCGTCCCACACTCCTCCTGACAACCCTCATAGATGAGGAGAGAGCAGCAGGACGTGAATTCGGGTCTGGGCAGGTGTTTTTAGTCTTGTCCGCGGCGCTGGGATTCAGTCTGATGATCCGAACCACCAGTGAGACGTCGGAGGGTGAGAAACACCATTTTGGTATATAAAACGGCCACAAAGGTTTAACCCTTTAAGACCTACCATAGAACCAAGTCTGCCAGAGCTTACTTTATACTTTTACATGCTGTAGTGCCATTTTTGGGAGCATTTCAAGTTGATATACATCAATACAACCATTACAGCCCAAATTTTAATAATATGTATTCATTAAGTGCATAGTAATTACATACATTGCAAAAAAGTGCAATAAACTACAAAAAAATTTAAAATCGTTTTTGTGTTTTTAACATATATTTCTAGTTAGAGAAATTTAAGAGGCTTATCCCTCAAAACTGTAAATACAAAAAAGTTGCACAAAATAGTTTCCCACCACAGGAAATTTATTTTAAGTGTCTTCATAGTTTTATTTTTGAAATACACCAATTTTTATATACTGCAGGAAAAACGAAAATAAATATTATAGTGCAAATTTGCAAAATAACAGCATATGCATCAAAATAAACTATTTCCAGCAGTGCAATATGAGTCCTAAGCATCCCAGAAACGACACAGAAAGTCATAAAGTCAAAGATAACTTTTAAAAACACCAGTAGAGGCTCATAAGGCCACGATGGTAAAAAAAACTACATTTCCGCAAAATGACGTCACTTCCTGTTTCGGGCAGGTTATGGCGGACATGCGATAGTTCACGCTGATGGACGTAGGAAGTGTTATGAACAGCTGATCGGATCGGCAAAGCGTGTTTCTGGAATATTATGTTTTTGTTGCTGCAAGTGCTTTTTATGCAGTTTTTGCAAAGCTATATGTGGAAGGAAACTGTGACCGAGGACAAGCTGATGGCATAAGATGTAAGTACAACTCCGGTTTCATATGCAAAAAAAATTATTGCGCTAGCTCATATGGTTGCAGTGCTACCGGGATTTAAAAATAGTTATGCAAAATGGAGCGTGCCCGCTCCGACCGGCTTTAAAGGGTTAAAGGCTTTAAAACCAAGCTGACGCTGAAAGTACAAACATCACTAATGTCACATAACTTTGCCGACATGTGGCCAACAGTAATGTTTTAATGTTCTTCATTATTAAACATTCACACATAAATAAGTGACATGATATTCAGTACTTACTTTTGACAGTTCACTTTTCGGCCGCTCTGCTTTTGCCGTCTGCCATATTTTGCAGCAAAATTATCCACACCCACCGCCGCGGGATGGGGATCTTGTGGGAATTGTGGGATATATGGGACCATGAATTGCGCACCGGACCACGCTTAATATTTGGGGAAAATCGACGGCGCATTTGGAGTACGCATTTGAAGTACACTTCAAATTGGAGCAGCCGTTGTCGCGTGGCGGTGACATAATCGCACTCAAAATGCGTACTTCAAGCTTGCGGTCTCTTAATTTGGACACAGCCACTGAAGAACACACTGATCAGAGATCAAATGGTCACATGACCAAAGAGAAGCATTCAGACTGCAGTGATTGGTTACTGTTCTGTTACTGTTACTGGCAATTTGTCCTGAAACAACAACTTTATTCTCAAAATGATCAATAATATTTGTTTTCTTAATGTGGTCCTAATACTTCTTGGTATGGTTCTATATCTAAGATACATCAATAAAAAAGAACAAAGTGCACTGTCTGTCTCCTGCTGTGCCTGCAAATATAGAGACCCGGAGCTCAGCAGCTCTCCAGACGTGTTTCTAGTCTGATTTTATGTATTCCTGCTCGGAAACTGTGTCCAAACTCACATTTGACTATTAAATGTCAACTCCCACGAAAATAAGACCTTTTGTTTATTATTAATGATCTAATGAGTGAAAATGAATCAGATTGAATGTTTCTTGTGTAAACCTGGCTCACAGAGGATGGTGTCCCAGTTAGAAATTAAACCTGACCCCCAAACATAGGTTCTTTCCAAGCTGTGAGACACCATCAGAATAGTGGAGGCATTGGAGTTCTTCACTCAAACCAACCTGTGTGTAAAATGATGGCCCTCGCTACTTTGACTTCATTTGAATACTTAGCTGCTGATTTACACATGAATTTGAATGAATGAATTGAATGAATCATTTACACATGAAACAAAGTATCCTCACTATCCTGTCCTCACTATTAGAAAAGCACCAAGACAAACAGCTTGCCTTCAAGATCAAAATAATATATTTGATATCAAACTTGATTCTGAGTATGATGATGATAGAGTGGTTAAACTGATTCAAGTGACTCTTTTCTCCACTGCAGAACAACAGATTTTATTGAAAACTCAGAGTTTTTTCAAGCTGTTTCCTGGAGCAGGACCCTGAAAAATTTGAAAAAGCAGATTTAAAAACACTTCATGTCATCTGTGTTCATGAAAATGACATCATGCAGTATATCTTGTCACTAGCAGAGGGCCACAAATCACTATCAGTGACGAATTCAAGGAGATGTTAGTATCTTTTTCAGCCATGGAGCATCCACACAGTTCTAAGAGGGTTAGACAGAAAATAAAAGCAAAAACCATGAAAATGTTCTCTTAATGTGAAAATATACTCATTTTGAGAGCTTTCTTCTTTTCCCGTTTCAAAAGCAAGTGAGCACATTTGGAGAGGTTGGTTTAAAAAATTTAAAAAAAAAAGAAAAGAAAAAAGAGAAATATAACATTTGGATTCTGTACATCCTCTGCTATGATTTGTCAGTCAGCTAAACTCCTTCCCCACATCAAGACTCTAATGACACAGTTCCTGGTTCAAAGGTTTATTGACAAAGGGAAAGCTGAAACTGCAACATACAGTTCAAGGCATATGTACAGATAAAATGATGAAAATAAAATAACCACTTTTTTAATACAAGTCAACATATATTCCTACAATATTTATGTGAATTTCTTCCATTTCTAACACACATATAAATATTAAATTATGATTTTAAACAACTCTTGCTGTAATTAATTGCTTGCACCTCTATTTTGTTTTTCCGATTGCCCTTTAACTAACTCAGTGATCGATCGCTAGTATAAATTGTAGGAGATTGTTTTTTTATCATTATACTTAGAGAAAATTACCTTCTTCAACAAGAATGATCCATACATGAGCATAAAAAAAATAAAACAACTCTGTATATACATACATACCCACAAAGCCACCAAAGGCAATGGATGTATCCGGACAAAGCTGGATTTAACTAGCTGAGTAAAATCTTTCTCCTCAATTTACTGACTACCTTCTTGTTTGCTTATGACATAATTTCCTATTACAGATTAGATTTTAAGGTGGTGGAAGTCAGTTCTGATTACATATTTAACATGTAAGAAATTAAAATAATATACCCACCATCTACCTTAAACTGACTTTTCTTTTAATATCATATATCAATAATAGTTTGTGTGTTCGCTCAGACACATGAAAAATTAGAGGGAAGACTGATGTCAACCCCCCACTAAAGATCTCAGTCAGTAAGCATGAAACATACAAACTTGCTTTCATTTTCAAATGATGAGCTTCCAACAATGAGTGAAACAGTAAGAGCATGTGGAGAGTTTGAAAACATCCGATTAAGAAAGAGAAATCAAACATTTAGATTCATTTTAATGAGCTCAGACTTGTTGAAAATGCAGAGGAGCTGGTTGTGAACTGAGCTTCAGAGAAACACAACATACTGAGATTCACTGTGAAGCTTTGAGTGGAAAAAGACAGAAAACAACATGTGGATCCGGGAATAATGGGAGCTTCCATCTTTAAAGGACTGAAGAGGAAGAAGTTTACAAGGAATCATTCAGAACAGTTTCAAACATCAACTGATTGAATCCATGAATCTGGAAACGTGTTTGTGAGTGAAAGAGACAGACATGTACAGACTGAACTATCTGTTCAACAGTCAGAGTGTTTCTCTAACAGGAGACACTCTTTACACTCCACTCAGCACAGGGACACTGAGGCACCAGGAGACCAGAGCCAAAATCCAGGATAAAGAGTTTCAGTGAATGTGGTGTTGAAGGTGTGGAGGTGGATCAGAGTATCAGAGGAGACTCTGTAGAAGGACAGAGTGCCAGCAGGACAGTCCACATACACTGCTACTCTGTTAGAGACAGAGGAGGAGGAGGAGGAGGAAGAGGAGGAGGATATGGATGTGTGGCTGTTATTGTGACAGATATAAAGAGGACCATCCTCAGAGCAGATCAGGCTCCAGGAATGATCGTTCCATCCAAATGCGCAGTCCTTACTGCCTCCTTTCCTTCTGATTCTTCTGTAACTCACTGATATCTCAACTGTTTCTTTCCACTCGACCTCCCAGTAACAGCGACCAGCCAGACCAGTACTACACAGCAGCTGTTCACAAACATCAAATCTGTCTGGATGATCAGGATATGACTGAACCTCCTCCACACGTGTCACCTTCCTGTTGTTGTCAGACAGTTTGAGGTTTGTGTGTACTGTGTTTGTGTCGATTTTGAGTTGACAGGAATCTGATGGAGAGAACAAACACAATCCAGCTGCAGTTATTGATCCATCATCTGTTTATTGATTGACACTTTGATGATGACTCCTGACATCAGAATGATGATGATGGTTGAATGAGTGCTGCTTTGTTTTCATGAATCACATTAAAAACACACTTACACTTCCTCAGACCTGGTCTCAACCATTGGACTCCAGCAGGCTCCACCCTGAAAGGAGGAGGGGGGTCAGACCAGCACAGTCAGCATGCACACATGGACATTACATTGCTGTCATACACATACTGTTAGACACTGTATAAAAGGCCCCAAAGTTCATAGAATAGTTTTATTGGTGTTTATAAGTTTATTTGCAGTTCATTTAATATTCAGTCTTCTGTCGGTTTGGGTCAGCCCACCGTCTAGTGACATCATCCGGTTAGTAAGGTGGGCAGTTTAATGTCAGATGAGCAGTGTTGGTCCGGAGAGGGTGCACTTAGGGTTGCCAACCGTCCCTTAAAAAACGGAATCGTCCCATATTTAGAAACAAAAGTGCACGTCCCGTATTGAGCTAATAAGGGACGCACTTTGTCCCGTAATACAGTGAGAATCAAAAGTAGTCTATAAATGTTAATGGAATTAACGCTTTGTTTGAAAACATAATTCCCAGCCCCTCTCCTGCTTTGTGACCAATGAGCTGACAGCACACTTATGACAATTCGAGTATGACAATTCAGATTACCGCTCATCTCACTGGTCGAGGAAAGGTCGCTTACGGAGAAAATACCGGAAGACAACAGATGACCACAACAAGAAGCATGGCCAACAGGGAAACAAACGCCGACACGGCGGTGCAAGTCTCGGACGACAGTACACCTAAAGCTGGGCTTACACTGTTTTTTTTCAAACTGCACGATTGACTCGCAGGGGTTAGAAGTTCATAGGTCACGATGCAGGGTCTCACACTATACGGCCTGATGCTGTGATGCAACCTGAGTGCTCACACTGTGCCTCCATAAAACGAAGGTTATAACCAATGTTCCCTCTAATTTTTCATGTGTCTGAGCGAACACACAAACTCCCTGAGCGTCCCTTGGACCACTGTGAGCAACAGCAGACGTGTGCACTGTGGTCACGCCAGCATCGAATCCATCCAAGTTACATGATTTATTAAAATAATAAAATTGCAGCATTTACATTTATGTTAGACTACTTTTAATTAACTCCTTTAGCCCCACTTACAATGAAAATTAAAAAAATAAAAATCTAGTCATTGACCTGTGTAGTATGTTAACACTATTGGAAGTAAAAATAACTTGAACTCCAATTTTGAAAACACAACTTTCTTTTATTTATTTATTTTTTAAATAAAGCTCTGACTTATTATGAGTCTGAGTCTGTGGTCTGGGAGAGAGTCCTGTAACTCTGTCTGCAAAATACCATATATAATGACCAATGTTGGGCAATTAATTATATAGTTACTACTTCAAAAAAGTTACTGAGTTTTGCAAACAACAAAGTTTTTTGCAGCTGTTTAACTAAAAATGCAGCCAAGGCGTTTTTTAAATAAACATTTCAAACAAAATAATCAGCTGTTCTGCATCAAATCTGATGCCACACAAATTATTTGTGCCACTCCAAAAAATAATTTGTGTCCACTGTGAGATAAAGGAGAACAGCCTGATACCTGCAGGCCTGACAATAGGAGATGTATCACTGCTGTAGCACCTGTAACATTCAGCAGTCGCCTCATTGTTCTGACACACACAACAAAACTATTGACTACACTACACACTAACTACACTGGACTGTTTCCTGATTGATCTGTGAGCTATTTCCTGTCTGTGTCAGCAGACCTTGTAGGAGAGTCTGATTGGTCTGCAGTGAAAGACCCAGGAGGAAGCGGAGGAACAAGTCCAGGTGTCCATTTGGACTCTGTAAGGCCTTGTCCACAGCACTCTGGTAGAAGTGAATCGCTGAAGATTCTGTTTTTTCAGGCTTCTGGGAGGTGGTTTGTTGTTCTTGCAGCAGATTGAGTCCAGAGTTGATGAAGGTCAGATGGACATGAAGAGCAGCCAGAAACTCCTGAACACAGATGGATGAAGCTGAACACCTTGTCCTGGTACAGTCCTCTCTCCTCTTTAAAGATCTGTGTAAACACTCCTGAGTACACCGAGGCTGCTCTGATATCGATGCTGCACTCTGTCAGGTCTGATTCATAGAAGATCAGGTTTCCTTTCTGCAGCTGATCAAAAGCCAGTTTTCCCAGAGACTCAATCATCTTCCTGCTCTCTGGACTCCAGTGTGGATCTGTCTCAGCTCCTCCATCATACTTGACCTTCTTCACTTTGGCCTGAACCACCAGGAAGTGGATGTACATCTCAGTCAGGGTCTTGGGCAGCTGTCCTCCCTCTCTGGTTTCCAGCACATCCTCCAGAACTGTAGCAGTGATCCAGCAGAAGACTGGGATGTGGCACATGATGTGGAGGCTTCGTGATGTCTTGATGTGGGAGATGATTCTGCTGGCCTGCTCCTCATCTCTGAATCTCTTCCTGAAGTACTCGTCCTTCTGTGGGTCAGTGAACCCTCTGATCTCTGTCACCCTGTGAACACAGTCAGGAGGGATCTGATTGGCTTCTGCAGGTCGTGTGGTTATCCAGAGGCGAGCAGAGGGAAGCAGTTTCCCCCTGATGAGGTTTATCAGCAGCACATCAACAGAAGTGGACTTTCTAGGGTCAGTCAAGATTGTAGTTTTGTGGAAGTCCAGACGAAGTCGACACTCATCCAGACCATCAAAGATGAACACAACCTGGAAGTCTTCAAAGCTGCAGATTCCTGCTTCTTTGGTTTCAGTAAAGAAGCGATGAACAAGTTCCACCAAGCTGAACTTTTCCTCTTTCAGCACATTCAGCTCTCTGAAAGTGAATGGAAATATGAACTGGATGTCCTGGTTGGCTTTGTCTTCAGCCCAGTCCAGGCTGTATTTCTGTGTTAAGACTGTTTTCCCAATGCCAGCCACTCCCTTTGTCAGCACTGTTCTGATTGGTTCATTTCTTCCAGGTGAGGCTTTAAAGATGTCTTCTTGTCTGATTGTTGTTTCTGTTCTGTCTCGTTTCCTGGATGCTGCTTCAATCTGTCTGACCTCATGTTCATCATTGACCTCTGCAGTCCCTCCCTCTGTGATGTAGAGCTCTGTGTAGATCTGATTCAGAACGGTTGGGTTTCCTGCTTTAGCGATCCCCTCAAACACACACTGGAACTTCTTCTTCAGGCTTTGCGCTAAACGTTGCAAATTTCTCACATCCCCAAACACCGCCGTCACTCCTAAAACTTCCTCCCGTTTCTTAACAACTAAATGCCATGTTTTGATTGGTCGACATGGTACATTTTTTGACCAATGGGAAAGGGTGGGATGTTTTGGTTTCGTCTTTGCTCACAGGTGGAGAGTGCTTTCAAGCATTTTCCTTATAAAACGCCGTTTTTACTGTTTCTTCCCGCAGTAAATATAAACAATGATGAATAAAGTATTCTGATTATTCAGGAAGAAAACCAAACATTGCAGATATTTTTATCATAACTCTGGTTTTACATGGCCGATCAACACAATTTAAAAACTGGTATAAAGTCCACACTGTTTCCGTCAATTGTTCCGTCTGTCCTGCTCACATCTCCAATGGTTGTACACGTTGTCATTAACGTGGCTTCACCCCACATCAGCCACGCCGCTTTGCTAGCTAGAACACCGGTGTCGGCAGATAAGAGCACTGTCATAGCCTTCTTTATTTTCAATTCAGGTTAGAATTTGTTTTCTGTGCGCAACGCAGATTTTTTCTGAGCAGAGACCGTGCCAACTCACACTTTGACTCACACAGACACACCACCACCATCAACTTTGCTAAATTGCTAATGAAAAGCATTGATCGGGCAGCTGGGATTGAGCAGCAGTGTAAATCGAACTATTTTCACGGTTGTTGTGGTCATGATAATAATTTTGTGAGGCCGCATCAAAAAGGCTCAGATGAGCTTTCCAAAGTTCTACAAGTTGTGCCTCCATCGCTTGTGTCCAGATCACAGGCTGCACAGCCGTGCTGCTCCATCTTTTTCACTGACGTTTACATGTTTGCGCATGAGCAGTGTGAGCGGCTGTGGTGACACCCTCACGAGCGATTGATGATCGGGAGCTGCTCGAGGTGTTAATCGCTTCTCGTTACCTCACGTATACTACACGATGCACGATGAAGGCCAAAATCGGGCCGATCACGAAATCGGTCGCACGACTCAAAAATCGGCTCAAAATGGGCCAAAAATCGCACAGTGTAAGCCCAGCATTAGAGCAGCAATGTTTGTTCCCCTCAGAGAAAGAAAAAAAGGCGGCAAAAGTACAGGAAGGAATGGGAAAAGGAAAACACCTGGCTGGAAAAGTGCATGATAACACCTTTAAAGCGCACTGCACTGTGTGCCGGCGCACTTTTTCCATAGGCATGCTTCTAATGGTGGGCACATGAAGAACATGATTGGCGTGAAAGCTCGGGGAACCCTTACCCAATTTTCCATCCACCAGGCCACGGCAGAAGCAGATATGGTATGTAAACATTGGTTTGTTTTTTTTTAAACCCTCTGGTTAAGGTTAATATGGGCATGTTCAGTGAATATCAGCGCTATGTGGCCAGAAGTGTGATAATATAATTTATTTGATGAGTTATTATGCGTAATCATGGGAACAAGCAGGTTTACAAATGGGAGCAGCTGATTAGCATTAGAAAAGCTGAAATAATGCCTGAACTGAAGCCAATTGTACTAAAAACACTATATGTGCACTGTTACAAGAATGTTTTTCGTTCTATTGTTTTCTATTAATTTATATAATTTTAAGTTAAGCAGGACAGAGTTCTTTTAAATAAAGATTTACTTATATTCTCAAAAGTTAAGTATGACAGGCTTCTGTTTAAGAAAGAGACCTGTTTTACTGTGTTAATGTTGTCATTTTGAGCTAAAAATAAATGGCTAAATGATCATTTGTTTCCCATATGGTCATATCACAAAGAATATGCATCTGCTTAAATCAAATTCAAGTCAAATGGTTAAAAATATAATTTCACACAAAAAAAAAAGAGCTACCACACTGGGAAGGGTGAAGACAACTGGGTTGCCCGGACCTGGCCACGAGGTGTCCATTATTTATTTTTCAGGGAGTTGGCAACCTTAGGTGCACTGATTCCAGGGGGATGTTATGTGTGTGTGAATGGCAAGTAAGTAGTGACCTGTGTTGTATTTTGCCTTTGTTTGTGTCAGTACTGTAGTATGTTACCATTTAGGAGCTAATATAGTCCATAGTTGGAGCGGTAGGCCACGCATGCAACGCGGGAGTTCACTGTCATTTCATATGCTAATTTATGTTGTTAGCCTATCCCGGTTTAGCTTTGTTGATGCATGTACGGTCGCTCGTATGTCCATAATGTCATTCCTGTGTTATCAGACCTTCTATGTACAATTAGGTACGAGGATTAATAAAATAGCGATCGTAGTTTGACCGGAAGGATCGCGTTCCCGCTTAGCGTTCACAATAAGAGCATTACGGGTCGGGTGATTATAATGGGCTTTTATTCATTTTTTTTTTTATTTAACGCTTTTATATTGTACCACTGCCGGAAGTAGTTCCTATGTCCCCACGGTGACTTAACCTCGCACTAATGCAGTCTAGTTGCATAGTGTGAGCAGTTTGAAGTGTACTAAATTGTTCTGATATATATATATATATATATATATATATATATATAAAAAAAAACACCCAGCACGCCCCTGCGGGCGGTTTATCCTTCAAGCTCGGGTCCTCTACCAGAGGCCTGGGAGCTTGAGGGTCCTGCGCAGTATCTTAGCTGTTCCCAGGACTGCGCTCTTCTGGACAGAGATCTCCGATGTTGTTCCCGGGATCTGCTGGAGCCACTCGCCTAGCTTGGGAGTCACCGCACCTAGTGCTCCGATTACCACGGGGACCACCGTTACCTTCACCCTCCACATCCTCTCGAGCTCTTCTCTGAGCCCTTGGTATTTCTCCAGCTTCTCGTGTTCCTTCTTCCTGATATTGCTGTCATTCGGAACCGCTACATCGATCACTACGGCCGTCTTCTTCTGTTTGTCTACCACCACTATGTCCGGTTGGTTAGCCACCACCATTTTGTCCGTCTGTATCTGGAAGTCCCACAGGATCTTAGCTCGGTCATTCTCCACCACCCTTGGGGGCATCTCCCATTTTGACCTCGGGACTTCTAGGTTATACTCGGCACAGATGTTCCTGTACACTATGCCGGCCACTTGGTTATGGCGTTCCATGTATGCCTTGCCTGCTAGCATCTTGCACCCTGCTGTTATGTGCTGGATTGTCTCTGGGGCATCTTTACACAGCCTGCACCTGGGGTCTTGCCTGGTGTGATAGACCCCAGCCTCTATGGATCTTGTACTCAGAGCTTGTTCTTGTGCTGCCATGATTAGTGCCTCTGTGCTGTCTTTCAGTCCAGCTTTGTCCAGCCACTGGTAGGATTTCTGGATATCAGCCACCTCCTCTATCTGCCGGTGGTACATACCGTGCAGGGGCCTGTCCCTCCATGATGGTTCCTCGTCTCCCTCCTCTTTCTTGGGTTTCTGCTGCCTGAGGTATTCACTGAGCACTCGGTCAGTTGGGGCCATCTTCCCAATGTATTCTTGGATGTTCCTTGTCTCATCCTGGACTGTGGTGCTGACACTCACCAGTCCCCGGCCCCCTTCCTTCCGCTTAGCGTACAGCCTCAGGGTGCTGGACTTGGGGTGAAACCCTCCATGCATGGTCAGGAGCTTTCTTGTCTTTATGTCAGTGGCTTCTATCTCCTCCTTTGGCCAGCCTATTACCCCAGCAGGGTACCTGATCACGGGCAGGGCGTATGTGTTGATGGCCCGGATCTTGTTCTTACCATTCAGCTGACTCCTCAGGACTTGCCTGACCCTCTGCAGGTACTTGGTGGTTGCAGCCTTTCTAGCGGCCTCTTCATGGTTCCCATTTGCCTGCGGGATCCCCAGGTACTTGTAACTGTCCTCTATGTCTGCAATGTTGCCTTCTGGTAGTTCAATCCCCTCAGTTCTGACTACCTTCCCTCTCTTTGTTACCATCCGACTACACTTCTCCAGTCCGAACGACATTCCAATGTCATTGCTGTATAGCCTGGTAGTGTGGATCAGTGAATCGATGTCTCGTTCACTCTTGGCATACAGCTTGATGTCATCCATGTACAGGAGGTGGCTGACAACTGCTCCGTTCCGTAGTCGGTATCCGTAGCCAGTCTTGTTAATGATCTCACTGAGGGGGTTCAGGCCTATGCAGAACAGCAGTGGGGACAGAGCATCTCCTTGGTAGATCCCGCACTTGATGGTAACTTGTGCTATGGGCTTGGAGTTGGCCTCTAGTGTTGTACGCCACATCCCCATTGAGTTCCTGATGAAGGCTCTTAGGGTCCCATTGATCTTGTACAATTCTAGGCATTCCAGTATCCAGCTGTGGGGCATTGAGTCATAGGCCTTCTTGTAATCAATCCAGGCAGTGCACAGGTTGGTCAGTCTGGTCTTGCAGTCTCGGCTGATTGTTCTGTCTACCAGTAGCTGGTGTTTTGCACCTCTGGTATTCTTGCCAATTCCTTTCTGTGTCCCGCTCATGTATTGACCCATGTGCCTGTTCATCTTAGCCGATATGATGCCTGACAGGAGCTTCCATGTAGTACTGAGGCAGGTTATTGGTCGGTAGTTGGAGGGGACCGGTCCCTTCTTGGGGTCCTTGGGGATCAGGACCGTCCGGCCTTCAGTTAGCCATTCCGGGTGTCTCTCGTTAACTAGCAGCTGGTTCATTTGTGCTGCCAGACGCTCGTGGAGTGCAGTCAGCTTCTTCAGCCAGTAGGCGTGAACCATGTCGGGCCCTGGTGCTGTCCAACTCTTCATACTGGAGACCCTTTCTTGGATATCTGCCACTGTGATGGTTACTGGACCCTGTTCAGGGAGGTCGCTGTGGTCTGCCCTCAGATCCACTAGCCACTGAGCATTGCCGTTATGGGTTGCATCCTTCTCCCATATGCTCTTCCAGTATTGCTCCGTCTCCAGCCTTGGTGGTGCTGTTCTCTTATTGTTCCCTTGCCACTGAGAGTACACCTTTGCTGGTTCTGTGGAGAACAGCTGGTTTATTCTCCTGCCTTCTATCTCTCTGGTGTACCTCCTCAAGCGGCTGGCCAAGGCTGTGAGTCTTTGCTTGGCAGTTTCCAAGGCCTCAGGTATGGACAGCTTGCTGTATTTCTTAGGCACCTTATTTGTCGCACCTTTCTGCAACTCTGTTAGTTGGCTAACCTCCCTCCGTGCTACTTTGATCTTGCCCTCTAGCCTCCTTCTCCATGGAGGGTACTGCCCCTTGTGGCTGTTCAACTTGTAACCAAGCATCTCACTGATCACTGCTGCCGTATTGTAGATCAGCTTGTTAGTGTCGGTAATTGTGGTTGTAGGTATTGCCCGTAGTGCTGCATTAACATCATCTAGCAGACCTTCTGAGGGTACTTCACGTAATCTTGGTAACCGGCTACGGGGGATCCAGGTTTCAAGCTTGGCCATGATCCTATTTTTCAGGTCAGTTCCTCTCGCACTCAACGATCCTTCTCCTATCGCACTTGGGGCTATGTACCCAATCTCGGGTGGGGGTGATGATATCTCCCCCCTGACCTGGCGTCCTGACTCCTCCTTGCCGTAGCATTTGTGTTGTACCTCGTCAATCTCTAGCTGTGGTGGTGGCAGCATCATGCTCTGGGGGTGCTTCTCTTCAGCAGGGACAGAGAAGCTGGTCAGAGTTGATGGGAAGATGGATGGAGCCAAATACAGGGCAATCTTGGAAGAAAACCTCTTGGAGTCTGCAAAAGACTTGAGACTGGGGCGGAGGTTCACCTTCCAGCAGGACAACAACCCTAAACATAAAGCCAGCGCAACAATGGAATGGTTTAAAACAAAACATATCCATGTGTTAGAATGGCCCAGTCAAAGTCCAGATCTAAATCCAATCGAGAATCGGTGGCAAGATCTGAGAACTGCTGTTCACAAACGCTGTCCATCTAATCTGACTGAGCTGGAGCTGTTTTGCAAAGAAGAATGGGCAAAGATTTCAGTCTGTAGATGTGCAAAGCTGGTAGAGACAGACCCTAAAAGACTGGCAGTGGTAATTGCAGCAAAAGCTGGTTCTACAAAGTATTGACTCAGGGGGCTGAATAATTATGCACACCCCACTTTGCAGTTATTTATTTGTAAAAAAATGTTTGGAATCATGTCTGATTTTCATTCCACTTCTCACGTGTGCACCACTTTGTGTTGGTCTTTCACGTGGAATTCCAATAAAATTGATTCATGTTTGTGGCTGTAATGTGACAAAATGTGGAAAAGTTCAAGGGGGCCCAATACAATTGCAAGCCACTGTAACTAACTGATTTAGGGAAAGCTGAACAAAGAGTGACTTTTTTTTCGAACTTGCAAAGGGAACCCACTGACAACATTAAGAAAATTATTCTGTTCACCACAAACTGCAGAAATTGAGTGATCATACAAGTAACGCCAATTACAGCACATAAGAATTAAAATGTCTTTTAACTTAGCATTGTCACAAAACATTTGGAAAATGCGGGACAACTGAATATAGACAGTGCAGTAACAGAACAATGGTTTGTTCCATGTATTGCATTTTGAAGAGTTGTTTTCACTACAGGCTGGATCTGGGTGTCTCTTTAATAATAATTACACCAAGGAATATTTTAGAAATTCTGAAAATTTATCCTGCTACATGAACATTCACTACTGAAATGAGTATTGACGAACACTTAAAATTGGATCCATTTTCCAGACACTAGCACCCATGACAGTTTTTTTTTTTTTTTTTTTTTTTTTTTTTTTAAATTGTACACACCAGCTTTTTGCTTATTAGAATAAATATTAACAAAATAAAAGGATGAGAGCATCTTTACTTACAAAGAGTTATTAGAGGCACTAATCACTGGCGGCAGCCTCAGAGGAGTCTCCTCTGCAGAGAATTTCTTCTGGTCAAAAAAATGTAGGTCTTTTCTTGATGACATTAAGATGAACAGCAGAGCTGACCACTGAGCAGGAGAAAGAAGTGAGAGACTTCCTGAACTCAAGTACCGCTGAATCTCCTCCACTAAAGAACAATCATTTAGTTCATTCAGAGAGTGGAACAGATTGATGGTTTTCTCTGCAGACAGATTCTCACTGAGCTTCTTCTTGATATACTGGACTGTTTCCTGATTGGTCTGTGAGCTACTTCCTGTCTGTGTCAGCAGACCTTGTAGGAGAGTCTGATTGGTCTGCAGTGAAAGACCCAGGAGGAAACGGAGGAACAAGTCCAGGTGTCCATTTGGACTCTGTAAGGCCTTGTCCACAGCACTCTGGTAGAAGTGAATCGCTGAAGATTCTGTTTTTTCAGGCTTCTGGGAGGTGGTTTGTTGTTCTTGCAGCAGATTGAGTCCAGAGTTGATGAAGGTCAGATGGACATGAAGAGCAGCCAGAAACTCCTGAACACTCAGATGAACAAAGCAGAACACCTTGTCCTGGTACAGTCCTCTCTCCTCTTTAAAGATCTGTGTAAACACTCCTGAGTACACCGAGGCTGCTGTGATATCGATGCCACACTCTGTCAGGTCTGATTCATAGAAGATCAGGTTTCCTTTCTGCAGCTGATCAAAAGCCAGTTTTCCCAGAGACTCAATCATCTTCCTGCTCTCTGGACTCCAGTGTGGATCTGTCTCAGCTCCTCCATCATACTTGACCTTCTTCACTTTGGCCTGAACCACCAGGAAGTGGATGTACATCTCAGTCAGGGTCTTGGGCAGCTGTCCTCCCTCTCTGGTTTCCAGCACATCCTCCAGAACTGTAGCAGTGATCCAGCAGAAGACTGGGATGTGACACATGATGTGGAGGCTTCGTGAAGTCTTGATGTGGGAGATGATCCTGCTGGCCTGCTCCTCATCTCTGAATCTCTTCCTGAAGTACTCGTCCTTCTGTGGGTCAGTGAACCCTCTGACCTCTGTCACCCTGTGAACACAGTCAGGAGGGATCTGATTGGCTGCTGCAGGTCGTGTGGTTATCCAGAGGTGAGCAGAAGGAAGCAGTTTCCCCCTGATGAGGTTTATCAGCAGCACATCCACTGAGGTGGACTTTCTAGGGTCAGTCAAGATTGTAGTTTTGTGGAAGTCCAGAGGAAGTCGACACTCATCCAGACCATCAAAGATGAACACAACCTGGAAGTCTTCAAAGCTGCAGATTCCTGCTTCTTTGGTTTCAGTAAAGAAGTGATGAACAAGTTCCACCAAGCTGAACTTTTCCTCTTTCAGCACATTCAGCTCTCTGAAAGTGAATGGAAATATGAACTGGATGTCCTGGTTGGCTTTGTCTTCAGCCCAGTCCAGGCTGTATTTCTGTGTTAAGACTGTTTTCCCAATGCCAGCCACTCCCTTTGTCAGCACTGTTCTGATTGGTTCATTTCTTCCAGGTGAGGCTTTAAAGATGTCTTCTTGTCTGATTGTTGTTTCTGGTCTGTCTCGTTTCCTGGATGCTGCTTCAATCTGTCTGACCTCATGTTCATCATTGACCTCTGCAGTCCCTCCCTCTGTGATGTAGAGCTCTGTGTAGATCTGATTCAGAACGGTTGGGTTTCCTGCTTTAGCGATCCCCTCAAACACACACTGGAACTTCTTCTTCAGGGCAGATTTAAGGTTATGATGACAAGCGGCAGCTTGAAGTTCTAAATTAGAAGAAATATGTAGACTATCACGTGAAAGTGGAAACAAAGACTTAATTCCAAAAAGAATGAATCTTTAAAACCTGTTGGTCTGTCTCTTAAGACATTAGAAAATTTTCATTCATCCAAATGTTTAAATCTTCATAGAAATCCTCTTACTGCTCTGCAGACGGTCAGCCAGCTCCTCCTGCTTCATTCTCCTTAGGAAGTCCACTGTGATCTTCACAAATGCCCCTGTGCTGCTCCTCCTCTGCTCCTCATCCTCATCCTCCCTCTGACTCTCTAAGCATTCTGGGTAATCTGGACTCAGAACCTTCTGGATCTTCTTCAGCTCGTTCTTCACAAAAGTGATGATGTTGTCCTCCAGCAGCTGGAACAGAATACTTTATGAATGATCCGATCAGAGTGAAGTCATGGAGCCAAACATCAGATCCATGTTGGACACACTGACAATCCACTGATCTACAAAGAGCAGCATGGAGATGACTGAGAACAGAATAGATGTAAAAGTAGTTGTTGTACATGTACAGACCATAAATATGGAGTCCAGCTGTGTTTGATGGGCAGACTGACCACTGGGAACCTCTGAGCTCTGCTTGTCCACACTGTGGAGGAACCATGGACAGACACACACACACACACACACACACACACACACACACACACACACACACACACACACACACACACACACACACACACACACACACACACTTTAATTATTGAAATTTGAATTTAGCCTCTAAAAGCTGTGTTCAGTCACTTTTGGTGCTTCCCTTGTTGCATCTGTATTTGTAGTTTTGCTGTCAGAGATCAAAATGATCAATAATACAAATTACACTCCAGAGTCCTTCCACTGTTATCCTGACCACTGACACTTCTTTGTTGGGTTTTTCACTCTACAATCATTTTTGTTTTTTTCCAAAGTTAATAAAAAGTTAAAATATATCAGGAGGTCAACAACAGTTTGTTAAACTCACAGCTGAACTCTGAACATCACACTGCTGGAATCAAAAAACTACTTCCTGTTCAGCTGCTGCTTGCTGTTTTTCATTAATAATTAATGAATTGATTAAAGGAATTTTTCTGCAGTCACAGAAATTTTCATTAAACACTTCAGTTCATGAAAATGTCAGCACTGCTGAGGAGCAGGAAGTGGGCATCAGACTGAGTGAAGAGTTTTAGGACAGAGAGTTTGAGAATAATCTCCCCTTCCTAAAAATAATCTGAGTATCTGCTGTGTTTGTGGAAACACTCCAACACACACCACTGCACATATGAACATGTGTGTGAAACAGAGCTGACATTAAACATGATGGAGGATTTATTCACAAACACACAACAACATTTACACACACATTACCTCTCTGCAGGACGACACACGTCTGATTTAAAGTCAATACCATAATCTTTAGACTGGTCACTCTGTAAGGACACACAGCTGGGTGGAGTTCCATGTTGGTTCCTGTGAATAATGATGGAGCAGTGATGTGAGTGCTG
Source organism: Rhamphochromis sp. 'chilingali' (assembly GCF_963969265.1). Taxonomy (NCBI): domain Eukaryota; kingdom Metazoa; phylum Chordata; class Actinopteri; order Cichliformes; family Cichlidae; genus Rhamphochromis; species Rhamphochromis sp. 'chilingali'. The sequence continues at coordinate 65,561,235 of NC_137929.1, read as the reverse complement.
AGCTGTGACATGGATAAGAGTCATGGACAGTTAGAGATGGTCATCTCACCTCTGAGCTTTGGTCTGGCTCTCATGTTCCCCACACAGAGTGGTTTTAGAGGGAGGGACTCCCTCCTCTCTGTCCTCACACTGATCCATGCTGCTGAATTCACATCAGCTCACACACACTTTCTACCTTCACCTGCAGAGGAAACACAAATCATTCATGTGCACATTAACTGAAATCCTCCTTTCCATCATGTGTGCTGTCCAAATATCAGCTGCTTCTTTCCTGCTTCAGCTCACTGTCAGCTGAATGCAGTCAGACAGCAGTGTGAGGCAGAGGAAGCTGCCATCAGCTGCTCTCCTTTTACTATCAGTCCACTAGATGGAGCCATGAACCACATACGATGCATTCAGGGCACAACCAGGCTCTACCATCAGCCAGCAGGCCACAGCCCGGCTGCAGCACCAGCCACCAGGCCACAGTCAGCCTCCACCATCAGCTAGCACAGACCGTCCCAAAGTGTGGGGCCCGCCCCTAGGGGGGGCACAGAGCCATTGCAGGGGGTCGCGGCATGAAAAGGGGAAAAAAAACAACAACAACAAAAACGCTTGGACACTGCTAGCATGGGGCGCCTACAAACGCAAAGCAGGAGATGAAGCATCGCTGAATATGTTTCCAAACCAACTTCATTCTAAGCCAAAGACTAAAAATATGGTGAAGCATGTCTTCCCTTTGGCTTCACCTGCACAAGTGCCAAGGTAGGTCTCCCTGCAGAATTGGTTTTCCCTTCGTCAGGAGCAGCGCTGGGCTCTTCAAATCATGGACAATCAGTATCCCACATTCTTGATTTTTAGTTCACTAACACTTGTTGTAATGACTAACTACTCCTGACATTTTGGAGATGTTTGCTCTTTATACAGTAAAGTTACAGCGGGATACAAATAACATCAGGCTGATCCTGCCACGATTTGTTCCCTCGGTTCAAATCACGGACAAACAGGATCCCACAGTTGTTTATGTTTTTAAACCCATTTTGCACAGAGAGGCATTTTTTTTGAAAAATGTATTGATAGCAATGTTGAATATTATTACACATGAAAAAAACAACAACATGTAAAATAATCACGCTGTGACGCCTCTGCCTTTGTAAATGGAGGGACAGTAACTGTGTGTATGTAAGCGTGTAAAACCTGCAGATAGTCAGATTAACAGTATTTTGTCTCTATCTATCTCTATCTGCCATTCTGCAATTCATCTCATGTAAACAATAACGTGGCGCACAGCACCCGAGTAGGTGCGGACGTAGCATAAAAGATTTAGTAGTTTATTTTCTTACTACCTGCAGATTACTTGTATTTGCTTAATTGTTTACTAAATGTTTGAGGTGTGAAATAAACTGCAATGGAGCAAAATATGGGTGTGTGTGGTTGGAGGATGTGTTAGTGCGTACGTGTGTGTGTGTGTGGGGGGGGGTGGGGGGCAACATTTTTCTTTTAAAACAAAGGGGGGCCCAGCGAAAAAGTTTGAGAACCACTGAGCTAGCAGGTCCAGCCAGGCTCCACCATCAGCTAGCTGGTCCAACCAGCAGGCCACAACCAGACTCTACCACAGGTCTACCAGGTCTACCTTATTTTTTTTTCCTCTTTCAGTCAGCATGTTATACTCAGTAGCCTTTTTTTCCTTTATTGCTTTTATTGAAAGCTTTTTGTCTACATGAGGTGCAGGAACAGTCTGCGGAGCAAGAGAAACCATACTTCTTACTCCTCTCAAAGGGAACAAGGTGGGATCTTACATCTTTTAGAAGCTTCTCAAACGTGATCATCAGCAGAGATCTCGATCCAACTGATTTATTTATTCCACATCACTGGTTTATTTCCCAATTCTCTTACCCCCCAAAGAGATTGGGCACTAAGAGAAATCAGTCTGTAATCCTACAAAAAAAATCTGTGAAAAGAAAATGTTTCATTGTTCTTCTGCTTCTTTTATCTGGAAATGTGCAACCTAATCCCGGTCCAGACTGCAAATGCTTAAGTACTCCTTGTGATTTCAAAACTCGAACAGGTCTTGGTATCACTCATTTAAATGTCAGAAGTCTTCTTCCCAAACTTGATTTTGTGAAAATTTGGATGAAAGAGTTAGATACTGATATTCTTATATTATCAGGAACCTGGCTAACAAAATCGATTACTGACAAAGACATTGCAATAACAGGCTATAATCTTTTCCATTGCGATCGCCCCAGAAAGGGTGGCGGTGTTGCAATTTAGGTAAAATGCAAATTCCATGTTACTGTCGATTCATCTGTATCTGTTTGTAAACAGTTTGAACTTCTTGCCCTCAAGCTCCAACTTTCCAAGGGTTATTTTATTACCATTTTGGGCTGTTATAGACCCACCTCGGCTAGTAGTGAGGCTTTAGTTTCACTTAGTAAAAAACTATCGACTTTCAGTCAGTTTAAAATCCATGTGTGATTCATATAATCTCACACAACTAATTTACAGCACAACTCGTCCAAATCTTAACTGCCCAGAAAAGTCATCACTTATTGATTTAATTTTAACTAACGTGCCGTATAAATATTCTCACACTGGGGTTTTCGCAAATGATATCAGTGACCACTGTGTGGTAGCTGTAGTCAGATAATTGAAGCTCCCAAAATCAAGGCCACAAATAACTTTTAAACAAGATTTTAAACATTTCTGTGAGCAAGCTTTCTTTCATGATTTATGGCACTATAACTGGAGTAGAATCTACCTGATAACTGATCTTGAGCTGCATGGAATTATTTTTATGACACTTTTATCAAAATTATAAATAAACATGTCCCCATGCGCAAATTTAGAGTAAAATGCAGAAACAACCCTTGGTTTTCTCCTCAGCTCTCCAGTCTACTCAAAAAAAGGGATGCTGCCTGGGCTAAGGCCAGAAAAACTAAATCTGAAGCAGATTGGCTGATTTTTAGACAGCTCAGAAACCGTGTCTGTAAGGTCAGGATTAATGTTAACAGCAAACAAAATGAAGGCAGATTTTCACAATAAGAAGAGTTTGAATTTTCACTTAAGTTTGCATTTTTTCTGTATGTGTAGCTATAATTTAAACTAGGGGAAAGGGGAAAAGTAAGCTGTAACTCCTAAAAGTTTGAGGTGTAAGATTATCATTGAAAGAGACCAACAGGGACACAATTAGAAATGAGTATATCAGATGGACAGCTAACTGCAAACACTTTGGAGAGAGAGCGAGAGAAAGACTGGCATCTGCACTTTGACTTAAATCATGTCTTTGTACAAAATGAAATCAATAACTGTCATTTGATATTATCATATAGAATTACACCATTTTATAGTACAAGCAACTGTATTTTTATATCGTCCATCTCATCAATATGATCTTATTAAAACATATTTTGAAAAAAAAATGTTTTCAAAATCTGACACATGATGTGTCAAGGTTGGCATAGTTTTTTGACATACCAATTTGAACTCATATGTTAATTTTCTGAGTAGTTAACAGTAATTAAACGACACATGCAAATGTAATATAATATTTTTGGTTGTTCTAATGAAGTCAGTTTGAATAAATAAATGCATAAACCTTTTTGTTATTATTATATAAAGAATGGTGGTCATAATTACCTCTTATTGAAGCAGATCCAACAGTTTGTGACGCAGTATTTTTATTCACACAGAAGCCAATTCAGCTAATTCAGTTCTTTACCACATCTATGCATCCACCTACACTGTAATTATAAAGACCCCCAACTGCTGTTGACACAATAACTGGTAATGGTCAGACAGCGGCTCCTCTACACCTCCTCCACGGACTGAGGGAGGCAGGAAAATCATTCTGGATTCAACTGATGAACACATCAGACCTGAGTTTACAGTCATGCAGCCCACATTTACTGAATCCTGAGATCACACAAATTAAGAATTCCACTAAGAAGTTTTCCTTTATCTAAATGCAGCTTTTTACTGTCTGTGTGCAAACTGATCTTTGTGCCTCACCTCAAACTGGATTTAACAGTGTGTGTGTTGGTGCCACAACTCATGTGTTCACTCCAAAAATATGTCGTCTGACTAGTCAGACTGAGCCAGAGTAAAGTTTCCTTGCTGACGTGCACTGTTGAGGTTATTACTGGAGAAAAGTAATTATTACTGTATTACACATTGCTCATTACTTTCTTAAAATAATGCAGTACATTATTTATCACAGGAGTAAGTATTATTGTTGTTGTTATCATTATTATTATATTAGTATTATTGCACTACCTGTCATATTACATTCATAGACATCAGAGTCCTGGGGGGTCCATGAACCAACTGTTTATACACATTTAGAGGTGATAAAGTCTTTTTTGTGATGGATCCTAATCTTTAAACTACACTTTCATATAAGAGCTGCCCAAACTTTCAATAATTTAATAACACTTTAAAACCAGTTCATTTTTACTGGTATTTAGCTATGTGATTAAAAGTTAAAAAATAATCCTTTATTCTCTTTATTTTAACTGTGTTCATACTCTGTCTGAAAGCCTTTTGGTGTTTTCATCCAAGGAAACATTCTTCATGGAAGTTTAAACTAGAAAAACTAGTAACTGCATGCAGCATAGTTTCAGTTTACAGCACACCTGATCTTTGTGAAGCATTAACAGTAACAGTATGTTATTTAACAGAGCTGTAAAAACACTAACACACGTCAGGAGTTTGTTTGATTATACATTATATGATTTATTTTATGTTACGTAAATAAAAATGTCTCACTTTCTGTTTTGCTCCCAAAATTCATAAAGACAAACTGTTAAAGGAGGAAACAAAGAAAACTTACAGTTTCTTCACACACACCAACAACAAGGTCCACTCCACACCTGGACAGCTGCTTCCTGGAGGGAGGCAGGACTCCACCTGAAGCTCAGCACAGGTGGGAGGAGGGAGGGGTCAGAGTTTCTGGCTGTTTAACTTTGTCTCATGAGATTTAAAGAGGAATTAAACTTCTCACCACAGTTTAAGTCCACATTGACAAGACTGTCTACTACTAGGGATGGGTACCGATATCCGGTGCCATTATTGCACCAGTTCTGATATAAACTCGTTTCTTGTTTGGCTCTTAGCGAAGGCGGTCTGGTTTGGTATAACCCTACTTGTGAAGTGAAATTTCCCAGCCTGTCAGTCTTAACATGACCCCAAGATCTATGCACCAAGTGGTTTAAGATATTTTTGAAATCTGGACTCAAACCCGAGGTGAGTCTTTAAGTTAGTGGCTTATATGATTTAGACCCGCCCTTTCACATAAGTACTGCCTAATCTGTCAGTAATTGAAAACTACTTATTCTCACTGGCTCTCAGCTTTAGTTGAGCAGGACAGATTTGTTTTTGTTCTGTAAATAGACTCTGATTTACTTCTTTTATTGTTTGATATTTCTTTTGTAACTGAGTGTAACCCAGTGTTAAAAACGGGATTAAAAGCATAAATATTAATACTCTTTTAATTAAAATATGATTTGATAATGGGAATAAATTTTGATAAAATACAACGTACTTTGTCCGTTAGAGTGTTTTTGTTAGATCCACTGAGCAACCAATCATTGGCTGGTCTGACCCTCCCCCAATCTGTGTGCGCTGCTCTAACACCTGTGTATGCCTTTGTGTACTAGTCAGCTACGACAGAGATACAGGCAGAGAGAGATCAATTACTCGGGTTGTGAAGAAGCCAACTGGATTTAAAAGCTTTTCCGGTGAAAATAATAACAGTGATAGCGTATTCCAGAGGCCGTGAGCCAGCATGAGCACTGTGAAGTCCCGTGTAGCATTTGTTGCTTTTGTTGCTTCACATGGTTTTTTTCTTTGCTTATTTGGATTGGTTTTGAGGACTCAAGAAGAATCGAGAATCCCTTTTCCAGTACTGGATGGCGAGCCCAGCTCAAAGAGCTGGTAGATTGTAACCCGACTGGTTACAGACACACAATGACTGTTGAACATTGACAGACTGAAACTGACTTTAAAAAAGGACACAAAAGACAATATATCCTTGGGTCGACTATTTGTGGGTTTATTTTATTTTATTTTCAAGAAGCCCGCTCTACTTTTGTTAATTGTGCATAACCTGCTAATTCCTCTGTTGTCATACACCCTTGGCTCCCCCGAATCTAGAACCTGTCTGATCTGGCCCATATTTCCCTTCTGTCCTCGTACTGCGGTTAAAGGTAACTATACTGCCGTACTACAGGTAAAGAAGGCTAGAAGTAGCGCTAACAGGTCTTACATGCCCACTACCAGTATTACACCACCAGTGCTACATGAGGTTTATATTTCAGTCAATATTTATTGAGAATTTAGTGATTGGAGTAACTCTGTGATTCAAAGTTTAAAAAATAATAATTTCTATGCCCTCTTTAAACTAACTAAGATTCATTCTATCTCATCCTCTGTCTAAAAGCCTTTTCAATTCTCTTCTGCTTGAAGGCTCCATCTCCTCCACCCACTGCAGTGGAGAGTGAATAAAATATATTTGAATCCAAGAAAAAAAACAGATTTTCTCTTTTTTTAAATCCAGTTGTTTTTTTTGTTTGTTTTTGTTTTGCTTTTTTTTTAATGGCATAGAAGAGATTAGAGATAGACCATCTCTAATAGACCAACATCTTTGAACACACCAGAAAGGAGGAGAGAGTGTTTGGTTGTAATTTCTCTTTCATCATCATGGTTTGGATTAAAACACAACCTTTAGTAACATCCCCATTGTGAGTGGAGGAAGCTAAATATTAAGCAGACAGAAAGACCAAGATTAACTATAATACCATCAGAATTAATAGTCTAGACCAAGGGTCGGCAACCCTTCTGATGACGAGTGCCATCTAAAATTTCCTCAGAAGTCAGTGTGCCATATTGCACATATTGCATTAGCAATAAATTTAATAACGCTCTATATTAACAGTTACACACTATATAGAACCACTTTATAGAATTATATTTGTTCACAGATGTTGGCAGCTATCAGCGAATAGGTATCAGCTGTTTTGAAACAAAAAAAAGACACTTTTTATCCATAACAAGAACTCAATAACAGCAAATGAACTATACAACAGAAAATACAAATGCTATTTATGGTCTCCTCACAACAATGATAAGAAAAATAAACTGAGCCAATATGGCATGTTTGTTAATACAGGGATACATATGTTAATGTGATCTCTGGTCTCCCACTCATAGACACCGAGTGTCCAGCATTCAGACGTTTAGAAGTTTAACAAGTATCAGTTCTTCTAAATGTACCAATTAGGAACTATATAAATGTCTTTAACATAAAATTATTGGCATTAGCTGGCAGAGGTTTGTAACCAAATCCAGGAAAACTGACTGAAATAAGATCAAGCTTTAATTGAGACTGAAAACATTTCGAAAAGAACAAAATTCAAAGTGTTAAACAAAGAAAATCCAAAGACTTGGGACCTCAAAATAGGGAGAAACACTATTAATGATTAAAAGCTTCAAACACTTAAGAACAAAACTAAAATCTACTGATTAAAAACACAAATTACAAAGTGAACATGACAGCAACACGAAGACATGAAAAAACTGCCAAGGTAAAATACTTTTCTGCACATCTGTGAAGGTTCTCAGTCATTCAGGTCATGCTAGTCTAAGGAGCTTGGAAAGAAAAACGTCTGGACTTCTTTAAGTTGCTTGAAGATGTTTCACCTCTCATCCGAGAAGCTTCTTTAGTTTTAAGGTCAAATGGTGGAGAGTCCCAGACCTCTACATTGGAGAGACCAAACAGCCACTTCACAAGCGCATGGTACAACACAGAAGAGCCACCTCCACGGGACAAGACTCAGCAGTCCATCTGCATCTAAAGGTCAAAGGACACTCTTTCGAGGATGCCAATGTTCACATTTTGGACAGAGAGGACAGATGGTTTGAAAGAGGAGTGAAAGAAGCCATCTATGTCCACTGTGAGCGACCATCTTTGAACAGAGGCGGTGGTTTACGACACCAACTCTCTGCCATCTATAATCCAGTTTTGAGATCCTTCCCAGACGCCTTAACGCCCACTCACATCCTGGGCCATCTGACCTCAGGAAATCACATGATAGGGTGGGGGCCAGGTTTCACACCCGAAACCCTGGCTGATTGTGACCCACACCCGCTTTCACACCTTGGCTAATGTGATTAGGTAGAGGATCATCAGGGGGTGCTTTGTCCCTCTTTGGGGGGGATACTCCCACGGGGTTTAAATCTGGGACTCTTCACCATTTGACCTTAGAACTGAAGAAGCTTCTCGGACATTTTCTTTCCAAGCTTCTTAGACCAAGCTACTTTTCTGCACATTATGCATGACTCAAGTAACAGCCTCCACATACAGATACTATCAGCAGGTACAGGATTTAAAACATGCTGTAAATGTTCACGGTGCTTGTGAGAATCTATATTTTCTTCTGACATTCCTTGTAGTAACCCTGAACTGAACTGGAGCTGCTTTGTTTCCTGTTTTTCCAATGGCACTTAAGTAAAACCTGAATGTCAACTTCTTAAGAACAAACTGATTTTATCTAATTGTTTCCAGTTAAAGGGCAGAACAATGTTCCATCAGATCACGGATCAGCGTCTGATGTGTCTAAAGTTTCATACTGATCAATTTAAACTGTTCATCACAGTAACCGGTGTTTTTATGCAGAGTTACTGACTGCTAACCAGTGTGGATTCAGTCAATCAATAATCTATTATCATGTAGATTTGTCTTCAAACACAAGAGTGATCAAAGTTTGTCCTGAAATAAGAGCTGAACATCAGGTCCAAACATCAAAAGAAACAAACAGTCAAACTGTTAAAGGAGGAAACAAAGCAAACTTACAGTTTCTTCACACACACACCAACAACAAGCTCCACTCCACACCTGGACACTAAACACGGACACACAGGTAACCTGCTTCCTGGAAGGAGGCGGGACTCCACCTGAAACAAGACAGGTGGGAGGGGCTCAGCAGGAGCAGCAGCCGAGTTCATTTATCAACATACTTGAAGTTCCTGACAAACAGACTCTGATGTGAAAAGTGAGGCTTCCTTCAGGTCCCTTTCCCTTTTTTCTTTCATCCTTTCCAAAGCTCCATTTACACTGAGCTTTGATTTCAGTGGAGGTGGACGTGTTAAACATAATCATTAGGAGAACTAAGAGACATGATTTGTGGTTATCAAACTGACTTGTTGTTTAACTTTGTGTGTTTTTTTTCTTTTCAGGTTTATAAAGGCAGTTACTTTTCACTCGGTTACATCACCATTCCAACACACTTTTGCACACCAACAACATTGCACACTGTGAATAATCAGGAGTGACTGTCCTCATCACCCTGATGTCCTTCAGCTGTGTAAGCAAACATAAACAAAATGAAATGACCTGTTAGGTTTTTTTATGCTACAGCTCCAACATCCAACTGTAAATACTGAAACCTGATGTTGCAGTTTGAGGGTAAAGGCTATTAAACCCCGATTCATTTGTCCCCATGACAGAACAGAGAAAACCGACTCATAGTGTGTTAAAATATTGATATTTCTTTTATTCAATCATCTTCCGGAAGAGAGAGACCTCTGCACAGCTCAAACGCCAGTTGCAAGAGCTCTCTAACATTAGAATCATAAACTGTGCTTCATATAGGTGTTATTTTGGTACTTTACACATCACACAGTCTCAAACATTGCTTATATGGCAAGTTCCTCATTTCAGTGTCTTATCTATTAATATGGCTGTGCACTAAAACTTCCTGTTTTTCAGTCTGGCTGAGCACTTAGTTTGTGAGTTAAAAGTGGCCTTGCTCTACAAGCCTTTATTAAAGTACATAAAACAATATAATGAGCAGATACACATTAAAAAATATTTCTCTTATCCCTAACAGTCCCCCTTTTTCATTTCTCACTTGAGGAATGAACTAATTCCTAATTTAGCACATTAAGTTTACTTAAATACAATCCAATTCAATTTTATTTATATAGCGCCAAATCACAACAAAAGTCGCCTCAAGGCGCTTAATAGGTATAGAGAAAAACCCAACAATCATATGACCCCCTGTGAACAAGCACTTTGGCGACAGTGGGAAGGAAAAACTCCCTTTTAACAGGAAGAAACCTCTGGCAGAACCAGGCTCAGGGAGGGGCGGGGCCATCTGCTGCGACCGGTTGGGGTGAGATAACAGAGACTTTTACGAGAGAGACCTAATATTTAATAATCCACATTTCACTGTTTTAATCTTTGGTTCAGATGTGGATTCTGTGTTGTTCTTTCTTTGTGATTGTTTAAGTTGTTTATTGCTGGCTTTTAGTTTGTTTTTGTCTGTTTGGGAGCTGAAACAATCTCTATGGATAAGGATTTTTTGACGGGGTAGCATCAGGAGAGAAGGTCCAGACAGGCGTGTTCCATGTTAAAAGCTAAAATATAACCAAAGAGATTATGTTAAACAAACAAAACCTTTCAATTGCCCAACCCTATCTTACCCCTCAATGGGTTGTATGTTTTCAATGTTTCCTTATTATTTTGTCATAAAAATAAATCAAACAATTAAATCAAGCTGTGAGACAGCACCTTGCATCTATGCCAGGCTGTGAGCTGCCCTAAATCTACTTCCTTCACCCCCTTTTCAACTAGTTTAAAACCACTCCTTACTTCCCTCAGAGCTCACTGTAAACTCCCAAAAGATAGAATTAGCTTTTCCTGGTAAAGGGTCCTAGATTATTTTGTCAACCTTTGGAAACATCCTCTAGTTAAACCGTTTCATCTTTAAAACTTAAGCCTGGTTTCTTCGCCCCCTTTAACGGGTAGCGCATATCTGGCCTGAACACTGTGTTTGGGCAATTTACATAACATATAAATCCTGCAACTATTCCTAAAGTCCCTCTCATTACTTTTATGCTCCCATTATAACCTGTGTCTAACAAGCTTTTGATCTTCTTTGCAATGTAAACAACTAGGTGTCTTTATGCTCCGTTCTTCTCCTTTCTCTGGTTGGTTCCGTTCGGTCTCGGGCTTCCTTACTTTTCCTGCCTATGGTGTGCCACAAGGTTCAGTTTTGGGGCCTTTATTGTTCTTACTGTATTTACTTCCTCTTCAACACTTATTGAGCACTTTTAAGGACATTTCGTATCACTGCTATGCAGATGATATTCAGGTATATATCTCCTTTAAGCCCCATGATGTTTCCAAGCTACAGATTTTGCACAAGTGCATAGACTCCATTAGATGTTGGATGGCTGGAAACTTTCTTCAACTAAATGAGGAGAAGACTGAAGTTCTTGTTTGTGCTCCTAAAAATGTTGTACCTAGTGTTATGGAAAACTTGGGTCCACTTGCTACATTTGCAAAACCGTCTATCAGGAGCCTTGGTGTTAGTATTGACTCAGCTCTGACTTTGGATGCCCATGTAAAATCTTTGGTTCGCTCCTGTTTTTATCACTTGAGAAACATTGCTAAGCTGAGTCCCATTGTATCGCGCTCCGAATTAGAAATTGTCATTCATGCATTTGTTTCATCTCGTCTGGACTATTGTAATTCTTTGTTTACTTGTTTATGTAAAGCCTCTTTGGAGCGTCTGCAAGTTGTTCAGAACGCTGCTGCAAAGCTTCTGACCAAGTCCTCCAAGTTTTCCCATGTCACACCCCTGCTGATTCAGCTGCACTGGCTCCCCGTTAAATTCAGAATCCAGTTTAAGGTTTTGACCTTGACTTTCAGGGCTCTGCATGGACAAGCACCAACCAAGTGAACTTTTACATCCATACATTCCCAGCAGGTCCCTGAGGTCATGTGACCAGGGCTTGCTTGCTGTCCAACACACGAGGCTGAAAACAAAAGGCGACAAAGCTTTTGGAACTGTGGCCCCCAGATTATGGAACTCTCTCCCTTTGAGCCTGAGATCTGTGGACTCCGTGGTCGCTTTTAAAAAACAGCTAAAAACCCATCTTTTTAAACTTGCTTTTGGTTGATTTTTATTTTTAGGTTTTAGCTTCTGTGAAGCACTTTGTGATTTTTATCTTGAAAGGTGCTATATAAATAAAGTTTTACTTACTTACTTACTAAAAATGAGAAAAAAGAGAGAGCTGATTATTTGCTCATCAAAGCACAAAACAAAATCACCTGCCAGGTTTTCTGTAAGTGCACTTTTACAAAAATAATGGGCCCCTCTTAGACATGTCCGTGTTCAATGAAACTCCCTCTATTAAAATAAGAAGAACACCCAAAGCAAACTAACCGAATCAACCCATCACTACAACAACAACCTCAAAAATCTTAAACACACAAAAGTTTTGCCACAAGTTCTTCAGGGTCCTGACACTCTCAGGTCAACTGACATAATTTCACCTGCTCAATACACAGAAAATCTTGTTAAACGCCACACAGTCACAGTGTCTCCTCCAGTGCAAGCTTCACTCCTTCAGTCAGACAGGAAACCCAAGTTCCTCTTCTTCTTTTCCTGTCCCGAGACATGTTTAAACATTACCACCTTATTAAATTATTTTATTTCTTTCTACAGTGATCACTTTTTTTTTTATCCATCTGTACAAGAGCACTTCTAATCCGCTATTCTAAAAACTGCTCCACACTAAGCGATTTGGACAAGATGATAAACAGACTCACATGCTCAACATGCTGTCTAGTCTTCATGAGCTCTCTTGTATTTCTAAGTGCAATGCATTTTCTGTTTGTGTGTGAGTTTGTATATGTTTCTTTTTGCAGTGTGTCAGACTCCTTCACAATTTTCCAACTTGAGCAGTCAGTTTTCTCTTTCCCAAATTTTGATTTCCCACATTAAATAACAGCATTCCTCTGTGTTCTCCACCTCCTCCTCTCACTCTGTTGTCCTCTCTCACTTCAACTGTCCAGTACCAGGCAGTTCTCCTTCCGAGACAGAATCCACTCTTGGGTTTGGTCTCCTCTGTGTACACATGGCTGCCGTTAATGCACAGGTTGTTCAGGTCGCTGTTGCTCTGCTTAGAGTGGCCCATCAGTGAGAAAGGACCCAAAGACACCTTGCTGTCAGAGCTGCCGGTTCGTTTGTGTCCTGTGGAGAGCAGGGAAATTATTTTACTGCTATTGTTAATAATCATCAACATTACTATTGCATTAATAATATAATCGGCAGCATTGATATTGCATTCAGATGTTTAAACAGTGTGTGTCTTTCAGAAAGATTAAGTTGCAGGCTGACAGGAAGTTGCAGGCTTTGTAGAAATGAAACCGAGAGCAGAGTCTAAGTTATTCTGAGGAGCTGGTTAGACGAGGCTATTTGAATTACTAGGTTATTCAAATTGTCTGGTATACTTTTATATTCTTTTATTAAGCTTTTAGTAGAGGTTCTTGATTAAAACATTTATTCAATATAGTACATATAGTTTCAGTTAGGTTGTTACACATAAGGATGAGCCTCTGTTCTGGTGAAAGGTCAGAAGTGCAACGGGTGTGATAAGAGAGCATTTGAGGACGACACATACACACACACACACACACACACACACACACACACACACTGAGTTAGAGGGAATAATTTATAGGTGAGAGGTTAGTTATGTTTACTCGCAACTGTGAAAGAGGAACAGTTTCTTGTTGTCTCTGCAAGAAAGAGGAACAGCGTCTGGCAGGATGTGGGGCTCGTGTTCCAGACGAGATAGAAGACAATGTTCTTTTAAACTGTGTTAAAAGTCATTGTGGTTTTGATTTGACGTATGTATATATTCTGTCTGTGACGTATGAAGGGGCGTCATTAATTCAAACCCTGATGCTATAAAAATCTGTGTATGCTTTGATTAAGTTGAAGATCAATCCCTGTCTGCGTACGGACTGGTCTTCCCACGCGTGTATTCATTAAAATCAATTGTTTGACCAAGATCTTCTGGACCTGGTTGTTTGTACTCTCCTTCCTCAATATTTGAACCTCAACAGTCCCAATTTGCATTTCTTCTTAACATCAGGAGAGTTGATACTGAGGAGGCAAGATGAGCGGCTGCCACTCAGAGATGAATCCTTCTCAGGTTGAGTCCCCAGTGTGGACATGGACTGTGAGATGTTACGCTGCAAGTTTGATTTTCGGGCAAAGAGCTTTTGAGCTTAGCTTTCTTTTTCTCATCCATGTTATTGCTCTTTGGAACTGCATTCCTTGTCTTCAGCCAGGGGTGAGAGCTTGCTGGTGAGGTTTAGTAACACATGGCACTGTAAACAATTCAACCAAAAACTTGGCCTGAACATTTCTAATGATATTAACCTATAACTTTCTTCCGACCGCTGCATGTGGAAAATCGATCCAGATCATAAGTGCTTAACCGACCCGCTTCTCTCTCTCCGGTCAGAAATACCAATTCATGTCATGTCTATAAGTGTAAGCGTGTTCTTCATTGCATTTATGTTATGTGGTAATATTAATTGAAGCTGCTTCTTCATTGCATGTGTATTTTATAATCAGGTTTAATTCATGCCTCTTTGCCTCTTTTTTTTGATGTTGTGGACAATCCTAAACCTCCATGATTCAGCTTCCATTTTCAATCCAATTATATCCTGTATTTTCGCACTCGAGTAGTGATGGTAAATTTGATTCTTTTTACTGAATCGAGTGTTATTGAGTCATTCACCAAAGTGAATCGGGTGTTTTGAGTCATTTGATTCACTGAGTCAGTTGACCAGAGAGCGCAAAAATTTTACATTTTCACTCAAACTTAATTTGTTTCTCTTTTCATGTAAATCCCACTGCTAAGATGAATGATAAAAAAAACCCAAAAACATTTCTAAAATTAAGCAATTTCTTATCAAAATTGCTTAATAAACATTTATTTTGTTTATTTGTATTTTATTAGTATTTTCCTTAAGTGTGTCAAATATATATTTTCTCATCTAAATGTCCACTGCGCTGTGAGCCAGGGGGTGGTAATGCGCCTTAAAATTGGTTGCCAACCAAGAAGAAGAAGAAGAAGCTGTGAGCCAGGAGGGAGGGGGTGAGTGAGTGATTCGTTCGCTCGCTCTATGATTCAGCACAGGAGGGAGGGGGTTAGTGAGTCCTGAGTGATTCGTTCGCTCGCTCTTTGATTCAGCACAGGAGGGAGGGGGTGAGTGAGTCCTGAGTGATTCGTTCGCTCTTTGATTCAGCACAGGAGGGAGGGGGTTAGTGAGTCCTGAGTGATTCATTCGCTTTTTGATTCAGCACAGGAGGGAGGGGGTGAGCGAGTCCTGAGTGATTCGCTTATGCTTACGATTCAGCACAGGAAGGGAGGGGGTGAGTAGCTCAAATGTGCTGTTAGCATGTTAGCAGCGCGATGCTACTGTGAACCGAGGAGCTATTTTCTTGATGTGAGCTTCTACTCAGGGGTTTTTCTTCCAGTTCAGAGCACAAATGCTTTTGTTACGAAACTGGCTGTTATTTCCCCCCCCCCCCCCCACAATTTTAATTATAAGCTAGATATATTTCTACTAGTGGAATTAGTTTGCTAACAGCAACAGGGATGAGTCAGTGAGTCAGTTGGGCTTGTGAATCATGACTCACGAGTCAGTAAAGTGATTCTCGAGTATTGAACGATTCGTTCACGAATCGAACATCACTACACTCGAGCTCGTCCGAGCTTTACCTCTCACTGGTCCCTGTCCCTCTTCTCACAGTGTCCTGTGTGGCCTTCAAATCTTCAAATCTCCAGCAGGTAATAACAGGTAATAACAGGCCCAACTCAGCTGTTTCTTCTTCTCTGTTTCTTCTCCGTTGATCTTTTCAGTCTTTTCTTGTAGGTCAACTCCCAGCTTGGCAAATATCCCGTTCAGTGCCTTCAAACAGTCATGTCACTTGTCAAGTTTCCAGCTTGTCATTCAAAGCTCATGTTCCATCAGTGGTATTCATACATGCTGTTGCTTGACCCTTCAGTGTTATAGGTCAGTTGCACTGACTTTTGCCTGCTGTTAACTCTTCAAGTCCATGGTGTTCTGTCTGTCTTCATCAGGAGATCGACTGTCCTTTAAACTTCTTCGTAGGATTGGGACAAATTGAGAGGTCAAGCTGTAAAATTTTAAGCCAAAGGCTGGCCTGTTTCTCATCCCAATTCTGTTAATCTCTCCTTTTGCCGCTGCACTCATGTTTTGAGGTTGAGAAGACTCCACCTGTATTGTGTTACCTTTCCACAGTTTCGCCCGGTTCGTAGATTCCTCAGGCCTCCAGAAAGAACACCGGGGACTCAGTAGTCAATTCACAACACTTTTATTAATCCACACTCATTGATCACACTTATTGATTATACCTATTGATTACACCTTCTAGAAGGGAGATGTACAGGACCCCGGAACTCCTCTGCAGATCTCAACTTCTTTGTCTGTTACATGCAGTTTTGTATCAGTGACCCCCCTTCTAAACCCTCTACAAGGTGCCATAAAACTACGTACTATGTTTACATACTTTCCCTTGTGTGTGTACGAACCTGTGAATGCCTACATGTGCGCGTTCCCGCGTGTCTATATGAGTGCTCGTGTGTGACTGTGTACGTATACCTGTGTGTATGTGTGAGTGCACATGAGTGAGTGTGTGTGTGGATGTGTGTGTGTGTGTGACAGTTAAAACACTGTGGGGGTAGGTGACTCCCTAGAGGTCATAAAAACCCATCTCCCTTCCAGACCACAGTTATCCAGTTACAAATGTTGAGACCCCCACCCAAACATCCTCTGGGGAAATTCCACTCAGCATTAACTCCTCTCTGTTTTACTTTCACAGTTCAAGTGGGGGAGGGGTCTCCTACAATCTATTCCTAAGTTCACAACACAATGAGCCCTTTATTATATTAAGGGCAGTATCAGTATCTCTACAATAGTTCGACATTCTATGTTTACACGTTTCTAAACTCTAAATCAGCTAAACATTCCTACAATTGACACACTAAAACATGTAATTAATATCATTTTATTACTTTTTCTTAAGACATTCAGTCTCTAATTCCTCTGTTTTCATGTTGCAACGTCTCTCACCAGCTCACAAGCTATATTCAGACTTGCTGTTTGACACACACACTCTCTTCTCTCAGACTTCCTCTTTTTCCCGCACTATGAACCTACGTAGTGTTATTATTACTTATTTATTATTTTGTACAAATCACAGAATCACTCAAGTCCAGTACTCACAACATTCACCCACTTAGAATCACTTAAAATACGCTTCCCTAAGAGGATTTTATGAAACATGCTTTTTAGAATCAGAAAGAGAAAGTAGACAACACCCAGTAACTGCTTATTCAGCCTTAAACTAAAAGAAAAAACTATTATAAAAATTAAAACCTCACACACCAAAATGGAAAAAAATAAAACACACCAGCATTTATCACTCAAAATCTTCTAAATCACTCTAGATCTTCTGACTGAAATTTCACAGCTTCCTCATTCCTCACATTCTCCCGTGCCTCTCTTATGTTTCCTGTTTTACTTTGACAGTCTTGTGTCCTGGGTTCAGTTTTCAATTTTTCTTCCGCCCTGCCTCATTTTGTCAGATTGGTCCCACCTGTGTTTCCCGCCTGTGTCCCATTGCCTCATCACTCTCTGGTGTGTTAAAACCCTGTGTTTTCCTCTGTCCATTGTCACATCATTATCCTTCATTGCTGTGTGTTTCTGCAGAGCGCCACGTAATTCCAAGTTGTCTGTCTTAGTTTTCCAATTTCCTAGCTTTAGTTCCACGTTTCTAGTTCCTAGTTTCCTGAGTTTTGGTTATTGGGGCTTTTATATTTGAATGGCTTGCTACACTAATACAGCTGCCTCCCTATCCCCCTGTGTCTTGTGAGTCCTGCATTTGGGTCCTCATCTTGCTTGCCACAGCACTAACCTTGACATATAAGCAGAAATCATATCGATCCAAAGGCACATTTATCAATTCAAGTAGACACAAACCTCAAGCTTATTGTTAGAGTGAATTGTTAAATGTTGTCATTTCTATGCTTGCCAACTCTGATGAAAGAAATTCCACTGTCCTTACCCCCAGATTCTCGAGATTCTGGGTGGGGGGCTGTAGTATTTTATTGCAGATACATCCTATCTGGAAGATCTGTTTTTTGTGATGCTCCTGCGTTTATGACCCTTTGGTCAGCAGGAGGTAACACACACACACACACACACACACACACACACACACACACACACACACACACACACACACACACACACACACACAGTGCCTTGTCTTTGTAACCAAGGGGGGTTACGTGGGGAAGGTACGTGTTGTAAACTATTGTTTATTATGTGAACGTTGTCAATAAAAGGCCGCAAGCGGAGGTCGTCGTCGGGGTCATTTGTGATGAGCTGAGATACCGACAAGACCTCCCTTGCAAGTGAAACGATCGATCGCTGTTGTCTTGTTTTTCTTTCACGGGAATGAGTCCTGGATACAGCGGGGTCTGAGTTTAGACCCAACATTATTGGTCCTTCGGAGCGGGATCCTAACACATCGCATCCACCGAGGAGAGGGAGAGGACGCCACCGCAGTCTGCTAGCAGCCATCGTCTGGGACGATTGACCAAAGCCCTAGTACTTTGCTTTGCTACCAGGCCGGACAATTTGCGCCTAAACTCCCCTGGGGATGGATGGTGATTCCCATGAATGGAAACAACACGAACAGTGAGTAGAAAAGGCCTTATGCGTCACTGAGACTGTGCGTTTAGGACGCAGGTCCATGAGAGCTGTGCGTGTAGACGCAAGTGATAGGCCTATGTTGTGCGTGTGCGGGCCAGACGTGGTCTGCGTGAGTGTGGATGATTGTTGTCTTGTAATGGAGAATTAACTGTAAGTCTGTCTTGAAAGAGGATGAAATACACTGCAAAGTTTTTATTGGGCAGCATGTGGTGTGTGGATTGTTGACGAATGAAGTGAAATTGTGCTCTAAGCAGAAGCGAGTGTGAGTGTGTCTGACGTCACGGTGTGTGTGAAAAGGTATCCAGCTGGGGCAGACGTGATTATGCAGATCACCTGCCCAGTGGATAAAAAGAAATAAAATAGTTGTGTTGGTGAATGATAGCATGAAGAGTGTTTGGTGTTTCTCAGTCTGAAACAGCTGTAATGCTACTTTCTGTTTTGGAGAAAAGGACAGTTTTAAAAAAAAAAACAGAGAGAGAGAGATGTGTGTTGTTTTAAGCAGTGATGAGAATAATGAAAATGTGATGAGAGAGGAACACAAAAACATACAGAAAATGCATTACCTATACTAACCCTATATGCATACACAAAACATGATACTCATGAAGACCAGACAGCATCTTAAGCATGAGATTCTGTTTGTCATCTTGTCCAACTTTCATCCAAGTAAGATGAAAGTGATACATAGACTAGTGGACTGAATATTATAGGAGGACAGATGGTTGCATCATAGAGTAGAAAACAGAATGCTGATGAGAGGTCTTAAATGAGTGAGCTGATTGTGAGTTTCTGGTGTGTGAAGTTTTACCATGGCACACATTTAGTTACATGAGAAGAAACTTATTATGTGATGAGATAACAGGGTTATGCTGTATGTTGTGTGTGATTGGATGAATGCTGACACAAAAACACACAGGCATAATCTGAAGGTACGACGCGACACCGAGCACGGGAAAACACAGGGCTTAAATACACAGGGTAGTAATGAGGGAATGGGCAACAGAAGGA
Organism: Rhamphochromis sp. 'chilingali'; assembly: GCF_963969265.1. Lineage (NCBI taxonomy): Eukaryota > Metazoa > Chordata > Actinopteri > Cichliformes > Cichlidae > Rhamphochromis > Rhamphochromis sp. 'chilingali'. The sequence goes on along the minus strand of NC_137929.1, from coordinate 65,541,638 downwards.
AGACACAGCTGGGAGAGATCAGGGCTAACGAGACGGGGGGAACCAAGCTGCACACACTAAAATAAGACAAAGACTTTCACAATAAAACATGAATTACTAAAAAAGAACGCAGACTCAACACTGAGAGACAAAATAACATGGAATACATACATGGAACTCAAACAATACATGAAGCAGAATAAAACCAAAATATAATAAACTCAAAATACTGGGTCCAACGGACCCAGAACCATGACAGTACCCCCCTCTAAGGGCTGGCTCAGCCCTAAACAAAAAAAGCACAACAAAACAAAGTACCAGGCCAGGGTGGGCAGAGTGGGTCCAGGACAGAGGGACAGAAACCAAACAAAAAACAAGGAGCAAGAGTCCAGATACACAAAACAAGACCGATGCTAACGGCGGCAATGAACTCTTTCCGGAGGCCGTCCCCGACAGAGGCTGGACCAGGCGGCAGCGGGACGGGACGGCTGCGGAACCTGACGGTGGTGATGCTGCAGGCGGTGATGCTGCAGGCGGTTATGTAGAAGTCACGGGGGATGATTCAGCAGGTGACGGCTGAACAGACCTGTCCGGACCATCAGCAGATGTGAGGATGTGCTGGCTCGGTCCTCTAGGACCCTCAGCTAACAAGGCGTGGTGCTGTGTGGGCTCCTCGAACCTGCCAGCAGACGTGGCATGAGGCTGGACGGGCTCCTCGGACCCTCCAGCAGACGTGGCATGAGGCTGGACGGGCTCCTCGGACCCTCTAGCCGACGAGGCAGGACAATGGCTGGGTTCACCCGAACCCCCAGCTGACGACACTTGAGGCTGGACGGGTGACTCGGGGCCTCCAGCTGACGACACTTGAGGCTGGACGGGCGACTCGGGCCCTCCAGCTGACGACACTTGAGGCTGGACGGGCTCTGCGAGCTACAGGTGGCTGCTGAGCAGCTAGCTGAACTGAAGGTGGTTGCTGGTCAGCTGAGTGAGCTGAAGGTGGCTGCTGATTAGCTAACTGAATAAACATAGCCCCAGAATAAAGAGTTCCAGACGAAACAGTCCTAACTCCTGGGTCCGAAGGAACAGCAGGAGCACAGTCTCTTGAGCCAGGGGGAAAATAATCGTTCTCAAAACTAATACTGTTATTTTCCCCAAACAGGAGCAACACGAGCTCTAGGGTTCACGAAGCTGGCATTCACAGCCTTGGGGGAAACAGTCTGTTTATCCCTAGGCACAAAAGGTGAATGAAGGGCAGGGATAGCTCAGTAGGTAGAGTGGTGGCCCCATGATCGGAAGGTCGGGGGTTCAACTCCACTGAACGGCTACCCTGAGGTACCCCTGAGCAAGGTGCCGTCCCTACACACTGCTCCCTGGGCGCTGCATTGGTGGCTGCCCACTGCTTCACTGGGTGAATGGGTTAAATGCAGAGGAACCATTTCCCTATGGGGACTAACACGCACACTTTACTTTACACTTGAAGGGAGACTCTGTCACTCACCCTAGGCGGTTGTTTGAAAAGAATCCCAGGCTCCTGCTGGGGCTGTGAGTGCTGGCGGCGTGTTCACTGCCTCCCTGTTGAAGAGGGAGCAGCGCTGGCGGAATGTGACGAGGGAGGACTCGGCTGTGGCTGCTCCTGCTGTGATGTGGAAACGCTGGGTGAGTCAGGTGGCACGATAATAATCCCTAAAATCCTGTAAAAAGCTTGTGCAGGTGTAAGCTGATTGCTTGCGGTCTCATAGTAATCCTCCCGGGACCGGCTGGAGCGTTTTCTGTGAGACCAGGGCATCCGGGGGGAATAAGCAGGTACGTGGGCCTAAGGGTAGGCTGCTAGCGAGGAACGGCAGCATGGGGGCCCTCCAAGCGCTAGCCGGGTCCCGTCAAAACGGGAGCTGCGCTTCCTCAGTGAGTCCGCTGGATCCAATACTGGTTGCGTCGTTCTGTCAGGGCTCTGTGTGCGAGCAGGCGGAGAGGAGGATCCAAGCGCAGGACTCAGACACTGAACTGTAACTCAAAAACCTCAGCTTTATTTGCTGGCAGAAAACAAACATAAACTGAGCAATGGCAATGACCGTGAAACACTGACACAAAAACACACAGGCATAATCTGAAGGTACGACGCAACACCGAGCATGGGAAAACACAGGGCTTAAATACACAGGGTAGTAATGACGGAATGGGCAACAGAAGGGAGACACAGCTGGGAGAGATCAGGGCTAATGAGACGGGGGAACCAAGCTGCACACACTAACATAAGACAAAGACTTTCACAATAAAACAGGAAACATGAATTACTAAACAAGAACGCAGACTCGACACCGAGAGACAAAATAACATGGAATACATACATGGAACTCAAACAATACATGAAGCAGAATAAAACCAAAATATAATAAACTCAAAATACTGGGTCCAACGGACCCAGAACCATGACAGTCTTACTGAATCTTTTATTTCACCTAATGTTCATGTTTATTTGATCCTTTTGTGTGAAGCGCTTTGTGACCGCTGTGAAAAGAGCTTAATAAATAAACTTTAATTATTTATCCCTTAAAATCAATCAATCAATAATCAATCAGTGAGTTTGTGCGTTTGAGTTTGTGTGTTTCAAAGATGGAGGCCACGCTGCTCTCAGAGGACTGTGTGTGGTTGTGGTAAACGTGTGAGCTGCTGCTGCTTCTTCCTCACATGTTTGATATGTTTCATGTTTCCAGCTGATGCTGATCACCCTAACCTTAACATCACAGACCATCCTTTGGTTCTTCTTCTGTTCCTCTGAAACTTCCTGTGTGGTGCCTTTCAAATTAAAAGCCCTCCCTGACTGTAAAGACTGGACTGTGCTGCAGCTGGTGGAAACAGTGTGTAGGTGTGTTGTGTTTGATGGAGGACTGAAGTGTGTGTCCAGCTGAGCTCTCTGTGTGCTCATATATACAGATGCTGATAAACAAATGTTTGTATTTGGACCCTGTTACTGATCAGGACCTGCTGTGTGTTTCCTGTCCACATGTCTACAAAGAGTCGCACTTCCTGCTGTGGTTCAGATGTTCAGCGTGTTGCTTTGTTTCTCACATGTTGGCTCCATGGTCTCTGCTGCTGTGGGCTGATTGTTAGGATGCCTGGGTCGTTGACCCAGGGTTTTTGAGTTTATTATTATTATTATTTATAATTTCTAGTCTTTGGGTTTTTGTTAGAGTCATGTCTTATGGTTTGTCTCTGTGTAATCCTTAGTTGCTGTCTCCCATGTCCACTATATCCCCGTGTGCAGTCAGTGTGTGTGTCTGCCCTGGTCCCACGTCTCTGTTCCCTCTGTTGCAGTGCCTGCATGTGAGTCTGTGTCTTTTGTTCAGTCTGTGTTATGTGTTTCCTGTTTTACTTTGAAGGTCTCTGTCTTATCTCAGTGTGTTCAGATTACGCTTCCTTGTCTCATCAGTTCTGATTTGCCCCAGCTGTGTTTCCCTCCTGTTACCCATTCCCTGATTGCTCCCTCTGTGTATTTAAGCCCTGTTTCTTTGTGTCTCTGTCGCGATCTACCTTTAGTGTGCTCTGTGTCTGTGTCTGTGTCTGTGTCTGTGTCTGTGTCTGTGTCTGTGTCTGTGTCTGTGTCTGTGTCTGTGTCTGTGTCTGTGTCTGTGTCTGTGTCTGTGTCTGTGTCTGTGTCTGTGTCTGTGTCTGTGTCTGTGTCTGTGTCTGTGTCTGTGTCTGTGTCTTCTTAGTTTTTGTTACCCTTTTGAGTTCAGTAGTGATGGCCAAATGAAGCTTTCTGAAGCACTGAAGCTTGTATTGAAAAACGGTTCATTACTCGAAGCTTTTCAACAAAGTCCTCTCTGGTGACATCTGGTGGCCAAAAATATGAAGAGCAGCTTGAATCCACAAAATAAAACCAACCGCTTCATTATGATTGCCCACTCCACAGAGTGGAATTCTGTCTGATATTGGGCCTCCGTTGTGTTGCTTTGAACGTGTATTTTTGGGGGGTTAAAAAAATGTGGTTTATTTGTTTAATAAATAATCTTGATCAGTAAACTCTCCTTGTTCAAACATGCACCATGGTGTGGTCTTTCTTTGCTTGTGACTTCTTGATGTTGGTAAATACAATAATTGAAAAATACCACGTTACATATAATATACATATAATAATGTACAACACATTATGGAGTATGCTTCTGCTGTGAGGTCCTAATATAATAAATAATATTATATTAGGGAAATTTTCCTAGACATATTTTTGACCTGGGGGTGGAATTGATTGTGAAATGGAAAAGGCAAATGCTTATGAACTTGCCAATTAAAAACATGATGCATTTAAGGTAACCCTTTTTCATTTTTATTTAAGAAGAGAATTTGTTCCTCTGTGCGATGGATGAACCTGTTCCTTTTCGTGGAGATAATTTCTTCTGCATTAAGGAAAATCCCTTCACATGGAACAGAAGAGGCTGGAGTGCAGAGAAACTGGTAGAGATGCAGTTATACAGTCTACCTGGGCCCCACCAACTATCAGCTAAAGAGAATAAATAGATTAAATTGCTGCACATTTGGCAGACTAACATTTTCAGATTAATTAAACAATAAAATATATATTTTTATATCATTACATGTAAAGAGTCAAGTGGAAGTTTTTCTAAAGTTATTTAACGATATTTATATTATGGAAGCAGATTTTTTGACATTTTAAGTTTTTTCCCATTATAAGTTAAAATAAACACGCACAAAACAAAAGCAAACGGCCAGAACACAAAACTGGAAAACCCACCCAACTGATCAAAATCAACTCAAAATACTCCCACACAACAGAACCTCCTCTATTCCTCGCTGGCTTCAAGTCTCTCAGTGGAATGATCAGTGGTTCGCTGATCAAAACACCACAAATCCCGCGAATGATTCACTTACTTATAAACCATTGAATCAGACACCGAAGCAGTTAGGCTCTAAATGAAGCTTCGGACGTCACTGATCACGTGACTCTGGCCAAGCGAATCAAGCTTCGACACAGTGCTTCTGAAGCAGTGTGTTGATTTTTTTTGACACAGGCATCGGAGCGTCAGCTTCAAGCGGGCCATCACTAGAGTTCAGCATTAAAGCTGTTTTGAGTTACTTTCTGTCTCCGGAGTCTGCACTTTGGGTCCTTCTCCTGCCTGCACACAGCCGTTCCATGACACTGATGACATGCAGCAATACAGCTGCTCAACATCTGGCCTTGTTTTGCTCCATCAGCAGATATTTGACTTTTAGATCACATGATATTTGCATGCAACTGTAGCAGGTTGAAAAAACTACATGTTTATTTTTGTAAGAAAACCAATTACCCCCTTATTTTTTGTTTATTATTTTGACATTGTTATGTGTTGCCAGACCATAGTCATATTTCATCATGCCAGTAGATGGTGCTCTTGCACTGCTGTGGAACTACCAGAGAGACTCTAGCAATAGGCTCTGCACCTGCGCAGCTCAGAAATAAATGAGCTCCGGCCTGAGCAAGATGCTAACTTCGGTGTCCTCTCTATTAATCCACAGGTACTGACAAACAAACTCTTATGTTACCAAACTGGTTCTAAATGTCATGTAAGTTGATTAACAACTGTTCGGCTATATTTTAAGATGATAGTGATGATGTTGTTTTGTGGCATTTTGTTGTAACGAGTATTAGTGTATCATCGACATAATGCTATAATGCTACGTAGCACTATAAGTATATGCTATGACAGTCGCAACCTGCGGCTTCAGAAAATGTGTTGTAGTGTTTGTTTTAGTGTTAGCCAAGCAGTACTGAGTACATGTATTAAGGGGAAAGCTTTTTGTTGGTGAAACAATGTTTGCAGTCGTCTGCCGCCATGTTGTGTTGCGTTCAGGGGACGCCATGTTCAAAAGTAATAGCGTATATGGTGCGAATGTGGGGAAAGGTTGTGTGAATGTGAGATGGGTTATTTTGGTATGTTGTTATGCTTTAACCGTGAGTGTTTTGTTTAAGTTGTGAGTATGTAAAGTCATTTTGAATTAGTTTGTATTTATTTTGCTTTTGAGAGAATGCTTTTTGTAACTTTATTTATGTTTATGAACTCTGTTATTTTATGGGAAGAATGCATGGTCTAGTGTGATTTGTATTGTGTATATGTAGAAATAAATGATCTCCGGCCTGAGCAAGATGCTAACTTCGGTGTCCTCTCTATTAATCCACAGTTGCTCATATTTGGCTACGCAGTGCTCTCTAGCCTGTGTGCTGCTTGCTGCCGGTCCAGATTCCCCTAGGTCTGGTGCCGGTAACAACTGGGGGCTCGTCCGGGATCGTCTAGTGGTGACGTGTGTGCCAAATGACCAGAACTGGTGTCCAAAGTCTCAGGGAAGGCTGCATTGAGTGCGTCATCCAGGGAGCCCAGGTCACAGTCAAAACGTCAAGATGGCCACTGTTACCCCACGGCGGTTGTTGATAGTAAAGATCCAGAAAAGACTTTGTGATTTGAGTGTGAGCCAGCTGCGCACTGTTGTTTCTTCAGTGGAGGATGGCAGCATGACTCGCAATCTTGATGGCTTAAGTGAACCAGAACTGTATGACCTGATCGTTGAGTACATCAGAGGTGAAAAGTTGAGAGCGTTGGAGGATGAAGGTATGGCCCAGCTCTTGCTCCTCGACGACATCGTGAGTGACCTGCTGTCAACGGACGTCAGAGGGGCTGGAGATCATCTGGCCGTGCCGCTTGAGATGGAAGATATTCCTAACCAGCAGCAGGAGTGCCCTACTTCACCCCACACTGACCCCACACATCCTGACAGACACCTGGCTATGCCAGCTGACCACATCCCCACTCCACCATCACACCCTAACACAGACTCTCACACACAGCCCATTCTACCGCAGGACAGAGACATCCCCACCTTTCCCTCATCCATGCTAAGAGACACTGATACGCCCACCAAGAACTTCAACATCCCAGCTTCAGTGTCACCGGCGCCTAGTGTCGCTGGGGTTTCCCCTGGCAGGGTGAGTCGTCCGTCCAGAGGATATGACCAAGTTTTGAGTCTCAGTGATGTGGCAGCTTTGTTTCCACACAGAGAATTCAAGTTGCATGGTGGACAAATTTCAGATCTTGGCTCGGATATGTCCTACAGTAGTCTGTGCAAACAAATTGATGAGGGGTTACAAGAAGGGTTTAATCAGAATCAGAATCAGAATCAGAATACTTTATTGATCCCTGGGGGAAATTATTTTTTGTTACAGTGCTCCATTTTAAACCAACATTAAGACAAGACAGACAATACGCTAACTAAGAATAGTACAATATATACATATATATACATACATACATACATAAGTCACTTATAAATAAATATTTGGAAAAGAAACATGTGTAGTTGTAGCAGCAAACAGTGTGTTAAGTGGATGCATTGTACAGGGAGATGGCCACAGGCAGGAATGATTTCCTGTGTCGTTCAGTGGTGCTTTTCGGTAATCTCAGTCTCTCACTGAACGAGCTCCTGTGACTGACCAACATGTCATGGAGTGGGTGGGAGGTGTTATCCAACATTGTCTTTATCTTGGACAGCATCCGCCTCTCCGACACCACCTTGAGGGAGTCCAGCTCCATCCCCACAACATTGCTGGCCTTACGGATCAGTTTATTAAGTCTGTTGGCATCTGCGACCCTCAGCCTGCTCCCCCAGCATGCAACAGCATAGAGGATCGCACTGGCCACCACAGACTCATAGAAAATCCTCAGCATTTTCTGGCAGATGTTGAAGGACCTCAGTCGCCTCAAAAAATAGAGACGACTCTGGCCCTTCCTGTAAAGTGCTGTGGTGTTTTTAGCCCAGTCCAGTTTATTGTCAATGTGTACTCCAAGGTATTTATAGTCCTCCACAATGTCAACACTGACCCCCTGGATTGAAACAGGGGTCAAGTGTTTCCTGGTCTTCCTGAAGTCCACGATCAGTTCCTTGGTCTTTGCCACGTTGAGCTGCAGATGATTCTGCTCACACCACGTGACAAAGGAGTCGACCACAGCCCGGTACTCTGTCTCATCATCCCTGCTGATGCATCCAACCACCGCAGAGTCATCAGAAAACTTCTGAAGATGGCAGGTCTCTGTGCAGTGGCTGAAGTCTGTGGTGTAGAGGGTGAAGAGGAAGGGGGAGAGGACAGTCCCCTGTGGTGCCCCTGTGTTGCTAATCACCTTGTCAGACACACACTGTGGGAGACGTACATATTGTGGTCTTCCTGTCAGGTAATCAACAATCCAGGACACCAGAGAAGCATCCACCTGCATCGCTGCTAACTTATCACCCAGGAGGGTCGGCCTGATGGTGTTGAAAGCACTGGAAAAGTCAAAAAACATGACCCTCACAGTGCTCGCCGGCTGGTCCAGATGGGTGTAGACACGATTGAGCAGGTAGATGATGGCGTCCTCTGTTCCGAGACGAGGCTGATAAGCGAACTGAAGGGGATCCAGATGTGGTCTTACTATGAGTCGCAGCTGGTCCAGGATGAGCCTTTCCAGGGTCTTCATGATGTGGGAGGTCAGTGCCACGGGCCTATAATCCTGGGGGCCACTGGGACGAGGCGTCTTTGGTACAGGGACGAGGCATGATGTCTTCCACATCACCGGGACCCTCTGCAGACTCAGACTCAGCATAAACAGTTTATGAAAGACTCCACACAGCTGGGGGGCACAGGCCTTGAGGACGAGGGGACTCACTCCGTCTGGTCCAGCAGACTTGCCTGAGTGAAGTCTCCTCATTTGCATCTCAACCTGGTATTGAGTGAAGGTGATGGGTGGGGGAGGGGTGTCAGGAATCTCACAGGAGGCAACATGTGAAGAGAGAGGCTGGCACAGTGGTGTGGCTCTGGATTCCAGGCTGACTGCAGGTGAGGTTGTGGGGGTGGGAGCAGACACTGTGGTGTCGAATCTATTGAAAAACAGATTCAACTCGTCGGCTCTATTCTCACCTCCCTCAGCTCCCCTGCTGTTGGTTGGCCTGAATCCAGTGATGGTCTTCATGCCCCTCCACACCTCTCTCATGCTGTTCTGCTGGAGTTTCCACTCCAGCTTCCTCCTGTAATTGTCCTTAGCCTCTCTGATCTTGTCCTTTAGTAACACCTGGACCTTCCTCACCTCCTCTTTGTTGCCCCCTCTGAAAGCCCTCTTCTTGTTGTTGAGGAGGGCTTTGATGTCCTTAGTCACCCACGGCTTGTTATTTGGGTAACAATGAACAGTCTGAGCTGGAACAATGGAGTCGGTGCAGAAAGTTATGTAGTCTGTGATACACTCAGTAAGCCCATTGATGTCCTCGGCGTGAGGCTCACAGAGTGTTTCCCAGTCGGTCACCTCGAAACAGCCCTGTAGTTCCGCTATTGCCTCCTCTGACCACCTCCTAACAGTCCTGGTGGTCACAGGTTCCCTCCTCACAATTGGCACATAGCGGGGGGTGAGGTGAATCAGGTTATGATCTGACCTACCAAGTGGGGGGAGGGAGGAGGAGCTGTATGCATCCTTGACGTTAGCATACAGTAAGTCTAAAGTTTTCTCTCCCCTGGTGGGACAGTCCACATATTGTTTGAATGTTGGTAGTGTATTGTCCAGTGATACATGGTTGAAGTCACCCGAGATCACAATAAAGGCACTCGGGTGCTGAGTCTGTAGCCGAGCTATGGCAGAGTGGATAGTGTCACATGCAGCTGTGGGGTTAGCAGAGGGGGGAACATAAACAGCCACCAAGATGACGTGAGAGAATTCCCTGGGTAAATAATACGGCCTGAGTCCAACAGCACACAGTTCAGTGTCCGGGCAACAAATCCTTTCTTTGATTGTTATGTTGGCAGGGTTACACCACCGGTTGTTAACTAAAACAGCAAGCCCCCCTCCTTTATGCTTACCGCTAGCGATGCTGTCCCTGTCCGCCCGAACAGTGTGGAAGCCTTCCACGGAAGCATTCTCATCGGGAATGACCTGGTGCAGCCATGATTCGGTGAAACACATCAGGCTACACTCTCGGTATTCCCTCTGACTCCGTACCAGTGCTGAGAGCTCGTCGATTTTACTTGCCAACGATCGCACATTTCCCATCACGATAGACGGCAGACACGGTTTAAACCTCCTCCTCGCTTCGAGCCTCCGCTGTCTCACCGTCACCTTTTTTCTTCTCTTCTGTCCTTGACCTCTGCATCCCCGATGTGTTTTCCTCCAAATTTCAGCTGGTACTTCTGCGGGCCTGGCCAGCGAGCCGGCCGGCATCAGGGCGATCAGCTGATCTCTGGAGTAAACAGTCCGTGCGTGTAGGAGATGTGCCGCGGTCCCGTTCCATGATAAAAGTAACAGTTCCACGGCCACCAGAAGAACAAAAACTCTCTCAATCCACATGATTGAGTAAGAGATAGAAAACGGAGGAAAATACAAGTCAGAAAAAAAAAGAATACGTAAGAAAAAAGAGCTAAACTAAGAGAAAAGCAGGAGCGACTGTAACAGGCTGCACGCTGGTTGGCGCATGCGCACTAAGTAATTACTGAGTTACTGAGTGTGAAATAATCAGAACCGTGCTAAAGATAATGAAGCCTGGTACTCTCAAGGAAATGTTAACCAACAAAGATGATTTGACAGTTGATGGGTTGAAGAAAGTTCTCCGCTCTCATATTCGAGACAAGAATAGCGCTGAACTCTTTCAAGAGCTAAGTAATGCTAAGCAGCAAGACAAAGAGAGTGCACAGCAGTTTTTGTACAGAATTATAGGGTTAAAACAGCGTGTACTATTTGAGTCACGGCAGCCTGGTGCAGACTTTAGCTATGACAAAAAGCTTGTGCAGGGCACATTTCTTCACACACTGTATCAAGGGTTCAATGAAAAAAACAACTATTTGAGACAAGACCTCAAACCTTTTCTTAATGACTTGCAGGTTAGTGACGACTTTTTGCTTGAACAGATTACAAAGTCCACCAGTGAGGAAGCTGAGAGACTGAGGCAACTGGGTACAGCATCTAAAATCAGACCTGTGACTGTAAGTGCCGCTCAGCTTGCTAACACTGAATGGTAATGGTAAATGGCCTGCATTTGTATAGCGCTTTTCTAGTCCATAGGACCCCCACTGACTTGACTGAGCAAGCGAAGGTTGACACTGAGCTACAGGCTAACCGTGCAGCTATTAGAGAACTGACTGCCCAAGTGTCTTCATTGACCAGACAGCTAACTAAAGTGGTGAGCCAGACTGATAGTGTGACATCTGGAGACTCCTGCTCACCCCTGAACCACCCTCCAACACCTCCAGCTGAGAACCGGGGCAGATGTGGTGATTGTGTACAGCAAGGCAAAGTGAGCTGCCCCCACTGCTTTGCGTGTGGCCAGCCAGGACACCGGGCTATTGGCGGCCTGTGGCGTAAGGTGTCGGGAAACGGGGTGAGGTCACTGGAGAGGGGCTGCCAGTGACCGAACAAGCCGAGGAGTCCCCAGCACACACCAGTTTTGCTAAGACTTCAAGTGTGGTGAGATCAAATGCACCCAGTCCTGCACCACCAGTGAAACCCGCTACACAGCTTATTGGGAACAGATGTATGGTCTCATGTGCCATCAATAGAGTACCACTTAAGATGCTGCTTGATTCAGGGGCCCAAGTGACTATGGTATCAATAGCATGGATAGAGAAAAACATCCCCCACATTAAGATCAAGCCACTTGAGTCCCTCCTTTCAGACCAGCCTCTGGAAATAGCGGCAGCTAATGGTACAGACGTTTCATTTGATGGTTGGGCAGACACGGAACTTCAAATTCAGAGTGTGAACTATGGGCATGTCACCATACAAGTGCGAGTGCTTATCAGTCAGCACAACCTTAACTGTCCTATTTTAGGCAGCAACGTAATAGCTGAAATCCTAAAAACCAATAAAGAACAGAGAGGTGGGGCTGACCTTTCTGCGCTCCTCAAAGAAGCTTTAAGTGTCAGCAGCAGTGCAGTAGATGCTCTAGTTTCAGTACTTCAGATGCCCACCCCTGATGAAATAGACCCTGAGTGTAGTGTGAGAACAGGAAAAAAAGGTGTAATAATTCCTGCAGGACAGATTTGTGAAGTAAAGTGTAGAGTCAGAGAATGGCCAAGAGGTGGCCCACGACTCTTCCAACCAAATCTAGTTGTTCCCAGCTTTGGTAGATGTCCCCAGTGGGTTGACAAAAATTGTTAAGATTCCCATTCAGAATCCTACCAAACATGACATTTTTCTCTCCAAAAGAACAGTCTTAGGTACATTGGAAGAGCTGACTGAAGTAAAACCTGTCAAATATCTCTCTGCTGACGCAGGGTCATCAGCCCATACAAATGTAAAAGTGTGTTCAGTTCAGCTAGGTAACGAAAAGCACCAGACAGAAGTCAATGAAGGTCAGAGATGGCATCCACCTATTGATTTGTCCTACCTGACAGAGGATGAACAAAAGATAGTTAGAGATATGTTGTATGAACAGTCAGATGTTTTTGCCCAAAGTGACTCTGACATTGGTTGCATCCCAAGCTTGCAGTTGAAAATTAATCTGAAAGACGATACGCCTGTCCAGACATCCTACAATTCGGTCCCCAAACCTTTGTATAAAGAGGTAAAAGAATATGTTCAGAATTTGCTGGACAACGGCCGGATCAGAAAGTCCACATCACCCTTCTCATCTCCGGTGGTGTGTGTCCGAAAGAAAGACAAAAGCTTACGCTTGTGCATTGACTTTCGGGGCCTCAACCGTAAAACCAGTGCTGACCGCCACCCACTACCACGCATCCAAGACCTGCTGGATAATTTGGGGGGCTATTCATGGTTTTCAATACTCGACCAGGGTAGTGCTTACCACCAGGGCTTTGTTGATGAAAGCTCAAGACACCTGACAGCATTCAGCATGTCTTGGGGGTTGTACGAGTGGATCCGCCTCCCATTTGGCCTTACCAGCGCCCCAGCAGCATTTCAGAGATGCATGGAGGGGGTCCTTGATGGTCTGAGGGATGAGTGCTGCTCACCATATTTAGATGATGTGCTTTGCTTTTCCAAGACTTTTCATGACCATGTTGATGATCTGAGGCGTGTGCTTTGCCGCCTGCGAGAGCATGGTGTGAAGCTACGTCCCAAAAAATGTGAATTGTTTAAGCATCAGGTCAGGTATGTTGGGCGCTTGGTGACCAGTGAAGGTGTCCAGATAGACCCAAAAGATCTCGAAGCAGTGGAACATTTGAGAGACAGAGAGCCAAAGAACGTGGGAGAGGTCAGAGGACTCCTAGGGTTTCTAGGTTATTACAGGACGTTCATTCAGGACTTTTCTAGAATAGCGAGACCACTGTTTAAGCTTATTGAGAGTCCCAGTGATCCTAGCCTGCAATGTAGCTCAACTAGAGCCAAAATCAAGTTAAAGCGCACCAATGGTGGTCAGCTTCCTTCCAAAACACCAGTGCAATGGACAGCAGAACATCGTACTGTGGTGGCACGTCTGGTGGATATGTTAACCAGTCCACCTGTCCTGGCTTACCCAGATTTCAGTTTGCCCTTTGTGCTACACACAGATGCATCAAATGAAGGCCTGGGGGCTGTGCTTTATCAGCAACAGGGGGGAAAGCTCTGTGTCATTGCTTATGGTTCCAGGACACTCACGCCTGCTGAGAAAAATTACCATCTCCATTCTGGCAAGCTTGAATTCCTTGCCCTGAAGTGGGCAATTTGTGATAAATTTAGGGATTACCTCTACAGTGCACCCACTTTCACAGTGTACACAGATAATAATTCCCTCACATACATCTTGAGCACAGCAAAGTTAAACGCTGTGGGACATCGGTGGGTGGGCGAATTAGCTGACTTCCATTTCACTGTAAAGTATAGACCAGGCAAGTCCAACACAGACGCTGACATGCTCTCCCACTATCCATTGCTACTCCAGGAACACCTCATGGAGTATACTGAGACACTGCCCCCAGAAGTGGTTTCTGCAATCTGGCAAGGAGACAAATCCATGAGAGACGGTGATGTACCATGGGTGGCTGCACTGCACTGTGTTGATGACACACCCCCTGAAGGTGCCCCTGTCATCACCCCAGAAAACATCAGGGCTGCGCAGAGGGAGGACCTCCCTATCTGTGAGGTGATAAACTTGAAAAAGACTAGATGGAGTCCTAATAGTAAAGATAAGAGACAGCTAGGACAAGAGACACGTAGGCTAGTACATGAATGGAACAGACTTGTACTTGAGGAAGGAATACTGTACAGACAGACTGGACAAAGAAAACAGCTGATTCTACCCAGTAAGCTGAAGCAAACTGTACTGAAACACCTGCATGATGATATGGGACATGTTGGTGCTGACAAAGTCATTCAGTTAGCAAGGGAGAGGTTTTACTGGCCTTTTATGCAGCGTGAAATTGAGGACTATGTCATTCGTCAGTGCCCTTGTATCAAACAGAAACGGCCAAGTGTCCCAGAGAGAGCACCGATGGGCTCGATAACAACCAGTGCCCCCTTTGAACTCATTTCGGTTGACTATTTACATCTAGAACCAAGTAAAGGTGGCTTTGAGCACATTTTAGTCTTGGTAGATCACTTTACCCGTTTTGCCCAAGCTTACCCGACTAAGAATAAATCTGGCAAAACAGCAGCTGAGAAAATCTTTCTTGACTTCATCCCGCGCTTCGGGTACCCTGAAAAGCTGCATCATGACCAAGGCCGGGAGTTTGAGAACAACCTTTTCCAAAGACTCAAACAGCTGGCAGGAATAGGCCACTCTTGAACAACCCCCTACCACCCACAGGGAAATCCTGTTGAGCGTCTAAATAGAACACTTCTACAAATGCTACGGACTCTTCATGAGGAGAAAAAGGCAGAATGGAAGGATCATTTGCCCCATATAGTCCATGCATATAACTGCACAAGATATGAGGCAACGGGCTATTCACCTTTCCTCCTCCTTTATGGAAGAGCCCCACGCTTGCCTGTTGATCTGCTTTTTGACTTAAAACCTGAAAAAGAGTCACAGTCCAGACAGGAGTATGCACAAAAGTGGGCTGCACGCATGCAGGAAGCCTATAAAATTGCTTCAGAAAACAGTGTAAAGTCCTCTGCAAAGGGGAATAAGCATTATGATCAGCACATCAAAGGCATCACACTGCAACCAGGAGATCGAGTGCTTGTCAGAAACCTCTCCGAGCGAGGTGGTCCAGGCAAACTCTGTGCCTACTGGGAAAAGAAAATTCACAGAGTTGTTGAGAAGATTGGAGATGGACCTGTATATAGGGTACAATCAGAAACAGGAGACAAAACCTTTAGTGTCCTGCATCGAAACCTCCTGCTGCTTGTGACTGATTTGCCGGTAGAGCAAGATCAGCAGGGACGTCAGAAAAGACAAACGCAAAGACTGGGAGAGACAAACCCCAATGAAACAGTGGAACATGAGTCTG
Source organism: Rhamphochromis sp. 'chilingali' (assembly GCF_963969265.1). Taxonomy (NCBI): domain Eukaryota; kingdom Metazoa; phylum Chordata; class Actinopteri; order Cichliformes; family Cichlidae; genus Rhamphochromis; species Rhamphochromis sp. 'chilingali'. Next base: position 65,526,280 of record NC_137929.1, on the reverse strand, counting down.
ATCATTCGGATGAAGAGGAAGGGTACACATACAGCCTGAGAACTATACCTGTGTATCAGTGGAGGAGAATTAACCCCAAAAGGCCTCAGCCGAGACCACACAGTGAACTGAGAGCTGTAGCTCCTGAGTTTCAGCCAATAAGACACGAAATGGAATCAGTGGAAGTGCAGCAGGGAAGTGCAGTCCCACCAGCCGGATCTACAGAACCAGCAGATTTCCCAATGCCTGTTGTTTCATCACCAACTGTGGAAACCCAGGAGGAACTTGCAACTCAAATCAAATCAAATCACTTTTATTGTCACATCACATGTGCAGGCACACTGGCACAGCACATGCGAGTGAAATTCTTGTGTGCGAGCCCCACAAGCAACAGAGATGTGCAAAACACAACAACACAAACGAGCAAAATACAAGAATGGCCAACCTGAAACTAATAAATATATGTACAATATATAATAGTGTATGCATTTCTGGATGTGTATACTAAATGTTTTTCTACGTGTGTGTGTGTGTGTGTGTGTGTGTGTGTGTGTGTGTGTATACACATTTTTACAAATTAAATAGTAAACAATAATAAAATAAGATATATAAAAATATAAAAATATACAGAGTTGAATATGTGCAAAACAGCGGCATTACTGTACGGTATGTAGTGCATAATGTTGAAGTTCCAGTAGTGAAGCTGAGGTGTCTATGAAGTGTTCAGCAGTCTGATGGCCTGATGGAAGAAGCTGTCTCTCAGTCTGCTGGTACGGGACCGGATGCTGCAGAACCTCCTTCCTGATGGAAGTAGTCTGAACAGTTTATGGCTGGGGTGACTGGAGTCCTTGATGATCCTCCCCGCTTTCCTCAGGCAGCGCTTCCTGTAGATGTCTTGGAGGGAGGGAAGCTCACCTCCAATTATCCGTTCAGAGCACCGCACTACTCGCTGGAGAGCTTTGCAGTTGTAGGCGGTGCTGTTGCCATACCAGGTGGTGATGCATCCAGTGAGGATGCTCTCAATGGCACAGTGATAGAAGGTCCTGAGGATGCGGGGGCTCATGCCGAATCTTTTCAGTCTCCTGAGAAAGAAGAGGCGCTGCTGCGCCTTCTTCACTGTTTTGTTTGTGTGTACTGACCACGTAAGATCCTCAGCCAGATGTACGCCAAGGAACCGGAAGCTGCTCACTCTCTCCACAGCAGCGCCGTTGATGGTGATGGGGGTGTGTACTTCTCTGCACCTCTGGAAGTCCACTATCAACTCCTTTGTCTTTGCGACGTTGAGGGTGAGATGGTTGTCTTGACACCAGTGGGTCAGGGCGCTGACCTCCTCCCTGTAAGCCGTCTCATCACCGTTGGTGATAAGACCCACCACTGTAGTGTCGTCCGCAAACTTCACAATGATGTTGGAGTTGTTAGTGGATGTGCAGTCGTAGGTGTAGAGTGAGTATAGGAGAGGGCTCAGTACACACCCCTGTGGAGCACCAGTGTTCAGTGTGATGGGGGATGAGGTGATGCTGCCCAGTCTGACCACTTGGCGTCTGTCAGACAGGAAGCTAAGGATCCAGCTGCAGAGGGAGCTGCTCAGTCCTAGATCCTGCAGTTTCCTGTCCAGCTTCGAGGGAACGATGGTATTGAATGCTGAGCTGTAATCTACAAACAGCATTCTCACATACGTGTCTCTTTTCTCCAGGTGTGACAGGGCAGTATGTAGTGTCAGGGCTATGGCATCATCAGTGGACCTGTTGTGGTGGTATGCAAACTGTAGAGGGTCCAGTGAGTCGGGTAGTGCAGAGCAGATGAAGTCCCTGACCAGCTTCTCGAAGCATTTGCTCACGATGGGGGTCAGGGCTTCAGGTCGCCAGTCGTTCAATGAGGAGATGGTGGAGGATTTGGGTACAGGGACCATGGTGGCCATTTTGAAGCAGGCTGGGACTACAGACAGAGAGAGGGAAAGGTTGAAGATGTGTGTGAACACTCCAGCCAGCTGAGCCGCGCATGACTTGAGGACGCGGCCGGGAATCCCGTCCGGACCAGTAGCTTTGCGCTCGTTCACCTTCCTGAAGCACTTCCGCACATCCTCCTCAGACACAGTGTGCGCACTGACGTCATCCGCGGTGCGCACACTGTCCGGTCTCATGGTGTTCGCTGTGTCGAATCTAGCGTAGAATACGTTTAGATCCTCACACAGAGAGGCCGTGGTCTGCGGTGTGCTGGTTTTCCCTCTAAAGTCTGCGATCGTGTTTAGTCCCTGCCACATACTCCGAGGGTTGTCAAACTGTTGCTCCACCCTGTCCCTGTACTCACGTTTAGCTGCTTTGATCGTCTTCCGGAGTTGGTAATGTGCGTGTTTGTAGTCCGATGTGTTCGCGGAGGCAAAGGCGGTGCTCCGTGCCGCCAGTGCCGCGCGAACATCTCCGTTAATCCAGGGTTTTTGATTTGGGAAGGATTTAACTGTTCTGGATGGGACGACATCTTCCACGCATTTCCTGATAAATCCGCAGACTGAGTCTGTGTATTCATCAATGTCCCTAGCGGCCACGCGAAACATTTCCCAGTCCGCGTGATCAAAACAACTGAGGATCTTATGGAGGACACAGGGTCGGAGAGCTATGTGGTAACAGGGACCCTGCCCCAGAGACACCAGAATGGGATGTGCCACCAATACGGAGGTCGACCAGAGCTGTGAAACCGAGAGAGGTTTTTACATATAGCCAAATGGGACAGCCTTCATATCAGCTCTGGAGACCTGGAGCAAACATGATGCTTGCGTATGTTCCCTGCCACATGCCACTTTACCCAGCTGTTCCTGACTGTTATTACCCCACACCAGTATGGACATGTTAGACTGGTGACCAAAAGACCTTTTGACATTACTCCTGGAACTGTAACAGTTTTGACTATTAGACTTTAAAGACTTTGGGCAAACGCCATGAAGTGTGTTAGTTTGGTTCCAGATGTCCGGAGCCATCTCTTAAAGCAGGGGAGAGTGTAGCAGGTTGACAAAGCTACATGTTTATTTTTGTAAGAAAACCAATTACCCCCTTATTTTTTGTTTATTATTTTGACATTGTTATGTGTTGCCAGACCATAGTCATATTTCATCATGCCAGTAGATGGTGCTCTTGCACTGCTGTGGAACTACCAGAGAGACTCTAGCAATAGGCTCTGCGCCTGCGCAGCTCAGAAATAAATGAGCTCCGGCCTGAGCAAGACGCTAACTTCGGTGTCCTCTCTATTAATCCACAGGTACTGACAAACAAACTCTTATGTTACCAAACTGGTTCTAAATGTCATGTAAGTTGATTAACAACTGTTCGGCTATATTTTAAGATGATAGTGATGATGTTGTTTTGTGGCATTTTGTTGTAATGAGTATTAGTGTATCATCGGCATAATGCTATAATGCTACGTAGCACTATAAGTATATGCTATGACAGTTGCAACCTGCGGCTTCAGAAAATGTGTTGTAGTGTTTGTTTTAGTGTTAGCCAAGCAGTACTGAGTACATGTATTAAGGGGAAAGCTTTTTGTTGGTGAAACAATGTTTGCAGTCGTCTGCCGCCATGTTGTGTTGCGTTCAGGGAACGCCATGTTCAAAAGTAATAGCGTATATGGCGCGAATGTGGGGAAAGGTTGTGTAAATGTGAGATGGGTTATTTTGGTATGTTGTTATGCTTTAACCGTGAGTGTTTTGTTTAAGTTGTGAGTATGTAAAGTCATTTTGAATTAGTTTGTATTTATTTTGCTTTTCAGAGAATGCTTTTTGTAACTTTATTTATGTTTATGAACTCTGTTATTTTATGGGAAGAATGCATGGTCTAGTGTGATTTGTATTGTGTATATGTAGAAATAAATTGATCTCCAGCCTGAGCAAGACGCTAACTTCGGTGTCCTCTCTATTAATCCACAGTTGATCATATTTGGCTACGCAGTGCTCTCTAGCCTGTGTGCCGCTTGCTGCCGGTCCAGATTCCCCTAGGTCTGGTGCCGGTAACACAACTTTCAAACAAGTGTGGAGAATTCATTATTTCTTTGAGAGGTTTTTTAGTAAATAACAGAAAAAAGAAAGTAAGAGAAATTGTTATTCTATAAAACAGTAAAAATTCCACACACATGTAACTCACCACTGTGTGAACATCACAGGGGAGAAATCATTTCTCTGAGTCAGAGATGAGTGTCAGTAACACAAAAGTAACACTCAGTGTCATGCAGTGACTTTTACACAACCACATCAGATGAACCAACTCACACTAAAACATGCATTTTGCTGCACTCTTTACACTTATTTCTTTTCTTTCTGCTCTTTTATATATTTTGTAAAACCACAAAAAATATTTTATATCAGCAGCAATTTTCCTCAAACTGCTGCATCACAGCTTTCATGCTCTGACCTGCATGTGAAATGAGATAAAAGCTCTTTATTAGTAACTTTTACAACTTCTGGCAGGTTAATGTCTGAACTTTGGAGTGAAACACACCCTTAGTTACAGGAAATAACACCACTGTCTGTAACTAAGTGAATCCACCTTAACACCACCTGTGTGTGTGTGACTGCATTACACTCCCACTGCTGGGAACCTGAACAAGAACCAGAACAAAGTCTAAAATAGAAGCTGACAAACAGCTGCACCACCGAGTGACACTTTATTTTATAAACTTCACAACAGGTTTCATGTTGTGACCTGTGGAGGTGAAAAGACACAAAACCTGTTTTACAGCTTTTGAGCTGCAGGCAGGATTGAAACACACCTTAGTTAAAAGTCAAACAGCAACATTTTTCTCCTCCCCTCACGTCACTCAAATGTGACAAACCAGGAAACAGGTAGATCTTCTTCTTCAGTAAAGAGAGACGCACAGACGATCAGACTGAGCTCAGACCAAACTAGCAGCTTCCTCTGAGTGAGTCCAGCTACAGGAGAGAAAAGTGGAAAACTCCAACACTGCTGCTTCAAGCTGCTGACGCTCCACACACTGAATGTGAGTTTGAGCAAAAACACAACTCAAAGGAAGTTTCAGTGAAGGTGGTAGAGGAGGGAGGGGAGCCAGGACTGACTGTACTTCCTGTCTGCTGTTTTCAGCTTCACTCACAGACTCAATGGCTTCCAGATCAGAGGAGGATCTCTGCTGTCCGGTCTGTCAGCAGGTCTTCAGAGATCCTGTTATTCTGTCATGTAGCCACAGCTTCTGTAAAGTCTGTCTGAATAGATGGTGGATAGAGAGACCAACACACGAGTGTCCAGTTTGTAAGAGAAGATCTTCAAAAGAGAATCCACCTTTAAATCTGGCTTTAAGGAACCTGTGTGAGTCGTTCTTACAGGAGAGAGATCAGAGAGCTTCAGGGGCTCTCTGCAGTCTGCACTCTGAGAAACTCAAACTCTTCTGTCTGTACCATCAGCAGCCAGTGTGTCTCGTCTGCAGAGACTCAGAAAAACACACCAACCACAGATGCAGACCCATTGATGAAGCTGCACAACAACACAAGAAGGAACTTCAGGAAACTCTGGAGCCCTTAAAGGAGAAGTTAAAGGTTTGTGAAGAAGTTCAAGTGAAGTTTGATCAAACAGCAGAACACATTAAGGTCCAGGCCCGACACACAGAGAGGCAGATTAAGGAGCAGTTTAAGAAGCTTCACCATTTTCTAGCAGAGGAAGAGGAGGCCAGGCTGGCTGCACTGAGGGAGGAAGAGGAGCAGAAGAGTGAGATGATGAAGGAGAAGATGGAGGCTCTGAGCAGAGAGATAGCAGCTCTTTCAGACACAGTCAGAGCCACAGAGGAGGAGCTGAGAGCTGAAGACGTCTCATTCCTGCACAACTACAAGGCTGCAGTGGAAAGAGTCCAGCGCTGCCCCCTGCTGGATGATCCACAGCTGCCCTCAGGAGCTCTGATAGACCAGGCCAAACACCTGGGCAACCTGACCTTCAACATCTGGAACAACATGAAGGACATGGTCTCCTACACTCCTCTCATCCTGGACCCAAACACTGCTCATCCAGAACTCATCCTGTCTGAAGATCTGACCAGTGTGAGAGGAGGAGATGAACAGCAGCTTCCTGATAATCCAGAGCGGTTTGAGTTATACATCTCTGTCCTGGGCTCTGAGGGCTTTAACTCAGGGACTCACAGCTGGGATGTTGAGGTTGGAGACAGTACAGTGTGGGTACTGGGTGTCTTAGCAGAGTCTGTGCAGAGGAAGGGAAGCATATGGTCTGGATTATGGGTAATAGGGTTTGATGAAGGTAAATATTCAGCATGTTCACCACCAGGTCTTCTCACTGCTCTCTCAGTCCAGAAGAAGCTCCAGAGGATCAGAGTGAATCTGGACTGGAACAGAGGAAAGCTGTCGTTCTCTGATCCTGATACTAACACACACATACACACCTTCACACACACTTTCACTCACAGGATGTTTCCATACATTGAAACAGTTGATGAAGTGAAGGTGTTGCCGTTGAAGGTGTCAGTGTCAGTGCAGCAGATGAGTTGAGGATGATGATGTTTCTAATGTTGTTTCCTGTCAGTGAGTTGAAGCTGTTAAACTGCAGCTGTCCTCCTGCTGCCTCGTTGTTCCAAAGCTCTTTGTTTCTCTTTTAGTTTCACTGTTTCTTTCTGTTTCTGCTGTCCACCTTTTCACATGGAAAATCATTTCACTGTTTCTCACTGAATGACTCCCCAAACTAGATTTGAAGTTCTATCAAGTTTCTAATCATTACAAGTGATTCCTGTTTCTATTTGATGTGTAAATGGAGATGATTTAGTTTGCTGGGATATGGACTGACATGTGTTGAATGGGAGGAGCAGTTTGTTGTTGTCTTCTTGTCTGTTTATGACAACAATAAATATGTTGTTGAAACAATCATTCATGTTTAACTCCATATATGAAATGTTTCTGATCTTTGAATTCTGTTTGATTAAAGACTTTCTTCATGACACAAATGAGATTTCAGTGTATTATTGGACACTGCTAGCACGGGGCGCCCACACAAACTCAAAGCAGGATATGAAGCATCGCTGAATATGTTTCGAAACCAACTTCATTCTAAGCCAAAGACTAGAAAATATGGTGAAGCATATCTTCCCTTTGGTTTCACCTGCACAAGTGCCGAGGTAGGTCTCCTGCAGAATTGGTTTTCCCTTCGTCCGAGCGCGCTGGGCTATTATCCTGTTTACGTTTTTAAACCCATTTTTCACAGAGAGGCATTTTTTGAAAAATGTATTGATAGCAATGTTGAATATTATCACACAGGAAAAAACAACTACATGTAAAATAATCACACCGTGACGCCTCTGTCTTTGTAAATGGAGGGACAGTAACTGCGAGTAAACCTGCAGATAGTCAGATTAACAGTATTTTGTCTCTATCTGCCATACTGCAATTCTTCTCATGTAAACAATAACGCGGCGCACAGCATGACGTGAAAAAAGGCACATACCTTTGATGTTGTGTAACAGTGTTTATGTGGTATTATTCCACTTGCCACAAATGTCAGTGTAATGGGAAAACAGCGCCCCCCCCCCCCTCTCGGTGTGGCTGGTTAGGTGAGGCTGGCTGCAGTAATCGCTGCCAGTCTGCCGTAGCCATACGAGAGGTGAGTTGTATTGTTCCGCACACGATATAGCTAAGTAGTGCAGACACATAAAACATGTTTGATTAGCTGATGGGCACCGAGTGTAATAAGTGCTTAGTGGACACATGTCTAACATCAGTTTTATGTACTTTTCATTTGTTTATTAATGTGTGAAACTGTATGCTAAAGCGGAATGCTAATGATATGTTCTGCCGCAGTGTGCTGTGCGGAGTGGTGTGTGGCGAGCCTGTGCACTGATACAACACCGTTGTTTCCATTCAGGTACATCATTTGTTGTTGCTGTTATTTTTTTGTATATTAAAAATTTTAATATTGCTGCAGTAATCGCTGCCATTCTGCCGTAGCCATACGAGAGTGTGCTGTGCGGAGTGGTGTGTGGCGATTTGCACTGATACAACACCGTTGTTTCCATTCAGGAAATAAAGTGGCAACGATCGATAAGAGACTCCTTGTCTTTTTAAAAAGCACAACACAACGCAGAGTCGAGGAGTCTGTTTGGGCTGAACTGTTGCAGCGGGATGAAGCAGAAACCGGTTACACTGGTGCCGTGACCCAAGGTCCTGCAATCCTGCGACCGCAACGGGGCCGTCTACTTCCTGGAAGGTGGAAAAGTCGCGGGAGACTGGCTTTTCTTAGTCCCGCCATTTTCTGCGTTCTTTAGAGACACCGAGGTGGGGCTCTGTGCTTTCTGTTTTTTTGGAGAGCAAGAAAAAAAAAGGGAGGGGCACATTGCTGAGCCATGGCAGATTTTCCCAGTTTTGGCAGGGGAAGGGGGGCAGTTGGTTTTACCCCTCTGAATTCATTTGGTAGAGGCAGATCAAGGTTGCTGACAGCCCCAGTTTCATCCACACTTAAGCCTTTCCTTGCTGAGTTAAATGAAAACCCTATTGATGGGAATTGTGATGATCTACAAAATACTAGATCAGAAATCAGTCCCACGAAAGAGAACCTTTATGCAGAGATTGCAACGCAAATTGTGTTTTCTACTGGGGAAAGCATTGCCTCTTGTCTTTGTGAGATTATTTTGTTATCATATGTTACCTTATATGTGAGATCAAAGTAGTTGCATTATGATATGGTATGTAGTTTTAGTTTGCCTTAGACCTCTGACTTTAAAGAGTGTGAAAATCATTAGATCTGTTGGATTGACCTGTATTATGTTGAATGTCTTACATTGTTTCAAAGGAGTTGATAGGATAAAGTATGTTATTTTAATCTCACTGATATCATTTACATGCACTGTTATTATTTCATTATTACTTCATTAGTCTGCATCAGTTTATCAGCAATATATCATTGTATCATTCATCATATCATTCTTAGTAAATCGGCTACAAGGTAATTCTCTACCAGCAATAGCTGTAGCTCCAGGCGGACCCAGTAAGTCAGATAAGGACACTAAACTTTCTTTGGCCTAAACCCACAATTACACAGAGTACACACATTTAAGTCCACACTACACGCACTTACATAGTCATGTAGGACACGCACACACTTATGGAGAACTGTGGGGTCGGCTCAGGACATGCTCTCTGTTTGACATACACACACAATAGACACGAATAGAGATACACACCACACACACACTGTTGTCTCTGAGTGCTGGGCTGAGTGGAAACATCTGGAGGCCATATAAGGTGAACTTTTGGAGGGAACTTCCTGAGTTCTGAGAACTGACTGATACTTAACATGTGACTTGACGTCATCATTGCGATAAAAGCCTTGGGAAGTGATTGTTCGGGGGAGATCGGCTCTAAAAGGCTTGTGATGCTCATCTTCCCCATATGTACATATGTATAATAAAATTCACTATTCTGACATCTACTGAGACCATGCAGTCGTTTGTCTTCTCCTCAAAACTCGAATCATGACATTTCTGGTGCCGAAACCCGGTTTGAGGGGAGACTAATGGAGCTTGGCTGACGGTCTAGTGGTGTCAGACGGACGGCCAGGAGCTACACTGAGTGATGGGCCCCGAAATATGAGAGGTAAGCACCGCCTGTTGATGGATCTCCAAAGGTGCCGAATTGGAAATTAAGCTAAATTAAAGGTTCACTCAGTGGGGTTTCTGTTCTGTCCGTGGTGATTTTGGGGTAATTAGTGTTAAATGTTTGGGGAATATTTTACTGATAAAAGTTATGGCTGTTTATTGTGGGAAGCGAATTTTGAGTTAAGAGGTTAGATGTGTTTAAGACAATACGGTTTAAAGAGTTTTAAGAAGAAGTGGGTTGACTGGATGCCAGCCAGTCACCCGGTAGTGTAGGGCATTTTGTTTAATCGATTAGTAGAAACGCGGTTTCGGGCGTCAGATAATTAAACTGGAGGCGGAGACCTCGCAGTGACGCTTATAATATATTGAGTAAACTTGTTTAGGACTGGGGACGCGGTCCCCTAAGGGCGCAGTGGCTCAGCGCTGTGGCGGTGACTCCTGATTGTGGACGCATGGTTAGGCTATTTGCTCGGTTGGTTGCCGGGGGAGGTCGAGCACCCCGAAGAACCAAAGTGGTCGACGGAGATCACTTTCTTTACTGCGCCAGATTGATTGATAAGGTCAGACCTGGCTGCATCCTATCTAACGTTGGGCACACTGTGAGCTTTAAGTAAAGCCAAAAGCGTGATCTGGGATATGTCACGTGGCTGGTGGAGCTCCGTGTTTTCCTGGCGGGGAAGTAGTTATAAATTAATTAGTGTTTAGAAATCTGACGCGGCCGGTGAGGGCGTTCCCGACGCGGGGATTGACCAGCAAGGCGCGGCCTGGGCTGAAAGATGCTTTTAAATTGGTCTAAAAGTTAGGAATATCGGTATAGAAATAGAGAAATAAATAAGATAGCTGTTCTGGCATATAGTGTAGAGAAAATATGATTTGGAGTGTTGTGGAGGAAAATAATTAGTAACAACATCAAGCAGTTTTTGTGTTTGCAGTCAAGAATATATGAAATTTTTACTTGTGGGGGTTTAAAGTTAGTAAAGAGTTAAATCAACCCTCCTCAAGAGTAGGAGTGAGTGATAAATACGGGAAATGAAGCAGGATTATAAGGTCTTCAACTGACCCTTGGTTCAGTTCAATAATATAGGTAGTTATGTTTATACAAATACTAAATGTATGTTTAGTGTCTTTATACAGGTGGTTTTTTCTTAACCTGGAAACCTGAGTATGGCAGCAGACGACAGGCCAAGCTGTGGCTAAAAATTCACGGCTGGACACCAGAGTTGTCCCCACCGGGGAAAAAGAAAGAATGAAGTGTTAGGCAGGTTTTTCTCGCTGAACTGCTCCTGGTGCTGTGTCCCTGAATCTCACCAGTGTTAACCTCTGGCGGAAGACATGGAAAAAAGGAAAAGATGTTCCTGGTAAATGACTGAAACAAATAAAATCACACACAACCAGAGAAAGGTATGAGAAGTGTGAGGAACAGACACATGTGCGTGTTAGGGAAATGCCTCGTTTGAGAAAAAGTTAAATTAACCCAAATACAGACGCACCCACACATGCAATGAAGAAAGCAGCTTACACTCACTGAACATTAACAAAATACATAGGAACTGCAATGAAGACCTGCTTACACTTATACACATGACATAAGCTGGTATTTCTGACCAGAGAAAGGGAACCTGGTAGTTTAAGTGCTCATGAGAGTAATAAAATGTCTCAGTTGTGTTTTTTCAGGGGCGAAACAGACCTGGATCAATTCTCCACGTGCAGCGGTCGGAAGGAAAAACCTACAGGATATGACTGGATATGTTAAGGCAAGTTTCTGGTTGAATTGTTCACAGCGCCATGTCTCGATAAACCTGACAAGTGGGCCCTAACTTCTGGCTGAGGACCAGGAATGTTGTTAATAAGGTGGGAACTTAAAATGTGGGTTAGCAAATTGGGGAAAGAAAACTGACAGCTTAAGTGGAGAAGTGTGCAGGAGTTTGAAACAAGGGTTTGCAAAAAACAACATATGCAAATTAACATAGACAAGCAGAAAATGCATTAACCTTATAAGGACAAGCTCATAATAATTAATGCAGAGACATTGATTAAACCTGGCTAAGAACACAAACATACGCAATGAAGAAACAGCTTACATACATGTGCATGTACAAGCAAGGTTAAAGCAGCGACACTTAACATACACCTGTTTTTAAAGGATATAGTTTATCCACTAATGATAAATAAACTCTCTGGGTTGCAGAACAACAACTTAACTTCAAAAGAAAAAGACACTGGTCTGACGATCCAGTGAGGACACGACAAATTTAGTGGTTAAAGGAGTCAAATTGTGACATGTTTTTGTTGATTGCTTAAGACAAAAAGATTACTGAAGGATAGTAAATTCCTTTTTAGGTTTTAAACTTGATCTTTAGAATTTTAACACGTACCTGTGTTGTCCTGCCAACTTGGGGGGGTTATGAGTTGATTATATGGTGAGAAAAAACAAAAAGGGGGGAGAGGAGGCCCCGTTGTTTCTCCCCTCTCCGAATAACACAGCCAACACAACATCATTTTCCTGTTCGCCTGTTTTTGTTTTGTTTTTGTTTTTTCTTTATGAAAAGCCGAGGCTGGCCTGGACTCCTACCCTCCCCTCTACCATCGTTGCCCTTTCCGCTACCATCTTTGACCCTTTGACCCCTGAAGGCCACAGCAGTTGGACTCATAACAACAACTTGAGGATGTCAACAGTGCTGCAGAAAACAATCTCATGCAGCGGAGATGGAGAACGCTAAAGCTTCAGCTGACAGAGCTGTGACGAGACGCGCATGGAGCTAGGAGGAAAAGGGAGGGTGAGCAAAAGAATGCTGACCTCTGAGAAGAGCCGAACAGCAGAGCTGCAGAAGGCCGTGGAGCAAAGTAAGGACAACATAAATAGACTCTGATCTGACGTGGAAGGAAAAGACTCTGAGGTTTTTGCCCTCAGTAAGAGCTTAAGGTATCAGAAGCAGAAACTGAGCATGGCTCCGGAGGAGCTGGCTGCTAATTGAACTCATCAGTCAGATGTGGAGTTTCAAGTACAGGACTTGAAATCAGGCGGCAGCTTGCTGGAGCAGGAGGTCGCCAGACCTGACCTAAAGCTCCAACAGCAGGAGCAAGCCCTGAAGGAGCTACAGGAGCAAAAGGGTCAAGTTACGAGGAGAAGATGCAGGCAGCTGCAACAACGGATGCAAACAGATCCAAAGAGGAGGGGAGGACCCCAGGGCAGGCTTCAGGCTGCTGGTTTACCTAAACAACAGAACAGGAAGGTGATGAACACAAACATACACCAACACACAAACACACACTTCTGCATGCGCCGACTTAGAATGAAGAGAAACACACACATGAATACTTATGCACTCGTTGAGTGAGTGAAAAGTGATACACACCCATGCACCAAAATCAAAATGTTGATTCAATTCACTAAGAAGTGACACACAATGCTCCAGCTGTTGCAATGAAGAATGCTTTACTGACAAAGGCTCAATGCTGCACACAACAAATTCAAATATAGAATCTGTTACAATAATAAGCCCAGAGGGCATTTGTGTGGTCTGGGGAGCAGAGTCCAGAGCGGTTAGGTTATGAAAACGATGCCCGTGCGAGATATCTGGGACTTAAGGCCTCGACTCAATTGTTTACTGTACACTAAAAAAGAGAAGAAGAGAAAGCTCTGTTGTTGAACACGATTGCCTGAGGTATTAAAGATCTGTACTAAATTCTGGTTTCCAGTGTGAGAAAAGTCACGCAGTGCCAGTAGTAGAGCTGGGGTGAGTGATGATTCTAAATTACTGTAAGTAAATCATCGTAGACCCGTTTAAGTTTCATGATAACTAGGATGTAGACTTTGTTGAACCCTAGGCAATTTGAACAGGTAAAATTTGAGTGACCAAGTAGCAGTTGAATAAAAGTTATTGAATGAGTGTTGAGGTAAACTGGCAGAGTTAAGAGCACTAAAACATCTCAAGAGCTCGAATTACTTAATATGGAAATGGTTCAATTTTGTTTCACGAACACAAAAACATATAGGTCAATGGATATGAAAAGGTTGAGGTGGTGTTGAGTTGACTCTGTTTAGGTTTAGGTTTGGCATTTTTACTGATAGGAGGAATATTCAGTGACCAGTCCTAAGACCCGGGCGTCTGCATTTTTGCTTTTGTTATCTTTCATTTTATTTTGATTTATATTTTGAACAGTGCACTGATTTTTGTCTCTGGAATCTTTTCTTTAACCAGATCTGCACATCGGAAATTACAAGCATTTTTCTTTTGAAATGAGCTCATTTTGCTGAGGGCGGAAATCTAAATGCGGCGATGGTTTCCACTATCAGCAAAGAAAGAAAGAATGGATGAATGGAAGAATGAATGGATGAAAGACTGGAAATAAAAACAAACGGACTGACTGGTAAAAGATGACAAGACTTGACCATGACTCAAGGTTAACCACCTCCACCTAGATAGGACAAGAGGGTGGATGAATTTATGTGTTTCTTTCTACAGGAGCAGAAAGATGACAGCGACATCTGAGGTTGCATGACGATTTAACTTTTAAAGGCTACTTTCTGTGTTTGTGAAAGTGTGTACATACCTGCGCAGCGTTAACACTCTCTTTTAATTTGACAAGTGGTTGATGTTTGCTGATATTGTTTTCCTACTACAGGATTTCTGGGCTTATGTGTGAAGAAACGGTGTTTATGGGGCTATGATTTGGTGATGCGATTAAACGGCGGGAGACACATCCTGTCTTGAAAACAGTGTGATTCGTTTTACAGGAAATGTTTTTACAGGACCTTAGGAAGGTGGAGGGCTGACGCCTAACCCGAGATGGTCAAATGTGGTTTGTTAATGTTGGTTTTGCTTTTGTTAAGAAGGCGTGAGGAGGATGCAGGAGAAAACAGACAAGTGACATGAAAACAAAGAGTAATAATAAAACAAGTAATAATAACAAATAACAAATTTGGGGACAGTTTGACATAGAGCTCACTAACTGGCCATTAGGGGGCTCTGAGTGATAAACTAGTGGAGTAACATTGCCCAAGTGTGAATAAAACAAATTGCGGCAATAATAGTGATTTAATGATCGGAGAAAACCTGAACATGATACTTGTCTGTTGTGCTGAATCTTTCATTACTGTTATGATTTACAGGTGGGCTTTTTAGCTGAATTGGGAGTTAAAGGAGCGTAACAGGTAACTGCTGACTAATGTTTTCACACAGGGTTACAGGTTGGCGGGAGAGTGTTTTAGAGAGGATGTGTAGTGTTCTTGTGCAGTTTGCAGTGGGAAGATTGCAAAATACAACTAGAACGATTAATTGAGACTAATTAAAACTAACCTGAAACTGAGGAGGTTCTATATAAGGAAGAATTAAAACAGGTATAAAGTGCATCTGATCTTTAATTGCAGGTGTAACCATGAAGATTTTTGGTACATATTGCAGGTTGTTGCTCATTATAGAATTGTGCTCAGGTTCATAAAGGCAAAAGCTATATAAGGGGTCTATGATTTAGTTTGTGTCTTAATAATTAGGTATGGCAAAATTAATGGTTTTTAGACAATTTAGGGGACCAGTGAGAAGCATAATTAGATGATCAGAAACTGAGTACTGCCCTTAAGTGGAAGTTAGAAGTAAGAATGCCCCAATTTGTTTTGAGGTCTGTTGTTCACTTTTATACACACATTGCACATGTGCTTATAGGGAGCTGGCACTTGGTCATGTGAAGGTCAAAAGCTTCATCCGACAACGGATCGGATTGATATATTGGAGCTATTGACTTCACGTGCAGAGGGTTAAATGCATGCACGCTTACACAATAAACAAAGTCAACAACATTAGGTGTGGAGAGCCAGCGAGGGAGAGGTGTTGGCTTTCTGTCTCTTGCAGTGAAAGGAACAGACACCAGACGGGGACACGGAGATATGAGGACCCTTCACAGCAACTGGGGTCAAGTGTCATGGCCTTTGGGCTCCTTGAGAAGATAGATCCCATAACCACAGCAATAACCAAGAAGCGGTTGGCGAAAACTAGGAACACCAGAGACCAACGAGGTTCGAGAGGCTCTGGGCAAAAAGGGGGACACGGCGGTGACAACGGACAACAAACACACAGATCTTTGTTTGAAAGTGGGGCAGAATAATCCCCAGATCTGTGTAACGACTAAAGGGTGGTCTAACCCCGGAAGTCGAAGAAAGAAGCTGAGAATCACCCAACTGGAAGATACTGGTAGCTGCACCAATAAAATAAAGGTTAAAAGCCCGTTAGACAGAGGGGCTATTCTAAGTACATTTGAAGGGTATAAGTGGTAAAAAGGGGGTGGAAAACCGGAGCACCAAAATAAAGCTGTGGGAGAATGGGGGACTGATGGGAGTGTCATCTGTAACTGCTGTCATGGGTGTAAATCTAACTTTGCTTGCATCTGAACTGCGTAAAGGCAGAGGTCATCCCCCATATGGTCCACCCGTTAAAGGGGGACAGAGGGTCTCAGGACCAAGGAGATGTGGACGTTGCAACATTGGAGTGTATGATGTAAGGAATCTCTTTGGGAGAAGAGATTAAAGGGGGAAATGTGAGATTATTTTGTTATCATATGTTACCTTATATGTGAGATCAAAGTAGTTGCATTATGATATGGTATGTAGTTTTAGTTTGCCTTAGACCTCTGACTTTAAAGAGTGTGAAAATCATTAGATCTGTTGGATTGACCTGTATTATGTTGAATGTCTTACATTGTTTCAAAGGAGTTGATAGGATAAAGTATGTTATTTTAATCTCACTGATATCATTTACATGCACTGTTATTATTTCATTATTACTTCATTAGTCTGCATCAGTTTATCAGCAATATATCATTGTATCATTCATCATATCATTCTTAGTAAATCGGCTACAAGGTAATTCTCTACCAGCAATAGCTGTAGCTCCAGGCGGACCCAGTAAGTCAGATAAGGACGCTAAACTTTCTTTGGCCTAAACCCACAATTACACAGAGTACACACATTTAAGTCCACACTACACGCACTTACATAGTCATGTAGGACACGCACACACTTATGGAGAACTGTGGGGTCAGCTCAGGACATGCTCTCTGTTTGACATACACACACAATAGACACGAATAGAGATACACACCACACACACACTGTTGTCTCTGAGTGCTGGGCTGAGTGGAAACATCTGGAGGCCATATAAGGTGAACTTTTGGAGGGAACTTCCTGAGTTCTGAGAACTGACTGATACTTAACATGTGACTTGACGTCATCATTGCGATAAAAGCCTTGGGAAGTGATTGTTCGGGGGAGATCGGCTCTAAAAGGCTTGTGATGCTCATCTTCCCCATATGTACATATGTATAATAAAAATCACTATTCTGACATCTACTGAGACCATGCAGTCGTTTGTCTTCTCCTCAAAACTCGAATCATGACATCTTGAATCTCGGGTGGGCTCTGGAGTGGGAAACAGTGTTGTTGGGTCTGCCAATAATGTGTTATCTGAACCCTCACTATTGAATGTGATTGTAAAGTCTGATGTTAAAGAACCTGTGTGTTTTAGAGGGGATGGCTGTGATACATGCAGTGTTCAGGAATGGGAGGAAATGATGATGACTTTTTTTAAGAGAAGAGGGGTACCAGTTGCTGAACAAGCTGATGATGTGCTAAGTAAACTGCTGGGGAGATATAGTCAAGGTGGGCATACGTAGTAAGCCATCTGTGTGTCTTGAGAGGGGCCCAGAGCCCATTTTTGAGATCTTAAAGCAGCACTTCAGTCACACTGCCTGTTCAAACATGCCTTTAGCTGACTTTTATGCAACACTACCCAACTCGGGTGAAACACCGTTTGATTACTTATTTTCAAGTGCAAGCCCCTGCAGCAGTGGACGGTTGCTGATGTGCATGAGAAATTGCTGGAGCATGGCAAGGACTAGAAGTGCACCCCTCAGTTTAGTGCAGTCAGTGCCTTGAGTTTTCAGCAACAGGAGGTGAGTCCTAATGTGTAGCAGGCAACAGGCAACAGTAAGTGTATTACACCAACCTCTACCTCAGCATCACTTACTGACCTTCATGCAAAACCACCTACTGATCGTCTTGATCATGTGATAGCCCTGTTAGAGAAAGTCTTGGAGGGACAGCCTCGACGAGCAATGCTGCCTGCTAAGGATGATGTAAGGGTCCCCCGGAACCAAACACACAAAATTGTGCCTTGCGTGATTTGTGGTGACACTGAACACTCTACGTATCACCACTGTAGAGCCCCAGGGCCGTGTCTGTCAGAGTGAGGGGGCCTGAATCGGCCACCCAGCAGCTGGGAAACTAGATGGCCTACATGTGGAGGGGGCAAGTGTTAGGCCTGAAATCGCCCCCAAAGAGGATGATTCTGATGTTTTAGAATCTGTATTACACACTGTTTGTGAGGAGCGCCAGCTAGGCCGGACACCCATTCTGCAGAACTCACACAGACTAAAACAGCATGATGAGCTGTTCTATGAAAATGTGACCCTGGGTGGCAAAGTGTCTGTTAAAGCCATGCTTGACAGTGGCTCTATGGCCTGCACCCTCAGCACCAATATGATGCCCCAACTATTACATCATGCAGTGCTGCAGACCCCCACCTTACAACCCACGGATGTCGTCCTGATTGGCTGTGGTGGTTCGAGGACCGCTCCATCAGGTGTGTGTGACATTAGGGTGGAGATGTATGGCTGTAAAGTTGTTGTGCCAATGTTGGTGATTGCAGGGCAGGGTGAGGACCTCATTTTGGGCAGCAACCTAATGAGGTATCTGGGTAATTGCCTGAGGGAAGAGGGACATTTAGGAGAGGAATGCAGCAAGACCCTGAGTGGTGAAGAACAGCCTAATGTCTGTGAAGGTTCTCAGTCATCCAGGTCATCATAGTCAAAGGAGCTTGCAAAGAAAACGCGTCTGGACAGCCTAATAAAAATCTGCTGAGTTCAATGTCAGGAGTGGTGGCCCCAGGACATGTTGGTGATAAGATCGGAGCTGTCAAGCTAAAGAGAGCTCTAACATTAGAGCCCTTGACAGAACACCTTGTTTGGGGCAGGCTGCAGCTAATGAATAATGGGGAAGTGGGCAGTGCTGTCGTTGTAGAGCCCACCGGGTCAAGGTCTGGACCGAGGTCAGTTATGGTTGGGAGAACTGTAGCGCATCTAAACAGTGATGGGTGGCTCCCTGTGAAAGTGCTGAACCCCTTTGACAAGCCGATAACAATGAAACGGAACATGAAGTTGGCTGACGTGTCCCTCTGTGCAGCAGTGGAGAACTTCAGCCCCACTGGCTCCTACTTGCAACAGAACATGCAACATGCAACGGTCTACTTTCTCAGCTTGGTGCCATGATGAGCAGAGTCTAGTCACTGATGTTTCCACTCTGCCAGATGATCCACCCTCACAGGAGGTGACAAGTGGTTGTAGCCCCTTACATGCAGTGCTGCAAAATCTGGGGCTGTCTAATATCGAAATTGATTCATGTGCAGTTTCGCCGGCTGGCAAAGTAAAACTGGTTGGCCTTATAGCCCAGTTTGAGTCTATCTTCTTAAGAGACAAGCTGGATTGTGGCAAGGCTAACGGCTGCCTACATCGAATTTGAGTTGTAGCCATGCCGACGGGTGCCGCCGATTCATTATGAAAAACTAAGACAGGCTCTGAATGACATGGAGGAACGGGAAATAATTCGGAAGTCTTGCAGTGAGTTTGCATCACCCCTGGTCTTAGTTTGGAAGAAGTCCGGTGAGTTGAGAATCTGTAACGACTTTCGCTGGCTTAATGCTAGAACTGTCAAAGATGCTCACCCACTCCCACATCCGGCTGACGCACTGGCAGCTTTGGGAGGGAACGGATTGTTCTCCACAATGGACTTGACTTCGGGTTATTATAATATGGAGGTGCATGAGGAGGACCGTAAGTACACGGCATTTACGTCTCCATTTGGGTTGTACGAATATAATCGTATGCCACAAGGACTGTGCAACAGTCCGGCCACCTTCATGAGGATGATGCTAGGCATTTTTGGGGATCAGAACTTCCTCAGCGTGCTGTGTTATCTTGACGATGTTCTGGTTTTTGCCCCAACAGCAGAAGTGGTACTGGAGCGCTTTCATATGGTCTCCAGGTTCACAACCTCAAGTTGGCTCCAAAGAAGTGCCATTTTCTGAGACAGTCTGTGAAATTCCTGGGCACATTGTAAATGCTGATGGGATACAGTCAGACCCTGACAAAATAGCATCCGTTACATCCCTTGGAGAGGCAGACCTTATGGAAGAGGGTTTGAGTGTCCCATCCCAATGGAAGGTCCGCTCATTTTTGGGGATGGTAATGTTCTACCAACAATTTATTGAGAACTGCTCATCCATCGCAAAACCTCTGTTTCGGCTGACATCTGGGAATAAAGGCCCTCGTGGTCCACGGCGAAAGCACCGGCTGGTGCATACAAAGCTGTGTGAGGAGGACTGGACAGATGAATGCAGGGCAGCTTTCAATGAGCTGAAGCCGGCCCTGTTGGATCGAGTGCTCCTGGCCCATCCTAATTTTGAGGAGCCCTTTTTGCTCTTTGTTGATGCCTCCAGCAGCAGCCTTGGTGCCGTGTTGTTGCAAGTTCCTGCTGGGGCTTCTACATCAAGACCGATTGCCTTTGCCAGTAAGACACTCAATCATGCACAGTCCAAGTACCCAGCGCATAGGCTGGAGTTCTTTGCATTGAAGTGGGCGGTGTGCGACAAGTTCCATCACTGGTTGAGGGGTCATCAGTTTACCGTATGGACAGATAATAACCCTCTCACTTACATATTTTCTAAGCCAAGACTGGATGCATGTGAGCAGAGGTGGATCACAAAGCTAGCGCCTTTCCAGTTTGACATAAAGTACATTCCTGGTCCTAAAAATGTGGTTGCTGACGCGCTGAGCAGGGAGCCCTTCGTGCACCCCAGGGCCTCCCACCGGTTGATAAGAGTTCCATATAATGAACTTCTTGCAGAAGCAGAGGCATTCGCCACTGGTGGGGTTCAGGAGGCCTTCAGATGGACTGTTCACTCAGCTGATAAGGCCTCAAGCAATGACCAGCCTGTTGTTTTGCAGTGCACGGCTGTTGCACAGACAGGAATGCTGACATCTTCTGAGATGGGAGCTGTCTTCCAAGCCCATAGTGAACATGAGTTCAGGGTGTGGCCACATGCGCTCCTTCTGCCCAATGCTCGCAGCCTGTGCGTACGCCAAACCAGTCTGACTCTGAACCCTTCTCACATGATGACCTAGTGAGACACTGTTTGGGCCGAACTGTTGCAGCGGGATGAAGCAGAAACCGGTTACAGTTGTGTGATGAACTCTGTATTCCTCGTCCACACGTAAACGCAAAAAAAAGAGTTTAAAAAAAATCTCAGTTTTCGGTGATTCGAAACGCTGTTTACGTGTGGACGAAACAGCTGCGTTTTCAAAAATACCCGTGTAGGTGTGGATGTAGCATAAAAGAGTTAGTAGTTTATTTTATTACTACCTGTAATTTATTGCAGATTACTTGTATTTGCTTAATTGTTTACTAAATGTTTGAGGTGTGAAATAAACGGCAATGGAGCAAAATATGGGTGTGTGTGGTTGGAGGATGTGTTTGTGCGCACGAAGGGGAAGGGGGGCAAATTTTTCTTGTAAAACAAAGGGGGGCCCAGCAAAAAAAGTTTGGGAACCACTGGTTTAAACGATGTTAGCACAGAAATATTAGCTTCTGTCATGACTGATGAAGTTACTAGTTAATAAAGTTTCCAGTAAAGTGTTTAATCGCAGCCACAGACTGACAGCAAATATCTCGATTAGCTTCAGTACATCTGTAATAAATATGTGCAAGTTTCAGTGCTTCGTTTAAACTGTATGATACTTATACTGACCCAGGGTCAGTGTAAAATACAATCCTAGCTGTGTGAACAAAGCCTGGCTCCTTTAATCCTGCATGACAAACCTCAGGATGCAGGTTATTATTACTCTTTCCTGCTGGCACACCTGTCACACCTGAGAGTCAGCTAGAAACTTACAGTGACGTGGACATCATGCAAAGACTGCCAGACTCTGTAATACTGCAAATGATCAGTGACTCAGGTTAACACTAAACTTTAAACAGTACCTATGTGTCTCTGTGTGCTGAACATTTAGGATTGAGTCAGGCTGCATCAGCTGAAGCTGTTATTTGTATATATCAGTATTTTTTTATTCAGGTGTGGGGAAAATACTGCAGTGAAGCGATGCACCAGATTAATCCCTGGCCAAAGGTATCGTACTTAAATCAGACTAGTGTATATACTATATGTGTATATATATATATATATATATATATATATATATATAAACACCCAGCACGCCCCTGCGGGCGGTTTATCCTTCAAGCTCGGGTCCTCTACCAGAGGCCTGGGAGCTTGAGGGTCCTGCGCAGTATCTTAGCTGTTCCCAGGACTGCGCTCTTCTGGACAGAGATTTCCGATGTTGTTCCCGGGATCTGCTGGAGCCACTCGCCTAGCTTGGGAGTCACCGCACCTAGTGCTCCGATTACCACGGGGACCACCGTTACCTTCACCCTCCACATCCTCTCGAGCTCTTCTCTGAGCCCTTGGTATTTCTCCAGCTTCTCGTGTTCCTTCTTCCTGATATTGCTGTCATTCGGAACCGCTAAATCGATCACTACGGCCGCCTTCATGTCCGTAGTGCTGCATTAACATCATCTAGCAGACCTTCTGAGGGTACTTCACGTAATCTTGGTAACCGGCTACGGGGGATCCAGGTTTCAAGCTTGGCCATGATCCTATTTTTCAGGTCAGTTCCTCTCGCACTCAACGATCCTTCTCCTATCGCACTTGGGGCTATGTACCCAATCTCGGGTGGGGGTGATGATATCTCCCCCCTGACCTGGCGTCCTGACTCCTCCTTGCCGTAGCATTTGTGTTGTACCTCGTCAATCTCTAGCTGTGAGAGCAGTCCCTTCTTTCGAATGTTGGAACACTGAGCTACTAGTTGTTTCGCCGTCATTGTGGATGTTGGGTATCGAAGAATCCATAGGTCCCTCATCCTATTCATGTAGCCCCTTCCGCCGGGGTTACTTGCGTAGTAGCATTCCAACAACGCCCTGTTTTCGTCCCTTGCCCACCGATGCCTTCTTGTTCCAGTAGCCCACTTTTCGTCCTCAACACCTGACGCGGACCTTGTTGATCCGGGCGACGTCCGAGCCGGCATGCCTTCATATTTATCTGTCTCGCTCATGTCTGCGGTAGGCTTGCTTAGCATAGGGGGTCTAGCCTTAGGACCCTTACTGGATACAGACGCCCCAGGCAGGAATCGAACTTGCGATCCTTTGTTCCAAAGGCGTGTAGTTTAACCACTACGCTATCCAGCTGCATATATATATATATATATATATATATATATTGTTCTTCCTCGACACCCCCCCCCCCCCCCCCCAATTTTTGCACATGTCGAGGAGCATGTCAGGCTACATTTCACTCTGTGTTATACTTGTATAACTATGCATGTGACAAATAATAAAGAACCTTGAACCTTGAATCAGCCTTTTGTGAGGTCTGTTTAAAGTTGACTAAAAGTGAACTGCAGGTTCCTGAGAGGTGGACTGTGAGCACAGAAACACATGTTCATACATACAGCTGCAGCAAACTTACATTAATTTTAAATAGATTTGTTACTCTGGTGTCTGTCTCTGTGTTAGTCCTCTGACAGACTGGTGACCTGTCCAGGTGTGCTCTACCTATGACTACTGGGACAGGCTCTAGCCTCTGTAATAGAAATGTTCTGTTATTCTCATTTAAAGTATTTAAGTGCTTATGCATATGCTTAGTTGTGACACTGTTATAGACTGTTCAGTGAAAGTTTCTATAACTAGATGAACTTACTTCAGCATCAGCAGTTTGAGAAAACAACTCCCTTTACAGGTGCTGATAAGGCCAAGGGCACAAAACAGCTTAACCACTGATCCGTTAGGTTTCATAGCGAGACACGTGAAGTGTGGTAGGATCAGTTTGTAACTTCTTCCCTCTTCCTTGGAATGCATAAAGGAGTAGGAGCACCACTTCTGTGGCAGCGCTGACATGACTGAACTGTGATGTTTGATGTGTGTTGGCTCTCCTGTGCGTAGTAATAAATAGCTTGATCACAGCTCTTTCTGTGTTGCAGACTTTATTTACAAAAGGAGCCTGGTCATATTTAATTGTAATATGAATCAATGATTTTCTGATTGCTGATTCCAAGAGAGTCGTGGAAATCCTGTTTGGCTTTTTGTCATATCCTGGGGTCACAGATGTGTCCCCCAGAGAAAGGAACAGGAATGTGTCCCCCTTTTGACCAAGAGCCTCTCGAACCTCGTTGGTCTGGTGTTCCTGGATTTCCGCCAACCCCTTCATGGTTATTGCTGTGTTTATGGGATCCATCCAGGTTCACTAATCGGAGCCCAAACGCCATGACACTTGAACCCAGTTGGTGTCTCGGCAGTCACTGTGTCTGTATCTGCTGCGAAGGATCCTCGTATATCTGTGACCACGTCTGGTGTCTGTTCCTTTCTCTGTAAGAGACAGAAAACCAAAACACCTCTCTGCCTAGCTCTAATAATCTAATGTTGTTATCCATTGTCCCTCTAGTGATTCAAAATCGGTATAGCACATCATGTTCAGGACCTCCTGACCAGTAACTTATTCTGATCACAATTTATGTGTGTGTAAGCGTGTTTGCATTTAGCACTCAAAGTCAATGCCTGCAATATATCAGTCCGGACCATCACGCCGAACGAAGCTTATGACCTACAAAAGACCGAGTGCCAACTCATTATAAGCACATTTGCAAGGTGTGTCTG
Source organism: Rhamphochromis sp. 'chilingali' (assembly GCF_963969265.1). Lineage (NCBI taxonomy): Eukaryota > Metazoa > Chordata > Actinopteri > Cichliformes > Cichlidae > Rhamphochromis > Rhamphochromis sp. 'chilingali'. The sequence goes on along the minus strand of NC_137929.1, from coordinate 65,501,913 downwards.
AAAATTATTAAAACCACTCATTTTAACAAAAGACATCAAAACAAATTAGCCATTTTTAATTCTAACATTTGCCCCCCGTTTTCACAAAAATCATGTGTTTCCTTCCGCCTACCATCCCACGGTTTCCTCTCCAGTGTGGTACTCAGCTTCTCATGAACACGGGTATTTTATCTTCTAAACGCTATTCAGTTCATTTCAATGATTAACGCTTAAACATGGAAATAATGATTTATGCTTCTCACTGATTCTCTAAAAAAGTCCGGAAACCTCTTGGGTCACTATTAGCTTAAGCTTTACCATACCTAAGTTATTAAAACACAAATCAAGTCATAAAAATTTTCATATAACCCTTGCTTGATGTTAAAACTCAACTCCCCCCCTTTTTTGACACATTCCCATGTGTCAATCCAACGGAGCTAGAAAATTAAAAGAAAAGGTTAGTGACCTCATATCTTAGAAAGTATCAGACTTTCTCCTATCCAGTGTCGTTGCTCCAGTCCTGTCATCCTGTGCCAGGGAATGAAATCAATTTAATTGTCATGTTAGATCTGTTCAACTCTTGGCTCCGCCCAGAGCCTGCATCCGCAGAATTGCCTAGAAACAAAACCTGCATTAATATGAACTTCACTTGAATATGAACTTGTTGACTACTTTTGACAAAGCAAAGGAGCAATCTCTCCTTCTCGAGGACAGGCACTGACTCCCACTTATCTCCTGGGGCCCGTTCTTCGTACTTCGCTAAGTAAGTTAGCTGGATTAGATTGTTGACGATTTCGCGTGATCTTGGATCGTTCGGTTCCCCGAAGCTCATCCGGGACTTGCTGTCATAGCAACAGAGCCGTAAGCGTAAACCTACTTTATGTAAACAGGATTAGATCGCGGCCACGCAGGTATGCCCGCTTCATTTATACGAAAGCAACAGCGATATTCCACCACTGTTTCACCATAAATAAATATTATCAATGTAACTAAAGATAATGCAGCACCTGATCCATTTATTGATGTCACACAGATACATACAGGTCATTTCCTAAAAAAGGGAAATGTACTATTAACATTCTATTACATGTATGTGATTATTACAGATGTAATTCATATTTCAGAGTAGTAATTGCAAATTACTTCGTGTAATCAAGATGAGAGACCACGGCTATAAAAGCGAAGGTGGATTTGGGAAGCCTGTCGCAGCCATGTCCTGTCCGTATACGCGAGCCACCCATTGCGGAAGCTGCAAGATTGATAAGGAGAGTCCTCAGAATTCAGCGTATATTGCGGGACAGACAGGATCCTTTAGCTCAGCGCGACAGTGTGCTCATTGAGAGATATCGACATTCCCGTGAGGGTATTATTTACTTAACCAACTTGTTGACGAGGGGGTGCAGGACCACCACCTGTCTTTTTTTGCTCTGCCCTTTTCTTGGTTGCTGTTATAAACAAACAAACAGATTATTTCAGGGTCTCTTTCCAAGAGACGAAAAGCAATATAAGTGATAAATATTACCATTCTGTAGCTATATTTATAAACTTCACACATAAATGTTTATAAATGCCTCTTTTAAATTTTATTTCCCCGTTTTCCCCTCACTGACCACAGCAGGGGAATCTTTGTCTTGATCCAGCCATGAATCCAGCTCACCTGATTCATCAGTGAGCCCCACCATCACTGGCGTCTGACAGGGTGGCGCTGCATACTCTTCCTTTGATGTCACTATTTTCAACCTGTTAATTAGAGTGCTTAAACATGAAGTAGACTGCGTCCACAACAAGTCAATACAGCTGTAAATGTGGCCAATTATCAATCTATTACCAATCAATAACAACAGATAACTTTTATTTTATGCATGCTTTTAGTCAACCACTCACCCAGAGGATCTCCAATCCCAGAAAATTCCTTCTCCTCATTTAATGAGTCCGTCCTCCTTCCATGCCCTGGTAACTGGTCCACCCAGAGCTGTATCATCTTGAAATATGCATACAACAAGCCAAACCACACCTTGGTCACACCAACCCTTTTCCGCCCTGAAGATGTCCAACGCCATCTTAGACTGGACTGTCAAAGGTGACTTTAAAGCTGACTGTTCCGACAATCCATTTTATAACATTTCCTGGTCAGATTAGCCAATCTCTGCACACTGGAATAAACATAAGGATGGAGCGTTTGAATCGATAAGATGGTGAAATATCATGCAGGAAAAATGTTGATCATGTTGATCATGTGGTTTGCTACATTATGTTTATCTAGAACTCCACTCTGTCTCTAAATGTTTGAAGAATTTTTCATGTTTGGGGTCAAATTTTAAGAATTTGACCATAAGGGAAAATTTATGGTGTTATCACCCCTATCGGGGCTTACCTTTCCAAGTTTTGATGATATTCCTCCTTATTCTCTATTCTTTGCAAGTACCCCTTTTGGTGGCGAGAAACTGTTGGTGTGGTCAAGTGGGTGCTGTAAAAACAAAAGCTCAGGACAGAACAGTCACCAGTCATGTACTTCATTCAAAATTAGCATATATTGAATTTCATATTGATCCTCTGAGTGTAATGGTACATTTTAATTTGAATTTATCAAAGCTAAACACAATAATTTTGTGCAGCACCATCTCTCAGCACCTGCCCCTGTCGGTTCTATCCTACTTTTAAATTGCTGACTATTTCAAGAAAGCACCTAAACGACGGGGACCAGTGTTTATCATTACATATCTCCATTTTGAATGTGACAAGTCTACCATTTCCCTGTTATCCATAGATATTAATAGAGTTTTTTGGCTTTTTCTTCCTCTATAAAAGTTAATTGACTCTTTACAGTGACCCGCTATGGTTAATAATAACATGTTCAGTCATGAGTGAAATCAAACCTTTTCTTCACTTTAGCATTTAACATTCCCAACAATATAATCTGATACATTAATTGAAACACAGCTACTAAAACACAATTTTCTTAATGCAAACATCAGTAACTCAAAATTAGCAACCAAAGGGTTCAGTCTGCAGTTCACATACATCCACACACATTCATACCAGATATTGCTGATAATGGAGTCTCACGCGCAACCTATTCGAGGCTCCATCACCAGCAAGATGATGTCATCAATTTAAAGGAAAACAGTTCCTTGTTTTTTGGACTGGATTGACTCGCTGCAATCCTTTTAGGCTCAGGACTTCTCATGTGATCACTTTCCCCTATAAGTGAATTTCTCCCAAGCCCATTATAATCATGGAGAAAAACACTTTTCCAGTAAGAATATTTTATAGCGCTTTAAAGTTCAATCTTTCAGGTCTGGATTAAAGAGCTGATTTGTTAAATCAGGAACTCACAAAATACCAAAATATCACCATCGGTGGATCACACCTCTCAGATGTTCTTATCTCAGTGCACTGTAACGAAAGCAAAAACAAACGTAACCAATAAAACACTCATATAATAACAAATACTGGGGCCCATTGCAAACATGTCCAAGTATAAAACTATCCTTCTTTCTCTTAGAGAAGGAAAACAATCCAAACCTCACTGATAGAATCAACCTAGTGTCAAACAAAACCCAAAAATCAACCAAAGCTTCACCAGAAAGTTTGTCCCTCCCGGGACAATATTGTGTAGGAATACAGGCACCGTAATCCTTTTTGCACTGAAAAAAACCCCATGTTGGATTTACTTGATTCAATAGTGGACACTGGTTGCACACAAAGGTTTTGCTTTGGCAGAAACGTAACTGAGTTAAATCAACACAACCTTTTCATATTCGGTAAACCTGCATTTTGTGTTCATAAAACACAATTGAAACATGTTCAGATAAAGTAATTTGAGCTCCTGGAATATTTTAATCCTTCACCATTCTGTCATTTTATTTCAACACTATTCAATAACTTTTATCCAAATACTACTTGGTCACTTAAATACTACATGTTGTCTTCATATTGCATACGGTTCAACAAAGTCTAGATCCTGGTTACCATAAAAATTGAAGGGGTCTACAACAACTACTGTCCTCCTATCTTTATCCTGGTTGCAGCAGGGCTGGGAAGTAACCCTGAAGTGATAGGCTATGTAGAATGTTTAGCTGATTTAGAGTTTAGAAATGTGTTATCATAGAATGTAGAACTATTGTAGAGATACTGATACTGCCCTTAATATAATAAAGGGCTCATTGTGTTGTGAACTTAGGAGTAGATTGTAGGAGACCTCTCCCCCACTGAGTGGAAATTCCCCAGAGGATGTTTGGGTGGGGGTCTCAACATTTGTAACTGGATAACTGTGGTCTGGAAGGGAGATGGGTTTTATGACCTCTAGGGAGTCACCTACACCCACAGTGTTTCACGCACACACATCCACACGCACATTCACTTATGTGCACTCACATAGGCACATAGGTATGCGCACACAGTCACACACGAGCACTCATATAGGCACGCGGGAACGCGCACATGTAGGCATTCACAGGTTCGTACACACACAAGTGAAAGTATGTAAACATAGCACTTAGTTTTATGGCACCTTGTAGAGGGTTTAGAAGGGGGGTCACTGATACAAAACTGCATGTAAAAGACAAAGGAGTTAAGATCTGCAGAGGAGTTCCGGGGTCCTGTACATCTCCCTTCTAGAAGGTGTAATCAATAGGTATAATTAATAAGTGTGATCAATGAGTGTGGATTAATAAAAGTGTTGTGAATTGACTACTGAGTCCCCGGTGTTCTTTCTGGAGGCCTGAGGAATCTAACCGGGCGAAACTGTGAAAAGGTAACAGTTACCAGGCAGGGTACACCCCGGACAGCTCACCAGTCTATCAGATAGAAACAAACAGCCGTTTACCCTTACATTCATGGATAATTTAGAATCATCAATTAACCTAGCTCTAATAACTGCATGACTTTTCACTGTGGGAGGAAACCAGAATACCCAGAGAGAAACCACTGCAAACTAGCCAGACTGTGGAATTGCACCCAGGACCTTCTTACTGTGGAGCAACAGCACTAACCAGCATACCAACAATGTAGGAAATACAGGAAAGCTATGATTTCCTGTATTTGAGGCAGAATTCTTTTGTTCTTGCCCTTGACAGGTTAATCCAAAATAAATAGCAATAGCATGCATGTGGTGTGTGTGTCGTTGTCTGCCTCTTATAACTCCAGTGATTTTCCTGCAGTTTGAAATCTTATGCGGTGTTGTAAATTCCGTGAGTTCAGCAACTAACCACTCTTATTAGATTGTATCGTGTCATCTCAATGAGAACAAATCGAGTTGTTGAATTTCGTACAGATCTTTAAAGCCTGAGGCAATTGTGTTAAATACACGCGAGATGCTTACGTAAATCCAAGGGCTGGCCCCCTTCTTTTTTTTTTTCAGTGTGTTCCTCCTTCAATTAAATCTCACTCACAACAATGTGGCGCTCCGAAATAAGGCTCACATCGTTAATTCATCATTTTCACTCTGTACCACTGCTCCTTATCAGGCTGTGTGAAGCACAGTAAACAATCCAGTCGAGGCCTTAAGCCATAAACAGACATCACGCACAGACATTGTATTCATAACCAAACTGCCTTAGACTCTGTCCCCTAAATCTACACAAATGCCCTCTGTGTGGCATGAAATGCATTTAACCGATAAACAATCAATGGCTTCTTGTTGTTGTAACAGATTCTGTATTTGGATGTTTGTGTGCAGCATTTGTTAGTAAAGCATTCTTCATTGCATCAGCGTGTGCATATGTGTGTGTGGATCACTTCTCAGTGAATTGAATCAGCATTTCGATTTGTGGGCGTGTGTGTGTCATTTCTCACTCAATCAACGAGTGAATTCTGAGTCAGTGTATGTAGATGTGTGTGATAATGTGTGTTTGTGTTCATCACTTTCCTGTTCTGGTGTTCTGGGTAAACCACGGCCTGAAGCGTGCCCTGGGGTCCTGCCCTCCTCCTTTTCAGTCCGTCCATTGATGCTGCTGCTCAAAGTTCTGTCCATACTGGTTCTGGCCCCAATTGAGGCAGTCCTTTTCTCCAGTGTCCTGCATCTTCTCCTTGTTCCGCTCCTCCTTAACTTGACCCTTTTGCTTCTGTAGCTCCTTCAGGGTTTGCTCCTGCTTTTGGAGCTTTTTTGTCAGGTCTGGCGACCTCCTGCTCCAGCAAGCTCCGGCCTGATTTCAAGTCCTGTGTCTGGGACTCCAAGCCTGACTGATGGGTTCGATTATCAGCCAGCTCCTCCTGAGCCATGCTCAGTTCCTTGCTTTGCTCCACGGCCTTCTGCAGCTCTGCTGTCCGGCTCTTCTCAGAGGTCAGCTCCTGGCCGAGCCCCGACACCTGTGCCTTCAGCTTATTTTCTTCTGGTGCTTTTGTTCATTCTGAGGTGCCTCCTGACCTCAGTTACTCCTCCTGTCTCTGGCACGCCCTTTTTGCTGCCCGATCATCCGTGTTGGTCCGTCACTGTCCTGCACAGTTTTAATGCAGAGTTGTTAAGGTCAGCATTCTTTTGCTCGGCCTCACTTTTCATCCGGGCTTAATGGGCGTCTCGTCACAGCTCTGTCAGCTGAAGCTGTCTGAGAATTTTCCCCCGTGTAGTGAAACGGGCCTTGGATTTAACGCTCTCCGTCTCCGCTGCATGAGATCGTTTTCCTGCAGCGCTGTTGACATTTTCAGGTTGTTGTTGTGGATCCAGTTGCTGTAGCATTTGGTCAGGGTCACATCAAAGATGTTAGAGGGGAGAGCAGGAGTCCAGGTCAGCCTCAGCCTGTAATCAACCATAAAGAGAAAAAACAAAACAAAAACAGACGAACAGCAAAATGATGTTGTGTTGGCTGTTATTCAGAGAGGGGGAAACAACGGGGCCAGGCCCTGTGTCAGCCTTCTCTCCCCCTTTTTTTGTTTTTTCTCAACATATAATCAACTCATAACCCACCAAGTTGACAGGACAACACAGGTACATGTTAAAATTCTTAAGATCATGTTTAAAAGCCCAAAAAAGGAATTTTCTTTCATTCAGTAATCACTTGTATTAATCAGCAGAAAACATGTCACAATTTGAATCTTTTAACCACTAAATTTGTTGTGTCATCACTGGTTGGTCAGACCAGTGTCCCTGTTTTTTGAAGTTAAGTTGTTGTCCTGCAACCCAGAGAGTTTATTTGTTAGTAGTGGATAAACTTTAACATTCAACAACAGGTGTATGTTAAGTTTCGCTGCTTTAACCATGCTGGAAAATCTTCACGTGTTCATGAATGTAAGCTGTTTCTTCATTGCGTGTGTGTGCATTTGTAGGTGGTTAATTTAACTTTTTTCTCAAACGAGGCATTTCTCTAACACGTGCCTTCCTCATACATTTCTCTGGTTGTGTGTGTGTTTTTATTTTGTTTCCCAAAATTTGATTTCCCACCTTAAATAACAGCATTCCTTGTGTTCAGCCAGGAGTCAGAGCCTGCTTGTGAGATTCAGGGACACATGGTGTCAATAACAATTCAGCCAAAAACTTGCCTGAAAATTTCCAGTGATGGTAACCGATAACTGGAGGAGAAGATGTCCTTTAAGCTTCTTTTCAGGGTGGGGACAAAGTGAGGTCAAGCTGTAATTTTGAGCCAAAGCTGTCACGGCCTGGGGGTTCAGCTGGTCGCTGATCGGCTGTCTCTCCCTCTTTCTCTCTAGTCCTCTCTCTCTCTCTCTCTCTCTCTCTCTTGCCAGGGCTGAACTCATTATGGGTTCACGCCCTTGGCCCACGCCCTCAGAGGAAGAAACACCTGTGCCTCATCAGTGTGGTATTTAAGACGGGAAGCAACGGCTGTTCTTCGCTGGATCGTTGTGAGAATTGCATCAGTGAAAGTCAAGCGCCCCAGCAAGTATTTTCCCATGCAGTGTGTGTTTAGCATTTAACAAGCGTCTCTTTGTGTACAGATTCCCTGGACTGTTTTCCTGGTGTGCGAGTGGATTCGTGTCTGGATTGTGTGGAGAGAGACGAGCGTGTTCCCCTGGATTTTCCCCGGAGCCCTGCCCCCCTCACCTTTTGTACATAGCACTGCCCCGCACCCTTGTAAATAGCACTGCCCCCTATCTGTGTATATACACTCATTGGACATTGTTCTGTAATAAATTCTCTTGTGTGCATCATCCCCGGAGTCCAGCGTGTGAGTCCACCTTGTACGTCGTGACAATAATGATCCAGCCACACCATGGACTCAGCGGACTCAGCCCCCACCCAGCAGCCGGTCATCTCCACGGAAGCTATCTTGGACCGCCACGAACAAATGTTACTGCACATTAATCAGCAGCTGACAGCACTAACTCAAGTCATCGCTCAACGGATACTGCTGGTAAGCTCATGAGCCCTCTGCACCCGGGACCTCCGCTCCTCCACCGCCGGCCCATGCGGAGCCTCTGGAGCGGTCGCTGCCCATACCGGAGCCATTCTCTGGTGAGTTCCGCAAGACCGCGGGTTTTTTAACACAAGTGACATTGCAGTTCAAACAGCTACGGAGGACTTATGAGACCGATGCAGCTAAGATCGCTTTTTTCGTTCAGTTGCTACGTGGTCAAGCATTAAATTGGGCGCAGGCTGTGTTAAGAACGGATCCTGAAATAACCTATGCTGATTTTCTCGCTAAGTTTAAGAATGTCTTTGAGAGAGGCACCGGAGCCGAAGCGGCGGCTCACCGACTGCTTAATTTGAAGCAGGGAAGACGGAGCATGGCCGACTACTCGATTGAGTTTTGGACTCTGGCAGAGGAGACCAGGTGGGGGCAGTCGGCACTAATAAGTACTCTGTTGAATAACCTGTGTGACGAGCTAAAAAGGGAGCTAGTTATGAAGGAATTACCTGTTACTCTTTCTGATGTTATGACCCTGTGTGTGAAGGTGGATGAAAACATGCGAGCGCGGCGTGGCACTAGAGACCAACTCCCAGAAGCCTCTAGGACGAGAGGAGATGGCCTCCGGCGGAGGTACGGCAAGTGGAATGGGAGGATGGGACAGGAACTATGAAGACGAGGGTGAGCAACCCATGCAGATAGGGCGCTCCAAACTAACGCCGGAAGAGCGACAACAGCGTTGGAGAGCTGGTGAGTGCTTCTACTGCGGCCGTAAGGGTCATATGGCTGTTTCCTGTCCTTACCAGCCAAAAGACCGCGCCCGCCAGTAGAGGGGAGAGTACGGGTGGGCGAGGTTTCCTGTTCACAATCTCCCCCTCGCTTGATGCTTGCGGCTAAGCTAATGGTTCGTTCGGTTTCTCATCCACTCCACGCACTAATCGATTCAGGCGCAGAGCAGAATTTCATTGACGAGTCCCTTGCTCAAGACTTAAAACTAAACACTGAACCGCTGCCTCACTCACTCCAAGTTACCGCCCTCAGTGGGCAGCGTCTCCCGGATATCACCCATATTACGGAGCCAATATCATTAACCCTCTCTGGTAATCATTCTGAGACGTTGCAGTTGTTTGTGTTTAAGGCTCCTCTTACACCACTGGTCTTGGGGTTCCCCTGGTTACTTCTACACAACCCAGTCCTGGATTGGAGGAAGGAAAGCATTCTGGGGTGGGGAGAGGAATGTCATATGTCTTGTCTAAAAGCTGCAACTCCACCCGCAAACCCTGTGAGTAACCCCCCACCATCTGAGCCGCCCGATCTCTCGTCTGTACCCTCAGTCTATCACGATCTTAAGCAGGTTTTTTGTAAAGATAGAGCACCTTCTCTTCCCCCTCACCGGCCGTACGACTGCGGAATTGATCTCCTCCCAGGTGCCCCTCTTCCTACCAGCCGCTTATACAGCCTGAACGGGACAGCATGGAGAAGTACATTAACGAGTCACTCGCCGCAGGTCTGATCCGCCCGTCATCATCCCCTGTTGCGGCGGGGTTCTTTTTTGTTGCTAAGAAGGACAAGAGCCTACGGCTGTGTATTGATTATCGAGGTGTCAATAATATCACCATCAAGAATAAATACCCACTACCACTACTAACATCAGCCTATGACCTGCTCCAAGGGGCTACAGTTTTTACTAAGCTGAATCTGCGTAACGCGTACCATCTGTTTAGGATACGAGAGGGGGACGAATGGAAGACGGCTTTTAACACACACTTAGGCCATTTCGAATACCTCGTCATGTCGTTTGGTCTAACCAATGCCCCAGCCGTGTTCCAGGCCTTTGTCAACGACGTGCTTCGAGACTTCCTTAACCACTTTGTGTTCGTCTACCTTGACGACATCCTCATCTTTTCACGCTCCGTCTCTGAACATGAACGCCACGAAAAGCTTGGCCTGTTTGTCGTCCCAATTCTGTTTATGCTTTTGCCGCTGTACCCGGGTTTCCAGGTTGAGAGAAATCCACCTGTATTAACACAATAAAACATTCACTTAGTATTTCTTTTCTGAAAACATCCATTCGCTTCATCTGCCAAGATTTTACTCTCTCTCTCTCTGAGTGCATACTTCACACAGTCAGGAAGTTGTCTTTTATGGGCATGCAAAGTTCCTGTAACACACACACACAGCTACTCACTCCAGCAGCTGCAAAGCCGTCTTCAAGTCCTCTCTCCACACTCTCAGCCGCAATCCTCCATTAATATGAATGTTCAAAACCAGTAATAATTATCCCTAGAAACACACCCTCAAGAAAATTCGTTGTATTTAGTCATCTATTCATACGCACTGTGACCAATGCAATTCATGTAAAGAAGATCCCCTATAGGTGAAATTTTAATTCGGCACGACTCCAAAATAAGCATGCCTTTTATCTAAATAAAATGAAATTACTACACCACATCTAGTGCTGAAATTCGTGCTTGATCACACCCTATATTATGATAAAACCAAATCTAAATCTAAACTGCTTATATTATTGAACTGAACAAAGAACCACTTAAAAATCTTATAATGTCATGGTTCGTTGTGTGGCAGGCAGGAGAAGGACCCAAGATGCAGACTCACAGACACGGGGATAAACTTAAAGAACACAGCTTTAATGCTGGCACGGCAGAATACAGGACATACAGAACTAACTGGGAAAAGTAAACTAACACTCGCAGGAAGACACAGGAAGATCCACACAACATGAGGGAGAACGCGACGCCGAACAGAGGAAGACGCAGACAGAAATACACAGAGGGTTAACGAGGAAAGTGGGAACACACGGGGAACACAGCTGACACAGATAACCATAACGAGACAGGGCGGGGTGAACATAACACTGACGGGAGACGGGCAGAGTCAAACAGGAAGTACACAGAGGTTCAGACAGGAGGAGAGAGCACGGGGAGAACACAGACATAACAGGCTGGGGAAAACATGGAATAAAACACGAAAGGGGACAAGGGCTCATGAATACATAGAGGGGCACACAGGGGGTGAGAGTCACAACGGGAAAGCACACAGGGAACAACATAACAGGGCGACTCAGGAAACATGGCCTAAATAGGGAACAAAATACAAACATACAAGAAAACTAAGAATACTGGGCCAACATGGCCCAGGACCATGACATATAAATCCTGCTTCACACCACAAAAATGAAACAAATCACCCTGTATTTATCACTCAAACTCCTCTACTCAATCTTACCCTGAAATGCCGGTCTAAATTGCCGGTCATGGATTGCCGGTCTAAATCATGCACGATTTGTCTCTTCTATATCAAAACCCAGCCAAACATCAAACATTCACCTAGTCATTCAAAACTTTATTTGTAATATTATAATCAGCAAAATCAGCGTATTAATTACAGACATGTATCATTGTTTGCAAATCATAATTATAAAACTCAAAAACACGCTAAACAGGAAGCAAAAGTCCTCTGTGCGCTTCACAGCAGCCACCTCATTTGCATGTTCACGCACCGTCTAAAAATAGCTCGCAGCGCTGCAGTGTGCTGTCGTCACACACAGCCTCGTTTCACACTCAACTCTATTATTTTATATTACAAAGACGTCTTATATTTACAATCACTCTCAGGCCTGACAGCTTTAGCGCCTACACAATTTTGAAAAATTTAAGTTAACGGGTCCAACCGAAGAAAGTCCAACTTTTTTGTAATCAATTAACCAGTATCTGTCCAACAGTTTCTGGCCTCATCTCTTGTCAATGGAAAATTGTACTTAGTAGTCAGTATAATCTTTTAATGATATAAGTTTGCATATGGTAGAATACTGCATGTAATCATTTGTGTTTAGAAGTATATAGTTGGTGGCATATTGAAAGAATGTCTCATCCTAGGAGGTCTGTAACATTCCAAGGTGTTCTGGCGTTCACGTGGGGGATTAACGTGTCAGTTTTAGTCTAAGTGCCTTTTGTTTAGATGAACTGCTGAACTTCTTCACTGTGTTATCTAGGGTGAACCATCTAGGGCAGGGGTGTCAAACTCAAATACACAGTGGGCCAAAACTCAAAACTGGAACAAAGTCGCGGGCTAACGTTAATATTTATTGAAATATATTTAATCCTCCAGATATAAGAATGAATCTTTTCTTATGGACTCAAACACGTTTTGCTGAAAAACTGAATATGGAACAAGCAAAGCTTAATACTAAACAATATATATATTAGCTGTATAATACCAGTAGGCCAGCTAGTAATTTGGTTTGGCTTCGCGGGCCAAATGTAATTAGGCTGCGGGCCAAATTTGGCCCGCGGGCCAGAGTTTGACACCTATGATCTAGGGTGAGGGGAAGACTACCCTCTTTATGACCAAGGATGTTCCTCTTGTGCTTTTATGTTATATGACCCTTTGATCAGCAGGACACACACACACACACGTACACACACACACACACACGCACGCGCACACACACACGCACACGCACACGCACACACACACACACACACACACACACACGCACACGCACGCACACACACGCACGCACACACACACACACACACACACACGTACACCTCCACATTCCAATGTAAGGAACAAACGCTCACTGAAGCATATAAATGAAGACCAGGGCAGTCCTCAGGGCGAGTCTCAGTCTGGAGGCTGCCCTTGCTAGCAAGAAGTTCTGTGTGTCTCTTCCAGAGGTGGGACCAAGTCATTGTTTTGCAAGTCTCAAGTAAGTCTCAAGTCTTTATCCTCAAGTCTCAAGTCAAGTCTCAAGTAATGTCAGGCAAGTCAGAGTCGAGTCTCAAGTCACTGGTGTAAAAGTCCGAGTCAAGTCACAAGTCTGAAACTTTGAATTTCAAGTCCTTTCGAGTCTTTAAAAAAAAAAAAATGAAAAAATAATGTTGCAGTTATGCTAAATGTAAATATTAGACCATGTAATTTTTTAATCTGTGTTTTTCTCAACACATGACAAAATAGTGAACGTAGAAAATATACACAAATTGTGAAATTGCACCTCTTTAAAATGCAGCTCAATTAAACCTAGCTCCAAGAATAATTTTCACCGACAGTTCTGAGATAAGCTGCATGTTATTCTTGGATGCGGTTGTAGGACCGGCTTTAAAATCGCATGACAAAAATATCATACATATTAAAAAAAACTGAATCACCAACGTAGCCTGGACAACATTTGCTAGTTAGATGAAGTCAGCTATCTCATCTTAGCATATTTATATGCATATTTATAATCATACGGTTCTTGGAGTGAGTGCACACACTCATGAAGTTTAGTAACTTCCGGTCACTGCAACAAGCCCAGGTACAGTTTACCGACGGATGGGTGCAGGACCTTGAAATGCACCGTGTAGAACGAAAGACCATCGTACGTATCATAAGTTTACCAGTCTCACAAATCGTCGTCATAAATACACATTCGTTAACCGTTTATTAATAGGACCTTTGAGCTCAACGGTAATTAATTAGTAGTGGAAATAATTTCTGGTACCCATCACAGAAATGTAGCAGTGACAACAATATTGTATGCTGTAATCGTACTGGGCAATTAGTGATACAAAAAACCTGTTTTATCCTGTGAATAAAAGTATATGTTTTTGTCAATGTACCATAATAACAGAAGCGAAACACAATATTGTGTCAGGACAATTCACTATTTATGCACAATAAATAAAGGAGCATAGCGCGACAATTTCTGTTCAGCGCCAGACTTGCTTGTAACCTATATCACCAATTATGTTAACTACAACAGCAGACTGACCTTTGTGTAAATGCTTGGAGCAGACTAACCTGTGAGCTGGAGGGTTCTGGGATGTTATATTTGATCTTTGAATGGCTGCAATCCAGACCATCCGTCGCGTCTTTGTTACTTTGGAAACATGGCTCGAACAATTTCTCTTCAACGACGTAATCCGATAACAACCGATCTCTTTACCCGTCGGCTTCCCGTGGCTGTCATGCGACCGGCTATTGCAGTTAATAATACAACAGCTTCTTGACATTTTTGTGTTTCTTTTTATCGCTGTGTGACTGATTTCAATTGAAAGCCTGCATGCGCTAGTACCGCTTGCCACGAGTTCCCAGAATCCTTTGCGGTTCTACCCGTGAATGACGTCACATTTTCAATCTCTATATAATATGCATGTTAAATTTTATATTTGGGGTAAAATATCAAGTCTTTTCAAGTAAACCGGTTCAAGTCCAATTCAAGTCCCAAGTCATTGGTGTAAAAGTCCAAGTCAAGTCACAAGTCTTACAACATTTTTTCAAGTCAAGTCTAAAGTCATAAAATTAATGACTCGAGTCTGACTCGAGTCCAAGTCATGTGACTCGAGTCCACACCTCTGGTCTCTTCTCTGAGTCTCTACTGAAGAAGTGTTTTAGAGTATACCTATTAACAAGTCCCTAACTCAATATAAAAGTGTTCAACACCCAAGGTCCAACCTCAAAAAAACCCAAAAAAGCACAGATACCCTTCCAAACGGTAAAGTGATCCAACCACTAGTTATCCTGGAGTGCCCCAAACTCCACAGTGACCAACTGACTATCCCTCAAAGAGGACAAGGCCTAGGCATCCCCGGCCTTGTCAAGTGTTACCTCTGAGCACTGCGCTTCTTAGCGGGTCCACCGCCGTTCTATAATAATTTATAACACTTTGAAACAGCAGTCAACACCCCAAAACAAGAGTATGACTGAGGCAGGTGCAACCCTATGATCAACGGAGCCTCTAACTCACAAAATGACCAATTCCCTATCAAACTACTTCGGCCTCTAACCCAATTTCACTGTTTTCCTTTACCTTGGGCCTCTAACCCAGTACTGTAACTTACAAACTTCAACTTTCAAATCTCATGAGATTTTTTCATCAAAATCAAAACAGGCCATCCACCAGTAATTTCAGTGAGTAGACTTTAATTTTTTTCATGTCCAATTTGGCACACTTTGGAAATAGATTCAACAGCTAGGGCGTTACCTTTGTATAAGCCGGCTTATGCCCACTCACGTCAGACCACTGGCTCGTGCCTGTCCGTTCGACAACCTCGGACCGTCCAAACCTCCATCTTCCACCCCAATACCATAGGACGAGCCCCCAAACTGTCATGGATTCAAAATATTGGGGATGGATACAAGAGGAAAAACCAAAGATAACAACACTGGTCCGGCTGGGTTGTGTCAAACGATGATTTTAATGATCACACGCGTGGGAGATGGACGCCGTACGCAGACAGCATCAGATCTCAAAATGGTGGAGCATTGATCAAACTCTTATAGCCTCTGGTGCCCCCACCTAATCATAAAAGCCTAAACATTCACATTCTTTCTCTCACACGGTGCCTAAGCTATGACCTTGGCTCCCTGTTTATCTGCTCCTACTGAGATGGGGCAGAAAACCTCTCCAGTATGTTCTGTTCTCTTCTAATCAGACAAATAAGGCGATGACTTTCTGCGAACAGTATTTCTTATAACTCAGCAGTATAATGCATCAAATTCAAATTCAAATTCAAATTCAAATTCAAATTTTATTTATCATAAAACAATATCATTCATTCACAATAAATCAGCAGTCTAATGTAATGCAAATCAGTTTAACAAATGCAATAGTTATCACCTTCTTCTAATTCAGGAGAATAATGCAAACTAAAACTACATAATAATTCACAATCTTTAATTAGTGGTCTAACATGGCATAAGATAATATTATAATCCCACAATGGCTTTTACTTATTTCATAGGACTCTGTTAATAGAAACAAGTTCACCTCTAACATTGCCTCCCTAACCTGCAGGGTTCAAGAGGGTTTAGTTTGGGTCCATTTTTATTTTCTTTTTACATGCTTCCTGTTCAATGCTAACATAGCTGTGTCGCTAGCGATCACGTAGCACATCATTATATACCAGCTAGCCCAACTTCAGTAACCTTACAAACGTCACTGCTGTTTAGTTGTCTGTCTTCGTTTATGTTGGAGGTGATAGCAGAGCTGTACGTTTGAATTCTTTCAGAAATCTCTCAGTCAGAACATGCTATATCATGCTTAGGTAACTAGGGAGCCAACTTCTAACTCCATTAAATGTAATGAATTCTATTTTCACAGATGCCTGGATGTTAAACATCATAGTTACACTTGGTAAAGCAGCAACGCTGATCGTTTTATTAAAGATGGGAGAATTTAGACAGTTTTTTAACTCTCAGTGATGCTGCAGTGTTTGTTTGACTTTGGGACCTGGAGGGGACCTCAAGTGGATGGAGTTTTCGACCCAGATTACTCCCAGATTTACGAGCACCTTAGTCTGACAAATACGGCAATAACAACAGCCCGCTTGCATGTTCTACAAAAAAAATGTGCTTTGTTGTGTATCTGGCGGACAAACACCAAACCAGTTAAGTTACACCATTTTTCTGGTTTATCCATTTCACTCAACAATCTGCTTTTCCCATTCTCCTTCTTCGTTACCGCCATGCTTTTTCGGCACTGCGCATGCGCGTTTTACCCATATTCTATTGCGATATTTTATTTTCTTATCGTAGCCTAGCATTGTACCGGTATTACCGTGAAAGGTATAATATGGCCCAGCCCTACTGTGACATATGGTCTCCTCGGCTGAACTGGAAAAAACTGTTCATACATTTGTGTCATTGTGTTTAGATTATTGTAATGTCCTGTTTACCAGCCTGGACAAATCACGTCGTTCTCGCCTCCAAGCTGCCAGACTACTAACATGTTCTAGCAATCTCATTCTGGACCCAAACACTGCTGATCCAGAACTCATCCTGTCTGAAGATTTGACGAGTGTGAGATATGGAGGAGAGAGACAGCAGCTTCCTGATAATCCAGAGAGATTTGATAATTACATCTCTGTCGTGGGCTATGAGGGCTTTAACTCAGGGACTCACAGCTGGGATGTTGATGTTGGAGACAGTACATGGTGGGAACTGGGTGTGTCAGCAGAGTCATGGCAGAGGAAGGGAATCATACTGTCTGGATTATGGACAATAGGCTTCTTTGAAGATAAAAAATGCTACCCAGCAGCTAAAAACTTCTTTTTCAGTAGAGAAGAAGCTCCAGAGGATCAGAGTGAATCTGGACTGGAACAGAGGAAAGCTGTCGTTCTCTGATCCTGATACTAACACACACATACACACCTTCACACACACTTTCACTCACAGGATGTTTCCATACATTGAAACAGTTGATGAAGTGAAGGTGTGTCCGTTGAAGGTGTCAGTGTCAGTGCAGCAGATGAGTTGAGGATGATGATGTTTCTAATGTTGTTTCCTGTCAGTGAGTTGAAGCTGTTAAACTGCAGCTGTCCTCCTGCTGCCTCGTTGTTCCAAAGCTCTTTGTTTCTCTTTTAGTTTCACTGTTTCTTTCTGTTTCTGCTGTCCACCTTTTCACATGGAAAATCATTTCACTGTTTCTCACTGAATGACTCCCCAAACTAGATTTGAAATTCTATCAAGTTTCTAATCATTACAAGTGATTCATGTTTCTATTTGATGTGTAAATGGAGATGATTTAGTTTGCTGGGATATGGACTGACATGTGTTGAATGGGAGGAGCAGTTTGTTGTTGTCTTCTTGTCTGTTTATGACAACAATAAATATGTTGTTGAAACAATGATTCATGTTTAACTCCATATATGAAATGTTTCTGATCTTTGAATTCTGTTCTTTTGTCTGTTTCATTTACTTTATTTAATTCCAATAAAAAATGATCATTCCAGTGTGGAAGTAAAGAGTCAGGTACTTGTGAAAGAAAAATGTAATCATATTCAGGTATAACAATTATTTAATAAACCCATTGTGTAACAAGAAAACAGCTTTCTTTTAATTTTCAGGTCTCTGCTAAGAATGACGTGAACAACAGTGTTATTTACAGTCATGTTGTGATAGCAATATTTACAGGTGCAAAAGCTAAGAATGAGCCTAGGATGAATGAACATGAACTATGAAGTCTTAGACAGAGTCAATTGAGAACCAGTAGGTTAGCAGACATTCTGGCGAAGGCTGGTCTTAAATACAACCGGCTTCATTAGTCTTAGGAGTGATGAAGACTCTGCCTAGATGACAAGAGCAGGGACTGTGGAAAATTACTGTGACTCACTCAGACCATGACACTATTTTTATCTGCTGGATAAACCAGTTTAAGATCAGAACACGGTGAACAAAAACAGCATAAATGAAGATGTACAAAAAGTCTCCATAAAAGGTTGATGATGTTTAAGAAAGCCTTCATACACTTGATGATTTGACAGTAGGACTGCTCTTATGAAGTTATCATGAATGCTTTAAAACATTTTTGAATCGGTGAGCTCAAATGACTAAGCTTTACACACTTATCTGTAGATTACCATCATTTCATGAACACGTACAAAGATTAAAAAAAAAAAACAAACAAGAAAAAAAAACAACTTTACTGCATTTTGTTGTGAATGGATTTAGCAGTACTGAGAACATTGGGGGCCCTGGTGAGAAGTGCTTAGGTAACAGAGGTCATGCATAGGCTGATTCAACACAGTCTTCCAAGATGTACAAGTGCAGTAAAATGTACCATCAATACATTTACTGCTGCACTTGCTGTAAAATGTGCTCGTGTGTTAGAGGAAAACAAAATAAAATATTAGAGATGTAGACTGAGTAGTGAAAATATTGTGATGCTTAGATTTTGTATCTGGTTCACCTGAGACAAACCGTCTTTTGTACATGATCCATCATCTGTCACAGACTAGAGGCTCCACATAGGTTTGGACCCAAAGCAAACTCAAAAAAAGGTTTATTTACAGGAAAAAAGCAAGACTGGACTGGAACACCAAGAGAAAAGAAATAAATCTTGAAATCATGAAGCGTACCTTAACACAAGCAGATGTTTAATCAAAGAGTTCATTGTATTTACCAGTTTCCAAAGGACATTCGTGGTCCTCATTTAAGTTAAAGCAGATATTTGTGTTAGAAAAGTCCCTAAAAGACACAAGTCTCAAGCATAGTTTTTTGGCAGTTTTTAAATGGTGTCACATCTTTTTTAGGTTAAATTTAGCTATGACATCAGCAACCAAACTGTTGATGATAATCACTTTCTGGTAAGTTTTATGTTCCGAAATCCTCCATTATGTCTAAGATTTGGAAATACAGCAAAATCAAAATCAGGGCTAAAATGAAGAAATCCATCCTAAAATCATACAGAATGTCTCATCACTCACAGAACTTTAATACTGTACTTATTTGTGACCTGAGGTAAAGGGTGTTTTGACTGGCCCTTACTGAGGTTAGCAGTGTGTTTTACCCAAAATTGGTGAGTCAGGTGCACTGATGATTACTGATGAATAAATTAAATCTTTTAGTTATGTGAGAAATCTGATAGTTTTGCTTCAAAGTCTAAATAGATTCTACAAAAGTAATTAAAATTAAGAGTAATGTTGTGACATATGCAGCTGGAATGGAGGAAAACCTGTTTTATAGCTTTTGAGCTGCTGGCAGGATGAAAGTCTAACTCTGGAATGAAGCACACCTAGGCTACAGGTAAAGCAACATTGTTCTCCTCCCCTCACTTCACTTACATGCAACAAAACCAGGAAACAGGAAGTTCTTCATCCTCAGAAAAGAGAGACGCACAGACGATCAGACTGAGCTCAGACCAAACTAGCAGCTTCCTCTGAGTGAGTCCAGCTACAGGAGAGAAAAGTGGAAAACTCCAACACTGCTGCTTCAAGCTGCTGACGCTCCACACACTGAATGTGAGTTTGAGCAAAAACATGACTCAAAGGAAGTTTCAGTGAAGGTGGTAGAGGAGGGAGGGGAGCCAGGACTGACTGTACTTCCTGTCTGCTGTTTTCAGCTTCACTCACAGACTCAATGGCTTCCAGATCAGAGGAGGATCTCTGCTGTCCGGTCTGTCAGGAGGTCTTCAGAGATCCTGTTCTTCTGTCATGTAGCCACAGCTTCTGTAAAGACTGTCTGAAGAGATGGTGGAGAGAGAGACCAACACACGAGTGTCCAGTTTGTAAGAAAAGATCAGTTTATGATCCACCTTTAAACCGAGCTTTAAAGAACCTGTGTGAGTCGTTCTTACAGGAGAGAGATCAGAGAGCTTCAGAGGCTCTCTGCAGTCTGCACTCTGAGAAACTCAAACTCTTCTGTCTGGACCATCAGCAGCCAGTGTGTCTCGTCTGCAGAGACTCAGAAAAACACACCAATCACAGATTCAGACCCATCGATGAAGCTGCACAACAACACAAGAAGGAACTTCAGGAAACTCTGGAGCCCTTAAAGAAGAAGTTAAAGGTTTGTGAAGAAGTTCAAGTGAAGTTTGATCAAACAGCAGAACACATTAAGGTCCAGGCCCGACACACAGAGAGGCAGATTAAGGAGCAGTTTAAGAAGCTTCAGCAGTTTCTAGCAGAGGAAGAGGAGGCCAGGCTGGCTGCACTGAGGGAGGAAGAGGAGCAGAAGAGTGGGATGATGAAGGAGAAGATGGAGGCTCTGAGCAGAGAGATAGCAGCTCTTTCAGACACAGTCAGAGCCACAGAGGAGGAGCTGAGAGCTGAAGACGTCTCATTCCTGCACAACTACAAGGCTGCAGTGGAAAGAGTCCAGCGCTGCCCCCTGTTGGATGATCCACAGCTGCCCTCAGGAGCTCTGACAGACCAGGCCAAACACCTGGGCAACCTGACCTTCAACATCTGGAACAACATGAAGGACATGGTCTCCTACACTCCTCTCATTCTGGACCCAAACACTGCAAACCCAGACCTCATCCTGTCTGAAGATCTGACCAGTGTGAGACGAGGAGGAGAGAGACAGCAGCTTCCTGATAATCCAGAGAGGATTCATTATTCCTACTCTGTCCTGGGCTCTGAGGGCTTTAACTCAGGGAGTCACAGCTGGGATGTTGATGTTGGAGACAGTACATGGTGGGTTCTGGGTGTGTTAGCAGAGTCATGGCAGAGGAAGGGACGCACACTGTCTGGATTATGGAGAATACGGTTCTATCAAGATAAATACTCAGCACACTCTCCATTAGCTCCATCAACTGCTCTCTCAGTTCAGAAGAAGCTCCAGAGGATCAGAGTGAATCTGGACTGGAACAGAGGAAAGCTGTCGTTCTCTGATCCTGATACTAACACACACATACACACCTTCACACACACTTTCACTCACAGGTTGTTTCCATACATTCGCACTGTTGGTAAAGTGAAGGTGTGTCCGTTGAAGGTGTCAGTGTCAGTGCAGCAGATGAGTTGAGGATGATGATGTTTCTAATGTTGTTTCCTGTCAGTGAGTTGAAGCTGTTAAACTGCAGCTGTCCTCCTGCTGCCTCGTTGTTCCAAAGCTCTTTGTTTCTCTTTTAGTTTCACTGTTTCTTTCTGTTTCTGCTGTCCACCTTTTCACATGGAAAATCATTTCACTGTTTCTCACTGAATGACTCCCCAAACTAGATTTGAAATTCTATCAAGTTTCTAATCATTACAAGTGATTCAATTTCATTGTACTACTGTACTATGTATGACTGTGCAATGACAATAAAGAGTTATCTTATCTTATCTTATCTTATGTTTCTATTTGATGTGTAAATGGAGATGATTTAGTTTGCTGGGATATGGACTGACATGTGTTGAATGGGAGGAGCAGTTTGTTGTTGTCTTCTTGTCTGTTTATGACAACAATAAATATATTGTTGAAACAATGATTCATGTTTAACTCCATATGTTCTGAAGGCAGGACTGTGATGCAGTTTTCTGCCTCGCCACTAGAGGGCGCGGCCGTTTTGTGAGTAATGTTTTGACTAGGATGGAAAATGGTGTTCATGAAGGCAGTGTGAATCACAAGTTATGCTCGGGAGCAGTTTATGTGGGTTCAATGAGAGTGTGCGTCCATAAGACTGAACCACACACACATACCCACACCCACGCTAAATCTGCCATTAAAGAGCTGAACGATCATCCCCTGTCCTCGTTATTTTCTGGAGGGTCATACTGGCACTTGACCTGTGCACACCCTGCGATCACCACCGTAGAACTGAACCTCATATCAGAAATCATCATAACAAATCATTCTGCCCAGCAACCAGGGGGCTACATTTCAGCTGATAACACTTGGATCTCCACACCTCTAACTACACAGCCGTTTCCCCTGAGACCAGAGCAGCACAATATATCCTACACACAGGATGCAGCTGAAGAATGGCCAGTACCACCACCTCCAGTTTTTCTCCCGAGAGATCATCCTGATCTACCAGAGGTACAGTCTGTTCCACCTCCACCGCTACCAGCCGTTGCACAAAAGCTTAGCCAACGCTTACAAGAGCTACAGTTACAGCATCCCTCAGCCACTGAAGCTCCTGAGTTTCAGCCTAGTGCGCCACAGTCCACTCCCTTATCTCAATCACTAGCTGGACCTAGTTTCGACGCGAACATGCTCCCCCCAGAACAACTGTTGGCTCCCACTACAGCCATAGGTGTAAAGGAGAAGACCTACAGAGGACCATCGCCCTCCATCCCAGAGTTCACGCAGGGTGATCCCAGGCAGTTTGCTAGATTAAGGCTTGCCCTAGACAATATTCTCCCCTTTGATGCAACGGAGAGGTTCAAATATCAGGTCTTATGTGACCACCTTAAATTTGAGAAAGCTCTTTTAATTGCTGACTCCTACAGTAACTCACCTCACCCCTACTCTGACACGATGGCCTCGCTCATTAAACATTACGGTCAGCCGCACCAGCTGTCACTGCAGAGGATAGCAGAGCTTATGGATGAGCCCAGCATCCGCCCAGGTGACACAACTGGATTCAGAAGGTTTGCACTGAGAGTCCGTGCTCTGGTCGGCATGTTAGAGCAACTTGGGGAAGATGGACACATAGAGCTGCAATGCGGGTCTCATGTTGCTAGACTGACACGAAAGCTACCCCAAGACCTACGTGCTGCTGTCCGCCGTTACCTTTACCCACAGAAAGATGGAATACCATCATTGAGAGACTTTGCAGAGTGGCTGGAGTATGAGCTGGTCATTCAAGAGGGCGGAGGTCACACAGAGAAGGTAGAGGAGAGCTCGAGAGACAGGAGCAGCATGAAAAGAGATAAACGAGCCACCAAAGGGACTACCACCGTGCTGCATGGTGCAACACACAACACTGCCCCCCAAAGGTCCTCAGCCACAACCCCTTCCTGTTAGGATGCCTGGGTCGTTGACCCAGGGTATTTGAGTTTATTATATTATTTATACTTTTTAGTCTTTGGTTTCTTTGAGTTCTGTCTTATGGTTTATGTCTCTGTCTTCTTTAGTTGCTCTGTCTCCCCTATCACCTGTATCCCCTTGTCTAGTTCGCGTCTCTGTGTATCCTTAGTTCCTATATCCCCGTGTTCAGTCAGTGTTTGTGTCTGCCCTGGTCCCACGTCTCTGTTCCCTCTGTAGTGCCTGCATGTGAGTCTGTGTTATGCGTTTCCTGTTTTACTTTGAAGGTCTCTGTCTTATCTCAGTGTGTTCAGTTTACGCTTCCTTTTGTCTCGTCAGTTCTGATTTGCCCCAGCTGTGTTTCCCTCCTGTTATTCATTCCCTGATTGCTCCTACTGTGTATTTAAGCCCTGTGTTTCTCTGTGTCCGTGTCGCGATCTACCGTTTATTTTGCTGTGTGTTTTGCCCATCCACCGGTGTTAGTTTATTTTGAGTTTTGTTCCAGTTATGTTATGTTTGCGTTCAGCATTAAAGCTGTTTTGGTTTAAGTTCTGTCTCCTGAGTCTGCACCTTGGGTCCTATCCCTGTCCGCACACAGCCACACCTAACAGAAGATCGCGACCAGAACATGGACCCCGCAGACTCTTTTTCCTCGGAGTACAACACTGAGATGGAGCGGATGGTGAGCCTGCTTGACCGCATCACCCAGTCCCCTGATTTGAGGACCATGGCAGTGGGGCTGAGTGCGGTGGAGGCCATCATTCGCTTTAACCCCCGGCTTAGCCAGTTTGCTAAGGACACTAAGTTGGACAACACCATTACTGCCTGGAGAGAGCAAGTCAGGGCTAGTGAGCTTGCTCTCTCCCTCACTACATCTTCCCCACCGCTGCCGCAGGACAACGCACACTCTGCTTCATCGCCACTGCAGGCTTCCTCCCCTTCCTCACGCCAGCTGGGACCTTGTTCGCCTGTCCGTTCGCCTGCCTTTTTCCTGGCAGCTGTGTGGTCGGAGGATGAGGAGGAGGTCTCCGTTTCTCCACCGGTTCCTGTTCCCTCATCTAAAAGGAAGCGACGCCACCGTCGCTCCTCTCCTCGGTCATCCGTTCAGCTTCCTGTATCCGCTGGAGGGTCCGAGGGGCCCGTTCAGCTTCCTGTCTCCGCTGGAGGGTCCGAGGAACCGCTTCAGCCACCTGTCTCCGCTGGAGGGTCCGAGGAACCGCTTCAGCCACCTGTCTCTGCTGGAGGGTCCGAGGAATCGCTTCAGCCACCTGTCTCCGCTGGAGGGTCCGAGGAATCGCTTCAGCCACCTGTCTCCGCTGGAGGGTCCGAGGAACCGCTTCAGCCACCTGTCTCCGCTGGAGGGTCCGAGGAACCGCTTCAGCCACTTGTCTCCGCTGGAGGGTCCGAGGAATCGCTTCAGCCACCTGTCTCCGCTGGAGGGTCCGAGGAATCGCTTCAGCCACCTGTCTCCGCTGGAGGGCCCGAGGAGCCCGTTCAGCCTCACGCCTCGTCAGCTGAAGGGCCCGAGGAGCCCGTTCAGCCTCACGCCACGTCAGCTGGAGGGCCCGAGGAGCCCGTTCAGCCTCACGCCACGTCAGCTGGAGGGCCCGAGGAGCCCGTTCAGCCTCACGCCACGTCAGCTGGAGGGCCCGAGGAGCCCGTTCAGCCTCACGCCACGTCAGCTGGAGGGCCCGAGGAGCCCGTTCAGCCTCACGCCACGTCAGCTGGAGGGCCCGAGGAGCCCGTTCAGCCTCACGCCACGTCAGCTGGAGGGCCCGAGGAGCCCGTTCAGCCTCACGCCACGTCAGCTGGAGGGCCCGAGGAGCCCGTTCAGCCTTCTGCCACGTCAGCTGGAGGGCCCGAGGAGCCCGTTCAGCCTTCTGCCACGTCAGCTGGAGGGCCCGAGGAGCCCGTTCAGCCTTCTGCCACGTCAGCTGGAGGGCCCGAGGAGCCTGTTCAGCCTTCTGCCACGTCAGCTGGAGGGCCCGAGGAGCCTGTTCAGCCGCCATTAGCCTCTGCCTCTGCTACGCCTGGTCCAGCCTCTGCCTCTGCTACGCCTGGTCCAGCCTCTGCCTCGGCTTCTGCTTCGCCTTGTCCGGCTTCAGCTTCGGCTTCGGCTTCTGCTTCGCCTCCGCCTGGTCCGGCTTCAGCCTCGGCCTCTGTTCCTGCTTCGCCTCCGCCTGGTCCAGCTTCGGCCTCCGAGTCTGCAGCTCCGCCTGGTCCGGCCTCAGCCTCTGCAGCTCCGCCTGGTCCGGCCTCAGCCTCTGCAGCTCCGCCTGGTCCGGCCTCAGCCTCTGCAGCTCCCCCTGGTCCGGATTCAGCCTCTGCAGCTCCGCCTGGTCCAGTCTCCGAGTGTTCAGCTTCGCCTGGTCCAGTCTCCGAGTGTTCAGCTTCGTCTGCTCCTGAGGTCTCCATGCTGTCTGTTCCTGCTCGTCCTGTCCGGCCTGCTCGTCCTGTCCGGCCTGCTCGTCCTGCACATCCTGTCCGGCCTGCACATCCTGTCCGGCCTGCCTGTCCTGCCCGGCCTGCTCGTCCTGCCCGGCCTGCTCGTCCTGTCCGGCCTGCCTGTCCTGCCCGGCCTGCTCGTCCTGTCCGGCCTGCTCGTCCTGCACATCCTGTCCGGCCTGCCTGTCCTGTCCGGCCGATGACTGGACGTCGTTGCCGTCATGGACAGCCCTCTGAACTACGCCGCCGTCATGGACGGCCCCCTGAACTACGCCGCCATCATGGACGGCCCCCTGAACTACGCCGGTGCCTCCCGCCCGGTCGGCCTCCTGACCTACTCCGTCGCCGCCGGTGTCTCCTGCCTGCCCGGCCCCCTGAACTGTTTTCTGGGCTCTTGGGCCGTCAGCCTCCGGGCCGCCCCCCTGAACTGCCCGGGTTTGGACTGTTGTGCTGTCAGCCTCCGGGTCGGCTCCCTGAACTTTTTGTGAACTGTTTTTCCTGGCCGCCTGCGCCTGTCGTGAGCCTGTTTTTTTGTTCTGTTGCTTTCCGGGCTCCATTGTTTGTTCTTTTTTTTTGTTTGTTTCTGGCTCCTTGTTTGGTTTTGTTTCGAGCCCTCCATCCTGTTTCCCCCGCCGCCCGTCCTGGTTGGGTTGTTTTTTGTTTTTTTTGTTTTGGTGTTTTGGTTTGGGCTGTCTGGAAGCCAGCCCTTAAGGGGGGGGGGGGGTACTGTTAGGATGCCTGGGTCGTTGACCCAGGGTATTTGAGTTTATTATATTATTTATACTTTTTAGTCTTTGGTTTCTTTGAGTTCTGTCTTATGGTTTATGTCTCTGTCTTCTTTAGTTGCTCTGTCTCCCCTATCACCTGTATCCCCTTGTCTAGTTCGCGTCTCTGTGTATCCTTAGTTCCTATATCCCCGTGTTCAGTCAGTGTTTGTGTCTGCCCTGGTCCCACGTCTCTGTTCCCTCTGTAGTGCCTGCATGTGAGTCTGTGTTATGTGTTTCCTGTTTTACTTTGAAGGTCTCTGTCTTATCTCAGTGTGTTCAGTTTACGCTTCCTTTTGTCTCGTCAGTTCTGATTTGCCCCAGCTGTGTTTCCCTCCTGTTATTCATTCCCTGATTGCTCCTTCTGTGTATTTAAGCCCTGTGTTTCTCTGTGTCCGTGTTGCGATCTACCGTTTATTTTGCTGTGTGTTTTGCCCATCCACCGGTGTTAGTTTATTTTGAGTTTTGTTCCAGTTATGTTATGTTTGCGTTCAGCATTAAAGCTGTTTTGGTTTAAGTTCTGTCTCCTGAGTCTGCACCTTGGGTCCTATCCCTGTCCGCACACAGCCACACCTAACACTTCCACTTCTGAGGTCCAAGACAAGCACACAGCTTATTGTCCATATTGTAATAACACTCTGCACTTCCTAGATCAATGTGTAAACTTCAAGATGCTGACTAAGGAGCAGAAATCAACTTGGATTAAGTCCAACAATCGCTGCTGGCGTTGTGGGCGGCACCACCAGGCCGCTCAGTGTCGACTTAAAGTGCAGTGTAAGACATGCAGGGGAAAACACCTAGAGGCCCTGCATGAAGTGAATCTCAGACCTGCTGCACCCAATCCACCAATGGAACACGTCGTTGAGCTGGGGAGTAAACCATCTACTGAGGTACTTTATGTAGACCGGCGTGCTGGCTGTAGCCAAGTACTTCTGAAGATAACCAAAGTGCTGCTGCAGAACGATGAGCACACCCTGGAGACATTTGCCATATTGGATGATGGATCTGAGAGGACGATCCTTCTCCCTGAGGCCACTCAAAGACTGCAGTTACAGGGAACGGCAGAGAGTCTTACTCTACGTACGGTGAGACAAGGATTGAGAACCTTGCATGGCGCATCAGTGACAGTCAAAGTCTCCCCTGCCAGCCAACCATCCAGAACATTCACCATTGAGAGAGCCTTCACAGCAGATGACCTAGGCTTGGCTGAACATTCATACCCTGTGAAGGCACTTCAACAGAAATATAGACAATAGAGAAGGCTTCCCTTGCAGCCCTTCACAAATGCCCAGCCACTCCTTCTGATCGGCTCTGACTGTCCTCACCTAGTAACGCCCATCAAACCTGTGCGCCTAGGCTTACCTGGAGGACCAGCTGCAGTCAGGACTAGACTTGGTTGGGTACTACAGGGACCAATCCCCTCCCTTAAGCACTATGCTCAACCGCAACAGTGCCTCTTCCTCTCAACTGCCTCTCCTCAATCAGAGCTTCATAGTCAAGTAGAGAGGCTTTTGCAACTCGACACTCTCCCATATCGAAGTGAGAAACTAGTGACACGGTCTCGGAGGGAAGAGCAAGCTATGAGGCTTTTGGAGGCAAAGACGACAAGACTGAATGTCGAGGGAGTAAACAGATGTTCAACTCCCCTTCTGCGTGTCAGTGATATGCCTACACTCCGGGTGCCACCTGAAGCAGTACTCCCCAATCTACGTGGCACGGAGAAGCGACTCAGTCGAGACCCAGAGAAGGCTAAAGCTTATCAAGCGGAGATGGCAAAGTTGATAGCAGCAGGCTATGTCAGAGAAATCATGGTTCATCCCCCACCACATGGTGACACACAACGGAAAGAACCGTGTGGTGTTTAATTGCTCATTCACCTATAGGGATCAGAACCTCAACGAGCTGCTTTTACCAGGCCCGAACCTGGGGGCCTCTCTTCTTGGTGTGCTGCTACGCTTCAGAGAACGCTCCATCGCAGTTAGCAGTGATATCAAGGGGATGTTCCACCAGGTGAGACTACTGCCTGAGGACCGGCCACTACTACGTTTCCTCTGGCGCGATCTGCAAAGAGACACCCATCCCAAGGTGTATGAATGGCAGGTGCTCCCCTTTGGGACAACATGCTCACCGTGCTGTGCAATTTATGCACTCCAGCGACACGTCCATGACCACAGTGACCAGGGAGATGACGTGCGTGACTCCATTGAGAAGAATTTTTATGTTGACAACTGGTTACAGAGCTTCTCTTCTCCAGATGTGGCCACAGAGGTTGTGGACAAACTACGGTCACTATTATCGGAGGGAGGATTTGAGCTCAGACAGTGGGCCAGCAGCACCCCAGATCTCATCAACCATCTACCAAAGGAAATAAGATCGGAGAGCAGCGTACAGTGGCTGAATCAAACTGATATGGACCCTCAAGAACCTGCTCTAGGTTTGCGCTGGTTGTGCTGCTCTGACACTCTGCACTACAAGTCCATGCAGTTGGAGAGGAATCCTCCTACCATGAGAAACATCTACCGGGTTCTGGCGAGTCAGTATGACCCACTAGGGTTTCTCGTCCCCTTCACAACGAGGGCGAAGGTACTAGTCCAGCAGCTGTGGGACAAAAAGCGTGAGTGGGATGACCCCCTGTTACCAAGTGACCTGCTCTCGGCATGGAACGAATGGGAGGGTGAGCTACAGCATCTGGACGACATTAGTCTACAACGTTGTTATGTAAGCCCAGAGCTGGACAAATCTGACAGTAGGCGTGAGTTGCACATCTTCTGCGATGCATCTCAACAGGCATATGGAAGCGTTGCCTACCTACGGACGGAAGATGCTGCTGGAAAGGTGGAAGTTGCTTTCCTGACTGCCCGCTCTAGGGTGGCCCCTAAACGGCAGATGTCCATGCCACGTCTGGAACTATGTGCAGCCTTGACTGGAGCTCAACTTGCTAGCTCGGAACTCGGATAGCTGAAATCCAGGAACTGACAGACAGCCAGTCTTGGCGTTATGTGACAACATATGACAATCCGGCAGATGATCTAACTAGGGGTAAAAGGCTACAAGACCTCACAGTCCAGTCCCAGTGGGCATGTGGGCCCCCGTTTCTGCAGCTACATCGAGACCAGTGGCCAGAGCACCCAGCCACACCATGTACAGACTTTGCTGAGGAGCAGCGTAAACCAATAACTTGCTTAGCTGTGTCTACTGACTCTATCTCCCTGCCTGATGCATAGCAGTTTACCAGTTTTAGCAAGCTTTTGGAAGAAACAGCCAGGTGCCTTCACGGGGCGGCTGGTGACAATCTCACATCAGAGAACTACAAGGAGGCTGAGCTTATTCTGCTGAGAGCTGCTCAGAAAGACAGTTTCCCTGATGAGATCCAGTGCCTGACCACTGGGAAACCAGTTCTCTCATCCAGCCGTCTGTTTTGCCTAGACCCGGAATTTGATAAGTCGCTTCAACTCATAAGAGTAGGTGGTCGTCTCAGACGATGCCATGATTTGGAAGCTGCTGTGATACATCCAGTAGTATTGGACCCTAAACATCCAGTCACCAGACTACTCATCCGACAGGCTGACAGTGATTTGAAACACCCAGGAGCAGAGAGATTGTTTGCAGAGTTGAGAAGGAAATACTGGATTCTTCGCGGCCGTGAAGCCGTAAGAAGTGAACAGCGCTCCTGCCCTGAGTGCCAAAAATGGAGAGCCCAACCTGCCAACCCAAAGATGGCTGACCTTCCCCTTGCACGCCTACGATTACATCAGCCAGCCTTCTTCTCAACAGGCATCGACTGCTTTGGGCCAATGCAGGTGAAAGTTGGTCGGAGAAATGAAAAACGCTGGGGCCTGCTCTTCAAGTGCTTGACAACTCGTGCCATTCATATTGAGGTGTTGTCTAGTATCAACACCGACTCATTTCTAATGGCATTAAGAAGATTTGTCTCTCGTCGTGGGAAACCAGCTGAGATACTGTGTGACCAGGGAACAAATTTCCGAGGTGGGGATCGGGAGCTCCAGGAAACTTTCAAAGCCCTGCATCCCTCTTTACAAAGCAAGTTAGCAGAGCAGCAGATCAAGTTTCGATTTAACCCTCCCAGTTCTCCCCACTTTGGAGGATCCTGGGAGCGAGAGATCAGGTCCATAAAGGCAGCTCTGGCCTCCACATTGGGCTCGCAGGCTGTAAAAGAGGAAATACTCCAAACAGTGTTGATCGAGATCGAGGGAATACTCAACTCGAAACCTTTGGGGTACGTGTCATCAGACGTGGCTGACCCAGACCCCATTACCCCAAATTTGTTGCTGATGGGGCGGCTAGACCCTTCCCTACCCCAAGTGATATACCACGACTCAGAGCTCATTGGACGACGATCATGGAGGACCTTTCAGGTGTTATCCGATCGCTTCTGGACACAGTTCATACGCCACTACCTGCCTACACTGCAGACACGGTCAAAGTGGCAGAAAGACACTGCTCCGATCCAGCTGGGCACTGTGTATGGGCAGAAATCTGTGCCATCAGAAACTGAATTTGAATAAGTTCAATTTGCATTTGAATTGCTCAGATTGAATCTGAATTGCAACTTGAATAAATGCTTTTGAAAACTGAATTTGAATTAGTCTAATTTGAAATTGAATT
The DNA here is from genome assembly GCF_963969265.1 of Rhamphochromis sp. 'chilingali'. Taxonomy (NCBI): domain Eukaryota; kingdom Metazoa; phylum Chordata; class Actinopteri; order Cichliformes; family Cichlidae; genus Rhamphochromis; species Rhamphochromis sp. 'chilingali'. Next base: position 65,470,622 of record NC_137929.1, on the reverse strand, counting down.
TATGGTTTGAAAATGATCATCACTAAATTGAAATTGAATTTTATATTTTGAAAATGAATTGATTTGCTTTGAAACTGCATTTTATCCTTTATCCTTTATCCCTCATCTCACATCTGTTTCATTGTTACACCCAACCACTCTATAATTGAAATGCCTTGGACTGTTAACCATTTCAGGCAAGCTTTTTCTTGAGTTTTGGAGAGAACTCTTCATTACTGATATTATTCAGGTCATGTCCACGTTTGTCCCAGGTTTCTCAGTCAAGAGGAGCTTGAACTCCAGATACGGTGAATCCTTTTCGCATATTGAGATCACTGATAACTTTCAGCAACGACGTGATCTTGTAGAAACAATTAGGGGCCATGGATTCATCTATAATTGCGACTCTTATTTTTACTTTAGTGGAAAACATTTCTGCATTTCACCCAGATTCTATTTTTAACTTAAAATCAAAAAATCCATTTTTCTCTATTACACCTGCCACTGCATCTCGATAATCTTTGTGTAGTTCTTACTGGGGTCTCACCCTCTCCTATTTGGCTCACATGACTCTCATTATTTTCAAAAAAAAAAAAAAAACTATGCTTGAATCTCGCTCAGTTATTTTGTGAAGAATTCTCTCTGCCTTTGTTAAAGAGTTGTCTATTAGGAAAAAGTGAAATAAATATAAGTACAAAGTCCCGACGTGCACTAGAATACACATTAATAAATTAGTCATGTTCTCTGTGAAACTCAATAAGCCTAATTCTTAAAGACCCCTCAAATTGTTTACTAGATGTTTATTTTTGAATAAAATAAAAATCTGAGTTTAACAAAACATTTTAAATGTAAATATCAAGCTTACCTTTTTTTCTTCCAAAAATGTGCTGGTGGGCACGCCAGCCATTTTGAAAAGGTGGGGGGGGAAAAAAAAAAAAAACAATTGGCAAGGCCATACCCCCACGCATGTGATATAAGGTTAAAGGTACTGTTGTCCTCTCTAAGAAACATCAGGACTTAGAGGATTGGCAAGTAGAGGATGAGAGCTACAAGCAAAAACTAAATGTGTACTGCAGTGCGCAAAAATGAATTACTGGGTCATCAGGGGGTTATGAGGGACATTTATAAAACTAAAAAAATCCCACAAACCTTAAAGTGCACTTGAAGAGCTCATCAGGGGGAGTACACTCCCCCTCCTTGAAGAGCTCCCCCACTCAACCCGCATCCCCAGAGAACAGCTAACCCCAGATAAGGCAGCGTGATGCATCCCGAGACAACAGGACTGGGACATCTAAATAAATGTGTGAAACAATCGCCTTCAAAAGGTCTATTAATTCACTTGAACCAAAATTAGGAACGCCTGGTGTAGCAAGAGCTAATAATCTTAATACCCAAGGATAAGCAGAAGAGCATGATTGATATAATGGAGCTGGGATTTGGTGACACTTAATTTTTGCAAAACAAAACTAAAACTATAAATGGCACTAATCTAAACTAAGCTGAAAACTAAGGATTTTCAGAAAATAAAAACTAGACTAAACTAGCAAAGAATTGGTAAAAACTAATTACAACTGGTAAAAATTGAAAATCTGGAGTCGAAACTAAATAAAAAAAAAAAACTAATGGAAATGGCGAAACATTTAAAACCCTGGTGCAGAGATTGGCAAATCTGACCAGGAAACGTTATAAAATGGATTGTCAGAACAGTCAGCGTTAAAGTCACCTTTGACAGTCCAGACTAAGATGGCATTGGACATCTTCAGGGCGGAAAAGGGTTGGTGTGACCAAGGTGTGGTTTGGCTTGTTGTATGCATATTTTGAGATCAGATGGCTCTGGATGGACCAGTTACCAGGGCATGGAAGGAGGACAGACTCATTTAAGAGGAGAAGGAATTTCCTGGGATTGAAGATCCTCTGGGTGAGTGGTTGATTAAGAGCATACATAAAATAAAAGCTATCTGTTGTTATTAATTGGTAATAGATTGATGATTGGCCACATCTACAGCGGTATTGACTTGTGGTGGACGTAGTCTGCTTCATGTTTAAGTAATCTAATTAACAGATTGAAAATAGACCCATTAAAGGAAGAATATGCAGCGCCACCCTGTCAGACGCCAGTGATGGTGGAGCTCAGTGATGAATCAGGTGAGCTGCATTCATGGCTGAATCTAAACAGAGTTTCCCCTGCTGTGGTCAGGGAGGGAGAAACCAGGGGAAGGTCAAATTTAAGAGAGCCATCTATAAACGTTTATGTGTCAAATTAAACGGGAAAAAAGGGGGTGTTTTACTGTTATTTTCACATCGGCATTATTATTGTATCAGAATCAAGTACTAAGCATTGCATTGATCATCATCTAATTGAAGTTTTTGATATTATACTAACATTTGCGTTCCAGTGATTGCTATAACCTCAGGTTGATCTTTTATTTACAGGTGTTAGGATAATCATATAATCTTTCTTTGCAGGTGTAACTATGATTATCTTTATACATATTGCAGTTTGTTGCTCATTATAGAGTTGTGCTCAAGCTAATAAGGGTTAAAAGCTACAGTCAGCGCGATGTTTGGCTGATCTATGGATTTGAGTGACTTGGAGCAAAGAAGGCCGCACGCGCTTACACACCACTGATATCATATTATTCTTTGTGATCTTTTATTCAATTATGTCTTTTGCTAAGCTTAAGTAGTGGTAGTTGATTAAATGACATTTATTAAAATATTAAATACCTGAGTCAGAACGTTACACGCAGATCACCTTAAGAGTCTGGGAAACTTTGTAGCTGCCTAACTTTTTTTGAATGTTCTAGCTCCGTTGATTTGACACATTGGAATGTGTCAAAAAAGGGGGGGGAAGTTGAGCTTTAACATCAAACAAGGATTATTTGAACATTTTATAACTTCATTTGTGTCTTTAATACCCTAGGAATGGTAAAGCTTAAGCTAATAGCGGTCCGAGAAGACGGACCTTTTAGAGAATCAGTGAAAAAGCATAAACCATCACTTTCATGTTTAATCATTAATCATTGAAATGAACTGAATAGCGTTTAGAAGATTTGTTAATTTCTTTGTCTTTTGTTAAAAAGAGGGGTTTCAATAATTTTCAGACACACCTTGCAAATGTGCTTATAACGAGTTGGCACTTGGTGTTTTGAAGGTCAGAAGCTTCGTTCGGCGTGATTGTCCGGACTGATATATTGTAGGTATTGACTTTGAGTGCAGAGGGCTAAATGCAAACACGCTTACACACACATAGGATATGATTAGAATAAGTCCCTGGGACATTCTGAATGTTTTAGACCAATTCTGAATCACTAGAAGGTCAATAGATAACAACATTAGATTATTAGGGGTAGGAAGAGAGGTGTTTTGGTTTTCTGTCTCTTACAGAGAAAGGAACAGACACCAGACGAGGTCACAGATATGCGAGGATCCTTCGCAGCAGAGACAGACACAGTGACTGCCGAGACATCAACTGGGTCCAAGGGTCATGGTGTTTGGGCTCCAGCTAGTCACCACAAAAGGATGGATCCCATAAACACAGCAATAACCATGAAGGGGTTGGCGGAAATCCGGGAACACCAGACCAACGAAGTTCAAGAGGCTTTTGGGCAAAAAAGGGGGACACCTTCCTGTTCCTTTTTCTGGAGGATACACAGATCATTGTTTGAAATCGGGGCAGAATAATCCCCTGATCTGTGCCACGACTGAAGGGTTGTCTAACCCCTAAGGTTGAAGAAAGAAGAGCAGAGGATCACCCAACTGGACGACACTGGTAGCTGCAGCAATAAAATAAAGGCTAAAAGCTCTTTGACAGAGGTTTTAGTCTGAGTGCGTCTGAAGGGTATAAGGTAGCACCAAATAAAGCTGTGGGAGACAAGGGGAGTGTCATCTGGACCTGCTACTGTTGGAATCATAGTTTTTCTTGCATCTGAATTGCGCAAACACAGAGGTCATCCCACATATGGTTCGCCCCTCAGGGGGACAAAGGACCTCAGGAGTGAGAAGAGATGAACCCGGCCACACTGGATTATAGGGTGTAGGTGAGCTCATTATTCTAATGAGCTCATTATTCTAATGAGCTCATCAGGGGGAATTGTTAGATTATAATATTATTTAATGCCATGTTATACCCCTAATTAAAGATTGTGAATTATTATGTAGTTTTAGTTTGCATTATTCTCCTGAATTAGAAGAAGCTGATAACTATTGCATTAGTTAAACTGATTTGCATTACATTAAACTGCTGACTTGTTGTGAATGAATGACATTGTTTTATGATGCATTATACTGCTGAGTTATAAGAAATACTGTTCGCAGAGAGTTATTGTCTTATTTGTCTGATTAGAAGAGAACATGCTGGAGTTTTCTGCCCCATCTCAGCAGGAGCAGATAAACAGGGAGCCAAGGTCATAGCTTAGGCGCCGTGTGAGAGAAAAGCATGTGAGTGTTTAGGCTTTTGAGTGTGTTTAGGCTTTTTATGATAAGGTGGAGGCACCAGAGGCTATAAGAGTTTGAGCAATGCTCCACCATTTTGAGATCTGAGGCTGTCTGCATACAGTGTCCATCTCCCACGCGTGTGTGCATTAAAATCATCGTTTGACTCAACCCGGCCAGACCAGTGTTGTTATTGTGGTTTTTCCTCTTGTGTCCATCCCCAATTTGAACTCGTAACACATGTAAACTTACGAAGTCCGGACTGGCGAGAACGCGAGTCCGGACTCTAGTATTTGAGAATTGAGAAACCAGGGGCCCTATTTCAGGAAGCCGGTTTAGAAAACTCAGAGTGAAAAACGATACTCAGGGTTGAGTAACCCCAAACTGTCCAACTCGGAATATTCGGTTTCAGAAAGGCTGATAACAATTAGTTCAGTCAACGCGGAGTTGCTTTAACCCCAAGTTAAGCGCGCGCACGAGGATACATAAAGCCCTGATAAGCGGAGCACAGATTAAGCGAGTCACCATGGAGACGGAGGGAAAGAAGGCGCGGTCAATGTATTTTACAGCGCTTGAGGCCGAAATTCTGATGGCAGCATATGCCGATAACATGCAAATTTTGCAGAAAAAAAGTAACACAGCCTCAGCTGCAAAAGAAAGGGAGCATGCATGGCAAAACAAAGCCGACAGAGTCAATGCATGAGTGTTAATTTAAACATTGATCGAGGGATTTCCACCCATTTAACACGTTATTTTATCATATGTTATTTTATTTGTTATTTTATACATTTTATTTTGTGATGTGATGTGAGCACAGGTGCAACCCAACAGGCCCCAAACGTGCCTGGCAGCAAGTAAAAATGAAATATAAAAATATAGTCCAAACAGGTAAGGTGTAATTGTATTATGAGCCATAGTGCTTGGTCTGTTTGTCCGATGTAAATCAATTGCAGTTAGAGGCTACATTAATTTTCTTTCTGTAAGCACTTATTGAAATTATCTGAGCACATTACAAGTACATATTTGCTTACTCTGTATGCTCAAATGTGGCCCGTTATAGCAAACAGAAAAAAAGCAGAGGCCTGAAAAACAGGTGGGGGTCCTCCACCACCACCACTCACAGAGGCTGAGCAGTTGGCCCTCAGCCAAAACAGTGGGCGCCCTGTGGCCGAAGGCATCTCTGCGGGGACATCCTCTGAGTCAATAACCCCGCAAGACACAAGTGCCTACATAAGGGGTAAATTCAAAATAATACATGATGTGCATACATCCTTTCTTCACAGTCACCTTTGCAGTGCTACTCATTCATTTGATAAACTCTTTACCATAATGGATTATTTTGTAGTGAAGTTATTTTCCTACTGATTTTGCCTTCCCTCAGTCTTGGTTGTCTTTGAGAGCATAATGACAATGAAGTGTAAGGTGATTGGTATGTTTGTTAATTGCCATTTGGTCCCTTGTAAGTTATAAGTGACCTGTATAAACCTCATATTCTATCAGTTGATGGTGATGGTGTACTGCATCTGGTGCAGCCTCCTGTTGAGCCAGACCAACATGCAGTTGTGAGTAATACTCCACAGATTATATGAGTTTACAGTAGAACAGCAATGTTGTTAATTTCTTTACTGCAGGAAAATAATGAAGAAACATTGACAGCTGTTACAGAGGAGGAAGCAACAGAGACACTTTATGAGGTTTACATCTTACAATGGAAAATATAACAATTGAATAAAATGTGGTACTATAATAAAACCATGGACTTTCTATGTCTCTAACAGAGTGATGAAATGAAGTGGAAGAGGGTCCAGCCACTTCTCCAACAAACCTTTCCTCAGTAAGATGTTCAGCACTGATTTACAACCAACCTAAGTCGGCATGTACTATGAATGTCAATGCTATTTTCTGTGTTTCAATAGCTCCCTGTAAAGCAGCTGTACAAAACCTATTTGATCAAGAAAATAAAAAAATGCGACTTGGATTTGGAACACTTCAAGCAGCAGATCCAAAAGACCAAGATTGAGATTTTACTGCTGGAACATCAGTTAAGGGTGGGTGAAGTGGTCAGAGATGGACGAATTATTTCAGTGTTTGAACAACATAATAATATACTTATTAATACTTTGTGTACAGGAAATACAGGCGACCAATAAAGCCAGTTGAACAAAAAATCTGTTTATTCTTCTTTCAACATGTTGAGGTGATGGGTCAAAGGAAATGATTGTGACACATGGTGTCTCTGACTGCTCTTCCATCTTGTATGTCCGTGGGAGGGTCAGGATGTTCATGGTTTGGATCACTGCTGATGTTTGGTTCAGAAGGACAGTGTTCTCCTCTAATTGTGGCAATGTTGTGAAGAATCACACATGCCACAATAATGTCACATGCCCTTTCTGGGGTGACCCTGAGTCTTTGCAGGCACTGGAACCGGGCCTTAAGCATTCCGATAGTCATTTCAACTCTGGCTCTTGTCCTGCAATGAGCCAGATTATATCGTTGCTGTGGGCCCGGTTCAGGGTCAGGGTAAGGGGTAAGCAAATAGGGTAAACATGGATACCCCCTATCACCAAGCAAGTAGCCAGTGAACTCTCCTAAGACAGAAGGATACACTTCAGTTCAAATGTCCCTGTAGCAATTAGTCTTTATATATTTTAAAGTATTTTCAACTCACCATGTCCAAATTTTGTGCTCAGTGTACATTCACAAAAAATTTGTGAGTCATGAACAGAGCCTGGCCACTTGGCTTCCACATTTGTGATAATGTTGGGAGCATCACATATGATCTTCACAGTGCAGAGAACACAAATTAGCATCCATTACTATAATGGAATAATTTGTTAGTTTGAAATGCTACAGGGAACTATGTACCTGTACATTAATGCTGTGGAAAGACTTCCTGTTCACATAGTCTCCTTCATTTACTGAAGGAGCAATGATTGGAATGTGAGTGCCATCTGTACAGCCAATCACGCCTGGGAACCCTGAAAATAAATGTAAAATTTAAGTAGTAGTTCAAGTATCACCACATCATGAATTAAGTTTCGTTCATCCTGATACCTGCAATTTTGTGGCATCCCTCTTTGATAAATCTTGTGGGTCTATGACCGGGGAACACCACAGACGAGTACAGGAGACGTTTCAGTGCAACTGTAACATTCCTGACTGCCCGACAGACGGTAGCCTTGGAAACGTGCTCAGCGTCACCAATATTATACAGAAAGCTCCCGTTTGCAAAAAACCGAAGTGCAATACAAATAATATGTACAGAACTGAGAGGATGTCCGCGATGTGTCACATGAGCAATTTTAGGCCTGAGGATGTTATTCAAATAAATTATAGATTGTGCTGAGAAACGGTAACGTTCACACAGAAAATCATCAGGAAATGATAAAATGTCCAAACGCGCTCTGATCACTCTCTCCCGGCAGAGAGCTCTGCGGAGAATTTGGGCTTCACGATCTACTGGCTCTTCAAGGAAGGGACACGCCATGTCTGACACTTCCTACTGTCAGGTTTCCGACAAAGAGGCGGGGACAGTCAGGGTTAGTTGTAGTAAACCTGCTAGGGGGCAGGTTAGCTTCACGGCGTGTGTCGTCATAGTGACTCACTCAGGCTTCAGCTGAACTCGCTTTGTGAAACCGAAAACCCAGAGTTTTCGTTAACTCAGGGTATACTTACTCAGTTTTTCCACTAAACCGGCTTCCTGAAACAGGGCCCAGGTGTACGGCCCAGGGGCCTGTTCTTCGTACCTCGCTAAGTAAGTTAGCTGGATTAGATTGTTGACGATTTCGCGTGATCTTGGATCGTTCGGTTCCCCGAAGCTCATCCGGGACTTGCTGTCATAGCAACAGAGCCGTAAGCGTAAACCTGCTCGGGAGCAGGTTTACTTTATGTAAACAGGATTAGATCGCGGCCACGCAGGTATGTCCGCTTCATTTATACGAAAGCAACAGCGATAAATAAATAACATCAATGTAACTGAAGATAATGCAGCACTTGATCCTTTTATTGATGTCACACAGATACATACAGGTCATTTCCTAAAAAAGGGAAATGTACTATTAACATTCTATTACATGTATGTGATTATTACAGATGTAATTCATATTTCAGAGTAGTAATTGTAAATTACTTCGTGTAATCAAGATGAGAGACCACGGCTATAAAAGTGAAGGTGGATTTGGGAAGCCTGTCGCAGCCATGTCCTGTCCGTTTACGCGAGCAACCCATTGCGGAAGGTGCAAGATTGATAAGGAGAGTCCTCAGAATTCAGCATATATTGCGGGACAGACAGGATCCTTTAGCTCAGCGCGACAGTGTGCTCATTGAGAGATATCGATTTTCCCGTGAGGATATTATTTACTTAACCAACTTGTTGACGAGGGGGTGCAGGACCACCACCTGTCTTTTTTTGCTCTGCCCTTTTCTTGGTTGCTGTTATAAACAAACAAACAGATTATTTCAGGGTCTCTTTCCAAGAGACGAAAAGCAATATAAGTGATAAATATTACCATTCTATAGAATATTCTTATATTTCACTTTTACTTGTTCCCATGTTCTAGTGGGTCCTGTTGTGGCTCTAATGTGAAAGAGGATATAATATAACAATATAATATAATGTAATATAATATTGGATAATATAGTGTAATATAATAAATCTACCCTACCGCCTACTGGTGTTGGCCAGAGGGGCCGATGGCGCGATATGGCAGCCTCGCTTCTGTCAGTCTGCCCCAGGGCAGCTGTGGCTACAACCGTAGCTGCCTCCACCAGTGTGTGAATGTGAGAGTGAATGAATAGTGGCATTGTAAAGCGCTTTGGGTGCCTTGAAAAGCGCTATATAAATCCAATATATTATTATTATTATTATTAAATTACTTACGAGTTTAATTTGTCAGCAACTTTCTGCCAGCCCTCTCTCCTTGCTTTTGCAGCCTTTGCAGTGTTCCCTTGCGTTCTGATTAAACTCTGAAACTCCTGAAATCCCTCACTCAGGAGTTCTTGCTCTGCTGCCGAAAAATACCGAGCCGAGCGCACTCCTTCGACATTTTCGCCGACCAATCAGAGGGTTGCCGATCAATGTTTCTACTATCGATGCGTAGCCCCTTTTACGACACCCAGTGATCTCACATTACTGCGTCCAGCTGTACTAATCGTCAACGGAAGGTGTGTTCGGACAACCGGATTAGCGAGCTCACGGTTAGCGCGATGGTTTGATCTTGGATGTGTCATTTGATCTTGGATGTAGTGAGCGACGTACGAAGAACGGGCCCCAGGGCTTCAGAGACAAGCAGCCGAAACTGAAACTAAAAACTAATGGTGAGTTCAGCAGGAATTCGGGATTTCAGAGTCCCCAGTAAGAATTTGAATCTGAAACTTCCTCATAAACTCGGATTTCCTATTAGGAAAGTAAGAGCAGCCCCACCAAGACCTACTTAACAATCCAAGACGGCAGCAGTGAATGTAAGGAGCAGTTAAACTGTAAATCTCTGAATCAGGCCTGCCTCTGCTGTATATGTGTGACTCACTGAGCACACACAGCATGTTAAGCACAGCTGTTAAGCACAAACAAATAAAAGTAAAAGTGTTCTTATGCTGCAGTGTTTGAATGGTTCTACGTGCTGAGAAGCAAAACAAATCCTGTTTGTCCCGTTTTCTAGAATGTAGTCCGTAAATCCGAGGTGTATTGAACGCAGCAGCTATCAGTACTTACAGCTGGAGGAAGGCGGGGCGTTTCCCTCACATACAAAACACAAAGTTACAGGAGCCACAGTGAGGCGTGTGTGGGAGCTCTGCTTTATCCGGGGTTACCGGACTTTGTGGCTGCTGTGGTTTATAAAGGAGGATGAAGATGCTGCTGTTTCTCCTCCTGAGCGGTAAGAAACTCTGAGCTCAGTTTACCTGTTTAATCTGCACTCAGTCACAGCACAGCGCCATAAATTCACTCATTCCCGGAAAACAGCGACCTCATGACGTTGACTTTACCTGTGAGAGTGTGAACGATGTCTGAGAGGGTCAGGACTAACAGACTGCGGGCTTTCAGGTGAAAGCTTGAGAGTTTCTACCATGGGGGAGGCTAACTATGTGCCAAAGTAGCTCAATGTGCCAGGGCGTTGCTGCAGATAAGAGTGCAGGGCTGATAACATTAACAACAGATGTGACTCACAGAGGTCTCACTCTGGAGGAAACTCTCAGCACTTTCAAATCAAATCAAATCACTTTTATTGTCACATCACATGTGCAGGTACATTGGTACAGCACATGTGAGTGAAATTCTTGTGTGCGAGCTTCACAAGCAGCAGAGGTGTGCAAAATACAATAATGTAAACAAGCAAAATACAAGAATGGCTACATCTGAAACTAATAAATATATGTACAATATATAATAGTATATGCATTTCTGGACGTGCATACTAAATATTTTTCTACGTGTGTGTGTGTGTGTGTGTGTGTACACATATTTTACAAATTAAATAGAGTAAACAATAAATAAAATATATAAAAATATACAGAGTTGAGACATGTGCAAAACAGTGGCATTACTGTACAGTATGGAGTGCATAATGTTGAAGTTCCAGTAGTGAAGCTGAGGTGTCTATGACGTGTTCAGCAGTCTGACGGTCTGGTTCCAGCAGCTCCTCCATCATGGAGGAGGTTCCCTCACTGTAACAGGTGGAGGAGAGAGGAGAGGAAGCACAGGTGGATCCTCTGAGGAAGAGGAGCGTTCCTACGAACCACATGATCACATGACCTGAAGGGCGTGGCCTTCAGTGGTCGTAATAAAGGAACAGTCCTCAGTATTGACTCAGTATGATGGATTGTTTGGATTTGTCTTTGTTTCTCTGGCTTTTCTTGTGTGTCGGTTTCCATCTTCTACTGTTTCATATTGATTTTATTGAAATGTGCCATCCGGTTAAATAAGTGAAAATAACTGGCTAACTTTTAGTCTGATCCAGTTTTTTTCTTCTTGAGTGAGTGTTTACATCTCAAAACACTCGCTCACAGCTTTTCATCATCCTGTTTCAATGAATAAAACAGGTGTGAGGTCACTTCCTTTGGGTGGAGTCAGCTGCTGGTCAACTTGAAACAAACACACAGCTCAAATCACAGCTTGTTTTTTTTTTTCTTTACAAAGAAACCGTCTTTCTCTCTTTTTTTTTTCTCTCTGGATCCACAGTCTATGTTTTTAATGTGTGGAGTTTGCATGTTCTCCTCTGTGGGTTCTCTGTGGGTTCCTGCTAACAACATGCAGTGATGGTTGATGATTGTCTCTCTGTGTTGTATTATGACAAACTACTCTCCTCTACATGACTTTATAAGATAAAAGCATAGGTATCACACAGCACTACTAATTGGGTCTCTCCATCGATTTTTTTACTATGTGAATTCCACATTCCTCTGTCTCTTCCTTACTTCCCCACAGCTTGTACTAGTGGTTGCTTTTGTTACTGTTCACAGTGCTGCAGCCCGGCAGTTATGTTGGTTAACTTGACTCATTATTAGTTTCTTTTTATTGTTTTCTTTTAGCTTTCCGGCTCCACCTTTTCACTCCTTCTTCCACAATAAAGTTTTTCTACAAACTGAGAGAGCGCACAGCAAAGGCAGGGGAGGGGCCAGTGGCGTTAAGAGATTTGATTAGGCGACCCAGTGGCTCAAAAGTGCGTTAGGCCGACCAGGAAAACACCCAGTATGCCAGATTACTGGTCCAACCCTGATCCTACCTCATTCTACAAAGATGTTAATGATCAGAAAGTTGTAAATGGTTTCCACTACAACCACGTCTGCCTTAGACAGATTAGTCCCTGAACATGGTTTGTCTGGTTCCAGGATTCCTCATTATGATCCAATCTTGTTGTCACTATATAATAATATATTTAAAGATATACAAATAAATAGATAAATATATCTATCTTGTACATAGTTGTTACGTTTCATCCATTCTAATGTCTGATATCTAAAACCTGCAGGACACCGGCCCTTGAGGTCTGGAGTTGCCCATACCTGATCTAAACAGTAGTCTGGGACACACAAGTGTTGTGCCAGGGTAGGTATCCCCAACAGAATGGTTCCCCTGTGTTGGAGCACGCACTGGGCTGTCTAAATCGCACACAAACAGTATCCCTCCTTCTTGATTTTTAGTTCACAAAAACTTCTTATAATGACTTATTACTCCTGATATTTTGGAGGTGTTAGCTCTTTAAACAGTAAAGTTACAAGAGGATACAAATACTTATCAGGCAACACGTCCTCAGTTAGTTGAAATAACACGTGAGAACAATAAATGTATAATTTTCTGTAGTAACCCACAAAATGAACGGTAATGTAACACTCATCTTTGACTTTTTCACTAAAGTAAAACGTCACTGCTTCCACTTCTAGTTGGTTGTAATGGAGGCGGAGTCAACTGGATCCGCTCTCTCTGGCCCAGAATGCTCCCTGTAAAACAGAAAGTAACCGCTCCTTTGTGTGTTAGCAGTAGCTGCAGGTGTGTTCAGGTGTCGGATCGTTCGGTCAGCAGAGGATTTATCGGGACTTTGTGCTGGATTTAGTGATTTTTACAGGATGGGGATGTTGCTGCTGTTCTTGCTCATCATAAACGGTAAGAAGATCACCCTGAACGCTGTTTCAACGGAGACTGTTACCTGCAGCAGCTCCGCATTTTGATCATAGTCACGCAGGTAAACCCGCGAGGTGCCAGAATATTACGATTTAATGATGAGTGGCTACACTTGTAAAAGTATGATGAATGGTCAGAGACAGTCCAGGACCCCGAAACAACTACCAAACACCTGAAGCAAGGAGAGAGTATGCTAAAGTAGAAGTTTTCCACCTAGGGAAAATATGGGCGTGACTTCGCTGAGGCCAGGTGATCAACAGATTTGAAATGATCTGAGTTCAGGTAATGTAAATTACTTCAGGTCTAAAACCTCTAAAACCTTGTGATAATAACAGTTTATAAGAAACATGACAAGATCATTATCCAAACGGTTTAACGTGCGCGGTGTTCTATACAGGCACTGGAGTGGACAGCTATCTGTGTCTGCTGTCGTAGAGGCAGGTACACTCAGCAGTCAGAGTGAAGTATAGTTTTTTTTTTTTAAATTTTATTATTTTGGTCAAAAACAAAATGAACAATGGATTTTGGGGTTAAAAACACAATGGGGGATGTTCAAGTGTTGAATGAACAAATTAATAAATATATATGACTTGTAGTATACCCTAACTAAATAGATGAGAAGACAATATTTTATAACTTGTATGTGGGCTATCAATCTCAGTTTTTTCACCTTAAGACTCAGCAGCCTTTGGTGAACAATGTCTCTGTCTCTGTGCTAATCTATCTAAGACACATAATGAGACAAAAAAAGGCTTCATTTGCAGAGTTTGAAACCTCTGAGGAGGACAGATTTGGTACCCTGAACAAACATAATTCATGGCACCGGTAAAAGGTATATATAAAAAAAATAAATAAATCTTGAATCATGAGGGTCAGGAGGCTCATGTCTAAACATCACATGGTTTAGGCAATATGACAATTCGAAAACTTGTCCTGTTAGAGACTTCCAGCAATGATTTAGAATAGCATTTCCATTGTATTGCTATAGAAAGTGGGTAGACTTTGTTGCTTTCAGACGATTTGCCAGAAATGTGTAACTCCCACAATAAAGACAGTCACATTTTCTGACAGCCTACAAAAACACTTCTGTTTTGATGTATAATTTGTGTGGGCAGAGTGAAAATTGAGCGAGTAAGAAGAGTTTTTTCAGACATGAAAAACAGATTCAAAAAGTTAGAGTGACACACTCCAAACGGAGCTCCATATCTTTTGAAAAATCCTCATCATGGCACCCAAAACCTAACAAGATATTTTTTGGAAAATGCTAAGAGATGTGAAAAAAGTTGAAATATACAGTAATAACCCAATAACTGGAGAACATTTTAAAGTTGGAGTGGTGTTTGTACGTGAACGTATGCGTAAGTATTTAAGCTTCAAAAACAAGCAAGTTTTAGCAGAGTATTTGATGTTTTCCATTCATTTTTATGGTGCAGAAAGTCATAAAAAAGGTCAATATTTTAAAAATTATAAAGGTCATATACACTAAAAGATGTACCCAGCATTACCAGAAATAGCAGAATATTTTACAATTTGAACAGTAAAAGTAGCACAAAAGTTGTGGTATTTCATTGGCAAAAAATACCAAACAAAAGCAACTTGAAAATGAAAAATAAAGAATACAGATATGAACTCAATAGTGTGAATGCCTTTCAGCATTCACACAGTTAGTTTTATTGATAGCTTTACTACGTAGGTGTCCATGATTTATATTAAGCCTAATACAGTTAGTGCTTCATGTCCACTTTAAACACAGTGACTGCAGGTCCTCCTACAAGTGGTATCACTAATGCAGTTCACCTCCACAGGAATTACAGTTAATATAACCACGAGCCATAAAAACAAATAATATCATATACTATGTTTGACTTAAGTTGTTTGGCTGTGTGGGTACATTTTAACTAATGGTAAACAGTTTAAAATGAGCATAGTTATTTTAACTTACCATAATGTTATAAACTCTGCTGTGCAGATTAAAATTCATTTAACTTTCCTTTCATTCCTATTATTATTCTAACGTCTTTCTCCAGGTCTGTGATGCTGCCTAACAGAACTTCAGTGGTCACAATATAAATATAATATTTTACAGTGTGGAGTTTGTACCCATGTGAAAACCATATTCTCCTACAGCTGCTTCTCATTCATCTGAATTGCCGTGTTCACTTCAGAGAGAAACTTGTAAATTCTGCACTTACACTGTGTTATTTTGGTTAGGACATCGTCCCTCATCAGATCTGCTTGTTTTTGACCAGCTAATTAACACTTGTTCCACTGTGGAAATAAATAGGTGTGTCTGTAGTTTCTTGGCATGCAGAGATTTCAACTCCCTTGAACACATTTTTGAAGTTGCTACCTTATTTTGATTTGCCCCACTTAGGAAATGAGGGAGTATTTCTTTTCAAAGATTAGTTCATAACTCTCTATGTGTGTCCTCACAGTTTCCCAGCATGCTCTGGCTGTGGTGGAGGTGAATGAGGGGGAAAGGTCTGTCCTGTTGCTGTGTCTGTACTCAGGTTTTATACCTGAGGACTCCACAGTGATGTGGACTCGCAGTGACCTCGATCCCAATTCAGTCCACCTACGACAAGAAGGAGGAGACAATCTTAGAGGACAAAACCAGCATTACAGAGGGCGCACATCAATGAATCGTTATGCTTTAATCACAAATGACTTCAGCCTCACTCTGACGAAACCCTCAAAGACTGACAGCGGCAACTACACCTGCTCCATCAGTGCTGGAGGAAAAGAACGGAGACTGGGAGACATCCAGCTGCAGGTCAAAGGTCAGCAACAAACCCAACACTGGCTGTAATTACAGGCCAAATACAATACTGTAATCAGAGGTCAAACTGAAGCAAATTATTTCCTCAAGTGTTCTAAAACTACTGATGAAACCAGCAGCATCATTTAGCACAGACCTAACCTCAGTGGAAGCATGAAGAACAAAACAGAAGACAACTGGATCTTACTGAATCATTAACATTTCTTTTAGAAGTGTGTCAGAATCTGTGATTTTATGGACCTGATTTCAAAAACCTTCAAAATGATTTCTGAGTAGTTTGTAACTGTAGCATCATCTCCTCAGTTCCAGTTTAGTTAGCATTCAAAAGAAATATAGTGAAAGATTATTATTATAATACACTGCTCAAAAAAAGTGAACACTTCTGCACTAATGAATTAGACTAACTATTCACTTTAGCTAAAGTTATTAAGTTAGCTAAAGAGTTGGGATGCTGTGTAAGACATACATAAAGCTAAAATACAAAGGTTTGGGCACTGTTTTGCATGTTTCCCTACTGTAGGGGTCTCTGCAGGCATACAGAGCTCTGAGAGGGTACAAGATGACAACTTTTGGAATTCTACTAGAAACAGTCGATCATATTTGTTTGTCAAAGCATATAGGTATTTGTTGTGCCTGAAAATGAATAAATAAATGAAAATGAATGAAATGAATGAAAAGCTGAATCCAGGGCAAACTACGCTAAATTTGCATTTTTAGCTAACAGCGACAATAAGCATAAACGTTACTGAGATTGTGGTGTTCAACAGTAAAATCCCTCATGCCCAACTCTGTGCTGCCCTGGGTTCCTTTGCTAGCTTTTCTTGTGACTATGTCAGTAACTTGGGTGTACTGCTGGATAGCTCGCTCAAACTCGATAAGCAAGTGTCTGCTGTAGTGAGATCTAGCTTCCACCAACTGTGCCTTATCTCTAAGGCTAGGCATTATGTTCCGCATGAGGACCTGGAGAAGCTTATTCACGCTTTTGTGACCTCCAGGTTGGATTATTGTAATTCCTTGTACTACGGTTTTCCCTCTTCTCTTCTTCTTAGACTGCAAACAGTCCAAAATGCAGCAGCCCGCCTCTTGACTGGTACCAGGAAATTTTGCCCTATTACTCCTGTTCTAGCTAGCTTGAATTGGCTGCCTATAAAGTACCGTATTCAATTTAAAATATTACTCCTTACATTCAAAACTATTAATAAATTAGCGCCAAGTTATCTTAGTAAACTTCTCAAATCACATACTCCTGCTAGAACACTCAGATCTGCCACTCAACTACTTCTGACCCAACCCAGATCTTGGCTGAAGTCCCGGGGTGACCGTGCGTTTGCTCTGGCTGCCCCGGTACTGTGGAATACCCTTCCTCTTGACCTCCGCGCATCTGATTCCATTGCACTGTTCAAATCACGACTAAAAACCCACTTATTCAATCTTGCCTTTCCCTCTAGTTAATATTTCTTTTATGATTTTATATTATGCACTTTTATGCTCATTTAAATTCTTGTTTGCTCTGTACCTGTTGCTTTCCTATGTATCAGTGACAGCTACCTCCTTGCATACTTAGTACTTGCTTTGGTCCAATTTCTATTATCCTCCTCCTATTCTCTATCTTACTTGTTAAGCACCTTGGCATACCCTTGGTTTTTAAGTGTGCTTTGTAAATAAAGTTTATTATTATTATCATTATTACTGTACGGTAGGGCTGCTCGATTATGGCAAAAATAATAATCACGATTATTTTCACTGAAATTGAGATCTCGATTATTTGACGATATTTATTTAACAATAACAATGTGTTGAATAATGACTTTAAAGATTGTCAGAAAAAAATATTATAAAACAGTGTGCAAATACTGATAACAGTGCAAATGTTTGCAATATAAGAAATAAATGAAAAATGTAAACATCTAAACGGGTGGCTGTAGCTCAGGTGGCAGAGCAGGTCAGCCACTAATCAGAAGGTCGGTGGTTCGATCCCAGGCTGCCTCCTGGCTGCATGCCAAATATCCTTGGGCAAGATACTAACCCCATGTTTGCCTCCTGGTGGTGGTCAGAGGGCCCGGTGGCGCCAGTGTCCGGCAGCCTCGCCTCTGTCAGTGCGCCCCAGGGTGGCTGTGCCTACAATGTAGCTTGCCATCTCCAGTGTGTGAATGTGTGTGTGTGAATGGGTGAATGACTGAATGTAGTGTGAAGCGCTTTGGGGTCCTTATGGACTAGAAAAGCGCTATACAAATGCAGGCCATTTACCATCTATGTTTAGTGAACTTTGCAGTGTTGCTCTGTGGTGCAGCTACAACACTGTAGCAAAGTTTACACACTATCTCTACTTGATCCACGTCTGACTCCGCGAACCCATAATGTTTCCACACCACTGAAGTTTTTTTACCTCTCTTTTCAACCAACTGCAGTCACTCTCCTCTCCAAATAACTTCTGCTTAGCTTTCCGAGCTTCCCTCGGGTCCTCTTAATCAGCGGTCCCCAACCCCCGGACCTCGGACCGGTACCGGTCCGTGAGTTGTTTGGTACCGGGCCGCGAGAGTTGAGGCTCAGGTGTGAAATGTATAGTTTTCAGGGTTTTTATCGGTTTTCAGCGTTATTTTGTTATCGTTTTTATTGTTTACTCGGTTTTCCTGGGTCTTTTCACGTGTGTTATGAATAAATTCGGTACCGGTACTAGTTTTATTTTGTTGTATTTATCCGCGACACCTTAAAGGCCGGTGCATGAAAATATTGTTGGGCATAAACCGGTCTGTGGCGCAAAAAAGGTTGGGGACTGCTGCTATTAATTGTGACACGTGTTCGAAATGCAGAGAGGTGCGCTCGATTTGCCACACAGAGCAGCGCGAGAGTAAAGCACAAGGGAGGGGCTAATAATCGGCTCAGTCATTTTTAATGATTGTTGAAAGCCCAGATCGTAATCGAGATTAAAATTCGATTAATTGAGCAGCCCTACTATACGGCTATCATTTGTTAACATGACGCTTGTTCTTATACATGTAATACATTTATTACCAATCTGAGAGTTTATCCGCTGGTCATTCAATTCAATTCAGTTCAATTTTATTTATATAGCGCCAAATCACAACAAAAGTCGCCTCAAGGCGCTTCATAGATACAGAGAAAAACCCAACAATCATATGACCCCCTATGAGCAAGCACTTTGGCGACAGTGGGAAGGAAAAACTCCCTTTTAACAGGAAGAAACCTCCGGCAGAACCAGGCTCAGGGAGGGGCGGCCATCTGCTGCGACCGGTTGGGGTGAGAGAAGGAAGACAGGATAAAAGACATGCTGTGGAAGAGAGACAGAGGTTAATAACAGATATGATTCAATGCAGAGAGGTCTATTACATGACGAATGACTTCTGAAGTCTTAATTCAGCTCAAGATGCTGTAGATTCCCATCAGTAACACTTTCGGTCCGCTAGTAAATAGTGATGTGTCGGTCGGGAACGAAATGGCTCTTAGAGCCGGATCTTGGAAGTGAACGACGCAGCTTTTTTTCTTTCTCTCACCCTCTCTCGCACGTTTTTCCACTTCACTCCGGATGTGAGCCTTGTGCTTTGCACTGGGAAGAGGGGGTAGGGGCGCTAGTTACACTCGCAGTAGCATAGGAACAGAGCGGGGGAGAGAGAGAGAGCAAGGGACAACAACGTCACATTAGAAAGGTATAGTAATCATCCACAAGTATTTTCAGTTGCAGATGATAAAGGATTCAGAAAGTTTATTCATGCAGGCCCATATGACAGAGAATATGCATCTTCTTTTTGTTTTCATATTTTAATTTATATTTAATTGTGTTGTGGTTTGCAGTGTTTTGTGTTGTCTCACTTTAAATTTGTTTAAAAGGAAAAAGCTGAAAATTTAAATAGTTAAAAGCTGAACTGTGACTAGTTGGTTTTAGTATTATATGATTTATTTATTACATTTTATGTGGAGTGAATAAACACGTACGAACACCAAAACACGTACGAACACCAAAACACGTACGAACACCAAAACACATACAAACTCCAAAACACGTAAAAACTCCATAGCACGTACAAACTCCAAAGCACGTACAAACTCCAAAGCACGTACAAACTCCAAAGCACGTACAAACTCGTACAAACTCCGAAGCACGTACAAACTCCGAAGCACGTACAAACTCCGAAGCACGTACAAAACACAACAGAAGTGCTCCAGGATGCTAGGGGCAGTGTTGAGCTTTGTTACCTAGTGGCTGCACAAGCCAGCAAGTATCAATGACCGGATTTGGTGTGTGGTAGTAACAGGTAAATAAACTTTTTTTTTTAAATTATTTGAATATATATGAGTGCTTGTGTATTAATACACAAACAAAACACATATGCTTTCAATTGTGTAATTTAAGTGATCCAGGTAGCTCTGTTTTGGAAGTTCAGTTAATGCTAGAAATGTGTTTTGGAGTTTGTACATGTTTTGTCTCTAGGGGCCACCGTATATATTTATATATAAACATATATAAATAAAACCAAGTTTTTTTACATTAGTAATTCCTTTTGTGCATAATTTTATATTATTGTTAATAATAAATTAACTAAAGCAACAAAACAACCTGAAGAGCCGGTTGGGAGCCGAAAGAGCCGGCTCTCCAAAAAGAGCCGGAAATCTCATCACTACTAGTAAAATGTAGTTCTATCAATCTGCGCTCATTAGTCTTGAAGCGGAACCGGATGTAAGTCCCAAAAAACGGAATTTTGGAACTGAACTTGAATTGTAGAACTGAAACTGAATGGTGAGAAATGAATCTGAAATTATTCGAGAGCTAAATTTTTAAAGGATAAAATACAGTTTCAAAGCAAATGAATTCATTTTCAAAAAATAAAATTCAATTTCAGTTTAGTGATGATCATTTTAAAACCAATAAATTGAATTTCAAGTTAGGCTAATTCATATTCAGTTTTTAAAAGCATTTATTCAAGTTACAATTCAGATTCAATCCGATCAATTCAAATTCAAATTTAACTTATTCAAATTCAGTTTCTGATGGCACAGATTTCTGCCCATAGCCATGTTGCATCACAGACTGTCCAGGAATTGGCAGATGCTTTAGTCCAGGTCTGGGAGGAGATCCCTCAGGAGACCATCTGCCACCTCATCAGGAGCATGCCCAGGCATTGTAGGGAGGTCCTACAGGCACGTGGAGGCACACACACTACTGAGCCTCATTTTGACTTGTTTTAAGTACATACGTCAAACTTGGATCAGCCTATAGTGTTTTTTCCACTTTAAGTTTGAGTGCGACTCCAAATCCAGACCTCCATGGGTTGCTAAATTTGATTTCGATTGATAATTTTTGTGTGATTTTTGTTGTCTAGGATGTCTTATTTTTGTTTTCCCTTTATTGTTTTGAGCAGTGTATGTGTGCTCTGGTTACATGACAGAGTCAGAGGTAAGGAATGTAGACATCAAGTGTTGCTCACATTACCATCAATATGACTGCTGTTACTTCAAAATGTGATGTTGTGACATTAGACTCATGTCAGCTTGTGTGCAGAGGGCTGTGTTTACCACACACATTTCTGTAAATATGTAAATAAATGACATTCTATGCATCACCCAGCACAAAACACTCAGAGGTATTTTGCTGCTTCTACAGTTGATGTTATGGTTTCTTGTCCTCTCAGACCAGCAGGTGGAGGTGACGGTGAGGGAAGGGTCAGAGTCTGTCATCCTGCCCTGCAACACAACACCTGACCTGCCCAAGAACACCACAGTGGAGTGGACTCGCTCTGAAGTTGGACTCATCACAGTCCATGAGTATTCTAACAGAAATGATAACCTTATGACTCAGGACGAAGTTTACAGAGACCGAACAAAGATGAATAAAGACCTGCTGAGAACTGGAGACCTCAGTCTGTCCCTGAAATACCCCACAGAGAGAGACAGTGGAGGATACATCTGCACCATCTACAGGGACAAAGACATCCTGAGACAGAAAGTAGTGCTGCAGGTCAAAGGTCAGTGCTCGAGATACAGGTCAGTGGTTAATATTGTGGATACAGGTCAGAGATTAAAAGGTTGTTTTTTTTCACAGAACCATTTCCACCCTGGGCCACAGCTCTCCTGGTTCTCCTGGTTCTTCTTGTGGTTTTTGGATGTCTTTTATTTAATTTCCGGCACTATTTCATGTCAGGTGAGTGTCTCCTACTACACTACCCATAATGCTGATGGTTAACAGGTGTCCTCTGGTGGTCTTTTGACTGTGTTCAGAGCAGACACCTGAGGTCTTCATGGTTTCTGTGCTGATGTGTGTGAGACATGGCCGACTGTGGAGGCTCAGTCTGTCTGTTCTTCTTCATCCAACATGTCTGCAGCACTTTACAGGACGCTGCAGACTAGTTACCAAAGAACGAGTCAGGAACACATCAGGAACAAATTGAGACACAATCTGACTGAGACTAGAAGACAAGGAGGGACAGGGAGGTCATGTGACCGTCAGTAGCGCTTCTACTAATGTGTTATATTCTTTTATGATTTGTTGTCCTCAGATTACCAAAAGGTGGAGGTGGATTCAGGGGTGGAGTCTGTCCAGCTGCCCTGCAAAAATATAGTTAACTTTCTTGAAGACACTAATGTGGAGTGGAAAGACAGAGACAACAGGATGGTCCATGTGTATGAGAACGGCTCTGACCAGCCTGGAGAACAGCACCAGGATTACAAAGACCGAACAAAGATAAAGAGAAACCTTCTGAAACCTGCGGACTTCAGTCTGACCCTGAAATTTCCCACATACAGAGATACAAACACCTACACCTGCACCATCAGCAGGGGGGGAAACATCCAGATAAAGAAACGAGTGGAGCTGAAAGTCAGAGGTCAGTCATGTAGATACAGTTTAGAGCTAAAATAGTATTTCTCTTTGTTTTTCATATGACACCCAGTTGTGACCTTTTCTTTAGTCTGATTTCTTTATTTTTGCATTCACAACTCAACAATGAAACCTCAAAGCCAAGGCCTGTAAAACGCTGTTACTGAATGTATACTAAGTGGCCTGGCTTCAGCTGGTTATGGCAGATGGTATGAGTTAGAATAATGATAGGTTGTTGAGTGTGTTTTTCTTCTAACCCTGCCACTTTGAGTTAGGGGAATGGAGACATTAAAGTGTTCTCTCAGGTTAGTCACATCTGAATTTATTCAGAAGGAAGTACAGGAGAAATCTCTGTCTTTTAAAAAGATTTAATTTGCTTCGGCAATTGGAATTAAAACTTACAGCGCTGGACCTCGATGTGAACACAGTTGTCTGCCTCACACTAGACTAGGGCTGCTCAATTAATCGAATTTTAATCACGATTACGATCTGGGCTTTCAACAATCATTAAAAATGACTGAGCCGATTATTAGCACCTCCCTCATGCTTTACTCTCGCGCTGCTCCGTGTGGCAAATCGAACGCACCTCTCTGCATTTCGAACACCCGTCACAACAATTAAGAGGACCCGAGGGAAGCTCGGAAAGCTAAGCAGAAGTTATTTGGAGAGGAGAGTGACTGCCGTTGGTTGAAAAGAGATTAAAAAAAACTTGAGTGGTGTGGAAACATTATGGGTTCGCGGAGTCAGACGTGGATCAAGTAGACACAGTGTGTAAACTTTGCTACAGTGTCGTAGCTGCACCACAGAGCAACACTGCAAAGTTCACTAAACATAGATGTTTACATTTTTCATTTATTTCTTATATTGCAAGCATTTGCACTGTTATCAGTATTTGCACACTATTTTATATTATTTTTTGACAATCTTTAAATACATTGTTATTGTTAAATAAATATCGTCAAATAATCGAGATCTCAATTTCAGTGAAAATAATCGTGATTATCATTTTTGCCATAATCGAGCAGCCCTACACTAGACATCCACCCTGGCAAAGCAGCATCTTGCCAATCTGTAAATTCGAACAGGGCATCTGTTTTTGATGCTGAGCAGGTTACCACAGAAGAAATATCCCTCCTACTTTATTTCGTGTCTGTCTTTTAATTACAGACTAGAAGTTTCACCACAAGCATGAAACAATACTTTCTCCTAAAGGGAAAACAGTTTTAAACATCATATTCTACTGAAACTACAGGACAATGTTTTCTGTGACCTACCTCTGCAACAGAAGGCTATGTAACCCACATAAAGCTGCTGGAATATTAAAATCATTGTTCAGTGGTGATTTTGACATGAAACAATATTTCTGAGGAAATTTGATTTATAAGTAGCGACATCAACAATTTGCTACTTCATTCCTGAAGTTTTGACGTGGAAGAAAAATTATTTATTAATTAATGTGTTAATTCAGGTTAGTACAGCTTGCCTCTAAAGGACTAAAACACTTTGAGGTTCATTCAAATTAATGTTTTTATTGAGGTCTGTTCAGTCTAAAGCCAGAGTTTTTACCATTTCTAATCTGATAGATCACCATGGTAACTGATGCTGAACACATCAGCTGGTCTGCAGCAGGTCATGTTCAGAGTTTGAGGCTCAAAGTGTCCCATTTTCACTGATTGTTTCCCGACGACATGCTTCACGTGTGATATGGATCCTCTGCTGAAGGAATCTGCTTTCTATCCACAACCTGTTGATCCGTGTCTGACTAACAGCAGCGCAGGAAGCCCTGCAGTTACAGAGAAACTGTCTGAGTCGCATTGTTGCTGCAGTTTACCTGCAACTGCTGTGAAGAAAAAGCCTCCATGTGTTTGTGTTTGGTCCTAATCTGCTGCCTGTCTGGTTGACATGCTGGATTTCCAGCTGATAGATGACAGATTAGAAACTGATCAGTCTATTGATCACACAATATTCCATCAATAGAATTGATTTGACTTTGATTTGTGTAACAAAGTGATTTCCACGTCTCCTTCATGATGTGACAGTGTCAGAGCTGAATGCACTGGTAGAGTCCATTACTGCGTTCCTCTCACGCTTACTTGCAGCTCCACTCTTGTTTTTGTATTTTTTGCTGTGATAATTGTCTTCATGAGGGCTTCTAAGCAAAGAAGGTGCCACTCAGTCAGTTCTCTTTGTGCAGAAGAGTCACGTGATGCATCAAATGCCCCTTTTAATGTAAATGAGCTCAGAGCCTGAAGCAGAAAATCTTGTTAACAGAGAAGGAGGATCTGTCATTGGAGTTTAGAATTTGTTTAATTCAATTAAATTTCATTTTAATATTGTAAAAGTCATCAGTCAACTCAAGGTGCTAACGCCAGTTTGTTTGTGTTGGCTGTTGCCTGGATATGTTGAACTTGTGTCATAGAAGTTTTAAATAAACTGCAAACACCTGGTGAGCATTATTTGAAGTTGGTGACGTGCTGCAGCACAGAGAAACGCTCTGGTCAAACACCTAAGCAGTCTCTGAAGATGGGTGTGGTTGCTCATGTCTTATATGCCTCACAGACAAGGAAAATTTCTCAACACACCACGTGAGTCTATACCTTTAGTTCAGCTTATCCTTGAAAACATTCCCTTCAGAGAGAAAGAGAGAGAGGATTACAACCGTGTTTTCTACTTAGCCATTGCCTAACGATTTATATCCCAAGTCCTCCCTCCTTCTTCCCTGAGATAAGGATAAGATAAGGAGATAAGGAGTCTCGCTGTCTGTTTTACGTCTCACATGAACTTATAATGGCCCCGCTGGGAAGTAGCCAGATATTAAGTATTCATAGGTCAAATGGAGAAATGTGCCTTTTTATTACTGCATTTGATCAGATTGAGTGAGATTAATAGCTCTGTTCTAAACATCTGAGGTGAGGACTTGAGGACTGAGTGAATTCTTACTGGATGAAGCCAAACGATTATTCTCCCCATTGATTCACACACTCAGATCCTGGATAATGGAGAAAGTTGATTATCTCAGTCCTGGTATTACTGATAATGACTGATGATTACTGACATATCTACCCTATAATATAAAGCGCTTTGATGCGACTGATGTTATGTTAAGCCAGCTAACGCAAAGAAAGTGGAGCATGTCAGAGCGGAGCCAGTCAAAGATAATTCATTCAAAGAAAACCAAAGAAAATGTGCTCAGTGCTGGTGCTGTCTGTCACATTATGCTTTGTTGTCCTCTTAGTCCCCCTTGTCGAGGTGGAGGATTCAGGGCTGGAGTCTGTCCAGCTGGCACACAAAGCTACACTTAACCTGCCTAAAGACGCTAAAGTTGAGTGGACGGACAGTTCATACAGGATGCTTCACGTGTATCCAAGCAGCTCTGACCAGCCTGAAGAACAGGACCGCCGTTACAGAGGACGAACAGAGATGAATGAAGACCTGCTGAAAAATGGAGACCTCACCCTGACCCTGAAACACCCCACAGACTGGGACAGAGGCCCCTACACCTGCACCATCTACAGCACGGAGGGAAACATCCTGATGAGGAAGCAAGTGGATCTGAAAGTCGGAGGTCAGTGCTGCTCCTGTGTGTGTGTGTGTGTGTCTTAATCTGTTATATTATTTAAAGCATTAGTACTTCTGTTGGTGGTGTGAATCCAAATAGAAAAAAGCCATTGGTAGGCTGTAGTTGTGGTAGTTACTCCTCAGTGGGCAACATGAAGGAACCTTTAAGGAACAATGTAAAGGTAGAAGAACTTGACACGAGACAAACTGAGCTTCAGATTCAGAGCAAGCAACAAAACACTACCAGTAAACACAATCTGACCAACCAGTTAGTGTCACACAGCTCAGTTGGAGCAGACAGTCTTGTGTTTTTCGCGCTCGATGTGTGTAAGAGTCCAGCAGACAGTCTGATCCAGTCTGGATTTCTCATGGAGAGATTTCTCACTTCAGGCTCTGATTCTGTTCTCAGACACTGAATTTTTGTCCCGTTTTCTTCATCCTGCAAAGCTGTTCGTGTTCAACACGACTGATGGAATAGATCCACACAGTCATTCAGTCAGTTTGTTTGGAGGAAGCAGCTCATCTGAGGTCATGTGATTATCAGCAGGTTTCAGTGGAGCTGATTTAACTCTTTGGTCCAATAGAGCAGCTCAGACTGAACTGTAGAGATGAGTTGTGTTGATCCTAAGGACTTAGTGATGTGTAGAAATAATGAAACCTTGATATGTGACAGGTTCTATGGCTCCAGGTTGAAGATGTGCTTTGTTGAGAGTCATATTGTCCTACAAAGAAACCGATCTTGACAGAAGACAGGATCTGTGATCAGAACTCTTTGAACTCTTCTCTCTAATGTTTCATTTTAGGTCCACAAACACTTTCAGCAGTAAGTAGATCCACACCGACAGGAGACATGACTGTGAAGCAGCACCATCAGACTCTGGTCGTCTCCAACATCTTTAAAAACTGCTTTGACTTTTTAGATCTCTGTCCTGTTACCTCCTGCTGTTGTCTCCTTCTCTCCTTCAGCTTTCTCTATAACTCAAACTGCTGCAAACTGCTGCTGCCATCTGTTTAGCTCACGGTGTGTTTGTTGTCCTCTCAGTCTGTCAGGTGGAGGTGGAGGAGGGGGCGGAGTCTGTCCAGCTGCCCTTCAAAACCACAGAAAACCTGCCTGAAGATGTTAGAGTGAAGTGGAGGGACAGATGCAACAGGAAGCTTCACGTGTATCAGAACGGCTGGATGGCTGAAGAACAGCACCAGGTTTACAGAGACCGAACGAAGATGAATGAAGACCTGCTGAAAACTGGAGACCTCAGTCTGACCCTTAAACACCCCACAGTGAGAGACAGTGGGAGATACAACTGTGTAGTCGACAGCAGGAATCTCTACAGATACAAAACGGTGCTGCTTAAAGTCAAAGGTTTGTTTATTTGTTTGTTTCTGACTGTCTTGTGATTTGAGTTTGACTTGTTAGATATGTTGGATTATGTTTCAACAGCAAAAACAAGTAAAATAAATCTAGTTTCAACCAGTCTGGGCATCAACAAGTGGGAAAATTATATTTATGAAACTGACTTAGTAGCCTTGATACTGTTTTATTGGTGATACTTTAACGCAATGTTTCCATAAATTAAATTTCTCTCACTTCTAAACTCATCATCATACACAGACACTAATAAGAGAGCTCCAGGTACCACAATTTACATTAGCAACAGCTTAATCTTTAAGTACCTTCTATCCATTTCTTCCTCTTAACCGGGGCAGCAGCCTAAGCAAAGAAGCCCAGTCCTCCCTCTCCCTCCCCAGCCACCTCTTCCAACTTGACTGGGGAGCACCAAGACGTTCCCCGGGGCCTCCTCCCGGTGGGACATGCCCAAAACACCTCACCCTCATTTCCACCACTCGTATCTGCAGTCTCGTTCTTTCAGTCACTACCAAAGCTCACGACCATCGGTGAGTGTAGGGACATAAATTGTTTGAGAACTTCACTTACATTCAGCTACATTCCAGTGCGAGTCAGTGATGCTGTTTGATTCTGACAGTCTGGAAAAATGAGGTTGTAAATTTTCTTCTCACATGTAATTCTGATGTGAATAAAATACCGCTTCAGTGATTCAGTTTTTAGAGGTGCTTTGACTTGAAATGATCGACTTCATTGTCTGACTGTCTTGTGTCTCCTCTGCAGGAAGAGTTCAGGTCCAGGATCAAACAGGGGACATCAGGAACAGAAGCAGCTCCATTGATCCGACTCCTCTGATGGCTGATCAATCAGTTTGATCTGTGTGTTCTTTGATTATTGATCAGTGATGTCAGAGTGGAGTCAGTGTGATGTTGTTGTTGTGTGTTTGAGACTTTTAGTGTCCATGAAGGTCTCTGCTGCCGTAGATCCTCTGAACTGTGACAGAGGTCTCACTCTGGAGGAAACTCTCAGCACTTTCCAGCAGCTCCTCCATCATGGAGGACGTTCCCTCACTGTAACAGGTGGAGGAGAGAGGAGAGGAAGCACAGGTGGATCCTCTGAGGAAGAGGAGCGTTCCTACAACCACATGATCACATGACCAGAGTTGTTTATGATAAAGTCACATTGATGGGTTTTCAGAATTGTCTTTTACCTGTTATGTCACCATAGTAACTGAATGAAAACATCCATTTCTGTTGCTTATTTCTGTTTTTCTTTATTTCAAGCATGTAAATAATCAGTAAGCCACCATGACGGTATCACAGGAACATGTTCCAGTTTGAAGGTCGGTCTCTACCAAAGCAGACCTGTGATCACTTTAAGAACGTGACCTGTGGTCTGTATGTCGTCTGTCTTTGTCCTGGTCCTCGGGTTTGGGGCCATGTTTGAATTTTTGTTTGTATTTATTTGATTTATTTGTAATTAAATTATAAGTTATTCAAATTTGACAGCCAAGTTTAACCGATTCATAATTTTCTTCCGTGTTTGTTCATGTTCATGTTTTTGGAAAGCACTTGGTAACAATGGCTTTGAAAATGTTTTCTGAATAAACTTTTTTATTATTATTTACTTTTTATAGTGTTTTTTGTTTAACCGTTAGATTTGTTTTCCCAGTCGGTGTTTTCCTGGACGTTCCCGTCTCACCTTGTTGTTCATCTCTTTGTCCTCGTCTCTGTTGTTATCTTCTTGTCTCTGAATTCATTTTGTTTTGATTTTACTTTTGTTTCCTGTCACTATTCATTAAAATCATAAAGAATGAAATCTACAATAAACTGTTCACTGTGTGATAAAAACAACATGATTTTTAAAAAGGCTTTGAATTTAAAATCTTACAAGTTTACAGTAGATGATTAAGAACTTCAATCTCTGTACGTGCTTTTAATGCTCGCTGCCATCTGCTGCCATCAGTGAGCTAAAGACAAACAAGTGTTGCTGCAGAAAAACTATTATTATTACTTATTTTGGCCAAACAGCAACTTTTTCTCTCTTGCAGTGGCTTTTGTGGTGGCGCAGTGTTTGTTTCATGCAGTGGGGTAAACCCAAATCATGAGATGGTAGCTAAGTAAAATGGTTATGAGTAAAAGAACGCATGTATTGCTAATTAATATCAAACGTAATATAATGAGTTACAGATTTCATTATTTTGTGTGAATTTCAGCGCCCCCTGCAGCCCAAGTAAAACACTGGTAAGCCTTAAAAGTTCGTACCCGGGTTAGAGAGATCCCACACAGTTCTTTTTCCTGAACAACCAGGACAAAGTGACAGCCAAGCTTTAAATAAGTGACGAAACACTTCAGTTAAACGCACAGGAGCTTAAAGTGATTTTATTAGATAAAAAAGTGGAATGAATGAATCAAATTCAGATAAAAAACGAATATGATGCGTTTCAGAGTTACTGTTTAAGTTCATGTAAATGTGTATGGGTGCAATAAGTAAAACAGAAACTCATTACAGCAAGTGACAAGTGTCTGGAGAAGCCTCCATCACAGCCAGTGTTACTGTGTCATACAGTAACAAACTGCTTTCTTTCCACATCTGTCTGCACAGTAACGGGACTTCCTCTTTAGTTAATTTATGCTTTCTATTTCATGTTGCATTATTTTATTTTTAGAGCACGTTACCTGACTGGTTTTGTCCCTGCACTGTTCTGTGTAGCATCTTCAAATGTCCACTAGATGTCACAAAGACACAGTGAACGTGGAACATGCGTGAACCTGTCGTGTGGATTGTGACATGCTCTGAATCCACAGACACGCACAACAACAGGAAAATTACACAAAATGCACTCAAAAGATTGAAGAGTTCGTTTTAACCTATGACATAACAGGACTTAACCATCAAAGACGGCAGCAGTGAATGTAAGGAGCGGTTCTGAATCAGGCCTGCATCAGCTGCGTGAGTCGCTGTGTAAACCACACACAGCAGTGCTCAGTCTGTGACTGTGCTGCAACAAACAAAAGTAAAGGCGTTCTTATGCATTTAGGCGTTTGGATGGTTGTACGTGCTGAGAAGCAAAACAAATCCTGTTTGTCGTGTTTTTCCTGGAACACACCAGCAGCTGTCAGTACTTACAGCTGGAGGAAGGCGGGGCGTTTCCCTCACATACAAAACACAAAGTTCCAGGAACAGTGAGGCGTGTGTGGGAGCTCTGCTTCTTCCAGGCTTACCGGACTTTGTGGCTGCTGTGGTTTATAAAGGAGGATGAAGATGTTGCTGTTTCTCCTCCTGAACGGTAAGAAACTCTCTGAGCTCCGTTTACCTGTTTAACCTGCACTCAGTCACAGCACAGCGCCACAAATTCACTCATTCCCGGAAAACAGCGAGTGTGTGAACGATGTCTGAGAGGCTGAGGACCAACAGACTGCGGGCTTTCAGGTGAAAGTTTCTAGCAAGAGACACTAACTAACCACAGTAGCTATGTGCTACAGTAGCTCAGTGTGCGTGGGCGACGCTGATATGAGACATGAGTGCAGATAAGCGTTAAGTCGCATGTGATTATTAATGTTAGGAGAAACCGACATGAGGTTAATGTGTTGCTGTCGGTCATCAGAAAGCAAACACCTCTTTTCTTCTCTGCTCTGCTGTGTGGTTTTCCTGCGATCTAAAACTATTTTACAAATGCGGACATCCAAACCTGAAAAAATACTGATTACACAATATATTAAAAACCTAAATGCATGTGAGGACGCTGTGAGGAACCGTGGAGTCATTTTTGACTAGCACATGTCCTTCAACGCACATATTAAACAAATATGTAAGACTGCTTTCTTCCATTTGCGCAACATCTCTAAAGTTAGAAATATCCTGTCTCAGAGTGACGCTGAAAAACTAGTTCATGCATTTATTACTTCCAGGCTGGACTACTGTAATTCATTATTATCAGAATGTCCAAAAAACTCGCTGAAAAGCCTTCAACTAATCCAAAATGCTGCAGCAAGAGTGCTGACAGGGACTAGAAAGAGAGAGCAGATTTCTCCTGTTTTGGCTTCCCTTCATTGGCTTCCTGTTAAATCCAGAATTGAATTCAAAATCCTGCTCCTCACATACAACGTCTTAAATAATCAGGCCCCATCTTATCTTAATGACCTTGTGGTACCATATCACCCTATTAGAGCACTTCGCTCTCGCTCTGCAGGCCTACTTGTTGTTCCTAGAGTATTTAAAAGTAGAATGGGAGGCAGAGCCTTCAGTTTTCAGGCCCCTCTTCTGTGGAACCAGCTTCCAGTTTGGAACATCTGGTTTCTGACTATAATGTCACTTTTCATTTATCTTAAACTCTGGGTCAAACCCACAACATGTATTTGACTTGAGTTTCTTTGTGTGTCCTCAGTTTCCCAGCATGCTCTGGCTGTGGTGGTGGAGGTGAATGAGGGGGAAAGGTCTGTCCTGCTGCCCTGTCTTTTCTCAGGTATTACACCTGAGGACACCACAGTGATGTGGACTTGCAGTGACCTCGATCCCAAATCTGTTCACCTACAAGGAGAAAAAGGAGGAGACGATGGTAGAGGACAAAACCAGCGTTACAGCAGACGCACATCAATGAATCGTTACGCTTTCATCATTAAAGACTTCAGCCTCACTCTGAGGAAACCCACAAAGACTGACAGCGGCAACTACACCTGCTCCATCAGTGCTGGAGGGAAAGAACGAAAACTCAGAGACATCCAGCTGCTGGTCAAAGGTCAGCAACAAGCCCAACACCTGCTGTAATTACAGGTCAATACTCTAGTCAAAGGTCAGAGGTCAAACTGATGCAAATTAATTCCCAAAGTCTTGTAAAAATACAGATGAAACCCGCAGCATCATTTAGCACAGATGTAACCTCAGAGGACACACAAACAACAAAGCAGGAGATGACTGCAGAGAACTGCTGCAGCCTCTGGAAAATGTGACAGACTCATGTCAGCTCGTGTGCAGAGGGCTGTGTTTACCACACATATTTCTGTAAATATGTAAATAAATGACATTCTATGCATCACCCAGCACAAAACACTCAGAGGAATTTTGCTGCTTCTACGCTTTATGTTGTGGTTTCTTGTCCTCTCAGACCAGCAGGTGGAGGTGAAGGTGAGGGAAGGGTCAGAGTCTGTCATCCTGCCCTGCAACACAACACCTGACCTGCCTGAGGACAGCACAGTGGAGTGGACTCGCTCTGACCTCGGACTCATCACAGTCCATGAGTATTCTAACAGAAATGATGACCTTATGACTCAGGACGAAGTTTACAGAGACCGAACGATGATGAGTGAAGACCTGCTGAGAACTGGGGACCTCAGTCTGACCCTGAAACACCCCAAAGTGAAAGACACGGGACGATACATCTGCACCATCTACAGGGACAAAGACATCCTGAGACAGAAAGTAGTGCTGCAGGTCAAAGGTCAGTGCTGTAAGTTGAGGTCAGAGGTCAGTTTTCTAGATACAGGTCACAGGTCAGAAATCTTTTTTTATGCTTCTCCACAGAACCATTTCCATCCTGGTCCAAAGTTTTAGTGGGTCTCCTGGTTCTCCTGGTTGTTCTTGGGGTTTCTGGAGGTCTTTTTTTTCATTTGCGGCAGTATTTTATGTCAGGTGAGTGTCTTCTACTACACTACCCATAATGCCGAGTGTTAGCAGGTGTCTGCTCATTTTTCAAACCTCTTTTCCCCACTCTGCGACACACCTGCCGGGGATCAAACACTGGTTTGTGGCTCTATAAAAAGGAACTCCGTAAACCTTTGACATCTGACAAAAAGTCAGAGCACTCTTGAGACAACCATTCATTTAGTGTTAATGGTGATAACTTCATCAATTTCTTCACAAATACAATTTTAACCATTAGAGAAAGAATTACCCACAAGATCAAGGTGGCACGGAGGGAGGTTAGCCAAGTATCGGAGCTGCAGAAAAGTGCTACAAGAAGGTGCCTAAGAAGTCCAGCAAGCTGTCGATGTCTGAGGCCTTACAAACTGCCAACCAAATACGCACAGACTTGGCCAACTGCCAAAATATGTAGTCAGATGATAACAAATTGAGAAGGTCCTACCAGTGGCTGGACAAAGCTGGACAGAGGCACTAATCATGGCAGCACAGGAACAAGCTCTGAGCACAAGATCCATAGAGGCTGGGGTCTATCACACCAGGCAAGACCCCAGGTGCAGGCTGTGTAAAGATGCCCCAGAGACAATCCAGCACATAACAGCAGGGTGCAAGATGCTAGCAGGCAAGGCATACATGGAACGCCATAACCAGGTGGCCGGCATAGTGTACAGGAACATCTGTGCCGAGTACAACCTGGAAGTCCCGAGGTCAAAATTCTCCTAGGGTGGTGGAGAATGACCGAGCTAAGATCCTGTGGGACTTCCAGATACAGACGGACAAAAGGTTGGTGGCTAACCAACCGGATATAGTGGTGATAGACAAACAGAAGAAGACGGCTGTAGTGATCGATGTAGCTGTACCGAGCAAGCTCAGGGTACGTAGTGTTATTGTATATGCATGTTTCTGCTTTAATCTGCTGATGCTGCTTTGGGCTTGGTGGAATTTAAACACAACAACATTGCTGGCAGAGGTAATGTGATTTCACTATAGTGTAAATTGCATAAACCAGCACATCAAACAGGAAGTCTAGATTGATTCTCTCTTTAACAAAACCTAAACTCTGATCCAATTCAAAGCTTAGACAGAGCTGATAGTTGAGTGGATTTGACATGTTCTCATTGCCTTGAAGCCTTCTAAATGTCTTCCTTTCTTCTTCTGATGAAAACCCAGAAGTCCTGAGTAGTCTTTCAGGCATGGTATTCATCAGCCCCAGGCTGAGGCTCAGTCTGTCTGTTCTTCTGCTCTTCATCCAACATGTCTGCAGCACTTTACAGGACGCTGCAGACGAGTTACCAAAGAACGAGTCAGGAACACATCAGGAACAAACTGAGACACAAGCTGACTGAGACTAGAAGACAAGGAGGGACAGGGAGGTCATGTGACCATCATGTTGTGCTTTGTTGTCCCCTCAGTTTACAAGGTGGTGGTGGATTCAGGGGAGGAGTCTGTCCGGCTGCCATGCAAAGCTATGGTCAGATTACCCAACGATGCTAAAGTGGAGTGGACGGACAATTCCATTTCCAACAGGAAGGTCCACGTGTCTGACCAGGTTGGAGGACAGGACAAGGTTTACAAAGACCGAACAGAGATGAAGAGGAACCTGCTGAAACCTGGAGACTTCTGTCTGACCCTGAAATACCCCACAGACAAAGACACACACACCTACACCTGCTCGATCTACAGCCGTGAAGGAAATCGTCCAATCATGAGCAAGACGGTGGAGCTCATTGTCAAAGGTTAGTCGTGTGTTTATATTCAGAACTCACAGATATTTCATATAATCCAAATTTGTGACCTTTTACACACTAATTTCATTATGTGTGTGTGTATGTATGTATGTATATGTGTATGTATGTATGTGTGTGTGTGTGTGTGTGTGTGTGTGTGTGTGTGTGTGTGTGTGTGTATATATATATATATATACACACACACACACACACAGCGCGCAGGAAGCCCTGCAGTTACAGAGAAACTGTCTGAGTCGCATTGTTGCTGCAGTTTACCTGCAACTGCTGTGAAGAAAAAGAGGCTTTAGATTTTGTTGATCCAGTTAAAACAAAGAAAGTCTGGATATGTCGATCTTGTTTCATAGGACACCTCTGTGATAACAACTGCAGTATCATTGTCTTTCAATAACTGCAAATAAAGCTTTTATTCTAAAATAACCAGCTCTGCTGCTGATTGGACATCAAAGGCAACTTCAGGGGAATCAGTCAAACATGTTTTAATTGCAAATATTTAACTTATTCAGTGCAATGCTTATTGTGCTCTGTTGTCTTTTCAGTCCCCCAGGTGGAGGTGGTGGATTCAGGTGTACAGTCTGTCCAGCTGCCCTGCAAAGCCACAGTTAATCTGCCTGAAGACGCTAAAGTGGAGTGGACGGACAGTTCACACAGGAAGGTTCACATATGGCAGAACAGACCTGGCAACCTTGAAGAACAGTTTGTGTTTTACAAAGATCGAACAGAGATGAAAAACAACCTGCTGACAACTGGAGACCTCAGTCTGACCCTGACATACCCCACTGACTGGGATGGAAAGACCTACACCTGCACCGTCTACAACGGACAGGGAAACACCCTGATGAAGAAACAGGTGGAGCTTAAAGTTAGAGGTCAGATAATACTTTGTTTTTCACATGTGATGTACATAATATGGACGTTTCACCTTTTTAACACTTAATTTATCGCCATACTTTGTCCTTCTAACTGCTAGATTTCCTCAGTGAGCTAGGAAAGGTAGAGCTTACTGATCAGCAACAGTTTGGAAATCGATCAGCATGAAGCTGAAGGAGAATCTGTCAGAGCACAATCTTAAAGTGAACTCTGAAGTTGATCTGCAGTCATCCCAGCGAGGTTGTACAACAATAATCGAGACAAGGACGCACAACACAAAGAAAGTCTACTTGGAAATCTTTCTTTAGTGAAAAAAGCAAGAGCAAACCAGATTTACACAAACTAAAAGCATCAAAAGTCAACAAAAGGTTCTTGATTGAAAAATTAGAAAATGTGGAAAAGGGACTTACAATATCATTTCCATTACCTTAGTTTCAACTCTGTTTGTGCTTTGTCTTTATTCAGTTGGAGAAGATTCTCAGCAATCCTGCTTTTAATGGTGTAAGCATCAGTTCCACATCTTTAACTTAGAAACATTTTGGGGCTTCAAAAAAAGAGATGTACAACTGATTGTCATCTGCATTGTGTAACAAATAATGTCAAAGTGCCTGAACTCTGGTGAAGAGGGAATGGATATAACAGAAATAGTAAGGGTAAACTGCTTGTCTTGCCTATGGTGTGTCACAAGGTTCAGTAGAGGACCTGTGCATCCACGTAATCATCAGCTGTGAACAACAGAACAAAACACTGAGACATGGACAGGCAGTAAAGTCCAAGCTTTATTAATCTCATATGAGAGGGAAGAATTACAGTGTCAACTCAAATAGAAATTTTCCCTCACAGCTTATGTTGTTTGTTGTCCTCTCAGTCTGTCAGGTGGAGGTGGAGGAGGGGGCGGAGTCTGTCCAGCTGCCCTTTCAAACTACAAAAGACCTGCCTGCAGATGCTAAAGTGGTGTGGTGGGACATTCATGACAGGAAGGTCCACGTGTTTTCAGACCAGGCTGGAGAACAGGACCAGGTTTACAGAGACCGAACAGAGATGAATAACAACCCGCTGAAAGCTGGAGACCTCAGTCTGACCCTGAAACACCCCACAGAGAGAGACAGTGGGACATACCGATGTAAAGTCTACGGGAGAACCAGCAGATACAAAAAAGTGCAGCTCAGAGTCAAAGGTTTGTTTGTTTGTTTGTTTGTTAGTTAGTTAGTTAGTTCCTGTCTGACTGTCTTGTGTCTCCTCTGCAGGGAGAGTTCAGGTCCAGGATCAAACAGGGGACATCAGGAACAGAAGCAGCTCCATTGATCCGACTCCTCTGATGGCTGATCAATCAGTTTGATCTGTGTGTTCTTTGATTATTGATCAGTGATGTCAGAGTGGAGTCAGTGTGATGTTGTTGTTGTGTGTTTGAGACTTTTAGTGTCCATGAAGGTCTCTGCTGCCGTAGATCCTCTGAACTGTGACAGAGGTCTCACTCTGGAGGAAACTCTCAGCACTTTCCAGCAGCTCCTCCATCATGGAGGACGTTCCCTCCATGATGGAGGAGAGAGGAGAGGAAGCTCAGGTGGATCCTCTGAGGAAGAGGAGCGTTTTCAGGCTATGTCCACATGTGCATGGGTACTTTTTGGACTTTCATCCACATGATTAGCGATCCACATGGATCCCTGACAACCAAGGGTTTTTATTTATTTATTTTTTTTACAACTGCTAAGTGAAGATTCTCAGATTCAGAAGATTTTCTGTATTTACATGAGGACAAAGAAACAGATTTTGTCTCGCACCTTCAGAGGTTTGTGTGTCTTTATCTATTTGTTAGATGTCAGTCTGCATCCTGTTATTGTTTGTGGGCTTTTGATTGGCCAACACTTCCTCACAGTTATGGTTATGTTGCCGCCTGGTGCTTCTGCATGCTCTTGGCAGCAGTTGAGTTTATTTATTATTGAGATTTTAAAAAAATACTTTGAAAATGTGTTTGAAAAGATATCTTGTATCATGTAATATATTAATTTTACTACATGAAAGAAAAACACAAGCGTGCCTTCACTTCAGTTATAAACCCAATCATAGTGTTAAAGTATTAAAGTTGTTTGTCTCAAACTGACCTGTGACCAGCTCCACTCAGTATGAGCTGTTCACTGTTTCTCTTTGCTTATTGGTTGGATCTGCACACAGAGGTCAAGACTGATATTTTTACATTTTGTATTTATATAATGATAAACTGTGAAATAAAAACTTTGTAAGGTTTCATTTGATCAGTGTTGTTCTTCTTCTGTGGTGTTTCTGATGCTCCTGATGTGTTTGGGGCTGAATGTGGGCTTCAGGAAAGTTCGATTTAAGACTTTTTTTAAACCTCATAACATCACAGAGAATTAAAATTTGGGCATTTTAAAAAAGTTAGATGGAAACTTTGGTATCTATGTCATTGTGTTGATTCTGTCCTGAGGGCATTAAACACCTCTTTGCCTGCAGAAACAAACTGTCTCACACATATGAAGTTGTTTGCACACAGACAAAAACATCTTCCTCCTCTACACCGATTTAACAGGAGAAATTGGATCAGATTAAAACGGTATGTGCTGCCTATAAAAATAAATAACTCTCATTATATTCAGCAGTTACTCTTTTTACTTATAATAAAGAGAAACTAACTGCTTATGCTTAATAATCCAGAGTTATATTTGCCTTTAATCAAGGGTGAAATGTACCGTGGTACTCCTTTTCCCACTCCACAGGTTATCAGGTATGTTGGAGTTTCTCCACCTCAGTATCAGGCTCAGAGCTGCTGAATCCTGTCATAAAGGCCACCTGGTGAATAATTCCTCATATCCTGTATCTGATTGGTCTGTGGGAATGTGGTGATTTTAAACTTTAAAGATCAGCAAATATCTGACCTCTCAGTTTTCTCCCTCTCTTTTCACACACGCAGTGTTTCAGATATTCATAAATACAATCTTCTGAATATTAACTTCTGCTAATTAGGCAAAAAGTAAAGTGTGATGAAACTAAGTCTCTTTCATTTTAGTAAAAGAACATCAACAAACTTATCTGATAAGAGGAGGAGTGCAGTTTCCTCATACTTTCCATCCTGTTCATCCACTTTTCTGTTAGCCACGCCCCCACAGGTAAACCAGCAAATCACTGCCTCCGTTCTCACAAACGTCTGATCTGTGGCCGGCCGGACTTCATTCCACAGATGTGCTTTAACAAAGTGTGAAGCTGAACTCTGAGCTGTGACAGTGAAGCAGTGTGAGAGTGTCAGTAGATGATCAGCAGAGGAAAGTGAAGCTGCTGTGAGCTGATGTCCTGAAGGGCTTTTAAAGAGTCTTTGAGTTTGACAGGAACTTGAAGATGTTTGTGGTGTTTGTGATCCTCCTGCACGGTAAGTACACCTTCCTCTCTCTGCTCTCATCATCAGCTTTTCTTTCATCTCTCTCTCTTTAATGTGTTGAAGTGCAGCAGGAGGAGATTTCCATCAAACACTGGATTCTGATTCAGATCAAACAATACGACTGCTGGAAGTTTCAATAACTACGTACTTTATCAAAATCTTTCATAGTTTACCATGTTTCTGTTTTTCTCTTTGTTCATTAAGTTTAGCTCTTTCACATGTTTGGTTACAGTGTTGTACTGTGCAGTTCAAGAGGATGTATTCTCTTTAATAGAACTTTTTCAGCTGTTTTACTTTAATTCCTCTTTAACTTTTCACACATTAGCTTTAATTAGCTTCGTGAGTCATTTCAAATGAAATATACATATGGAAAATAAAATGTGCCCATTAGAAACAATTAGGCACTGATAAGATTCATCTGGTTCAGAGACATCGTTTCTGTGGACACCGGCAGCTGGAGACCTGATGGTTCAACAGTCGATCCTGTTATAGTTTCTTAAAATGTGAAATGTAAATTGTCAGTGGACATCCGTGTGTACTCCATGTGATGAAGAGAAGAGATTTATGTCAGGTCTGAGTGGACCTGAGAGGCAGGATTAGAGGTTTAGTGAAGTCCTATCCGGTTTAACTGAGTGATATGAAGTGATCCACTTCTTACCAGGATCAGGTAAAAAAACAAACAAAAAAACAGTGAATGTCCATCAACCTGCAAACAGTGAGAGCCTCTATGGTTTTTATATAGATTCCACACTGAAAAAATAAAGATAAGAATATTTTTATACAAAATGTAGATTCTTAATAACATCTCCAGAAGTCGATTCTGTTTATCTGGACGTAGCGTTTTGTGGGAGAAACGTTTCATTACTCATCCAAGTGACTTCTTCAGTCTCAGCTGACTGCAGGTTTCCACAACCAGTACATTTGCATAATGACTGAAACCAGCCTGCTGAAGGAACAATGGGCTGGGAGGTCAGTTCCTTAATCTTAATTATGCAAATTCTCATGACCATTAATCAACAACCACTGATCAATGGCCATGAGTGCCTTTCACAGAGTTGGGGAATGGCTGCAATCACAGCATTGTAAGATGGTGACAGATGTACCCTTAGGCTCCCTCCTCAATTCAGAGATGGTCTTTCCCTTTTCACGTAAATGGCCTCAGTACTGGAGTACTTACAAGGTTTATTTACAGGAAAAAAGCAAGACTGGACTGGAACACCAAGAGAAAAGAAATAAATCTTGAAATCATGAAGCGTACCTTAACACAAGCAGATGTTTAGTCAAAGAGTTCATTGTATTTACCAGTTTCCAAAGGACATTTGTGGTCCTCATTTAAGTTAAAGCAGATATTTGTGTTAGAAAAGTCCCTAAAAGACACAAGTGTCAAGCATAGTTTTTTGGCAGTTTTTACTGGTGTCACATCTTTTTTTAGGTTAAATTTAGCTATGACATCAGCAACCAAACTGTTGATGATAATCACTTTCTGGTAAGTTTTATGTTCGGAAATCCTCCATTATGTCTAAGATTTGGAAAAACAGCAAAATCAAAATCAGGGCTAAAATGAAGAAATCCATCCTAAAATCATACAGAATGTCTCATCACTCACAGAACTTTGATACTGTACTTATTTGTGACCTGAGGTAAAGGGTGTTTGACTGGCCCTTACTGAGGTTAGCAGTGTGTTTTACCCAAAATATGTGAGTCAGGTGCACTGATGATTACTGATAAATAAATTAAATCTTTTAGTTATGTGAGAAATCTGATAGTTTTACTTCAAAGTCTAAATAGATTCTACAAAAGTAATTAAAATTAAGAGTAATGTTGTGACATATGCAGCTGGAATAGAGGAAAACCTGTTTTATAGCTTTTGAGCTGCTGGCAGGATGAAAGTCTAACTCTGGAATGAAGCACACCTAGGCTACAGGTAAAGCGACATTGTTCTCCTCCCCTCACATCACTTACATGCAACAAAACCAGGAAACAAGATGTTTTTCTTCTTCAGTAAAGAGAGACGCACAGACGATCAGACTGAGCTCAGACCAAACTAGCAGCTTCCTCTGAGTGAGTCCAGCTACAGGACAGAAAAGTGGAAAACTCCAACACTGCTGCTTCAAGCTGCTGACGCTCCACACACTGAATGTGAGTTTGAGCAAAAACACGACTCAAAGCAAGTTTCAGTGAAGGTGGTAGAGGAGGGAGGGGAGCCAGGACTGACTGTACTTCCTGTCTGCTGTTTTCAGCTTCACTCACAGACTCAATGGCTTCCAGATCAGAGGAGGATCTCTGCTGTCTGGTCTGTCAGGAGGTCTTCAGAGATCCTGTTCTTCTGTCATGTAGCCACAGCTTCTGTGAACACTGTCTGAAGAGATGGTGGAGAGAGAGACCAACACACGAGTGTCCAGTTTGTAAAAGAAGATCTTCAAAGGATGAACCACCTTCAAATCTGGCTTTAAAGAACCTGTGTGAGTCGTTCTTACAGGAGAGAGATCAGAGAGCTTCAGAGGATCTCTGCAGTCTGCACTCTGAGAAACTCAAACTCTTCTGTCTGGACCATCAGCAGCCAGTGTGTGTCGTCTGCAGAGACTCAGAAAAACACACCAATCACAGATTCAGACCCATCGATGAAGCTGCACAACAACACAAGAAGGAACTTCAGGAAACTCTGGAGCCCTTAAAGAAGAAGTTAAAGGTTTGTGAACGAGTTCAAGTGAAGTTTGATCAAACAGCAGAACACATTAAGGTCCAGGCCCGACACACAGAGAGGCAGATTAAGGAGCAGTTTAAGAAGCTTCACCAGTTTCTAGCAGAGGAAGAGGAGGCCAGGCTGGCTGCACTGAGGGAGGAAGAGGAGCAGAAGAGTGGGATGATGAAGGAGAAGATGGAGGCTCTGAGCAGAGAGATAGCAGCTCTTTCAGACACAGTCAGAGCCACAGAGGAGGAGCTGAGAGCTGAAGACGTCTCATTCCTGCACAACTACAAGGCTGCAGTGGAAAGAGTCCAGCGCTGCCCCCTGCTGGATGATCCACAGCTGCCCTCAGGAGCTCTGATAGACCAGGCCAAACACCTGGGCAACCTGACCTTCAACATCTGGAACAACATGAAGGACGTGGTCTCCTACACTCCTCTCATTCTGGATCCAAACACTGCTCATCCAAACCTCATCCTGTCTGAAGATCTGACCAGTGTGAGACGAGGAGGAGAGAGGCAGCAGCTTCCTGATAATCCAGAGAGGATTGATTATTACTACTCTGTCCTGGGCTCTGAGGGCTTTAACTCAGGGACTCACAGCTGGGATGTTGAAGTTGGAGACAGTACAGGGTGGAGACTGGGTGTGTTAGCAGAGTCTGTGCAGAGGAAGGGACGCATACAGTCTGGATTATGGATAATATGGTTCTATGAAGGTAAATACTCAGCACTCTCACCATCAGCTCCTTTCACTGCTCTCTCAGTCCAGAAGAAGCTCCAGAGGATCAGAGTGAATCTGGACTGGAACAGAGGAAAGCTGTCGTTCTCTGATCCTGATACTAACACACACATACACACCTTCACACACACTTTCACTCACAGGATGTTTCCATACATTGAAACTGATGGTAAAATGAAGGTGTTGCCAATGAAGGTGTCAATGGAGATGATTTAGTTTGCTGGGATATGGACTGACATGTGTTGAATGGGAGGAGCAGTTTGTTGTTGTCTTCTTGTCTGTTTATGACAACAATAAATATGTTGTTGAAACAATGATTCATGTTTAACTCCATATATGAAATGTTTCTGATCTTTGAATTCTGTTTGATTAAAGACTTTCTTCATGACACAAATGAGATTTCAGTGTATTAATAGAACTAAATAAGCTCAGAGTTGAAAGGCTGGAGTATTATGTACGTGCTTCACTGTCAGGATCTTCAGGGGGATTCAAAGGGAAACATCAAACTGCTGTAATGAGATAAACTAGTTGGGCTGAACACACTTATCTGTAGTTTGTCTCCATCCAGGATCATCAGAATATAATGAACATGTGTGAAGAGCCACAAAATGCTGCTGCCCTCTCAGCATGATGAGCTCCAGCCTTTGTTAGCAGGACAACAGGAAACATGAGACAACTTTCAGAGACAGTAACCAACTGTGGCCACAAGATGGCAGCAGCTGATCTGAGATCCTTTATTGGACAGAAGGACTCTGCTCTGTGACGTCATCAGAGAGACGGCCTTCACTCTGATAGATCTGACGTCATGTCTGCACTGCGATGATGAAAGCTGATAAACACATTGTTATTGATCCATGAAATCACCTCTGTCCTCTCAAGTGTAGCTGTTTACAGAGCTGAAGAAGTCCTTCATCATCAAAACAGACAAACATGTATTTCCTGTATTAAGTGACGTCATCCTCACTCTGACCTCTTACATACATTCTGTTCAGTTTTCCTGCTGTAAGAAATAAAGTGTGTGAAAATAGAAATGCAGGGAAACATCCATTAATCACAGCTGAGCCGTTTGTTTCTGACTCACATTCAATGAGGCTTCAGGTGTAAATACCTCAGAAGTGTTTGTGAGTTCAGTAGAAGCAGACCCAGTCGACCATCATGGCCTCCACAGCACTACACAATGCAACAGAAAGGCCTTCATCATCTGCTGAACCACCTCTGAACCACGACGCTCTCCCTGCATCTAAAAGCTGTTAGTCAGGATGAGATGCTGCTGTGATCGCTCACAATTTACCTGTGAGACCTTTGTAAATATTGTCTTTGTTTCTGGAGGAAACACCTTTAGTCTGTTTGTATTTGGAGTGCAGATCTGGGCGTCCATCACTTTAACCTGCACACGTTTAGTTATTGAGTGTAGTTGATGTTTGGCAGCATTTTATAAGTGACAGTTCATGAACGGTGAAGGAACAGAGGACGCCTGACCATCCTACCTGTGTCAGTAAGAAGACTTTCATCACAACTTCACAACTTAACACAACTGAAACCTGAATTCAGTGTTGCATAGTTTACTAACAGTGTGTGCTGACACTGAAGTTAGCAGTTTGTTTCCTAAGAGCTGCTGGGACAAACCACAGTGAGCGGCTACAGAGTTTAGTTAAGGTGGTTCTAACATGTGACCTGTTGAATTATTTACAGGGATTTATTTTTCATTTAAAGCATCATTTGTGAAGTTTTTATGAAGTTTACTTCTTTCATGTTCTTTGTGTAACGTTTAGATTTTCTTCTCTGGTGTTTTAACTCTTCAGGTTTCCTGTAACAGAGATGTAAACCACCGTTTTCTGATGCTGCTGCACTGTGACATAAACACTGCCACTTTATTAGGCACACCTTGCTGACTGCAGGTTATAACCCCTGCTGGAAACATCCCACAGATTTGGATCCTTATTGCCATGACAGCACCACACAGCTGCTCCAAATGCTGCAGGATGCTGGTCAGGGCTCTAACAGTGAAACTTTACTGAAAGTAAGAAACCTGAGAGGAAATAAACTTCTGATCTAGCGGCTACAAGGAAAGAAGAAACAGGAAAA
This sequence comes from Rhamphochromis sp. 'chilingali', assembly GCF_963969265.1. Taxonomy (NCBI): domain Eukaryota; kingdom Metazoa; phylum Chordata; class Actinopteri; order Cichliformes; family Cichlidae; genus Rhamphochromis; species Rhamphochromis sp. 'chilingali'. The sequence goes on along the minus strand of NC_137929.1, from coordinate 65,425,938 downwards.
CATGGCAGAGGCAACTGTTTCTGTTAGTTTCTGTTAGTTGGACACTGCTAGCACCACAGCACCCATGCTATCTTGCATAGATGGAGCGCTTTAGGTTGAAGTTGCAAAATGTTGCTTTTTTTTTGTTTCTTTCTTTGTTTTTTGTTTTGTGCAAAGCAGGAGATGAAGCATCACTGAATATGTTTCCAAACCAACTTCATTCTAAGCCAAAGACTAGAAAATATGGTGAAGCAAATCTTCCCTTTGGCTTCACCTGCACAAGTGCCGAGGTAGGTCTCCCTGCAGGGTTGGTTTTCCCTTCATCAGAGCGCGCTGGGCTGTTTAAATCACGGACAAACAGGATCCCACAGCTGTTTATGTTTTTAAACCCATTTTGCACAGAGACATTTGTTGAAAAATGTATTGATAGCAATGTTGAATATTATTACACAGGAAAAAACAACTACAGTAAAATAATCACACCGTGACGCCTCTGCCTTTGTAAATGGAGGGACAGTAACTGCCTGTAAAACCTGCAGACAGTCAGATTAACAGTATTTTGTCTCTATCTATCATTCTGCAATTCATCTCATGTAAACATTAACGTGGCGCACAGCGTGACGTGAAAATAGCCACATACCTTTGACGTTGCGTGACGAACTCTGTATTCCTCGTCCACACGTAAACGCAAAAAAATACTTTTAAAAATCTCAGTTTTCGGTGATTTGAAACGCCGTTTACGTGGACGAAACAGCTGCGTTTTCAAATATACCCGTGTAGGTGCGGACGCAGCGTAAAAGAGTTAGTAGTTTATTTTATTACTACCTGTAATTTATTGCAGATTACTTGTATTTGCTTAATTGTTTACTAAATGTTTGAGGTATGAAATAAACCGCAATGGAGCAAAATATGGGTGTGTGTGGTTGGAGGATGTGTTCGTGCGCACGAGGGGGGCGGGCAAATTTTTCTTGTAAAACAAAGGGGGGCCCAGCAAAAAAAGTTTGGGAACCACTGGTTTAAACGATGTTAGCACAGAAATATTAGCTTCTGTCATGACTGATGAAGTTACTAGTTAATAAAGTTTCCAGTAAAGTGATTAATCACAGTGTGAACAAAGCCTGGCTCCTTTAATCCTGCATGACAAACCTCAGGATGCAGGTTATTATTACTCTTTCCTGCTGGCACACCTGTCACACCTGAGAGTCAGCTAGAAACGTACAGTGACGTGGACATCATGCAAAGACTGCCAGACTCTGTAATACTGCAAATGATCAGTGACTCAGGTTAACACTAAACTTTAAACGGCACCTCTGTGTCTCTGTGTGCTGAACATCTAGGATTGAGTCAGGCTGCGTCAGCTGAAGCTGTTATTTGTATACAGGGGTGGGTTTTTATATATATTTATATGGTTTCTTGTGTTCTGGGGGCCTCTGGATGTCTGGAGTTTTGATCTCCTCCATACCTGCTTCACACCCTGGAGGACGGGGCTGTGGCCCCCCCACACTCCCTAGCAGATCGTTACATGGAGAAACCTTTGGAATACAAGCGTGCTGATCCACACAGGTATGCACACGGGTGTTCACTGCTCGTAGACCCAAATTACACCTTTCTTGGCTGCTACTTCGAAGCACATCTGTCCTGCGTGCTGCACAACAACATTGAATATTTAGTATTTACTGCTGTTTACACTTAGCTAGATTAATGCGATGGTGTTGTGTTTAGTATGTTGCTTTGTTTTTTGGTTTTTTTGTCTTTTTTTGCTTGTTTTCTATTCTTCTTCTCTCAACAGGTGATCCAGGAGATTTTTTTTCTCCCCCCCTTTCTCACTGTCCCTCTCCCCTTCTGTTTTTCCCTTCCTTCCTCTTTCTTTCTCCCTTTCCTATCTCTCACTCATGTCTGTCCCGTCTGTAACATCTGAAAATAAAATATAATAAATAATAAAAACAAAGATCGACCAAATGGACCAATACGGCAATGCCACGATGATCCATTTGGCAAAGTAAATCCATTGGGTATCCTTGTTGGTCTTCAGACAACAATTCTGATGGCTAAAGAACCAAATGGGACAGGCGAAAAAAATAAAAAAATAAATAAAAAAAATAAATAAACTGTGTCTCTGTGTGCTGAACATCTAGGATTGAGTCAGGCTGCGTCAGCTGAAGCTGTTATTTGTATACAGGGGTGGGTTTTTATAATCGATTTCTCGATTAATATCGTTTCTGGCTTGGATAACGTAAAATCGATTCATTAAAATCCTGAATCAATTTTTTAATATAAATTTATTTTGCCCGAAATGCCAAAATCTCAGGTGAAATCTCACAAAATTTCAACAACCACCAAACAGCTAAGACAGTAAATGAGAGCAGGAACATGGACTCTGCACAAAGACGTAAACACACAGCGCGACCCGCGGATCAGAATCAGTTAGATGTTGCCTTTCTCACGGTCGGGGCTGAAAGCCGACAGCTGGCTGATTCTGATCTGTCGGCGGGTCTGCGCTTTGTGTTCACGCCCTTTATGTGCTGATTCTAAAGCAGATTCGGGACCTTGTGAATCGGAATTGAATCGATTCTAGAAATCAGTGACGATACCCAGCCCTACTATATAGAAAGGCCCGAGGATCACTGGAGAGACCCCAAACTTCCTCAGTTGTCAAAGATTATATTTGTGCTTGTGTGTCTGACTGTCTTGTGTCTCCTCTGCAGGGAGAGTTCAGGTCCAGGATCAAACAGGGGACATCAGGAACAGAAGCAGCTCCATTGATCCGACTCCTCTGATGGCTGATCAATCAGTTTGATCTGTGTGTTCTTTGATTATTGATCAGTGATGTCAGAGTGGAGTCAGTGTGATGTTGTTGTTGTGTGTTTGAGACTTTTAGTGTCCATGAAGGTCTCTGCTGCCGTAGATCCTCTGAACTGTGACAGAGGTCTCACTCTGGAGGAAACTCTCAGCACTTTCCAGCAGCTCCTCCATCATGGAGGACGTTCCCTCACTGTAACAGGTGGAGGAGAGAGGAGAGGAAGCACAGGTGGATCCTCTGAGGAAGAGGAGCGTTCCTACAACCACATGATCACATGACCAGAATGGTATAAGTACAAAGTCAGATTAATGGGTTTGCAGGTGTCCTTAAAGTCAGATTCCTGACATCATGTTCACCAGGGAGGACAAAGGATAACTGTTTGCTGAGCTGAGCACTATATGCAGTCCGCCTTTGTTTCCGCGTCTTCATTCACTTTGAATTAGTTCCACACGGCTCACTTGTTTCTCCTTCTCCCAGCTCTGAGCTGCAGCCGGGGCCTGGGGGCGGGCACTCGGCGCCTGTGATTAACCCCTTACATGCCGCTCAAACATAGACAGGTCTCAGACCGTGGTATCGATCCCCGGTATCGGGGGACTTTTAACGAGTACGAGTACTTTAGAAAATGTGGTATCGAGGCCGATACCTGATACCGGTATCGGTATCGGTGCATCCCTAGTGGTGACGGCAATAAAAAACACATTTCCTGTTTGTATACATTTTTTACAAATAAGACATTATGGGAGAAGGAGGGAGGAGTGTGCACAACACAGGATGAATGGACTCAAATGTGGAAAGCACAATGGAAATGCACTACCTCACAAAGATGGAGGGAATTTGGATGGAAAATTTTGATTAGGTTCTTTATCACCTCTTACCAAAAGATTTATTATGATAGGAATCCCCCGTATGCTGGAGAAAATATGGACACAGATGACTACACGTCTGATATGTGCAGGCAGAATTTTAAAGCTTGTGTGAAATGGGGTCAATGCAGTTCTTAAGCATGCATGCTGGGTCTGGGTGCAATTCCCCCCTCCAGGGGCAAGGGTACCTAGACCCGGTTTGTAGAGTACGCTTGGGGAGTGTGATTGTGTGTACAGCGTCTCTTTATGTCTGTCTCCACGTTGGTTGAGTGTGGAGTGAGTGCATATGAGAGCATGAGGGTGGGAATGGATGTTTGTGTCTGTGTGTGCCTGTATGTCTGTGTCTATATGTCAGGTTGGGTATCAGACGCCACCTCTCTGGGGACACCTCAGGCCCTCCAAGGTTTGGAGGCCTATCTCCACCCACCACCACTTCCCCTGCCGGTGGCGGACTCCCTCAGGTGTCGGTGTGTTGGTGGTTCTTTGTGTCTGGGGGTGGGCGTCCGGGTGCACACCGGCTCACTCCTTGGCGGCCGCTTGTCGGGGCCTGGGGCCTGGGGCTCGCTCGGGCCCCTTTGGAGGTGGGGTGCCCCCGGCCTCTCGGCCTAGGGCTCGGTCACTCAGGCGCAGCTGGGGGCCGGCGGAGCTCACGGGCGCGTCACTGCAACTCCCCCTGACTTCTGCTCCGCGGCTGCTGGGCGAGCCCTCATCTGGGACTCTCCTCAGCTCTTACTGGGACAGTGGCGCGGCTGCCCCTCTGTTGGTCTTCCATGGTCTCTTGTGTTCTGGGGGCCTCTGGATGTCTGGAGTTTTGATCTCCTCCATACCCGCTTCACACCCTGGAGGACGGGGCTGTGGCCCCCCCACACTCCCTAGCAGATCATTACATGGAGAAACCTTTGGAATGCAAGCATGCTGATCCACACAGGTATGCACACATGGGTATTCACAGACGCGGACTAAAGCTTTCTTGGCTGCTGCCTCAAAGCACACTGTGCGCTGTCTATCTTGCGTGCTGCACAATATCGTTTATTACTTAGTAAATACTGATATCTATGACTAGCTAGTTTATTGTGATGGTGCTTTGTTTTCTCTATTATTATGTTGCTCTTTGTTGTTTGCTGTCTCCTCTGTTTGTTTTTGTTTGTTTGTTTGTTTGTTTTTTTTTCTCCATACAGGTGACCCAGGAGTTTTTTTTTTTTTCTCTCTCTTCCCCCCCCTTCTCACCGTCTCTTCTCCCCTTTGGTTTTCTTTCTTTCTCTCCCCCTCTCTCTCTCATTCATTCCCCCTGTCCTATTTATTAAAAAAAAAAAAAAAAAAAAATGACAAAGGATGAACTGAAGCTCTGCCATCACGTAATGTCGCATAAAAAAAAAAAAAAAAAGAAAAAAAGAAAAAAAAAAAGCATGCATGCAAATGTTCATTAGTCAGCTGTGAGCAAGTCTTTTCCATTCATCTTTAAATGCCAGATTTTCACTTGGTAAAATGGACTGATTCTTATATAGCTCTTTTATACTCCCCCAGAGTTGTAAGTGCTCTATACAACACATTCACCCAGTCACACCCATTCTCACAAGCAATACCTCTATACTGAGGGCTTTCTAACTACACTCACACACATTCATACTCCGATGGATGCATCGGAGAGCAACTTGGCGTTAGTATCTTGCCCAAGGATACTTGGCAGACTGGAGGAGCCTGGAATCGAACCTCCAACCTTTCAATCAATAGGTGACCTGCTCTACCTCCTGAGCTACAGCCACCCCATCCTTGCACATTCCCCACTCCCGCCACAACAAAGCAATTAATGCTATGAAAGACTTCACCCACAGGAGCCCCCTCCTCACTTCACACCTATGAGGGTTTCACACCACCTTCTCCCACTACAACCCTTCATATTCATGAAGCAGATGTGAGGAAGCAGTTTAACCCTTTAGAAATACTAAAGAACCAATTCAATTGTATCTATATAGCGCCAAATCACAAGAAAAGTAGCCTCAAGGCGCTTTATATTGTAGTAGATACAGAGAAAATGTTTGTTTAGGTCAGTTATATTTCTTTGTGCAGTCATTTGGTTTGTTAAGTTTGCAGTTCTTTGCCTGAGTTCAGTTTTGTTTCTTTGACATTTTTTTGAGCTTAACATTAATTACTTTTGTAAATGTAATATTTGGGTTAAATGAATGAAAACTGTTTTTCTAATAATTCTTGTGACTCCTTCTGCTTTTTCAACTTGGTTCATCACACAGCCCTAAATATTTGTTTAATGTCCTGGTCAAATATTACTCCAAGGTGTTACTGGAGGCCAAGGTAATGCCATCCAGAGCAAGTATCTGGTTGGATACCATATTTCTAGGTATTTTAGGGCCAAGTATAATCACCAGCATAAAGTTAGTTGTCACCCAGGCTTTTATATCAAGCTCTGCTCTGTTCAAGCTATTAATTACTGCACGCAGGAGAGCCAAAACACATCAAACATTAAAGTTCAGTTATGCCAGCTTTAACCTTGGGATGCCTCAGCTTCTCTTTTATATCCCCCCACACTCAACTCTCTGCATCAGGAAGCTCCTGCCACTGGTCACCCTGGGAGTTTCGTCCTTCTACACCCGAACAGTTAGCAGATAACATAGTGAAGCATCGCCAAGAAGTTTTTACAAGGTCATGCTGACACAAAATTTGACTCTGACTTTAAACACTGGTCACTTCAGGTGTTGCTCTGATATACAGAAAATGACATCACGGCTCAAACTCTTTGTCAGTAAACCATTTCTTTATTTAACATATAAAATTTTGGTTTAATTGTTGCAGGATTTCATTACACAAACAAGCTGAAAAAAACCTGCAGAACACATGGATCAATGCATTCTTTAAAAATATAACAGGAAACAGATTTCTTAATCAAACTGCTGGAACAAAGCGAACCACTCAACACAAACACTACAGTGGAACAGTTTAGAAAGCTTAAAATGTAACAAGAGGCACATTTTCATTCATAGGGGCCTAATCAGATCTTTACAGAAGACTCCACCTGAAGTCTGTGGAGCTTGATCTCAAGGGTTTAAGTCTGACCCTGAAACCAGAAGAGGATCTTTCTGTCTCTGCAGATTCACTGCGATCCAGAGATGGCAATGATTTCAGTCCTGCATCACGCTGATGTTTGCACAGAGAAGATAATTTAGTAAATGTTTTTGAACATTGGTAACAGTAAACTTCATAATCATTATGCAAATTTTTACTCTGTGAATGTACTCGTGGCCATTGACCAGTGGTTGTTGATCAATGCTCATAAGAATTTGCATATTAATGATGAAGAAATTGACCTCACAGCCCATTGTTCATTCATTGGGCCGATTTCAGTCGTTATGCAAATGTACTGTTTACAAGATTAACGTAAAAGCGGGAATCAAGACGTAACAGTTTATTTGTAACATGGAATCGTTTGTGAGTGGAGTATGAACTGAGATTACTCAAACTCTTTCACAGATGAAGTTCTCTTTAATGGGTCTGCGCTCATGCTTAGTATGATCACATGATTGTGAAAAGGTTTTGTCACAGTGTCTGCACTTGTATGGTTTCTCTCATGTGTGGACTCGTTTATGCTTTTCAAGCTGACGTGCACGGATGAAAGATGACCCACACTGATCGCAGACATGCTTTTTAACGCCACTGTGAAGGAGTTCATATTGTTTGAAGTCCTTTGAAGTGGTGAAGCCTCTCCCGCATTCTTTACAGTACCGTATTTTCGCAACTATAAGGCGCACATAAAAGCCTTAAATTTTCTTTAAAAAGTGCGGCGCGCCCTATAGTGCAGTGCGCCCTGTGTGTGTTGTAAGGAGGACGTAGTAGAGAACACCATGAGAACACTAAAGGGTGAAGTGTGGGCGTTGATTGTATATACCGGGACAATCGCACATACCTGTATAAAAGGTCAGGTATGTGCGTTATGCAGAACATCATTGTTTTAACAACCCTGAAAACGGCAAAGAGACACACTTATGAAGCGCAGTTTAAACTGAAGGCCATCAGCTACGCGGAGGAACATGGAAATCGAGCAGCCGGGAGAGAATTTAAGATTGATGAATCGATGGTTCGCAAGTGGAGGAAGCTGGAAAACAAGCTCTGAAAGGTCAAGAAAACAGCTGAGTTTCCGCGGACATAAGGCGAGGTGGCCCGAGTTGGAGGAAAGACTCGAGCAGTGGATCATCGAGCAAAGAACAAGTGGGAGAAGCGTTTCGACGGTCACCATTCGACTAAAAGCAGTTTCGCTAGCAGAAGAAATGAAAATTGAACATTTCCAATGAGGTCCGTCTTGGTGCTTTCGTTTCATGAAACGGTGCCATTTTTCCATCCGGACCAGGACTACGGTAGCGCAGCAACTTCCAGCGGATTATAATGAAAAGCTGGCCATCTTCCGCTCCTACTGCAGCAAACACATCGCCGACAAACACATCCAGCCCAGCCACATCACTAACATGGACGAGGTCCCGCTCACTTTCGACATCCCGGTGAGTCACACTGTGGAGAAGAAGGGGACCAGCACGGTAGCGATACGCACAACGGGGCACGAAAAGTCTTCTTTCACTGTTGTGCTTGGCTGCCATGCTAATGGACAGAAACTGCCGCCTATGGTGATTTTTAAGAGAAAGACTTTGCCTAAAGAGAAGTTTCCAGCAGGAATCATCATTAAGGCAAATGAAAAGGGCTGGATGGATGAGGAAATGATGAAAGAGTGGCTGAGGGAGGTGTATGTAAGGAGACCAGGTGGTTTTTTCCACGCATCACCATCGCTCTTAATCTGTGACTCTATGCGTGCCCATCTCACAGCCGATGTGAAAAAACTAGTGAAACAAATGAACTGTGAGCTTGCTGTCATTCCGGGAGGCCTGACAAAGGAACTCCAACCGCTGGGCATCGGTGTGAACCGGCCGTTCAAAGTAAGGCTGCGAGCGGCGTGGGAGCGATGGATGACCGATGGAGACCACAGTTTCACTAAGAGTGGAAGGCAGCGCCGGGCGAGTTACGCCACGATTTGCGAATGGATTGTAGATGCTTGGACTAACATGTCTGCTGGCACTGTTGTTCGAGCTTTCGCAAAAGCCGGCATCATTTCCGAGGAGCCGCACGGCACGGAAAGTGACTTTGACGGTGAAGAAAGTGAACCTGGAATGTTTGATGGAGATTTAGCGCAGCTGTTCAATTCAGACACAGAGGATGAGGACTTCGATGGGTTTGATTGATGACAATTACCGGTATTAAAAATGTGAGTACTAAACTCAGTTTTGCTTCCGCTTAATTGTTAAATACGTATACTTGTATGCACCCTATAACCTGGTGCGCCTTATGTGTGTGTTAAATACAGTAATGGCACACACAACTGAGACTGCGCCTTTTAGTATGGTGCGTCTTATGGTCGTGAAAATATGGTAGTTCATTTTGTCTCCAGTGTGTCTACGTTGATGTATTTTCAGAGTCCTTCAATGACTTAAAGTTTTTCCACAAAGGTCACAACAAAAGTCTTTCCCACAGCGATTACAGGGTTGAGAAATTGATCCATTTGTGTCGCTCTGCTTCTAAACAAAAACACAAAGACAGTAAGTCAGTCCTTCAACATTTTTCTCCTGAACGTCACCTGAAATAAAGAGCATCTCTGCCAAAGTCCAATTACATTTTACTGTTTACATTATCACACTCAGATCAATTTAATGTGCTATAAAAATGATAAGAGTAAAAACATTAAATTAAAACTAGTTTAATGCTACAATAACAATAACGATTCTCAAACACTATCCCTAAAAACCTGTGATTAGAGTCTGAATAATCATTCAGAGCTGCCTTTCCATGCAGTAGAATTGCTAACATGCTAACACAATTTGATGAGCAGAGTTGTTTCAAACAGTCGGGCTGACAAGATAAAAATATAAATACATACCTCACAGTAACCGCACTTGTAGAGTCTTTCTGGTGTGGATCTGTTGGTGTGCTTTCAGGTAATGTGGAGATTTAAAAGTTTTCTCACACAGGTCACATTTATAAGGTCTCTCCTCGGTGTGGGTAAACATGTGACGTCGTAACTCTGCGTTTGTTGTAAACTGTTTACCACACTGATCACAGCTGTACACGTCATGTCTGGTGTGAATGCGTAGGTGTGTATTTCGGCTCCCTATCCGGCTGAAAGTTTTTCCACAAATGTCACAGCTGTACGCCTTAATTTCAGAGTGGGTAACTAGATGACTCTGTAAGTTGCTACTGTGAGTAAAAGCTCTGCCACACTGATCACAGGTGTACGGTTTAACTCCATTGTGGATGAGTTGATGTGATTTTAAGTTTGAAATGTGCGTAAAAGACTTTCCACACTCGTCACAGCTGAATGGTTTCTCTCCAGTGTGGATCAGTTGGTGTGTTTTTAATGTTTGAGACTGGGTAAAAGACTTTCCACAGTCTCCACAGCTGAACGGTCTCTCTCCAGTGTGGATGAATTGGTGTGTTTCTAAGCTTCCAGACTCGGTAAAAGACTTTCCACAGTCTCCACAGCTGAATGGTCTCTCTCCACTGTGGATGAGTTTGTGTGTTTTTAAGTGTCCAGACTGCGTATAAGATTTTCCACACTCGTTACAGCTGAACGGTCTCTCTCCAGTGTGGATGAGTTTGTGTGTTTTTAAGTGTCCAGACTGCGTATAAGATTTTCCACACTCGTCACAGCTGAATGGTCTCTCTCCAGTGTGGATCAGTTGGTGTGTTTTTAATGTTTGAGACTGGGTAAAAGACTTTCCACAGTCTCCACAGCTGAACGGTCTTTCTCCAGTGTGGATGAATTGGTGTGTTTCTAAGCTTCCAGACTCGGTAAAAGACTTTCCACAGTCTCCACAGCTGAATGGTCTCTCTCCACTGTGGATGAGTTTGTGTGTTTTTAAGTGTCCAGACTGTGTATAAGATTTTCCACACTCGTTACAGCTGAACGGTCTCTCTCCAGTGTGAATGAGTTTGTGTCTTTTTAAGTTTCCAGAATCGGTAAAAGACTTTCCACAGTCTCCACAGCTGAATGGTCTCTCTCCACTGTGGATGAGTTTGTGTGTTTTTAAGTGTCCAGACTGCGTATAAGATTTTCCACACTCGTTACAGCTGAACGGTCTCTCTCCAGTGTGGATGAGTTTGTGTCTTTTTAAGTTTCCAGAATTGGTAAAAGACTCTCCACAGTCTCCACAGCTGAATGGTCTCTCTCTGGTGTGCATGACCTGATGCATTTTTAGGGAAGCTTTCACAGTAAAATCTTTCCCAAACTCGTCACGGTTGTATTTTTTTCTTCCGCTTCTTTCTTCAATGAAATTGTCGGCCTCCTGAGAGCGTTGACTTCTCGATCCACGTTGGTCCTGCAGTGACAGAGATACAAACAGAGGCAGTGATTTGTGGGAAATGCATTATTCTAACCGGCCTTTTAGTAGTGGTATTTTGTGAGCTTATATATATATATATATATATATATATATATATATATATATATATATATATATATAAAATTCACGGTTCGGTTCGGTTCGATACTTTGGTGTCACGGTTCGATATTTTTTCGATACAAAAAAAATGTTCATGCCTTTTTAATTTGTCATTTATTAAATTTTCACGGCACATTCCGCACCACATCTCTGTGCGTTCATCATTTGTTTGAAGCCAGCTCACCTCCTGCAACTACTTTTCCGAGAATACGTGCTTCTTTTGTGGTTCGGACTCCTTCTGACATTTCTTTGGAGGTGGAGGAACATCACAGTAATTGCTTAAAGGAGCTTCTTCGACATCTTTAAGAGTTCTAAACAAATGTCTGTCCTCCTCCTGAAAATCTTATGTATGCAAACACGCGTTGCAACTTCTTATCTTGTGCCCGTTTTTTATTTTGACAGCGAATGCGCACCTGCGGACCACTTATGTGCAGCCCTGGTTATTTCGCTTGTCATATTGCAGCCACAGAAATTCTTTTGTCCATGAAACCATAAAGCTGCACTTTCTTTTTGCCTTATAGTCTGATTTGTCATAACTTCTCCGTTTTGTGGTAAGCTTTTCTTTGGCTGTCACTTCTTCACCCCGACCTGTCTTATTTGGCTCAGCAGAACTAAAATATATATACTGCTGCTTTTACACACGGACTCACATAAGCTCAGCGATTCTCTGCGCGATCAACCTCTCACATGTTTAAGCTGCGGGAGATTTCACTTGTCATGTTTGCATAGTAAGCTAACGATTAATAAGACGATGTCAGAGGAATTGGTGCACAAATTATCATCACTCACAGATCAGTGCTGTCGCTCTCTATACACAGTTCGCGCGATTGCAAAGTGAAAGCAAAAAAACAAGCGCAAATTCAAACGCGATTTCAATATGTCACATATTGGCAGTGGCTCACCGATGCCAATGACATAATTACCCAGCTACATTTCCGAAAGAATGCAAAAGCATTGACATAGATTTTTCCTTCCTACAATAGCCCGACGGGCAGGGTAGCCCATCTGAAAAAAATCGCTAGCCCCAGGACGTCGGGCTAGCGATTTTGCGAGCCCTGTATCTGATTGAGGAATCACTCATCTTTGGAAAAGAGAGTTTATTACAGAGAAATGCCTCTTTCCAAAATAAAAGCTATACTATCCGCTTCTTCTGGGCTATATTCTCAGCAGCATAAGGAGAATCATGTGCTAACAGCTGTCTAAATGACTCGGCTAAAGTTAGTAGCATGCTTGTTGTTTTTGTCTTTGCACTAGGATGATGTAAATGTGCAGTCATATTCGTTGTGTTCCCACTAGTGCTTTCAGGTTAATCTCGTTGAAATGACCTTAACGCCACAACACGGCAAATCTCCGTTAACGAGCTACCACCGATCGCCCTGTGCATGGGGCTAGACGGCCAACACGTTAACGAGCTAACTGCGCTAACACACTAGTTCCCACCTATGTAATTGAGCATTGCATGGCACATCCAACATACTGTTTTACTTTAGTCCATGACTCGCTTACCTTCAGGGTCATACGTCACATGAAAACCAAAATAATTCCAAACGCCAGATCTGAATGGGGGGGGGGGGGTCCATGTTGCAAGGAGAGCTTAACTTCTGTCTCGCTAGCTTGCCCTGCGCTCTTCCTTCTGACTATGCTGTCTGTGTTGAGCGCTCAGTGGATCTGCGCTCGACAGTGCAGCCTAGGCGGAGTAGTCGAACGCAGATTCACTGAGCGCTCAACACAGACAGCATCGTCAGAAGGAAAGTTGATAAAATAAATTACAAATTTTGTATTGTTCGATACATATGCGTACCGAACCGAAAGCACTGTATCGAACGGTTCAATATCGATACGAATATCGTTGCACCCCTGTGACGGAGTCACCCCGTCCCGAGCCGCCGACAGCTGATCTGGGCGCATACACGCACCACCACCATTAGTTTTTACAATTACCGGGGCTGCGCGGCTTTTCGGCGACCGGGCAGATAAACAAAAAGGGGTGAGAGGTATAGTTTGAGCAGCGCAGAAGGTGGCCAACGTATTTTCCCACTTACCTTCCATAAAGCCGGTCGCGGAGACTCGCTATGATCGCCGAATTATACGGGGGTTATGCAAGCCGATGGTATGGGGTTCCGGGGTTTAAATAGTGGGTTCGCGCGCGCTTGAAGAGTCACGTGAACTGCATTATTCTTTTGGTTTGTTTGGTGTTATTGTGAAACACTGTAGGCTGCCGGGAAGTGGCCATAAATGTCTGTATATACATATATGTATTGTAGGACTACAGCAGGAAATAAGCTGAGGGGGAAAGACGGTTTGATAATAATAAAGAGATGACTATTACGCCTAGTGGGAGGGGCTATGGGGTATAAGAGAAGGCGGTCAGGGCCCACCTGTTGCTTTTGCTTTCTTTCCAGTGTGCTGTTACAGAGAGGGTAACATGCAGACTGTGTTTTGTATATAGATATTTGTTTGTGCTGACTTAAGTCAGTTCTATTTCTTTGTAAATAACTTTTTGTGCACCTGGGAGGCCGGCAAAATAAATAAATTATCCACACTGAATGCTTTCCGACTACGCCTGTATTTGTTCGGAGGAAGTTTAGGAGAAGGAGCCCGCGACAACCCCTAATTAATATATATATATATATATATATATATATATATATATATATATATATATATATATATCCCCCAACTCCACATATATATGTTGGAGATTTGTGTTCATACTGGAGTGCAAAATTAGAACCAATGGAAGATGGACAAGAAAAGTTCAAAGCCATCATGTCTTCAGTTCAGAAAAAGGAGAAAAGAAGAGGAGAAACGAGCAAAAGATGCAGGTAAGCAGATGTGTGATTGGATAATGGCAGGTCATCCTGAACCAATCAGAGTCAGAATACTTTATTAATCTCTAAGGAAATTATGTGGGTTACAGTTGCTCCAAAAAGAGATGGTAAAAATAGCAACAGTAACAGACCAAACTCCAGACAATACATTATGTTACAGATTTTAATATTAATTAGTCATTGTCAGTTGTTGATTTGTCCTGTTCTCATTCTGTGATAAATTATGATGGCTGTTTGCATACTCTCTCTCTTCGTGTGTGTGTGTGTGTGTGTACGTACAACAGCTTTATGTTAATGTACAATCCTTAATATGTTTTGTCTGTGTGTGTGTGTGTGTGTGTGGGGGGGGGGGGGGGGGGGGGGGGCGCCAGAGGGAGTTTTCGCCCAGGGCACCAAACTGGCTAGGACCGCCACTGTTTGTATGTGTGTGCAAAAGCAAATGTGCCAGGCCTCAAAGACAATGGGTGGTTTGCACAACAAAAGCAGGATGTGAATCGAGCATATGACCCGTACAAATCTCAGCAGGGGTGATTAACGCACCAGAAAATAAAAAAGTCAGTGATTCTAGTAGGTGTTGGTTTCAAGGGATTTCTGCAAATTTGCGCAGGGTTAGTAAATGTAGTGTTGAAGTTAGCTCGGTGCTTACCTTTAGATGAGCCCACAAACCGAGAGATGAAGCTGGAACTCTTTCCAAACACAGGAAACAGGTCAGGGAGCAGAGACCCACGTGGTTCACGCTGATCGCAGCTACGATCCAGGAGACAAGGGTGGGCAGATCGATGCAGATATCGATCCAAACGTTGGTAGTGGTATATGATCGATACTTTAGTTTGTTTCTCTCCTGGAGGCTCACTATTTACTCGCTCTGGATGAAAAAGCAGCTCTGTCTGTGTGAACACCTCTTCTTATGCGGCAGACGCACTTTGCTCCGCCCCCTTCTTCCTGCCCTGCTGGGATTTGTTACTGTGCCGTCACGTGACTCAGATGCGCTCAGAGACGCATTTGGACTGCAGAGAGAGAGAAAGAGGAGCAACATGTGGAGATATTTTCTGACTGTAAATGAAAATGCTGGAGAACAGCTGGAAGGCGTGTCAAGCCACAGGGGACCACAACAAGCTGCAGAGTTCAGCTTATTTTTTCACACCTCAGTTAAACGCTGTGACTGAGGTCTCACTGCACACACTCAAACTTAGTGTTTGTGTACACCTTGGTCATTATAACCTGACACTGATCAGCGCTGCTCTGACGACCACACTCACATCCATGTAAGCATTTAACTGGGATGATCTGGATTTACTGCACAATGCTGAACGTGTCCTTACAGTACAGGGAATAACTCTGTGTGTTCCTGTAGAGAAACTCTGGGTTTGTGTGCTGACGAGCATCTCTCACAGTATGATACAAAGGCTCACTCATACCTTTCCACACATGTGACAAATTCAAAAAGATGCTGAAACCTTTAGAACATCATAAACTACACATTGTTGTACTCTTTTAGGATGGAACAGCTTTCAGATTTATTTACTCTTGAAAGGATAAAAGATGTTTTTAAGAATTTTGCATTCAAGAGGAGAATGTTTAAATAAGTCATGTAAATGAGAATGTCAAAGTTGGTGGCTGCAGTATATACAAATTGGTGTATCTCAAAAATAAAATTATGAAGACACTCAAAATTAATTTGGAAACTGTTTTATGCAACTTTTTTACATTTACAATTTTCAGGGATGAACTTCTGAAATTACTTTAACTAGAAATGCGTGTAAAAATACCACTATTGCAATTTATGTAGTTACTGATGACTTAATGCATACATATGATTAAAATTTGGGATATAATGGTTGTATTGATGTATAGCAACTTCAAATACTCCCAGAAATGGCACTGCAACATGTAAAAATATAAAGATAAGCTCAGGCGGACTGGGTTCTTTAGTAGGTCTAAAGGGTCAAACTGCGTCCTCACATCTGCTTCATGAATATGAAGGGTTGTAGTGGGAGAAGGTGGTGTGAAATCCTCATAGCTGTGGAGTGAGGAGGGGGCTCCTGTGGGTGAAGTCTTTGATGGTGGTGATGGCTCTGTGCTGGTGGGAGTGGGGAGGTGGGGGGATGATGGACCAAAGTGTCTCTATTGTTGGGGAAGGTGGAGGTGTCGAGGCTGCTTGATGTCTCATCAAACCAGCAGTAAAAGTCGTTGAGGGTGTTGGCCAACAGCAGGTCGTCAGTGGAGTGGGGCTGTGTGCTTATATCCTTACTCTCATTTCCCTTAGCGCATCTGTAACATGCAACTTCTGTCGGTGCTACTGGAAACTGCATTTCCATCACACTATATGTTGTGATGATCTCAGTTCAGTCATGGTGTGTTCTGCAATCCTGCTGAATTGTGTTCCAGTCCCATCGACTGTGTATGAGCGTACAAACAAGCGTATGGCGGGGATGAATCGGAATGTCGTGAGCCTCGGCATCACATCATCATAGTGGGTGTCACAGTAATACTCGGGCAATTCGGAGTCTGGCGAGTCTGAGAGGTCCCATGCTTGTATGTCTCCCTCTGAAAAATGAGAGCAATAACAAGATGTTATATTTTGTTGCATAGATACTCACACACACACACCCACACACATTTAACCTACCATTTGGTTTATTTAGTTGTCAGACGCCTTATGATTTTAGGTTTGCACAGGGTAGAATGCATGCCAGTCTTCAGACAAGTCGCAAAATCATCAAAAACAAGGCGTTTTCTAAGATCCTCGTACGCAGTGTTGAGCCTATCCCTCTTGATGGTGTCGTCAATCTGGCTAAAGAGACGCACAGCTCTCCAGTCGCACCACTGTATAAAAACATGTCCTTAAACCATGTAGTGCGCTCTTCTATGTTATTCTATGAATGTTATTTGTGACCATCTGTTGTGTTAAAACTAGTAACCCCTGTCTCACTCTTAGTTCAACATCCCGAAATCCCGATTTTTAAATAAAATGATCTCATCAACCCGTGAAAGAAACCCCAGTAGATGCGTAAAAACTAGTTAAATTAAAACTAGTGGTTTGATTAAATGAAACGCTTGTGAACAAGCTGACTTTACCCATTCAGAAGAAATTCCCACTTGTGCCGTTTTTAAAATGAAATGCATGCATTGCTGCAAGCTGAGATATTGTCAGGATTATAAAATTAGTGTGATTAAAACACTATTACCAACACGTTTGACTAGATGTAAATAAAAAGCATCCCCTCTTTGTTAAGGTGCACTGTGAAGCAACACGGCTTCCAAAACAAAGAATTGCTTTTAAGAACACACACGTCTGTATAACTGAATGTTGAGATACACCAAAGTGATGAAAATAGTTTCATTAAAAACCCTATGGTTTGTTTAAATTAAAACCCAGTTAAAAACACATAAACTCATACAACCCCTCTGACGCCCTGTGTGTTTCCACACATGAACTCGCATGCCCCCGAGCGCACCTGAACGCGCATGCGCACACGCACGAAACCGGTCAAACCGCTTTGGTTGGCCGCCAACTTGGACTAATGCCCCCTTATTACCACTGTGGGGAAAACACGTAAGACTGCAGTGAAGCGATGCAGCAGATGAATCCCTGGCCAAAGGTATCGTACTTAAATCAGACTACTGATCCAGCCACATCAGCCTTTTGTGAGGTCTGTTTAAAGTAGACTAAAGATGAACTGCAGCTTCCTGACTGTGAGCACAGAAACACATGTTCATACATACAGCTGCAGCAAACTTACATTAATTTTAAATAGATTTGTTACTCTGATGTCTGTCTCTGTGTTAGTCCTCTGACAGACTGGTGACCTGTCCAGGTGTGCTCTACCTATGACTACTGGGACAGGCTCTAGGTCCTGTAATAGAAACTTTCTGTTATTCTCATTTAAAGTATTTAAGTGCTTATGCATATGCTTAGTTGTGACACTGTTATAGACTGTTCAGTGAAAACTAGATGAACTTACTTCAGCAGTTTGAGAAAACAACTCCCTTTACAGGTGCTGATAAGGCCAAGCGCACAAAACAGCTTAACCATTGATCCGTTTTTGTGGATGGATTGATCCGATCCACAAAAAAACATTTGTGTCATCGTGTTTAGATTATTGTAATGTCCTGTTTACCAGCCTGGAGAAATCACGTCGTTCTCACCTCCAAGCGAGCTCACATTACTGCTATTTAATTTTCTTTATATTGGCACCAAATAAATTTCAGGATTTGTTTCAAAATTCGCGTGTTAACACACAGAACACTAAATGATCACGTCCTAGATTATTTTTCTCAGCTTCTTACAAAGTAAACTGCTGCTCGTTGTCTCCGTTCACGGACTCATGATGTGTCAGTTGTTCCCTGTACACGACTAAAGACTAAGTGTGACAGAGCCTTTCAGTCTGTGGCGCCAAGGCTGTGGATCAGTCTGCCTCCACAGCTACGTTTAGTCGACTCTGTGGATTCTTTAAAAAGCAGTTCAAATGTTTCTGTTTTACAGACTTTCTAATGACAAACATTTTATTGAATTATTATTAATTTATTTTAAAACTACCTGTTTATTTTACTGTCTTACTGAATCTTTATTTTCACCTAATGTTCATGTTTATTTGAGCCTTTTGTGTGAAGCGCTTTGTGACCGCTGTGAAAAGAGCTTAATAAATAAACTTCAATTACTTATCTCTGAAAATCAATCAGTCAATAATTAATCAGTGAGTTTGTGCGTTTGAGTTTGTGTGTTTCAAAGATGGAGGCCACGCTGCTCTCAGAGGACTGTGTGTGGTTGTGGTAAACGTGTGAGCTGCTGCTGCTTCTTCCTCACATGTTTGATATGTTTCATATTTTCAGCTGATGCTGATCACCCTAACCTTAACATCACAGACCATCCTTTGGTTCTTCTTCTGTTCCTCTGAAACTTCCTGTGTGGTGCCTTTCAAATTAAAAGCCCTCCCTGACTGTAAAGACTGGACTGTGCTGCAGCTGGTGGAAACAGTGTGTAGGTGTGTTGTGTTTGATGGAGGACTAAAGTGTGTGTCCAGCTGAGCTCTCTGTGTGCTCATATATACAGATGCTGATAAACAAATGTTTGTCTTTGGACCCTGTTACTGATCAGGACCTGCTGTGTGTTTCCTGTCCACAGGTCTACAAAGAGTCGCACTTCCTGCTGTGGTTCAGATGTTCAGCGTGTTGCTTTGTTTCTCACATGTTGGCTCCACGGTCTCTGCTGCTGTGGGCTGATGTCATGCAGCAATACAGCTGCTCAACATCTGGCCTTGTTTTGCTCCATCAGCAGATATTTGGCTTTTAGATCACATGATATTTGCATGAAACCTTCAAACATGTGTGGAGAATTCATTATTTCTTTTTAGTAAATAACAGAAAAAAGAAAGTAAGAGAAAATTTATTCTGTAAAACGTGAAAAATTCCACACACATGTAACTCACCACTGTGTGAACATCACAGGGGAGAAATCGTTTCTCTGAGTCAGAGATGAGTGTCAGTAACACAAAAGTAACACTCAGTGTCATGCAGTGACTTTTACACAACCAGATCAGATGAACCAACTCACACTAAAACATGCATTTTGCTGCACTCTTTACACTTTTTTCTTTTCTTTCTGCTCTTTTATATATTTTGTAAAACCACAAAAAATATTTTATATCAGCAGAAATTTTCCTCAAACTGCTGCATCACAGCTTTCATGCTCTGACCTGCATGTGAAATGAGATAAAAGCTCTTTATCAGTAACTTATACAACTTCTGGCAGGTTAATGTCTGAACTTTGGAGTGAAACACACCCTTAGTTACAGGAAATAACACCACTGTCTGTAACTAAGTGAATCCACCTTAACACCACCTGTGTGTGTGTGACTGCATTACACTCCCACTGCTGGGAACCTGAACAAGAACCAGAACAAAGTCTAAAATAGAAGCTGACAAACAGCTGCACCACCGAGTGACACTTTATTTTATAAACTTCACAACAGGTTTCATGTTGTGACCTGTGGAGGTGAAAAGACACAAAACCTGTTTTACAGCTTTTGAGCTGCAGGCAGGATTGAAACACACCTTAGTTAAAAGTCAAACAACAACATTTGTCTCCTCCCCTCACGTCACTCAAATGTGACAAACCAGGAAACAGGAAGTTCTTCGTCCTCAGTAAAGAGAGACGCACAGACGATCAGACTGAGCTCAGACCAAACTAGCAGCTTCCTCTGAGTGAGTCCAGCTACAGGAGAGAAAAGTGGAAAACTCCAACACTGCTGCTTCAAGCTGCTGACGCTCCACACACTGAATGTGAGTTTGAGCAAAAACACGACTCAAAGGAAGTTTCAGTGAAGGTGGTAGAGGAGGGAGGGGAGCCAGGACTGACTGTACTTCCTGTCTGCTGTTTTCAGCTTCACTCACAGACTCAATGGCTTCCAGATCAGAGGAGGATCTCTGCTGTCCGGTCTGTCAGGAGGTCTTCAGAGATCCTGTTATTCTGTCATGTAGCCACAGCTTCTGTAAAGACTGTCTGAAGAGATGGTGGAGAGAGAGACCAACACACGAGTGTCCAGTTTGTAAGAGAAGATCTTCAAAGAATGATCCACCTTTAAACCGAGCTTTAAAGAACCTGTGTGAGTCGTTCTTACAGGAGAGAGATCAGAGAGCTTCAGAGGCTCTCTGCAGTCTGCACTCTGAGAAACTCAAACTCTTCTGTCTGGACCATCAGCAGCCAGTGTGTGTCGTCTGCTGTGCCTCAGAAAAACACACCAATCACAGATTCAGACCCATCGATGAAGCTGCACAACAACACAAGAAGGAACTTCAGGAAACTCTGGAGCCCTTAAAGAAGAAGTTAAAGGTTTGCAAACGAGTTCAAGTGAAGTTTGATCAAACAGCAGAACACATTAAGGTCCAGGCCCGACACACAGAGAGGCAGATTAAGGAGCAGTTTAAGAAGCTTCACCAGTTTCTAGCAGAGGAAGAGGAGGCCAGGCTGGCTGCACTGAGGGAGGAAGAGGAGCAGAAGAGTGGGATGATGAAGGAGAAGATGGAGGCTCTGAGCAGAGAGATAGCAGCTCTTTCAGACACAGTCAGAGCCACAGAGGAGGAGCTGAGAGCTGAAGACGTCTCATTCCTGCACAAATACAAGGCTGCAGTGGAAAGAGTCCAGCGCTGCCCCCTGCTGGATGATCCACAGCTGCCCTCAGGAGCTCTGATAGACCAGGCCAAACACCTGGGCAACCTGACCTTCAACATCTGGAACAACATGAAGGACATGGTCTCCTACACTCCTCTCATCCTGGACCCAAACACTGCTCATCCACAACTCATCCTGTCTGAAGATCTGACCAGTGTGAGACGAGGAGGAGAGAGGCAGCAGCTTCCTGATAATCCAGAGCGGTTTGATTATCACTTCTCTGTCCTGGGCTCTGAGGGCTTTAACTCAGGGACTCACAGCTGGGATGTTGATGTTGGAGACAGTACATGGTGGAGACTGGGTGTGTTAGCAGAGTCTATGCAGAGGAAGGGAAGCATACGGTCTGGATTATGGATAATATGGTTCAATGAAGGTAAATACTCAGCACTCTCACCATCAGCTCCTCTCACTGCTCTCTCAGTCCAGAAGAAGTTCCAGAGGATCAGAGTGAATCTGGACTGGAACAGAGGAAAGCTGTCGTTCTCTGATCCTGATACTAACACACACATACACACCTTCACACACACTTTCACTCACAGGATGTTTCCATACATTGAAACAGTTGATGAAGTGAAGGTGTGTCCGTTGAAGGTGTCAGTGTCAGTGCAGCAGATGAGTTGAGGATGATGATGTTTCTAATGTTGTTTCCTGTCAGTGAGTTGAAGCTGTTAAACTGCAGCTGTCCTCCTGCTGCCTCGTTGTTCCAAAGCTCTTTGTTTCTCTTTTAGTTTCACTGTTTCTTTCTGTTTCTGCTGTCCACCTTTTCACATGGAAAATCATTTCACTGTTTCTCACTGAATGACTCCCCAAACTAGATTTGAAATTCTATCAAGTTTCTAATCATTCCAAGTGATTCATGTTTCTATTTGATGTGTAAATGGAGATGATTTAGTTTGCTGGGATATGGACTGACATGTGTTGAATGGGAGGAGCAGTTTGTTGTTGTCTTCTTGTCTGTTTATGACAACAATAAATATGTTGTTGAAACAATGATTCATGTTTAACTCCATATATGAAATGTTTCTGATCTTTGAATTCTGTTTGATTAAAGACTTTCTTCATGACACAAATGAGATTTCAGTGTATTAATAGAACTAAATAAGCTCAGAGTTGAAAGGCTGGAGTATTATGTACGTGCTTCACTGTCAGGATCTTCAGGGGGATTCAAAGGGAAACATCAAACTGCTGTAATGAGATAAACTAGTTGGGCTGAACACACTTATCTGTAGTTTGTCTCCATCTAGGATCATCAGAATATAATGAACATGTGTGAAGAGCCACAAAATGCTGCTGCCCTCTCAGCATGATGAGCTCCAGCCTTTGTTAGCAGGACAACAGGAAACATGAGACAACTTTCAGAGACAGTAACCAACTGTGGCCACAAGATGGCAGCAGCTGATCTGAGATCCTTTATTGGACAGAAGGACTCTGCTCTGTGACGTCATCAGAGAGACGGCCTTCACTCTGATAGATCTGACGTCATGTCTGCACTGCGATGATGAAAGCTGATAAACACATTGTTATTGATCCATGAAATCACCTCTGTCCTCTCAAGTGTAGCTGTTTACAGAGCTGAAGAAGTCCTTCATCATCAAAACAGACAAACATGTATTTCCTGTATTAAGTGACGTCATCCTCACTCTGACCTCTTACATACATTCTGTTCAGTTTTCCTGCTGTAAGAAATAAAGTGTGTGAAAATAGAAATGCAGGGAAACATCCATTAATCACAGCTGAGCCGTTTGTTTCTGACTCACATTCAATGAGGCTTCAGGTGTAAATACCTCAGAAGTGTTTGTGAGTTCAGTAGAAGCAGACCCAGTCGACCATCATGGCCTCCACAGCACTACACAATGCAACAGAAAGGCCTTCATCATCTGCTGAACCACCTCTGAACCACGACGCTCTCCCTGCATCTAAAAGCTGTTAGTCAGGATGAGATGCTGCTGTGATCGCTCACAATTTACCTGTGAGACCTTTGTAAATATTGTCTTTGTTTCTGGAGGAAACACCTTTAGTCTGTTTGTATTTGGAGTGCAGATCTGGGCGTCCATCACTTTAACCTGCACACGTTTAGTTATTGAGTGTAGTTGATGTTTGGCAGCATTTTATAAGTGACAGTTCATGAACAGTGAAGGAACAGAGGACGCCTGACCATCCTACCTGTGTCAGTAAGAAGACTTTCATCACAACTTCACAACTTAACACAACTGAAACCTGAATTCAGTGTTGCATAGTTTACTAACAGTGTGTGCTGACACTGAAGTTAGCAGTTTGTTTCCTAAGAGCTGCTGGGACAAACCACAGTGAGCGGCTACAGATTTTGTTAAGGTGGTTCTAACATGTGACCTGTTGAATTATTTACAGGGATTTATTTTTCATTTAAAGCATCATTTGTGAAGTTTTTATGAAGTTTAGTTCTTTTTTGTTCTTTGTGTAACGTTTAATGTAATTTCCAACAAGCAGACCTGTGATCACTTTGACTCAGTATGATGGATTGTTTGGATTTGTCTTTGTTTCTCTGGCTTTTCTTGTGTGTCTTTGTATGTTGGATAGAGTCATGTGACCTGCCCATGGACGACACATGGAAATGAGCAGTTTAGCTCAAATCTGGCAGGTTTCCATCTTCTACTGTTTCATATTGATTTTATTGAAATGAGCCATCCTGTTAAATAAGTGAAAATAAAAACAACTGGCTAACTTTTAGTCTGATCCAGTCTTTTTCTTCTTGAGTGAGTGTTTACATCTCAAAACGCTCGCTCACAGCTTTTCATCATCCTGTTTCAATGAATAAAACAGGTGTGAGGTCACTTCCTTTGGGTGGAGTCAGCTGCTGGTCACCTTGAAACAAACACACAGCTGTTCCACTTGTCAGCTAATCAGCTTGTAGCATATGCACAGTTTACAGAACCCCTTTTCTGTCAATTTAATTAATTAACCTGCTAAGCAGATAGCATATGATATGAATACCACTGTACTTTCAAAATATAGAAAGTGATTTGTACAGGGACAAGCAAAATTTACTCTTTTAAACTCTGCCAAATTAAAAAAAAAAGACTAGTTTGTTTGTTTTTTAAAGTACAAGCTTACTGGTCAGAGCTAAAGTCCTACACAAAACTTTTTGCTTTGTCTTAATTTGAGGCTGAAAGCTGATTATCTGAGCACCAAAGATTTGTTTCTAAACCTCAAAGTAGATGCAACATGTCATCAAGGTTAAAGAGTTTTAGGGGGAAGAAAACTATTAGAACCACAACGCAGAGCGACTTTCCTTTTATTGAGTGGTTGTGTTTTTTAAACACTCATATTAAGAGGAAATGCAGCTTCTGTTGCGACGTGTGAACATCTTTCTGTGTGCAGTTTAACCTCTCCACTACTGCAGACCTGTGCAGTCTTTTTTAGTTTCTCTCATTTTACGGATACAGTTTGTTTTTTTAAATAGAGCTAATCTCAACATCGCCATCACACATTCAGACTGTTTGACTTTCATTTAGAACTCATCACTTCCTGTTTTTCTAGGATTCTTTGTCCTGGGCTCAGAAAGAACAGCCTTCATTATTTTGACCATTTAGCGAGACCAACAGGAACATCACAAGTCCTTCATTCCTTTTTTAATGTCTTTATTTGAAGTTTACTGATGTGTTTATTCTTTCTGGCTTCTTTTCAGATGTAGTCTGAAACACTTTCAGTTTGTTGAAAATTGATGGATCCTTAATGAATGGGCCTCAGAGCCGCCCTCAGTGTCTAATGTGGACACAAAGTTTCAGGTTAAATGCACAAATGAGGTAAGTCCTGTATTCATCCTCGTCCTCTGCTTCTGTTATTATTCATCCAGTCTGGCTGCAGACCTTAGGTTTAGTAGTGCAAAGGATAAACATCCTAAAGGTCAAAGTTCAGTTCATTTTATTGATAAAGAGATAAGAGTGTGTTTTACAGGATAATGTGACATGTCATAAAAGTTGGTGGCAGCAGCTGAACTCACAGTGTTAGTCCTGTAAAACACTCATATACAGTATTATTATTATGAGTATTTATTGTATGGACTCTAACTGTAAACTCAGTAAAGGGAAAATATTTTAGCTCAAACACCAAAATTCATTCACGTTAGATTTTTCCTCCACAAGATTCAGATTTTATTGCTGGCTTCTTCATAAAGTTGGATCTGACTTCAGTGTAAATGACCTTTGTCTGATGTCTCTTATTTAATGAGCTTGTTTCTCCTGCTTTTCCTCACTTTCCTCACAGTCTGCCCCGATCTGATCGAGGTTAAAGTTTCTGTTGGAATGATCTGAGCAACAGACGTCCTCCCTCACTGAAGTGTGAAACTTTGTGTGGTTCACAGTGTCAGTGAAGCAGTGTGAGAGTGTCAGTAGATGATCAGCAGAGGAAAGTGAAGCTGCTGTGAGCTGATGTCCTGAAGGGCTTTTAAAGAGTCTCTGAGTTTGACAGGAACATGAAGATGTTTGTGGTGTTTGTGATCCTCCTGCACGGTAAGTACACCTTCCTCTCTCTGCTCTCATCATCAGCTTTTCTTTCATCTCTCTCTCTTTAATGTGTTGAAGTGCAGCAGGAGGAGATTTCCATCAAACACTGGATTCTGATTCAGATCAAACTAACGATCCAAAGCAGCAACTTTCAAATCTCTGGATTCTTCTTGGTGCCTTTCAGATGAGCTCATGTTACAACTGGTTTTCCAGTCAAAGCACACAGATCAGAATACACAGCACTTGGACTCTCGCACACTCTTGTTGGTAGCTGTTTCATTCAGCCTGATCTGTATATATAAACTTTGTCAAACACCTGTGATATAGTTATTTCTAATCATCCCTGTAAAAAGAACAGTTGGCCCACTCTGCTGTACAACATTGCTTCAGTTCATTGAGGTTTTTGGACATTTGTTTATGCAAAGCTCTCTCTTAGTTCCACCACAGCATTTCAGTTGGGTTATGGTCTGGACTTTGACTGACCCATTGCAAAATCTTGATTCTTTTCTCCTTCAGAGATTCAGACATGTAGATTTGCTGGTGCGCTTCCTCCAAAGGACATTGTTCCAGAAGTCATGTGACCTGTACTGCCACGTTTAGAAAAGAAGCTTTGTCCTCGTAGACTTCTGCAAACTGTGTTTATTTGTAATACAATTTAAGAGGCAGTTGTTTGGTTTGCTTGTGTTTGTATTTGTGCCAGGACCACCTGTACATTTCACTAATAATGTTTTGTGCATGAATTGCACATCAGCTTTAAGGGTTTCTGTGCAGCAGCTGTTACAGCTGAACTGTTTGATCATTACTTTTGACCTTTTCAGCTGTTTAATTACACATTTCTGATTCAACAGGATATTTATTTTTTTATTTTTTCTCCTTGCACAGTGGTCATCTGAGTGGCATCTCAGACTTCAGAGCTCAGAGTGAACGTTGAACGTCGCTTCACTCAGACATTTACATCAAAAACTGTTGAACAAACCAGGAGAGAGAGAAACTGAATCTTTTCACACTAAATTTTTATTCTCTGCTTAACGTTTTGTTGATCAGGAGAAGCAGGATTAGGATCTTGGGCAGAGTTTAACCCTCCGTTGTGCGTTATGTGAAGGAGCTCCACTTGTTTCTGTGGTAAATTAAGCTGCAGACCTTCAGATTTTCCAACATTGGCTTCGTAGGTTAGTTTTCATGAACCCTGTTCATTTTTGTGGTTGGTCATATGCTGCCATCATTACACCAACACTGCATCAAAAGTCTGGTCCCTTTCAAAGGTCCCTCAGGTCCCGCTTACATGGATAGACTGAGTGTAGAAGTTGCAGATAAGGTAACCTGCATTCCAGCACGTGGATGCTGACACAAACTCAAAGCATGCTGTTAATTTGTCTTTCTGCTTGTGTGTCCTTACAGTTTCCCAGCATGCCCTGGCTGTGGTGGTGGAGGTGTATGAGGAGGCAAAGTCTGTTCTGCTGCCCTGTCAGTACTCTGCTATTATTCCTGAGAAAAATCCCACAGTGATGTGGACTCGCAGTGATCTCAGTCCCACGTTTGTCCACCTGCGACGAGAAGAAGGTGATGATCTCAAAAAGCAGAACCTCCGCTACAGCGGGCGCACATCAATGAGGCCTGATGCTCTGGAGACTTCAGACTTCAGCCTCACTCTGAGAATACCAGACCTGATTGACAGCGGCGTCTACACCTGCTCCATCAGTGATGGGAAAGAAGAAACAGGACAGAGAGATGTGCAGCTAAAGGTCAAAGGTCAGCAACTGATTATTTAAAAAACAACTGCTTACCACATTTATGAGAAAATACAGGGATTTAATACAGTTATTATTAAAAAAAGAATTTCACACTGTACTGAATGAATTAGCTTTTCTGGTTTACGTTATTTTCACTCATTAAAAGGTATAAAATATCAACTGCACAAAAATATACTGCTATAATGCATCATGTTACTTTCTCATATTATTTGTGGTTTGGCCACTGAATTGATTTAGATTTTGCTTTGCTTTGTTTTGGTGGGGTTGTTGTTTTTTGCTTTTTATTTCTTTTCCAAACACCTGATAATAACCTACACTCCTAGAGAGCTAAAAGCATTTACATTGCACATCATGCATCCATCCTTGGAAAGCACAGCTGGTTGGTTATTATCATGTTGTGGTCTGTTTATACTGTAGGTGAACTGCTTTCCATCAAACACCAGGATTTGGTACTGGAAGACCTCCAACTGAATAAAATACATATGCTTTCATTAATTTTGAATACTTATCAGCAGATTTAACCACAAAAACAGGGGGCAAAATATTTTGTGTATGAATTGCCATTTCTTCTTTTCACCTCGAGATGGTCCAGGACACCCAGGCTCAGGCGACCGAGGACCCTCAGGATTGGGTTTAGACAGATCGGTACCCTCATTTGGTCATGCTGTCTCCTCTGACAAGCAGGGCTTGCAAGCAGAGACTTGGGCAGGGCAAGACCAAAAAAAGTTTTTGTGTTGACCAGGGCAAAAGCTGACACCAGGGACCCAGCGTCAGCAGACAAAATCTGTTACTAGCTTGGACCTAGATGCACCTGATTCTCAGGTTACACAGGTTTCTCAGGGATCTCTGATTGCTCCTGCTGGGGCTACACAGGGCTCATATCCTGTTTCTGTTCCTCACCCTGAGCACCTGCTGATGTTAGCACAGGCAGGGCCCACCTGTAGCCTTGGGCTGTCTATGAAAGAAGCTGGTGAATTGGTGCAAGGGTGCGGAAGGAGACAGAGGGCAGCCTGGCTATTGGTCTGGTGAGAGGGTGGCTGGCCACAGGTTAAGCCAGCCCACCCTCTTTACCAGAGACTAAAGTGGAGATGGGGCACAGTTGTAAGGATGTGGAGCCAGAGATGACAGGTGAGGTGTGTCTAGATGGTGGGTGGAAGCTGGGATTACAGTCTCTGGAGCTGGGTTTCCATAATAATCCCCTCATGGCAGAAAGTTTCACATATAAAACAATGATGTGCACTTAAAACTTCAGTCCTGAAGTTTTTCAGAAATCTTGAAAAATATTTTTGTGGCCCCCATAAATATTCACCCCTATGGAAAAATTCTGGAGGTTCCCCTGTCCTTAGCGCGTGCCTCTAAGATCTGTTACAAACAAACTGCATATTACATAATCGGCTCTCAAACCTGGTCAGCAATTCATTTTGATTTGATCAAAAATAATTTCAAACAACTTCAATAGCAATTAAATTAAATGGTACTAGTCTTACAGAGTAAGCTGGTGAGTAACATATTTCCAAGAAGTACAGTAACCTAAGCAGAAAGTTAGCGGCCATCCAGGTCTTTATGTCTTTTAGACATTCCTGCAGTTTTTCTAATTGGTGTGTGTTATCTGGCTTCATAGAGCTGGGTGTCATCTGCATAGCCGTGAAAATGTATGCTATGTCTTCTGATGAAACTGTCTAAGGGAAGCATGTGTTAATAGAACTGGTCCTGGGACTGAACCCTGTGAAACTTTGCATGAACAAATGAGTGACTATTAGATAGATATGATTCAAATATGATTAATAAATGGTAGGACGTCCTTGAGCACTCTTGCAACTCTGAAACCTGCTGCTGTCTGTCATGTTGTGTTTGTTGTCCTCTCAGTCTGTCAGGTGGAGGTGGAGGAGGGGGTGGAGTCTGTCCAGCTGCCCTTTATAAATACAGAAAACCTGCCTGAAGATGCTAAAGTGGAGTGGAGACACTATGAACCATTTAGGACCGTTTATGTGTATCAAAACGGCTCTGACCAGCCTGACAAACAGGACCAAGTTTATGTGGACCGAATACAGATGAATGAAGACCTGCTGAGAACTGGAGACCTCAGTCTGACCCTGAAACAGCCCACAGAGAGAGACAGTGGAGAATACAGATGTGAAGTGGACAGCACACAGATCTACAGATACAAAACTGTGCTGCTCAAAGTCAAAGGTTTGTGTGTGTGTGTGTGTGTGTGTGTGTGTGTGTGCGTTTGTGTGTGTGTGTGTGTGTGTGTGTGCGTTTGTGTGTGTTTGTGTGTGTGTGTGTGTGTGTGTGCGTTTGTGTGCGTTTGTGTGTGTGTGTGTGTGTGTGTGTGTGTGTCTCTGACTGTCTTGTGTCTCCTCTGCAGGGAGAGTTCAGGTCCAGGATCAAACAGGGGACATCAGGAACAGAAGCAGCTCCATTGATCCGACTCCTCTGATGGCTGATCAATCAGTTTGATCTGTGTGTTCTTTGATTATTGATCAGTGATGTCAGAGTGGAGTCAGTGTGATGTTGTTGTTGTGTGTTTGAGACTTTTAGTGTCCATGAAGGTCTCTGCTGCCGTAGATCCTCTGAACTGTGACAGAGGTCTCACTCTGGAGGAAACTCTCAGCACTTTCCAGCAGCTCCTCCATCATGGAGGACGTTCCCTCACTGTAACAGGTGGAGGAGAGAGGAGAGGAAGCACAGGTGGATCCTCTGAGGAAGAGGAGCGTTCCTACAACCACATGATCACATTCAATTCAATTCAATTTTATTTATATAGCGCCAAATCCCAACAAAAGTCGCCTCAGTGCGCTTTATATTGTACAGTATAACCTATAATAGATACAGAGAAAAACCCAACAATCATATGACCCCCTATGAGCAAGCACTTTAGTGACAGTGGGAAGGAAAAACTCCCTTTTAACAGGATGAAACCTCCGGCAGAACCAGGCTCAGGGAGGGGCGGGGCCATCTGCTGCGACCGGTTGGGGTGAGAGAAGGAAGACAAGATAAAGACATGCTGTGGAAGACAGACAGAGGTTAATAACAGATATGATTCAATGCAGAGAGGTCTATTAACACATAGTGAGTGAGAAAGGTGACTGGAAAGGAAAAACTCATCATCATGGGAATCCCCGGCAGCCTACGTCTATTGCAGCATAACTAAGGGAGGATCCAGGGTCACCTGGTCCAGCCCTAACTATATGCTTTAGCAAAAAGGAAAGTTTTAAGCCTAATCTCAAAAGTAGAGATAGTGTCTGTCTCCCGAATCCAAACTGGAAGCTGGTTCCACAGAAGAGGGGCCTGAAAACTGAAGGCTCTCCCTCCCATTCTACTTTTAAATACTCTAGGAACAACAAGTAGGCCTGCAGAGCGAGAGCGAAGTGCTCTAATAGGGTGATATGGTACTACAAGGTCATTAAGATAAGATGGGGCCTGATTATTTAAGACCTTGTATGTGAGGAGCAGGACAATAATGAATTACAGTCGTCCAGCGTGGAAGTAATAAATCCATGAACTAGTTTTTCAGCATCACTCTGAGACAGGATATTTCTAACTTTAGAGATGTTGCACAAATGGAAGAAAGCAGTCTTACATATTTGTTTAATATGAGCGTTGAAGGACATGTCCTGGTCAAAAATGACTCCAAGTTTCCTCACAGCGTTACTGGAGGCCAAGGTAATGCCATCCAGAGTAAGAATCTGCTTTGATACCATATTTCTAAGATTTTCAGGGCCGAGTACAATAACCTCAGTTTTATCTGAATTAAGAAGCAGAAAGTTAGCAGCCATCCAGGTCTTTGTCTTTAAGACATTCCTGCAGTTTAGCTAATTGGTGTGTGTTATCTGGCTTCATGGACAGATAGAGCTGGGTGTCATCTGCACCCTGTTGGCTGTAATGTTAGGGTTTATAAAGCACATCACATTCTGTACTGAGACTAAACATCTTTTAAACACTTATTTATTAAATCCACACTATGCTTTACAGAGAGCGATAAATCTAAGTTTTTTAGAGCAAGGCTCCATGATGTAAATCAGCCTTAATACATGTAGTGTAGTGTTTCATGCCCACTTTGTGTTGTTTTGAGTTAGTCTATGGACATTTCACAAATCGCTACAGGCAGGACTATGTGAATAAGCACTCAACATGTTTGACATATATTTTTATAAGGATGCTTACAAACATGCACTATTCTTCTTAAATAAATCCCAATAAATGTATCTTGCTAACGTTTAATGTTCTTCTTCTGTGGTGTTTGTGGTCTAAACAACACCCCTGAACCAGGATTTGAGGCTTATTGAGAAAACTTCAACTTCTCTATTTTATTAAGGTCGTACACATCTTGTTGGAGTATATCGCCATGGTTACTGAAGCTGCAGCGATAATATGATCTAGAGAGGTTAACGTTTGAGATTAGACATCAAGGGGTTCAAAACCACAAACTGGACTCAGATCTCTGGGAAAGAGTCTCGCTCTTCCTGGGGGAGGGTCTGCAGGTTTTAAGAGCATCTAAATTCTTTATCTGATGAGGATAAGAAATACACATTCTCAGAGAGAATTTATTCTTGATTTTTTGATGGCTAAAATTTTAAAGCATTTTTGTGGTTCATGAACATCAGGAAGAATTGCAGAATGTGAAACTGAAATTACTGCGTCCAGATGATCAGAAATCATTTGTGGGATTTCTTTACCTGGGTTATTGAGCATGCATCGAGTTTTCCTGTAATCCAATGTTTTTCATAGTTTGGTGCATCTGAATCATTTGATGGTAATGAGGTAAATAATGAGCCGACATTTTCCTCATGACACCAGCGATAAGCTCTGGACCCTCATTTTACCTGAACACACCTACTGCTGATTCAGGAAAAATGTCCACGTTACCTGGTGAAAGTCACACTTTGTAACATGCGGTGGAGACGACGCCAGCTGCAGATGTGTGCAGGTGGATAGCAAATGAGCAACAACTTCTAACTTTCCACAAGTACTCATTTATTTCAAATATCAAAAATAAAAGCGCCAGCTCTACCACACACGAGAGCACACTAGTCCGCGTATGTAGCCGCTATGACTGGTGGACCTAAATCTTCACCACCACCTCTTTATACATACAAGCAGAAAGGGGAGTGAGCGGGTCAGCGCTCAGGGCACAGAAACTAAGCTGGCTTCAAACACCCTTTATTTTCATAAGAAAACACAGCCAGAATCACAAATACAAGTTAAAATTCCCCGTATACAATAAGAATAGTGTTTGCAACCCGCTAAAAACCCTGCTGGCAGAAATAACTATACACTATTAAAACAAGGCTAAAACATGTTTTCCATATGCTAAGATTACCCTCCCATAGTCCCATAATCCCACAGTCCAGCCACACATGGGCGAAGGGTCCTTATCTGAAAGAGACAGGAGAGGAACTTCTCTTCCGGTATGATAAAACTCGCCAGCAGCAGACCAGGGAGGAGGCTCCTTTCGCAGACCTGTCTCCTCCTGACAGCGCGTCGCCGCACAGTCCCGCCCCACTCCACACTTGAACACGGCCTCCCTCGTCTCACCGTCAGATGCAGGCAGAAGGGAATCCCTGCCCTGTTGTGCATTGCGGCCATCGCCGCCCACTGTTGCTGTTCCTGCGTTGGGACTGGATCGCCGAACGACTCGCGGCACCTCACAGTCAGGCAGCAGTTCCTTCCACACCCGTGCGGTAGTGATGGGACGTTCTGTATCGAGGCTTCGGAGCGTGTGTCGAGTAATGGAGGGGGCGTTTCCGCGAAGCGCGTATCGAGGCTTGCTTCATTTATGGGAGGAGCTGAAAATGATGACGTCCGAAGCCTCGCTGCCCGGCTGTACCACGTGACTGGTTCATGAAGTGGTTCGAACTTTGCTGCGAGATATGACAGCGATATAAACCCCTCAGACTTCATTCAAAAATGTGGGTGTTTGATGGAGAGTTGCGGTTAGTGAGAGTTTGGAGACCGTATGGAGGTTTATGAGAGTGAGGAAAGTCAGGAGAGAATGGAGCCAGCTAAGAAGAGGAGGATGTCCTCCCCTGTGTGGGAACATTTTGATCTTATTCCTCCCAACAAGGTATGTAAATTTCTACAGAAGATGTATTTTCATGATACTGATGGTGCAATACAATTTATGTTGAGCTGTCTTGACTTTTGTACAAGGTGAAGTGTTTGCTATGTGCCAGGGAGCTGGGATATAACAACAACACCTCATCCATGCTTAGGCACTACAGAGCTTTGCATGAGAATAAGGGGGACACCGATTGTGGAGCAAGACCAGGTGAGCCATCAAATGCAATGATAATATAGGATGCAGTAATGTTACTAAATGATATAACAATATTATACAACTGTTATAAGTTACGTATGTGATATTTATATTTGTGCTTTATCTTTATTGTCTTTCCTCAGGAGAACAATCTCAAATAGATGAAGACCTGGTCAGCATGGTGATTGAGGACTCCCAGCCATTTAGCATTGTGGAGGACAAAGGATTCAAAAGATTTGTTAAATCATTAAATCCTAGCTATGTTCTCCCCACTAAAAAGGTCATAAAAGCAGTGAAAATTTAGTTTTTACAGAATAAAATGTGAACAGGCAGGACTGAGGCTCAAAGCCTCAGTGTGTAGCTGTCCATACCTCAACGTTACAAAAGCACAACCACTGTCCACACCCCAACCACACCTCACCTCACAGTAAATGATCATTTCCATTTTAAGCATTTCCAAATAATCATTTTCCATACTGCCACTATAAATATACACAGTATACTGCCATCACTACAATATACATGTTTTACACACTCCTTTTGTTGTTGACATTTACAGGCTGTGTGCAAAATGCCACACTCTTCAAATTCATACCAGCTATTATTTTTACGTCCAGTAGGTGTCCTGCTAGAGCAAATGAAGCTTCATGAAGCTTCGCGTTGGGGTGAACCAATTGGATGAAAAGCTTCAGTGCTTCATGGGGCTTCATCTGCCCATCACTACCGTGCGGCCTTGCACGCGTTCCTTTTTCTCCTGCCCACCTTTCGTGCGTCACTCCTCTCTTTGTCTCTGCGCTCGCTATCCCCTTTAACAGGTCAACCTGGCGGCTGATAGGCCACCTTGGGGAACGCCCCCACCTCACAGGTGCCTACAATTGTCTGTTTAGTCCGCAGTGAATTAAAGGAACATGGTACAACATTAACACACATAATATAAATATGAGGATAAAACCATGCCGTATAAATATAAACAAACATGCAATATAAATATCACAATAAAATCATGCAAATAAAATCAACACTATGTACCAACACACAGATTGATAAAACATAAAAACACAAATTTCCACTGTGTGACACGTACACAACGAAGAAGAATAAAAACGAGGGTGACCTACCAGTCATGACACAAGAGACGCCACCATGCGGCGATACACTGCATTACAACACGCCACTGCTGAGTAAGTGTATTTGTAATGTTTTATCGTAAGTTTAATCAATAAACAAGTTCAGGGCGCTGAGAGTTTAGTTTGGAGATAAGAGGTGTTTGAGCAGTGCAGCTCCCTCAGATAATACATATGCCAGTGAAAGTTAGTGATGTGCGATACCACTGATTTCCTTTCCTATCCGATACCAAGTACTTTATACAAAAAAATCGTATTTTATTTATTGTATCTCAAATTATAGCATCATAATGATTACAGGACATCAGATTACTTGTTCTTATCACTTAATAATGCAGAGTTCATCATATAGAAATAAAAAAAACTAGAGAGACGCGATTCGTCTCAACATACGCGCCTCATATTCTGTGATATGATTTACTTTGAGGTGTTTGACATGTTGCCACAACCAAACATGCCAACCCTCCCGATTTTTCCGGGAGAATCCCGGAGCCACCATTCTCCCGAATTTCCACCTGGACAACAAAATTGAAAAACCATATTGCAGAGTTCATAGCGTGGCTGAGCCAATTCCAGTTTCCAACAATGGCTGCAGCTACTTAGTTTTAATATTACTCTTATTTCTCTTTCTGGGTCGCAAAAAAAAATAACTTTTAACATATTTTCAGGTGAGAATGTAGCTGTGTAAACTTCAAATATCTGAGCCGACCGACACATCGTCTTCAAATCCCCGCGGTCTTTCGCTACTCGGGTTAAACATGATATATGAGTCACTTTGATAACTTATAAATGTTCTTGTTTGGCTTTTTCAGTGTTTCGTTTGTTCGTGAGTAAATCGGTTTGGCTGAGATTAAAGTTATTAGATTAAAGATTAAATTAAATTTAACTTTATTAATCCCTCGGGTGGATTCCTCCGGGGTTTTCACACAGCTGAATAAACGTCAAACAGAAAACTAATTAAACAGAAGTGTGAGACGGTCGAGTGTTTACGTCAGCGCCCGGTTATATTTTAGATAGCAAGGAGCAGACGGCTGAGTTTCTCTCCACCGAGGGAGCTCGTGACGTACTACGCGGCTTTCTTTAGACCCTGAAGGGCGGGTCCTCAGGTGGAAGCAGCCTCTGAATTTGGACACCCCCGCTGTTTCCAGGCCGGCCAATAATAATGGTGACATTTAACGTATTTTATCCGATAAAGAAACACTGTAAAATGTATTTATCACCCCAAAACAGCCCTTTTGAATTGTCTCCCTAATTCTGAGGTCTCAAGGTTGGGAAAGTATGGCCACAACATCTCACTCTTGGGGCACTTTTTTGCCACATGTATCCAAACCACGTCTCAGCTGTTTGTGGAGGTAAAATATGTCCGCACAATTACGCTCAGCCATTGTTGTGAGCGCGCGCGCCAAGGGGCTGCGAGACATTTATACGGCCGTATTTCGCACATGAGTATGAAAGGCGGAAGAAGAAGTAGTTCCTTTGAATGTAGACAATCCGAGTGTTATAGTTTCTTTCCACTGTGTTGCTGTTAATGATAAACTATAAATTAACCCTAAATTACTAAAAATATCGATATTTTAATGTGAGAATCGATTCTAGAACATCAATGATTGGTATCGGAAGAATCGATATTTCAGGATCGATCCGCACATCATGAAAGTAATAACCAGTTAACCTGGAAGACAGGACACTGTTGTTCACGTGAAACCGAAAGTAAACAGTATAGCTGGTGTTACTCCCTCCACTGTCTTTTATCGACGGCTCCAAATGAGATATAAATCCCCAAATATTAAGAGCAACAATGAGAAGTATTTGGATTTAACTGGTTGCTGTTTCTTGCAGGAGATTGAAGATGCTGCTGTTGCTCCTGCTCCTCACGAGCGGTAAGAAACTCTTATATACTTTATGTAAACAATGTTTATCTTGCACTCAGACCGAAGTTTTATCGCACAGGTATATACACGCAGTGTGTGAAATTACCGATGTAATGATGGCTTTATTTGTAAGAGAGCGAGGGGTGGTGTGAGAAAGTCTGGACCGACTTTGTGTTGAAAGTTTGAGCCTGGGAGAGGCTAACTAGCCGTGCTAAGCTAGCTCGGTGACACAGGTCATGGCTGCAGATCTGAGATAAAAGGCTTTATTGACAGGTCCGATAATCCTTTATATCACAACATCATTCTCAGACAGGTGACAGGAACATGCAATGAAGTGGCCATCTATATCTGCTATTGTTACCGAAGTGTGACTGACTGGAATGTTACCAGTTAAAATCGAAAGCTTTTCTTTTTTTTGTTCAAAACTGTGAGGATTGTTTATTTCCTGTTTAATCTCGCAAACTACCACTGATGCGGTAACCGGAACTGATTCCCTCTGAAAAGTTTGATTTCACCGCAGCGTTTCACTAACTTCCCAGAAAATAAAACTAAGTTGTTTAAGTAAAAATCTTTTTCAAGGAAGCACCGTCAACATGCATAGTTTAGCTGGGCAGGAAGTCAGAAACAGTAACAGTCTAAAACAAAACGACAACAAAAACCCAGTGCAGACTAAACTTCACTTAAAAGTATGTTGGAGAGTTGTGGACACACTTGCAGATTTGTGTCTGGGCTCTGTCAAAAAGTCAGATAATATAATATAGAATACAAATTAATGATTACTGAATTGATTACTGGTGAAAAGAGCAGAAAAGAGAGTTTGATTAACAATTTCATGGGGTTGTTTATGGTCTGCCTCCTGAAGTCAAACATAAACAGACAGTGACAGAAGATACTTGACCACATGAGTTATTTCGGTGTTACATACCAGTGATTTACAGTAAATACTACTTTGACACTGTTCCAAATGACACAGAACAAAAGTAATGCTCATAATAAAGGCTGCTATATAAGAACAGACATAAATAATGAAATCGGGATAAACTTTAAAATCTCTTTAAAGGCATCTTGATGCATTCTTAATCATCCAGGAAAGTAAATCTCCAAAAGTTGATTCTGTTCATCTGGACGTAGCGTTTTGTGGGAGAAACGTTTCATCACTCATCCAAGTGACTCCTTCAGTCTCAGCCGACTGCAGGTTTCCCCAACCAGTACATTTGCATAATGACTGAAACCAGCCCACTGAGGAACAATGGGCTGGGAGGTCAGTCTGTTAATCTTAATTATGCAAAATCTCATGACCAACAACCACTGACCAAAACCCACTGATCAATGGCCATGAGTACCATTCAGAGTTGGGGAATGGCTGCAATCACAGCATTGTAACATGGTGACAGATGTACCCTTAGGCCCCCTCCTTGATTCAGAGATGGTCTTTCCCTTTTCACGTAATTGGCCTCCTTGACTCCACGCTCAAACCAGCGTTCCTCCCTGTCCAGGATGTTACATCCTCATCCTTGAAAGAGTGTCCACTGGCCTGTAGGTGTAAACAGACTGCAGAGTCCTGGGCTGACGAGGTAGCTCTTCTGTGTTGTGCCTATACTGTCCTTTTCCAGTATAGGTTTGATTATAGCTTTTACAGTTTTTAGTTGTTCTGGAAACACACCTGACATTAAAGAAAAGTTGACGATCTGTAACAGGTCTGACTCTAAAGTCTTTGAGACCTTTTTGAAAAAACTTGTTGGCAGGACATCTAAACAGCAGGAGGAGGAGTTCAGTTGACCTAAGATGTCCTCCAGGTCTTTGCTGTTAATTGGGTGAAACTGTTTCATGGTGTTTAAACAGTTTTTTGGTGTACACAGTACATATCCTGGATCTGCTGTTGATGTACCAATTGCTTGTCTAATCTTTTGGATTTTTTCTGTGAAGAATTTGGCAAAGTCATTGCAGGCCATGGTCGAATGAAGTTCAGCTGCCACTGACACAGGAGGGTTTGTTAGCCTGTCAACTGTAGAAAATAAGACCCGAGCATTATGGCTGTTTTTAGTGATGATGTCAGAGAAGTAGGACCTCCTTGCACTCCTCAGTTGTAAATTATAATTGTGAAGTTTCTCCTTATAGATGTCATAGTGAACCTGGAGGTTTGTTTTTCTCCATCTGCGCTCAGCTTTCCTACACTCTCTTTTTTCATTTTTCACCAGTGTGGAGTTTCTCCATGGAGACTTTTTCCTTCCAGAGATAACCTTCACCTTAATGGGAGCAATAGTGTCCATTACATTTAACATGTTAGCATTGAAGTATTGACGAGCTCATTGACTGAACCTCTGGGCCCTTGGAGATCAGTAGGTCAAGAGTGTGTCCTCTATTATGTGTGGCCTCCGTTACATGCTGAGTCAGCCCAAAGTTGCCCAGAGTGTTACTCAGGTCTTTAGTCCCTTTGTCCTGAGGGTTGTGGAGTGGAGTACACTGGTACAGTACATGCGAGTGAAATTCTTGTTCTGCCGGGTGTGTTGTTGGTTTTCCCTTGATTGCTGAGTTGACAGGCGCCTTTGTTACTGGGACCAGTACTTTTAAGAAAGACCCCATTAGAAGGAATGAGGCGCATGAGGAATGCATCATTGCTCAGTCTGCAATATCTTTCCCAGAACAAACACCAATTGCAAATAACATACTAAAAATAAACCTGAAAAATCTGTTTAGAACAGCTACTATGTTGCAAAGAGTGAATTACCACTGGCACAATTTAGCAGTCTTTGCAAACTTCAAACAGAAAACGGCCTCGATCTTGGTTCCACTTGTCTCTTACCCGTGACTTCAGTGGAAATTTCAAATTCAGGATCTGACACAGACTGATTCATGTCCTACACAGTTCTTACAAGTTCATAGAAATTTCTGTTCAATTAGAACCAAGTATTTGAGTTGATGATTGTAATTTTTATACAATGTTGTAATTTGTGTTTCAGCAATTTTTTGATTAATGTTTTGTTTCTGTTACAATATTATACTTTAATGTATAATATTGTAACAGAAACAAAACAGGAAACAAAACATCAATCAAAAAATTGCTCTCTTTTTTATCTGAGTTACTGTGGTACGACATTATCTCCTCTTTCATAAAGGATGCACCAGTGCCTCCTCTAGTAAATTAGGTAATAAAAGAAAAAAATTAGTATTTAGAGGACTCTGATCATGACTGCAGATACTTCAGGGCAGGGGTCTCAAAACCTAAATGAGCTGTGGGCAAATGCTGGCACTGTCATCTCATGTGAGCACCACTTTAGTGTTCAAGTAGTACAAAACAAACAAACAAATAAGAAAAAACCCATTAATATTTCCAAAAATGTAGTGTTTGTTTTTTAAAATTTCAAATATTGTAGAACAAGACAAAACTGCAAACGTGAACGCATTTTTATTTTCTTCTCACTCTTAACTGAAGCTGCGAGTCCTAGTTCTGCCCTGGTCCTCCTCCATTAGGACATGCCTAGAAAAACCTCAGTTTGGAGGCATCCTTGTAAGATGCATGAACCAGCTCAGCTGCCATCTTTTGATACGGTAGTACTCTAAGCCTAAATCATAATATAAAATGAGTAACAGTAGGGTGGACATTAGGTAAGGCTGCACTTTTTGCAGCGATCTTGTTTAGAAAACTATTTTTGTATCAGTAATATGTTTTCTTTTTGTCTGTTAATAATCATGTGAAACTGCACATGATTATTTGCAGCTAACAGGTTGTTAATGCTATCCACCAAGTCTAAAAACAGCATGTTAATACTTGGAGATCCTGAAGACATGCTCATCCAACTGAGCTAAACCTGCGCCTGAACTTGTTACCTGATAACTGATTACCACCTATTTAAACGTTAACTGTAACGGAATAGAGTTTCTCATATTGTGTATTTTAAATGTGTCAAGCCAGTACATGTATTCCATTACTCCCCAACACTGACTACATCTCTGCCTGTTGGAATATTTTTAGTTGATCATTTAAAGCTATTTCTGCTCCTAGTGGTCCATTTTTGCAGCTGGGACCTAACCCAAATTCTTCCTTAGGAGTGTTTTGGGAGAATGTGTTCATCCATTCAGGACAGAAAAGGACACTTGGATAATCTGTGCTGAGGAGCATTAAACTGTTCTTGATACATCGAGAGGTCCTTCAGACACAGCAGCCTTTTCACTCTATTTAAATATGTAAAGATTAACATTCTTTGTAAAATGTTCCCTAAAGATAATGTTACTTGTCATCTATTATTTCAACACTAAATCAAACCCAAACATTCCTTTGATTTCTGTTTTTGTGTCTTCACAGTTTCCCAGCATGCTCTGGCTGTGGTGGTGGAGGTATATGAGGGGGAGAATTCTGTCCTCTTGCCCTATGTTTACAAAGGTTCTATACCCGAGGACAATCCCACAGTGATGTGGACTTGCAGTGACCTCAATCCCAAATCTGTCCACCTACAAGGAAAAGGAGGAGACGATCTCAAAGGGCAAAACCAGCGCTACACTGGGCGCACATCAATGAGTCGTTATGCACTAAACACAAAAGACTTCAGCCTCACTCTGAGGAAACCCAAACTGACTGACAGCGGTATTTACACCTGTTCCATCAGTGCTGGAGGAGAAGAACATAGACTGAGTGACATCCAGCTGCACGTCAAAGGTCAAACCTGCTGTTATGAAAGAGTAAAAGTCAGTACAGTAGATAAAGCTCAAATAGTCCCAAAAGCAAGAAGAAAAGCCAAGTTTTTTCTGAATAGTTCTGAAAGTCTTGATTAACCTAACAGAAAGATTTACAATGGACCTAACCTTAAGATGAAACAACAAAACATGAGCAAGAAAGTGAACTCAAATAAGATCTTATTGATACAGCCTCTGTGGTATATGGCATTACATTCTTTTAGGTCTGCAGAGTTGTCTTCTCTTCTCAGGGAGACAAATCTCAGTAGACTTTTTACATATTGTCCATGAGGAAAAATTCAAGATTTCTTTTAAAACACTGAAACATTCATTATGATCCCTCAATTGTCTGTAGCTGTAGCATCAGTTCATAAATTCTAGTTTAGTTATCACTCAAAGCAAAGAGTAGTGATCCTCATTTTTAAAACAGAGGTCAGAAATGCAGAAACTTGTCATTTGCCATGAGTGTGACTGCTATTGGTCCTGTATTTGATATTGTGCTTTCTTGTCCTTTCAGATCACCCCATGGAGGTGAAGGTGGAGGAAGGCTCAGCGTCTGTCATCCTGCCCTGCAAAACTGAACCTGACCTGCCTGAGAACACCAGAGTGGAGTGGACTCGCTCTGACCCAGAACTCTTGATAGTTCAGGAGTATTCAAACAAAGGTGGCAAACTTATGAAACAGGACAAGTTTTACAGAGACCGAACGGAAATGAATGAAGACCTGCTGAAAACTGGAGACTTCAGTCTGACCCTGAAACAGCCCACAGAGAGAGACAGTGGGAGATACATCTGCACCATCTACAGGGACAAAGACATCCTGAGACGGAAAGTAGTGCTGCACTATGTCAGAGGTCAGAGCTGGTGGACAGTGGCTCAGATTAACTTCAGAATTCAAAGGTCATAATTTATTTATGCATTTATTTTTTGTTTCTCCACAGAAAAACTTCCACTTTGGGCCACAGCTGTCGTAGTTCTTCCTGTTCTGGTGGTTTTTGGGGGTCTCAGTCTCATATATAGTTTTCAACACTATTTCATGTCAGGTGAGTCTCTCGTGCCAGACACACTAATGGCTAACAAGTGTCCCCTGGTGGCTCCTTAACTGTCACTCAAAAGTCCAGAGGCTGAAACAATTCCTGTCCTTCAGCTTTCTTTAAAACTCTGAAAACTTGCTGCTGCTGTTTGTACAGTTCATGTTGTTTGTTGTCCTGTCAGACTGTCAGGTGGAGGTGAAGTCAGGGGTGGAGTCTGTAAAGCTGCCTTTCAAAACCAACACAAAAAAAATACCTGAAGATGCTAAAGTGGAATGGAAGGACAGATACAACAACAAAGTCCATGTGCACCAGAATGATAGGATTGAAGACCAAAGCCCAGCATACAGGGAGCGAACAGAGATGAAGCGCAACCCGCTAAAAACTGGAGACCTCAGTCTCATCCTGAAATACCCCACAAACAAGGACAGAGGCACCTACACCTGCACCGTCTACAACAAGGAGGGAGAAAAAATCCTGAATGACACACACGTGGAGCTTAAAGTCAGAGGTCAGTGTGTACTTAGTTTTCACTTGTATTTCATATAATATTAACTTGTGACCATTCACTGATGGGAAAATGGGGAAAATGTTGTGCTTCTGCAGGAATCTTTATATTGAGACCAAGTCGTGCCATCAAACTGCCTTTGTTCACTTTGACTCTCAGTTAAATGTGGCACTTTGTGTCTGTGCCAGATCTTTTTCGCTGAATGAATATACTGAGGCTATACACGTTAATTAATTACCTAGATTAGATTACTTTGTCTTCATTTGGCTGCTCATTTTAAAGGTTGCCACAGCAGGTTATCTTCCTACATCTCCCCCTCTTCCAGCATCCACCCCTAACAGTCTTGCTGTTCTCCTTCTGTCACAAATCACCTTTGATATTGATCTCCACCCAATCCACCCCGCCTGCATTCTCCTTTATCACCTCCCTTTGCACTGTCCATTCCTTTCAAGGGCTGACTCCAGGTAGTTAAACTCATCTACTTGCACTACTTCTGCTACTTCCATGTTCACCTTTCCACCTGTCTGCCTCTCATGCATGCACTTGTATTCTGCTATGCTTCTACTGACACTGCACATCACCCTTGTTTGTGAAAATCATCTCTCTCTAAAGTTAGAGGATACTTGTTAAACAACAGGAAGTGTTAGAAAGACTGGTGTGAGCCTGCTTGTTGCTGCAGATCTTCTGAAACCTGGGGGTGGAGTTTTAAGACTGTCACTCTGAGTCACTCTGATTTTCAATGTCCAACTTTGTTCTATATTTTTTTTTATTGATTGAAGCCACAGCAGAAAAGACATAAGTAGGATGTGATAAAAGAAGTATCACCAGCCTCACTTGCCCAGGAGTGTGTAATCTTTCTCCACTCCAATCCAAAATGCAGAAAGCTTCTGCTGTAATCTACCTGCAACTGGTGAGGAAGAAAAACCTGCTGCTGCCTGTACAGCTCATGTTGTGCTTTGTTGTCCTCTCAGTCCCCCAGGTGGAGGTGGATTCAGGGGTGGAGTCTGTCCAGCTGATCTGCAAAATCAGAGTTCGTCTGATAAAAAAAGACCCTAAAGTGGAGTGGACGGAGAACAACAAGAAGGTCCATGTGTATCAGAACGGCTCTGAACAGCCTGAAGAACAGCACCAGGATTACAGAGACCGGACAGAGATGAATAAAGACCTGCTGAAAACTGGAGACCTCAGTCTGACCCTGAAATACCCCACAGACTGGGACACAAACACCTACACCTGCACCGTTTACAGCAGGGAGGGAAACATCCTGCTGAAGGAACAAGTGGAGCTTAAAGTCAGAGGTCAGTGCGTACATAGTTTTGCCTTGGATTTGAAATCATACTCATTTTTGACCTTTTTAAACAATTTTTTTGAATTTTTTAACTAGAAATGCAGCAATGAGAGTTATTGCAATACAACAACTAAAAATAATGGGTCAGTTACTGATGATACTAAAAACAATTTATCCGACCGTTTTGGAAAGCCATATAAAGCCATATAAAGCCATATTAAAGCGATGGCTGTTGAATAACCTTTTGCTTCGGTGCACCCAGATTTTTCAACCACATCAATTAACACCGCATTTTCATATTTGCACTTTTTCAGGGGGAAATTGCCATCCATACAGACAATATTGATTTGTAAATGATTAACTAACAATCTTGTCAACACAAAGTTCTTTATTTGAAGAACATTTCTACAAGAAAGATAAGTTACTGAAAAAGTGGTTGTGCTTAAAGTGCTTTGGCACTCTTTGGCAATATTGTAGACAATGATAAACTTAATCATCGTCTGACGCTTAAAGGCAGTGGGAAGAGGGGACACTTGGGCAGTGCCTTTATCACAGCATTCTGGATACACTGTGTATCGTATTAGCAGCAGTCACAAATGCAGTATTGCCGGCCATGGTCTTTCCACACTCACCATAGTAAATGCAGTGCATCATGTTGCCAGCTT
Organism: Rhamphochromis sp. 'chilingali'; assembly: GCF_963969265.1. Classification (NCBI taxonomy): domain Eukaryota; kingdom Metazoa; phylum Chordata; class Actinopteri; order Cichliformes; family Cichlidae; genus Rhamphochromis; species Rhamphochromis sp. 'chilingali'. The sequence continues at coordinate 65,381,159 of NC_137929.1, read as the reverse complement.
TATAACAGATAACCGCCTTAAAAATATTCTGCAGAAGAACAAAGACTGAAGAAAAACATGAATCAACATATGAACATTACCTGATGCTGCTGAAGTGAAGCAGAGTAATGTTACAGAGGTTTGAGCTAAGAGTTTTGCAATTTGGCATAATTTTGAAAAGTTTTAATTTCGTTATTATTAAACATTTTTGGGGAAAAGAAGAAAAACAGTGCTGTATCCATTGGTAGACTGGTGCGTAATAAGAAGAAAAATTGTGCAGAAAACAGAGATTTGAGATGGGGAACTGTTCTTGAAGTACATTTTGGTCGGAGAGGGACAAAACCTGCAGCTCAGAATCAGTGAGATGTCGACTTTTAGCCCCGATGGCACAAACATGCCAGAAAGCTCTGTGTTTGTCTTTGTGTAGAATCTGTTTACCTGCTCTCATTTACTGTTTTAGCTATTTTGGTGGTTGTTGAAATAGTTTTGTGAGCTCCTGGAGCTTCTGGCAAAATTAATTTACATTGAAAAATGAATTCAGGATTTAATGAATTAATATTGCTTTATTCAAGCTAAAATAATTTTAAATCAATTATTGAAACCCAGCCTACTACTCACCTCTGTCTATCCGCCTGCACTTTCAAACATACACACATGTAGGCCGACAGGACTATCTGAACCACGACCAGCAATTTCCTGATGTTGTAAACCTGCTCAACATTTGGCAATAAACCCCCTTTCTGATTCTGAACCACGACCAATCAGAGAGGTCCCACCCCTGACTACCTTTGATTGGTTTAGACCACGATATGGGCATAATGTGTGTTTGTTGTTGACCACATGGAGATTTTTCAGAGTTGCTGAGACTCTAAAAAAAACTTTTTTTCTTTTCCTTTTTTTTTTACTCGAAAGGCTGGTCGACCTACGATTTTCTTTTAGTTGCACCACTGAGAAATTAAGTCGCATATGCGAACAAATTGATCACACTCTAGAGCCCTGAAAGGGAATGGGTTTTTTGTGTGTAGCTCAGTCTATTTCAGATTTCCATTACACCAGCTTAGTCTTCATGCTTCAGGTGAGTTTGGGAGAGGTCAGTTCTTGGCAGTCTGAGGCCTGCTTTAGTCCCTGATCTGAAGACTGCATCCCTAATTCTTAGATGTTTTTAAAACCTGATATATTGTGATTCATATATTCAAATGTTTTAAGTTGGAGTTGATTATATTCAGCAATCGTCTGAGTGATGCAGCTATTTTCTCCAGATCACTTATTTTAATTGTGTGCTCTAAGTGTGGATACGTGTCACCTTGTTTATAGTCCAGTTCATGTTGCTCACTGGTATTTTTCCACATCTTCCAGTGTTACATTTAGCTTAGTTTTAATTTGCAGTGCTTTGAATTTTACCCAGTTTCTTGAGGCTTTCTTGGCTATGCCAACATTGCATTTGTTACATATATATTCATGAAGACATGAGATCCATTTAGCTTCCTGTTTACAAACCTTAAGATCACTGCTGGTTTCTTGTTGGTGTTGGTGAAACAATGACATTGTTTGTCCTGGTGCATTGTTCCAAGTCTGCAATCCTGCTCTCCAGGTACGCTATCTGCTTCTTCTTCCTCACATTTTTAATACAGAGCAACTTTAACTTAACAAAGTCCAACATACTTTTCTATTACATCCCAACAGCAGATATAAAAAAGACTTTTTCTGAAAGACTATTGTCAGCTTCCTCATCTGTGTCCTCGTAGGCCCAACGTTATCTGGTGAACAAGCTCAGTTAGCTGTGAACTTGTCAGCTTAAAATTGATTTTAGTTTGAATATCACAATATCAATTCTGTAAAATCCAGGATTGATTTTTAAATATGAATGTATTTTACCAGAAACGCCAGAATCTCAGCTTAAAGCTCACACTGCTGTTTTAACTGTTTGGTGGTTTCACAAACCACCAAACAGCTAAAACAGCAAATGAGAGCAGGTAAGCGGATTCCATACAAACAAGTAAACACAAAGTGCAGACGGCACATACATGGACACACTGTCTGTGCTTAAAGATGACAAATTATACTATTTCTGACTGTTTGAGTCAAAATTGAATTGAAACGAACCAGAATCAAATCGATTATAGAAATCAGTGATGATACCCAGCCCTACTGCCGACTAGCCAGCTTCTTGGCTAGTCGGCAGCTAGTTCTGCTACTCTGAGTCCAATATCCAGTATCAGAGTCATAATCCAGACAGGGTCATACCAGAAGTTTTGGACACTTGATTATTTTTCAGATTGAAAATCAATCTCAAAAAAATTGCTTGTATTTTATCACCTTGCATTGTCTATTGTTTTGTTATATTGAGTGGTTTTCACTTTGACAATTTTGCACTTACTTGGGCTAAGAGAAACATTTCATCCCATAAAGGGAAATTGAACTTGAAAGTCTAAATATGTTTAACTTCTTTCATAGGACACTACGGTGGCTGGGAAGTGCAAATCGCAACAAATTAAAAAACCGCAACAAATTACAAAAACCCCACAACAAATTACAAAAAGCCCACAACAAATTACAAAAAGCCCACAACAAATTACAAAAACCCCACAACAAAATACAAAAAGCCCACAACAAAATACAAAAAGCCCACAACAAATTACAAAAAGCCCACAACAAAATACAAAAAGCCCACAACAAAATACAAAAAGCCCACAACAAATTACAAAAACCCCACAACAAATTACAAAAACCCCACAACAAATTACAAAAAGCCCACAACAAAATACAAAAAGCCCACAACAAAATACAAAAAGCCCACAACAAATTACAAAAACCCCACAACAAAATACAAAAAGCCCACAACAAAATACAAAAAGCCCACAACAAATTACAAAAAGCCCACAACAAATTACAAAAAGCCCACAACAAAATACAAAAAGCCCACAACAAATTACAAAAAGCCCACAACAAAATACAAAAGCCCACAACAAATTACAAAAAGCCCACAACAAAATACAAAAAGCCCACAACAAAATACAAAAAGCCCACAACAAATTAAAATAAACCCGCAACAAATTAAAAATCCTTGACGGAAAGGGATTGTCTGAAATACCGGAAGTGACACAACGATTAGGCTTACTCCATATTTGTAGCTCAGAAAAGTGATTCGGGATGTAAACAAACGTCGAGAAACGCACTCCTCACAGCGCTTCCTCATTACCCTGACCGTGCTCGCTGCACTAAAAATAGATGGAAAATGTTTTGTCCGTTTTGTGGCGTTAGCTTCTGCCTCTTCACCCCTTTTTGTGCTTCCTGTGGACGGTCTCTGGAGCTTTTGCGGGACACAGACCAGGCCGAAGGATCAGACAAGCTACAGTGCTGCATTAAATATTTCAACGAAGGTCACTCATATAGTGTTATCATGGACATGATGTTAACTTTGCATGGTGTAAAGATGAGTTTAAGGAGTCTTAAAAGTAAACTCAATAATGCTGGACTTTACCGAAGAAAACATTTTCACTCCAGAACAACAATCATCATGCATTGATGGATTTTCACGCAAGGTTTTGTGGCTAGAATGTGGACCAACCAATAATAATCCAGTGGTCATAGCTTACTATTACTTGTCATGTGTTGGGAGCCTTGGTGTTGTACCGATGAGACTGAGAACTGACTGTGGGACAGAAAACGGCATTATGGCTGCAGTTCAGTGCGCACTACGTCACCATCATGATGACCACTTCAGCGGAGAGTCCAGTCACATGTTTGGTTCATCAACGAATAACCAGCGAATTGAGTCCTGGTGGTCCATATATCGAAAAGGAAGGTAAATATAACATTTAAGTTTGCCTGATATTTAAAGGTGTAACAAATTTGAATGTTGTGCAAAAGTTGATTTATAGTCAGTCTGCCCCAGGGCAGCTGTGGCTACAACTGTAGCTGCCTCCACCAGTGTATGAATGTGAGAGTGAATGAATACTGGAATTGTAAAGTGCTTTGAGGGCCTCGAAAAGTGCTATATAAATGCAATCCATTATTATTATTATTATTATTATTATTATTATTATTATTATTATTATTATTATTATTATTTCAGTAATTCAACTTAAAAAGTAAAACCGATATTAAATACTCATTATTTGCCAAACTAGACATTTTTAGCCCATTTAGTAATTATGATGATTATGATTTTGAACTTAAGAAAACCCAACTTCAAAACCAGAATATTGTGAAAAGGTTAAATATTTTAGACTTAAAGTGCCACTCTACTATGAGCTAATTAATTCAAATCATCTGCAAAGGGTTCCTGAGCCTCTAAATGGTCTTTCTAATTTAGGACGACTCACAGGATGGACATGACTGCTGTCCTGACAGCTGTGGGGAAAAAAACACATAATTGACACCCTCCATAAAGAACACCTTAAAAGACGTTGGCTGTTCCCAGAGACTATCAAAGCACATTAATAGAAAGTTTTGTCCAATGTAAGTGTGGATGAAAGGGGTGTCACATAGTGTAGTGGCTAAGACCGCAAGGCTGCTACTGAAGCATCCTGGTCTTCCATAACACCTCAACACATCCACAGACTGATAGCATCCATACCACGCTGCATGGAGGCAGTAATTTATGCAAAAAGGACCCAAACAAATAGAACATGTTTTTCATAAGTTCTACGTCTTAATTATAACATTATAACAAATACTTGAAATGCCTCACTTTGTATGTAATGAGTCAATATTGGTAATTTCACATTTAATTTGAATTACTAAAATAAATGAACTTTTGCACATTACTCAAATGTTTTCGATTTTTGCCTGTATGCAATCCCTTTCAATAGAAAACATTTAAACTGACTGGAGTCTATATATGATTCAGTTAAAATGAACTGTAAAGTGCCGTGCGATGACATGTTGTGAAACGATGCCATGTAAACTAACTAAACTATTTCTAAACAATTTTTTTTTAACAATTTCTGTAGGGCTCAGTTTTGGTTGGAGCTGTTTGCGGATCTTCGAGATGCTGGATACTTCAATGGAAGTCATGAGCATCAGTGCCTTTTGAGATTTTGCTTCACTGACATTGTTCAGAAGGATCTTGATGAATGTGTGAAGTTGTGGAACACTCATCGGATTCGTCCTTCAAGAACAGCTTCATGTCCAGGAGGCGTGCCAAATGAACTGTACTACCTACCCCACAGGTAATGGATAATAATGATCAAATAATTACTTTGTGTAAACCTATATTAATGCAATTGTCTTCCATTGACCACAGATACAGCTCCAGGGACTGTGGATTCCTGATTCAACAATCTGAACTGGACACTTTTCCTGAGTCTAGGTTGTCAGTAGTTGTATGTGGGGACTCAAACATACAGGAGTATCTGGATTTTGTAATGGAGCAAAATCATTTTCAAAAGCCAGTCTGCTGGGAGTCTGCCACTGAACTCTACATGAAGTTATTAGAAATTGCAAATTTCTAAAAAAAAAAACCAAAAAAACCAACCTTTTTTTTTTTTTGGTTTTTTACCAAAACCTATAGCATATGCTGTATTTTTGGACTAGGCTACATGAGTTGGCTGAAGATGCCAAAAGTTTAAGTTAGTGTTTGTAAAAGCACATTCTTACTGCAATGTCTTGCAAATTGTGATGCTTGTTTAGCTGATGGAAGTTGAGATACAGTCCTGAACATTTCGATAAATAATAAAATCAAATCTTGCACTGTATTGTGGGTTTATTACAACTTTTAAGAGTAGAACACGGTGCACTTTTAAATGCCTTTACTTTTAGCGGCACTGTCAAACCTTTGAACAAATCAAGTCAAGCCATTGTATTTTCAATCTCCTTTGAACATATGTACCTACATTTTAGAATAAAAAAAAACACGCTCAAATACATAACTGATTTCTGGATAAGTCCTGTATCAAAAAAACCTACAGAATTTACAATGTAATGCCAAGAAGAAGCAGCTGTAAGTGACTGGGTTATCTAATAAAATTACACCTGGTAAACCAAAATGGATTTGTGCTGTACCACTAGTATGTCCCACCTTCTCCTATTCATAACATATTTTAAAAAAATCTTGACTTAAAAACTAGAGAAACAAATCAACAGCAGGTTTGAAATACAAGGCCAGACATCCTAGAAACATCCAAATCCTGGGGAGTTTTGAATTCCAAAATCCATGTTGGATTTAAACACAGAATATGAGGTTGTCATGGGTAGTTTCAATAAGTTTAAGCATGTATTTGCCATCGGGAATAAAGAGTCATCCAGGAACTGTAGGCTTGGTAGTGGATCTAATCCAGAAGGTGGCAGTGATGTTAGCCCAGTTGCAAACATCAGAACATCGCCCACCGACACAGCAGTTTGTGATTCTGCAAAGAATTAAAAAAAAATAAAAAAAATAATATATGTATATGTGAATTCAACACATTGTCTTGTAATGAGTACTAAAAGAAATACTGGTATAAACCTTCACAGTCCAGCAGATAGTCTGACCAGTAGCCCACAGTTTGACTTTCCAGATGTCTCCTGTTACTTCCAGATGGGCTGAAGTCAGGTTTGAAAAGTCTCTCAAGTTCAAGAGCTGTGAGTTTCTTTTCCATGTGACACAGGACCGGGGAAAGCAAAGTAGGGTGTTGCTGGAGCGCACTCAGGAAATTAAGTGCTGAAAGACCCTCTTTAAATCTAAAGAATGAGGAGAACTTTGTGTCATTTACCAGTTCATAATACATGCATAAACTATGGACACACTTTGAACTTTGGAAACCTTGGAGAATGTAAAACATTTCAGTTGGAAATTATAGAATTATTGTTATGACGGTGTTGTGCATAGTCTCTTCTATAATAGTCTTACCTGTCAATTACAGATGAGTTTCGAGCAATTATATACCACCGGAGATAGTCAGACACAATGTCTTTCTTTTCCTCAACTGTGGAAACATGCCTTAGACAACCAGCCACCTGTAGCATAGTACTGTGTTTTATGACACAGTCACGCAGGACATCCACTGAACCAGCACTGTCGATCTGAAAAACCCATAAAAATGGACATACACAATGTAAGCTTACGTGTCTGATTTTCATTCCTGTTTTTTTCCCTACACAAAGAAAGAAGATTTTAATTTCATACAGATGAAGAAACTATAGTTCTATCCTGCATTCAAATCCTGCGCTGTCCTCACCTCTAGTAAAGCTTTCCCTATGTCGTCATCTGTGACTGAGGCAACTGTTGCTTTTACTGAAGTCTGGCCTGCAAGATAATGTACCAGCTCTTCTGACAGGAAATGGGGCCCTGGACCACCATGCACAACTGACACAGCTATCATCTTTCCTGCTAGGTAGTAGTCATCCTCTCTTACAGCTGTGAATGAATACAGTAAATGATAAACTCTCTCACACACACACACCTCTCTCTATCAATCGATCAGAGCCGATCGATGTCAGATCAATCGACCAGATAGACATACTAATGCTGTGTTGAAATAATCCAAAAAAAAATGAGTTGCTTCTGATAATAATTAAAAACAAATTGATTTACAAGTCCCAAAAATGTTTTTAAATTAAGTTTATCAAAGATCTGATCATTGCATACCCTTTGCATTGTAGACGAGGAATCGATGTCCTTCTGGTCCATCAAAAATGGGACGATCTTTCATGTGTTTCATTAGCAGACTCAAAAACTCTCGTTTTGGGCCACCTGCATCAAGTCCTTCTTCTAGAATGCCAGCATCATCAGTAAATTTAACCAACATGTCATTGGTTTCAGAGTATGACAACCGCCTGAAACCCCTGACTGCTCCATCCCAGACATTTGCTCTTGAGATGTTGAATCTGCTGACACTTCCATGATGAATAGCACTGGATAAGTTTGCAATGATGTCAGGTAGAGTAATGTTAACGTCTTCCCTGTAATCACAAAAATGAAAGACAGAATGCAAGACTATACAATTTAGCGTTGTTATTTGAAGTATTATTTGATATTTTACAGTGTTTTGGAATCCATCGGTGAAGCAACTTCAACCAGCTCTTCATCCTCGTCCTCAATGCAGGGGGCACACAGGTCTGCATATTTACTGTTGAGAAATTATAATTCCAACATTAGAAAAACTTGTGTTGACCCTATAACTATCTTTACCCATTTCACAAACCCAAACGTGTACTGTAGTTACAGGTTTAAAATTACGTATAAGACACAATTTTATTTACCTATAGGGACTCATGACTGGATTTGTTTCGTTTTGGTGATCAAGATCCTCTGTATCAGATATTACAATCTGAAAAACAAGAACAACAAAGATTGCATACTGTACATAAACATACATAGCATTGTATTATTTCAACAATAGCAAAAAACCTCATGCTGACATAAATTGCCCAAATACCTGACATGGCTGTATGGTAGATGAAGGTCCTGGAGCATGTCTGAAACAGAATTGGAATTAAAATGTCCAGATAAGAAGCTCATACAGTTTTATATTTTTTATGATACCAACATTATAAAAATGCTATGAAACCAATAAATATTTGTATTAGGGCGGGGCAATAAAATAACAATATGTATTGCACTATACTTTTTTCTCAATGGAAATATGAGACTATTGCAATAGAGCTATCCATCCATTTTACATGCTGCTTATTCCTCTAATCCCTCTTTTTTTTCATTGACATAAGAATAGTCAATCCTTATCAAGTTGCGCAGCAACCAATTGCTATGGGAACAGCGTCATGTCCAGTTAGGGTGACTTGTTACCTGCAGCACAGTGAAGTAGCAACACCACCCGTGGAGATGTTTGGGCACCATTTACATCTAAACAAACCATTAAAATAAATATACAAGGAGAGATTAGGAGAATTTGCTTTTATTTCTGTCATGGTCCTGGGTCGTTGACCCAGCGTTTTGTGTTTATTCTGATTTTGTATTAGTTTAGGGTTGAACCTGAAGTTTGGTGTATATTCAGCCCTACCTGTGTCTGTCCTTGGTGCTCTGTTCATGTCCCCGTGTTGTGTTGTAAATCAGTCTGTGTGTTTCCTGCTTTACTTTGAAGGCTCGTGTTCTGGATTTCCTGTTCTATTCTGACGGTCTGTGTCTGTTATTGTGTTCAGCTTGTGTCCTCCAGTCATCATGTGTATTCAGATCAGCTGTTCTTCCCTCCTGTGTGCGATTACCCGATTACCTTGTGTATGTGTGTGTGTATATAGTGGGTGTCGGTCTGTGTTCGTTGTCGGCTCGTCTGCGTTCTATGGTGTTCCGTTCCTGTCTCTCTGCCCCGCACCCCTTTTGCATGGTCTCAGGTTTGTCATTTAGTTCTCCCAGTTTAGGTTTCTGCAGTTGTTTTGTCATGCCTCACTGCCTGTTTTTGCCACTCCACCACTTGTAAATAAACACTCGAATCATCAGTCACTGCCGCATTTTGGGTCCTCCTTTTCCCCCACACCACACGGCTCACCCCGCCAGCCGTGACAATTTCTTAGCTTATTCATATGATATTGACAAAAACTGTCAATTTTATGTCTGTTCTCCTGTAAAACTTACTGTAAACTAAGATTTATTTTTAGAATCATTCTTTTTGGTTTTTAAATGTAATTGACCAAGCAATTGAGTGATATGGTGTTTGTTGTCTTTTGAAACTGGAAATCTTTATCCCTGACTTTTTATCTAGTTTTTAACATGTACCTTTTTTTAGTTATCTGAAAGGAATGTAATATGGTAATACATCTGTCTGTCTGAACGTATGACAGGAAATAAATATTTAAATCAAAACAAGCTTCTGAGGATTTCACATCTTACTTATGAGCAACGGCACATTTAATATGTACAAATCTAGCTGTTTATATTGTGATGTATATCAATATTCCCTGAAATAAAACAAAGAAATATTGTGACATATTGTATTGCCCAACTCTAATATATAGCAGAACAAGCTCTGAAATAACTTACTCCTTCTCTGCATGTTTACCATTAGGGGTACTCTGGTCTTGTGGTTTGAAAACCTAAGATGAAAAATATGCACTTTTCAAAGCTTTCAACAACTTCGTATTGCATTTAGTTCATCAAAATAATAATAATAATTTTTTTAAAGAACATACAATCACACAATGAAAATAATCCACCCATGGATGTTACAGAATTATGATCATTATAGAGAAAAAAATAGAGCACTCAGCCTGGGCCACTCACAGGCCTCTGGCATGGTGGAGGGGGAAAAAGGTACACACCAATGTGTCTGCCTGGTTGAACTCAGCTGTGCTTCTTGATGTAATCACAATCTCAGGGTCTGAGTCTGAGGTACCATCCTCTGCAATCAGAGCTGAGAAAATAAACACATTATTAGTTGTTGTATATGTAAATACATCAAAATATAAAATTAACAAACCTTGTTTGAAGTGGCTCTCTGGGCAAATGAAAAGAGAAATCCTGTTGTAGTTCTTTCCTATTTCATCTTTGTAGTCTGCCAATCGGAATGGCCTTTCTGTCCCAGGCACATTTATCACCTCTGTGCAGTCGGGATACAAAAGGACATATGGTCCCTCCACCAAGTCCTTGTTGAATGTTATCATTTTTTCTACAGCCTGCTTCAGGAGGTCAGGGGCTGTAATTTCGGGGCTAATAAATAAGGGCAGTGTTTTCCCTCTTAGCGGTTTTAAGTCCGTTTGTTGTTTCGCCATTATTCCTATATTGATCTAGAAACAAATAATAAAAGCAAGATCACTTTAAGAATAATTGCCAAATCCTCGTTTATAAATTTACCTGTGATGGCTTACCTTGACAGGTTTACTCTGTTGCTTGAGTTTTAATTTTGCTCCACAGTTGAAGGCTTGACGCTCTTTGGATTTTGATTTTTTGTACTCCATGAACTGCTTGTATGACGGACATGTTTGTTCTGGTTGAATGAAAAACGTTTAACATCAAAACGGGGTTATAAGCACTCTCCATTACTAAACGTAGACGAGAATACAGTATAAGGAAACATAAAAAGAAACAAAAGCCAAAATGGTAAATAAACGTGCTATTTAACTGAAATAGTATAGACTGAAGAGAAAAAAAGTGAGTAATATATCAAAATTACTTTGTTCAGAATTTTTTGTATGTTTTGATGTCCCTGGGGAGTCTGATCCTTCGGCCTGGTCTGTGTCCCGCAAAAGCTCCAGAGACCGTCCACAGGAAGCACAAAAAGGGGTGAAGAGGCAGAAGCTAACGCCACAAAACGGACAAAACATTTTCCATCTATTTTTAGTGCAGCGAGCACGGTCAGGGTAATGAGGAAGCGCTGTGAGGAGTGCGTTTCTCGACGTTTGTTTACATCCCGAATCACTTTTCTGAGCTACAAATATGGAGTAAGCCTAATCGTTGTGTCACTTCCGGTATTTCAGACAATCCCTTTCCGTCAAGGATTTTTAATTTGTTGCGGGTTTATTTTAATTTGTTGTGGGTTTTTGTAATTTGTTGTGGGCTTTTTGTATTTTGTTGTGGGCTTTTTGTATTTTGTTGTGGGTTTTTGTAATTTGTTGTGGGCTTTTTGTATTTTGTTGTGGGCTTTTTGTAATTTGTTGTGGGCTTTTTGTATTTTGTTGTGGGCTTTTTGTATTTTGTTGTGGGCTTTTTGTAATTTGTTGTGGGCTTTTTGTATTTTGTTGTGGGCTTTTTGTATTTTGTTGTGGGCTTTTTGTAATTTGTTGTGGGCTTTTTGTATTTTGTTGTGGGCTTTTTGTATTTTGTTGTGGGCTTTTTGTATTTTGTTGTGGGCTTTTTGTAATTTGTTGTGGGCTTTTTGTAATTTGTTGTGGGCTTTTTGTATTTTGTTGTGGGCTTTTTGTAATTTGTTGTGGGCTTTTTGTATTTTGTTGTGGGCTTTTTGTAATTTGTTGTGGGCTTTTTGTAATTTGTTGTGGGCTTTTTGTATTTTGTTGTGGGCTTTTTGTAATTTGTTGTGGGCTTTTTGTATTTTGTTGTGGGGTTTTTGTATTTTGTTGTGGGGTTTTTGTATTTTGTTGTGGGGTTTTTGTAATTTGTTGTGGGTTTTTGTAATTTGTTGTGGGCTTTTTGTAATTTGTTGTGGGGTTTTTGTAATTTGTTGTGGGCTTTTTGTATTTTGTTGTGGGGTTTTTGTATTTTGTTGTGGGCTTTTTGTAATTTGTTGTGGGCTTTTTGTAATTTGTTGTGGGCTTTTTGTAATTTGTTGTGGGCTTTTTGTATTTTGTTGTGGGCTTTTTGTAATTTGTTGTGGGCTTTTTGTATTTTGTTGTGGGGTTTTTGTATTTTGTTGTGGGGTTTTTGTAATTTGTTGTGGGTTTTTGTAATTTGTTGTGGGCTTTTTGTAATTTGTTGTGGGCTTTTTGTAATTTGTTGTGGGCTTTTTGTATTTTGTTGTGGGGTTTTTGTATTTTGTTGTGGGCTTTTTGTAATTTGTTGTGGGCTTTTTGTAATTTGTTGTGGGCTTTTTGTATTTTGTTGTGGGCTTTTTGTAATTTGTTGTGGGCTTTTTGTATTTTGTTGTGGGGTTTTTGTATTTTGTTGTGGGGTTTTTGTAATTTGTTGTGGGTTTTTGTAATTTGTTGTGGGCTTTTTGTAATTTGTTGTGGGCTTTTTGTAATTTGTTGTGGGCTTTTTGTATTTTGTTGTGGGGTTTTTGTATTTTGTTGTGGGCTTTTTGTAATTTGTTGTGGGCTTTTTGTAATTTGTTGTGGGCTTTTTGTAATTTGTTGTGGGCTTTTTGTATTTTGTTGTGGGCTTTTTGTAATTTGTTGTGGGCTTTTTGTAATTTGTTGTGGGCTTTTTGTAATTTGTTGTGGGCTTTTTGTATTTTGTTGTGGGCTTTTTGTAATTTGTTGTGGGCTTTTTGTATTTTGTTGTGGGCTTTTTGTAATTTGTTGTGGGCTTTTTGTAATTTGTTGTGGGCTTTTTGTATTTTGTTGTGGGCTTTTTGTAATTTGTTGTGGGCTTTTTGTATTTTGTTGTGGGCTTTTTGTAATTTGTTGTGGGGTTTTTGTATTTTGTTGTGGGGTTTTTGTAATTTGTTGCGGTTTTTTAATTTGTTGCGATTTGCACTTCCCAGCCACCGTAGGACACCCTTCATGGAACAAGTTCTTGATTCTCTTTCGAAGACAGCAAGTAAAGCTTTGAGTCTGGACATGTGACAATAACACTTCTTTTAGCAAATGGTCATCTCTGCCACTGACTGGACAGAGAAGAAATGCAGCACTGTCTTTGTTCAGTGGAGAAGTCGGACATATTTCAGACTGGAACTAGTCAAACAACTCATGTTGTGCTTTGTTGTCCTCTCAGTCCACCAGGTGGTGGCTGATTCAAAGGCGGAGTCTGTCGAGCTGCCTTCAAAACCAGAGTTAACCTGTCTGAAGAGGATAAAGTGGAGTGGAAGGACAGAAACATCAGGAAGGTCCATGTATATCCAGAAGTGTCTGACCAGCCTGAAGAACAGCACCAGGTTTACAGAGACCGAACGAAGATGAACAAAGACCTGCTGGAAACTAGAGACCTCAGTCTGACCCTGAAATACCCCACAGACTGGGACACAAACGCCTACACCTGCACCGTCTACAGCACGGAGGGAAACATCCTGCTGATGAAACAAGTGGAACTTAAAGTCAGAGGTCAGTGCTGCAGTGTGTGTGTGTGTGTGTGTGTGTGTGTGTGTGTGTGTGTGTGTGTGTGTGTGTGTGTGTGTGCGTGTGTGTGTGTGTGTTAGGGACTGTGGGGAATCTTTGTGCATTAGTTATTTGATACGATGTCTTGCACTATCCTACTGTATATTACTGTATACTACTATTCTTATTGTATATATTGTATATCTTATTCATCTGTTCCTCTGTCTCTCTTGCTGCTTTGAGCATGTACATGACCAAAGAATTCCCCTCGGGATAAATAAAGTTATTCTTTCTTGTAGAACTGCGGTTTTAAGCAATGTGGTTGAAAAATTTGGGTGCACCTAAGTTTTGTGCTGGTGCACCTAAGAAAAAAAGTTAGGCACACCAGTGCAACCATGGCAAAAAGTTAATCTAGAGCCCTGTATAAAATATTTGATCAGATGATAATGGTAGAATGTATGTATATATTTATTTATTAAAATAGTTTATTGTAGAATGGAAGTTCAGAAATTAAAAGATAAGATAAGATAAGATAACCTTTATTAGTCCCACACGTGGGAAATTTGTTTTGTCACAGCAGGAAGTGGACAGTGCAAAAGTTATGAGGCAAAAATTAGAATACAATAAGAATAAATACAGTACACAACTGTACAGAATAGAATAAAATAAAATACTATATACAGTAGAATAAAATAAAATAAATATACAATAAGATAAAAAATAGAATACAAATACAAATACTATATACAACTGAGTAAAAATACAACGATGACAGAAAGGATTATTGCACTTAGTGTTATTGCATATGTATGGATGTGTGTGCTTGATCAGTTAAAGTCTTTATTATGGAGTCTGACAGCAGTGGGGAGGAAAGACCTGCGAAATCTCTCCGTCCCACACCGTGGGTGCCGCAGTCTCCCACTGAAGGAGCTGCTCAGTGCTGTCACAGTCTGCTGCATGGGGTGGGAGATGTTGTCCATCAGGGATGACAGCTTAGCCGCCATTCTCCTGTCACTCACCACCTCCACTGGGTCCAGAGGGCATCCTAGAACAGAGCTGGCCCTTCGGATCACCCTGTTCAGTCTCTTCCTGTCCCCAGCAGAGATGCTGCCGCCCCAGCAGACCACACCATAAAAGATAGCAGAAGCCACAACAGAGTCATAGAATTTCTTCAGGAGTGGGCCCTCCACTCCAAACGACCTGAGTCTCCGCAGCAGGTACAGCCTGCTCTGCCCTTTCCTGTAGAGGGCGTCTGAGTTATGAGTCCAGTCCAGTCTATTGTTCAGATGAACACCAAGGTACCTGTAGCTGTCCACAGCCTCAATGTCCATACCTTGGATGTTCAGTGGTTGCAGTGGAGAATGCTTGTGCCTGCGGAAGTCTACCACCAGCTCCTTGGTTTTACTGGCGTTGATCTGGAGGTAGTTCAGCTGGCACCAGTCCACAAAGTCTTGGGTCAGACCTCTGTACTCCTTGTCGTCCCCATCAGTGATGAGGCCGACTATTGCAGAGTCATCAGAGAACTTCTGCAGGAAGCACTGGGTGGAATTGTGGGAGAAGTCTGCAGTGTAGATGAAGAGGAACGGAGCCAGAACCATTCCCTGTGGGGCCCCCGTACTGCAGACGACCCTGTCCGACACACAGCCCTGAGTTCTCACATACTGTGGTCGGTCGGTGAGGTAGTCCAGGATCCAGGTAGTGAGGTGATGGTCCACTCCAGAGTTCTCCAGCTTGTCCTTTAGAACCGAGGGAAGAATAGTGTTGAAGGCACTGGAGAAATCAAAGAACATGATTCTCACAGTGCTTCCAGCGGTCTCCAGGTGAGCGAGGGAACAATGTAGGAGGTGAATGACGGCATCATCCGCTCCAATGCCAGGCTGGTAGGCAAACTGAAGTGGGTCCAGTGATGAGCTTGTTAGGCGCCGAAGCTGAGCCAGGACCAACCGCTCCAGGGTCTTCATCAGGTGGGATGTCAGAGCCACCGGCCTGTAGCTGTTGAGGTCCTTGGGGCGTGAAGTCTTTGGCACTGGTACAACACAGGAGGTTTTCCAGAGCTGTGGGACTCTTCCCAACCTCAGGCTCAGGTTGAAGAGGTGCTCCATCACCCCACACAGTTGGTCCGCGCAGGACCTGACGACCCTCGAGCTGATGCCATCTGGACCCGCTGCCTTCTTGCCATTAATCCTCCTCAGTTCCCTCCTAACCTGGGTGGTTGAGAGAGACAGGCTGGAGCCTTGTGTTGAGTGTGTATTGGATGCTGCAGTTGGGGGTGGGGGGGAGTGAGCAGGGTGAATAGAGGTGGTGTGAAGTGTCTGAGGTGGAACAGAAAACTCACCTAACAGTAAAATAATGGTTTAGTCCTTAACAGCTAGAGTATTTAAGGCTGCCAGTTGTCATTAGACAGGAGAGTGATTGTGCTGTGAGAAAGCTTAATCTGCCAGTGATTGTCATGGCCTTAAAGCTATATGGGCAAATAAACACTTCTTGCTTACACCATACTGTGTCTCAGTCTTCCTTTCTGTAAATCCAGCCAAAAAAGGCAACCCTTGGCTGTGAGCCAAGACCAGCTGTGACAGGAGAGTTTACTCTGATGCACATAGACCAAAGATATAAGGTAAAAGAAACCACAGCACCATCAGACTCTGATCATCTCCAATTGCTCTAAAACTCTTTAAAGATTTCTGTCCTCTGCTCTGATCTGCTTCTATCCTTTACCTTCCTCTATAACTCTGAAAACAAACCTGCTGCTGTCTGTACAGCTCATGTTGTGTTTGTTGTCCTCTCAGTCTGTGAGGTGGAGCTGAAGATGGGGGAGTCTGTCCAGCTGCCCTTCAACACCACAGAAAACCTGCCTGAAGATGCTAAAGTGGAGTGGAAGGACAGATACAACAGGAAGGTTCATGTGTATCATAATGCATCTGACCAGCATGAAGAACAGGATGAGGATTATAGAGATAAAACAGAGATGAATGAATGCCCGCTGGAAACTGGAGACCTCAGTCTGACTCTGAAAAACCCCACAGAGGGAAACATTGGGAGATACACATGTTACATCCGGAGAAAGGAAGACATAATCAGATTGAAAACAGTGATGTTAACAGGAAAAGTAAAAGGGGGGTTGTATGCTCCCTCTAGGTGTGATCTTTCAGAAATACAATATTGCTTTTCATAGTTATGCTGATGATATACAGATCTACTTTGAACTAACTGATGATCTCTGTCTCTGCACTGTTTGTGTGAGGTCAAATAATGGCTCTTAGGAAACTCTCTTAAATGATAAGAAAACGGAAATCGTGGTATTTGATAGTAATATCCCTCACGGCCAACTTCATGATGCCCTTGGTTCCCTTGCCAGTTCCATCTCTGACACTGTTAGCAATTTGGGTGTGTTGCTGGATAGCTCTTAAATTTGATAAACAAGTGTCTGCTGTAGATAGATCTAGCTTCTACCAACTGTGGCTAGGCATGCCCTCTGACTGGAGCTGGGAGGTTTGCCTCTATTATCCCTGTTCTTGCTGATCTGCACTGCACCCATTAAATACCGTATCCAATTTAAAATACTGCTGCTTACTTTTAAAATGATCAACAACACAGCGCCAAGCTACCTTATCGAATTCCTTAGATTGTACATCCTTGTTAGAGCACTAAGATCAAATGGTGCAAAATCTAGAGGTGACTGTGCGTTTGCCTTGGCTGCACCTGATTTGTAGACTTATTCTGTTTCTCTTTTATACATTTCTTTTATGGCTTTGTGCTTTTACCATGTTTTTATTTGATATGCATTTCATTGCTACTTAGGTAACTGTTTGTACAGTCATTTGTATAAAGAGTAAACAGGACTGGTGAACTAGCGCAGCAGTTTTTCTGGACCTTTGCTGCCCTATTATGGTTTTTTTTTTTTCTGAATCTTTGGTTTTTATTTAGCCTTTTCTCTATTTTTTTTCCAATGAGTCTT
Source organism: Rhamphochromis sp. 'chilingali' (assembly GCF_963969265.1). NCBI lineage: Eukaryota > Metazoa > Chordata > Actinopteri > Cichliformes > Cichlidae > Rhamphochromis > Rhamphochromis sp. 'chilingali'. Next base: position 65,363,644 of record NC_137929.1, on the reverse strand, counting down.
AGCTGCACACAGCCTTTGAAACACATTTAACACGAAACCACCGAAGACTTACATTAAAGTCTCTGTTTCTGTACCTATTTTCGTGTATTCTCATTTGTTTGGCTCCCTGAGTGTCAATTCCTCCTTCTGTCTCATCTTCCTCTGTTCCCTTGTCTTTCACTGTTAGGGTGATATTCTGCCAAGTGTGAAGTTGATGAGCTTCACAGTTACAACAGGTTAACATGTCTGAATAACATGATGAAAGTACAAGCATGAACATTTTAAACATGTTTTTTATATTTATTTATATTTCAATAATATGTTTTAATGTTTTAATCCAGCAGTTTAAGGTCGCACCCAAGTATATCAGTCTCAGACTAAAGTCTGTGCTAATCAACACCATTGCAAAATGTTCATTTTCAGAGGTGGGCTTTCTGCATCATTATCCTGTTGCATAATCTGAGTGAGCTAAAGAGCATGAACTGATAGCTTCATATACTGTATTACTGTGTCATACAGTAACAAACGGCGCCTTAAACCATCTACAACTGAACAGATGTACCTAATAAAGTGGCTTCTCACAAATGTAGTGACGAAACCCCTGTGGCTGAGACTTTGTTATCGAACTTAAACTTTATTGAAGGTAGCCAGTCTGCTCTTTATTCCAACTGCTTTCTTTCCACATCTGTCTGCACAGTAACGGGACTTCCTCTTTAGTTAATTTATGCTTTCTATTTCATGTTGCATTATTTTATTTTTAGAGCACGTTACCTGACTGGTTTTGTCCCTGCACTGTTCTGTGTAGCATCTTCAAATGTCCACTAGATGTCACAAAGACACAGTGAACGTGGAACATGCGTGAACCTGTCGTGTGGATTGTGACATGCTCTGAATCCACAGACACGCACAACAACAGGGAAATTACACAAAATACACTCAAATGATTGAAGAGTTCGTTTTAACCTATGACATAACAGGATAACCAACTTAACCTTTAATAACTATTCTTGAGCCAAAACGTCCTGTAAAAATTTGAACCTGAAACTTCCCCATAAACTCAGATTTCCAAGTCGGAGCAGCCCCACCAACCCCGACTTAACCATCAAAGACGGCAGCAGTGAATGTAAGGAGCGGTTCTGAATCAGGCCTGCATCAGCTGCGTGAGTCGCTGTGTAAACCACACACAGCAGTGCACAGGCTCAGTCTGTGACTGTGCTGCAACAAACAAAAGTAAAGGCGTTCTTATGCATTTAGGCGTTTGGATGGTTCTACGTGCTGAGAAGCAAAACAAATCCTGTTTGTCGTGTTTTTCCTGGAACACACCAGCAGCTGTCAGTACTTACAGCTGGAGGAAGGCGGGGCGTTTCCCTCACATACAAAACACAAAGTTCCAGGAACAACAGTGAGGCGTGTGTGGGAGCTCTGCTTCTTCCAGGCTTACCGGACTTTGTGGCTGCTGTGGTTTATAAAGGAGGATGAAGATGTTGCTGTTTCTCCTCCTGAGCGGTAAGAAACTCTCTGAGCTCCGTTTACCTGTTTAACCTGCACTCAGTCACAGCACAGCGCCACAAATTCACTCATTCCCGGAAAACAGCGAGTGTGTGAACGATGTCTGAGAGGCTGAGGACCAACAGACTGCGGGCTTTCAGGTGGAAGTTTCTAGCAAGAGACACTAACTAACCACAGTAGCTATGTGCTACAGTAGCTCAGTGTGCGTGGGCGACGCTGATATGAGACATGAGTGCAGGGCTGATAAGCGTTAAGTCGCATGTGATTATTAACAATGTTTGGAGAAAACGACACGAGGTCAGTGTGTTGCTGTCGGTCATCAGAAAGCAAACACCTCTTTTCTTCTCTGCTCTGCTGTGTGGTTTTCCTGCGATCTAAAACTATTTTACAAATGCGGACATTCAAACCTGAAAAAATACTAATTACACAATATATTAAAAACCTAAATGCATGTGAGGAACCGTGGAGTCATTTTTGACCAGGATATGTCCTTCAACGCACATATTAAACAAATATGTAAGACTGCTTTCTTCCATTTGCGCAACATCTCTAAAGTTAGAAATATCCTGTCTCAGAGTGACGCTGAAAAACTAGTTCATGCATTTATTACTTCCAGGTTGGACTATTCATTATTATCAGGATGTCCAAAAAACTCCCTGAAAAGCCTTCAGCTAATCCAAAATGCTGCAGCAAGAGTCCTGACAGGGACTAGAAAGAGAGAGCAGATTTCTCCTGTTTTGGCTTCCCTTCATTGGCTTCCTGTTAAATCCAGAATTGAATTCAAAATCCTGCTCCTCACATACAAGGTCTTAAATAATCAGGGCCCATCTTATCTTAATGACCTTGTAGTACCATATCACCCTATTAGAGCACTTCGCTCTCACACTGCAGGCCTACTTGTTGTTCCTAGAGTATTTAAAAGTAGAATGGGAGGGAGAGCCTTCAGTTTTCAGGCCCCTCTTCTGTGGAACCAGCTTCCAGTTTGGATTCAGGAGACAGACACTATCTCTACTTTTAAGATTAGGCTTCAAACTTTCCTCTTTGCTAAAGCATATAGTTAGGGCTGGACCAGGTGACCCTGGATCCTCCCTTAGTTATGCTGCAATAGATGTAGGCTGCCGGGGGATTCCCATGATGCACTGAGTGTTTCCTTTCCAGTCACCTTTCTCACTCACTATGTGTTAATAGACCTCTCTGCATTGAATCTGTAGCGACTTCCACAGTCGCTAGAGGCCGGGGACTGAGCCTGCCTATTTGCCTGATGCGCTGTCAACTTTACGCCATAATGCGAGAGGTGGAATTGCTTACTTGTTTATTAAAGTGCTTGAAAAGTTTACAGAGCAATAAAACATCACAGGCTCTAATGCAACAATTAAGGGGAAACTCGTTGTGCTGCGGTCAACAAAAACTACGGCTACCCAGCCCTCTGTCAAAATCAAACCAGTGAAAGACAGACTGACAACGCTCTCTTAATGCCACCGCTAGCACCCATGTGACTCCCATTACACATCACCATAGCAACCAAACAAATGAAAACCCAGTGATCATCAAAAATTCAATACATTTAGTTATGGCTCCTACAGAATCAAATCTGTTATATGATTGTTGGGTTTTTCTCTGTATCTATGAAGCGCCTTGAGGCGACTTTTGTTGTGATTTGGTGCTATATAAATAAAATTGAATTGAATGTGCACCAATGGCCTGATACTCACAGATTATATCAATTTCTAATTATGCTTGAATTAACAAATTTCTAGTTATTTACAAATTGAAACAATAAAGGGCAATTAAGTTCTAGATTTTATTTATGTTTTGGTCATTTGTGTATTTGTACATCTGGTTTCCGGCTATAATGTCACTTTTCATTCATCATTTAAACTCTGGGTCAAACCCACAACATGTATTTGATTTGAGTTTCTCTTTGTGTGTCCTCAGTTTCCCAGCATGCTCTGGCTGTGGTGGTGGAGGTGAGTGAGGGGGAAAGGTCTGTCCTGCTGCCCTGTCTTTTCTCAGGTATTACACCTGAGGACACCACAGTGATGTGGACTTGCAGTGACCTCGATCCCAAATCTGTACATCAACGACGAGAAGGAGGAGACGATGGTAGAGGACAAAACCAGCGTTACAGCAGACGCACATCAATGAATCGTTACGCTTTCATCATTAAAGACTTCAGCCTCACTCTGAGGAAACCCACAAAGACTGACAGCGGCAACTACACCTGCTCCATCAGTGCTGGAGGGAAAGAACGGAGACTCAGAGACATCCAGCTGCAGGTCAAAGGTCAGCAACAAGCCCAACACCTGCCATAATTACAGGTCAATACTCTAGTCAAAGGTCAGAGGTCAAACTGACGCAAATTAATTCCCAAAGTCTTGTAAAAATACAGATGAAACCCGCAGCATCATTTAGCACAGATGTAACCTCAGAGGAAACACGAACAACAAAGCAGGAGATGACTGCAGAGAACTGCTGCAGCCTCTGGAAAATGTGACAGACTCATGTCAGCTCGTGTGCAGAGGGCTGTGTTTACCACACATATTTCTGTAAATATGTAAATAAATGACATTCTATGCATCACCCAGCACAAAACACTCAGAGGAATTTTGCTGCCACTTTTACAGTTGACACTTTGGTTTCTTGTTCTCTCAGACCAGCAGGTGGAGGTGACGGTGAGGGAAGGGTCACAGTCTGTCATCCTGCCCTGCAACACAACAACACCTGACCTGCCTGAGGACAGCACAGTGGAGTGGACTCGCTCTGACCTCGGACTCATCACAGTCCATGAGTATTCTAACAGAAATGATGAGCTCATGACTCAGGACGAAGTTTACAGGGACCGAACGAAGATGAATGAAGACCTGCTGAGAACTGGAGACATCAGTCTGACCCTGAAACACCCCAAAGTGAAAGACACGGGACGATACATCTGCACCATCTACAGGGACAAAGACATCCTGACACAGAAAGTAGTGCTGCAGGTCAAAGGTCAGTGCTGTAAGTTGAGGTCAGAGGTCAGTTTTCTAGATACAGGTCACAGGTCAGAAATCTTTTTTATGCTTCTCCACAGAACCATTTCCATCCTGGTCCAAAGTTTTAGTGGGTCTCCTGGTTCTCCTGGTTGTTCTTGGGGTTTCTGGAGGTCTTTTTTTTTCATTTGCGGCAGTATTTCATGTCAGGTGAGTTTCTTCTACTACACTACCCATAATGCCGAGCGTTAGCAGGTGTCTGCACATTTTTCAAACCTCTTTTCCCCACTCTGCGACACACCTGCCGGGGATCAAACACTGGTTTGTGGCTCTATAAAAAGGAACTCCGTAAACCTTTGACATCTGACAAAAAGTCAGAGCACTCTTGAGACAACCATTCATTTAGTGTTAATGGTGATAACTTCATCAATTTCTTCACAAATACAATTTTAACCATTAGAGAAAGAATTACCCACAAGATCAAGGTGGCACGGAGGGAGGTTAGCCAAGTATCGGAGCTGCAGAAAGGTGCTACAAGAAGGTGCCTAAGAAGTCCAGCAAGCTGTCGATGTCTGAGGCCTTACAAACTGCCAACCAAATACGCACAGACTTGACCAACTGCCAAAAAATGTAGTCAGATGATAACAAATTGAGAAGGTCCTACCAGTGGCTGGACAAAGCTGGACTGAAAGACAGCACAGAGGCACTAATCATGGCAGCACAGGAACAAGCTCTGAGCACAAGATCCATAGAGGCTGGAGTCCATCATACCAGGCAAGACCCCAGGTGCAGGCTGTGTAAAGATGCCCCAGAGACAATCCAGCCATAACAGCAGGGTGCAAGATGCTAGCAGGCAAGGCATACATGGAACGCCATAACCAAGTGGCCGGCATAGTGTACAGGAACATCTGTGCCGAGTATAACCTGGAAGTCCCGAGGTCAAAATTCTCCTAGGGTGGTGGAGAATGACCGAGCTAAGATCCTGTGGGACTTACCAACTGGATATAGTGGTGATAGACAAACAGAAGAAGACGGCTGTAGTGATAGATGTAGCGGTACCGAGCAAGCTCAGGGTACGCAGTGTTATTGTATATGCATGTTTCTGCTTTAATCTGCTGATGCTGCTTTGGGCTTGGTGGAATTTAAACACAACAACATTGCTGGCAGAGGTAATGTGATTTCACTATAGTGTAAATTGCATAAACCAGCACATCAAACAGGAAGTCTAGATTGATTCTCTCTTTAACAAAACCTAAACTCTGATCCAATTCAAAGCTTAGACAGAGCTGAGTGGATTCGACATGTTCTCATTGCCTTGAAGCCTTCTGAATGTCTTCCTTTCTGATGAAAACCCAGAAGTCCTGAGTAGTTTTTCAGGGATGGTATTCATCAGCCCCAGGCTGAGGCTCAGTCTGTCTGTTCTTCTTCATCCAACATGTCTGCAGCACTTTACAGGATGCTGCAGACGAGTTACCAAAGAACGAGTCAGGAACAAACTGAGACACAATCTGACTGAGACTAGAAGACAAGGAGGGACAGGGAGGTCATGTGACCATCCTGTTGTGCTTTGTTGTTCCCTCAGGTTACAAGGTGGTGGTGGATTCAGGGGAGGAGTCTGTCCGGCTGCCATGCAAAACTATGGTCAGATTACCCAACGATGCTAAAGTGGAGTGGACGGACAATTCCATTTCCAACAGGAAGGTCCACGTGTCTGACCAGGTTGGAGAACAGGACGAGGTTTACAAAGACCGAACAGAGATGAAGAGGAACCTGCTGAAACCTGGAGACTTCAGTCTGACCCTGAAATACCCCACAGACAAAGACACACACACCTACACCTGCTCGATCTACAGCCACGAAGGAAATCGTCCAATCATGAGCAAGAAAGTGGAGCTCATTGTCAAAGGTTAGTCGTGTGTTTATATTCAGAACTCACATATATTTCATATAATCCACATCTGTGACCTTTTAAACACGAATTTCATTTTATATATGTATATGTATGTACATATGTGTTTGTGTGTAATATAAAAATAGATCTCCATGGTAACTGAACACATCAGCTGGTCTGCAGCAGGTCATGTTCAGAGTTTGAGGCTCAAAGTGTCCCATTTTCACTGATTGTTTCCCGACGACATGCTTCACGTGTGATATGGATCCTCTGCTGAAGGAATCTGCTTTCTATCCACAACCTGTTGATCCGTGTCTGACTAACAGCAGCGCAGGAAGCCCTGCAGTTACAGAGAAACTGTCTGAGTCGCATTGTTGCTGCAGTTTACCTGCAACTGCTGTGAAGAAAAACAGGCTTTAGATTTTGTTGATCCAGCTAAAACAAAGAAAGTATGGATATGTCGACCTTGTTTCATAGGACACCTCTGTGATAATAAGTGCAGTATCATTGTCTTTCAAAGACTGCAAATAAAGCTTTTATTCTAAAATGACACTGAGTTCATTAGAAACCAGCTCTGCTGCTGATTGGACATCAAAGGCAACTTCAAAGGAATCAGTCAAACATGTTTTAACTACAAATATTTAACTTCAGTGCAAAACTTATTGTGCTCAGTGCTCTGTTGTTGTTTCAGTCCCCCAGGTGGAGGTGGTGGATTCAGGTGTAGAGTCGGTCCAGCTGCCCTGCAAAGCCACAGTTAATCTGCCTGAAGACGCTAAAGTGGAGTGGACGGACAGTTCACACAGGAAGGTTCACATATGGCAGAACAGACCTGGCAACCTTGAAGAACAGTTTGTGTTTTACAAAGATCGAACAGAGATGAAAAACAACCCGCTGACAACTGGAGACCTCAGTCTGACCCTGACATACCCCACTGACTGGGATGGAAAGACCTACACCTGCACCGTCTACAACGGACAGGGAAACACCCTGATGAAGAAACAGGTGGAGCTTAAAGTTAGAGGTCAGATAATACTTTGTTTTTCACATGTGCTGTACATAATATGGACATATCACCCTTTTAACACTAATGTATCGCCATACTTTATCCTCCTGGTGAGTTAGGAAAGATCGAGCTTACTGATCGGCAACAGTTTGGAAATCGATCAGCATGAAGCTGAAGGAGAAACTGTCAGAGCAAAATCTTAAAGTGAACTCTGAAGCTGATCTGCAGACATCCCAGCGAGGTTGTACAACAATAAATACAACAATAATCTAGACAAGGACGCCCAACACAAAGAAACTCTACTTGGAAATCTTTCTTAAGTGAATCTGTTTCTGCTTTCTCGTTATTACATTGGAGAAGATTCTCAGCAATCCTACTTTTAATGGTCTAAGCATCAATTCCACATCTTTAACTTAACTTCAAAAAAAGAGATGTACAACTGAATGTCATCTGCATTGTGTAACAAGTAATGTCAAAGTGCTGGAAATCTGGTGAAGCGGGAACGTATATAACAGAAATAGTATGAGTCTCCAAAACTGAACCTTTTGACACAGCAGAAGAGGACCTGTGCATCCACGTAATCATCAGCTGTGAACAACAGAACAAAACACTGAGACATGGACAGGCAGTAAAGTCCAAGCTTCATTAATCTCATATGAGAGGGAAGAATTACAGTGTCAACTCAAAGAGAAATTTTCCCTCACAGCTTATGTTGTTTGTTGTCCTCTCAGTCTGTCAGGTGCAGGTGGAGAAGGGGGCGGAGTCTGTCCAGCTGCCCTTTCAAACCAAGAAAGACCTTCCTGCAGATGCTAAAGTGGTGTGGTGGGACATTCATGACAGGAAGGTCCACGTGTTTTCAGACCAGGCTGGAGAACAGGACCAGGTTTACAGGGACCGAACAGAGATGAATAACAACCCGCTGAAAGCTGGAGACCTCAGTCTGACCCTGAAATGTCCCACAGAGAGAGACAGTGGGACATACAGATGTAAAGTCTACGGGAGAACCAGCAGATACAAAAAAGTGCAGCTCAGAGTCAAAGGTTTGTTTGTTTGTTTCTTGTATAGCTGTACTTGTACTGTATAGCTCTGTGTAAATAATCATTCTGTACATTCAATAATCTTTAACCCTACAACTGTTTACAACTTGCATAGTTCCCATTTCTGTATAGCTGTATATCTCAGATTTCTGTAAAGTTATTTATTTCATATTCTGTATAGTTTTTCATATTTATATCCTGTACATAGTGTTAAGGTTCAAATATTGAGGAAGGAGAGTACAAACCACCATTGGTCCAGAAGATCTTGGTCAAACAATTGATTTTAATGAATACACACGTGTGGGAAGAACACTCTGTACGCAGACAGCAAGTGGTCTTCGACTTAATCAAAGCATACACAGATTTTTATAGCATCAGGGTTTGATTTACTGACGCCCCTTCATGCGTCACAGACAGGATATAGACATACGTCAATATCAAAACTACAATGACTTTTACCACCGTTCGAAAGAACATCATCTTCTATTTTCATGGCTGGCACTTCCTGTCTACCTTTCAGTTCTTGTCTTGTTCCTCTTTTACCGAGACACTTTCGCCGTTACAATCCAGACATGACTAATCTCTCTCTCCTCTAAATAAATCTAACTCATGTGTGTGTGTGTGTGTGTGTGTGTGTCACGACCTCACATGCTCTCTGTGTCACCTCTTCACCTACTAACTGTCTGTGTCTCGTCCTCAAATGCTCTTTCTCAATTCACCTGTTGCACTTCTGACCTTTTACCAGAACAGAGGCTCATCCTTATGTGTTACAACCTAACTGAGACTATGTATATGTCATCTACTAAATAAATGTTTTAACCAAGAACCTCTACTAAAAGCTTAATATAAAATGACCTGATATAAATGTTTTGTAAGCATGTACGCAGTTTTAACCTTCTATAGCTCCAAGTCACTTGCACAATAGATTGTCCGGACATCGCGCCGAACAAAGCTTACAACCTCCAATTAATTGACCGAGCGCCAACTCTTTAATAAGCACAGATATGCAATATGTATAAAATAGTTATAACTGCACCTGAAATACAAGGTTAACATAATAACTGTATGCATAACATCTTAAGGCCTTCTTAAAGCTATCTGTTACATTGTTAAAGCCTCGTCTTAGCCTGCTGCTCAAAATAACTTTCACTTCTGCAAACTCTCTGCAAGCCTGTTTCCTGTCAGCCTGTGACTTAGCCTTTCTGAAAGACACACACACTGTTCAACCTCTGAATGCAATATAAACTCCAGATTATATTATTAATGCAATGGTGATGATGATTATTCTTTAACAATAGCAGTAAAATAATTTCCCTGCTCCACAATAGCCTGTACATAGCTTGTACTCACTACAGCCTGTACATACTTATAGTTATAGAATATTCACAACATACTTCATACCGTGTACATTATAACATACCATAATAGACCCATTTCTGTAATGTACTCACATATCTATACTATTGCTAATATATATTGTAATATATCTATATCACTAAAGCACTTCTGGATGGATGCAAACTGCATTTCGTTGCCCTGTACCTGTGCATGTGCAATGACAATAAAGTTGAATTCTATTCTATTATATTCTATTCTTAGTTCCTGTCTGACTGTCTTGTGTCTCCTCTGCAGGGAGAGTTCAGGTCCAGCATCAAACAGGGGACATCAGGAACAGAAGCAGCTCCATTGATCCGACTCCTCTGATGGCTGATCAATCAGTTTGATCTGTGTGTTCTTTGATTATTGATCAGTGATGTCAGAGTGGAGTCAGTGTGATGTTGTTGTTGTGTGTTTGAGACTTTTAGTGTCCATGAAGGTCTCTGCTGCCGTAGATCCTCTGAACTGTGACAGAGGTCTCACTCTGGAGGAAACTCTCAGCACTTTCCAGCAGCTCCTCCATCATGGAGGACGTTCCCTCACTGTAACAGGTGGAGGAGAGAGGAGAGGAAGCACAGGTGGATCCTCTGAGGAAGAGGAGCATCCTACAAACCACATGATCACATCAACACAGTCGTTATCTATAAAGTCAAATTGTTGGGTTTTCAGAATCAGAAAGTTGCCTTTTACCTCTTATGTCACCATAGTAACTGACTGAAAACATCAATTTCTGTTGTTATTATTATTATTTATATCTTTTGTTATTTTCAAACATGTAAATAATTATGATCCAGAGAAGTCTGAAGTGAACTAAACACAAACATGTGTGTTACGAAAAACAAAGAGAAAAGTTTATGTCTCTTATTTATTATTTATTTTGGTCAAACTTGCTTCGGAGGCTGACAGCAGCAGCAACTACTTTTTCTCTCGTAGTCGTGGCTTTTATGGTGGTGCTGTTGTTTATTTCATGCAGTTTGGTACATCCAAATCGTGGGATGTGGATAAAAGAATGAATGTATTTCATCAGTTTCATGGTGTTATAGTGTGATGATATCTGTGCTTCTTTATGTGCTATGGAGCTTTTGTTTTCTCCTCATACTGACTCCCTTTTGGGGGATCATTATGAGTCGAAATTCAAGATTTGTCAAGATTATAAAAGTCTCTGTATCCAGGCCCTACAAATGCATACACGCATCAATATTACCTTCAGACACAATGAAATTATTTTCATTAAAACTCCTGTTTTGCGGATTCATTTGCAGTGTTTTGTTTTTGTATAAATTAAAAGTTATATTAAAATGTTAAACAGAAATAAGAATGCCTGCATTTGTAACAGAACAAATACACAGCATTAGGCAATTATAAGGCTTCTCATAAAAAAACACAATGCAAAAGGGTTTATCAACACACAAAGCACTCGTATTTGCCAGGTAAGACTAAAATATGAGGCCACGAATGATAATAAAGAGCCATTGGGAGACAAAAGAGCCGGTGTTCCAGATTTGCTCGTCTTTGGGAGCCGTGGGACAGCTCTCAGAAAACAGGCGAGCTTCTCATCACTAACACATATGCCGGTGTTGTGCCAAAAAGTGATTGTCTGCCAGAAACTGATTGCCGTCCGCGGGAGCGCGCGCAGCTGCTTAAAGCTGCAGCGCCCGTATTACTTGCGTTGCCAGCTACTTCCGTGCAACTGATATAACGTGGGGGGAACCCAAACACATTTATGCCTTTGTTATTAGGCAAAGGTATGCATTTATGGAGCTTTAACGTTTCTTGAAACCGAATTATGACGCTATCAGAAGGTTGCTTTCAGTGTGTAGCGCAGTCACGAATGACTACACGGAATAATTAATGCCTACAGGTTTAGTATGTCTACTCTCGTTGTTCATATTTGTTATAAGACTGTCGAATAGTAGTTAAAACAATAAAGACCTATTGTGCCAGTATCACCATGACTCTTTCTTGTTTGTGCAGAATAACGACTGAGAACATGGCATTTTAGCGCTACCAAAAAGCGATTGTGGCCTATAACTTGTGATATATTATATCCCAAAAACTCTTCAAGAACTGCTGAATAACTTGTACAGGAACAATAAAACAATAAATAAAACTGACAATATGCCATTTTCAAGCTGCCAAAAAGTGATTGTGGCCTATAAATTGTCACTGAAACAATATTTCTGCTTCAAACTTGTTGGGTATCATCCAAAAGGATGATATGTGGCACATCATATCCCAAACAGTCTCTAAGAAATGCTGAATAACTTTTAAAGGATCATTAATACCTATAATGTGCCATTTTAAGCCTGCCAAAAAGTGATTGCCACCTAAATCTTGTCACTGAAACAATGTTTCTGCTTCAAACTTGGTGGATGTCATTCAGAAGGGTCCTATGTGACATATTATATCTCAAACACTATCCAAGAGCTGCTGAATAACTTTTAAAAGAACATTAATACCGATAATATGTCATTTTCAACCTGTGCATAAAACGTCAAATTTCAAAAATGTTGTAATTTAAAAATAACCCAAAAAAAGGATAATGGCCAAATGGAAACAGGTGGAAGGAGATCTGCTTAAACACATTAGGAACACCAAGTAATAGGAAAGACAAAACAAACGGTAATAAAAATGTCATTCCAATACAGCAATTATTAATTGAAACGAAAACCAAAAACAAATAACAATTAAATCCAATTAAAGAAGAAACCACCAGTTAAAATAAACTAACAAATAGACCAGAAACAGGGGGTATAGCGGAAGCTCAACACCAATTAACCATGGAACAACAATATTAATTCTTTGCATATAGTAACTATGGTAACATGTTAGGAAACACAAAATAATTGAATAATCCTACAAACAAATTGCAATCAAAGCTGAACTCTAATGTTGTGAACAACACAGAAACACACACAGCAACACAAACATAAATTAATGAATTACTAAACAAATAAACAACCAATAAATATTATAGGAGACAACGATACAAAACAAGAAACATTTCAAAAACGTTGAAAAATTGACAGCAACCCTCTGACCAGCATGCTTCACAAACAAATGGGTTTTTTTTGGTCTTGCAGGGCTTCTTGGCACAGCTCCTGTGGTACCACCGTGGGTAAATCTTGCAGCCAGTATGAATTAGACAAAACAAGGTAACATGAATATTTTGTTAAAAGTGTTATACAAATAAGTATGTAAATAACAATCTTGCAAAATACTCAGTCCACCATTCATTACAACTTCTGAATGACATGCAGCAAGTTTGAAGCAGAAATAGTATTTCATTAACAAGATATAGGCCACAATCGCTTTTTGGCAGGTTGAAAATGACATATTATTATATTAATGTTCTTTTAAAAGTTTTTCAGCAGTTCTTGGAGAGTATTTGAGATATAATGTGTCACATAGGACCCTTCTGAATGACATCCACCAAGTTTGAAGCAGAAATATTGTTTCAGTGACAAGTTATAGGCCACAATCACTTTTTGGCAGCTTGAAAATGGCATATTGTCAGTTTTATTGTTCCTGTACAAGTTATTCAGCAGCTCTTGGAGGCTGTTTGGGATATAATATATCACATGTAACCCTTCTGGAATATATCCAACAAGTTTGAAGCCGAAATATTGTTTCAGTGACAAGTTATAGGCCACAATCACTTTTTGGTAGCGCTAAAATGCCATGTTCTCAGTCGTTATTCTGCACAAACAAGAAAGAGTCATGGTGATACTGGCACAATAGGTCTTTATTGTTTTAACTACTATTCGACAGTCTTATAACAAATATGAACAACGAGAGTAGACATACTAAACCTGTAGGCATTAATTATTCCATCGTGATGCGTGTAGTCATTCGTGACTGCGCTACACACTGAAAGCAACCTTCTGATAAGCGCCATAATTCGGTTACAAGAAACGTTAAAGCTCCATAAATGCATACCTTTGCCTAATAACGAAGGCATAAATGTGTTTGGGTTTTTCCCCCCCACGTTAAGTAATCCGGGCGCTGCAGCTTTAAGCAGCTGTGCGCGCTCCCGCGGACGGCAATCAGTTTCTGGCAGACAATCACTTTTTGGCACAACACCTGTTAACGTAATAACCAGTTGATCTGGGGGACAGGACACCGGGAGTTTCCGTGAAACCGAAAGTAAACAGTTGATATGTTAATAACGAGTGTTACGCCCTCCATTGTCTTTTATCGACGGTTCCCAATATTTGTATGAGACACAAATCGCAAATATTAAGAGCAACAGTGAGAAGTGTTTGGATTTGTGCAGGTTGCGGTTTCTTGCAGGAGGTTGAAGATGCTGCTGTTTCTCCTGCTCCTTATTAGCGGTAAGAAACTCTGTAAACAATGTTTATCTTGCACTCAGACCGAAGTTTGCTCATTATCGCAAAGGTAGATACGCGCAGTGCGTGAGATTACCGATTTAATGATGTGTGGCTTTATTTACAAAAGAGTAAGGGATGGTGTGAGAAAGTCTGGACCGACAGACTCAGTGCTTTGTGTTGGAAGTTTGAGCCTGGGGGAAGCTAGCCCGGTGACGCAGGTCATGGCTGCAGGTCTGAGATAAAAGGCTTTGATCAGATAACCCTCTACATAACAAAACCACCATCATTCTCAGGAGAAGGAACAGGCACTGGAGTGGTCACCTATATCTGTTACTGTTCACAAAGTGTGACTCACTGGGATATCACCAGTTAAACTTGAAAGTTGTTTTCGTTCTAAAAACTGTGCGGATGGCGGATTGTTTATTTCCTGGTTAATCTCGCATACTCCGATCCGGTCACCGGAACTTTTCCCCTCTAAAAGCTGGTTTTGATTTCACCAGGAATAAGTCTGTTTATTTCTTATCTTTTTTTAATTCCCGTGTTACATACCAGTGTTTTACAGTAAATGTTACTTTCTATTCCAAATGAAAGTAAAAGTAATGCTTATCATAAAGACTGCTACATAAGAATAGTGTTATGGCCCGTCTAGGCGCGGCCAGACCACGTCTGCAACATAAAGGGTGATCCATCCCCGTCCAACCACAAGCAGCACGTCACACACTTAATACTTTGTGACAGTGATTTATTTACAATAAGTGCAGTTAAACAAAGGAAGGGAGCATATCATAACTTCAGGGTGAACCCAAGGCCAAAACAACAAACAAAGGGTAACCTATCTCAGGAATAAACACAACTTACCTACTCAAAAGAGCTAAACCAAACGACAATCACTTTCCTCCCTGCCTAACAAAAACAGGAGAAAACTGATCAAACAAAAAGGCGGTCCACCCCTACATGCTCTTACATTAACATAATATAGTGACACAGTGAACGGTCTGCCGGTTGGGTTGGGCCGGGGATGAATGAATTGGCAGTCCCTGGCGCTCTCTTCTTATCCGCTGCCTCCCAGTCCTCAGCCAATCGGTGTGAGCCATCCACCCTGGATGCACCAATCCCGGAGGAGCACCTGGACACTCAAATTTACATATGATTACGATCAGTTGTAACAATAGACATAAATAATGAAATCGGGATAAACTTTAAAAGCAGCAGTGTGACGTTTAGGGTTCAGCTGCAGGTTTAACAACTGTTCAAACCTATCAGGTTTTGGCAGGAACTGGGAAACACACTGTTTATGAGTCATTTATAGTCATTGCAATGATTTGTGTCTCAGTCAGGTTTGTTCTCATGAATGATGGTGTGTGAATTGTGGTACAACATTATCTCGCCTCCTTTCATAAAGAATGCACCAGTGTCTGCTATACTGAATTAAGTAATAAAATAAACGTTTTAGTATTTAGAGGACTGTCATCTTATGTGAGGGGCACAATGTTCAAGTGCAAGCAAACAAGAAAACACCCAGAAATATTTCTGAAAATTTAGTTTCGTTTAGTTTTTAAAAAATGTAAAATACTGTATAACAAGAAAAAACTGCAAATGTAAATGCATTATTTTTTCACTCTTAACGTACTGAAGCATTTTAATTGAACTACCAAATAAACAAATTGGTACTCTCTTTTTGCCATTGTCTGGCCAGAAAGAGATCTATTTATTATAAAATACATTTATTCATAGATTTTTAAAAATAAAATAAAGATATATTTATAACTATTTCTTTATTTATAAATACATCTATACATAAATGTATTTATAAAATACATTTATTCATATATTCACATATATATAATGCAGATATATTTTTTAATATATCTTTATTTTAGAAAGCACTTTAAAACAACCACAGCTTACGCAAAGTGTTTTACATTGGAAGTAAATAATAAAATTACATAATGTGTAAATAATAGCCAAATGAAAGTAAATTAATTAGTGTCTCTTGTTATTAAATCAGCTATTAAGTCTCACTGAGGTCAAAAGCCAAAGAATAAAGTTGGGTTTTAAGACGTGTTTTAAAAGTGGACAGTGAAGGGGCCGCTTTAACGTGCAAGGGCAAGTTATTCCATAATTTAGGAGCGACGATAAAAACGGCACTGTCCCCTCTGAGCTTCCTCCTGGATCTCGGTACTTCCAGGAGCAGGTGGTCAGCTGACCTAAGAGACTGATTCACAGATCAAATTTCCTTTGAAAATGTCATTTCTTGGTGTAGATATCACAACAGGACATCTGAAAACACAATAACATGGGAAGTTTTAAATGAATTATGAAAACTATGTAGTGGTGTGGAGTGAGCACACGTTAACAATCCATTAAAATTGGTTCTTTAAGGTCAACTTAATCATTCATTGCTCTAAAATTGACAAAAAAAAATAGTATGACTTAAAATCTATGATTTCTACAATAACATGTCAAAGTTTACCTTTGAATTCTCTTTTAAAGGTCAATATATTGATCTGAAGGCAACAGTGATAATAATGTTGTATAGAGATCTTTACAGTTGCAGCGTTTGGTTGTATGCATATGGGAAATTATATATTGGAATTCTAAATATCACATTACTTTGAACTTCAGACCTCTTCTTCAAGGTCAGATTTTCATAAAATGTATTTTTTTTCATTAAATCCTTGCTTAAAATTCTGCTGTCTTTGTTTTGTTTTGGCAACATAAAGGAAATGAGACTGGCATATAGGGATTATAAATATCACAAAAGTGTCGGTGAACATGTGACAATCAGTCCTTGTACAGGATGGACCTTTTATTACTAACAACTGACTGAAGCCTTTGAATGTTTCATGTTAGCTGCTCATGATTGAAGGCGTGGTATATTTCTGACTTTAAAGTGTCTGGCAGAACTGTAAAAAAAAGTAAAACATAGGTGTGCATTCAAATGTACAGATTAAATTAATTACCACTGTCTTTTGCCTCACCAAACTTACTTTTAAGTTGTTTGAGGTCAAATAACAAAATCATCTAAGTTTATACAAACAAATTACACAAAAGTCTAACTGACCATTTACATTTACTAGATCTTACAATAAATACATATGTTCAGTCATTATTTATTCACTGATTACATTACCTTTACAGTAACTTTACCAAGCACAGGTACCCATTTCACTCTGTTAAACAAGCTGATTAAAGATTTTTTCAGTCTTACTGAGTAAATTTAGATTTCATAGACAGATTAACTGTAAATAGTTCTCTCTCTGGTCCCTGAAATTTACCATTTGGACACAGACACAAACCCAAAGCATGCAGTTAACCGTGGTTTCTGTTTGTGTGTCCTCACAGGTTCCCAGCATGCCCTGGCTGAGGTGGTGGAAGTGTATAAGGAGGCAATGTCCGTCTTGGTGCCCTGCCAGTACTTGGGTATTCTTCCTGAGAAGAATCCCACAGTGATGTGGACTCGTAACGATCTTGATCCCAAATGTGTTCATCTGCGACTAGAAGAAGGAGATGATCTCAAAATGCAAAACCAGCGTTACAGGGGGCGCACATCAATGACGTCTGATGCTCTGGAAACTGCAGACTTCAGCCTCACCATCAGAAGACTAGAACTGAGCGACAGCGGCATCTACACCTGTTCCGTCAGTGATGGAAGAGAAGAACTGGGACAGAGAAACATAGAGCTGAAGGTCAAAGGTCAGAAAGTAACTGCAACTGATTAGTAAAAAACCCTATACTGGGTAAATGATACAATCTGATTTAGTTCATTTATATTTATTTTTATTTTCTTAAAAAAGGGTATCAAGTGTTTGTGGCCGGTCTGGCCTGACACTCAGATTGCCGTGTTCTCTGTGTTGTGTTATGTGTAGGATGAGAGGAGTCAACTCTTGCTTTCTCAGCTGTTCACATAAAAACAAATTCAGCAGAGCAACTTCATATGACTGGGCTTCTGCATGCACACCTTTAAGAAAGGGAGAAGAATAGCGGACCACATGAGAAACCACCTGCACGCTCCTATGACCAAACCTTAGTTCGGCAAATTAGCATGTTACAGTAAAGTGCTGTACGCGACAGGGAAACAACAACACACTAAGAACATCCAACAACACTGTGAGACAAAATGCATAAGCAGAACAATGTCTAAGGAGCTTGGAAAGAAAAGCGTCTGGGCTTCTTTAAGTTTCTTGAAGACATTTCACCTCTCATCTGAGAAGCTTCTTCAGTTCTAAGGTCAAATGGTGGCGAGTCAAGATCTCCTGGGTCTAGGGATGGATTGCCCCTCCTGGTACCAGGACCTGGGGCATAGAGTATGTTTGGGGAGTGTGATTGTGTGTACAGTGTTAATTTCTGTTTGTCCCCACTTTGGGTGAATGCTAAGAATTTGTATGTGTGTGCATGAGGGTGGGAATAGATGTTTGTGTCTGTGTGTGCCTCTTTGTCTATGTTTATATGTCTGGATGGTTCTTAGACTCAACTTCTCTGAGTATATCAAAGGCCCCCCTGGTTTGGGGGCCTATCTCCCGCCATCACACTCCCTGCCATTGGCTGATGTCATCAACTGTTTGTGCATTGGTGGTCTCAGCATACATGCTGGGCTCTCAGGTATGGTAAATGGTAAATGGCCTGTATTTATATAGCGCTTTACTAGTCCCTAAGGACCCCAAAGCGCTTTACATATCCAGTCATCCACCCATTCACACACACATTCACACACTGGTGATGGCAGCTACATTGTAGCCACAGCCACCCTGGGGCGCACTGACAGAGGCGAGGCTGCCGGACACTGGCGCCACCGGGCCCTCTGACCACCACCAGTAGGCAACGGGTGAAGTGTCTTGCCCAAGGACACAACGACCAAGACTGTCCAAGCCGGGGCTCGAACCGGCAACCTTCCGATTACAAGGCGAACGCCCAACTCTTGAGCCACGATCGTATGTACTAGCTCACTGGCTTGGCGGGGCCTGGTTGGTGCACTTGGCTCGGTCAGGCCTCTTCCGGGGAGCCCTTGGACCTTGGCCTATGGGCCGGAGGCTCGGTCCGGTCTGGCACAGCTGGCTGCTGGCAGAGACTATGGGCTTCTGCACCATGACTGCTGGGTGACCCCCCATCTGGAGCTCTCCTCAGCTGCTTCCAGTATGGTGGCATAGCTGCGCCTCTGGTGGTCCTCCTTGGGCTCTTGTCCTCTGGGGGACCTCTACATGTCTGGAGCCTCGATCTCCTCCATGCCTGCTTCATGGGCTGGGGGGCAGGGCTATGGCTCCTGACCCCTACCATTAGACACTGACATGGTTGTTGCTGTAGTTTCTCTACTGTCATTTTTGTTTTTGTTTGTGTCCCAGAGTCATGTCCAGTCTAATTGTAATAACTTAAAAAAATAAAGATTGAATAAACTATGACAATTAAGTGGACCAGTATAGCAAAAAGGTCTACTGTGGAAAGTAAATCTGTTGGGCATTTTTCTTGACATTCAGACAATAATTTTGATTGCTACAATGCCAGATAGGACAGGGAATGTTTTATATATGTGTGTGTGTTTGTGTATGTATATATATACACACACATACTGGGCTCTAGAGTGCAACCAATTTGGTCAGAGCCATCGACCTCTGAATGCTGAAAAAGCACAGTGTATCCAGAAAACATATTATATACGGTGATAAATGCACTGTCCAAGTGTCCCCTGTCCCCAATGCCTTTCAGCGGCAGGCAGCAGCAAACAGGTCATCAGAGAAGGCTGATGTGATGATTAAGTTTAATATTATCTACAATATTGCCAAAGAGTGCCAAAGCACTTTAAGCACAAGCACAAGATTGTTAATGAATGCAAATCATTAGGTAACGGCCAAGCAGAAAAAAGGTCATTGTTTATTTTGCTGATTATTTTCACTGTTGATTGGATAGTCCGTCACACTGAATTACCGGTGGGATTTTCCACTCTGCTTTCATTAAGGATGTTCCACCATGCAGATACTTTTGGGTTGCTTCTTTCAGTTAGAAATGGACAACTGGAATACGCCCTTTGTCACAGGTCAATGATTAAAATATTTATATAAATGCTTCTACAGCTACTATTTTGCTGTATTGCCCTCTCAGACCAAGAGGTGGAGATAAAAGTGGAGGAAGGGTCACACTCAGTCATCCTGCCCTGCAAAACAACACCTGACCTGCCTGATGACACGAGAGTGGAATGGACTCATTTGGATGTAGAACTCATGACGGTCCATGTGTATCCAAACAGAAGTGAGAACCTTAAGAAACAGGACGACCTTTACTGTGGTCGCACAAAGATGAACAAAGACCTGCTGAAAACTGGGGATGTCAGTCTGACCCTGAAACACCCCACAGAGAGAGACAGTGGAGGATACATCTGCACCGTCTACAGGGACAAAGACATCCTGAGACAGAAAGTAGTGCTGCAGGTCAAAGGTCAGTGATACAAAAGGTCAGAGTATAGATGCAAATGAGAAAGTAGAGGTGATTTTCTTTTCCTCTCCACAGAACCATTTCCATCCTGGGCCATAGCTCTGATGATTCTTCTGGTTCTTCTTGTTTCTGGAGGTCTTCTATTTCATTTGCGACACTATTTCATGTCAGGTGAGTGTCTCCTCCTACACTACCCATAATGCCGATGGTCAGCAGGTGTCCTCTGGTGGCTCCTTGACTGCGGCTCACACAAACTTGTTCCAGGAGCTGAAAGAGTTGAGAGTTACAAACAGCTGATACAGAGAGCTGAAGAGAAACTTCCAGGTTTGTTCCAGAAGTCAGAAAACCTCCTTCAGACTCAGTCATTGATCAGTGAAACAGCTCCACAACATGACTTTACTAAACAGTGTGTGTGCTTCACTGCATTGATCTGACACAGAGGCTGCATGTGGACAAGCTGTTCTTCTTCTGTGGTGGTAAACAGCAGCTGACATGGAAACATGTCCTGACAGTAAATGTTGCAGCAGCTTCAGTAAATGTTCCTCCTTGAGTTGTGCTCAGTCATGTGGTGGAGAGCTTCAGATGTTCAGACACATGAGATCTTCATGGTTTCTGTGCTGATGTGTGTGAGACATGGCCGACTGTGGAGGCTCAGTCTGTCTGTTCTTCTTCATCCAACATGTCTGCAGCACTTTACAGGACGCTGCAGACGAGTTACCAAAGAACGAGTCAGGAATACATCAGGAACAAACTGAGACACAATCTGACTGAGACTAGAAGACAAGGAGGGGACAGGGAGGTCATGTGACCATCACAGCTGCTGCTGACGTCATTATGTTGTGCTTTGTCCTCTCAGTTTACCAGGTGGTGGTAGATTCAGGGGTGGAGTCTGTCCAGCTGCCCTGCAAAATCATTCTTCCCCCAACTAACAATGCTAAAGTGGAGTGGCAGAACAGAAACAACAGGAAGGTCCACGTCTATGAGAACGGCTCTGATCAGCCTGGAGAACAGGACGAGGTTTATAGAGACCGAACAAAGATGAAGAGAAACTTACTGGAACCTGGAGACTTCAGTCTGATCCTGAAATACCCCACAGACAGAGACACAAACACCTACACCTGCACCGTCTACAACAGGTTACGAAGAAGCCCAGTGAGGAAAGATGTCGAGCTGATAGTCAGAGGTCAGTGATGTTGATACAGATCAAAGGTCAGAGCACTACTTTGTTTTTATTTTGCATTTCATATGATACCCAGTTGTGAACTTTTTCAGATAGATTTCTATCCATAATTCATGGCGACTGCTGGGGAACTTCCCATCATGCACTGAGCATATCTTTTTCTCTCTTCACTCTCCATGTTTTCCAACACCACTTGCATTAATTATTAATAATCACAAAACTCTTTTACTTTCACACAGTGGGTCTTCAGTGCTGTCTTCCTGCACTCACTGCCAACCTGTCATAACTGCACCTCTGTGAGACTGGTTCTGTTGGAAGAACGTCCTGTTAAAAGGAAGTTTCTCCTTGCCAATGTCACCAACTGGTTGCTCATAGGGAACCTGATTTGGTGGTCCCTCTCCAGGGCATCTGGACTCTATTGATGATCAATGAAAATTAATACTGAGTTAAGTCAGTTATTGAACTGACATCAGTTTCAGTTATTACTGGGAGGAACTCTGTTATATATCTTGGAGTCCAAATTACTAAAGAGACTTTCTTTACATGCTGATAATTAATTTGCAATCATGGGATGCTGAATCATTTCTGATGGAAATACATTTAAGCATATGTGGATCTAAATGGCTATGACAGTGATGGGTTAATTTTCATAGATTTCAGCTCTCCTAACTACACCTATTTGTAATTTCATCTCATCACATTTTTTTCACATATTTGGCCTGAAGGGAGAAGAAAAAGGCCTGACAGGGCAAAATGGTTAAATAACAAACTTTAATTTAAAAGGTCTCCACACAAGGAGAGGGCAACACACAACCCTGCACTACTGACTACCAGCAGCAAACTCCAAACTGCTCCCAATATGAGAAACTGTCTAAACACATCACCGAGGTGCTCCATTCTTTGGGCTGGGTCTCCAACAACCCTTGAAAGTAGATCTCAGCTAGCCTTTAAAATGTTTGAAGACTAATTGGTGAGAGAGAGCCAGGTCCAGAGTCGAGGAAAGGAGTGCCAGATGGGGGAAAAAATGCAAGAGAGAGAGAGTGGGAGCACCACACAGATACACCCACCTAGCCCCATAGTATGTAACAGAGCCAAATCAGGAACGTTCAGACTAATCAGGAGATAAAGGTTTGGATCTTAAACATTGATATCCTTACAGCTGAATATATTTATTAGTGAAACTGGTGCATTGTTTGGTTTGATCAGTTTAAAGTCTTTCAAGAAGATTCAGTGAGTTAAAAATCAGGGTTACCATATTAGCCATCTAGCCGTGTTATGCCATGTTGTTACTGCTTCTGATGTCATCATGTTGTGCTTTGCTGTCCTCTCAGTCCCCGAGGTTGTCAAAGTGGATTCAGGGGCGCATATTGTTGAGCTGCCCTGCAAAGCCAAAGTTCCCCTGCCTGAAGATGCAAAAGTGGAGTGGAAAGACAGTGATAATGACAAGGTTCACGTTTATCAGAACGGCTCTGACCAGCCTGATGAGCAGGACCTGATTTATAGAGACCGAACTAAGATGAATGAAGACCTGCTGAAAACTGGGGACATCAGCCTGACCCTGAAGTACCCCACAGACAATGACATAACAACCTACACCTGCACTGTCTATAACAGAAAGGGAACTGTCCTAATGAAGAAACAAGTGATGCTCAAGGTCAAAGGTCAGTGCACACTTAATAACAGAAGTTTGGTAAAAGTACATTTGTTGGACCTACATCTAGAAGCTACATTTACCTTGAAGGGTGTTGATCACGTACTTTGATTTAAAAATAAACAAAAACAAACAAACAAAAAAACAGAATGTCATATTAGCCCTGGAGGCCTAGAATTTACCACCCACACCCATTGCAGCAGCTCCCCTCTTGTTCAGTGCTTTTGGAATTATGACTGGGTTTAGTTTAGAGGCCTGGAGAGTAGTTTGTTAGTTTTAAAAGGCTAAAATAATCTGCAACAGCTATTTACTACGGAAGAGGATTAGGGACAGTGGGAAAAAAAACAAATTGGTGCATTTTTGTTCCCTTTTCCAGAATTCCGGAAAAGGGGGGGAAAAAAGACATGCCTGCTTTTTCCCCCAGTAGCTCTAATCTCTTCCGTAATTTATATTAATGTGGGTTGATACTCAAGTTTTTACCTTTACTGTTTCACAAAGGGTTAAAAAGGGAATGTCCATGTTTTAGACTCTTTGAATGAAGGATTTCATTAAAGAAGTTTAGCAGGAGCAAATCAAAAGCAGAATCAAACAACAATAATTCCAAAACCAAGTCACTTAATCACACTTATCTATTTAACCTACTCTGAGCTAATGTTGATTTTGTTATGATCTTTATTCTGTGCTAAGTTCTTTAAAGTTATATTCCAGTAGGAAACAATGCAGATGCAAATCCTCTTGAATTTATAATCCAACACGGTAAAAATGAGTAGAGAAAAAGTAAAAAATGCAAAGTGTTCTGTCTGTGGTTGTTCCTCCTGCTGTACTTGGTATATTTTATCATTGTGAACTCCTACAATCCAGTCACATGATTTCTTCTGCTCATTGCAAGAACTAGCCCCAAATTTTCCTCATGTGTTCATTTGCATCACTCCTCTCTCTCTCATCCTGTTTTTCTCTGAAAATCTAATCATTGTTGACATCATCACCTGATGTCTAGCCATACCTTATCATTCGTAATAACTTATAAACCAAACACTAGGCATTTTGTGCAGTATGACCTTTAAACAGTTGAGGAAACAGGACATGTGGAAGTTAAGGTACTGTACATGGCAGGTCTACAAAATGAACACTATCCGGAAGTAAAATCCTGAAGAACAGAAAATCCAGCAGGAATCTGGCAAAACACCTGAGAGATCCATGTGGACTTTCAGTTAATCCATCTACTGTTTGCCTGTAAGTCTGAAATGGCCCCACTGAACACTCGGTGGAGGCTCTGTTAAGGTTTTGGGCTGAAGTAGGCTGTATTACCTAACAATACATAAAGAGGCAACTACTTAAAGAGGTCTTGAAGCGACTGTTCTTGTAGTTTGGTGCAATAAATATAAATGAAACTGAATTGAATTTAATATTTGGTATGACCACTTTTAAAATCGAAAATAAGCTCGATTTACTTCATTGTAATTTCAAGTGACGTTTTAACTGTGTCAGAATTTTTAAAACTCAAAATCCTGGCAATCCTCCTGGCACTTAACAGC
The DNA here is from genome assembly GCF_963969265.1 of Rhamphochromis sp. 'chilingali'. Taxonomy (NCBI): domain Eukaryota; kingdom Metazoa; phylum Chordata; class Actinopteri; order Cichliformes; family Cichlidae; genus Rhamphochromis; species Rhamphochromis sp. 'chilingali'. Next base: position 65,338,759 of record NC_137929.1, on the reverse strand, counting down.
GTACACTATGTTACTCTGTGTCGGAGGACCTGATCCTTGGGGTGAATCAATTTTGGGCACAGTCTGTTTTGGAGTTTAAAAGCCACAGAGATGCAGTGTTTAGAAAAAATGTGTCTCAACTGCTCCGATACTCCTGACACGGGATCACGACAGGTTTTCGCTTGGGCAGCGGTTGTCCTTCTCGCCTGGAGCTTTCTTTAGGTGTCTTCCCATCTTTGACAAATGTCCAGCTGGAATAACCACATTTACTCAGGGCCTTCTTGATGTGCTGTTCTTCTGCTTCCCTGTACCACAGTTCAAGTGATCCGTGAATTTTGGTATGTCCAGAAATTTCAGTTTTCAGGCCCCTCTTCTGTGGAACCAGCTTCCAGTTTGGATTCAGGAGACAGACACTATCTCTACTTTTAAGATTAGGCTTCAAACTTTCCTTTTTGCTAAAGCATATAGTTAGGGCTGGACCAGGTGACCCTGAATCCTCCCTTAGTTATGCTGCAATAGATGTAGGCTGCCGGGGGATTCCCATGATGCACTGAGTGTTTCTTCTTCACTCACTATGTGTTAATAGAACTCTCTGCATTTAAACATACCTGTTATTAACAGTGTTGGTCAAGTTACTTGAAAAAAGTAATCAGTAACTAATTACTGATTACTTCCCCAAAAAAGTAATCCCGTTACTTTACTGATTACTTATTTTCAAAAGTAATCAATTACTTAGTTACATAGTTACTTTTTAAAAACACAATTTACAACCTGAATAGGTGATAAAGCGATAGGTCTTTCAGCCCAATTCTACTTTTTCTACATAATCCATCATACAAAATGTAATCAAATGGAAAAGTCCCTTTTTAAAATTTGTTTTATTAGTTTTAATCTTTTAACTTTATGCATCAAGCAAAAATTTAATTATATGAAACATTCTCTGACTTGAATAAATTAGTTTAACATTTAAACCTATTTTCTGCACATTCCAGCACATAAAATAAAATATTTTTTGTGTTTACACTCACTCTTTCAAATAGATGCAAGTAAAACACAGCAGAAAATAAATAAAGTCAAAGACTCAGCGGTCCTGTTGCTCTATTTTCACCTGTAAAGCAGGAGTAGAGTAGGCAGAGGTTTACCCTGGTGCAGGTGTGCCGCGGTCAGTTGAAGAATCCGCGAGTTTCTCTGTGAGTTTCCCATTACGTCGTAGCTACTCGGTGCTTGCTCGGAAGTTTAGGGTTTTTTTTCGCTGTAAAAAGAAGTTTTCTTCCCACGCACGATGGACGCTAATGTTTTTGTCACTTTTTATGGAAGCAAACTCAAAGTAAGGTCAGTACTTCCACACTTTAAACGCTGCACGCTCATACTCTCTCCCACAATCGATATGTGATCCACTGTTGATCTGCACACAGCTGTTGTCACTAACGGCGCACTTGCTTACGTCACTGTCGTGAAACATTCTCACAAAAAATCACGGTTTTAGTAACACAGTAACGCAGCGTTCCTACGGGAAAGTAACGGTAATCTAATTGCCGTTTTTGCATTAGTAATCCCTTACTTTACTCGTTACTTGAAAAAAGTAATCCGATTACAGTAATGCGTTACAAGTAACGCGTTACTCTGGTTATTAATGTCTTTCTTTCTTCCACAGCATGTCTTTATCCTGTTTCCGCCCCTCCCTGAGCCTGGTTCTGCCAGAGGTTTCTTCCTGTTAAAAGGGAGTTTTTCCTTCCCGCTGTTGCCAATGCGCTTGCTCATAGGGGGTCATATGATTGTTGGGTTTTTCTCTGTATGTATTATTGTAGGGTCTACCTTACAATATAAAGCACCTTGAGGCAACAGTTGTTGTTAAAATTTAATTGAATTCTTTCTATGATGAGAATGTACACATCCTGGACAGGGAGGAACGCTGGTTTGAGCGCAGAGTCAAGGAGGCTATTTATGTGAAAAGGGAAAGACCATCTCTGAATCGAGGAGGGGCCTAAGGGTACATCTTTTGCCATCTTACAATGCTGTGATTGCAGCCATTCCCCAAATCTCTGTGAATGGTACTCATAGTCTTTGCCAATCGTCATGATTATGCATATCAGGGATCATAAACTGACCTCCAGCCCATTGTTCCTTCAGTGATCTGGTTTCAGTCATTATGCAAATGTACTGTTTATAAGATTGGGGAAACCTGCAGTCAGCTGACACTTGGATTAGTTACAAAACATTTCTCCCACTGAAAATTCTACATCCAGATGAACAGAATCAACTTTTTGGGATATCCATAATATTTCCCTTTATCCAGGAAAAAACTGTGTTCAGTGCTGTTGCTGTCTAACCAGCTCATGTTGTTCTTTGATGTCCCCTCAGTTCACCAGAAAGAGGTGCATTCAGGAGAGGATTCTGTCGAGCTTCCCTTTAGTATCGAACCTGATCTGCCTGACGGAGCTAAAGTGGAGTGGACAGATAAGGACAACAGGAAGGTCCAGGTGTATCACAACACCTCTGACCTTAATGAATTACAGCATCGTTTTTACAGACACCGAACAGAGATGAATGAAGGTCTCATCAAAGCTGGAGATCTTACTTTAACACTAAAATACCCCACAGACTGGGACAGTGGCATCTACACCTGTACTGTCTACAACTGGTATAGAAAGATCCTGATGAAGAAACAAGTGGAGCTGAAAGTCAGAGGTCAGTGTCGTACATACAAATCAAAAAAGTCAAACATGACTTATGTCCTGTCTTCCTCCACTCACCCAAACTGGTCACGGCAGATGACCCTCGCCCCCACCCAATCACTCAATCAGCTCTAAAGCTGCTTTATCTTTTAGATTTCTGTCCTCTGTTATGTTCTACTGTGCTTCTGTACTCCAGCTTTCTCTACAACTGTGAAATCCTGCTGCTGCTGTCTCTGTCAGCTCATGTTGTGTTTGTTTTCCTCTCAGTCTGTCAGGTAGAGGTGGAGCAGGGGGCGGAGTCTGTCCAGCTGCCATTCAAAACCACAGAAAACCTGCCTGAAGATGCTAAAGTAGAGTGGAGACACTATGAACCATTCAGGACCGTTTATGTGTATCAAAACGGCTCTGACCAGCCTGACAAACAGGACCAAGTTTATGTGGACCAAATACAGATGAATGAAGACCTGCTGAAAACTGGAGACCTCAGTCTGACCCTGAAACAGCCCACAGAGAGAGACAGTGGAGAATACAGATGTGAAGTGGACAGCACACAGATCTACAGATACAAAACTGTGCTGCTCAAAGTCAAAGGTTTGTGTGTGTGTGTGTGTGTGTGTGTGTGTGTGTGTGTGTGTGTGTGTGTGTCTCTGACTGTGTTGTGTCTCCTCTGCAGGGAGAGTTCAGGTCCAGGATCAAACAGGGGACATCAGGAACAGAAGCAGCTCCATTGATCCGACTCCTCTGATGGCTGATCAATCAGTTTGATCTGTGTGTTCTTTGATTATTGATCAGTGATGTCAGAGTGGAGTCAGTGTGATGTTGTTGTTGTGTGTTTGAGACTTTTAGTGTCCATGAAGGTCTCTGCTGCCGTAGATCCTCTGAACTGTGACAGAGGTCTCACTCTGGAGGAAACTCTCAGCACTTTCATTTTATTTACAGCACTTGAGATTATTTATTTATTATTGATTATGTTTTGCATTTTTATGCCGATAGAGAGATTTTTTTTTAAAACTAACTTGGAAAAATACCCGTTTAAAAAAAATATCTGCAGCATCACATTAATGTAAACGTGCCTTCACTTCAGTCACAATCATGGTGTCAACGTATTAAAGTTGTTTGTCTCAAACTGACCTGTGACCAGCTTCACTCAGTGTGAGCTGTTGATTATTTCTCTTTGTTTATTAGTTGGATCTGCACACAGAGGTCAAGACTGATATTTTTTACATTTTGTATTTTTATAATGATAAACTGTGAAGTAAAAACTTTGCTCACAATCACAGTCTTCACCAGAGTAACATCAAAGCAGTAATCTTTGCCAAGTGTGCGCCATAGTAAATCCAGTTCACTGTGTATTTCTGCCTTACCCTTGTACATATTACCCCAGTCCCAAGTATACTTGTGTAGTTAATTCCCATGTGATCATTGTTATCACTGCCTACACTTAGTCACTGTTTCACTCCACCTGTATATAGCAACTGAACTCCACACCAGTGAGTATTCACGTTTTTCACTTTTTCACTAATAAATACCTGACACACACATCTGGTGCCCATGTTGTATCTGTTTTGGGTCTATACGGCTCACACCGTGACAAAGACTTCAACACTGCATCTAAATGCTGAAGTACTTTTTACTGACATTTACAGAAAGAACTGTTTGAAGAAACTTAATGTGCAGAGAGAAAATCTCCTGAACTCAACCTTTACTACAATCTCTGTGGACACGGGCAACTGGAGACCTGATGGTCCGACAGGCGTTCCTGTTATACTTCTTTATAATCTATGTGAAGTGCTTGGGTCAATGTGCAGTTGGTGTGTTTTGGTGTCCTTTTCCCTGTGGAGCCGTGTGCTCACGGTGTGATAAAGACATTTACTTCAGGTCTGAGTGGACCTGAGAGGCTGGTACAAGAGGCAGGATTTGAAGTTCAGTGAGGTTTTTTCAAGGTGTTGTGGAAACAACTGTTCTCTGGAAAACAGTGAAGCTCCATCAATCTGCAATCAGTGAGAGCCTCTGTAGCTTTATACACACAGTCCATAGTGAAAAACTACATATACAAATATTTCTATTTGATTCCTCCTTTTATTGATTTACTTTATATAAGATAGTTTCACTGTCATTTTTATCTCTTTTGTTTCTTGTTGCTGTCAGAGGATTTAACTCTGCTGGTGTTGCTGCTGCAAAAACGTCCGAGACCGCGACACCAGCTGCTGTTGTAGTCAAGAATTCATCTGTGAGCTGTGATGCTGATATCTGTTAAGTCTGACACTGGCTGTGAATACACGGTCACATAAACAGACATGATATTTTGTTTTCAACTGTGGAATATGAATATTGCACAATTCTTTGTAGACCAATGTTTTTGAGATATTCACACATACATACTTCTTCTGAACAATGACTTCAACCAATCAAACTAACAGTTATTAATATTACTGAACAAATATCGTTCCAAATGAATTTTTACATTTAAAAAGTTGTTTGTTTAACCTGTGAAACAAAAAAACTAAGAATAAAACATCTGTGAATCCAGCTTTTGGTTTTTCTTTCTCTTATCAGCACTTAAGGTTTAGGTGACGTCTCACTTAGTGTCTGTAGCCAAAAATCACATCTGAACAAAGACGATGCTGAACATTTCATTCATAGTTTCACTTTCTTTCAGCCTGAAGCTGCCTCACCCTCACAGCTGAATCTGAAGCTCCTGTCAGAGGTGGAGTTTAGCAACTAGTCCATATCATGATGGACAGATGGCACGTACACAGGCTGGCCAGACGATGCAATTCTTGGTGACATCAGTACCTTTGGAGGAAAGCTCCAAGTTTGTTCCATCTGTGTCTAAAATCTTGTGAATTATTCTTGTGATAGGGTGAATCTCTTCTCTTCATCTTCGTCTGACTCCTGAAATCAATAGTAACAGTACTCTCTTTCTGAGCTTTCTATCTCTAAGTCATCAGTTTTCTCCTTCTTTTACTGTCCCAGAAAATCTCCCATTCACTCTCATTCCCACAGATCCACTGTGGTTCTTCTTCTGGCTTCTTCTATCTCTTCTGTTTTGTTCTGAAATCTCATGTTGCTGTATCCACTTGTACTTTTTCTCTTTTTCTGGGATTCTTTGCACCTCACTGTAGTCTCTGACAACTGGTGAGTGATGGGATTTTCTCCATTCTACCACTGGCAGCATGTCCACTAAAGATAACGCTCCTGATGATAGAGTGCTAAAATTGTGTAACTTCAGTTCGCTGACAGAGCTGAATATAAATGTGGAGCCATAGATGTGGCCTCTACAGATGCTGGTCTGGCTTCAGTCACCTTGAGACTCTGACTTTGTGTTGGATGATGCTGCCTCTTCCTTTTAATCATCGTTTGACACACTGTTGCTATTATCACCAGAAGATCTCTCTTATTATCAGCTTTCCTTGGACCCCAACGTTTTCTTCCTCCTTCTTTCCATGCACAACCTGCCTCATTATGTTCCACTGACTCTGTAGGAAACATCACAGGTTCTTCATGCTATTTACAGCAGTTGAGATTATTTATTTATTATTGATTATGTTTTACATTTTTATGCTGATAGAGAGATTGTTTTTTAAACTAACTTGGAAAAATACCTGTTTTAAAGAATATCTGCAGCATCACATTAATGTAAGTGTGCCTTCACTTTAGTCATAAAACCTTTTCATAGTTCTAAAGTATTAAAGGTGTTTGTCTCAAACTGACCTGTGACCAGCTCCACTCAGTGTGAGCCGTTTACTGTTTCTCTTCATTTATTGGTTGGTCTGCACAGGGACTACAGATGAGGCCAAATCTGATATTTTTACATTTTTGTAATTTTATAAACTGTGAAATAAAAACTTTGTAAGGTTTCATTTGATCAGTGTTCTTCTTCTTCTGTGGTGTTTCTGATGCTTCTGATGTGTTTGGGGCTGAATGTGGGCTTCAGGAAAGTTTGATTTAAGACTTTTTAAACTTCATAACGTCACAGAGAATTAAAATTAGGACCAATTTAAAACGTTTGACAGAAACTTTGGCATGTATGTCTACGCTTTGTTTCTGTCCTTTGATTCACTAAATGCCTCAGAGCCTGCAGAAACAACATTAAAATGTGAATTTGTTTGCACACAGACAAAAACATCTTCCTCCTCTACACCGATTTAACAAGATAAATTGGATTAGAACAGTTTGTGCTGCATATAAAAATAAATAAATCCCACTACATTCACTGAAACCTCATCAGTTAAAACTAACATCTTATGTTTAATAATTGAGAGTTATATTTGCTTTTACTGAAGTCATTTTCTTTGTATAATAAGAATATTATCAGTGGTGCCTGGTGATGACCACACTGAGCTTTCCCCCATACTTACATAAATCATGTCCTGTTTTCCTGTGTGATCCTCGAGGCCTCAGAATAATCCTGCTGTGCAGCTCTCTGCTGTTGTCCTGTGAAAGCAGCAGATCCATAATGCAGACTTCTGTTTGTGTCGTTAGAAGCTCTGAATACTGGTTTATCACAGTCCACACGGAGCTGTTTAGAGTCCACTTCAGGAGTGACGGCTGCCACAGTGCCCTGCTTACCTGACCTCTGCTGGATTGTTGGTTCAGGCCACATAACACCAGGTTATCATGTCAGATCTTTATTTCACATGAACCCACAGAGACTTTAAATCAGCAGGAATCCAGATGAAGCCCTGAAACAGCAACATGACCTCAATGATGGGCAGCTAACTTGGTGTTGAGGAGTTTGCCTCAGGCCTCCTCTGCTCAGACGCCAGCATGCTGTCTCCAAACCAGGACAAAACATAGAAACCTGCCTGTGGCCGTGTATCCAGCGCTGGGCCACGGTATGTATGTAGTATGTGGGCAGGGTGAAATGTACTGTAGTACTCCTTTTCCCACTCCACAGGTTATCAGGTATGTTGGAGTTTCTCCACCTCAGTATCAGGCTCAAAGCTGCTGAATCCAAACTCCTCTCCTGTCATAAAGGCCACCTGGTGAATAATTCCTCATTTTGAACTTTAAAGATCAGCAAATATCTGAGCTCACAGTTTTCTCCCTCTCTTTTCACACATGCAGTGTTTCAGATATTTATAAATACAATCTTCTGAATATTAACTTCTGCTAATTAGGCTAAAAGTAAAGTGTGATGAAACTAAGTCTCTTTCATTTTAGTAAAAGAACACCAACAAACTTATCTGATAAGAGGAGGAGTGCAGTTTCCTCATACTTTCCATCCTGTTCATCCACTTTTCTGTTAGCCACGCCCCCACAGGTGAACCAGCAAATCACTGCCTCCGTTCTCACAAACGTCTGATCTGTGGCCGGTCAGACTTCATTCCACAGATGTGCTTTAACAAAGTGTGAAGCTGAACTCTGAGCTGTGACAGTGAAGCAGTGTGAGAGTGTCAGTAGATGATCAGCAGAGGAAAGTGAAGCTGCTGTGAGCTGATGTCCTGAAGGGCTTTTAAAGAGTCTCTGAGTTTGACAGGAACATGAAGATGTTTGTGGTGTTTGTGATCCTCCTGCACGGTAAGTACACCTTCCTCTCTCTGCTCTCATCATCAGCTTTTCTTTCATCTCTCTCTCTTTAATGTGTTGAAGTGCAGCAGGAGGAGATTTCCATCAAACACTGGATTCTGATTCAGATCAAACAATATGACTGCTGGAAGTTTCAATAACTACGTACTTTATCAAAATCTTTCATAGTTTACCATGTTTCTGTTTAGCTCTTTGTTCATTAAGTTTAGTTTGTTCACATGTTTGGTTACAGTGTTGTACTGTGCAGTTTCAACCGGAGCGATTACTTCAATTTCTCTTTAACTCTTCACGCATTAGCTTTAATTAGCTTCATGAGTCATTTGTAGTCTGCCTACGTCAGTGTAGAAACATTTATACATATGCAAAATAAACTGTGCCCATTAGAAGCAGTTAGACACTGATAAGATTCAACTGGTTCAGACTTAAAACTAAACCTTTATTCTAGTCTTTGTGCACACGGGCAGCTGGAGACCTGATGGTTCAACAGTTGATCCTGTTACAGTTCAATAAAATGCTAAATGTAACTTGTCTGTGGAAATCTGTGTGTTCACCATGTAATGAAGAGATTTATGTCAGGTCTGAGTGGCCCTGAGAGGCAGGATTAGAAGTTTAGTGAAGTCCTATCCGGTTTAACTGAGTTCCCAATGATATGAAGTGATCCACTTCTTACCAGGATCAAGTAAAAAAACAAACAAAAAAACAGTGAATGTCCATCAACCTGCAAACAGTGAGAGCCTCTATGGTTTTTATATAGATTCCACACTGAAAAAATAAAGATAAGAATATTTTTATACAAAATGTAGATTCTTAATAACATCTCCAGAAGTTGATTCTGTTCATCTGGACGTAGCGTTTTGTGGGAGAAACGTTTCATTACTCATCCAAGTGACTTCTTCAGTCTCAGCTGACTGCAGGTTTCCCCAAATCTTATAAAGAGTATGTTTGCATAATGACTGAAACCAGCCTGCTGAAGGAACAATGGGCTGGGAGGTCAGTTCCTTAATCTTAATTATGCAAATTATCATGACCATTAATCAACAACCACTGATCAATGGCCATGAGTACCTTTCACAGAGAGTTGGGGAATGGCTGCAATCACAGCATTGTAAGATGGTGACAGATGTACCCTTAGGCCCCCTCCTTGATTCAGAGATGGTCTTTCCCTTTTCACGTAAATGGCCTCAGTACTGGAGGTTTAGGTGACGTCACGGTTAGTGTGTGTAGCCAAAAGTCACATCTGAACAAAGACAATTCTGCTCATTTTATTCATGGTTTCACTTTCAGCTGCACAACCCTCACAGCTGGATTTTGCCTCACGTCCAAATAATCCAAAATGAAAATACAAACATGCTTCTAGTTAATATGGACAAAATATAAAACACAATCAATAAAATCTCCACCAGAAACCACTCACTGGTTTCTTGAGTCTGGTTTCTGTGAAGCTTCAGTGTTAACATTTTGACCACTGCTGTGTTGTCTTTTTGTCTTTTCTTTTGTTCTTTGAGGCAGAACCCACATTACTGCGCCACATGTTTCCTCCACAGCTTTAAGTTATTACACTAGAGTTCATCAAACAGAGTCAACAGTAGGGAGGAGCAGTTTGTTGTTGTCCAAGAGAAAAGAAATAAATCTTGAAATCATGAAGCGTACCTTAAAACAAGCAGATGTTTAGTCAAAGAGTTCATTGTATTTACCAGTTTCCAAAGGACATTCGTGGTCCTCATTTAAGTTAAAGCAGATATTTGTGTTAGAAAAGTCCCTAAAAGATACAAGTGTCAAGCATAGTTTTTTGGCTGTTTTTACTGGTGTCACATCTATTTTAGGTTAAATTTAGCTATGACATCAGCAACCAAACTGTTGATGATAATCACTTTCTGGTAAGTTTTATGTTCCGAAATCCTCCATTATGTCTAAGATTTGGAAATACAGCAAAATCTAAATCAGGGCTAAAATGAAGAAATCCATCCTAAAATCTTACAGAATGTCTCATCACTCACAGAACTTTGATACTGTACTTATTTGTGACCTGAGGTAAAGGGTGTTTGACTGGCCCTTACTGAGGTTAGCAGTGTGTTTTACCCAGAATTGGTGAGTTAGGTGCACTGATGATTACTGATAAATAAATTAAATCTTTTAGTTATGTGAGAAATCTGATAGTTTTGCTTCAAAGTCTAAATAGATTCTACAAAAGTAATTAAAATTAAGAGTAATGCTGTGACATGTGCAGCTGGAATGGAGGAAAACCTGTTTTATAGCTTTTGAGCTGCTGGCAGGATGAAGGTCTAACTCTGGAATGAAGCACACCTAGGCTACAGGTAAAGCAACATTGTTCTCCTCCCCTCACATCACTTACATGCAACAAAACCAGGAAACAGGATGTTTTTCTTCTTCAGTAAAGAGAGACGCACAGACGATCAGACTGAGCTCAGACCAAACTAGCAGCTTCCTCTGAGTGAGTCCAGCTACAGGAGAGAAAAGTGGAAAACTCCAACACTGCTGCTTCAAGCTGCTGACGCTCCACACACTGAATGTGAGTTTGAGCAGAAACACGACTCAAAGCAAGTTTCAGTGAAGGTGGTAGAGGAGGGAGGGGAGCCAGGACTGACTGTACTTCCTGTCTGCTGTTTTCAGCTTCACTCACAGACTCAATGGCTTCCAGATCAGAGGAGGATCTCTGCTGTCCGGTCTGTCAGGAGGTCTTCAGAGATCCTGTTCTTCTGTCATGTAGCCACAGCTTCTGTAAAGAGTGTCTGAAGAGATGGTGGAAAGAGAGACCAACACATGAGTGTCCAGTTTGTAACAGAAGATCTTCAAAGGAAGAACCACCTTTAAATCTGGCTTTAAAGAACCTGTGTGAGTCGTTCTTACAAGAGAGAGATCAGAGAGCTTCAGAGGATCTCTGCAGTCTGCACTCTGAGAAACTCAAACTCTTCTGTCTGGACCATCAGCAGCCAGTGTGTGTCGTCTGCAGAGACTCAGAAAAACACACCAATCACAGATTCAGACCCATCGATGAAGCTGCACAACAACACAAGAAGGAACTTCAGGAAACTCTGGAGCCCTTAAAGAAGAAGTTAAAGGTTTGTGAAGAAGTTCAAGTGAAGTTTGATCAAACAGCAGAACACATTAAGGTCCAGGCCCGACACACAGAGAGGCAGATTAAGGAGCAGTTTAAGAAGCTTCAGCAGTTTCTAGCAGAGGAAGAGGAGGCCAGGCTGGCTGCACTGAGGGAGGAAGAGGAGCAGAAGAGTGGGATGATGAAGGAGAAGATGGAGGCTCTGAGCAGAGAGATAGCAGCTCTTTCAGACACAGTCAGAGCCACAGAGGAGGAGCTGAGAGCTGAAGACGTCTCATTCCTGCACAACTACAAGGCTGCAGTGGAAAGAGTCCAGCGCTGCCCCCTGCTGGATGATCCACAGCTGCCCTCAGGAGCTCTGATAGACCAGGCCAAACACCTGGGCAACCTGACCTTCAACATCTGGAACAACATGAAGGACGTGGTCTCCTACACTCCTCTCATTCTGGACCCAAACACTGCTCATCCAAAACTCATCCTGTCTGAAGATCTGACCAGTGTGAGACGAGGAGGAGAGAGGCAGCAGCTTCCTGATAATCCAGAGAGGTTTGATCGTTTCTACTCTGTCCTGGGCTCTGAGGGCTTTAACTCAGGGACTCACAGCTGGGATGTTGAAGTTGGAGACAGTAGATGGTGGAGACTGGGTGTGTTAGCAGAGTCTGTGCAGAGGAAGGGAAGCATATGGTCTGGATTATGGAGAATAGGGTTCTATGAAGGTGAATACTACACACGCTCACCATCAGCTCCTCGCACTGATTTCTCAGTAGAGAAGAAGCTCCAGAGGATCAGAGTGAATCTGGACTGGAACAGAGGAAAGCTGTCGTTCTCTGATCCTGATACTAACACACACATACACACCTTCACACACACTTTCACTCACAGGATGTTTCCATACATTAACACTGGTGATGAAGTGAAGGTGTGTCCATTGAAGGTGTCAGTGTCAGTGCAGCAGATGAGTTGAGGATGATGATGTTTCTAATGTTGTTTCCTGTCAGTGAGTTGAAGCTGTTAAACTGCAGCTGTCCTCCTGCTGCCTCGTTGTTCCAAAGCTCTTTGTTTCTCTTTTAGTTTCACTCTTTCTTTCTGTTTCTGCTGTCCACCTTTTCACATGGAAAATCATTTCACTGTTTCTCACTGAATGACTCCCCAAACTAGATTTGAAGTTCTATCAAGTTTCTAATCATTACAAGTGATTCATGTTTCTATTTGATGTGTAAATGGAGATGATTTAGTTTGCTGGGATATGGACTGACATGTGTTGAATGGGAGGAGCAGTTTGTTGTTGTCTTCTTGTCTGTTTATGACAACAATAAATATGTTGTTGAAACAATGATTCATGTTTAACTCCATATATGAAATGTTTCTGATCTTTGAATTCTGTTTGATTAAAGACTTTCTTCATGACACAAATGAGATTTCAGTGTATTAATAGAACTAAATAAGCTCAGAGTTGAAAGGCTGGAGTATTATGTACGTGCTTCACTGTCAGGATCTTCAGGGGGATTCAAAGGGAAACATCAAACTGCTGTAATGAGATAAACTAGTTGGGCTGAACACACTTATCTGTAGTTTGTCTCCATCCAGGATCATCAGAATATAATGAACATGTGTGAAGAGCCACAAAATGCTGCTGCCCTCTCAGCATGATGAGCTCCAGCCTTTGTTAGCAGGACAACAGGAAACATGAGACAACTTTCAGAGACAGTAACCAACTGTGGCCACAAGATGGCAGCAGCTGATCTGAGATCCTTTATTGGACAGAAGGACTCTGCTCTGTGACGTCATCAGAGAGACGGCCTTCACTCTGATAGATCTGACGTCATGTCTGCACTGCGATGATGAAAGCTGATAAACACATTGTTATTGATCCATGAAATCACCTCTGTCCTCTCAAGTGTAGCTGTTTACAGAGCTGAAGAAGTCCTTCATCATCAAAACAGACAAACATGTATTTCCTGTATTAAGTGACGTCATCCTCACTCTGACCTCTTACATACATTCTGTTCAGTTTTCCTGCTGTAAGAAATAAAGTGTGTGAAAATAGAAATGCAGGGAAACATCCATTAATCACAGCTGAGCCGTTTGTTTCTGACTCACATTCAATGAGGCTTCAGGTGTAAATACCTCAGAAGTGTTTGTGAGTTCAGTAGAAGCAGACCCAGTCGACCATCATGGCCTCCACAGCACTACACAATGCAACAGAAAGGCCTTCATCATCTGCTGAACCACCTCTGAACCACGACGCTCTCCCTGCATCTAAAAGCTGTTAGTCAGGATGAGATGCTGCTGTGATCGCTCACAATTTACCTGTGAGACCTTTGTAAATATTGTCTTTGTTTCTGGAGGAAACACCTTTAGTCTGTTTGTATTTGGAGTGCAGATCTGGGCGTCCATCACTTTAACCTGCACACGTTTAGTTATTGAGTGTAGTTGATGTTTGGCAGCATTTTATAAGTGACAGTTCATGAACGGTGAAGGAACAGAGGACGCCTGACCATCCTACCTGTGTCAGTAAGAAGACTTTCATCACAACTTCACAACTTAACACAACTGAAACCTGAATTCAGTGTTGCATAGTTTACTAACAGTGTGTGCTGACACTGAAGTTAGCAGTTTGTTTCCTAAGAGCTGCTGGGACAAACCACAGTGAGCGGCTACAGAGTTTAGTTAAGGTGGTTCTAACATGTGACCTGTTGAATTATTTACAGGGATTTATTTTTCATTTAAAGCATCATTTGTGAAGTTTTTATGAAGTTTAGTTCTTTTTTGTTCTTTGTGTAACGTTTAATGTAATTTCCAACAAGCAGACCTGTGATCACTTTGACTCAGTATGATGGATTGTTTGGATTTGTCTTTGTTTCTCTGGCTTTTCTTGTGTGTCTTTGTATGTTGGATAGAGTCATGTGACCTGCCCATGGACGACACATGGAAATGAGCAGTTTAGCTCAAATCTGGCAGGTTTCCATCTTCTACTGTTTCATATTGATTTTATTGAAATGAGCCATCCTGTAAATAAGTGAAAATAAAAACAACTGGCTAACTTTTAGTCTGATCCAGTTTTTTTCTTCTTGAGTGAGTGTTTACATCTCAAAACGCTCGCTCACAGCTTTTCATCATCCTGTTTCAATGAATAAAACAGGTGTGAGGTCACTTCCTTTGGGTGGAGTCAGCTGCTGGTCACCTTGAAACAAACACACAGCTGTTCCACTTGTCAGCTAATCAGCTTGTAGCATATGCACAGTTTACAGAACCCCTTTTCTGTCAATTTAATTAATTAACCTGCTAAGCAGATAGCATATGATATGAATACCACTGTACTTTCAAAATATAGAAAGTGATTTGTACAGGGACAAGCAAAATTTACTCTTTTAAACTCTGCCAAATTAAAAAAAAAAGACTAGTTTGTTTGTTTTTTAAAGTACAAGCTTACTGGTCAGAGCTAAAGTCCTACACAAAACTTTTTGCTTTGTCTTAATTTGAGGCTAAAAGCTGATTATCTGAGCACCAAAGATTTGTTTCTAAACCTCAAAGTAGATGCAACATGTCATCAAGGTTGAAGAGTTTTAGGGGGAAGAAAACTATTAGAACCACAACGCAGAGCGACTTTCCTTTTATTGAGTGGTTTTCTTTTTTAAACACTCATATTAAGAGGAAATGCAGCTTCTGTTGCGACGTGTGAACATCTTTCTGTGTGCAGTTTAACCTCTCCACTAGTGCAGACCTGTGCAGTCTTTTTTTGTTCTCTCATTTTACGGATACAGTTTGTTTTTTTAAATAGAGCTAATCTCAACATCGCCATCACACATTCAGACTGTTTGACTTTCATTTAGAACTCATCACTTCCTGTTTTTCTAGGATTCTTTGTCCTGGGCTCAGAAAGAACAGCCTTCATTATTTTGACCATTTAGCGAGACCAACAGGAACATCACAAGTCCTTCATTCCTTTTTTAATGTCTTTATTTGAAGTTTACTGATGTGTTTATTCTTTCTGGCTGTGTTTTTTTCCTTTGTTTAAGAAAAATAGAATTGAATTAATAATCTTCATAACTTCTTTTCAGATGTAGTCTGAACCACTTTCAGTTTGTTGAAAATTGATGGATCCTTAATGAATGGGCCTCAGAGCCGCCCTCAGTGTCTAATGTGGACACAAAGTTTCAGGTTAAATGCACAAATGAGGTAAGTCCTGTATTCATCCTCGTCCTCTGCTTCTGTTATTATTCATCCAGTCTGGCTGCAGACCTTAGGTTTAGTAGTGCAAAGGATAAACATCCTAAAGGTCAAAGTTCGGTTCATTTTATTGATAAAGAGATAAGAGTGTGTTTTACAGGATAATGTGACATGTCATAAAAGTTGGTGGCAGCAGCTGAACTCACAGTGTTAGTCCTGTAAAACACTCATATACAGTATTATTATTATGAGTATTTATTGTATGGACTCTAACTGTAAACTCAGTGAAGGGAAAATATTTTAGCTCAAACACCAAAATTCATTCAAATTAGATTTTTCCTCCACACGATTCAGATTTTATTGCTGGCTTCTTCATAAAGTTGGATCTGACTTCAGTGTAAATGACCTTTGTCTGATGTCTCTTATTTAATGAGCTTGTTTCTCCTGCTTTTCCTCACTTTCCTCACAGTCTGCCCCGATCTGATCGAGGTTAAAGTTTCTGTTGGAATGATCTGAGCAACAGACGTCCTCCCTCACTGAAGTGTGAAACTTTGTGTGGTTCACAGTGTCAGTGTGAGCAGTGTGAGAGTGTCAGTAGATGATCAGCAGAGGAAAGTGAAGCTGCTGTGAGCTGATGTCCTGAAGGGCTTTTAAAGAGTCTCTGAGTTTGACAGGAACATGAAGATGTTTGTGGTGTTTGTGATCCTCCTGCACGGTAAGTACACCTTCCTCTCTCTGCTCTCATCATCAGCTTTTCTTTCATCTCTCTCTCTTTAATGTGTTGAAGTGCAGCAGGAGGAGATTTCCATCAAACACTGGATTCTGATTCAGATCAAACTAACAATCCAAAGCAGCAACTTTCAAATCTCTGGATTCTTCTTGGTGCCTTTCAGATGAGCTCATGTTACAACTGGTTTTCCAGTCAAAGCACACAGATCAGAATACACAGCACTTGGACTCTCGCACACTCTTGTTGGTAGCTGTTTCATTCAGCCTGATCTGTATATATAAACTTTGTCAAACACCTGTGATATAGTTATTTCTAATCATCCCTGTAAAAAGAACTGTTGGCCCACTCTGCTGTACAACATTGCTTCAGTTCATTGAGGTTTTTGGACATTTGTTTATGCAAAGCTCTCTCTTAGTTCCACCACAGCATTTCAGTTGGGTTATGGTCTGGACTTTGACTGACCCATTGCAAAATCTTGATTCTTTTCTCCTTCAGAGATTCAGACATGTAGATTTGCTGGTGCGCTTCCTCCAAAGGACATTGTTCCAGAAGTCATGTGACCTGTACTGCCACGTTTAGAAAAGAAGCTTTGTCCTCGTAGACTTCTGCAAACTGTGTTTATTTGTAATACAATTTAAGAGGCAGTTGTTTGGTTTGCTTGTGTTTGTATTTGTGCCAGGACCACCTGTACATTTCACTAATAATGTTTTGTGCATGAATTGCACATCAGCTTTAAGGGTTTCTGTGCAGCAGCTGTTACAGCTGAACTGTTTGATCATTACTTTTGACCTTTTCAGCTGTTTAATTACACATTTCTGATTCAACAGGATATTTATTTTTTTATTTTTTCTCCTTGCACAGTGGTCATCTGAGTGGCATCTCAGACTTCAGAGCTCAGAGTGAACGTTGAACGTCGCTTCACTCAGACATTTACATCAAAAACTGTTAAACAAACCAGGAGAGAGAGAAACCGAATCTTTTCACACTAAATTTTTATTCTCTGCTTAACGTTTTGTTGATCAGGAGAAGCAGGATTAGGATCTTGGGCAGAGTTTAACCCTCCGTTGTGCGTTATGTGAAGGAGCTCCACTTGTTTCTGTGGTAACTTAAGCTGCAGACCTTCAGATTTTTCCAAAATTGGCTTCGTAGATTAGTTTTCATGAACCCTGCTGTAGAAAGTCCTGTTCATTTTTGTGGTTGGTCATATGCTGCCATCATTACACCAACACTGCATGAAAATTCTGGTCCCTTTCAAAGGTCCCTCAGAGAATGCAGCACTTTCTCTTTAAAATAATTTCTTTGATTTCAATCTGATTAAATTTAGATTACATGGATAGACTGAGTGTAGAAGTTGCAGATAAGGTAACCTGCATTCCAGCACGTGGATGCTGACACAAACTCAAAGCATGCTGTTAATTTGTCTTTCTGCTTGTGTGTCCTTACAGTTTCACAGCATGCCCTGGCTGTGGTGGTGGAGGTGTATGAGGAGGCAAAGTCTGTTCTGCTGCCCTGTCAGTACTCTGGTATTATTCCTGAGAAAAATCCCACAGTGATGTGGACTCGCAGTGATCTCAGTCCCACGTTTGTCCACCTGCGACGAGAAGAAGGTGATGATCTCAAAAAGCAGAACCTCCGCTACAGCGGGCGCACATCAATGAGGCCTGATGCTCTGGAGACTTCAGACTTCAGCCTCACTCTGAGAATACCAGACCTGATTGACAGCGGCGTCTACACCTGCTCCATCAGTGATGGGAAAGAAGAAACAGGACAGAGAGATGTGCAGCTAAAGGTCAAAGGTCAGCAACTGATTATTTAAAAAACAACTGCTTACCACATTTATGAGAAAATACAGGGATTTAATACAGTTATTATTAAAAAAAGAATTTCACACTGTACTGAATGAATTAGCTTTTCTGGTTTACGTTATTTTCACTCATTAAAAGGTATAAAATATCAACTGCACAAAAATATACTGCTATAATGCATCATGTTACTTTCTCATATTATTTGTGGTTTGGCCACTGAATTGATTTAGATTTTGCTTTGCTTTGTTTTGGTGGGGTTGTTGTTTTTTGCTTTTTATTTCTTTTCCAAACACCTGATAATAACCTACACTCTTAGAGAGCTAAAAGCATTTACATTGCACATCATGCATCCATCCTTGGAAAGCACAGCTGGTTGGTTATTATCATGGTTATGGTCTGTTTATACTGTAGGTGAACTGCTTTCCATCAAACACCAGGATTTGGTACTGGAAGACCTCCAACTGAATAAAATACATATGCTTTCATTAATTTTGAATACTTATCAGCAGATTTAACCACAAAAACAGGGGGCAAAATATTTTGTGTATGAATTGCCATTTCTTCTTTTCACCTCGAGATGGTCCAGGACACCCAGGCTCAGGCGACCGAGGACCCTCGGGATTGGGTTTAGACAGATCGGTACCCTCATTTGGTCATGCTGTCTCCTCTGACAAGCAGGGCTTGCAAGCAGAGACTTGGGCAGGGCAAGACCAAAAAAAGTTTTTGTGTTGACCAGGGCAAAAGCTGACACCAGGGACCCAGCGTCAGCAGACAAAATCTGTTACTAGCTTGGACCTAGATGCACCTGATTCTCAGGTTACACAGGTTTCTCAGGGATCTCTGATTGCTCCTGCTGGGGCTACACAGGGCTCATATCCTGTTTCTGTTCCTCACCCTGAGCACCTGCTGATGTTAGCACAGACAGGGCCCACCTGTAGCCTTGGGCTGTCTATGAAAGAAGCTGGTGAATTGGTGCAAGGGTGCGGAAGGAGACAGAGGGCAGCCTGGCTATTGGTCTGGTGAGAGGGTGGCTGGCCACAGGTTAAGCCAGCACACCCTCTTTACCAGAGACTAAAGTGGAGATGGGGCACAGTTGTAAGGATGTGGAGCCAGAGATGACAGGTGAGGTGTGTCTAGATGGTGGGTGGAAGCTGGGATTACAGTCTCTGGAGCTGGGTTTCCATAATAATCCCCTCATGGCAGAAAGTTTCACATATAAAACAATGATATGCACTTAAAACTTCAGTCCTGAAGTTTTTCAGAAATCTTGAAAAATATTTTTGTGGCCCCCATAAATATTCACCCCTATGGAAAAATTCTGGAGGTTCCCCTGTCCTTAGCGCGTGCCTCTAAGATCTGTTACAAACAAACTGCATATTACATAATCGGCTCTCAAACCTGGTCAGCAATTCATTTTGATTTGATCAAAAATAATTTCAAACAACTTCAATACCAATTAAATTAAATGGTACTAGTCTTACAGAGTAAGCTGGTGAGTAACATATTTCCAAGAAGTACAGTAACCTAAGCAGAAAGTTAGCGGCCATCCAGATCTTTATGTCTTTTAGACATTCCTGCAGTTTTTCTAATTGGTGTGTGTTATCTGGCTTCATAGAGCTGGGTGTCATCTGCATAGCCGTGAAAATGTATGCTATGTCTTCTGATGAAACTGTCTAAGGGAAGCATGTGTTAATAGAACTGGTCCTGGGACTGAACCCTGTGAAACTTTGCATGAACAAATGAGTGACTATTAGATAGATATGATTCAAATATGATTAATAAATGGTAGGACGTCCTTGAGCACTCTTGCAACTCTGAAACCTGCTGCTGTCTGTCATGTTGTGTTTGTTGTCCTCTCAGTCTGTCAGGTGGAGGTGGAGGAGGGGGTGGAGTCTGTCCAGCTGCCCTTTATAAATACAGAAAACCTGCCTGAAGATGCTAAAGTAGAGTGGAGACACTATGAACCATTTAGGACCGTTTATGTGTATCAAAACGGCTCTGACCAGCCTGACAAACAGGACCAAGTTTATGTGGACCGAATACAGATGAATGAAGACCTGCTGAAAACTGGAGACCTCAGTCTGACCCTGAAACAGCCCACAGAGAGAGACAGTGGAGAATACAGATGTGAAGTGGACAGCACACAGATCTACAGATACAAAACTGTGCTGCTCAAAGTCAAATGTTTGTGTGTGTGTGTGTGTGTGTGTGTGTGTGTGTTTGTGTGTGTGTGTCTGTCTCTGACTGTCTTGTGTCTCCTCTGCAGGGAGAGTTCAGGTCCAGGATCAAACAGGGGACATCAGGAACAGAAGCAGCTCCATTGATCCGACTCCTCTGATGGCTGATCAATCAGTTTGATCTGTGTGTTCTTTGATTATTGATCAGTGATGTCAGAGTGGAGTCAGTGTGATGTTGTTGTTGTGTGTTTGAGACTTTTAGTGTCCATGAAGGTCTCTGCTGCCGTAGATCCTCTGAACTGTGACAGAGGTCTCACTCTGGAGGAAACTCTCAGCACTTTCCAGCAGCTCCTCCATCATGGAGGACGTTCCCTCACTGTAACAGGTGGAGGAGAGAGGAGAGGAAGCACAGGTGGATCCTCTGAGGAAGAGGAGCGTTCCTACAACCACATGATCACATTCAATTCAATTCAATTTTATTTATATAGCGCCAAATCCCAACAAAAGTCGCCTCAGTGCGCTTTATATTGTACAGTATAACCTATAATAGATACAGAGAAAAACCCAACAATCATATGACCCCCTATGAGCAAGCACTTTAGTGACAGTGGGAAGGAAAAACTCCCTTTTAACAGGATGAAACCTCCGGCAGAACCAGGCTCAGGGAGGGGCGGGGCCATCTGCTGCGACCGGTTGGGGTGAGAGAAGGAAGACAAGATAAAGACATGCTGTGGAAGACAGACAGAGGTTAATAACAGGTATGATTCAATGCAGAGAGGTCTATTAACACATAGTGAGTGAGAAGGGTGACTGGAAAGGAAAAACTCAATGCATCATGGGAATCCCCCGGCAGCCTAAGTCTATTGCAGCATAACTAAGGGAGGATTCAGGGTCACCTGGTCCAGCCCTAACTATATGCTTTAGCAAAAAGGAAAGTTTGAAGCTTAATCTCAAAAGTAGAGATAGTGTCTGTCTCCCGAATCCAAACTGGAAGCTGGTTCCACAGAAGAGGGGCCTGAAAACTGAAGGCTCTCCCTCCCATTCTACTTTTAAATACTCTAGGAACAACAAGTAGGCCTGCAGAGCGAGAGCGAAGTGCTCTAATAGGGTGATATGGTACTACAAGGTCATTAAGATAAGATGGGGCCTGATTATTTAAGACCTTGTATGTGAGGAGCAGGACAATAATGAATTACAGTCGTCCAGCCTGGAACTAATAAATGCATGAACTAGTTTTTCAGCATCACTCTGAGACAGGATATTTCTAACTTTAAAGATGTTGCACAAATGGAAGAAAGCAGTCTTACATATTTGTTTAATATGAGCGTTGAAGGACATGTCCTGGTCAAAAATGACTCCAAGGTTCCTCACAGCGTTACTGGAGGCCAAGGTAATGCCATCCAGAGTAAGAATCTGATTAGATACCATATTTCTAAGATTTTCAGGGCCAAGTACAATAACCTCAGTTTTATCTGAATTAAGAAGCAGAAAGTTAGCGGCCATCCAGGTCTTTATGACATTCCTGCAGTTTAGCTAATTGGTGTGTGTTATCTGGCTTCATGGACAGATAGAGCTGGGTGTCATCTGCATCCTGTTGGCTGTAATGTTAGGGTTTATAGAGCACATCACATTCTGTACTGAGACTAAACATCTTTTAAACACTTATTTATTAAATCCACGCTATGCTTTACAGAGAGCGATAAATCTAAGTTTTTTAGAGCAAGGCTCCATGATGTAAATCAGCCTTAATACATGTAGTGTAGTGTTTCATGCCCACTTTGTGTTGTTTTGAGTTCGTCTATGGACATTTCACAAAT
This sequence comes from Rhamphochromis sp. 'chilingali', assembly GCF_963969265.1. Lineage (NCBI taxonomy): Eukaryota > Metazoa > Chordata > Actinopteri > Cichliformes > Cichlidae > Rhamphochromis > Rhamphochromis sp. 'chilingali'. The sequence goes on along the minus strand of NC_137929.1, from coordinate 65,316,798 downwards.
CGCTACAGGCAGGACTATGTGAATAAGCACTCAACATGTTTGACATATATTTTTATAAGGATGCTTACAAACATGCACTATTCTTCTTAAATAAATCCCAATAAATGATTTTTTGATGGCTAAAATTTTAAAGCATTTTTGTGGTTCATGAACATCAGGAAGAATTGCAGAATGTGAAACTGAAATTACTGCGTCCAGATGATCAGAAATCATTTGTGGGATTTCTTTACCTGGGTTATTGAGCATGCATCGAGTTTTCCTGTAATCCAATGTTTTTCATAGTTTGGTGCATCTGAATCATTTGATGGTAATGAGGTAAATAATGAGCCGACATTTTCCTCATGACACCAGCGATAAGCTCTGAACCCTCATTTTACCTGAACACGCCAACTGCTGATTCAGGAAAAATGTCCACGTTACCTGGTGAAAGTCACACTTTGTAACATGCGGTGGAGACGACGCCAGCTGCAGATGTGTGCAGGTGGATAGCGAATGAGCAACAACTTCTAACTTTCCACAAGTACTCATTTATTTCAAATATCAAAAATAAAAGCACCAGCTCTACCACACACGAGAGCACACTAGTCCGCGTATGTAGCCGCTATGACTGGTGGACCTAAATCTTCACCACCACCTCTTTATACATACAAGCAGAAAGGGGAGTGAGCGGGTCAGCGCTCAGGGCACAGAAACTAAGCTGGCTTCAAACACCCTTTATTTTCATAAGAAAACACAGCCAGAGTCACAAATACAAGTTAAAATTCCCCGTATACAATAAGAATAGTGTTTGCAACCCGCTAAAAACCCTGCTGGCAGAAATAACTATACACTATTAAAACAAGGCTAAAACATGTTTTCCATATGCTAAGATTACCCTCCCATAGTCCCATAATCCCACAGTCCAGCCACACATGGGCGAAGGGTCCTTATCTGAAAGAGACAGGAGAGGAACTTCTCTTCCGGTATGGTAAAACTCGCCAGCAGCAGACCAGGGAGGAGGCTCCTTTCGCAGACCTGTCTCCTCCTGACAGCGCGTCGCCGCACAGTCCCGCCCCACTCCACACCTGAACACGGACTCCCTCGTCTCACCGTCAGATGCAGGCAGAAGGGAATCCCTGCCCTGTTGTGCATTGCGGCCATCGCCACCCACTGTTGCTGCTCCTGCGTTGGGACTGGATCGCCGAACGACTCGCGGCACCCCACAGTCAGGCAGCAGTTCCTTCCACACACGTGCGGGCTTGCACGCGTTCCTTTTTCTCCTGCTCACCTTTCGTGCGTCACTCCTCTCTTTGTCTCTGCGCTCGCTATCCCCTTTAACAGGTCAACCTGGCGGCTGATAGGCCACCTTGGGGAACGCCCCCACCTCACAGGTGCCTACAATTGTCTGTTTAGTCCAGTGAATTAAAGGAACATGGTACAACATTAACACACATAATATAAATATGAGGATAAAACCATGCTGTATAAATATAAACAAACATGCAATATAAATATCACAATAAAATCATGCAAATAAAATCAACACTATGTACCAACACACAGATTGATAAAACATAAAAACACAAATTTCCACTGTGTGACACGTACACAACGAAGAAGAATAAAAACGAGGGTGACCTACCAGTCATGACACAAGAGACGCCACCATGCGGCGATACACTGCATTACAACACGCCACTGCTGAGTAAGTGTATTTGTAATGTTTTATCGTAAGTTTAATCAATAAACAAGTTCAGGGCGCTGAGAGTTTAGTTTGGAGATAAGAGGTGTTTGAGCAGTGCAGCTCCCTCAGATAATACATATGCCAGTGAAAGTTAGTGATGTGCGATACCACTGATTTCCTTTCCTATCCGATACCAAGTAGGGGAGACCGGGGATAGTTGTAACATTTTTGACATTTCTGTCTGTAAATTGAAGCTCTTTTAAGGTAGTGGATTCAAAATGTAATGCAAAGTATTTACATGTCTCGGCTATTAAATAGTGCAGCTATTTTCTCTGCAGCACAATTACCCATTGCATGGTATGGCCTCAAACACAAAGAGTGAAATGTTACAATTAACCCCATAGTCTGGGTTAGTTGTAACATATCCTGGGGTGAAATGTAACACAATGAAATAAGGGTACTAACAAAACATTAACATGTAATCTTTGTTTATTCAACACATGAATGCACTTACATCCATTTATGCAGCTATGTGTGTGTGTGACAGAATGCAGAAATCTAGCTTTTGAACATATTCCAACCCCCCAAAAAAGACAAATTATGGAATTTTCTGCAACTGAATATTTCATTAATTTTGGTTGGTCTTCCTTGAGTTTGGCCTCATTGGCTCAGTGGGCATTATAACCTACAACTCTTGCACCAATTTTGAACATAACAATGAAGCTGGAAAAATGTAGTTGTTCACCAGCATCGCAATTCCATTACTTTTTATCATGGCTTACCTTGGTGTGGTTTGCAAAGTGCTTCAGAAAGATGAGGAAATCTGTTTCTTGCACCCATCCTGATTTATTTCCACTACCAGTACTTCCTACTGGTCCATCTCTGACACAGTGGTCTGCATAATGTATGTGTGGGAACACAAACAGTGGAGGAATTGTGTTGCCAATGGCATTAACCACATATACAAATGCGACCAGTGAACCTCTCTCTGCTGATGTCGTTGCCCCAACTTGTTTAATATAAGTTAAAGTAATAGTGTGGTAAGCTGTAACATCTGCATTATTGTTACAACTAACCCAGACTGTTGCTGTTACAACTGACCCAGACTCCTATAGCCATGAACTAGCTAACATTACAGCCAACGGCTAAAACATTAGCACTAAAGACCTACACAGAATATATCCCCATAGACATACAAATAACATAATTTAAGTTTGATGAGTTTAACTGCAAAGCAGATAATGCTATTAGAAATTGAAATAAAGTAGAAAAAATTACTTTTTGGTATACAAATTACTTTTTTTGGTGTTAAATTGTCTGTGTTTAACAAAATGTGCTGATTTTTCACATGTGATAGCAGAACTGAGTTGGGCATGCACAGGATGAGTCACATCATTTGAAACTTAGCCCTGATTGGAGAAATTGGAAGTGTTACAACTGACCCACATTACAACTATCCCCGGTCTCCCCTACTTTATACAAAAAAATCGTATTTTATTTATTGTATCTCAAATTATAGCATCATAATGATTACAGGACATCAGATTACTTGTTCTTATCACTTAATAATGCAGAGTTCATCATATAGAAATAAAAAAAACTAGAGAGACGCGATTCGTCTCAACATACGCGCCTCATATTCTGTGATATGATTTACTTTGAGGTGTTTGACATGTTGCCACAACCAAACATGCCAACCCTCCCGATTTTTCCGGGAGAATCCCGGAGCCACCATTCTCCCGAATTTCCACCTGGACAACAAAATTGAAAAACCATATTGCAGAGTTCATAGCGTGGCTGAGCCAATTCCAGTTTCCAACAATGGCTGCAGCTACTTAGTTTTAATATTACTCTTATTTCTCTTTCTGGGTCGCAAAAAAAAGAACTTTTAACATATTTTCAGGTGAGAATGTAGCTGTGTAAACTTCAAATATCTGAGCCGACACATCGTCTTCAAACCCCCGCGGTCTTTCGCTACTCGGGTTAAACATGATATATGAGTCACTTTGATAACTTATAAATGTTATTGTTTGGCTTTTTCAGTGTTTCGTTTGTTCGTGAGTAAATCGGTTTGGCTGAGATTAAAGTTATTAGATTAAATTTAACTTTATTAATCCCTCGGGTGGATTCCTCCGGGGTTTTCACACAGCTGAATAAACGTCAAACAGAAAACTAATTAAACAGAAGTGTGAGACGGTCGAGAGTTTACGGCAGTGCCCGGTTATATTTTAGATAGCAAGGAGCAGACGGCTGAGTTTCACTCCACCGAGGGAGCTCGTGACGTACTACGCGGCTTTCTTTAGACCCTGAAGGGCGGGTCCTCAGGTGGAAGCAGCCTCTGGACACCCCCGCCGGCCAATAATAGGCCGGCCAATAATAACAGTGACATTTAACGTATTTTACCCGATAAATAAACCCTGTAAAATATATTTATCCCCCCAAACAGCCCTTTTGATTGTCTCCCTAATTCTGAGGTCTCAAGGTTGGGAAAGTATGGCCACAACACCTCACTCTTGGGGCACTTTTTTGCCACATGTATCCAAACCACGTCTCAGCTGTTTGTGGAGGTAAAATATGTCCGCACAATTACGCTCAGTCATTGTTGTGAGCGCGCGCGCCAAGGGGCTGCGAGACGTTTATACGGCCGTATTTCGCACATGACTATGAAAGGCGGAAGAAGAAGTAGTTCCTTTGAATGTAGACAATCCGAGTGTTATAGTTTCTTTCCACTGTGTTGCTGTTAATGATAAACTACAAATTAACCCTAAATTACTAAAAATATCGATATTTTAATGTGAGAATCGATTCTAGAACATCAATGATTGGTATCGGAAGAATCGATATTTCAGGATCGATCCGCACATCATGAAAGTAATAACCAGTTAACCTGGAAGACAGGACACTGTTGTTCACGTGAAACCGAAAGTAAACAGTATAGCTGGTGTTACTCCCTCCACTGTCTTTTATCGACGGCTCCAAATGAGATATAAATCCCCAAATATTAAGCGCAACAATGAGAAGTATTTGGATTTAACTGGTTGCTGTTTCTTGCAGGAGATTGAAGATGCTGCTGTTGCTCCTGCTCCTCACGAGCGGTAAGAAACTCTTATATACTTTATGTAAACAATGTTTATCTTGCACTCAGACCGAAGTTTTATCGCACAGGTATATACACGCAGTGTGTGAAATTACCGATGTAATGATGGCTTTATTTGTAAGAGAGCGAGGGGTGGTGTGAGAAAGTCTGGACCGACTTTGTGTTGAAAGTTTGAGCCTGGGAGAGGCTAACTAGCCGTGCTAAGCTAGCTCGGTGACACAGGTCATGGCTGCAGATCTGAGATAAAAGGCTTTATTGACAGGTCCGATAATCCTTTATATCACAACATCATTCTCAGACAGGTGACAGGAACATGCAGTGAAGTGGCCATCTATATCTGCTATTGTTACCGAAGTGTGACTGACTGGAATGTTACCAGTTAAAATCGAAAGCTTTTCTTTTTTTTGTTCAAAACTGTGAGGATTGTTTATTTCCTGTTTAATCTCGCAAACTACCACTGATGCGGTAACCGGAACTGATTCCCTCTGAAAAGTTTGATTTCACCGCAGCGTTTCACTAACTTCCCAGAAAATAAAACTAAGTTGTTTAAGTAAAAATCTTTTTCAAGGAAGCACCGTCAACATGCATAGTTTAGCTGGGCAGGAAGTCAGAAACAGTAACAGTCTAAAACAAAGCGACAACAAAAACCCAGTGCAGACTAAACTTCACTTAAAAGTATGTTGGAGAGTCGTGGACACACTTGCAGATTTGTGTCTGGGCTCTGTCAAAAAGTCAGATAATATAATATAGAATACAAATTAATAATTACTGAATTGATTACTGGTGAAAAGAGCAGAAAAGAGAGTTTGATTAACAATTTCATGGGGTTGTTTATGGTCTGCCTCCTGAAGTCAAACATAAACAGACAGTGACAGAAGATACTTGACCACATGAGTTATTTCGGTGTTACATACCAGTGATTTACAGTAAATACTACTTTGACACTGTTCCAAATGACACAGAACAAAAGTAATGCTCATAATAAAGGCTGCTATATAAGAACAGACATAAATAATGAAATCGGGATAAACTTTAAAATCTCTTTAAAGGCATCTTGATGCATTCTTAATCATCCAGGAAAGTAAATCTCCAAAAGTTGATTCTGTTCATCTGGACGTAGCGTTTTGTGGGAGGAACGTTTCGTCATCCAGGTGACTTCTTCAGTCTCAGCTGACTGCAGGTTTCCCCAACCAGTACATTTGCATAATGACTGAAACCAGCCCACTGAGGAACAATGGGCTGGGAGGTCAGTCTGTTAATCTTAATTATGCAAAATCTCATGACCAACAACCACTGACCAAAACCCACTGATCAATGGCCATGAGTAGCATTCAGAGTTGGGGAATGGCTGCAATCACAGCATTGTAAGATGGCGAAAGATGTACCCTTAGGCCCCCTCCTTGATTCAGAGATGGTCTTTCCCTTTTCACGTAATTGGCCTCTTTGACTCTGCGCTCAAACCAGCGTTCCTCCCTGTCCAGGATGTTACATCCTCATCATTGAAAGAGTGTCCACTGGCCTGTAGGTGTAAATAGACTGCAGAGTCCTGGGCTGACGAGGTAGCTCTTCTGTGTTGTGCCTATACTGTCCTTTTCCAGTATAGGTTTGATTACAGCTTTTACAGTTTTTAGTTGTTCTGGAAACACACCTGACATTAAAGAAAAGTTGACGATCTGTAACAGGTCTGACTCTAAAGTCTTTGAGACCTTTTTGAAAAAACTTGTTGGCAGGACATCTAAACAGCAGGAGGAGGAGTTCAGTTTACCTAAGATGTCCTCCAGGTCTTTGCTGTTTATAGGGTGAAACTGTTTCATGGTGTTTAAACAGTTTTTCGGTGGACACAGTACATATCCTGGATCTGCTGTTGATGTACCAATTGCTTGTCTAATCTTTTGGATTTTTTCTGTGAAGAATTTGGCAAAGTCATTGCAGGCCATGGTCGAATGAAGTTCAGCTGCCACTGACACAGGAGGGTTTGTTAGTCTGTCAACTGTAGAAAATAAGACCCGCGCATTATGGCTGTTTTTAGTGATGATGTCAGAGAAGTATGACCTCCTTGCACTCCTCAGTTGTAAATTATAATTGTGAAGTTTCTCTTTATAAATGTCATAATGAACCTGGAGGTTTGTTTTTCTCCATCTGCGCTCAGCTTTCCTACACTCTCTTTTTTCATTTTTCACCAGTGTGGAGTTTCTCCATGGAGACTTTTTCCTTCCAGAGATAACCTTCACCTTAATGGGAGCAATAGTGTCCATTACATTTAACATGTTAGCATTGAAGCTATTGACGAGCTCATTGACTGACCCTCTGGACAGGTCAGGTGTTAATGGGAAGACCTGGTTAAAAATTGCACTACTGTGTTCAGTTATACACCGTTTTGTGATCACTGTTGTTGATATATTTGTGTGGGCTGAGATTTTACTTTCAAAGAAAACACAGTAATGATCAGACAGGCCCACATCAGACACAGTAACCTTTGAAATGCTCAGGCCTTTGAAGATCAGTAGGTCAAGAGTGTGTCCTCTATTATGTGTGGCCTCTGTTACATGCTGCGTCAGCCCAAAGTTGCCCAGAGTGTTACTCAGGTCTTTAGTCCCTTTGTCCTGAGGGTTGTCCACATGGATGTTAAAATCCATGTGGACATCATCTTATCACTCATTAGCTTATTATTCAAACATGACAAGTGAAATCTCCGCAGCTTAAACATGTGAGAGGTTGATCGTGCAGAGAATCGCTGAGCGTTATGTGAGTGCGTGTGTAAAAGCAGCAGGATATATATTTTAGTTCTGCTGAGCCAAATAAGACGGGTCAGGGTGAAGAAGTGACAGCCAAAGAAAAGCTTACCACAAAACGGAAAAGTTATGACAAATCAGACTATAAGGCAAAAAGAAAGTGCAGCTTTATGGTTTCATGGACAAAATAATTTCTGTGGCTGGACTATGACAAGCTAAATAACATGATGTTCAAATCAAATCACTTTTATTGTCACATCACATGTGGAGTACACTGGTACAGTACATGCGAGTGAAATTCTTGTTCTGCCGGGTGTGTTGTTGGTTTTCCCTTGATTGCTGAGTTGACAGGCGCCTTTGTTACTGGGACCAGTACTTTTAAGAAAGACCCCATTAGAAGGAATGAGGCGCATGAGGAATGCATCATTGCTCAGTCTGTAGTATTTTTCCCAGAACAAACACCAATTGCAAATAACATACTAAAAATAAACCCGAAAAATCTGTTTAGAACAGCGTACTATGTTGCAAAGAGTGAATTACCACTGGCACAATTTAGCAGTCTTTGCAAACTTCAAACAGAAAACGGCCTCGATCTTGGTTCCACTTGCCTCTTACCCGTGACTTCAGTGGAAATTTCAAATTCAGGATCTGACACAGACTGATTCATGTCCTACACAGTTCTTACAAGTTCATAGAAATTTCTGTTCAATTAGAACCAAGTATTTGAGTTGATGATTGTAATTTTTATACAATGTTGTAATTTGTTTTTCAACATTTTTTTGATTAATGTTTTGTTTCCTTTACAATATTATACTTTAATGTATAATATTGTAACAGAAACAAAACAGGAAACAAAACATCAATCAAAAAATTGCTCTCTTTTTATCTGAGTTACTGTGGTACGACATTATCTCCTCTTTCATAAAGGATGCACCAGTGCCTCCTCTAGTAAATTAGGTAATAAAAGAAAAAAATTAGTATTTAGAGGACTCTGATCATGACTGCAGATACTTCAGGGCAGGGGTCTCAAAACCTAAATGAGCTGTGGGCAAATGCTGGCACTGTCATCTCATGTGAGCACCACTTTAGTGTGCAAGTAGTACAAAACAAACAAACAAATAAGAAAAAACCCATTAATATTTCCAAAAATGTAGTGTTTGTTTTTTAAAATTTCAAATATTGTAGAACAAGACAAAACTGCAAACGTGAACGCATTTTTATTTTCTTCTCACTCTTAACTGAAGCTGCGAGTCCTAGTTCTGCCCTGGTCCTCCTCCATTAGGACATGCCTAGAAAAACCTCAGTTTGGAGGCATCCTTGTAAGATGCATGAACCAGCTCAGCTGCCATCTTTTGATACGGTAGTACTCTAAGCCTAAATCATAATATAAAATGAGTAACAGTAGGGTGGACATTAGGTAAGGCTGCACTTTTTGCAGCGATCTTGTTTAGAAAACTATTTCTGTATCAGTAATATGTTTTCTTTTTGTCTGTTAATAATCATGTGAAACTGCACATGCTTCAGCAGCTGGAGCCCAAACTCCTCTCCTGTCATTAAGGCCACCTGGTGAATAATTCCTCATATCCTGTATCTGATTGGTCTGTGGGAATGTGTCGATTTTAAACTTTAAAGATCAGCAAATATCTGAGCTCACAGTTTTCTCCCTCTCTTTTCACACACGCAGTGTTTCAGATATTTATAAATACAATCTTCTGAATATTAGCTTCCACTAATTAGGCAAAAAGTAAAGTCTGATGAAACTATGTCTCTTTCATTTTACCAACAAACTTATCTGATAAGAGTAGTAGGAGGAGTTCATTCTCTCACACTTTCCATCCTGTTCATCCACTTTTCTGTTAGCCACGCCCCCACAGGTGAACCAGCAAATCACTGCCTCCGTTCTCACAAACGTCTGATCTGTGGCCGGCCGGACTTCATTCCACAGATGTGCTTTAACAAAGTGTGAAGCTGAACTCTGAGCTGTGACAGTGAAGCAGTGTGAGAGTGTCAGTAGATGATCAGCAGAGGAAAGTGAAGCTGCTGTGAGCTGATGTCCTGAAGGGCTTTTAAAGAGTCTCTGAGTTTGACAGGAACATGAAGATGTTTGTGGTGTTTGTGATCCTCCTGCACGGTAAGTACACCTTCCTCTCTCTGCTCTCATCATCAGCTTTTCTTTCATCTCTCTCTCTTTAATGTGTTGAAGTGCAGCAGGAGGAGATTTCCATCAAACACTGGATTCTGATTCAGATCAAACTAACAATCCAAAGCAGCAACTTTCAAATCACTGGATTCTTCTTGGTGCCTTTCAGATGAGCTCATGTTACAATCAGCTGTGTGTGTGTGTGTTTGCTTCCTGTGTTTTTTGCACTGATCTATGAATGAATCATAGATTCCTGGATACCATCCAAAAACTGAAGAAGTCAGTTGGACGAGTGATGATTCACTTCTGCCACTGAAAACGCTACGTATAGATGAACCGAATCAACTTTTTGGGTTTTCCTTATTCTCTTTAATAGGACTGCATCATCTGTTTTTACTTCAATACCTTTAATAACCTCTCCTTTGTCAGGTATTTTTAATCTGCCTACATCCTTGTAGAAAAGTTAACATAAAGTGTGTATATTGGAAACAATTAGCTTCTCATAAGAAGCATCTGATCCAGACTTTAATACTCTGCCTGAACACAAAATGTGTCTTTGGACAGCAGCAGGAAAACCCAATGGTCCGACAGCCGTTGCTGTTATACTTCTTCACCGTGTGATGAAGACATTTATGTCAGGTCTGAGTGGACCTGAAAGGCTGGTGCCAGAGGCAGGATTTTAGTTTAGTGAGTTTCTGTCAAGTTACCTCAAAGTGTTCTGGAAAAAGCAGTTCTCTGAAAAAGTTCATTAGGAAACATTGAAGCTCCATCAGTCTACAAACAGCGAGAGCCTCTATAGTTCTTTCACAGTCCATAGTGGAAAAACTACATTTCTATGTCATATATAGATTCTTAAGAACCACGGGATTCCTCCTTTTATTGATTTACTTTATTAAAATAGGATCACTGTAATTTTCATCTCTTTTGTTCCTTGTTGCTGTCAGAGGATTTAACTCTGCTGAGGTTGCTGCTGAAAAAAGTCAGAGACTGCGACGCCAGCTGCTGTTGTAGTAAAAAATTTGTCTGTGAGCTGTGATACTGATATCTGTTAACTCTGACACAGCTCTAAATCGACAGAAATTCATAATGTTTTAGTTGGATATGCATTTTGTACAATTGTTTGTAGACAAAGGTTTTTGAGATTTTAAACCCCACTCTGCACAGTGGGGACGTGGACGCTGGTATGGTTTGGCTGCCGCTGCTCTCTCTATACTTAGAGCTTGGTATACTTAGACTAGCTTGTTGTATCGTCTGCACCTGTGCCTGTAATGGCTGCATGGTCTGGTGTGTTGTGCTTCATTGTCTTAGCTGTTTGGCCTGTGTTCTCTTGGCCATTTTTACTGTCACTTGTTGGCTAAATCACTGGCATTTACTGTCCACATGATGAGCTTTCTCCAAAGGGTAGCTGGCCGGCCTCTCCCTTAGAGATAGGGTGAGGGGTTTAGCCTTCCAACAGGGGCTCAGAAGGGGGCTGCTGCTCCTCCTTTTCAAAAGGAGACAGTTGAGGTGACCTATGATGCCTTCTGGAGATCTCCTGGGTAAGCTATTCCAGACATGTCCAACTGGGAGGAGGCCCCAGGGTAGACCTAGGACATGGTGGAGAGATTATATCTCTCAGCTGGCCTGGGAACGCCTTGGTGTTCCCTAAAAAGGCTGGAGAAAGAAATGGATAGATACTATAATTATAAAAGGATTATAATGCTCAACCTTTCCAAAAGAAATATGAAACATTGTCTTGCAACAAAAAAACATTCAAGAAAGAAGACAGAAAGTGAGGCTTGGACTCTATGGATAATGGTGACGTATGTTTTTGACACTGAAAAAATAAAACACTGCTAATATCCTTATTCAAAAATCTTTCTCTCACTTTCGCAACCCTTGGCCGTGCGCTACGTCCGTTTTTTTTCCTCCTTCTCCATGACTTGGCGTGGTACTGAAATAGAGAGACACGAGCCTTCGCTGACACGGCCCCATAGACCCACCCATCTCCTGTAGCTCAAGACTGAAGCTCAAGTTTTTATAATTTTCACTCTTTAACAATTAATTTTCTAACAAAAGAGTTTTAATCAATTTAAAAAAAACTTAGTTATCCTTCATCCTTCAGCTGTCTCAGCCTCTTCAGCTTCCAGAGAGAAACATGTATAATGCATGTTTTTGCCAATCCAATCAGTCCATTTTTGTAAGTTTAGCTTGTGTTATCTTGCCCTGCTCAGTATCTGAGAGAATGTTTTGGAGGAATAGTGTTTCTCTTCACTGCTGCACAGAACTGATGATATTCTGATTCACGGTGCACTGAGGTTATTCAGGGTGCAGCCTGTTCACTCATTTTAAAATGTAAATAACAAAGAGTTCGTTCCTTGAATTTATGTTTCTGATTACATTTAGTATTTCTTGTTTTTTAGTAAATTTGGTTTCTTTCTGTTTGTGCTCAGTTTCCCAGTATACCACATTGGCTGTTGTGGTAGAAGTTTATGAGGGAGAAAGATCTGTCCTCCTGCCCTGCCTGTACTCAGGTTTCATACCTGAGGACTCCACAGTTATCTGGACTCTCAATGATCTTGTTCCCAAACCTGTCCACCTACGAGGAAAAGGAGGAGATGATCTTAATGGGCAGATCCAGCAGTACAAAGGGCGCACATCAATGAATCCCTATGCTCTCATCACAAAAGATTTCACCCTTACTCTGAGAAGGCCAACAAAGACTGACTCCGGCAACTACACCTGCTCCATCAGTGCAGGAGAAAGTGAACGGAGACTGAGAAGCATCCAACTGCATATCAAAGGTCAAACCCTAAAACCTGCTGTACTTGTAGGTCAGAAGTCAGTGCTGCAGACAAAGGTCACGTAAAGCTGAAGATAACTAAATTGTTCTAAATGTCTTGATGAAACCAGCGCAGTAAGAAACTAGGACTGCTGTGGAAGCCACACCAAAAAGCTGAGCTCAGTCACTCAAAATATGACCTTTTACACATCAGCCAATTTGAAACATTCAGAATTTCCTTTCCTTAGATGTGTCAGAACAAGTGATTTGATGATAAGCAGGTGATTTAATGCCCATAATATTCATTGTGATCCCTCACCCATTTGTGAGTGTAGCAATATTACATAAATTCCAGTTACAATAGAAAACAAAAAGAGCCAAAGACTGTTTTGGTACATTATTAATGTTTACAGAACAGAATCAAAGATCAGGAATGTGGATACTGAACCAAGCTCCATTTACAATCAGTGTCAGTGCAGCTGATTCTACGGTTGTTTTCTTATCCTCTCAGACCAGCAGGTGGACATGAAGGTGGAGGTAGGCTCACAGTCTGTCATCCTGCCCTGCAAAACAAAACCTAACATACCCGAGGCCACCAGAGTGGAGTGGACTCGCTCTGACCTCGGACTCATGGTGGTCCATGAGTATTCAAATCAAAGTGGCCAACTTATGACTCAGGACGAAGTTTACAGAGACCGAACGAAGATGAATGAAGACCTGCTGAGAACTGGAGACCTCAGTCTGACCCTGAAACAGCCCACAGAGAGAGACACAGGACGATACATCTGCACCATCTACAGGGACAAAGACATCCTCAGATGGAAAGTAGTGCTGCAGGTCAAAGGTCAGTGCTGTACTTACAGGTCAGAGGTCAATGTTGTGGACACAGGTCAGAAAACTTTTCGTTTTCTTTTCATCACAGAACGGTTTCCATCCTGGGCCACAGCTCTCCTGGTTCTCCTGATTCTTCTTGTTATTTCCGCGGTTCTATTATTTCATTTCCGGCACTATTTCATGAAAGGTGAGTGTCTCCTCCTACACTACCCATAATGCCGATGGTCAGCAGGTGTCCTCTGGTGGCTCCTTGACTGTGGCTCACACAAACTTGTTCCAGAAGCTGAAAGAGTTGAGAGTTACAAACAGATGATACAGAGAGCTGAAGAGAAACTTCCAGGTTTGTTCCAGAAGTCAGAAAACCTCCTTCAGACTCAGTCATTGATCAGTGAAACAGCTCCACAACATGACTTTACTAAACAGTGTGTGTGCTTCACTGCATTGATCTGACACAGAGGCTGCATGTGGACAAGCTGTTCTTCTTCTGTGGTGGTAAACAGCAGCTGACATGGAAACATGTGCTGACAGTAAATGTTGCAGCAGCTTCAGTAAATGTTCCTCCTTGAGTTGTGCTCAGTCATGTGGTGGAAAGCTTCAGATGTTCAGACACATGAGATCTTCATGGTTTCTGTGCTGATGTGTGTGAGACATGGCCGACTGTGGAGGCTCAGTCTGTCTGTTCTTCTTCATCCAACATGTCTGCAGCACTTTACAGGACGCTGCAGACTAGTTACCAAAGAACGAGTCAGGAACACATCAGGAACAAACTGAGACACAATCTGACTGAGACTAGAAGACAAGGAGGGACAGGGAGGTCATGTGACCACCACAGCTGCTGCTAATGTCATCATGTTGTGCTTTGTTGTTTTCTCAGTTTACATGGTGGAGGTGGATTCAGGGGAGGAGTCTGTCCGGCTGCCCTGCAAAGCTATAGTCGGATTCCTTAAAGACATTAAAGTGGAGTGGACAAACAGAGACAACAGGAAGATCCACATATATCAGAATGGCTCTGATCAGCCTGGAGAACAGGACGAGTTTTACAGAGAACGAACGAAGATGAAGACAAACTTGCTGAAAACTGGAGACCTCAGTCTGACTCTTGAATATCCCACAGATGAAGACACAAACACCTACACCTGCCGCGTCTACAGTATGAAGGGAGACATCTTGTTAACAAAAACTGTGAAACTCGGTGTCAGAGGTCAGTGCTGTTGTCATAGGGCAGAACGTAGTTCATTTTTATTTGTATTTCATATGATATACATTTATGAGATTTTTAAGACTAATTTTCCTCAAATATTTTAACCTTCAACTCAATACAGTTCCTCAGTGATTTAGAAAGGAAGAGTTTATTGATTAGCAGCAAGTTGGTTGAAATTTACCAGCATAAAGCTAATGGAGCATTTCTTAGAACATGTAGAAAATGAGACAACCCATATGGAAAAGATATATATATAAATCTTATAAAGTTTGTATCTGTCTTGTGTGAAACTTGTATGAAACGCATATAAGAGTGAAAACAGATATATAATTTTTCAAGGGATCTTATAATGAAACTTGTATGTTTTGGATACTTACTAAAACAATGTATTAAAGTAATGAGAAAGTGGCCAGTTTCATGAGTAAATCATGTAAGCCTTATATGATTTACTCATGAAAGTGGCCACTTTTATGAGTAATCACATATAAGTTCTTACTATTTCTTTTCCATATGGGACAGTTTGTAAAAGTTTTTCAGCAAATTTGAAAAAGGATGATTAACATTATCTCATGGATTAGTAAATGACACACATATATGTATACACACACACACACACACACACACACACACACACACACACACACATATAGATAGATAGATATATCTATATATGTAGAACAACGTCTCTCTGAGATATTTATTTACGTACGGATACAAGAACTATTTCACACCACCTGTAAGAATATAATGCAAAATATCTGTCTGGCAGAGAATCATCTGCACTTACATTTTTGCTGGAGTATGAAATGTTTTATTTAAATACTATTATTACTAATAATAAACATGCATAGCCAATTGATCTGTATCTGGAGCAGAAAGCCTAGCTAATAAAGAAAGTTGATGATCACTTTGTTAATAAACATGATCTCTGACTGGGGTCAGGTAACACAATTAAAGCCTGGATATCCTGAATTTGCTTCCCAAGATGCCCCCAGGTAACTAGTTGTTTCCTGCAGTGAGCTACTTGATTCTCTTTCAAAGAACAACAACAAAGCTTGTCTCTGGACATGTGACAGTGATGTTGAGGTCTTTAAGAAACAGACAGCTGTGACGCTGATTGGAAAAACAACAAAGGCAATATTGTCTCTGTTCAGTGGCATAATCTGACTGATTAGTAAAATGTGTTTTGACTTGAAATATTTCACTTCAACTACTAAATGTAAATCATGCTCAGTGTTGCTGCTTTTTTCTGTATAGCTCATATTTTTGGTGTCCTCTCAGTTTACACAGTAGAGGTGGTTTCAGGGGTGGAGACTGTCCTGTTACCCTGCAAAACCAGGACTAACCTGCCTGAAGATGCTAGAGTGGAGTGGATGGACAGTGACTATGAGAAGGTCCATGTTTATCAGAATGGCTTTGACCAGCTGGAAGAACAAGACCAAGATTATAAAGATCGAACACAGATGAATAAAGAACTGCTGAGAACTGGAGACCTCAGTCTGACCCTGAAGTACCCCACAGACTGGGACACTGACATCTACACCTGCACCATCTACAGCAGGGAGGGAAACATCCTGAAAAAGAAACAAGTGAAGCTGAAAGTCAGAGGTCAGTGCTGTAGATCAAGCTCAGGGATCAAAGCAAAGTTAGTTTTCATTTGTACGTAGTTGTGGTAGCGGGTCTTGCCACTGTCGATGCTTTTCAGTAAGGATAAGAGTCAAGTTGTGGTTTGCACACACTATAAATACTTCTAATTGTATATTTAACGTGCCTGGCTGTGGAGTGCCGACTGCTCACAAGCTCATGCGGATGTCTGCTGTGCAGTTTCCTGTATAAGAGGAAAAAGGTTAATGAGCTATGGAAGACAGGTCCTTCAGTTTTACAGGCACTGTTTCCACACCACTCTACAGCTGTGCAGTTAAAGCACGCCCCAACAGCCACATACCCCAGGGTGAGCTAGAAATATGTTACAAGGATCCCAAACTCATCTGCCATTTTCTGGGCTTAAGAGAGAAACAGACTCCACTTGTTTGTGAGGTTACAGTTTTGTAAAAAGAACCTTGTGTCACATTATATAAGAAGAAAGCTCATTTTCTGCTTTGTTGTGCTGTCAGGTATCAAGGTGAACGGGGTTTCAGACAGCGAGTCTGTCCAACTGCCCTTCACAACCACAGAAAATCTGCCTGAAGATGTAAAAGCAGAGTGGATAGACAGAGAGAACAGGAAGGTCCACGTGTATAAGAACGGTTCTGACCAGCTTGAAGAACAGGACAAGGTTTACAGAGGCCGAACAGAGGTGAATAAAGACCTGCTGAAAACTGGAGACCTCAGTCTGACCCTGAAATACCCCACAGACTGGGACACAAAGACATACACCTGCACCGCCCACAAGGAGGGAAACATCCTGATGAAGAAACAAGTGGAGCTGAAAGTCCAAGGTCAGCGTGTGCTTGAAATCTGAACGCCATTTTTGACATTGATTTCTGCATCCATTTTCTTTTGCCTAATTAGTTCAGAGCAGAGGTAGGTGGGTGCCTGTAGCTTACCCCAGCTACCATGGGGCAGGAGGTGGATACACCAAGGATAGATCGCCAATGTGTTGCAGATCACAATCTGTTGTTAACACAGAGAGACAGACAACCATTCACATTCACATTTATGGGCAATTTAGAAGCTAACCAAACAATAATATCTTTGACCTGTGGGAGGAAGCCAGAGTACAGACAGTACAGACAGAACCCACGCAGACAGAAAAAAAAATGCAAAATCTTCACAGACAGACCCCAGCCAGGCGGTGGAGTCAAACTCAGGCAACAGTGCTAACCTTCTCGCCATTACCCACTTAATTTCTCAAATCATTTAAGCATATTAAAGGTGGTGCTTGATTCTTATATCACATTAGTGATGGTACGTCTGTCTGTGGTGTGGATCCAAACAGAAAAATAATTGTTAATAAACTTCTCAGTGGGCAGTGGCCTCGGGGACTGTCTGGAAGTGGGAAGCAGCCCAGCCAATGATTCAGTTTGCTTTGAGGAAACAGTCCATCTGATGTTATCAGATCATCAACTTTGAAGGAATTCATTTGATTTGACTGAATTCGATTTTCAGTGATGCTGTTTGACCTTGAATCTTTTTTAGAAATACAAATGTTCCATTTTATATCTACGACAAAAAGACCCAGACAAAAGCTCCACACTGACAGGAGAAATTGCTGTAAAGTAGGAAATGGACAAAAATAGCACCATCAGTCTCTGATCATCTCTAACATTTTGAACTTGTTTTCACTTTCTAGATATCTGTCATGTTACCTTCTACTCTCATATGCTTCTGTCCCTCAGTTTTCTCTACAACACTGAAAAGCCAGCTGCTGTCTGAACAGCTCATGTTGTCTTTGTTGTTGTCTCAGTCTGTCAGGTGGAGGAGGAGGAGGGGGTGGAGTCTGTCAAGCTGCCCTTCAAAACAACAGAAAACCTGCCCGAAGATGCCAAAGTGCAGTGGAAGGTCAGTGGTGATAGGATGGTCCATGTGTTTAAGAACGGCTCTGACCAGCCTGAAGAGCAGGACCAGTTTTACAGAGACCGAACGAAGATTAATAAAGACCTGCTGAGAACTGGAGACCTCAGTCTGACCCTGAAACAGCCCACAGAGAGAGACAGTGGAGAATACAGATGTAAAGTCTACGGGAAGATCAATAGATACAAAAAAGTACTGCTCAAAGTCAAAATCACAGGTTGTTACTTTTTCCTTTGATTCTTTGTATGTATGTGTTGTTGTTGTTGTTGTTTTTTAACTAGAATTCCTAAAATATGTTTGATATACACATGTGTGATAGAAAACATTTTAAACTTGACATGAAGACATTTGGATCAGGAATAAGTTGGCTTGTTTTTATATTTATTTACGTGTGTGTGTGTGCGTGTGTGTGTGTGTGTGTGTGTGTGTGTGTGTGTGCGTGTGTGTGTGTGTGTGCATGTGCGTGTGTGTGTGTGTGTGTGGATAGATAGATAGAGATCAATTTGGCTCAAAGTAATTAATATGGTGTGCATTTATAGTTCATTTCAGGTGTTTTCAGTTACTTAAAACAATTAAAAGAGAAAGGAGTTAAAATAAGCAATTTGTAAGATTTAAAGTAATTGAAAGTTTATTCTTGCTAAGTGGAGGCTCGACAATTTATTACTGCTTCATTCCTAAAGCTTAGAGTCTAAAGACCATTTATTTATTAATTTATTGAAAAAAGTTAGTACAGCAAGCCATAAAATAAACGATAAAAACCCCAACAAAAAACAGAGCCATTCATAACTCTGCACCATCTATGTTCAGAGATTGAGGCTCAAATCGGCTCAAAGTGTCCCATTTTCACTGATTGTTTCCCGACGACATGCTTCACGTGTGATATGGATCCTCTGCTGAAGGAATCTGCTTTCTATCCACAACCTGTTGATCCGTGTCTGACTAACAGCAGCGCAGGAAGCCCTGCAGTTACAGAGAAACTGTCTGAGTCCCATCCAGTCAATGCTGCTCAGTGTTGCTGCTGCTGGCTGTTCAGCTCATTTTCTTCTTTGTTCTATTCTCAGTCCCCAAAGTGGAGGTGGGTTCAGGCATTGAGTCTGTTCAACTGCCCGTTGAAATCAAAGCTCACCTGCCCAAAGACGTTAAAGTGGAGTGGAAAGATGGTTCATACAGAAAGATCCACATATATCAGAACGGCTCTGATCAGTTTGAAGAACAGGACAAGGTTTACAGAGACCGAACAGAGATTGATGAAGACCTGCTGAACACTGGAGACCTCAGTCTGACCTTGAAATACCCTACAGACTGGGACACAAACACCTACACCTGCATCCTCCTCAGCAGGGAGGGAAAGATTCTGCTGAAGAGAAAGGTGGAGCTGAAGGTCAGAGGTCAGTGCAGCCTCGTGTAAGCATGTATGCAAAATCTAAGGTCCATTTTTGGCATTGATTTCTTGCAATATGAGCCTAACTGTGACAAACAGCTGTTGTCAGTACTTCGCAGGGACTTGTTTCCATACAGAAGAATATCTGATGAAGTAGAACTTAAAAATACCAATACACATGATCACTGCAAAAGTATATTAAATGAAATCCAGATACTTATAAGCTGTGAACAGTGGTTTATTCTATTATTCTTGAACAAAATACAGAGTACTGGACCAACACTGAAGTCCAGGCTTTGTTAGCTGAGATTTAATTAGACTATTACCACCAGCATCTGCAGCCATTATAATTGGGAGCCAAGAACACTGTGAAGGCCCTCTTGTATCTGCTCCATTTATTATTTTATGCCTTTTTGCGGTCCTTAACATGCTTCAAAAATACATGAAATTTTGCACATGCTTCAGGCCTGGTTGACATATTTTATTGATTTCATACATGGGCATTTCAAGATGGCTCTAGAACACCACCTATACAGGATGTGATGAATTCCTACAGAGACACACTTTGAACATTCACACATACACATACATATGCCACCTGTAAGATTTCAACAATAACAACAACAACAACAAAAATCAGCCCAGGCACTAGGAGGTGATGCATCCATATGTTGTCTGCCATGGAGCCCAGACCTACAACTCCATCCAGGCTTTCCTGCACCCCTTTGATAGTCCTAGTTCACAATGGTGCCTGCATTTTTATTTCATCTGAAATATCTGGCCTCCTTAGTGTGCCTCCCAAATCTTAGCCACTCTCTTTAGATGTTCTTGAATTGACTGGAGTTTAGCCCTCTCAGTGCTCCTAATCTTCAGTTCCTGGATAGGTGGCTCTAAAGTGCTGCCAAAGTCCTTTTCTAACTTGACTGAAGTAATTGCTGTCCCACACTGTCTTCCTTCTCTCACCCCAACTGGTTGCAGCAGATGGCCCCACCCCTCCCTGAGCCTGGTTCTGCCGGAGGTTTCTTCCTGTTAAAAGGGAGTTTTTCCTTCCCACTGTCACCAAAGTGCTGCTCATAGGGGGTCATATGATTGTTGGGTTTCTCTCTCTCTACTGTACACTAAAAAAACCCACTTTAAGGCAATTGTTGTTGTGATTTGGAGCTCTATAAATAAAATTGAATTGAATTGTCAGAGGTGGAGTTTGGTAACTAGTCCATATCATGATGGACAGATGGCACGTACACAGGCTGGCCAGACGATGCAATTCTTGGTGACATCTGTACCTTTGGAGGAAAGCTCCAAGTTTGTTCCATCTGTGTCTAAGATCTTGTGAATTATTCTTGTGATAGGGTGAATCTCTTCTCTTCATCTTCGTCTGACTCCTGAAATCAATAGTAACAGTACTCTCTGTCTGAGTTTTCTATCTCTAAATCATCAGTTTTCTCCTTCTTTTACTGTCCCAGAAAATCTCCCATTCACTCTCATTCCCACAGATCCACTGTGGTTCTTCTTCTGGCTTCTTCTATCTCTTCTGTTTTGTTCTGAAATCTCATGTTGCTGTAGCCACTTGTACTTTTTCTCTTTTTCTGGGATTCTTTGCACCTCACTGTAGTCTCTGACAACTGGTGAGTGATGGGTTTTTCTCCATTCTACCACTGGCAGCATGTCCACTAAAGATAACGCTCCTGATGATAGAGTGCTAAATTGTGTAACTTCAGTTCGCTGACAGAGCTGAATATAAATGTGGAGCCATAGATGTGGCCTCTACAGATGCTGGTCTGGCTTCAGTCACCTTGAGACTCTGACTTTGTGTTGGATGATGCTGCCTCTTCCTTTTAATCATCGTTTGACACACTGTTGTTATTATCACCAGAAGATCTCTCTTAATTTACATATCAGCTTTCCTTGGACCCCAACGTTTTCTTCCTCCTTCTTTCCATGCGACATGTGCCTTATCATGTTCCTCTTTTGGTCTTTGATGTAGGCACCCAGGCTGTAAACACTTTTATTGCATGTTGCAAAAACAGTTTTAACCCGATTGGTCAAAACGTTGGACGAAGCCTTTAGACGCCATGTCAGCCTCATGTTTCATCTTCTGCACCTTTCCAGCATCTCCCTGTATGGAGACGTCTCTTCTCGCGTCACCATGGCAACCATCGCTTGTCATCCAGTCAGGCTTGTAGAGAGAGAGAAGGGGGAAAGAGAGCATTCCCTAACAGCAGAATTTATAGCCCTGTTTTTCTCTAGGAGAGTCCACCTTAAATCTTTATGCTTTCTGGTGCCATCACCATCCAGGCAGACCATCCACCTCAAATTCCTTCTCCCTGTTCATATCTGTTAGTGTCTAAGTCTAACAGTCTAAATCCAAAACTATTCTACAAAACATATCTCTGTGCAGTAAAGAATGAAACAAATGTGTGATACAATTTGTGAGGTCATTGCATAAAATACAATAATGGGGCTATGTGAGCCTTAAAGATAAAAATAAACATTATTGTCCTACAGATTTCTCTATAGCTCTGAACCTGCTGTCTGTCTGTCCTGTGTTTGTTGTCCTCTCAGTCTGTCAGGTGGAGGTGAAGGAGGGGGTGGGATCTGTCCAGCTGTCCTTCAAAACAACAGAAAACCTGCCTGAAGATGCCAAAGTGCAGTGGAAGATCAGTGGTGAAAGAATGGTCCACGTGTATGAGAACGGCTCTGACCAGCCTGAAGAACAGGACCAGTTTTACAGAGACCGAACGAAGATGAATGAAGACCTGCTGAGAACTGGAGACCTCAGTCTGACCCTGAAACAGCCCACAGAGAGAGACAGTGGAGAATACAGATGTGTAGTCAAAACAGAGGAGATCAAGAGATACAAAACAGTGTTGCTCACAGTCAAAGGTTTGTGTGTTTGTTTGTTTGTTTGTTATTTTCATAGTTCCTGTCTGACTGTCTTGTGTCTCCTCTGCAGGGAGAGTTCAGGTCCAGGATCAAACAGGGGACATCAGGAACAGAAGCAGCTCCATTGATCCGACTCCTCTGATGGCTGATCAATCAGTTTGATCTGTGTGTTCTTTGATTATTGATCAGTGATGTCAGAGTGGAGTCAGTGTGATGTTGTTGTTGTGTGTTTGAGACTTTTAGTGTCCATGAAGGTCTCTGCTGCCGTAGATCCTCTGAACTGTGACAGAGGTCTCACTCTGGAGGAAACTCTCAGCACTTTCATTTTATTTACAGCACTTGAGATTATTTATTTATTATTGATTATGATCGTGGCTCAAGAGTTGGGAGTTCGCCTTGTAATCGGAAGGTTGCCGATTCGAGCCCCGGCTTGGACAGTCTCGGTTGTTGTGTCCTTGAGCAAGACACTTCACCCGTTGCCTACTGGTGGTGGTCAGAGGGCCCGGTGGCGCCAGTGTCCGGCAGCCTCGCCTCTGTCAGTGCGCCCCAGGGTGGCTGTGGCTACAATGTAGCTGCCATCACCAGTGTGTGAATGTGTGCGTGAATGGGTGGATGACTGGATATGTAAAGTGCTTTGGGGTCCTTAGGGACTAGTAAAGCGCTATATAAATACAGGCCATTTACCATGAGAGATTTTTTTTTTAAACTAACTTGGAAAAATACCCGTTTTAAAAAATATCTGCAGCATCACATTAATGTAAACGTGCCTTCACTTCAGTCACAATCATGGTGTCAACGTATTAAAGTTGTTTGTCTCAAACTGACCTGTGACCAGCTTCACTCAGTGTGAGCTGTTGATTATTTCTCTTTGTTTATTAGTTGGATCTGCACACAGAGGTCAAGACTGATATTTTTTACATTTTGTATTTTTATAATGATAAACTGTGAAGTAAAAACTTTGCCCACAATCACAGTCTTCACCAGAGTAACATCAAAGCAGTAATCTTTAGCCTACTTCTTTGCCAAGTGTGCGCCATAGTAAATCCAGTTCACTGTGTATTTCTGCCTTACCCTTGTACATATTACCCCAGTCCCAAGTATACTTGTGTAGTTAATTCCCATGTGATCATTGTTATCACTGCCTACACTTAGTCACTGTTTCACTCCACCTGTATATAGCAACTGAACTCCACACCAGTGAGGTCTATACGGCTCACACCGTGACAAAGACTTCAACACTCCATCTAAATGCTGAAGTACTTTTTACTCTGACATTTACAGAAAGAACTGTTTGAAGAAACTTAATGTGCAGAGAGAAAATCTCCTGAACTCAACCTTTACTACAATCTCTGTGGACACGGGCAACTGGAGACCTGATGGTCCTGTTATACTTCTTTACAATCAGAGTCAACAGTAGAGAAATCTGACTGTGCTTCAGCACAACAAGAATAAAAAGCATTTCAAAAATGCTGCTGATGCACTTTAAATGTCGTCTGAGCAGAGAATCACTTTTGCTTTGCTGTGTAGTGTGGGACAGCACAAAAGCACTGAGGACTCTTTTGTTGGTATTTAGAGAATTCAGACAGCTCTGACCCTTCAATCTCACTTCACTCGGTCTAAAACATTTATAACGGATCATTTATTTTCCCATTATACTGCCTGTATCCACCCACTGAAAATGGACGTGGATGGTTCATTGACTGCAAGCAGGCTGGTTGCCATGTGTGCCAGAATAGGGAAGCAGGAGAAATCTAAAAAACCTGCAGATAGTGGCTTCAGTGACACTGTTCCTATCACTCAGTTTCACTTCAGCTCTTTGTATGTTGGCTGGTAGATGGTACAACAACAGCACAGACAGGAGTGGCCCACAGACTGACCACGTTTACTGTTTCTCTTCATTTATTGGTTGGTCTGCACAGGGACTACAGATGAGGCCAAATCTGATATTTTTACATTTTTGTAATTTTATAAACTGTGAAATAAAAACTTGATAAGGTTTCATTTGATCAGTGTTCTTCTTCTTCTGTGGTGTTTCTGATGCTTCTGATGTGTTTGGGGCTGAATGTGGGCTTCAGGAAAGTTCAATTTAAGATTTTTTTAAACTTCATAACATCACAGAGAATTAAAATTAGGACCAATTTAAAAAGTTTGACAGAAACTTTGGCATGTATGTCTACGCTTTGTTTCTGTCCTTTGGTTCATTAAATGCCTCACAGCCTGCAGAAACAAACTGTCTCACACATTAAAATGTGAATTTGTTTGCACACAGACAAAAACATCTTCCTCCTCTACACCGATGTAACAAGATAAATTGGATTACAACAGTTTGTGCTGCATATAAAAATAAATAAATCCCACTACATTCACTGTAACCTCATCAGTTAAAACTAACATCTTATGTTTAATAATTGAGAGTTATATTTGCTTTTACTGAAGTCAGTTTCTTTGTATAATAAGAATATTATCAGTGGTGCCTGGTGATGACCACACTGAGCTTTTCCCCCAAACTTACATAAATCATGTCCTGTTTTCCTGTGTGATCCTCGAGGCCTCAGAATAATCCTGCTGTGCAGCTCTCTGCTGTTGTCCTGTGAAAGCAGCAGATCCATAATGCAGACTTCTGTTTGTGTCGTTAGAAGCTCTGAATACTGGTTTATCACAGTCCACACAGAGCTGTTTAGAGTCCACTTCAGGAGTGACGGCTGCCACAGTGCCCTGCTTACCTGACCTCTGCTGGATTGTTGGTTCAGGCCACATAACACCAGGTTATCATGTCAGATCTTTATTTCACATGAACCCACAGAGACTTTAAATCAGCAGGAATCCAGATGAAGCCCTGAAACAGCAACATGACCTCATTGATGGGCAGCTAACTTGGTGTTGAGGAGTTTGCCTCAGGGCTCCTCTGCTCAGACGCCAGCATGCTGTCTCCAAACCAGGACAAAACATAGAAACCTGCCTGTGGCTGTGTATCCAGCGCTGGGCCACGGTATGTATGTAGTATGTGGGCAGGGTGAAATGTACTGTAGTACTCCTTTTCCCACTCCACAGGTTATCAGGTATGTTGGAGTTTCTCCACCTCAGTATCAGGCTCAGAGCTGCTGAATCCTGTCATAAAGGCCACCTGGTGAATAATTCCTCATATCCTGTATCTGATTGGTCTGTGGGAATGTGGTGATTTTAAAGTTTAAAGATCAGCAAATATCTGACCTCTCAGTTTTCTCCCTCTCTTTTCACACACGCAGTGTTTCAGATATTCATAAATACAATCTTCTGAATATTAGCTTCTGCTAAATAGGCTAAAAGTAAAGTCTGATGAAACTAAGTCTCTTTCTTTTTAGTAAAAGAACAAAAACAAACTTATCTGATAAGAGTAGTAGGAGGAGTTCATTCTCTCACACTTTCCATCCTGTTCATCCACTTTTCTGTTAGCCACGCCCCCACAGGTGAACCAGCAAATCACTGCCTCCGTTCTCACAAACGTCTGATCTGTGGCCGGTCAGACTTCATTCCACAGATGTGCTTTAACAAAGTGTGAAGCTGAACTCTGAGCTGTGACAGTGAAGCAGTGTGAGAGTGTCAGTAGATGATCAGCAGAGGAAAGTGAAGCTGCTGTGAGCTGATGTCCTGAAGGGCTTTTAAAGAGTCTCTGAGTTTGACAGGAACATGAAGATGTTTGTGGTGTTTGTGATCCTCCTGCACGGTAAGTACACCTTCCTCTCTCTGCTCTCATCATCAGCTTTTCTTTCATCTCTCTCTCTTTAATGTGTTGAAGTGCAGCAGGAGGAGATTTCCTTCAAACACTGGATTCTGATTCAGATCAAACAATACGACTGCTGGAAGTTTCAATAACTACGTACTTTATCAAAATCTTTCATAGTTTACCATGTTTCTGTTTTTCTCTTTGTTTATTAAGTTTAGTTCTCTCACACGTTTGGTTACAGTGTTGTACTGTGCAGTTTCAACCGGAGCGATTACTTCAATTTCTCTTTAACTCTTCACGCATTAGCTTTAATTAGCTTCATGAGTCATTTGTAGTCTGCCTACGTCAGTGTAGAAACATTTATACATACGCAAAATAAACTGTGCCCATTAGAAGCAGTTAGACACTGATAAGATTCAACTGGTTCAGACTTAAAACTAAACCTTTATTCTAGTCTTTGTGCACACGGGCAGCTGGAGACCTGATGGTTCAACAGTTGATCCTGTTACAGTTCAATAAAAGGCTAAATGTAACTTGTCTGTGGAAAGAGATTTATGTCAGGTCTGAGTGGCCCTGAGAGGCAGGATTAGAGGGTTAATGAGGTTCTGTCAGGTTTAACTCTGAGTTCAATGAAATGAAGTGATCCACTTCATACCAGTGTCAGAACTAGAGATCAAAGTTCTCTGGAAAACAGTGAATCTCCATCAACCTGCAAACAGCGAGAGCCTCTATGGTTTTTATATAGAGTCCACACTGACAAATTAAAGATGATTTATTTTTTATATGGAATATAGAGTCTTAATAACAGCATAATTCCTCCTCGTATTGATTTATTTTACATAAAATCAGCTTCCTTATTATTTTTCATCACTTTTGTTACTTGTTTGCTGTTGAAGAATTTAACTCTGCTGGGTCAGAGAGCGCGGTACCAGCTGCAGTCACAGTCGGGCGTCCCTCTGTGAGCTGTGATACTGACATCTGTTAACTCTGCGTCTGAATACACGATCACATAAACAGACATTCATGAGGTTATTGTTATTATTTGTAGACCAATGTTTTTGAGATATTCGCACACACATGCATTTTTCAGAAAAATGACTTCAACCAGTCAAACAGTTATTAATGTCCCTTATTGTTCAAAACAAAGTTACAGCAACATTTTTACAGATTAAACTAAAATGATTCTCCTTTATTGAAGTTTACCTGCAAACATCAATAATCTAAATTCATTGCTGCCATTAAGTAATAGAAGAAAGCAACAGCAATAATTATTATTATAATAATAATACGTTTAATATGAAATATTTGAATAATTTAACATACGCTGAATCCAGTTTTAAAGTATGAACATAGATAAAAAAGTTTCAGTCCCACACGGGTGGTGGGTAAATTAAATACGTTATTTATTTAAGCTGTTAAACCCACAAACCAAAGAAAAAAACATCTGTGAATCCAACTTTTGGTTTTTCTTTCTCTTATCTGCACGCGAGGTTTAGGTGACGTCACGGTTAGTGTGTGTAGCCAAAAATCACATCTGAACAAACAATTCTGTTCATTTCATTCATAGTTTCACTTTCAGCTGCACAACCCTCACAGCTGGATTTTGCCTCAGGTCAAAATAATCAAAAACGAAAATACAAACATGCTTCTAGTTAATATAGATATATCAATAAAATCTCCACCAGACACCACTCACTGGTTTCTTGACTTTGATTTCTGTGAATCTTCAGTGTTAACATTTTGACCACTGCTGTGTTGTCTTTTTGTCTTTTCTTTTGTTCTTTGAGGCAGAACCCACATTACTGCGCCACACATGTAGCCTCCACAGCTTTAAGTTATTACACTAGAGTTCATCAAACAGAGTCAACAGTAGAGAAATCTGACTGTGCTTCAGCACAACAAGAATAAAAAGCATTTCAAAAATGCTGCTGATGCACTTTAAATGTCGTCTGAGCAGAGAATCACTTTTGCTTTGCTGTGAACTGTACAGCACAAAAGCACTGAGGACTCTTTTGTTGGTATTTAGAGAATTCAGACAGCTCTGACCCTTCAATCTCACTTCACTCAGTGTAAAACATTTATAACGGATCATTTATTTTCCCATTATACTGCCTGCCCACTGAAAATGGATGTGGATGGTTCATTGACTGCAAGCAGGCTGGTTGACATGTGTGCCAGAATAGGGAAGCAGCAGCGTTCACCAGGAGAAATCTAAAAAACCTGCAAATAGTGGCTTCAGTGACACTGTTCCTGTCACTCAGTTTCACTTCAGCTCTTTGTATGTTGGCTGGTAGATGGTACAACAACAGCACAGACAGGAGTGGCCCACAGACTGACCACTGCCTCCATCTGACAACAGAGCTCTCTGCTGGTGTCAGAATCATTGTGCAGTAAATAAAAGTGACACTTTGACTGAACTCCCAGGAGTCAGAGTTCTGTAGATGAAGCACTCCAGTGTTATCCAACGTGAAACAAGGTGTAGTTGCCTCTGTCTGAATGTTATCATGGAAAACGGACTGGTTCTTATATACCACTTTTTAAACCTTTAAGTGCCTCAGTCACTTATTCATACAAGTATGAGTGTTTTCTATCAAACATTTGCACTCCGACAGATCACACATCACAGAGTAACTTGGGGTTAGTATCTTGCCTCCCCAGACTGGAGCAGCCCACAACAAACCAACAACATTCACTTGATTTGTGTTCCAGTTTCCCAGCATGCTCTGGCTGTGGTGGTGGAGGTGAATGAGGGAGAAAGGTCTGTCCTGCTGCCCTGTCTGTACTCAGGTTCTACACCTGAGGACAATCCCACAGTGACGTGGACTTGCAGTGACCTCGATCCCAAATCTGTACACTTACGAAGAGCAGGAGGAGATGATCTTAGAGGACAAAACCAGCGTTACAGAGAACGTACATCAATGAATCGTTACGCCCTAATCACAAAGGACTTCAGCCTCACGCTGAGGAAACCCACAAAGACTGACAGCGGCAACTACACCTGCTCCATCAGCAATGGAAGACAAGAACGGAGACTCAGAGACATCCAGCTGAAGGTCAAAGGTCAGCAAAAACTTCAACAACTGCTGTAATTACTGGTCATAAGTCAGTACTGTATACAAAGTTCAGAGGTCAAACTAAAAAAACTATTTCCATCGTTTTTGTTCAGCTTCTGGTCAGAGGCGAGTTCATGTCAGGGAGGTCACCACACACATGTCTGTACATATATTTATAACTGCTAGCTGACTTTTTACACATCACTCAACATGAAACGAAAAGACCCAGAGAGTAGGGCTGGGCCGTATCATACCCTTCACGGTAATAACCGTATGATGTTGGGCAATGATAAGAAAATGAAATATCGCGATAGAATATGGGTAAAACGCGCATGCGCAGTGCCTTTGTTTTCATACGCACATGGCGGAAAAAGCATGGCAGAGAATGAGGAGGGCGAAAGCGGATCGTTGAATGAAACGGATGAACCAGAACTGGTTTGTAAAAATGCTGCAGCTTCAGTGGTGTGGAACTGGTTTGGCTTTCATCCGTCAGATACACAACAAAGCACTATTTTTGGTAGAGCATGCTAGCGGGCCGTCGTTATTACCGTGTTTTTTGGAAAATACGGCGCACTTAAAATCGATCCTTTGATATTTCTGAAAGTCGACAGTGCCCCTTATAATCCCGTGTGCCTTATGTTTGAATTCTGGTTGTGTTCACTGACCTCAAAACGATTTTCTGTGGTACACGGCGCTCAAAAATCTGTCAAATGTTTTAGTACGACTTTGCTAAGCTACGAACCCGCACCGCTTGATGGATTGTCGGAGCATTACGGCTATTGTAAGCAGGGTGATACGTACTGTGCTTCAGCATAATAATACCGTATTGTGTGTGTATAACCTGTTTTTAAGTTTTGTGGATATTATACATGGTTATGCTGAGGATATGTCGGCCAGTTTCCACTGGAAATGCCTTTTGGTTAAACTGTCAGCGAGGAATTTGCACTGTTAAATTTTTATATAACTTTAATGCACATAAAAAAACAGCTGCTTATTTAAGTGAAAATACATTGATGGTTTTCTTTTGTTGCACTACTAAAGTTGTGGAATTGTAAAGTATTTTGTCTAGTGTCAATTATATCGTCAGTTATTGCAAATTTTCAAATGTATATCATGATAAATATTTTTGGCCATATCGCCCTGCTTTACCAGAGAATATTATTAATGTTTGGTGGACAGCGTCAGAGGTCAGGATTGTGCTTCAGTTACCATCAGTATTACTATAGTATAGTCCTATAGTTGATACTGCGGTTTCTTGTCCTCTCAGACCAGCAGGTGGACGTGAAGGTGAGGGAAGGGTCAGAGTCTGTCATCCTGCCCTGCAAAACAACACCTGACCTGCCTGAGGCCACCAGAGTGGAGTGGACTCGCTCTGACCTCGGACTCATGATGGTCCACGTGTATGCAAACAGGAATGATGAAGTCATGACTCAGGATGAAGTTTACAGAGACCGAACGATGACGAATGAAGACCTGCTGAGAACTGGAGACCTCAGTCTGACCCTGAAACACCCCACAGAGAGAGACAGTGGAGGATACATTTGCACCATCTACAGAGACAAAGACATCCTGACACAGAAAGTAGTGCTGCAGGTCAAAGGTCAGTGCTGGAGATCTAAGTACAGGTCAGAGGTCAATATTGTGGAAAGAGGTCAGAGATCAGAAGTCACATTTTTTAATGTTTCTCCACAGAACCATTTCCATCCTGGGCCACAGCTGTCCTGGTTCTCCTGGTTCTTCTTGTGGTTTCTGGAGGTCTCACATATTATTTCCGGCACTATTTCATGAAAGGTGAGTGTCTCCTTCTACACTACCCATAATGCCGATGGTTAGCAGGTGTCCTCTGGTGGCTCCTTGACTGCGGCTCACACAAACTTGTTCCAGAAGCTGAAAGAGTTGAGAGTTACAAACAGCTGATACAGAGAGCTGAAGAGAAACTTCCAGGTTTGTTCCAGAAGTCAGAAAACCTCCTTCAGACTCAGTCATTGATCAGTGAAACAGCTCCACAACATGACTTTACTAAACAGTGTGTGTGCTTCACTGCATTGATCTGACACAGAGGCTGCATGTGGACAAGCTGTTCTTCTTCTGTGGTGGTAAACAGCAGCTGACATGGAAACATGTGCTGACAGTAAATGTTGCAGCAGCTTCAGTAAATGTTCCTCCTTGAGTTGTGCTCAGTCATGTGGTGGAAAGCTTCAGATGTTCAGACACATGAGATCTTCATGGTTTCTGTGCTGATGTGTGTGAGACATGGCCGACTGTGGAGGCTCAGTCTGTCTGTTCTTCTTCATCCAACATGTCTGCAGCACTTTACAGGACACTGCAGACTAGTTACCAAAGAACGAGTCAGGAACACATCAGGAACAAACTGAGACACAATCTGACTGAGACTAGAAGACAAGGAGGGACAGGGAGGTCATGTGACCACCACAGCTGCTGCTGATGTCATCATGTTGTGCTTTGTCGTCCTCTCAGGTTACAAGGTGAAGGTGGATTCAGGGGTGGAGTCTGTCCAGCTGCCCTGCAAAGCTATAGTCAGATTCCTCCAAGACACTAGAGTGGAGTGGAAGGACAGAGATGGCAGGAAGGTCCATGTGTATGAGAATGGACGTGACCAGCGTGGAGAACAGCACCGGTTTTACAGAGGACGAACAGAGATGAAGAGAAACCTGCTGAAATTTGGAAACTTCAGTCTGACCCTGAAACTTCCCACAGATGACGACAGCTCCACCTACACCTGCACCATCAGCAGGAAGGGAAACTTGCTGAAGAAGAAAGGAGTGGAGCTCCGTGTCAGAGGTCTGAACATAGTTTCATACAATAAACATATTTTATATTTGACACTATTTCCTCTCCATACTTCAGCCTCTTGGCCAGTTTAGGTTCTCAGTGGTTTAGAAAGGCAGAGCTTATTGATCAGCAGCAGACTGGATGAAATAAATCATCATAAAACTGAATGATCGTTTATCAGCTCACTGATGGATTGTATAGATTATTTTGTATTTCTGTAAGTAGAGCTGCAGAGTTCATGAAAAAATAAATTTTGTCATAGACAAACCTGATTTGGTTTGGATTGACTGTCTCTCTGCTGCTGATTGAACAGAAATAAAACAAAGGAACTGTTTATGTTCAGTGGGGCAGTTGGACATGTTTCAGACTGGAACCTGTCATTGCAAATATTTAATTTGAACCAGTCAAAACATGCTCAGAGTTGCTTCAGTCTGTACAACTCATGTTGTGTTTGTTGTCCTCTCAGTCCCCCAGCTGGAGGTGGATTCAAGGGAGGAGTCTTTTCTGCTGCCCTGCAAAACTACCATAAACCTGCCTGAAGTTGCTAAAGTGGAGTGGAAGACCAGATTCAACAGGAAGGTCCACGTGTATGAGATCAGATCTGACCAGCTTCAAGATCAGGACCACCGTTACAGAGGACGAACGAAGATGAATGAAGACCGGCTGAGAACTGGAGACCTCAGTCTGACCCTGAAACACCCCACAGACTGGGACACAGACACCTACACCTGCACCACCTACAGCAGGGAGGGAAACATCCTGATGAAGAAGCAAGTGGAGCTGAAAGTCAAAGGTCAGTGCTGTTTTGTGTGTGTGAGCTGCAGACGCCATTGAAACTTGAGAAAGTGTAATAACTCCAGCTGTACATATCTTATCCATTTTACACAGTAATTGCTCGCCAATGGTTGTATTCATAGTTTAACAGTTCCTCTTAGTATTCAACATCATTTATCATAGATCACAACAATGTAGTGGTCACAGACCTTTAGGTCCTACTGACCAACAACACCTGATGGTAATTAAATGTGCCTACCTTAAAAACTGTGCCATAAAGACATATCATAGTGTAAAAACAGAGGCACACAAACATAAATGGCTCCTAAAGCCCGGCCCCTTATTGTAAAAGCCACAAGACTTGACAATTCTAATTATAAAGAAAATAAGAAGCTACTAATAAAGTCTAGTTTAGACACACAAAACCAAACCAAAGCCCTCTGCAGAAGAATCTTTAAAAAAAAAATTATATCTCCAGGTTTTAGATTTTGATCTGCTTCTGTCCTTCAGCTTTCTCCACAACTCTGAAAACCTGCTGCTGCTACAACTCATGTTGTGTTTGTTGTCCTCTCAGTCTGCTGTGAGGAGTTAGAGGAGGAGGTGGAGTCTGTCGAGCTGCCGTTCAAAACCTCAGAAAACTTGCCTGAAGATGCTGAAGTGGTGTGGAGAGACAGCAATGACAGGAAGGTCCACGTGTATAAGAACGGCTCTGACCAGCCTGGAGAACAGCACCAGCTTTACAGAGACCGAACGAAGATGAACGAAGACCTGCTGAGAACTGGAAACCTCAGTCTGACCCTGAAATACCCCACAGATGGAGACAAAGGAGGATACAGCTGTAGAGTCTATGGGGAGATCCAGAGATACAAAAGAGTGCTGCTCAGAGTCAAAGGTTTGTGTGGTTTCCATGTGGTGGGGTGCGAGGCAAATACTGATGTACATAGTGAAATCCACGTCATCATTAACTGTGAAGAACAGCTTGCTCTAAACTGGAACAAATTACAGAGAAATGGACCAACAGTGAGGTCCAAGCTTTGTTAGAGATCCAGGCCTGTGCACACACACAGTGTAAACACAGTGAAACTACAGAGTACTGTGAGGAGGTACAAAAGCTCCTCCTTCTGTTCTACTCAGGAACCCACTGCTGCTGTCTGTACAGCTCATCTTTTGTTTGTCGTCCTCTCAGACTGTCAGGTGGAGGAGGGTGAGGGGGCGGAGTCTGTCCAGCTGCCATTTAAAACAACAGCAAACCTGCCTGGAGATACCAAGGTGCAGTGGAAGGTCAGTGGTGATAAAATGGTCCATGTGTATGAGAACGGCTCTGACCAGCCTCACAAACAGCACCAGGATTACAAAGACCGAACGGAGATGAAGGAAGACCTGCTGAAAACTGGAGACCTCAGTCTGACCCTGAAACAGCCCACAGAGAGAGACAGTGGAGAGTACAGATGTGAAGTCGACGGGGAGGTCAAGAGAAACAAAACAGTGCACCTCAAAGTCAAAGGTTTGCTTGTGTCTCTGTGTGTGTACATGTTTTGACATCTTTGTGAGGACACAAACCTGGCATGCTACAATACTTGTGGGGTCTAACGGTCACTTGTGGGGACAAAATGCCCATTTCGATGAGTTCGAAGGCATTTTTGAGTCTCAAATTGTGGTTTAAGTGTCAGTGTAGCGGCAATCTTCAGTCCTTCGTTTCCGCTTCTGCAGGACAAAAATCTTCTGACTCGTGCTTTTCTAACATAGTTTGTATGTCACTGAAACTGAAAACTGCAAAACAAATATCTCCAGTTCGACCCCAGTTTGTATTTTCCTGATATTATACCAAAAACAACTATAAACAGCAACGGTTAGAAAACTGTTGCTCCTGATTACTTGTCTAACCTTTCATCAACACGGCAGCTCAATACGACCACGTTTACGACACCTACCAACACTTTAAAACCACACAACAGATGAACAAATCAGAACAAATTTACAGAGCATAATATATCAGATTACAACATAAAATAACCAAGATTAAAATTAGAAACAGTGGTTGGGTTTAGGGTTAGGACTTCATTTTTGATGTTTAGGGTAAGCAGCTTGGGAAAGCATTATGTCAGTGACATGTCCCCACAAGGATGTAAATACATACAAACGTGTGTGTGTGTGTGTGTGTGTGTGTCTGACTGTGTTGTGTCTCCTCTGCAGGGAGAGTTCAGGTCCAGGATCAAACAGGGGACATCAGGAACAGAAGCAGCTCCATTGATCCGACTCCTCTGATGGCTGATCAATCAGTTTGATCTGTGTGTTCTTTGATTATTGATCAGTGATGTCAGAGTGGAGTCAGTGTGATGTTGTTGTTGTGTGTTTGAGACTTTTAGTGTCCATGAAGGTCTCTGCTGCCGTAGATCCTCTGAACTGTGACAGAGGTCTCACTCTGGAGGAAACTCTCAGCACTTTCCAGCAGCTCCTCCATCATGGAGGACGTTCCCTCACTGTAACAGGTGGAGGAGAGAGGAGAGGAAGCACAGGTGGATCCTCTGAGGAAGACATTATTCTGTTAAATGAGAGGAAACAAAGATATGATTGCTTCGTCTCAGTCCAATCGATCTGTTTTCATGTGTACCTCAGTGTGATTGTTTATGTTTATCTTTTGTATATTGTACAGAGTCGTGTGATCTGCCCCGGCATGACAAATGTAAATAATTTTATTGTAATGAGGCAGGTGTAGTTCTCTTATATTTATATTAATCTGTTCAGTGAACAGAATAAAAATGCCCTCTTTGATCTACTGTGGTTCTTCTTCTGTGGTGTTTCTGATGGAGCAGCTGCTCCTGATGTTTGAGGATGAGACCAGAGTTCCTACAGCTTCAGGTCAGAGAGACTGAAGCTCTCCAAGTGCTTTCTAATTGGAGATAAAGTATTTGAATTTCAGGAACAGGGCCATTCCTCCAATCAAGCATCTTCCAGTTCCTTTCTATATATAATCCCCCAGTTCTACAAGCTGTTCATTCTCATTTTCATGCCCGTCCACCCTTCCTTTTTTCACTTCTTTAACTTTCTCCCTTACAATTAGTAATTGGGAATCTTCAGGGGCGAGGCCTTCCCCAATCCACAGCTCACTTCATGTTTAAGCCATTCACCTTCATGTATTAAAATAATATCAAACCTAAAATGAGGACGTGGGCCCACTGAGTGAAAGTTTTTATCTGACCAGCTTCAGTAAGAAATACAGATTATTCAAACAAACGTTATTAACCCGATCAAAAAACAGGGAATGTACTTAATGACTTCATACAGACATTTCATGTAGACTGAGCTCAGTTTTTACATTTTTTTTTAAACTCTCAGAGTATCAGAGCCCACCACAGCTAAAACAATCAGTCTCACACATCTAAACTCAAATTTACTGGAATAACAATTATAATCCACGAGCTAAACAGTTTGTAAATATAACGTATAAAGAAATAAATAAAGTCAAATTTCTCATCTACTGACATGCTTTTCTTATAATTCGGCAGGTTGTTCCAAAAGTTAGACTATAATTACATATTTTTCATCAATATTTAAAATCCTGACCTGTACCTGTTGGTTAGATCTGCTGTAAGTAATATAAGTTTTTCACGTTTAGTTTAAATGTGATACAGTCATTTAAAAAGTAAGGAAAGTTCAGGCACATAGAGCTAAAATAAAAATCATCATCGCTCTTTACATCCAACCTCAGTAGGTGGGGTTATCACCGTGGAGACAGACGGGCCATCTTTCTTGTCAAGTTCAACCCTCTCAAGGCAGGTGTTGCCGATTTGCAACAGTTAAAAACTAACAACCTGATTACCTCACATACATATTTTATGAGGTTATTTTACTCAGAAGTACCACTGCAGGACTTGGTTGTGCATCAGCAACAAAAAGTTTAATTTGAGCCTGAGAGGGTTAAAGTGATATCTGATGTTTTCAATGTCACTGTGAGTAGGAGAGCTTAGAGCACAGTATCTTGTATGTTTTCCTGTGACTGACAGTACAGTCATGCAGTATATATACCAGCAGTACTAAGATTAGAAACAATTACCAGATGTCTCCAGCAGAGGGAGCGTGGAGCTGTTAAACTACCACATAGTTTCCTCTCTTCAGTCGTTACATATGAGCTGAGGAACATTTGTGTCTGAGCAGCTTTCATAGCAAACATGCATGTTTATGGTAACAAACATGTATCTGTGCTCACATGTTAGAATGAAGGTAAACACTCCCACAGATTTCTGTACTGTCCATGCTGAAGGACATATCCTTGTCAAGAATGAGCCCAAGAATCCTCACAGTGTTACTGGAGCCAGGTTGGATACCACATCTATTATATTTGCAGGGACAAGTACAAGAATTTACTCAATTTATCTGAATTTCGAAGAAGAAGATTAGAGGTCATCCAACTCTTTAAGTCTTTAATACAGTAATTAGTTTGCGTGTATTATCTGACTTCTGTTTTTTTCATTTTATTTTAACAGGGCAAAACCTATACAGGACATGACACACAACAAGAACAAGCTGAAACAGACGGGGCAAAAGACAGATAGTGAGTGGGGTGCTGGGATGTAAGTCAGGTCAAATGAGATGGGATCCTAGATGTATGTCATTTATTAGTTAACGATTTAATTTTAAACAAAAATAAAACATCTAAATCAATATTTATGAATTTCAGAAAAGCAGAATTAAACTTTCAATAAAAACCTCATTTCATTAAACCATTTTTGCATTCTGCATTCAAAAATTGATTTTCAAAATTGTTTTTAAAAAAAACAGAAAGAAATCAATAGATACAAAAATTAAGATTTATTACTGACATTTAGAATGGTGATTCCCCTCATTTAAAATCCATTTTACCTCCTGTTAGCTCACAGGTTAGCTATGATATTAGATAATGAATTAGCTTTGGGATTAACTATTTGATTTGCTATCTATTTTTTAAATCCCTGTCACGGATGAATGCTGTGTGTGGACAGGAGAGAAAGGCCCAAATGTACTCTAGGATACACAATATAAACTCAAAAACCTCAGCTTTATTCCTGACACAATCAAAGAGAAAACTAAACTGTGGAACACTAGAAACAACATGACAGTGTGACACGACACAGAGCAAAGAAAACACAGGGTTTAAATACACACAAGAGTATTCAGGGAATGGGAGATAGGAGGGAAACACAGCTAATGAGACAAGGGAAGCAAAACCAGACACACTGCACACAGGACAGGGACTATCAAAATAAAACCTGAAACAATTCACAAGGACAAGTACTTGAGGCTGAGAAACCGACTGAAGGAATGTTACACATGGTACACAAGGAAAATACAGTAACCCAAACTGGAAGCAAGAACAAATATAACATTCAGAAAACCAAAACCACGAATGACCAATAAGCAAACACAAAACACTGGGTCAGACGTAGGACCATGACAACCCCAAAGCAATCCAAATTAACCACATGCTGCTTTTGATGTGAGGAGCTCTGATTGGTTGGACAGACACAGGCTGGCTGCCACTGCTGTTTGTGCTCATAGCTGTGCCCAGAAGAGTGTGATCTTGTACAGAGGCCGTTCAGCCTCAAGATTTACACTCTGACCAGCACGGATATGTGAAGACTGAAGCTGAAGCTGTCCACCACAACTGATGGAAGACTGATGAATGTATTACGCCCCAGCAGTACAAGCTATCTACCCTTTTTAGTAAGCTAATGTGCTCTTCGCAAATAAAGCTTAAAACACCTCAGACTATTAGAACTAAGGCTGGGTTTGAAAAATTGATTTCAGTTTGAATAGAGTGATGTCGATTGTTTAAATCCTGAATCGAGTTTTAAATATAAACCTATTTTGCCAGAAACACCAGAATCTTAGGTTAAAGCTGATGAAACAATTTCAACAACCACCGAACAGCAAAAACAACAACAGGATTAAAGAGCAGGTAAACAGAAAAATATCGCAAAACTCTTAGCTGTGTCTCTAATCAAACCTGTATAACTTGCTTCACATCAACAGCATCAGGTAATGTTCATGGTTTTCTTCTGTTTTAGTTCTGCAGTATATTTTTAAGGTTATCGGCTGTAAAAAGTCAGTCCAGGACAATTTCCTTCATGTTTTTCTGTTTTATCCTCAGCTACTTTGAGATAAAGACAATGTTTACACCTCTGATGAAGTCTCACAAGTGTCAGCTTTGTTTTTATACGCAGATATAAAAATATGGATATGTACAGATAAATGAGCAGAATTATACTATTTCTGACTGAGTCGAGTTGTGGATTGAATTGAATTGGTACTTTGTGAATCAGAATGGAATCAGTTATAGAAATCAGTGACGATATCAGCCCTAATTAGAACCAGCACTGAGGCCTATGACATTTATACAGTGTCAGAGCAAACTGCAACCTACAGCCTTTGAACTAGCTATTAAAATGCTGACAGTAAACACATCAGTCCAGATGTTACCACATTACTTTGTGAGTTAAAAGAACTGAGACAGGCTGATTAAAATAACAGCTGTCTCAGTTCTCTCATTCCTTATATTCAGTGTTGGGACTAACGCGTTATTAAGTAACGCGTTACAGTAACTACGTTATTATTGTGGTAACGAGCACGGTAACTAGTTATTATGCCAAAACCAGGAACGCGTTACTCGTTACTGGGATTTAGATAGGCTCGTTATTCGTTACTTCGTGTGGTGGCTGTCGCGGAGCTTCCACAGATTCAATAACATTAGCGAGTGGTGGAGGCCAGCAGGTGGATGAAGGAAAAGGGAGGCAAGAGGAGAGACCCGAAGCGGCCGCTGGTCCGAGTGTGAACTGAACTTCAGGTAAGAAGTTATAACCTGCAGTCTCTCTGGGTCAGATATGAACCAAGTTTAGTTGGAGTTTATTTTCGTTGTGCTGACTTTTTCGTACTGCGTGCTAGCTAGCATGACGGAGTTTCTATACAGCTGGGTGGTGCTATGTTACTGATAGTGAACTTTATTTTGTTCATACAGGTAATTATTAGAGTTGCCAACCGTCCCGTAAAAAACGGAATCGTCTCATTCAGAGAAAATATTACGCGTTTCGTATTGAGGTGAAAGGGAACAGTTTGTCCCGTAATTCAGATAGAATGGAAAAGACACAAAGCTGGAGTTATTCTGTGTTTACGCTGCACAGCTGCCTCTTCTTCTTTCATTCTCCCCCCCTCCCTCTCCTGTTTCTACTTCAATCATGAAAACTGATCAATGATCAGCTGATCGGCTCTCTTGTTTGTTTATCGCCCACTTTGTGCCAGAAAGAGGAAACCAGCGGATGTCGCGCTAAACAGCAGCAGCACGTTTAAGCTTGATCAGCTGTTGTTAGAATTTATTTAATATTAATTTCTAGTATCAGCTGATGTTTGCTGGAGCCACAGCTGTAAACCTGCTGGTCATGATGGTTTGGATATGTGGTGAGAGGGAAACATGAAGATGAAACCAGGAGATGTCCTTACTGAATCATCAGAGCTGAACAGGTGATGGAGAAACAGGTTTACCTTTTAGGTGACATGAATGAGTTGAAGGGAAGTTATGAACTGTTTCTGAGAGACAAATAACACCAGGATCCTTTTTTAGGTAGCTGACAGCTGGTAACTGTGCAGGGGCGGGTCTAGCAAAGTGTTGCCAGGGGTCTACGTGGCATAAAAATCCCAAATTACTGCTGGCTTTCGTTAACATAAACCCAGCTAGCACAACAAAATGGCTTTTCTCAGACGGTTCAGTTGGACAGGTGCATCTTGGGTGAAATACTTTCTTATTCTCATTTAAAATGTCTCACTTTTAAAAGAATAATTATCTGAGTCTTACAACAAACAATTGATAGATTGATGCATATATACCATCAGAACAGTGTACATCACTGTCACAACAGTGTTTGTTTTCATTCAAAGGCTTTATGATTTTTCCTATAATGGTGGGCCGGTCTCTAGTCAAAATGCCCGGGATGATTTTTTTGTCCCAGTCCAGCCCTGTATGCAGCTCGTCTGCAGTCTGGTGTTGCCTACATCTTCCTATTCAGAAGGCAGAATTTCCGAGTTCTGAGTACAATCGAAAGCACCACGACTGCAGTTTTTGTGTTGGATGTAAAAAGCAGGCTAGGATAGAATCAGGCGTGGGATTTCTCTTGAGGAAATGTGCACATTATTTTTTCCTTTCTATTGGCAGGTGGCACAGTGCACTTGTGGCAAGTAAGCAAGAAGACTGGAAAACTTGCTGGGTATCCAGGTACGAAAGCAACACATTATCAAGAGAATTCTGAGTAAAACCAAAGTTACTTTCCCTAGTAACTAGTTACTCTGAAAGTAACGAGTAACTTGAAGTAACTGAGTTACTTTTGCCAGAAGTAACTAGTAATGTAACTAAGTTACTAATTTAAAGTAACTTACCCAACACTGCTTATATTATCTCCAGTCTTAGCAGAGGGCAGCGATCACTTAGATTTCTCAATCTAAACAATGAATGCATTTAAAGCATGAACTGCACACCTAGCCATCAAAAGTTTGGTAAAGTAGCATGAATACTGTAAAGTTTTATCTGAGACCATGAATCATGTTTGATGATATTACACTCTGACTGTTCTTCTCCTTCATTTTTCAATTAGGTTTAATCAAATGTGGCAACTTTGTCTTGTGCTGTAAGATGAACCCACTGTCTTCATGAGCACACCTTTTTAAAAACACATCCTGTTCAAAGGTGATTTGTACACGGTCAAACTAATAGGAGAAATAAAAATACGAACACATAACGAGTTTGGATGTTGGCAGATCTGTAATTGGTTATGAGAACAAACACCAATGAAAGGGGTCAGTTTCACTTCTATTGAAAGAACTTTCGCTTTCCCTCAGCTTTGGTGAGCATTTAAGCATTAAACTACTCTCCTTAAAAAGTCGATTGAATTTAACGGTTTTCAAACATTTCATCACTCATCTGTGAGACTGAAGAAGTCACTTGGATGAAACAATTTTCCAAGGAAACATCCAGTGGAGCTAAGCTTTTGGGCATATCCTTGCCTATAATTTATCCATCAAGAGATTTTTTTTATGTATACATTGTTTTTCAGTTATTGTTCATCTTGTTTTTCTTATTATCTCCTATTTTCAGTCTTAGCAGCACCTCTCAGAGTAAACCACTGTAAACTTTCTGCCATTCATCAGACAACAACATCATTGAGCCACGTGGTATTCTTAGGAGATTAAGACCAAAAAGTGACACAAAAATGAAGACACAAATTAAATGCCGAATTAAAATCTACAACATGTTTAGGAAGACTTAAAAAAATAGTGATTGACTGCAACAAACCTTAATAACTTTTATTTATTAGTATTTGTTCTCAAGTTTAAAAATGATACACATGTAAAGCTATGTCAAAGGTTAGCTATGGTATAATTAGATGTGTATGTATACTCCATATATCTTCAGTATTATATGAATCATATGATGAAAAAACACTTACCTCACGTCTTTTCTTATCACAAAACCGATGAATCATCCACTGCCCTTTAGTGGCTGCTAGCCGCGTCCTTAGCATGTTTTATTTCCTGCCACTTCCCGCTGGTCTATCACATTATTGTCTCCCCAGAAACACTCCCCTTGAAATTTTCTTTTTTCCTATATTCATTGTGTTTTGTGTGTTTTTGCACAGTTTTTCTATTTGGTGGTGTTTTCCTAAGTTGCAGTCCATTTGGCCTCTCAGGGCCACCCTACTGCTGAAGAAAGAGTCGTTTTAGTTTTTTGAGAGAAAAACTGAATTATAACGTTTACATAATTATTAAAACACCTGACCTTTAATCTTTTGGGTGTGATGCAGCAAGCTTTTCACACCTGGGTTGGGACATTTTATTTGATTCTTCTTTCCAAACATTCTCAAACATTTGTCAGGTTGGTTGGAGACTGTTGGTGGTCCTCTTCAGGTTTCTGCAGACATGTTCAAAATTTACTTTGTG
The DNA here is from genome assembly GCF_963969265.1 of Rhamphochromis sp. 'chilingali'. Lineage (NCBI taxonomy): Eukaryota > Metazoa > Chordata > Actinopteri > Cichliformes > Cichlidae > Rhamphochromis > Rhamphochromis sp. 'chilingali'. The sequence goes on along the minus strand of NC_137929.1, from coordinate 65,274,313 downwards.
CCATGCGTTGATGCTTTTCTCCAATGTAGAGGTAGAGCACTCCTCTCTGCACTCCACATTTGTGTTCCAGAGGGATTCAATAGGTAGTGATAGGTAGGTAATTACAGTGGCTTGCAAAAGTATTCGGCCCCCTTGAACTTTTCCACATTTTGTCACATTACAGCCACAAACATGAATCATTTTTATTGGAATTCCACGTGAAAGACCAACACAAAGTGGTGAACACGTGAGAAGTGGAACGAAAATCATACATGATTCCAAACATTTTTTACAAATAAATAACTGCAAAGTGGGGTGTGCGTAATTATTCAGCCCCCTTTGGTCTGAGTGCAGTCAGTTGCCCATAGACTGCCTGATGAGTGCTAATGACTAAATAGAGTGCACCTGTGTGTAATCTAATGTCAGTACAAATACAGCTGCTCTGTGACGGCCTCAGAGGTTGTCTAAGAGAATACTGGGAGCAACAACACCATGAAGTCCGAAGAACACACCAGACAGGTCAGGGATAAAGTTATTGAGAAATTTAAAGCAGGCTTAGGCTACAAAAAGATTTCCCAAGCCTTGAACATCCCACGGAGCACTGTTCAAGCCATCATTCAGAAATGGAAGGAGTATGGCACAACTGTAAACCTACCAAGACAAGGCCGTCCACCTAAACTCACAGGCCGAACCAGGAGAGCGCTGATCAGAAATGCAGCCAAGAGGCCCATGGTGACTCTGGACGAGCTGCAGAGATCTACAGCTCAGGTGGGGGAATCTGTCCATAGGACAACTATTAGTCGTGCACTGCACAAAGCTGGCCTTTATGGAAGAGTGGCAAGAAGAAAGCAGTTGTTAACAGCAAACCATAAGAAGTCCAGTTTGCAGTTTGCCACAAGCCATGTGGGGGACACAGCAAACATGTGGAAGAAGCTGCTCTGGTCAGATGAGACCAAAATGGAACTTTTTGGCCAAAATGCAAAATGCTATGTGTGGCGGAAAACTAACACTGCACCTCACTCTGAACACACCATCCCCACTGTCAGATATGGTGGTGGCAGCATCATGCTCTGGGGGTGCTTCTCTTCAGCAGGGACAGGGAAGCTGGTCAGAGTTGATGGGAAGATGGATGGAGCCAAATACAGGGCAATCTTGGAAGAAAACCTCTTGGAGTCTGCAAAAGACTTGAGACTGGGGCAGAGGTTCACCTTCCAGCAGGACAACGACCCTAAACATAAAGCCAGCGCAACAATGGAAGGGTTTAAAACAAAACATATCCATGTGTTAGACTGGCCCAGTCAAAGTCCAGATCTAAATCCAATCGAGAATCTGTGGCAAGATCTGAAAACTGCTGTTCACAAACGCTGTCCATCTAATCTGACTGAGCTGGAGCTGTTTTGCAAAGAACTGGCAAGAATTTCAGTCTCTAGATGTGCAAAGCTGGTAGAGACAGACCCTAAAAGACTGGCAGCTGTAATTGCAGCAAAAGGTGGTTCTACAAAGTATTGACTCAGGGGGCTGAATAATTACACACACCCCACTTTTCAGTTATTTATTTGTAAAAAATGTTTGGAATCATGTCTGATTTTCGTTCCACTTCTCACGTGTACACCACTTTGTGTTGGTCTTTCACGTGGAATTCCAATAAAAATGATTCATATTTGTGGCTGTAATGTGACAAAATGTGGAAAAGTTCAGGGCTGAATACTTTTGCAAGCCACTGTATTTGTGCACACTTCCATCCAGCCTTAATGTGCACAGCACAGTCCAGAAATGGCAAACTATTATTTGTTGTATCTTCCTTGGTAAACGTTATGTTTCTATCCACCGAGTTGATGTGAGCAGTGAAGGATTCTACTTTTTGGGTTTGGATTTTGATACAGGTATCTCTGGAACACAAACTCGGGATAATCAGGACCCCACAGAGTGGGCTCATAGGTTGCTACTGCTACTTGAAGCAAAGAGTTTTTTTTGTTTTTTTTTAATTCTATCATGGGGGACCGGCAAATCCAATAACAACTGCTTTTCCGCTCATCTTTCATCCAGCCATGTTTCAAAAAATCCTTGGAGCACAACAAGTTATACTAGCCTGGGGCTAGATTAGAATATAGATTAATTTTTATCTGATTTGATAAATGATGGTTAAATTCATTCCCATGGATTATTGTGTTTACCAATGAATAGAGAATGTAGTTAAGGTAATTACTTCTTATGACTCAGAGGTTTCTTAAAGTGTGCAGAGAAATCACTGATTACAATAAACATAAAGAAAAAGCTGTCAGGGTATTTCAGCCTTTCACATATTTTACTCTTAAGTTTCCATCCGTGTTTGTCTACTTTTCAGATTTAGTGTGTACAGCCAGACATAATGGCAGACTGCCAAAACTGACTACTACTCATAGTTTTACACCTATTGATCAACTGTCAGCCACACCCACAACTTCCTAATCCCTGTAGCTTTGTCAGCGGATCACGTCTTGTCCTGTGTCTGTATGAGCTTCGTGCCTTCTTTCAGTGAAATTG